>NC_058102.1:142307500-143557500 GCF_020171115.1 Neogale vison
CTTCTGGCTTCTACACCAGCTCTTCCCTCCCCGGGAGCGTTCCCCTTGAGTTCCTCACTGGCCAAGCCCCCCACGCGCGGGCTAACTGAGGTCACACCTCCTCTGGGAGGCCTTTCCCACCACCTCCTGCCACGAAGAATTGTTTCCTTTATGTATTTGCTTTCTCCTTTATCATCTGTCTCCCCCACCCCCAACACACCCACTCAGTGTGTGTCCCAGGGGAGCTGTGTTTTACAGCAAGTGCTCAGTAAATATTCGTGAAGTCAGCTGAAGGGGGGACACCAGATGTTAACAATGGCTAACTCAGGGGGGGACATCTTTGCTTTCTCATCTGATATTCCTCTGCATTGTGCATTTGGCACCAAGAACGCTTTTCTCTCTCCCTCTCTTTTGATATTTTGGGTTCAAGATCTCAACCCCCAAAGAGTTCAAGATCCCTTTCCTGAGAAGGGGATACCGGAACAGGACAGGGTAGCTGAAGCAAAAGCAAAACAGCCACCAAGTGATGACTCCAGGCAACTGAGGGAGATGGGGGTGTGAGGCAGCCGGGAAGGGCCAGTGTGTCAAGTCCAGGTCCGTGGGAGCTGGGGGGCCCCGGGACCCTGCGCAGTACTGAATGCACCCAGGGGAGTCTGTACAGCCAGCATCACGGCAGACCAAACAGGAGGCAGAAGCAGTGAAGAAAGGTGGGGGGAGCCCACAGAGTCCAACCCACATACGGTAGATTCTCATGTTTTCTTTGGAAGAGCCAAAACGTTAACCAGGTATCTCCTTGAGTGCAAATCAGCGGTGCCTTATTTGCGAGACTTTGGTGCATAGCACCGAAGTGCAGCTCCTTGACCCCCTGGCGTTGATCTGCTCCGGTATTTTGTTGTGATAACTAAGACTAAGCTCGAACAAGGTGCACTGGCCTCATGGGTGATGTCATCTCAGGGAACCCGGATGTTTGTACAACAATTAATACTTGTTCGTTTCTCCCACGAAGGCATTTTATTTGTCTATGGCGTTTACCTGAGTTGCAATCAACACCAGGCTATTTGTTGTTGTGGATTTGCTGCTTTTTAAATAAAATGCTGATAGTAATATAAACATAATTGACATTAATTGAGCATATCCCTCAGGCCCTGTGCTAAGTGCTACGTATATTAAGTCTTTAACCCTCACAATTACTTAATGAGGGGACAAGTGCTGTACTTGCTTTCTCATCTTCTCTGGAGGGAGTGAGGACAAGAAAGGCGCAGGAGCGTATTAGACACCTCCAGGCCTGCGAAGCGAAGGGCCGGATCCGACGGACGAGGCCTGGACGCTTCGTCTCGGGGCTTCACTTTATTGCAAACCTGAACTTTTCAAACTGAGCTGGAAGAAAGAGATCTATATGTGCAGATTTAAGTCCTAATTCATGGTAATCCTGATTTTTTTTTCTTAATTTTTGGATTTTTCCCCTATGAAATACACAGTTTCTTTTGAAACACACTAATAACATACCAAAAATACTTCTTGGTCCAAAATGCACCTGATTTGGGGCTTTCGTCTTGGTATGACTTGGGCATAATTTCATTAACGACTATTGTACAAGTAATCAATTCATGATACAAATGTCCAACAAGTGTAAAAGGGAAAACACATCTGCTTCCTTCTTTTCCATTCCATTAACAATGTCCTGTGTGACCCTCCAGAAATTACTACCCTTTTACACATACACGTAGATAAATATATGCATATATTTGTAGATAAAACACAAATGTACTTATGGTACAGTTAGTTTTCTACAACTTGTGTTTTTCATTAAAAACATGCACATAGCTTTTGACTCATCAATAAACACTCTATGCAAATAGAAAAGCAAAACGATCCATTACGATCCATTGACCCATTGACTGTAAGACAAAGATATTGAAAATAACCCAAATGTTCATCAATTAAAGATTAGTTAAATTAGTCGTATTACATAAATTGGATTGCCGCGCAGTATTAAAAAAGATTGACACATGCACTGAAATGGGAAGATGCCTTTTTGTTGTTTCTTGTCCTTTATTTGAATTTTCTAAGTCAGGTAATGGGATATAGGCCCGTTTCCCCACCACTGGCCTTGCCAAAAAACACTTGCTTCACACCTCTAGTTCTGAGGCCGTGGTTAGGGTTATTGCTAGAAATCCATCTCTTAAGCAATAATTCAGAAAATTTCCTTTGCCAACTGCAAAATAAACATCTCTCTAGGTGACTATAATGTGCAAAGCACTTGTTTTTCTATGTGCTTCCACGGAGAGAAAAAACCAGGAGGCGATTGTTATGAACGTGTTTGCTTGCTCAGCTCCCGCTCTTTGTCCTGTGCCCTTCCCGCTATCCCACAACATAAATTAAAAATATAAATAAAACAAAACATAATAAAGACACTCCGGTAAACTCAGAGCTAAAAAAAAAAAAGCAATACAAAAAAACCACCCAAAACTTCATGAATTATTCAGCAAGTGGGTATGTTCCCTATGTTTCGAGGAGGTGGTAAAATTTTATTTCTATCAAGGCGGCAGTGGACAGAGGTTTTATAAGTTTGGCGATGTTCTCCAGGTGCCCCTCGTGGGAAAGACGGTCTTGGCTTTAAAGCCCCTTCCCCATGTTGCCCCAGATGTGGCTTCTTGGTCTTAACAGGCCCTGATGTTCTAAGCGTTGGTCCTGAAGGACCACCTTTGGCCACATCAAGTTCCAATGTGATGAATGAAAGGTAGGAGCTTCTGATGACCCAGTGGCTTACTATTTAAATTTACCTCTCTTGGAGGGTGATTCTTGATCATGTAATGATTTTCCTATCATTGGACCCAGGCATGTATTTAACATACTGTAAACCTTGTTCATTGCGGTGCGCTGGGGATACAGCAATGGCAGGGTCCCGGAAGTTCCGTGCTGCAGCATTAGTTGCTGAGCTATGGAAAGTTTTAGAAGGTCCAGAGAGTCATGGGTGCAAAGCCAGGGTGACCAGAATGTCTGGGAAGAGTGCACGGTGAAGACTGGAGAGTGTTTCAATATCTGAACCGCCGTCACAGCTGTATTGGCATTTAACTCTGATGATGCAACAAGAAAAAACGACCAGTGAGACCAGGAAAAATGAAACAAAAAACCGAACAATAATCAGAAAATTGAAAATATTCAATCCAGCAAGCATTTATTGAGTGACTACTGTGTGCCAGACACAGATAGAGCCCTGTGGACTGGACGTAGGGTTATAGCAATGACTAAGACCAGCCTGTGGTCTAGAGAGGGAGGAGAAGCTGTACAAATGGGAGGGATTCACCCTGCCGGGACTCCTTAATCTGCAAAAGGGAAAGCCTGAAGGAGAAGTTTTTTTCTTGAGAGGCGTCATGGGAAAGGACCAGGTACTGTCCACAGCGATTAAGGACAGACATTGCTGTGGAAGGCATGATCCATCTGTGAGTGTAACAAGGGCCTGGTCTAGGCTGCGGAGTTAGCTTGGGTGGCTGCTGTCCCTCAGGGCAGGTTGGCACCCCGTTTCCAGGGGAGTGCGTGATGTGGACAGGCCCGTGCAATTCTGTCCTTTCTCAGGGTTCTGTGTAAAGAAATCACGGTCTCTGAGGCACTTCTATCCCAACCACGGGCAGGACTGGGTGCTCCTTTCCTAGAGACCAATTCTGTGACGGGAGACCAGTTTCCTCACAGAGTTGTCTCCGAGGACTCTCCAAAGGCCCCTGACAGACTCCTCAGCTCTTGTATGCGAGCAGCTGAAGAACTCTGTCAGAGGTTCCCGGCCTCCGTGAGGAACTTTCTTGGTCTTGCGCGGTGCCCAGATCCAGCCCAGAGAACAGATATCTATCGTGTGAGCAGGCCATGCCTCAGAGAAAGTATCAGACTGCCTTCCTCCTCACGGCCGCTCCCCCATGTGTCACTTGGTGAAAGCTGCTTGTTTTGTGGAAACAAACACATTTGGGTTCCTTTTTGGCTCAGTGTGGCTGGTGGAAAAGCCAAGTTGAGTCCCGTTCTATTTCATGAATCATCCCTCCGATCTGCCAGCCGAATTCTGGCTGAGCCACTTGTTTTAGGAGATTGAGGTGCAGAGCGGGGAGGAAGTGTGTAGAGTCTCAGATCCCAGGCCGTTTGCAGCGTTGTTTGGAAACACAGATTTTTGACCGAAAAGCGGATCACATCTGAGATAGGTGTCAGCAAGACAAGATAAACATTGAACTTTGTGGTGGAATTTACTAGAACCAGAGCTTGGAGGATGAGTCACTTTAAGGACTGTTGCTATAAAACCATTCTTCCCTCAAAGCTTCTTTAAACAATGGAGATATGAGCTCAGTCCAGAAATTTCCACTGCTTAGTAATGAAGTTGTGTGTGTGAACTATGTACTTCATAGGTGGATGGTTTCAAATTAGACAGAAAGCACTGTGGGCCATTCTGGCTTCTCCTAGATGGGGAGAGGAGAAGCATAAAACAGGCACCTTGAGCAGAATGTCACCAAATCTAAGATATGTTTGGGGAACTTATAATTCTGAAAATGTGTGCCCTTCTCCACGTGAGAAGCATATTTAATTTCAATTACGATAAGTGTGACTCTTTACAAGTTCAGTGGGGCTGCTTCTAGATTTGCAGTACTGGGGTTTTATTAGAATGATAGGAAATAGAAGAATTTACTTCTCTACAAATGTAATGGCCTTCTGTGATTCATCGGCTGGGCGGCCTGGTAAGACGGGATGATGGGGTATGATGTTAGGATGCCCACCTTTGTAGGTCCAGAGCAGAGCATGGGCTTGGCACATGGCCGGCTCCCAAAACGTATCTGTTGAACGAGTAAATGGAGGCGTGAGCGAACAAACACAACCATGAATCCGGCGCTAAGAAAGACGACCTAGGCTGGGCAGGCCTGTTGGCTTCCTGCAGTCTCCCCACGATCTAGACAGATTCAGCCCTGGGTTTCCAGGGTCTAAATGCTTCAAATTAGGAAACCTTATGGGAGGTTATTAGTTTTCTTTCTTTTTTTTTTTTATTTATTTGAGAGAGACACTGAGTGAGAGATTGAGAGAACGAGTTGGGGGAGAGGCAGGCGGAGAAGGGACATGGGACTCGATCCCAGGACCCTGGGCTCATGACCTGAGCAGAAGTCAGATGCTTAACCGATGGAGCTACGAGGGTGTCCCGTATCAGTTTTCTATACTACATGCTACCTTATCACAAACGTAGCGGCTCCCAGCAGCACAGTGTGCTAGGCCTCGGGTCTCCAGCCACGGGTCCCGCACCGCTCACCTGGGTTCTCTGATGCCGATCTCACAAGGTTGAAATCAGGGTGGTGGCCCCGAGGAGCTCTCACCTGGAAGCTAGAGTCTTCCACCCAGCGTGGGTAGTTGTGGCAGAAACCAGTTCCTCGTGGTGGTAAGATTGCGGTCCCTGTTTCCATGCTGGCTATCACCCCCCTTCCATACGATGTGTCAGCTCTCCTCTGCTTGGTTTTGCTCGGAGTTCTGCACTTCCTTCCATCACCAGGCCTTTGCGGATGGAGCGCCATCTTCCTCTGTGTTGTTATTTACCCCCATGCATGACCTGATACATGGTTCACCTCCTCTGGGAAGCCTGCCCAGATTCCGGAGCCATGATGGCTCCATGATGGCTTTTATGGGAGCTGCTTCTGATGGTCTTTGTCTTCAGACCACTTCTTTCGACAATTGAAGTTCTTTGTGTAATCTACTTCACAGATTATGTTACAAATGCACAAGGAGGGCTGAGCCATTAGCGTCACTAATTTGTGACCTGGAATCTTCCCTAGAGATTGCGTGTCTAAACCTATAGTTTTAAGACGGAGAAAGAGACACAAATGAGTTATAAGCGTCATCCAAGTCTTATAGATAGATTTCTCCTTTACATTTTCTGTGGCCTTTAATAGTGACTCAGTAATTATTTGAGAAAGAAAAAAAAAGGCAATATGGAGGAAGGGAAGGAGGAAAGGAAGAAGGAAAAAAGTTGATATTTTTTTCTCTAGAAGATTTTCTACTTACATCTCCTACGTGAAACTGCCAGTTTTTCAGTCCTGCATTGTTCCCCTGGAGTGACGTTTCTCAGATGTGTACTCCAGATTACCCCAGGATTCAGATACCAGTGGGAACATACCACAGGGGTGTGAGGACACTGTGCAAAGATATCCCATATAAACAAGGCGCTTTGAAGCTTTTTAACTTCCTAAGTTAATGCAGAATTTGTATTCTCCATAAGATCTATCTCTTTAAACTAAAACTATGGAACAAGCATGAGGGTTAGTATTTTCTCTTACCATGTCATCCAGAAAACACGATGGAGATGGAGCCAACTTTTCGTCCCTGACCTTGCTTCCTCCCAGACAGAACCACTGACACAAACAGATCTATTGCAGAGGTCCTGGCTCAGAGTCTTTCAGCCAAAGGGCTTGATCTATGGAATTTTTCAGATCAGGTTTTATTTGAGCAGTAGGTTCAACATCTAAAAGAGATTGAAGGCTATCATGTAGGCCAATGTTTTTTGGTCTCTGTGTGTGTGTGTGTGTGTGTGTGTTTAATAAGCCAGAGTTTAGGGCAGATCAAAATCCTTTGATATCACCAGAGCAAGTATTTGGGAAGAAGCTTATAAAACACACAACTTCTGGTTGCCACCGCAGCGGAAACACACAAGTTCATTTGCTCCCTCCCAACCTCCCGATACTTCACTGTGATGATGTGATATCTCACATCATCACACACACACACACACACACTCACACACACACACACATGAATGCATGAAACAGGACAGAAGAAGACAGCAACAAAATTTCAGAAAGCAGTTGAGGAAAAGTACCTGTCTTAGCAAAAGGAAAAATAAAAGCTTAAACTCAAGCAGGCAGCTGGGAGAGGTTCTAAACCAGCTTATTTATGTCCTGGAATCACACAAAAACTCGGAATCTGGAGGCATCTGAAGTCGGTGGGGCTTAGGACAGAAGGATTAAGTGGAATTCTGAATGAGAAGTTAGACATTTCAGCGGCACCTTGGTGGCTCAGTGGGTTAAGCCTCTGCCTTTGGCTTAGGTCATGGTCCCAGAGTCCTGGGATTGAGCCCCGCATCGGGCTCTCTGCTCAGTGGGGAGCCTGCTTCCCCCTCTGTCTCTGCCTGCCTCTCTGCCTACTTCAGATCTCTTTCAAATAAATAAATAAAATCTTAAAAAAAAAAAAAACTTAGGAATTTGCTTTAAAAAAAAAAAAAAGAAGAAGAAGTTAGATACTTCAGGCCATCTGCCCTGCATGGCCGGTTGAGTGACCGCCCTTCCACCGTGCTGACATTAGCAACCCGCTGGGGGTAAGGGTGGCCCAGAATGACTTTGGTCTTGAGGACACCAGACACTGCACTGAACACAGGAGGGTTAAGTGAAAGTCTAAACACTGAGGGTTGAAACCACTCTCTCTGAGCATTCTTTCCCATTCCTTGTCCAGAATTTTATCAGAGTTATATCCCCCTCCCCACAAGACAAGAGATTGGCAGACTCCATCTGGAAAATTCAGCTAAAAGAAGTAACTGATAGATGACAGTCTCTTCACAGGGATCCACTGAAATTACCCACAATGAGACATTGCCTGTCCATCGACAGGCATACCTACGTTCATGGCTTCCTAATGAAGATTTTGGTGTCACACTCTTAAGTATGAATGGGCACCTGTGAATCAGCATTTCATGAAAATACTGAACACAGAAGACACCAAAAAAAGCGCTCGGAGAAGACAGAGATAGGTCAGTGGAACATTCAGACAGCAAAAGCAGATGTTGCAAATTAGAAATAAGAAAGCAGAAATAAAATTTAAACAAAGTGCTTGAAAAATAACATTAGGAAGGGTCTAGGGTCCAAAGGAGAAGGGGTGGAAATAGAAAATATGGAAACAAGGTGAGAAAATTAGGGGATGAGTCTGGCAGGTAAAATCCTGTATGTAATCCTTGCAGGAATAGAACAGAGGGTAGAAGACCTTTCAAGAGATAAACTTCAGAACTGGAAGACGTGAGTGTTCCCATCTGGGAAGGGGCTGCTAAGACGATGGCCTGTGTCTCCAGGTCGGGGAGGGAGGTCATAAAGAAACACCTGGTCAACGAAATGGATTTGAGGGCAACGATTCAGAAAAGCCTGCAACACTCTGAGGGAAGGGGTGACTGGGTGGCTCAGTCGGGCGTCGCGCCTTCTGCTCAGGTCATGTTCCTAGTGTCCTAGAATCAAGTCCCGCGTCGGGCTCCCTGCTCAGTGGGGAGTCTGCTTCTCCCTCTCCCACCGCCCCTCCCCGGACTTGTGCTCTCTCTCCCATTCTCTTTCTCAAATGAACAAATAAAACCCTTAAAAATTAAAAATATTCTGAAAGAAAATGACATATTTTCCAAGTGTAAAAGTAAAATATCTGTCAAGTGTAAAAGTAAAAAAGATAAGACAAAACACAACTTTATAGCAATTCAAGGCCTTGAATCATTATCTCCCACATACAGGCTCTCAGAGAGCTTGGGTTTCCACTTTAGGTGTATAGAGTTCTGCAAATGAATTAATGAGAATTACACAAGAGGCCAAGTACGTTGAAACCCTGAGATAGTTACTAACTTGAGCAAAGCTAAAGGGTTTTTTAAGGAATAGGTTGCCTTCATAATGACCTAAGTGGTCAACTCTGAATAATGCTTACACGTTCATCATACTTCTTTATCTGCCCCCGAACCATGATGTCTCTATGGAGAATAATGACAGTGGAGTGTGTATATGTGCCTGTGTGTGTGTGTGTGTGTGTGTGTGTGTGCGCGCACACGCACACTTGGTAGACAGGGCATGGTGCTTAGGTGGACAGGGTCTTAGTATCCAGAATAGAAAGGCAACATCTAAATCTTAAATACCTTAGCATGCAGAAGTAGCTCAAATACCGAGATGAATTGCTAAGAGACTACAAGTGTTAGCTTCTGGCAAACAGAAACTAGGACAGAAAATAGGATACAGCAAGGGATTTATTTCATTTTATTAGAAACCGTATAGGCCCCTTTGGCTATGTCATATAAAGATTTTGACAAAAAAAGAATTAAAGAGCAGAAATACAAGTTCTCGGATTTTTAAGAAGTGACTGTTAATGGTACACACCTGCTCACCCCCGCTGACGTCAAGTCACCTGCACGTTTGCTGGGGAAGTGACCACGTCAGCGTTTGCCCTGCAGCCTCCTCTTTGAGTCTGTGCTGGGTATGGAGTCGCATCTTTACTACCGCGAGGGGAGATGCTTCCAGAAAGAGAGGACATGGAGTCTCGCCCATGCCAGTAGCGATAGATTCAGTCATGTGGGGTTTTCTGCATGGACACTGGACGTGCCCTTTCTCCCCGGGGATTAGCTTACTGCCACCAGACAGCAGATCCTTTCGGATTGCTTCTGCTTTTGAAATAAGCAGATCCTGGCTCTTGTCTTGGCCTGACTGATTCAACGTCCGGGTTACTCTCCGTTCTACTTCCGTAAGCCTCCCACATAGACGGGTTTTCTCCTGACATCTCAGCTCTCCAGCCACAGTGCCTTCTGCTTATAAATTCCTATTTCTTTGTTATTAGCGTAAACGTCTTTCTCTCCTCTTTTCGTTTGCTGCTTTATTTCCTTACTCTCCTTCCTTCTTCTTATGGCTTCTCTTTTATCGCTTCTACCTCTGCCTCTATTTTCGTCAGTCCGCCTTCACCAAGATGGGGTTTGTAATATTAATGTTGATCATTAATTGATCACATTCCTAAATACTGGAGCCCAACAGAAACCTTTCTTGCAGGATGGGTTCCAAAATGTGAACTTCATATTGTTATGATCCTCCATGTCAAGAAACCATCGACATTTTCGTGGTGGCAGCAGCAACCCATGTTTGCTCTCTTCCCCCCGCCCCCACCCCCCATGTCTGTGCCTTTCATTTCTTCTCCTCTTCTATAGGAGCTGGCCTGGCCTCGTGGTCATTGAACAGAATATAGCCCTAAATGTTCCAAAACAAGCACTTTTTTTTTTTAATGGACATCAAAAAAGGTAACAAGTTGTCTATGATTTCCTTTCAGCGAAATACCTAGCAAGCCCCAGGAAAGTTCTCCAGATTTCAGTCAATATAAATAAAAAAGGAAAAAAAAATAAAGCTCTCTAGTGATGTTGTTGGTTTTGGGGGAGACCGATGAAATCTGTGACATGACGCGAAGAGCTCAAAGGTCTTGGGACGACCCAGGAATGGGAACCAGCCTCCTGCTGTGCTGGGACCCATGACGAACATGGTGCCAGGCAGGTGGGCTAGACAAAAGCCATGGAAAAGCAGCATAACATGAACGGCCTCTCCTGTTCCTGACTCGGGAGTCGGGAGGGAAGCCCAGTGTGTTCGCCAGGGGGTCCTCCATGGTTGGGGGTGAGGGGTAGACGTGGCAGGGTATGAAGACGTCAGAAAGAACTCCATCCCAGTGAGGGGCACGTTCTCAGACCCATGCATGGACCACTTGGAGCTCGGGCCTGAGACACAGTGGCCCATTCTGGAGAAGTCCAGGAGGAGTAGTGAGGCAAGACCTAACTTGGCTCCAGACGTGGGCAGAGAGAGTTGGCGCTGAGAGGGAGGGAAGGGCGTTGGGCAGAGCATTGGGACAAAGCATGTGGGCAGCTGTGGATATAAGAAGGTCTTTACTTGGAAATAATCTGTAGACAGCTGTTCTCCTGGTCAACCTGAGTCCTAGGGAGAAGAACTTGCATGTACTGAGGAAGGAAGAGGGCGCCTTACCTTCTAGACTCTAGACTTGCAGAGTGGGACCTTGAAGGCTCATCTCCAGGTTGGAGAGTGCAGGCACCTGGTCCCTGTGTGGGTACAGGAGAGGGTTTTGGCTTCTAGCAGACAGAGGAGGTGCCTCCTGCTAACTTAGGTTTGCCTGGGGATGGTGAGCAGAGCCAAGGCTCTTTCGGGATGAGGGGAAATGGGGGGTGGGTGGGAAGGGGAAGTGGAAACATTGCTTTCTTCAGTTTCAGGGCCTCTGGGAGGACAGAGAAAAGTCGTTGAAGCCGAGGGTGAGGATTTAAAGAAGTAATTTTGCTTGCTTTCATCGCTGTTATTGGAAGTGCCCTCATACACCCAAAGTAATTCATCATGGCCGATCCCAACGATTTCCAGTACAATCCCACTGGACTCCAGGTTGTGGTATTCTGGCCAAGGTTCCACAAACCATGCCAGGCCTGTCCCAGAAATTTGGCCTCCTAGGCCAAGTTTAGGACAGGGAGACCTCTCATCTCCCCTTCCCGGCTGTTCAGAGAAAACATCAGAGCTTTCTCTGCTTCTAGCCTGATTCCAGGCAGAGAATAGGTGTCCATGGTCTCACATGTAGTGGCACGTAGATATTTCCAGATAGTTCCACACAACCCCTCCCCCACCAAAATTATACACACAGAGCCATTGACTGTCACTCAGTAAATGCTTAGCAAACTAGCTCTCCTACCCACAGAAGAATAGACCATCCTGTTTAATGAAGACACATATGATGGGGAATGCAAAGCAGTATTTAAATCAATGGTCATGATACGCTGCGTAATATACATACGTATGCAATTAAGAAAACCTTATAGGTTTTCTGGGTGCTTTAATTTTTGTGGGCAAAGAGAAAAGTAGATATTATGTTTATGCTTACCCTTCTGTCAAATATGGTTTGTTTTTTAAAAGTTTGTGTGTTACATGGGTGAGCTTCTCTTACCTGGAAAATCCCATTATGTGTGGCGCTTTGTTTCCCGAGATGGCAAATGAAGTGTTGCCAAATACATTCCGATTACTGGTTTTTCCTTTAAACGGCTTCTTATATTCCCGCCCAGTCTACATCTTGGCCCTGCACACAAATTTTCTCCATTTCATCTTTTTTTTTTTTTTTTCTTGGCTAAAAGCAAGATCATCAATAACTTTAGATGAAAACCGTTCGTGGTAGCACGCTGAGATAATCTGGCTTGAAGGCTCTGATTGATTTGGGTCTGAAGAGAAATGCAAAGTGCACGAATCGTGTCTCTTCTTGTTCCAGAGCGAGTGGCCAAGTGCCTCCTTAGGGCCTCCAGCTTTTCCTCCGGCACCTGTTGTTTCGCACAATTTTGTAAGCTGTCTTCTTCTAATAGTTGAAATTATATTTGTGCTGTGCTCCCAGAAGCAATCAAAGTGACACGAAAGCTCAGTCCCAAAGCCTGGGCCTCATCAGAACTGTGTCCAGTACTGAGATGTGATACGGGATGCTTATTGCTTTTTCTCTCGTCTAACAGCTGCAGAGAATCTCCATAAAAGGCAAGTGCAGATGCCAAGCGGGGGAACTCTAGAAATAGCCACATGCAATTTAAAAGTTTTATTGCAGATAATGTGACCCTGCTAAAACTTGGCTTTCTGATGGTGCCTCGACTTCCAGACACTGGGTTCTTGGATAAAAGGGTTATTTGGTCTTTTTCTGCAGGTCAAGCTCTCACCAGGCACAGGTCACGCTTTTGTTGTAAGATCTGCCTGTCCTCATAGAAACATGTTCACCCTTCAAGCGTTATGGTTTCCACTTAATCTTTATTTTACTATGTTCCTACATAGCTCCATATGATATCAGGAAAATACAGGGAACTCAGCAAGCAAATGCTCTGACAACAAAATTGGCTCTGCGTGTATGCGTGTGTGTGTGTGTACATACATGTGTATAAAGGACACCGAGGGTATGATAAGGGCACAGAAGGTAATTTAATGCCATGGAAAGTGATTTAAAATTCTGGATACTTCTCACTTACTCGTAGGGATTCATTTGGAGCTTCAAGATTTAAAGAACTTCTCCAATGCTTAGTGAAATAAATTTCAACTGTATTGATTCTGAGATCATCTTATTGTTGGAAGGGAGATCTAAAAGGAATTTATGCCTGAGCCAATCCTGATTTAATGTGTGAAATCAGACACTAGTTTGTCGTGTCTCAGACATGTTTATCTGAGTGGGGTCCCTTGCCTACAGGATGGGTCCCTGCCTCCGGGCCTCTCAGACATGAATGTTCTCCTCTCCGCTTTTTTCTACTCATTCCCTCTTGAAGCCTAACAGTAGAAGGGAGGAGAAGGGATCTGAACACAAAGAAATGTCAATGACTAATTATCATTTAGAGACCCCCCTACCCCCATCCCAGGGTATTTCCAGTTTCTTAGGGCTTGAAACTTAAAGCGAGGAAGTAAAGATTTGTTAGGGAATTTTGGACAAAAACCAGTGGTTAGTTGAGTCATTTCTTTTAATAATCCAGATCAAATGTTGTTGACATCATTCATCATGTTTACTACCTTAATGTGTTTCCCATGACTATGGTGGTTTACTTTGGACTTGAAGGGTAAACTTGACTTCAGACATTGGAGTTCTCTGGCAAATTTTCTTTGCAAGCTCTATCGAATATCACTTCCTCTATAACCTAAATTGCAAATTTAGCCAATGTTATGAACCGCATGCTTGTGTTCACCCTCACCCGCCGCCAGAGTCACGTGTTGAAACCCTAACCCCCAATGTGACGGTCGGGGAGGTGGGACCATTGGGAGCCAATTAGGTTCAGACAAAGTCATGAGGGTGGGGTCCTCATGACAGGTTTAGTGTTCTTAGAAGAAAAGGAAGCAAGACCAGGACTTCTTCTCTCTCTACCCTATGAAGACACAGGGAGGAGGTTCCTCTTGGCAAGCCAGGAACAGACTTGTCACCAAGGATGTGAATCTTCTGCCATCTTGATCTTGGACTTCCCAGGCTTCAGAGCTATGAGAAGAGACACCCCTGTGATTTAAACCAGCCAGTCTGTATTATTTTGTTATAGTAGCCCACACTGACTATCACAGCCATATAACTGGCCTGGTGACCTCAAATCTGGGTAGATTTCCTCAAGTGAACAAGAGCTTGTAGTCCGCATTGCCGAGGAGCGTTGGCATGTGACCAACCATGCTTGATGATGCTCCTGAGACGAGAGGAGGTGAGGCACTTTATAAATGGGAACAACTGGAAAGAGCATTGTTAACAGTCATGATAGAACACACGTAACATAAAATATACCATCTTAATCACATGTAAGTCAACAGCTGGGGGACATGAGACACATTCATACTCTTTGCTATCATTGCCACTAACCATAGGCAGAACACGCCTCATCTTGTCAAACTGAACCTCATTACCTGTTAAATAATAACTCCTCTTTCCCCCTGCCCAGCCCCGGGAAACAGCCATTCTTTCTGTCTCTGAACCTGATTCTTCTAGGGACCTCATAGCACTGGAATCATACAGTCATCGAATTTTCGTGACTGGCTTATTTTAGTTAACATAATGTCCTCAAGGTTCATCCACATTGTGCCTGTGTCAGAGTTTTCTTCCTTTTTTAAGGCTGAGTCATAGTTCAACGTCTGTATATACAGGATTTTTAATCCATTCATCTATCTGGGGACACTTGGGCTATTTCCATCTTTAGGTTTTTGCAAATGTTGCCACTATGGACATGGGTACATCTATACCCTGCTTCCCGTTAGTTTGGATGCACATACAAAAGGGGAACTTCTGGATCATAGAGTAATTCCATTCTTTATTTTTTGAGCAGAAAAGAGCATTTAAACGTTCTTTTCAGATCCTAGACAATAGCGCCACAGGTGTATTTGTCTGTCTGGTCTCTGGGCACAGCTCTGTGGCTGACAGCAAGCCTTTTATTTGCATGATGGCCTAAAGATGACTAGGGGCTGGACATCTTGACCATTCTAAAAAGAACCAAGAACCACAGAATCATGGATCTGTAAAGTTAGGATGGTCCTCCAACTGTTCGTTTGGTTGACCCGTCCTTCCGCAATTGTCCTTACTTAACAATATCATCCATTTCATGCCAAGAAGTTACACCACTAGAAAGTGAAGAAACAGTGTTCACATAGGAATGTCTTGTTTCTGATAAAGTGTCTCCCTTGAATGATGCCATTCAGAGACCAGCTGAGTTAGTGGTTTTCAAACTTGTCAAAAGGGAGACATCCTGTGCTCCAATACAGATTGACCTGAAAATGCCAGGTCATATTACATGCAGAAGAAGGGCACCTTGACTCTTTCTTTTCCTTTATTCAAATCTGGGGAGAGATTTGCCGGTCCTTATGGAGCAGTCTCAAACTCCCACCTCAAAGTCTTCGTTTCACAATGAAGGAGATGAGGCTGGTGGGCAAGTGGCGTGGGAGTTGAGGTTACTTTTCCAAGATTGCTAAAGTATGGTGGGCAAGCTTGGTCTAGGATATCCACATCCGGGGGCTCATCCCTGAGCACTGTCACCTCTGTGTAATGCTACCGAAGCTTCCGTTGTCCTCGTGTTTATCTAAATCTTGAAGAAAGAGAAATGCCACTCGTTGAGGTATGAATTGCTATTCACAAGGTAAAAACTCTATTTTCCGGGGAATCTGGTTTCATACTGTTGCAAATCTCTGTAGTGAACAGAGGGGATGTTACATTTTCTTAGACTTTAGGAGGAACTGGTTGTTTGGAGTTAATAATGTTATTGTTTTGTCTACTTATTTATTTATTTTTATTTTTTTAAAGATCTTATTTATTTGACAGAGAGAGATCAGAAGTAGGCAGAGCAGCAGGCAGAGAGAGAGGGGGAAGCAGGCTCCCCGCTGAGCAGAGAGCCCGATGCGGGGCTCGATCCCAGGACCCTGAGATCCTGACCTGCGCTGAAGGCAGAAGCTTAACCCACTGAGCCACCCAGGCATCCCAGTTGTGTCTATTTAAAAGACAGACAACAGAGAAACAATGGAAACTACTTCCCCATATGACCCTGTCTCTAGAGCTGTTGGCGCTGGGCAAACCCAAGTTCCCCAATGCTCCCATGTGAAATCAGGAAGAGTACACCATGTTTGAATTTCTCAATATGCGACTGATTAGTCTCCTAGCTCCCACATCTTCCTCTGGCACATGAGGATTCTGATGCCTTCATTTGATGTTCCCAATTCAGGGTCCTTCTCTGGATAGATACTGGGAGTGGGAGATTAATTCATCCTTTTGAAAAGAGCTTATCTTTCTGTTATTTTTGGCTGTCTTGATCTGTCCACTCATAGTCATTCCTTCAGATAGAATTGGTGACCCCAGTAGAGTTCTGAAAGTTCTTGCCATCAAATTTTTCTGAAACCTGCAAGTCCCAGAACATTAAGAAGTATTAAAATAATAGGTTTCTGTGACTTTCCCTTTAGGGGAAAGCCAAGTATTCTCTTCATCTAAATAATAAAATGAAACACGGCTCCTGAAGTTAGGGTTAGGGTTAGGGCAGTTTTCTGGCTGTAGGGATGCAGAGATGGGGAGAAATGAGCCCCATCTGCGGCAGGACACTGCTTCTGGCTCTCTCTCCCCCACAAGGCTTTCCTCCCACAAGGGCGGCAATCCAAGCAATGAATAGGTTCTCAGAGGTAATGGTTGCACTCATCCATCTGCTGCTTTATCTATAGGTTAGAGGATAAGGCAGAACTTTATGCAGAAGAAGGTTTCTCTTTCTTCCCCTACAGGATTTTATTCCATTTTTTTAAGTGGGTAGAAGGCTTGCAGTCCTGCTTGACTCCTTGCTTCTTTCTTTTCTGTTCTCTGTTCTCCAGTGGGTAGCTGGGACCCCGAGGAGGTGACCAGGGGCGGAGTCTCATGAGGAAGACAATCATCCTACGTCCTAGTTTCTTCAACTAGGAATTCCTTCCCTCTCAGCCTAAAAGCTAAGACAATAGCTGCTTTCTTTGAGGATGCTTAATGAGTTCCCTATAGTCCCTGGGGGGTGTGAACAAAATCAGCAGTGTTTACAAGTAATGTCCGTCAGGATGCAAAATACGGCGGAGACGGTCCGGCTGGGCAGCTCAGAGTCTTTGTTAATTCTTTTTCCCACATCTTACAGCACTCCTTCTACTCATCCAAGTAGGGAAAACAAAATGAAACAGCTCAAAACAATTTAACAAATAATGAGCAAGTCCCTGCTCTGAGCTAGGCATTGTGTGAGCTGAGGTACAGCGGTAAAAGATACACACTCAGAACTGGCCTTCCTAGATCTTATGTCTATCAGAGAGGCAGAAATTGAAAAAGTAATTTCATGGGACATTAGGGACAATTTATGAAGGGAGAAAAAATATGAAAAGTGGGTGATCCTTGGCTTTTGCAGGCCACAAATGATAATCAGAAGTACTTGCTAAAACCTAAAGTACAAAAGCATCAAAAGCTTCATACGAGAGCGCGGATGATGAGGAATCCAGGTGGGAACCAAGGCTGATCGTGGGTTATAATCTCCCTAAATTAAACACGATGTAAGAACACATGTTGGGATCAGGAAAAAAGTCACCGTGGTGATGCGTGATGCAAAAGGATATGCCTGAAAGAAACCATACCACTGTCTTGAAAGAGAAATGCCTAATACCGCAGGTGCTTTGAGAGTTCCCCTTGAAAACACGTGTACTTGGAAATTAAAAGTGCTTCGGGAATTCCGATTCTTCAAATAGGCCATGTTTTTCAATGCTGTTATTCTGTCAAAATCCAGACAATGATGAAGTGATTCCATCTTTTTTTAAAAAAACAACGACAAAACAACATGCATTATAGGTCTTGACAATTAGCAAAGAGCTTGCAGTTGATCTCTTTTTGATTCTTTGAAGGAGTCGGACTCTGTTATGCTCCCTTCCTCCCCCCATGTATTTTACATTAAGATTTTTAAGACGAATACCCATTGTAGCTAACACGAAAATCGTCTTCTATGTGCCCCGTACTGGGCTAAGTCATTTACATGCTTCCTCTCAGCGGATGCAAGCCAAGCCTCTTTTCTTATCCCTTTTGTAGATAAAGTATCAGATACAAAGGGTTTCATAATTTGCAGGGAAGTGACCGAGTGGGTGTATGTCTGATTCTAGAGTCAGTATCATACAATTACATGATTGGTCCTCTCCCATCTAATTAATTTAATTTTAGTCTTTCTATGAAGCGATTTCAGCATGGCTGATGGAAATTTAACAGAGCAGGGGAAACCCAAGAATCAAGCCGAGTAGGCTTTAAAGCACAAATGAACTTTAAACTTTGGGGCTGAATCCCACCATTTGGGAAGATGGGTGAAATACGGTGGTCTCGCCCAGCGTCAGTCAGCCCGCATTGTCCCATGAGGATCGCGTCTCCAGACCTAGCTCTTAGCTACAAAGGTGTCATCCCTCCCTCCCCCGCCCCCCGGCTGATGAAAAGATGAGAAAGGGAAAGGATGCTCTGAGAAAAAGTACTTGAAAGAGGAAATACTAGGTGGTAGGGTGACAGAGACTCGGCAAACGCTTGGTAATCTGTGTGAAGGGGACCTCTCTCCACAGGTCTTTCCATCTGTTAGTTCTGTTGAGATGTAATTGATAAAATTATAATATATTTAAAGCGTATAGGGGCACCTGGGTGACTCAGTGGGTTAAGCCTCTGCCTTCGGCTCAGGTCATGATCTCAGGGTCCTGGAATCGAGCCCCGCATCGGGCTCTCTGCTCCGCAGGGAACCTGCTTCCCTCTCTCTTCTCTGCCTGCCTCTCTGCCTGCTTGTGATCTCTGTCTGTCACATAAATAACTAAAATCTTAAAAAAAAAATAAAGCATACAATATGATGATTTGACATAAGGGTACTTTATGGAAGGATTCTCACCGTCAAGTTCATTAACAAGGGCATTACATCACATACGTGCTTGTGTGTATATGTGTGTATGTGTGTGTGTGGGAACATTCACATTCTGCCCTTGGCACATTTCAGTGGTACGATACAGTGTCATCGGCTGTCACCACCAGGTTATACATTAGGTCCTCAGACTTCACTGACTTCCTAACTGACATCGCCCCCTTTCCCCAACTTCCAGCCTCCCCGGCAGGCACTTTGCTATTCTTTGTTTCTGTGAGTTTGATTTATTTATTTATTTAATTTATGTAATTTTTAAAAGAGTCCTCCTATAGGCGTTGCCTTCCATTATTTGTCTTTCTCTGTCTGGCTTATTTCATGACTGGTTTCCTCGTAAGACGATTCTTCCGGACATAGATGTCGCCCTCGACCGCAAGGACGACAAGAAGCCCGGGTTCGGATGCATCTTCTCTCTCTTTATTTCCGCAAGTCTACACGCTTACATATGTTTACATGACCAATCAGCGAGCAGGGTGACCAATAAGGGGCCAAGCAATGGGGAGAGCCAATGAGAGTCCTGTTACTATGCGATTAAATTTGAAACAGCCAATGACTATGTCCTCCTTTAGGCGGGCTTCACCAGAACGTTCGTTCTTTACTTTCAGCGTATTTTGCTGGCAGTGAGCCAAGCGCCATCTTGTAATGGCGGGGACTTTCCCGGCCTGGAGGCGGTCCCCGACACACAGACGTGAACAAAGGGAAGGCAGGGTGAAGACACACCGAGACCTCGGAGACCTCGGCCATCTACAAGCTAAAGAGACGCTTGAAACAGAAACTTCCCGTGTGGCCCTTGGAAGGAAACCAACCTGACCACACCTTAATCTCCAACTTCTAGACCTCGGAGCTGTGAGAAGGTAAGTTGCTATTGTTTAAACCATCCAGGGTGTGGCATTTGGTTATGACAGCCCCGGCAAGCTGAAATGGCACGCTTCCCACACGTTGTCCCCCAGATCCCGGTTTGTGATTGTGTCTCTACGTCTGAGCTGCCCAATATGGTAGCCATTAGCTACATATGTCTATATAAGTTAAATAAGTAAAATTAAAATACAGTTGCACAGGGCATATTATTTCCCATACGTGCCAGCGATTGCTGTATTGGACAACACGGGATGTTGTTCTGTCACCACAGAAAGCCGCATCCATCAGTGGTGAGACTAACCCTGGTGTGATCTCCCAGTACACCACAGAGAGAGGAGATACAGACTCTGGGGCCACAGTGAATATTGAGTAAATTTTGAAGACTTAAACTGGGAGAATTATGGAATAGGTTTGTTTTAGCCTGACCATGAGTAGTTTCAAAAAGAGGTGGTGTGTGTGTGTGCGTGTCCGTGTGCAAGAGTGCCATCCCTTTATGAAGTCACATTTCACCTGGAGCCAAATGTCTAACCCTCAGGTCTTCTAGCTCCTGTTTCTCGTTCCCCACCTTCCCTATTCCTATTTAAGTCTTGTGTGATTCATTGTTTTAGGTGGGCCAATTCCTGCAATATATGGTAAAAATTTCAACCTCCCTTAAGAATGCGACTAAATCCTACATTCTAATGGTGAGAGAACAACAGAACCTCTGTTTTATTTTTTTTTAAGATTTTTTATTTATTTGCCAGAGAGAGAGAGAAAGAGAGAGAGCGAGCACAGGCAGGCAGAGTGGCAGCAGAGGCAGAGGGAGAATCAGGCTCCCCGCTGAGCAAGGAGCCCTATGTGGGACTCAATCCCAGGACACTGGGATCATGACCTGAGCCAAAGGCAGCTGCTTAACAAACTGAGCCACCCAGGCGTCCCCAGAACCTCTGTTTTAGATGAACAGTGAGAAGCTGGATATGAAAAGGGTCAGAGTTTTCCCAAGCAGTGGTTTCCCGGACAATATATGTGTGTTCATGATCTTACATGAATTATGGGTCAGTGAGGAAGAAATACGAAGCAAATGAGAACAAAATGTGAAGAGGAGTGGGCAGAGGGGAGAGGGAGAAGTCCAGGTGGGAATGGCACTGGTGGATTAATTATCTCAGAAAACACATACCATTTGAGTGAAGTTCCTAAAGTCTGAAGGGAGAGAGCACCTCTCTGAGTTCCCAGAAAGAACCGAGCCAAGCCGAAGCCAAGATGTGAACAGGACCCATCCACTTCTAAAGATCTACAATAAATTAAACCATTCAAGAGGAAAAAGGGAGACACAGGGGGAGTGAGCACCAAGGAGTGGTTACAGCTTCTCCCCGATTTATTGCAAGGCAGGCTTGTCCTCTTCAGTAGAAGTTTGCCCAGTGGCTGAAGGTCAGCGTAATAAGCAGGTTAGGCAGGGCACACATGGAGTCGTGAGTGCCCCGGGGATGGAGAAAGGAAGGGTTGCCCCTCACTCATAGAAGATAGGGTTGGCCTCACATGGGTGCTTGTGAACTGGGAAGTCCCAGTAGTTAAGTCTGTGCGCTCCTAAGCCCTTTCCAGCTTTTCATAAGAAGCACCTAATGATGGAGGCTACGGATCCTGAAGCATTGGAGTGCTGGGAAGGCTTAAAAACCAGTTCTCTCAGGCAGAGGGAGGATAACCCTGATTTGTGGTTTCCATGCTCTAAATATTCTCTCCATAGCTGACTTCCAGCTGCCAACATGGAATCACTGAAGATCAGGTTGGGAGGTACATTCCGACACCTGTTGGGGACTCCTAAGAGTGCATTCAATTCTGACGCTAATGAACCAGAGTTAGCACAGACCCTGCAGGTTAAGGGCAAACCCCTTCGCAAGGCTGTCCCGACTTCAGACACCAGCCACCAGATTCGGGTATCTGCCAGCCACCTGCCCTTCTGCTTAGCTGACTACAAATGTGAGGCTTCCCACAGTCGCCCCAGGTTCAGTAATTTGTCAGAACAGCACACTGAACACAGGAGACCACTGAGGAAATGATTACCATTTTATTATAAAGGATATATACGAGTAGTCGAATGACCAGGTACATAGGGCAAGGTCTCATATGGTCTCAAGGGTGGGAGCCTCTTTTCCTGTAAAGGGGTCTCCTCTCTGTGAAATGGTCCCCAGCGAGGAAGCTCTCATGAGCCTCAGGGTCCAGACTTTTATATGGAGATTCGTTATATAGGCATGATTGATTAAACCACTGGCCATGTGACGAACTCAGTCTCCAGTCCCTCTCTTCTTCCAGAGGTCAGAGGATTGGCTGAAAGTTCCAACCCTCTGTTGACATGTCTGGTCTTTCCAGTGTGGTCAGACCTTCCCTTGAAGTGATTAAAGGATTCATCATGGGTCATCTCATTGGTACAAATTCAGGTAAGTTTTCAAGGGGCTTATGGTGAGTCATAGAGATACTCCTACTACTCAAAAAATTCCAAGGGTTGTGGAGCTCGGTGCCAGGACCTGGGGACAAACGCCAGTTATATTCCTTCCTTGGTCACAGAAAGATATCCGTGTGATATACTCTTGGGAGCTGGTGGGCGTTGGCTCTGGCACACTGCTATGGCTTGGCTCTCGATTCTCCTGAAGAGACTTAAAAATACAGCTATCTGGGTCTCAGCCCTCAGGGGTTCTGCCTTAATTAGTATGGGGACCAAGCAGGCACTGAAGTTTGCAGAGGATCCCAGGACGTCCTAACGTGCAGCAAGGCGTGATTCCTACAGGCTGAATCCTGTCTCCTCCTCTAGAGCCTCCCTCAACAGTCTACAGGATAGAAACCCAAAGGGAGAGGAAGTGGAATTAACCCCTTTTTGGTCTTCTGAGAGAGAAGGCAGAGTGGCAAGGGTGGTCCTGGCACGACTTGGGACTAGCCGTCCTGGTCCTGCCTGGGATTTATGAAGCCTGGCATTGCTTGGGGCCCCCAGGCACCCTTCCAGGGCAAGAGCACCCTGGCTCAAAGCTTGAACCACCTTCTACATCATCACCATTCTCATCATCCTCATCACGATAAGACTGAACATGGTCCAACATGCCACAGACAAAACTGAACAGGCCCCAAGAGTGAAAGGAACCCTGACCCAAAGCCTTCATGTGGACGCTACTTTAGTGAGCTTTCGGAGTTAGTCATGTTCCTCTCAGGGCACATAACTACATGATTATCATTCCCTATGTGATGCTATACAGTCTGCATCCTTCTTCGAGTTAGGTATTTCCTTGGGTTCCTTCTTCCCGTTCCTTCCGTTCTTTGTCTACGTGTCACCTTACCAATCAGAGCTCTCCTGACCTCAGTTTCCCCAACACATTGGTTATCATGTGAAATATTTCACACGTGTTTCCTCGTTTACTGCCTGCCTCTCTGTGCCGGGAGGAAAGCCTGGGGAGAACCTACCACAGGAAGCGAGAAGCTTCCTGGGAAGAGGGAAGGATCTGATTGAAATGAGACTTCAGGGTCCACGTCTGTCATTTAAGGCAATGGTGCTAGTTTCAACCAGAGTCTAGTCCCAGAGGGCAACGTATGGTTTGGAGGGTATGGTGTGGAGGTCCCGTTTGTGTTCCCTTATAATCATCCTCCGGGATGAGAGCAGGACGTGTGGAATTACATCATGGAAGGAACTGGAAATCCCAAACTCTTTGTGTTGATTAGGAGCTCCGACTACTAGAACCATCTACAGATAAAGCTTTGGTGTTTCTCTGAGATAGCAGTTAATGCTTCCCCAAATCGCTACCCAGAGAGGGTTCTGAAGATTCCACTACTGATCTGTGATGACCTCTCATGCACACGTTCACTCGTGAAGGCCTGTGTGTCCGGCCACCATTTGGTGAGGACCCACGGGGAAGGAAGGCTCTGCCCTCTGTTTTACAGTTGGCAAGACTGACACATGAAGAGGCTACGTCATCACCTCAGGGTCACCCGGCCTAGCGGGTATGAATGTGGGCCATCTGGCACCAGAGTCCAGTCACTAGTCACGATTCTCTACTCCCTCTTCTCAATACAGTAGATTCTGTTCTACCACATTGGTAGTATTTTCATGAGAATATTAATGGATGGGTCTGTGCAACAGTGACCCAAGTGAAAGAATTGGAACTTACTGGAAACTTTCACCCACTGCAGTGACAGTGAGAAAATATTTAGACTCACGTATGCGTATATGCCTTGCATGTCTGTAGAGAATGGGGTTGATGACTCCAAAGCAATCTAAACTCTAAACATCCAAGAATAAGCTAGTATATGTGCTGCTGTAGCGAGCACTAAACATTCTAGAACCTTCTAATTCTGGTACATGATGTGTCGTCTACTAGATGAGGAAAAAAAAATGAAAACTTCTGGGATGACAAATTCTTTTATGATCTTGTTCCTGTACTTCTATTTAGCTTCACTTCTATTAACAATTCGCCCCTTTACCCTAAATAAGAGCCCTACTGAAAGGCTGTTCTGTGAAGGGATGACCATGCTTCTTGATGGGAGCACGCTTCTCGACCTTGTTCCTCAATGCCCTCCTGTACGCCCCCCTTCCCCTTCTCTCACGTACCTCACTAACTCATCTTGGCCTTTCAGAACTCAAACAGCAGCTCTCTTCTCTGGGAATCCTCCCAGCCCTGTCCTGTCAAGGCTGAGGTAAAGGCCTGTCCTGGGTAGTGCTGTCTCTCGTCATCTCAGCTACTCTCTTGAGAGAACTTCTCATGCGTATTGCATTTGGGGGTTTGTCAGTCACACTCGTAGATGAGTGGCCCTTGGTGGGAGCTGCAGGAAAAGGACCTGGTATATGGCAGGGGTTCAATAAATACTCGCTGAGTAAATGTGCCAGTTTATCTGGAGAATATAAAATCAATGTGCTCTGTA
Source organism: Neogale vison (assembly GCF_020171115.1). NCBI lineage: Eukaryota > Metazoa > Chordata > Mammalia > Carnivora > Mustelidae > Neogale > Neogale vison. Next base: position 142,331,865 of record NC_058102.1, read on the forward strand.
CTCAGAAGCCACCCAATAATCTTAACTTAGGTGACAAGATTACCAGTAAGTATTTCTGTTTTCCTTTTCCTTCCAGTTCTTTCCTCTTCCTCCATTCTTCTTTCTTTTCTCTCTCCCTCCACACTCCCTCCATCCTTTTGTCCCCCTATTTTTTTTGTTACATCTAGTTGCTTTTTTGCAGTGAATATTTATTTTGCCATGAGTATTGATTACTTTTATAACTAAATAAAGCCACGAAAGTGCTCCCATTTTAAAGAGAATACAAGAAGCATTTGAAGAAGAAACAGATGAACCCAGTAATACCCTAAAACTGAGCCACTGATATTTACATGGTTCTCTTCCGATTGTTGACGTTCTGATGAGGACTGCCGCGTTGATTGGGCAGAGAGAGAGAGAGGTGGATCCTCAAGCAGAGAGTTCGGTTTTCAACTCATTTGGTGTTTTGCCTGGAATTCGGGGCCCACCCATAGATTTAAGTGACCGTCACTCCAACTGCTTTGACTCTCCATGTTTGGCTGGCTAGGCTCAAGACCCGTCCCAGACACAGAGGTGGATACTCCTCTTTCAAGACTGTCTGTTCCACACATTTTCCCACACATATTAAGTGAGACCCAGTAACCATCCCAATTATTCTCCAGGTTTTCTTCATTATGCTGGGAACCACGTGGGGAGAGAAGGCATTTCTCTTTTGTGAGAGCAGCACACAGCAGCAGTTGCTTCTCTGAGAGAACATGGTGTTTCATGTCCCAGAGACGTGGTATGTCTCTGGGAGCCCATCTCTGACTCTGTTCTAGGGCTCTGCCACCAGCAGTGCCACAGAGCCCTCACCAAGAGAATGGGGCATGCCTCCTCTTTGGGAACCAACAGGTAGGAACAGCAACTACCAGCTACAGTCAGAAACTCTACTGAGGAAAAAACAAACAAACAAACAAACAGGAAAAGATACTAGTATCTGGAGTGCTTCCTACATGTTCCGCACCGGGAGGCAATTTCTCCCACCTTATGTGATGTATCCTCTTGGCTTTTCCTGAGGTAGCATTGTCTTAAATTTTCACCTGTGAGGAAACTCAAATACAGGAGAGTTCAGAAATGAATGTGTTGTGAGGGTTCTGCACTGGTTAATGACTAACCAGTGAGAAGCTGAGTTTGAACCAAAGTCAGCACCCTCTTAAAGCTCTGATGGACCACCCTGCAAAAGCCAACCAACCCCCCCCAAAGAGGGGAGCCCCTGTTCTAATACTAATACAGTAAGTGACTGGTTGTGGGGTGTCGAGATGCTTCCCTTTAACTTTGATTCTTTTATACGTGAGGTCTATAAAAAAGGTATATAAAAAAAGGGGAAAAAAATCAGGAAAAACAAACCCAGCTCCTCTGGTTGCCACGGAGATAAACTACTTACCTACCACCACAAAACCTTTCACGGGGGAACAGCCATGATTGAGATTTCTAACTTCCAAGAATTATATTCAACGAGGATTGAGTTCACTTGTTCCAATCTGTTTTTGAAAAAAAAAAAAATGTGGGTGGCATAGATAGCATACTCATTTCCTGGTGTAGAAAATCTGAGTAGCAGAAACTATTTAAATCTCAGAGCTTGGTTTCAGCATCCTGAATGGAGGCGAGTTTCCGTTTCCTGGGAGTTGTGTACGTTGTGTGTGTGTGTGTGTGTGTGAGAGAGAGAGAGAGAGAGAGAGAGACCGAGACAGAGGCTTTTCTAGAAGCTGTTTGAGGTGCCAGTCTATAGATTAAACAAACACAAGACTCAAGAAGAAAAATCGATTTGTCTCAAAAGCATTCCTTAAGTAAGAATGAGTTCAAATCAGAAGAAAAACAAAATCGGCATCCCTGGAAATAGCATCGGCACCACTAGTGAGATACTAAGACACTGAGAATGAACGTTCTTGTAGATTTACAGACTCAGAACTGGCGTAAGCAGGAAAACGTGGGAGAGCCGAGTGCTTACCTGGACTCCTGTTCTGGGACTTGGGGCTTCCTAGGAGAGTGGTTTTAGGGTAGCTGCAGCGTGTGGACTCACACAAAATCCAGACCATAAGGCCTGGAGTGAAGTCACACTGGAAACAGACGGGTGGTCTTAATGCAACATTAATTGCAGGGGTGAAGATGTGATCTACCCCAGTAGGTGTGGGAGGAGGCGCCAGCTAATGGAGACAGGAGCCGGGGAAGGCAGCTGGCCTGTGGGTAGAGGATGGAGGTGGAGCTTCTCTGCTGTGCTGGTTGGTAAGCCTCAAGTTTGTGCTAGCTGCCTAAGCATTGGAATTGCAAAACACCAACCCCCCTCCTTTTACAGAAGAGGGGGTGGCAGGGAGTCAGGACAGACAACTCACTTGATACACACAGGAATGAGTTGAAGGGGCTTGCTGTCTTCTTGGCTCTTTTGATAAAAATAGCTACTGGCTGGTGCATTGTGTTTATCCAGCCTTCCTGGCTGCCTATTATTATTTTTCATTTCACTATTTGAATTTAATTCATTGATGACGGAAAGAAGCAGGTGGTTTCAACAGATCATAAACTTCCTTGAAATCAAGGGGCTTACCCGTGCGCACTTAACACTGTTTCAAGACTGTGTGTTAGGAAGTAAGCCGTGAACTGATGTCCGTATCAGATCGTGATTGCAGACAATAGAAACAAAAATAATTTAGTTAATGTACATTCTCTATATTACGTATTTCTAAATGTGTAGATAAACTAAGGAAGGACATGGGGAAAAATTTTTCAAGCTGGAAAATAAATTAATGTGGAAAAGTGACAGCGAGACGTGGTTTTCGGAGGGACGAGGTACATAGGCGTGTCCACGCCAGTGAGGCAGAAGAGCTTCTCCATGATCGTCGAATGTGTGAAAAAGCTGTGCACGGAGGAGTGAAAACAATGGGTGACGGAAGAAGAGAAGATAATGGAACCAGAGATTCTCGGAAGAGGTTTTCTTATGAATGTGGCCATAGATCTGTGTTTTTCTCATCGAGGAAGGTACAAAGTGTTTGTCTTCCATTATTATTGACATGGTTTTTCATGTTATGGAGATTTTATCGCGTGCGTTAGCTACACTCCCTACGTTGTCCTAGGTGGTGTTTTGTTACAGTTCTAGCTCAGACCAGTGCTATCCAACAGAACGTAATGTATCTGCACTGCCCACTACAAGAAATGCTATCTTCCAGGGCGCCTGGGTGGCTCAGTGGGTTGAGCCGCTGCCTTCAGCTCGGGTCATGATCTCAGGGTCCTGGGATCGAGTCCCACGTCGGGCTCTCTGCTCAGCAGGGGGCCTGCTTCCCTTCCCCTCTCTCTGCCTGCCTCTCTGCCTACTGTGATCTCTCTCTGTCAAATAAATAAATAAAATCTTTAAAAAAAAAAAAAAGATTTCCTTTAAAAAAAAAAAAAAGAAATGCTATCTTCCTCAAAAAAGTAGAAAGGGTCCTAAACTCTAAGCTTTAGTAAAGACAAAGCATATTAAAGACTTATAAAGAATTTAATGAGTTAGAAAAACCGTGGCAGTAGTAAGTAAATTCAAAAACAATTTTTTAAGAAAAACTAATAAACTGCTGGGTCTAACTCCAAGGAAAAACTACCCTTGGCTTTACAAAGGGCAAAAATTCAATGTAAAAAGTAAGAAAAGAGGGAACAAAGGAACAGAGAAAATTAGAATAATAATATGAGACCACTTGGCTCAACTCTGGAAATTACTTGAATACTTAGAGGAAATGGGTAATTTTCCAGGAAAACGTAACCTGCCAAAGCTGACACCAGACAAAATTGAGAAAAAATTTAAAATGGCTTATTTCCATGGAATAATCAGAGACATGACAAAAAGCCAGACACCTTCACGGGGAAATTCTACCAAAATTAAAGAGAAGGTAATTTCAAGGTTATAGAAATGCTTCCAGACTATTAAAAAACTCCCCCAGTTATTTTTTTAAAACAAATATAATATTAATACCAAACTATGATGAAATTAAAAAGAACATTTACAGACCTTATTGATGAGTAGTAATTCCAAAACCATAAATAAAATATCAACAAATGGAATTCAGCAACACATTTAAAGAATTATAATCACAGTTGGCTAGAAATCCAGTGGTGATTCAGTAGTAGTAAATCTGACATAATATATCATGTTAATCAAAAATTCATGTGATTATCTACCTAGTTTCACAAAAGGCATTTAAAAAATTTAATAACCATTCTTGATGAAAATAATAAAGTTGGAATGCAGGGACACTACTTTAACATGCGAAATGTGTGTGTCTCAGTTCAAAAGCCAGTGTTAGAAGCATTTTCACTAAATATCCAAATCAAATTAAGGATGCCCACTAATATTGTTATTTAATATTTCACTGTAGAATTAAATAAGAACTTTGATTTAAAAAAATTTAGATTTAAAAATGGAGAAGATGGGGGCGCCTGGGTGGCTCAGTGGGTTAAGCCTCTGCCTTTGGCTCAGGTCACGATCTCAGGGTCCTGGGATCGAGCCCTGCCTGGGCTCTCTGCTCAGCAGGGAGCCTGCTTCCCCCTTCCTCTCTGCCTGCCTCTCTGCCTACTTGTGATCTCTGTCTGTCAAATAAATAAATAAAATCTTTAAAAAAATAAAAATAAAAATAGAGAAGATGATGTAAAACCATCATTATATGCAGAAGACAATAAAACTGAATTATTTGGCAAACGAGAGTGAAACAATTAATCAATTTTATAAAAATTAGAAGAGACTTACTAAAATAAAGTACAAAATCATTATCTAGAAATCACTGGCTTTCATCTGTGTTAATAACAATGGCTAGTGAGCAGATATAATGAAAGCAAAGACCCCTTGTACAATAGCAACCCAAGGATTAAATAGGAATTACTTGAACCCTAAATGGGCAAGATACAATGAAAAAAACCTTGCAACACGAATAAAGGACTGTCTTTGTCCATTCGAGCTGCTGTAATAGAATACCACGGACTAGATGGCTTGTCAACAGGAATTTATTTCTCAGGGTCTGGAGGCTAGAAGTTCAAGACCAAGACACCCGCATACTCCGTGTCTGGTGAGAACTCCCCTTCTGATTCACAGAGGGCCATTTTCTTACTGTGCATGAGGAAGGGACACGTGAGCTCTCTGGGTCTCCTAGAGGCACTGGCCCATACATGGGGGCTCTGCCCTCCTGACCTGACCACCTTCCAAAGGTCTCATCTCCAAATGCGTCGCCTGGGGGGTTGGTATGTTTAAAATAAGAAATCTGAGAGGACGCAAACATCAGCATAGACCGAGGATGTGGAAGAAGGCATCAGCTCTTAGACCTGGCACTTACCCTCCCCTTTATCCCTCAGATGTCCTAGCAGATGCTGAAAGGTTGTGTCACAAGACTTTTACCTACAGCTTTGTCGGTAATCATGGAAGATGGGCAATAACCACAACACCTAATAACAGCAGAGTGGTTAATAAAACATGGGGTGTACTTTGATGTACGTGAATCCGAGGCTTTCTGCCGCTGGAAACCAGAATAAGGGAACCTTCTAGATAACAACGGGGGAAGATCTCCAAGCTATAGGGTTTCCCTCTGGGTGTCAAAGGGGGAGAAAATAAGGGTATATTATTATATCCTTTATGTGCATGCATCCCTTTCTTTGTATGCATGTGTTTTTAGGCATTCCTGCTTTGGGAGAATCAAAAATTCATGACCATGGTAACCTGTAGACAGGTAGCAGGAACGCTCTGTTCCTTTTGATACATTTTTAAATTTTTTAAACTGTGGGTTTGAACTACCTATTCAAAAATAAATCTAAACCACTGGGGAGAAATACCTACCAAATCGCTCAGAGAACAGTGCGTGTCAGCCTGAGCTAGTTTCTGGGTCACCGAGCCGAGCCTCAGATCTGAGAATCCCTTCCCGAGACCCATGAGGGTGGCAGGGTGAGGGCGGGCTGAGGGTCCTTCCCCCGAGACACCACGGAAGCTGGCTTGCAGGGAAACACATTCGCTCTGATTTTCTGGCTCGCTCATCAGTGACGGGCTTGAACGAATCTCTGGGATGGTCATGGCTGTCCCCAAAGGGTGAACCCAGTTTTCCTCCATGTTCGTTTGCTCCTGCCGCCCCGCAGGGCTCTCCAGAGTCTGCAGCTTTGAATGTGGAAAGGCAAGCTCGAGAGCATTGGTATCAGCTGTTTTTCTTGTGACGGACTTTATTTTGGTGTGATGTCACTGAACGTTCACATGTAATGCCCACTGTGACACATTTCCATCAGGTGAAGCCATCTGTATTGGGGCAAATGGACTCACTGTTCCATTTCCCGGGCATCAGTGATCTTTCCTTCTGATGTAGGGAAGATACAGCTGCTGGGACACCTGCCTTCACCGATGAGGGGCCCTGGTGGACCGCTTCATTTTGTTCTGGTGCTTTCAGCTTCCGGAAAACGGCGGGAGCTTGACCTCACAGACGAGGGCTACAACTTGCTCTTAATATCTGTGAACCAGAAGTTATAAAGATTGAGAGTGGCTCCTGTCCTTCCCTCCACCCTGAACATTAGTTTCATTTAGAATGACAAATATTTTGACACATGCGTGGACAACGCCACTCGCTTGCTTTCCAGGGGAAAAGGCACCCACCCCAGGATCCACACCAGTCCGGGGCTGCTAAGAACCTGTAGGAGGGAGGGCGAAATCCGCCTTAGATCCTCCGCTGTCTCAGAAGGTTGCTGCCACCTATAGGTGTCCGTGTGCTTCTGCGCTTGTGTGATGCCTCAGAAAACCCGGAGAGAACAGAGGAAATGGAGAGGCGGGAGAGATAAGCCCTCCAAGTCAAGGGCCAAAGCCAGAGCAGTAACAGACATCGTCTCTGCCTGCAAGACAGCCCTTTCCTACCCTTGTCCTTGCTTTTCCTGGCCCCCTTGTTTAGAATGCTTAGAGCCCCCATTACTTTCAGCAAAACAAAGTAATCCACTTCAGCAGACCCATGCCAGAGAAAGGAAAAAGACAAAACAGAACAAAAGAGAACAGTCTCACCCATCGGTTAGAATCCTTGGGCCATGACAACTCTGACTTTACCAAGGGAACACTGGGCCGCTGCCCTGGGCTCATCAGCCAGCCTCTGTCTGTGCTGTATTCATATTTAAGCTGTTGCAACAGAAAACTCACTATTTTTCTGTGAGTTTTTAAAAATACGTTGTTTCACATGTTACCTTAGCCCTCCTAGAGTCAGGAACTCCATTAGGTGGAGGGGACTTTCTCAAGCAATCCAATTGACGCTTTACCCACAATCCGTCCTGCGAAAATACCGGACAGGGAGTTATCCACACCTAAATGTGGTAGTTAACTTTATGGGTCAGGTTGACCGGGTCACGGATGGCTCACGTATTTGGTGTCACATTACTCTGGGTGTTTTTGTGAGGGTGTTTGTGGAAGAGATTAACATTTGAGTCTGTGCAGTGAGTAATAATATGGGTGGGACTCGTTCAATCAGGTGAAGGCCTGAACTGGACAAAAAGGCTGGTCCTAACCCAAGTAAAAGAGTCTCTTTGCTGCCTAATGGCTTTCTAACTGTGATACTGGCTTTTTTCTGCTTTCAGATTCAAACAGAAACATTGGCTCTGCTGGGTCTTGAATCTGCTGGGATTGGAACCCTGATTCATACTATTAGCTCTCCTGAGTCTCCAGCCGCGGAATCACCCTACAGATTTTGAGTCTTGCCAGATTCCATAATTATGGGAGCCCATTCCTTACCATAAACCTCCATCCCTAGCTCTTCTGTTTTTCTGGAGGAACCAGACTAATATGCTATATCAGAGAACCTTCACCAACAAGGAGCTCCTATCTTCAGTGAAACCAGACCCAAGCGTGAGTCACCGGCAGAACCAAGAGTTGGCTTCAGAATCTGTGCCTTGCTTGGAGTCATCTATCCATCAATCCATCCTTCTGTGTGTCTATTCACTTAGCAACATTCATGGAACATAGTCAACAGCTCGTTTGGGGTACCACACATTTTACATAAAAGCAATATTTTGCAATGTCCTTCATGTTAACAAATCCAATTATGTTCAAAATTTCAGAACCGCATGATACAGTGGCTCCTTCCTCATAGGACACCGAGTCATCAGCTGGTTTTCCTCTGCCATATTAACGATCCTCTCTGTTCTCTTCACTGGGTGTTCCTCACGTCGCAGACACAGATGCTGGAAAGCAGCCGGGCTCTGATTCCGCCATCTTCTTTTCTCTACCTATACCCTCAACGCCTGGTGTGCTCATCCAGCCTCTTGGCTGGAAATGTTTCCCAATGTTGACTCTCAGGCTCAATTTCCGACCCTAAACTCACCTCAGTGCTCCAGATTTGTAGGTTCAACTGTCTACTCTCTAGATAACTGCCTGACTTCCATCCAGCATGTGCACAGCAGGGCTCTTGGTTCTGTCCCTCCTCCCTCCCTCTGTCCCCAGTCCAGCCTTCCTTCTCTCAACCCAGCATCACCATTGTCTCAGCCGCTTAAGCCAAAATTTTATGTGCCATCCTTCATCTTAAGTCTTGCCTTCCCCTCATCTTAAAAAATAATCCCCAATACAGACCTTGCTCCATAAACTCTGGACCAACGTCTTCATACCAACCCCGCTCCTCCCGCACGTGAATGCATGCTGGCGCAGCCTACGGGGTCACTCAGCTTGGGTCTCCAACTCAACTTGACATAGCCACCAGTGTTAGACCTTCCTACCCTGTTCTAGTAATTTCCCATCATATTTAGGATAAAACCTATGTCCTGACCATATCAGGATGCTGGGTTTGCCCGTCTTTCCAAATTCACTTTGGACCTCTTGCTGCCTCCTCAGCACTACTCCAACCACAGCTGCCTCCTGATATTCTTCAGACAGGCTCCGCTCTCCTGCCCTGTGGTCTTGGACCTTCTGTTCCCTGGACTGAGAACACTCTGGTCCCATCTCTTCCCATGGCTGGCCAGATTTCAGTTCCATTATCATTCCACAGAGAAACCCTTTCCGACTACCTACTGTCATTGAGCAGATTATCTTATTTAGTTCCTTTACTTTTTACTTTCTGAAATAATTTTGTTTTGTTTTTACTTATTTACTTGTACCCTCACCCACCCCCTACTGGACCATAAGCCCAATTATTTTTCAATCATTTCATAAAAGAAAATAGATGCTCAATAAATACTCATTGAATGGACACAAATGACTCCAGCTGAAAAGGTATTGAAAGGCACTGAAGCATTCCTTTTCTTTCTTTTTTTTTTTTTAATTTTATTTATTTATTTGACAGGCAGAGATCACAAGTAGGCTGAGAGGCAGGCAGAGAGAGGGAAGGAGGAAGCAGGCTCCCTGCTGAGCAGACAGCCGGATGCGGGGCTCGATCCCAGAATCCTGTGATCATGACCTGAGCCGAAGGCAGAGGCTTTAACCCACTGAGCCACGCAGGCGCCCCTGAAGCATTCCTTTTCCATATCCCCCAGAAGTATGAAGGAGAGGAAGTAGAATCTAGCATTGGGTCCCCAGTGAACTCTGCCTTTCACTGAGCTCTTCCCATGACCTTCAATTTGCCAGAACCCTCCTGTTTTGTGCCGTGGATATCATGTCCCACTACAAAAGACAATTTACCTTTAAATAGTCCTTCCAGTTAAATTAGGGTGAAATCACAGAGCACAGTCTATTTAGTAACATTTCACTCCAAGGGACAATAAATTCCAAATCTAATCACATGGCTAGAGCAGTTTGTTGGTGATCCAAGCCATGTTTATTCTTTAAATGAAATGATAAAACATCAGTGCTTCTCACTGAAGTCAGCACTCACTTGTGGCTCTGCTTGTCTTCAGATTTGTTCCTTTAGAAACCAAGAAAGTCTCATTTGTTTTTTTGTTTTTTTTTTTCCTGACCCAGAAATTTTGCTTAATGGTCTCATTTTGATGTCTGGCCATTAGTGCGTGCTATGAGGCGACTATTTTCTTCTGCTCTCCCAGCAAAAATTGCAGATCTTTTGTGTGTACTCTGAGCACTGGGAAAAGACCCTCGAAACAGGGTTTGTCATTTTGTGAACACATTATCTTGATAATCAAACTTGATTTCCTTGCTGGTGACCAAGTGTGGGTCATGACATCTCTCCTCCATGTTGTTACCGAGCAAATGAAATAATACCTGAAAATGCATTTTGGAATGTAATATAAAGACCAAATATAAATGGTTAGCTGTTGTTACTTTTACCCATGATAGAGCATTTAAAAAATGACCTTGTGGTATGGTTGATGGGTCACTGGACCAAGAGACCTTGTGCACAGTGCTGACCTTCAAACGTCACTGAGCCATTGTGTCTTGACCTTGAAAATGAACTCATCTCACGGGTCTTTCCATCTCTAATATATAAAGCTTTATTATTGTAAATAAGGCTTCAGATATTAAAATGTGGTAACAGTGTCTTCTCCTTTCTCTTAAATCTATCTACATTTTATTTAGAGGAGAAACTATGCTTTGTGATAACCCACAGACTTGAAAGCCTGAATAACTGTATTTACTGCTGAATGTTTATTTAGAATCCAGAATATGCCAGACATTCATCATAATGATGCTAATGTTTATAATCCTGTATGGTTTAAAAAGCACTTTTGTGTTGTTTGATCTCATGGGATCCTCTCAAATGACTCTCGTGGAAGGAGGAGAAAGATTACCAGGCCCATTTCACAGGTAGGGAGGTGGAAGGTGAGACAAGTTAAGTGATCCTGCTGAGTTTCTCAGATCGAGTAAGGGGGCGTGCAAGTCCAGTCACAGACTCTGACTCAGACTTCTGAACTTGTTTTTTCCGTCTTGGGTGGACGGTTGGGTGCCGCGGCCTGCATTCTCAAGATGGCGGCCTTGCAAGATGGCTCCAGGAATCTGGCAGATAAAGCTGCTAGAAATGGAACAGGGTTACAAAAATCACAGCCCTCGTATGTACTGAGAAAATGTAGGTTCTTTATTCTGGGAAGCTGCACTTAGGAGATGTTCCTTTCTTTCACTTGGTACGATTCTGTGATTTCAACAACATCTTCAGGTTGTTGAATTTAGTTGTTTGGGAATACTTTCTAGGTCATTTTGTATTATCCCTAACTTTGGTTGGCCCTAAGACAGTATGTGGGCCTTGAGAGAAGCTGGTGGAGGGAAGAGAGCCTTGACCTAGCATGATCTTTGAGTGCATACTGGGCTTTGCCTTCTGAGCTAGCCACATCCCATTTGGGGTAATCTGTTGGTGTCTGCTCTGATGTCTGCAGCTGATGAATGTATGCACTCTTCTTTTCTCATTCAGCCAGTGCAGGGTGGCCTTTCCCTCCTGAGTGCACCACCCCTCAACTCACATGGGCCTTACAGACTCCTTGGAGTCCCGATTATGTCCTCCTCACCTGCAGTCAAGGCCTTGCTCAAGGCCAGCGCCATTGCCTGCTGGATCCAGTTTCTCTACAAGGCTCAATTTTGTCTCCAGGGATCTTGGCAAGATCCATTTGGAGACATTTTCGGTTGTCTGAGTTTTTCAGGATCGACATGTGCTACGAGTCTGGATTTTTATCTGGATTTTACAACACTCCCCATAATGTGTGGAGAGCAGCCACAACAAAGAATTATTGGGCCCCCAATATCAGCAGTGCCAAGATTGGAAAAAACCTGATCTACCCATGCCTAGAAACTTACTCTGCTGCTGACTTTCACTTGAGTTAAGTAAAGTAAACAAATCCTTCAAAGCAAAGTCACTTCCCCTCCATCTTTCACTCCCCCCCCCACTGCTTTTTACTGAGGTATAATGGATATATGATGTATTAATTTTAGATGTATGACATAATCATTTGATATTTTTATCTATTGCAAAATGATCATCACAATAAGTCTGAATTCATATTCATCTGTTACAAAAAGATCTCTTTCTTGTGATGAGAACTTTTAAGATTTGCTTTCTTAACAACTTTCAAATATGCAATACACAATATTGTTAACTATAGTCACCGTGCTATACAATACATCCCCATGACTTATATTTTTTTATAACTGCAAGTCTCTACCTTTTGACCCCCTTCATCCAGTCCCCTTCCCCAACCACCGATCTGTTCTCTCTATCTATGAGCTGGATTGGGTGGTTGTATTTTTATGATTTCCAGATTCTACATACAAGTGAGATTTTACAATATTTGTGTTTCTCTGGGAGCTTATTGCACCTGAATAATTCCTTCAAGGTCCATCTGGCTGTTGCAAAGAGCAACAGTTCATTCTTTTTTATGGCTGAGTAATATTCCAGTGTGTGTGTGCATAGATATACATATATATGTGTCTATGTGTGTGTGTGTATATAAATGTGTGTGTGTGTGTGTGTGTGTGTGTGTGTATAGATACACATATACATCTCTTTATCCATTTACTCATCAGTGGGCACTGGGGCTGCTTCCATATCTTGGTGATTATAGATAATGCTACAGCAAACAGAGGAGTGCATATATTTCTTCAAATTTTTATTTTTATTTTTTTGTTTTTGGATACATACAAGTGGATACAAGTGAAATTCCTGGATCATACAGTAATTCTATTTTTAATTTTTTGAGGACCCTCCACACTCTTTTCCACTGTGGTTTCTCCAACTTACATTCCCACCAAAAGTGCATGAGGTTCCCTTTACTCCACATCCTTACCTGCAGTTCTTAGTTCTTGTCTTTTCCCTTCCAGCCATTCTCACAGGAGGGAAGTGATATGTGGTTGGGATTTGGTCTATGTTTCCCTGAAGATCAGTGATGTCGGGCATCTTCCCATGTATCTTCTGGCCATCTGCAATCCTTCTTTGGAAGAATGTCAATTCCACTCTGCCCATTTTTAAATCAGATTTTGTTTCTGCTACTGAGTCGTAGGAGTTTTTCATATATTTTCTCTGTTAACAGGATTTTCAAATGCTTTCTCCAATTTAGTAGGTTGCCTTTTCATTTTGTTGATGTTCCTTGCTGCATAGGAGCTTTTTCTCTCTCTCTCTACATCCTCAGAACTTAAATAACTCCAAAGAAGGATGAATTTAGTTTAGTTTTGTTTTTGCTCTGCTTAGTTTAAGCCAAAGTCAGCTTGGTATTTGTCTTCTCGTTTGACACAAACATCGTTTCCAAGGGCATTGAATCTGGGGAGCTGGCTTTATAAATGGGTGGGTTTCTTGATGTAATCATAATACTAGCCAACTTTAAAAAAAGACTACCTCCATGTATTCCTTTCTATTATCCCCACTTTACAGGGTGGGAGGGATTGAAGATTGGAGTGTAATTTCTTTACCGAGACAGTTAGTAAATGACAGAGTGGGACCTAAAATGTAGCTGAATTCGACAACTGAGCCTAGGTTGCTAGCCATTGTGCTATATTGATCTTTAATATACAGTACTAATATATTCATTTTTCCCCCCATGGTATTGATCTGAGAAGACTAATTTTTCTTTTTTTTCTTTTTCTTTTTTTTTTTTTACTTAAGAAAGCTTGAGAGGCTAAAGGGGAGATACAGCTGTGTTGAACCAAGTAGAACTTCTTGCATATAAAATGAAAATGATTTTGCAACAACTACAGGGGAAAAAAAGATTATAAACAGATAAAAGTGTCTGGATCACTTTCAGTGTACTGATTTATGACTCATCGTATCATCTCTCTGAGAAAGAACACTACAGGATGATTCATCTTTGGCATAAACTATGCTGCCTCTTGCTGAGGAAACTGGCAGGTTCTCACCTTCTCATATAAATATTTAAGAGCTCCACACTGTCATTTGTTAGATTTTCCAAAGACTACAGGTGTGAGCATCTTGTCCTTGAATGCTAACTTTCTAGGTTTGCCTAATCTGATCAGCTGTAACTGGGAAAAAAAAAAAAAAAGTGTTGTTTTTTTAGACCATTAGAAGATTTCAGAACCATTCTGGGAGCCATTCCCTTCATAAGATTGGGACTCCCTTTGCTACTGGTCACTGGTTTGCTCTGGGTGGTGCCTGGTATTGAAGGACTCACCCAGTGCTCCGGAGACATGACATCTTCCTTTCTGACCTACTTGGGACAACAAGGTCCAGGTTCACCTCTGCTGTTGGCACAAAACCCAGCTGAGAACCCCTGGTTTCAGTGAGTCCCCATTCAGGTTCATAATCCCAGACCTCTTCCTTAAAAGGAAGAGATAAAGTCTAGAGCCAGATAACATCAGCCAGAAAAAAGGGACTCCTAGACACAAGATATTAATTGGCTTCCCTTTGTCTCCCTGGGGACCCCTGGAAATAGTTAGATTATGCCTTCAAAGGAGAGAGAATGAACCTAGAAATGGACCCCTTGAGAACCCAGACAATCTAGAAAAGGATATTGACTGGGTCCCCCAGCATAAATGGAACTGTGATAAGGATTGAAAAGAGATTGTGTGTGTGTGTGTGTATTTGTGTGTGTGGGTTTGTGTGAAGGGGGCAGCAGCTAGGCATTCAGATGGAATCAGAAGGAAAAATAAAAATAAGGAACTGAAAATAAATATTTAAGATTCCACATCATTCCTTATTAAACTTTTTTGAAGACTGCAGAAGTGTGATTCATCAGCCTCTTTTTCTCCTAATTTTTTTTTTCCCTCCAGAGCACAGGGAGAGACAATCCTCTACTCCAAGGGAAACCAGTTCAATTTATTGCCATTTCATGGAAGCCACTTGATCCACCAGGGACAAACCAGAGAGGCTTTTGTTTGAAATTAATGGCGGATGTCTGCCCCTTAAAAGCCTGTCATTTAAATGAGCAAAGAGGCAATTGCTTCCTGACAGCAGTGGTGGGAAAGTGGAAACATTGGCTTGATGTTTGACCCACAAATCTCCACTCATCTACTTACTCCATTTTATCCCTTGACCTGTCTTTTTAATCATTTCACCTCCTTTCTGCAAAGAATTACTGCTGTCTCTCACACAGGCACTGACCCTCCTGCCTGATGATTTCAAGCACCCTTTTGACAAGAAGAGGTCACTGGCTCTTCCTCATCCATCCTCTCAGTGATAAATCCAATGGGTTCTTCCCTTGGAGCAGGTGAAGGGAGATTAGGGCAAAGGGTTGGGTCAGTGACAGTCCAGATAAGGGAAAATGTGCCTTTCACTTCACCAGGTGAAGGACGAGTCCAGGATCACAATCACCTAGCTCCCACAGTGCTCGGATAAAAGCACAATCACTGTATTATACTAAAGAGTGAATGTTGCTCTGAATAGGTCAAAGACCATTCTGGTTGTAGAGTGTATCATTG
This sequence comes from Neogale vison, assembly GCF_020171115.1. Lineage (NCBI taxonomy): Eukaryota > Metazoa > Chordata > Mammalia > Carnivora > Mustelidae > Neogale > Neogale vison. Next base: position 142,347,070 of record NC_058102.1, read on the forward strand.
ATACAGAGCATTCCTTTGTGGTACTGGGTTAGAGGCGAAGGGGGCTTCCTTGTTTTCCCAGTTGTCTCAACTTTGAAAGCAACAAGAGATAAACAAGGTGTCTGCAGTTTTTGTCAGACTACCTTAGCAATAGATACCTTAACCCAAGAGATGTCTGCCTTTCCCCTAGATCTGCCTAGGGTGGTCCTCCTCTGAGATCTCTCTTTACAGAGAGACTTTCTTTCTCTGGCCCATCCCCTGGGTTTTGATTTACTTTTCTATTTCCCCCAAGATGCGTATGATGAAGCTTAGAAGACCAATGGGGGCGACCAAGAGTGTCCACGCTGCTGTCGGATTGAAGGGGTTCATACCATGTTTCAGACACTCGCCAGTTGTGGAACCTTGAGAAAATGTTAGCTTCAGTTATTTTATCTGTGAGACTGTAACAGTAATTTTAACATGGTAGTGTTGTTATGAGGGCTAGATTAGCCCATGGACGCAGCACAGTGCTTGGCATAGAATAAATACTCAAATATTACCTTTATTAGAATTATTATTCCTACTCACTACTGCTATTCACAGTACGTGCTCTGTGGAGTTGAAGGCAGAGGAGTTACCAATGTCGTCCTTTTTTACAAAAATGCCTACCTATACTCTGTGAGGACCTAACTGTGAGGCAATTGCAGGCCTGTGATGGAGGAGCAGGGGACATGCAAGGACCGATGGGAGCCAAGAGGCAGAAATACAAGGAGTCAGGGTGGGCAGCGGGCTGGGAGACCAGCAGGACACGGCCGGGCTGTCCCTGAGGTCATGGTAAGGACTTTCGTCTTTATCATTAGAGCAATAAAGCTAACACAATGTTTAAGGAAGGAAATTTCATGATCAGATTTGTATTTTGAAAAGACTGTTCTTGCTGCTCTTGAGAAAGGCTGGGCGGGACCCAAGTAAAAGAAGGTGAGAGAAAATTGTTGAACTGCTGTAGCAGTCTAGGCAAGACGTGCCTTCGCTGGGACCGGAGTTGGAGTGGAGGAAACAGAAGTAATTTGTAGTAAAAATCAAGAGGACATGTTTATGAATCAGAGGGGTAGGGAGCTGACGAAAAGGATGGTATCACTGATAATTCCTAGTTTTGACCAGAGTGATTGGATGGTTGGCAGGACCATACGTTAAGTTCATTTTGGGATGCTTTTGGCACCTGATGAACAGAAATGCTAACTGTACTGTTGGATACACAAATCTGGAGCTCAGGGGAAATTTGGGGCTGAACTAGAAGTCATTAGGTGGCAACGTGTTTTTACAAAGTTGGAGAAAAGTATGACAGTAGCTAAACAAGTGAGAAGATAAAGAGTATCTGAAGGTCAAAGATTCTTGAGTATGTACAAATATTGATGGGAAAGAGTGGGAACACACACATACTCGGAAGGAAGGGAAAATAGTGTAAGGTATCAATTTAGCTGTGTTCTTAAAGAATCTGCACCTTTCATATTTTAGGAAAACAATTCTTAATACCTTCCAATATCTGAAAGTAAAACAACAAAACAAAAAGCAATTGTGATTCATATTATATATATAATATATATTATATATCATATTTATATTTATATATAACATATAAATATTATAATATATAAATATTATATATTTATATTATAAATTATATTATATATATAATATATCAAATACTTAAACTTGATACCAGGATGACTGAAAGCAACAAAACCTGTGAATCCAGCCCAGCATCTGATTTTGTAAATGAAATTTTCTTGGAAGGCGGACACACCTGTTCTTTTACATATTGTCAGTTGCTGCTCTCCCACTAGGAAGGCAGAGCTGGTCTGAGATTACATGGCCTGGAAACCTACAATATTTGCTCTCTGTCCCTTTACTGGAAAAGTGTGTCCATCCCTGCTCTAGGAGGACTTGATTAACTCATCAAGCAAGAAGAACGGAGGGAGGGAGCACAAGCTCCCAGACTGATGAGGCAAGGGATCGACAATGCCCTGAAGCACTAGGTTTCGGTCTCCATACTCTCATTCTCCGTGTAGGAGTTTTGTCCTGTGGCTGGGTCTTGCTGTGGTCGCCAGCTGGCTGGATTGTTATGCTCTTGTGTCAAGGAAGAGGGACAGTGAGAGCTCATCACCAATCATGGAACCATTTCTCCCCCTTGGTCTGATGGGATCTACTTAGGTGGGCTATTCATCTGAATTGATTAGGGTCACCTACAGAAACAGATAGAGTAGCAGGGCTATGTGGCAGGTGGGAGGTGAGAGAATCTTTGGTCACCTTCCTGTGAAGAACACAGCTGTGCTAGGGGTCACCTTCCTCTGAAGAACGCCTCAAGAAATTTGGGATTCTCTTAGAAGCAAAAATGGATGCTAGACAACCAACAAACAGTAGCTACTATCACTTGCTTTTGCATTTGAGCAATAAGTTTGTTCACATCTCCCTAATAGCCAAGATTAAAAGAGTAATAATTATGTAACAATGATGATAATTTTTGTCATATGACAAAGGAAAACATCTGGTTCTATCATTCTTCTAAGTTCTTCTGCAAAACTGTCTCTATTCCAGCAGTGCCAACAGAATGTCTTAGGGACCCAGACTGAAAGGGGAGAGGGGGTGAGAGAGACTGTCCTTTCAAGATCTGCGCCAAGGAAGGACAAGAGCAATTACGGGACAGAGGTCTACAGGGAGTGAGAAAGAGGGAAAACAAGGGGTGGGGGAAGAGATTTCCAGATGTAAGATATTCAAGGGTGCCTGGAAGTGAAGGAGAAGAAGCCAAGGAAAGGAGGCATTGGAACTGGGAGGGAAGAAAGCAAAGAAAGCCATGGCCTGGGGCTTGGGGTGGGGAAGGGAGGGAAGAACAGCATTTAGGGGACGCAGGCAAGAATCTGTGTAGCCAGAGGGAACATTCAAGTGAGTTGTAGGTTTGTCGGGTAAAGCGAGAAGCCGTCGCTTTGGTTCCTGTCGCATCCTTTGCTCCCGTCCATCCCTTTGCTGAGAAGATCCCAGGGGAACGTTCTCTTGTTTTGCTTAAGAAACATGAAAATCACCTTCTCATGCTTGGACTTCTGCTTACAAATATTCCCTTCATTTCCACAGTGGTGGCGTGTTTCTCCTAGACGCATCCCATCCTGCTCTCCTTAAATAATACCATCATTTCTCCTTTGAAGAGAACTCTTTCTTTCCATCTTTCCTCCTTTTCACCCACAAGGTAAAGACAACCAAGTCACCACCCAGTAGCGTCCCATGGAAGCCTCTGTGAGAAAAAGAGGGATTTGGAGACACTCGGAGTGGATGGTCTGAGGGTACTGGAGTTGCTCAAGGGGCAGCTCCAGGAGATGTTTCCTTCTCAGTTTCCCCACACGGCGAGACCCTGGAGTCTATTTCCAGGTACACTGGGAATACCCGGTGCCCGCTTTCCATCAACTTTGCCTTCTATATGTTCTATATCATTTAATTGTCAGAGTAACTGTGCCAAGGTAGCCTATGAACCCATTTTAGAGATGAGGAGTGGGGTTCACAGAAATGAATTCCCCAAACTCACAGAACTGGGATTGGAACTGAGGGCTCTTTAGATGACAGAGACGGCTGCCCGCTCGTCCAGGCAGGATCCCCTCTGTCACTCTCTTCCACAAGAAGCACATTTCGGCCAAGTTAACTGCGTATCAATAGTTAAATACACACTTGACAGCACCAGGGGGAGTTTGTTATTTTAAGGATTTCTGGCCGAGTTCTTTTTCCGTATAAACACTGTCCCTTTAAATTTATCTTTCCTGTATATTTAGACTTTTGCATGTTGATTTTACAAATATGCAACGGATCTAGTAATTGCCATCCCTGTTCTGATTTTCTGGTAACCAAACACGGGTTTCCTAGAGTAGTTTCTTTTCACCACTAAAACAAAAATATTTAGAGAGTCTGCCCAATTGCGTCCTTAATTAACAGGAACCACTACGGCTGAGGCTGCTCACGGCTCACCTTTCCCCCAGACCCAAACCGGGAAGAACAGAAAGGGGTTGTTCTATCTCCTTTACAAAGAGATCTGTACATCACACAGAAGCGTCGGACTAAACTTCGTGAGCCGTTTTACAGATAATAATTAATAAGTTTGCCTAAAATAAGATTTTGCTGCAGGGGCTGAGATGTGTTAATGTCTTTGCTAAATGCAGGAAGATGCTAAGTCTTTATTATGGGAACAGGTAAGTATGATGGATTCATTATCGGCTCATCGTTTTGCAAATTCTATATATCAAGAGCTACCGCCTGAGACACAGAGTATTAAAATCTATCATAAACACGTTATGAATATGTAAGAAAAATTCTTTTAACAGCTGTATGCCATTTTATTGTTACAATAGCCTTCCCAATGCGGCATTAATAACACTGATGCCGTAATACAGCCCCTAAGTCGGTTGGACTGGTAATGAGGGAATCATTTGGAAGGAAACAGTCACTGGCAAACCCTAAGATGGCTATTTATTTCAGAGTTGATTAATTAATAATTGCTCATTAATGAATGCTAAATGCCTCCCATTTTGTGTTTGCCTCTTTGCCAGAAGATGTTGGCGCTTTATTTTGGTGCCAGTGCTAATGGTTAATTACTGCTCTCGGACCCTGGAATCTGACTGGGGCACAAAAGTTTGCTAGCACTTGCTTTCCTAATGGCTTTGCAGGAGAAGAAAAAAACAAAAACAAAAACAAAAACAAAAAAGCAAAAACCAAAAAAGCCGTCCAGACCCTTGAGTCTCACGTCCAAGCTCTGGTGCTTTATGCGGAATGCTTGGGCCCCCAGGCTAAGGTTTGGAGAGCTGCACAAGAAAACTATTCAAAGCTGAAGCTTTGGGGAATGTTTTCACGGGCTGAGTCTTAAATAAACCGCAGTTGTTTTAATTGAACGCACTACTAGCCTGCTTCCAAGAGGAATTCCACCAGGGTATGGTTAATACCTCATTCTTTGGTTGTGTCCTTGAATGTTTTGACTACTCGGACTAAGCTGCACGTTAGGTCTTGCAACAGTTGCAAAAAAAAAGCGTGACATTTTCAAATAGTTTGGGAAATAAACGAATTTCCTTAGCTTTCTGGTTGTTCATGGCTAGAACTGGAGAAGGCGGTGTTTGGTGTTTCTACTGAAGGACACCCAAACTCGCCTGATTTATTGCTTGACAGTTGACGAAAGTAGATATTTGCGTGGTTGGTGCCCATGATGGCAGGCTTTGAAATTTTGCCAGCACGTCAAGTGTCTGTGTTAGTTTTAAATTTCTTTGCATCAAGAAGTGTTTGGTTTGGCTGCATTTTTTTTAAGTCTTCAAAATGCACAGCTTTTGCAATGTATAGAGCTCTAAATTTAATTCATCTCATTCTTACACATAATACAGGTATTTAGGAAAATTGACACTAAGCACTTTGTGGCCATTTCAATGAGTTTCTTATTTCCGATACACAGCCTTGCTTGTTAAAAATAAACCTTCAAATCCCTCGTGCTGAAAGGACACACAGGGGCATTTGTTTAATTCTTTGATCCAGGACTAGACCCAGGTAAGCAAACAGTGGCTTGTCTATCCTATTCTGAAAGGTTTCCAGGAAGGTGTATTTCATCCCCTGGTAACCTACTGCAGTGTGGGCTCGGGAAGTCCTGAAGCATGTCTTACTCAGAGCCTTCTTGCTGCATCAAAAGTTTTGCTCTGCGTGGATACTGAGAACCGATGGGTACAGTCTAGTTACAATAACCTTTCAGATTCCTGCAGATAGTTACTAAATTTCTCTTCGACTTTCTTCTTACCAAGATAATTAGCTCAATTCTTTGAACCTTCCCTGGTAAGGCTTCACAGAGCTGTCATGCTTTATTTACACAGCAATTCTGTTCTGGTGCTTAAGTTCCTCTAAGGATGCTTATTAGATGTTTGGCCAGGAGACATCTGAAAGGTCTCAAGGCGTTCCAACTAAGGGTGTTCTATTATGTTGACTTTATAAAGCCATATTATCCACTAGCTTCTGAGATCTACTGGGTACCCTCTCACCACGTGAGGTCACTGGGCTCTTATGTTTTTCGGTCAACAGCTCTCCTCTTCACGGAGCTGAAACATTGTGGAAGACGATAACATCGACATGAAGTCATTTCAGCCCGAATTTACTATACTGTCATCACTGATGTAGGGGCTCTCCCTAAGGCGGTTTTCTTTCAAAATGGATTTATTAAGAAGAGTCCATTGGTTGAAGGAATTGGAAATTATTGCCAGTGTTACCAATATACGAATATTAAATTATTCGTATCAGGAGGACCTGAAGGAGGAGAGGTCTGATGGTGATGTGGGGAGTCTGGAGGGGGAACCCAGGAATGGTGTCCCACTTGGATTTGGCTTCTGTCCACAGGTACAGACCCCCAAAGTGTGGCTACTGTCACGTCAACCAGTGCTTACCTCAGTACTGTTCTGCGTAGCCCGTGGCCCCCTCATGCTTCTCTTTATTTTACTTATTAAGAACCCAGCAAATACATTAGCATCATAAACTCGTATCTTTCTCATTACAGAAACATTGCATGTCTATTTGAAATGAGTGAGAAAATGTTGATTAACTAAAAAGGGAGAAGAAAAAAAGAGCATCACAATCTCATCATCCAGGTAAAACTACGGATGGCAACTTATTATATTATTATATTTTCTATCCCTTTATTGTGAGCATTGGCACAAGAGTAAGATCGTATGATGCAGTTATGTAAGAATTTTTAATTTATAATATCCCATGAATGTATTTCGATATTGAAATAAAATTTCCCATTTTTTTAAGTGGCTGAATGACTCTTTATCATACGAATATAATTTACTTAACCTTCATCCTGCTGTTGGATAGTTTGTTTTCAATATTCACTGTGACAAACAATACTTAGGTGATCAGCCTTATGGCTAAACCTTTGTACATTCAGTTTATTTAGCATCAAGTCTAGAAAGAAATGAGAAGAGAACAGTATAGTACACATCATTAAGGCTTTGGCTCGAAACTACAGCATTACCCTATGGAAGGGTTTCGTCCATTCATTCTTCTGACTAGCTGGGTATAACAGTTTCCTTTATTCATGTCCTCATCAACTCTGGGAAATTCTTACATTTGGGGGCAGGGTAAAAGTCTAAAAATAAAAAATCATTTTTGCTTCTTAAAATCGACTTACTAAAGTATAAATTAAATATAGCATAATAAAACACCCTCACTGTACATGTACAGTTTTGGAGGTTTTAACATGTCAGCACAATCCCAATGAGATATAGAACATTTCCATCATTCCAGAAAGTTCCCTCATACCCTTTTTCATGCCTAGTCCAGATAATCACTGATCTGTGTGCTATCACTACAGATTCTTTTTGCTTATTCTATAATTTCTTATCTATGGAATCTTGCGATCTATGCTCTAGATTCTGACTTCATTTACTTGGCATAACATTTCTGAGACCCATTCATGTCGTTGAGCACGTTGAACTCTTTCCTTTTAATTTTCTCCTGGGTAGCACTGCATTATGGAGTACATCATTTGTACGGTTTGTTTACCATTTATCTGGGAATGACCTTAGACATTGTTTTTTTGAGTTTTGGCTATCGTGAGTAAGTTTCAACAGACATCTGGATGCAAGTCTTTTTGTAGATGTATGTTTTCATTTCTCTCGGGTCCGTACCTAGGTATGAAATCACTGAGTCACATAGCCAATGTGTGTTTAACTTTATCAGAAAATGTCAAGTGGTTTTCCGACCTTGTTGTACTGTTTTACGCCAACCAAAACAACGTATGAGAGTTCCAGTTGCTCCCCATCTTTGTCGACAGTTAACGCTATCAGCCTTTTAAATTTTGGCTGTTCCAATGGGCATGTAGTAATACATCATTGTGGTTTCTATTTGCTTTTGCCGATGGCTAGTGACACTTGGCATCTCTTTGTGAGCTTGTGACCACTCATATATTTTCTTTTATGAAGTAAGTGTCTGTTTAAATGTTGCCTACTTCTTGACTGGGTTATTATTGAGTTGGTAAAGTCCATTATATACAGTGAATAAAAATGTGAGTCTCATATATATTTATACATATATATGTACTATATTTTCTCCTAGCCTGTGGTTTTCATTTTTATTTCTTAATGGTATATTCCAAAGAGCAGAAAGTTTTCATTTTTGATTGGAGTCCAAAATGCCAATCATTTTTTTTTTTGCCCTTATGGTTCATGCTTTTTATTTCACTTAAGAAATCTTTGCCTACAACAAAGTCATAAAATTTATCAGTTATGTTTCTTTTCTGAAGATTTCCAGTATGAACAAGTATATTTAGGTCTGTGATCCATTTAGAGATAGTTTTGTGAACGATGTGCGGTAAGGACTGAGGCTTCCGTTTGCTTCGGGACCATTTGTGAATGGTTATCTTTCCCCCATCATATTACTAGGCCCCTTGGTCAAAAAAATCAATTAACCTGTCACGTGTGTTTCTACTTCTGGACTCTGTTCAGTTCCATTGACCTACACGACTATTCTAATGCTAATGCCACACTTGGTTGATTACTAGAGGGGTTTTTTGGGTAATAACAGGAGTCCTCCTTTTTCAAGATCATTTTGAGTATCCTACATTCTCTGTATTCCCCATACCCATTTTAGAATTAGTTTGTCAATTTTTACAGGGAAACTTGTAAGGATTACATTAGGATGGCTTTGAATAAATGGATAAATTTAGAGATAGTTGATATCTTAATAATTTTGAGTCTTCCAATCCATGAAAATGGTTTATCTCTTTAATTTCTCTCGGGAATGTTTTGTGGTTTCAGGTCTTACAATCTTATCAACTGGGTAAAACTTCTGATAGTAACTTAGTATATTTCCTACCTCTTTAGGAAATAGAAATAATTCAATTCAATTATTTTATTTTATTTTTATTTCTTTTTAGCGTAACAGTATTCATTGTTTTTGCACCACACCCAGTGTTCCATGCAATAAATGCCCTCCTTAATACCCACCACCTGGCTCCCTCAACCTCCCACCCCCCACCCCTTCAAAACCCTCAGGTTGTTTTTCAGAGTCCATAGTCTCTCATGGTTCACCTCCCCTTCCAATTTCCCTCAACTCCCTTCTCCTCTCCATCTCCCCATGTCCTCTGTGTTATTTGTTATGCTCCACAAATAAGTGAAACCATATCAATTATTTTATTTTTTGATGCCAAGTAGTATTATTTTAAAAATTCTTTTCCCAATTGTTCATTACTGGTATGTAGAAATACAATTGATTTTTACGTATTGACCTTAAATTTTGTAAGCTTTCTCAATAGCTTATTATATTTCCTTAAGTATTTCCATACATCCCTTAGGATTAGCAATTTACATAATCCTGCAAATAAAGACAGTTTGACTTCCTCTTTTCTAATCTGTTTTCTTTTACTTCTTTTTTGTACCTTATTGGGCAAGAACACCCCCATACCCAGGAGAGTGTTAAATAGAAATTAGAAGAGAAGACATCCTTTCTTTATTCCCGATCTTGGAAGAAGCATTTAGGCTTTCACCATGTGAGTTGTAGATTTTTCTTTTTGTCTTTTCGTCTTTTTAAGTGTTTTATTATTGAGGCACCTGGGTGGCTCAGTCATTAAGTGTCTGCATTTGGCTCAGGTCCTGATCTTAGGGTCCTGGGATCGAGCCCCGCATTGAGCTCCCTGCTCAGCGGGAAGCCTGCTTCTCCCCCTCCACTCCCCCTGCTTGTGTTCCCTCTCTCACTGTGTCTCTCTCTGTCAAATAAATTAATAAAATCTTTTTTTAAAGATTTTATTTATTAATTTATTCATTTGTGAGAGAATGAGAGAGAGAACACCAGTGGGAGGAAGGGGCAGAGGGCGAGGGAGAAGCAAACGCCCCACTGAGCAGGGATCCCGACACTGCTCATGGGCTCATGACCTGAGCCAAAGGCAAATGTCACCCAGGCGTCCCTACAGGTTTTTCTCACAGATGCCCCTTATCAGATTAAGAAAGTATCCTTTATTCCTAGTTTTCTACAAGGTTTTATCATACCTAGGTATTAATATTTTGTCTTCTATTTTTAAATACATCTTTTGGGATGGTGATATAATCCTCCCCTTCCCTCCCATTCTGTTAACAGGATAAATATGAACAGGGATAAACTATAGGGAAACGTAAGTAAAATGTTGTAAGGCTCTCACCTTTACAGGAAGTGACGTCATATCATTTGGAGGTAGACTAAGAGAAGGTAAGAACACCCAGCATAATCCCTGGGCCAGCTCTTAAAGCAAAACAAAATAAGGCAAAGCAAAACAAGTTTTTGCTAAATTACAATTTATATTATCAATATAATAAGTAGCTAAGATTCCAATTGTGGAGATAACAAAAAACCATTTATTTGAAAAACCTCAATCGGGGGCACCCGGGTGGTACAGTTGGTTGAGTGTCCAATTCTTGGTTCCAGCTCGCGTCTGATCTCAGGGTCATGGGACTGAGCCCTGCCTTGGGCTCCAGGCTCAGTGTGAGGTCTGTTTGGGTTTCTCTCTCTTTCTGCCCCTCCTCCCCTCAAATAAATAAGTATGTCTTTAAAACAAAACAAAACAAAACAAAAAACTTCAATTAAAAAAAAAAGTGATGCTGAAGATTCAAATCTATACAAGTGGTGAGAAAGGCCCAGTTTTGAGAGATCTTTCTGAGGCTGAATAAGCAGTACTTAAATCCCGACAAAGAAATCAAGGATTTTCCCTTGTCCCTCTAATCTCTAAGCTTCAAGAAGGACCTCATTTCAATTTGAAGTTGCGGTTGAGACAAGCTCAGACTTCCTTGGGGCCATGGCTTGTGAAGCTCTGTGTGTTTCATTACCACCCATAAGATATATAACGACTTCCAAGGCTTGGTCATCGTATGTAAACATGACCAGACGCACACCTGCCCCTTGAGGACTTCATAATCTAGTGGAAAAACATTTTACATGTTTATGTTTTTATGGTAATGTTCTGTGCCCAAGAAAATCCTTCTCTTCTGTAGGAAAGATCTCTTTTAGGTAGACTTAGTCCTTGGGTCTTCGTGCCTCCTGAAAGGGCGACATGATTTCAGTGTCATCTAAAAACATGTCTCTCCAGTGGCCACAGCTTTCTTTCCTGATACTTCTCTCACCAGCCTCATAATTGAGGACTTTAATTTATTCACCACACAATGTCTTTGCCCTCCTGCCATCTGTAATTTATGCCTTACACACTCTGCTGCCTGGTATTATTTAATTCTGCTCTAAAATAAGAGTTTTGTGAACCAGTTGGTAGGAATCACCCCATTAAAAATATTGTTATGCATAACGGTGTTTAGGAAAAATTCCCGGCAGTGAATTTCAGTTTTGTAAGATAATGCTCTTTTTAGCACTACCCAACTGATGGCTACAGTTATCATTAATATTATAAAATAAAGATAATAGGAGCCCCAGGGAAAGAAGAATGACCTCTCAGGAGAATGCTTGAGTTTCTTATCCGTGTCTGAATGATCTATTCAGGTAAACAAAAGGGAGCATCAGCGTGCCAGGGTCAGAATATGACATGGGTTTTCACTCCAGAGCAGAATCCCTTAAGTGTTAAAACATGCAGGCTATGCTGGACAAACACTCACCTTTCTTTTCTTCAATATCATGTTTCAACAGAGCACGCATTGGTCATGAAGACGTTGAGACTGTCCTAAGACGTGCAGAGAGATGCTATGTCTTATTTTTCTTCTCTCGAAGATCTTGCAGCCAAGATCTCATCATTACTTCCCAATTATATTGTCTTTCTTGGGTAATAAAGAATATAGAAAGAACTAATTCTTTCAGGACACTCGTTCAGTCCACACAACCCTTTTTTTCTGCTCTGTAACTGAGTTCTGGCCGATGGAAAGCAAGTGATATGCTCCATTTCTGGGCTGGACCCATAAAGCCTGCCGATGTTTTATATTCTCTGCTCTTTCCCCTTTCACCAGCCTGAGCCAACCACAGCTTGGAAGTCTTGCTGAAGACGATCCAGCCACAGGATCGAAGAAGTCCAGGTCTCTGAATCAATACTTGCAGAAGAGCCACTGTTAGGGGCTGAATTGTGTTCCCCCCAAACTCATTTATTGAAATTATAACTCCCAATTTCTCAGAACGTGACCTTGTTTGGAGATAAAGATTTTATATAGGCAGTGAGGTTAAAGAGAAGTCATTAGGACTGGCCCTAACCGCCTATGACTACTGTCCTTATGAAAAGGGGAAACTGGACACAGTCACAGAGGGAAGACCATGTGAAAACATGGGAGAAGACAGCCATCCACAAGCCCAGGAGAAAAGCCTGGGACAGATCCCTCCCTGTAGCCCTCAGAAGGAGCCAAACTTACTGACACCTCAGTGTGGGCTTCTAGGATCCTTAACAGGGAGATAATAAACTTCTGTTGTTGAAGTCACCAGTTTCTGGTCCTCAGTTCCTGCAGCTCTAATATTGAGTAATAGCTGCTCACCTAACACCTAACACGCCATTTGGGAATTCACAGAAGAGAGAAAGAAATATCCTGCTTTCTGTGATCTACTATATAATTTGGGTTTTTGCTAGAAAAACCAGCTTTGTCTTAACTAATGGATAGGAAGAGTACATTGAGTGTCCCTGTCAACATCTCACATGTGGTTTTGTCCTGATCTCCCCCACAAAGAAGCCCATGTTAGTCTTATGGGTATTGTATTGAAGGACAGTGTGAAAAGGGGAAAGAGAGTAGAGTAGGGAATTTGGTATGAGAGTGGACCCGGGCCAAGGTTGGGAGAGCAGCTGTAGGCACAGGTCTGAGATAGTTCCAGAGCTGGTGGCTGGAGGAGTGAAGAGCAGAGCCCTGAGGCCAGCAAGGGAGGGTATGCCCTGATGCTCCCATGTCAAGACAGCCATGTGTGCTTAACAAGCTTGATAGCTCAAAGGAAGTTCTCCAGCCAGGACATTAAACTTCTCATAGCTTACAAAGTGTCCACTGATGAAACTCTGTGTTTCATCAAATACTTAACAGCCATTGTAGGAGAGAGTCAAGACCAAAAAGGTATTAGACAAAGTCTGTCACAGTCTTGGTGGACCAAGCCATCTTTGTAGGGTGTAGAGACGTGTGGTGGTCCAAATCAGAGGGTTGAAACTCAAAGGGGGTGATGGGGGTGTCCACACAGAAGTATAGTTCACAGGGAGGATTGGAATCTGACCTAAATAAGGATGATGTCTGCAAGTATCAGAGCTGGTGTTGACTGAGGAGGTCATCCATGGAGGTGGGAGGCCCAGGGAGCCTGTGGGGGACTCACATGGAGTGACGAAGGCATCTGTATGCGGTGGAGCCAGAAGCATGGGGGAACCTGTTAATATGTTGGGGTACTGGTCAAATGAATAAACAGAGTACTGATAGTGAAAACCAGCTTTCTCCTTTCCAGGGAAGGGAGTTGTAAATATGGACAAAAGCATTTTTAAAAGTGATAATTACTCCTGTGATATAGGTTAAATTTGTAGGAATTGGTGTGAACATATATGATTTTCAATATACTGTCTAGAGATAACTATAGAAATAAATATAGATATCCATGTGGTGGGTGTGCAATGAGCCTGCCTAGTCCCCAGAGATTGTTTCTAAATACTGTTAACTTCTAACAGGGTCCAGGGTTCCTTGGAGAAACAGCAGATTCAGATTCAGAAGTGTGACAGTCCAAGAAGAGTCTAGAATATTTTGTTGTACAAAAAGTAATGAAGTATTCACAGAATAACAGGCACGTATCAAAAAGACTCAGTGTATAGCCTGCCGCCGGGGCTCCCACATGGTTAGATCAGGAGCAACTGGAATATCAAAATCAAGAATGATTTTATTTACTTTTTTAAAAGATTTTATTTATTTATTTGACACAGAGAGAGAGATTACAAGCAGGGGGAGCAGCAGAGAGGGGGGGAAGCAGGCTCCCCGCTGAGCAGAGAGCCTGATGCGGGACTCGATCCCAGGACCCTGAGAACATGACCTGAGCTGAAGGCAGAGGCTTTAACCCACTGAGCCACCCAGGTGCCCCTCAAGAATGATTTTAAAGAATTCTATCCCATTGAATAAAATAGGAAGCCTCGAGTTCATACCCATATGAATAGATGAATAAATCAGAAGTTTCATAAGAACAGGATATTTACATAGTTTCCAAATATTTCTCCACAAAATACCTAATCATCATGAAGGGAAAATGCCATTAAAGAAGAGACACCACCTTAGCCATTGTGACTGTTAACAACATCCCTAGTGGGATAACAGAAATTCTACACCTGTGACTGGATGCAGCAGGAAGAACGCAGCCCCACCCCTGTGACAGTGTTGTCACAGACCTTTATCTAATCCTGGGGAAACATCAGGAAAACCCAAAGGGGGCTGTTCTGTAAAATGAGCAGCCTATGATCATCAAAGATGTCCAGGTCCTGAAAATCAAAAGAGGACTTTGAAACGGTTCCTCATTGAAGGCAACGAATGACATGACAACTCTAAGCAACGCGTAACTCGGAACTGATTCCTTGTGCTCAAAAGGATGTTTTTGAAAGAATGAGTGAAACCAACGGTATCCGATTGAGATGGTTGTATTGCAGGTTTTGCCCCCGTTTGTGGGAAATACACACTGAAGTGTTTGGGTTGATGGCGTTCCAACCGTATTTTGCGCCATGGTGACAACTTTCTCTCAAATGGCTCAGGGAAGAGAGAAGTTCTTGGTGTTGGGGTGACAACTCTCCTCTAAGTCTGAAATCATTCCAAAATAAAAGTTTTCTAAGTTTTCAGATCCATTTCCCAGATGAAGAAACAAGCCCTGAGATGCTTGAGGCAACCAAGCCAGTTGTGTGGTAACTCCAAACCAGGAGCCTTGCAGTGAGCAGTAACATTTGCACTAGACCTCAGTAGGTGTGAGAACCAAGTGAATCATTCATTTCATGAGGACATAAACCCAGGTCTAAGACTCCAGTCTACATGGTAGCCGTAACCACAGTGAGGAACTATTCTAAGTTTCTTTTTTTCTTCTTCTGGAGTCATCTAAGGACTCCTTCAGGGTCAATGTTCTGTGAGTGTATGTTGGAAAAAGCAAGTGATACCAACCAATAATAATTTGGGGCTGGGAGGTTTGGGAACATTTTTGCTTTCATTATGATTTCTGCCAGGTCCATGAAACAGAGAAGCTGTTACGTTATAGGGCAGTGTGTCTCCTTTTATTGAAAGCCATGAGTGGTCTGCAGGTGGGAGTTGGGAATGGTGGTTAAATTATTCATCATGACAGAAATAATTATCTTTATACAGGAGACAGAAGCCCAAATGCCTTTTAGGAAGTCAACTTGAGAAATACTCCCCAGTGATAATGAAAGTAATAAGATGTGTCCCAGGCCCTCTTCACGAGCTCCGATGTTTTTTTCGACACTTGCCAAAAGTGCCCTGTGCTGACAAATGTCTGATTAACAAAATTAAGAAGAGGTTTGGCTGCAGCATTAATCCCTCCCCCAGGCCTTTTAGCTTCTGCATTTCTAGGTTGATTAGCTTTTCGGGTCAGATTTTTCTTCCTCGAGCTCATTCTTTATCATTTGTGGTCGAGCCAATGTGATGGTTTTCTGCCATGACAGGGTGAGAGCCAAGTCACTGTCTCCTTCAGGGGAGGTTCCCTCCCTGCACAATTACAATCCCATTACGTCTCAAACATAGAACAAAAAGCACTGTTGACATCTTGTCACCTTTCCCTTCTCAGGTTCATTGTTTGCTTCAAAATGGAAATATACAAAAGTGGCAAAAAATATTTTCCTTCAAACCAGTATGTGACTTGCGTAGACCCCGAGGGTCTTTTTCTTGTTTTGTAGTTAATGGGTGCACATTTTGGCAGTGGGAGTGATAGTGATGGACAAGGTGTCTGTCACAGAATGGAGTAACTATCCATGTAGGCATGGAAAGCCCAAGTTATGTCACTGAAACTTTGGGAGACAGGCAAAGAAGCTATTCCTGTTGTCATTATTATTTTGTCATTGAGCAAATGAAAGCTCGGAATTCCTAAATGACTTTCCCTAAGCTGGAGTGCAATAAGTTGTGGAATTAGCATTGGGTATTTGGACTCAAAAAGTGCCAATCACTGACTTGAGCATTAGCTAAGAATTGAGTTGATTCATTAAATACACATACAGCGATTTACATGACGGGGCTATGAAGTAGGGCTCACTGAGGAATCGCACAAACTATTATTATCCCTGTACTCAACCGTTAGGATGGTTGGATACATATATTTAAGGTTTAATTATATATTTATATATAAAATTAGTTTCTTTAAAGTTAATCCAGAGGAGCAAAATGCATTTATTTTTCTGACCTGGTAGGAAGATATCTGATCTAGCCCCCATTGATATTTTGGCTCTGGCAGGTTACAAAAGAAGAGGGAAGAAAGGAAAACTCACAGTGAATGGTTGTATATGAGTTTCAATTAAAAAATTGTTGTCAAAGAGAAAATAAGATATAAAAAATGAAATGTTGGAGATTTGGAGAAATTAAGCAGAGTCAACACAAAGCAAGCAAAATATCAGCCTAATCTTATTTTTAACTTAACATTTAAAGAGATATTTGTATAAATGCTGCTGAAAACTTAAGAAGGATCAGAAAGGACCTGAATGTTGTCTGCTGACTTGACGTCTCCTCAAGCTTTTTTTTTAAAGATTTTTTAAAAAATTTATTTGACAGAGAGATCACAAGTAGGCAGAGAGGAAGACAGAGAGAGAAAGGGGGAAAGCAGGCTCCCCGCTGAGCAGAGAGCCTGATATGGGGCTCGATTCCAGGACCCTGAGATCATGACTTGAGCTGAAGGCAGAGGCTTAACCCACTGAGCCACCCGGGCGCTCCTCTCTTCAAGCTTTCTATGCAGCTCTGGCCTGGCATCCTAGGCGAGTCTTCTCCCCATTCAAGGCTTCCATTTTCCCATTACGGAATTAAGAGTTGACCTAACGGCTTTTTTTTTTTTTTTTTTTTTTTGACAGAGAAATCACAAGTAGGCAGAGAGGCAGGCAGAGAGAGAGGAGGAAGCAGGCTCCCCACTGAGCAGAGAGCCCGACGTGGGGCTCGATCCCAGGACCCTGGGATCATGACCTGAGCCGAAGGCAGTGGCTTAACCCACTGAGCCACCTAGGCACCCCAGCCTAACGGCTTTTTAAGTAGCCTAAAATATCTTATTCTACAGCTCTGTGGTTTATAATTGAATACATTTTATGAGAAAATCAAGAGTGGAGACTGACAAAGGAAAGAGATCCATTGTTTCCAAACCACCAATAGCAAGAAAGAAGAGAAAGAACCACCTGGTATGATTATAAACTGCAAATCCCGGTGGAAAGTCTTCCATCTGGGGTAATAATCACCTGCATGCTTGAAACCTTTGGAAACTTTGTGCCTAATCTTTTTCCCCAGCTTTGCTCATTTTCCTTCTTCAGGAGGCAAAGAGTCTTCTCTTGACCATTTCTGTGTTCTCATGAATATCTTGGGTCTGCCATTGAAAAAGGAAATATAAATATTTAGATATTATACAGAAGTGCCTGAAGTATAGAAATACAAAAAAATTTTCCAGGCTTGGGTTGTCACAGTTTATAAATCTTATAGGAATAAAAAATTAAAGACAAATCTCCCATGGTAAGCAGTATTAAGTAAAAAGGAATATTTAGGCAATATTGTTCAGTGGATTTTTTTTTTTTTTACTGCCAACTTCGTAAAGTTGGATTTTTTTTGGATTATTGTGGAAACAGGCAAATAGAGAAATCACTGAAGTATTTCAAGTGTGGGGGGAAAAGGAATTGTGAGATTCTTACGTGTTCAGCACAGTGATGAGATCTGGATTTCTCCCCAGCGTTCCGGGGCGAGGACCCAACTGCTCGTTCCGCACACACCTGGACTCTCAAAAAGTAACTGTGTATTCATGAGGCCAGAATGATGGAAGTAGACACTTCATCTTCATCCCGTCCAATGATCTCCAGGTCACTGAAACCTTAAGACATGCAATTTGATCGAAGTTTCCATGGCGTTGACCCAGATAGTCTGGTTCATAAAAGTACCAAATCCTTTAATGAAACACAGCATTGAGTTAATATGATTTATGCCACCCGTCGCCCAGTGGGCTGATGCTTTGAAGTGATTTGATTAAAGGAAGATTATAAAATGGCTGCGACCCTCCCTCATTTGCATTTGATTCAAAGGAAATGACCCAAACGGAACTAAATACGCATTTAAGTATAAGAAAAAGATTTTTTTCCTCTTTATTAAGCATGAACATGAAACAACTTGCCAGTGATTTGCACATTATTTTAGGACTAGGAAATGAGTCTGGCATGAAAAAAATCCAAACTAATCATGTTAATTGTGTTTGCTCTGAACAAGAAAATTTAATAATCTCCATCCCCTGATCTATCAGTCTCAGGTTTGGGACTTGAAATGTTTCCTGTCTTCTCACGTCAAGTGGTGAATGGTTTACACCCACATTGGGGTTTCTTTTCCCCTTCAGAGGAAGAAAAAGAAAGAAACCAGCACTCAGCACTCACGTGATATCTTTTGATATTTGTTTTATTGTTACTTTCATTTTACAGGTAAAGAAGTTAAAGTTGAGTGAGTCAAGTGTTAATGCCAGGAAGAAACAATACAAATTTATATCTACACCCATCTGTCTCCAGAGCCCACCCTTCTCCACCTCACCAGGCTTCCTTCTCTCCTTCTCTTTGTATCTTGAGCAAAGAATACTTCATTTAACTAATATATTCTGCAATTCCAGAAATGATGCATTTACCAGAAAGTGCTAATCCCGTTAGTATTCTATATGTCACTTCCTTGGACACAATTATGGGTTTACAATATCTTTTCCTATAAAACAGTGATATATGTTTCCCTCAGGTCGAGCTAGGTACCATTTTCATGTGGTTATATAATTTCACATGTCCAGTGATGGCAAACATCCAGGGAGAATATGAAAATCCCACCACATTTCTTGCAGATCGCTGATATGAACCGATGACCGGTTCGTAGTGACTTTTACAGGATGCCTGCAGGTCTCCGTGCAAGTGACCAGGATTTCAGATGTGCAAAACCCAGCTGGTACACGAACCCTGAGAAATTACAGAGGAAATGCTAATAAAATATTTGAGCAAAGATCACAGGTTACTAGAACAATGTGAGATATGATGATGATGAAGAACAGGGAATGTAGAAGAAAGAGAAAGATAATCGGGCATGAGAGCAAATCATGTGAATGTTTTAGGTACACCCAGTCAGTAAGCTGTAATCCAAATGCAACAGCAACCCGTAAGAGCTAGAACTCAAAACTGTGCCCCGCTATGAAGCTGGGAATTATTCATCTACTGTACATGTCTCTCATTCCATCTGATTCAAATATGGGTTTGGTTTTTTTCCTC
This sequence comes from Neogale vison, assembly GCF_020171115.1. Taxonomy (NCBI): domain Eukaryota; kingdom Metazoa; phylum Chordata; class Mammalia; order Carnivora; family Mustelidae; genus Neogale; species Neogale vison. The sequence continues at coordinate 142,366,436 of NC_058102.1, forward strand.
CTGTTCAAAAGAAAGCAGTTTGCTGAAAAGAAATGGAAGTCTTTTGGAAAAATTATCAGCAACTTTCAGGGACAGACGTTTGACACAATTTTCTGACGTCTCCCAAAAGATATGGCATGTTATAGACATCTATACATCCTTTGAACAGTTCAGCCACTGGACTTCTACAAGTATTTTATCCAGGAAAGATGATATTGTGAATTGTGTTTATAACGAATGAACAAAATGAATAATATAGAAATGCTAGTATTTCATTAATAATGATTAGCTCTGCTGCAATGGTGTCGGGTATGATGAATTCTGCTAGTATTGTAATAAATTCCTTTTCAAAGGAATTATTGCCAAGGGCAATTCACAAATGAGTTCTAGACGGTTCAACAGTATCCCCAGAGCCAAGTTTAGCATCTGGCACAGAGAAAGTACTCAGTGATTATTTGTTGAATGAATCAAAGCGCAAGACCAAAAGAGAAGCAGCAAAGCCTAACGTTGCTAGCTTAGAATGTTAAAGGAAGAAAGAATAAAGATATCCACAAATAAGCCTTAGCCTCAGCGGTTACGTGGAGCACAAGAGCTTTCGACGGTAACGAGGCTTCCTTTAAGGAATGGCTGAGTTTGGAGAAGGCAGTTGGAAATGTCAGTGGTGAGAGCCTGCTGTGCACACTGATTCCTGCCCTAGAAGGAGCCACAGGACCCTGGAGCAACTCCTGTTGCATCACCGCGCTTTGCTCAGAATTCCTCCGAAGCCTGTTAAAATTGCAAGTAGCTTTGGACCAACTTCTATTTTGGCAGTATCACCAGAACAATGGTGATGAAGTATTAATCGGTAATAGGCAAGGCTTACAAATGTCCCACATTGAAGGTCTTTCATGTGCAATAAACTCTAGGTCCAATAATAGCTCTTAATAAGGCCTTGGCGGAGACCGTCGCAGTTCTAAATGACTTAGTACCCATCTCAGAGGCTCCTGAAATTTTCAGAGGAAATTAACACAAGCCTGTCATTTTACAACAGACTGACAGAAACGCTAATGGATAAACATCACATTCTACAAACATGATGTGAAAACACAATGGCACGCACATCTCAAAGTGTTTCGAGAAATAGGCAATGTGTGTCTGATGATTGGAAATGGCTGTGCGGCCCTGGGAGCGGAAGGTCTTCCATTGGCTGTTGGCTTTCTCCTCACAGAGACTTCTAGCTCCTTAGCTGCCTCAGCAAGACTGCCTTGGGGCGAATGCTTCCCATGGAGAGAATCTGAGACAAGTAATACTCAAGTGTTTAACTCTGGGTGGCAAAAGCAGGAGGAGAATGTTGTGTGTCTTGACTTCCAAGCCTTGTCCCCATCTGAGAACCATCATGCTTTTCAATATTTAATAAGATCAGGGAAACAGGACTTTGTGAGAATCCTGTGGAGGGGTGGTGGGCTGGAGTCAACAGGAGCGAATGGATAAAAGATTAAGGGCAGTTTAGAGTTCATGTTTTTCTTGTTTTATTTTATTGTGAAAAGAGCCCTTCCCATGATATGGACCCCTTTAACACATGTGTACGGGTCCGTTCATGTTTACTACGGGTACAAGCTTGAACAGTGGCTCTCTAGAGCCTCTTCACCTTGTAGGACTTCACACCCCTTGAGGGTAACTCCTGACATCTCCCTCCTCCCCGTCCCTGTCCCTGGCAACCACCAGCTCCCGCTGTAATTCTGTGAGTGTGACTATTTTAGAGACTTCATAGACTGTGGAGTCATGTACTATAGGTCTTTCCGTGACTGGCTTATTTTGCTTAGCATAATATCCTCAAGGTCCATCCGTGTTGTGGCATATTACAGAATTTCCTTCTTTTTGAAGGTCGAATGAACACAGGAGTGTTGGCATCTCTTTGAGACCTTGATTTCAATCATTTTAGATGAATACCTAGAAGTGGAAAGGCTGGCTCATAGGGTAATATTTTTAATGTTTTGGGAAAATTCCATATTGTTTTTCACAGTGGCTGTGTCATTCTGCAGTCACACCAAAGTGTGCAAGGGTTCCATGGGTTTTTCTTCTTTACTTAGCTGTAATGGTTCTAGAAAAATCTAACATAGATTTTTGTCCCCTGTTTACGACCTGTGAATGTTTCCCAGAAAGGACGAACTTGGAATCCCATGTTTGTTTGTTTGATTTTTTTTTCTCCACTAGGCTGAAAGGGACAAGTGGTACAGGAGATAATGGGTGTTCTTTTCCATTCATAGAGGAAAAGGGGGCCGTTGGCAGTCAAAGATTGCTTACGGCATTCATTACAAGCCATATGTATTCTCTGATGCATGCATGACGGGAAAACAGTGAGCGGAAAGAAAAAGGAGTCATATGACGTCCAAAGAAATGCAAAATCTGGAATCAGCTTGAACATAGATGAGGAGCAGAGTCCTGGGGCAGAGCGGGCCATGCGGGAAGGAGTGGGGCAGTTGGAATGCGGCATAGAGAGAACCCTGCCCCCGTCCACAGAGAGAGACAGGCAAAGCTCCTTAGTGACCGTGATTCAACAAATCCGTCGAGCTTTTTTTTTTTCTTTTTTAAGATTTTATTTATTTATTTATTTGTTTGTTTGACAGAGATCACAAGTAGGCAGAGAGGCAAGGCAGGTGGAGAGAGAGAGGAGGAAGCAGGCTCCCTGATGAGCAGAGAGCCCTATGCGGAGCAATCCTAGGACTCTGGGATCATGAGCTGAGCCGAAGGCAGAGGCTTACTTAACCCACTGAGCCACCCAGGGGCCCCCTGTTCGAGCTCTACGGATGTGTCTGGGCTGGGTGGGTCAGCATCCTATTCTTTCTGATCCGAAATCTATTCATAAGGAAGAGACACCCTAAGGGATATGGGATTCCCCAAAGTGTCTGCACACTTTTCCCCTTCTCAATGAGCGTCAGCAGAAATAGAAAAGTCCTCAGGCCCGTCCCTGAAATTGTTCTGTGCTTGCTCAAAAGGCAGCTCGGTCTCTACAGCAGAACACTGCCTGGTAAGACTTTCATTGACAGGAAGGAAGCCATTAGCGAATCAAAAGACGTCTCTTCTGTGGGTAGCACTGGTTTGCAGTCAAGTGTCTGGTGGTGTTTAGCACTTTCATGACTGGCTTCACAACATGAAAAGGAATTTGTTTTGGGACAAAGATGAGCGAACCCCACAAAAGACACAACGTCTACAACTCTCCAGCTGGAGAAACAGACACACACAAGGGTCCTTCCCCACCCCTAAGTCATCCCCCCACATCTGTGGAATCAAGCACGCAGCCAATCCAAACCACTGAGTTTGGCGCATCCAGGTAACACTCGTGATGTGCACGTCTCAGATTTAATTGCACCGACGTGCTGAGCGAAGTTTGCGTGTGTTTGTGCATTAATCGTTTCGTGAGGACCCCAACCGGATCTCCCGGAATCCACCCCCTGTCAACAGTTATTTAAACGGAACCAGCAGCTGATGAGAAAGTAGCCCTCGGAAGCTCGGGAGCCCAGAGAGCTTGATGCCTCCTGCCCGTGACGCCCCCACAGAGACCTGCCACTGCCTCGAGGACAGGGGCCGCGCAGAGAGCAGGGACACCCACCGGCTTCCACCCGCACCGGGCATTCTTCAGCGAGTGGTCCAGACGGGACTGATGCAGACTCTGCGGAGACAGACAAACGGCCCTGCGGCGAGGATGCAATCTAAAGAAACCGTTTTTCTTCCTTTCCCTTGCACCTTGAGAAGGAGGTGGAATCACTTTCTGACTTGATTCACTGCCGGAGGAGCCGGGTAAAGGGGCCTCTGACTCAATGATTGGTTGATGTCCTTATAGCTACAGAAGGACGGTAAGAAAGGACCCAGAGCTGCAGATACATCTGTCCCCGTCCAAGTGCACACACATCATGGGCAATGCCGTGACCCCTTGCTTGTCTGCTGCGGAAGCACCCCGTCTTGTCTGTCAAAACCCACAACGTTCTCTGGGGCTGGCCCATCGGTATTGTGTAGGTGATAAACTCCAAGAAGAAAACACACCCCTGACCCATAACACTGGGGCATGTTCTCTGGCTCTGGACAGCGGAGTGCCCACTGCTGTCTGCCGGCAGATCCTAGCGCTGGCTGGCTTCACCGGCCAGCCTGGGGGACCCCGACCCCCAGCTTCTGGGCACTGCAGCTCTTCGAGGACAGACCAGCGCTCTCCTATCCTATCTCCGTGGCCAGGAAACAGTGTCACCTTCCCTCTGTCAGCCTTGATGTCTGTCTCTAGGAAGGATGATATTATTATGGACTTAACCGATTTTTCAGGAAGGTAAAAAGAGAAATGACGATCTGAGAACCGTGTGTACACTGAAAACACACAGTCATTTCAAACCCTTGTTATCAGTCTTTCATCCTCCTGATTTGCGTTTCTCCAGTCTGATGGCTAGTGTCGTGCTGTGTTCGTTATGTTTTAGAATTTTTTCTGTATTTTAGGATGCTTTAGCATCTCGGGGCTCTGGGGACTGGGGAGGGACTGCCCCTCCCTCGTCTTGCCAGCTCCTGGAGGGCGGCTGACTTGTCTCTGGGAGGGTATGTTTGATATGCAAACCAAGGAATGCAGGTCTAAACCCCTACCTGTCCCCTTTCCTCAGGCTGCTACAGCTGAGGACACAATTCTTCTGCCCTAAATGCAGGCCCTGAGTAAGTCAGGCCACCCCTACCTATACCCCAGAGCCTGTGGCAATTACTCAAATGATCCAATCCTAAACCCTCTTGTCTTCTTAACTTAGCCTCGCCCAGTCCTTCCTCTGACATAAAGGCATTTGCCCATGCCCTCCCCCCACTCCCTCTGCCTCTAGGCTGGCTCTGGTGCTTCCCAGGGGTTGGGGTGGGAGGTGAGGGAGCCTGTGGTGTGCTGACCCTTCTGTGTTTAGGGATCTGTGACCATAAACTTCCTCCTTCCTGGGAGTAACTTCCATACGCGTATGTCTTAAGCTATCTGATGGAAACAGATCCCAGGGATATTTTAAAACAAGTGCCCAAACGAATCCATTTTTGGAATGAAGGGGCTCCATGGAACCACAAAGGGCAATGACTATGATTTTGGCAAAGCCGCTTCCCCTTCTGGGCAACAAGGTGGGATCCGGGTACTTGCTCTCGGATGCCCACGGGTGTCCCCTGAGACCTTGAAGAAACTGCAGGTTTCTGGGCTCCTTCTCAAAGCAGGCACTATGGAGCCTCTTGGGGTGTGTGTGTGTGTGTGTGTGTGTGTGTGTGTTTTCATGAAAGCCCATCCCAGGGGTTTAATGTTCACCCAGAACTGAAAACTACAGGGGTGTAGTTTTCACCTGTGAATTTTTCTCAAGCCTTAAAATCTTTTCCTAAATAAACACTGGGAAATCCTGCAGGGAAGAAGTATTTGAGAAAGATGAATCTGATACAGAAAATTTCGACATACGAGATCCCATGGACAAATCCTTCTTAGTGCAAAAAGAACATATTTGCCCTACTTTTGAAATTCAGTGGGAGGGGGCCTGTCAGAGCCGACTAGGAAACCCCCACACCCATTCAGGGAAGACAGTGATGCACCATAATAGGGCCTTTTGGGTTTTCATTTTGGCTCCGAGCTGCTGATGGAAGGCTCGGCTTCGGGGACATGTAATTCCGTGTCTTGTATCTGGCTCCGGGGGTGCTGAGGTAGTTTATGGAATGATTTCGCTCATGAGGGAGGAATTAATTGCATTCCCCTCCCCAGTCGCTCGCAGCTATAGCTTCATCGGACAAAGCCAGAATTCCCCTTAGGAAACCTAATTTTAAGTTAATATATAGTAATGCTGTACATGGCCTTATTAATCTAGGGCAGGTGGTTCTGGGGACAGAAATCGGCAGGCTGTGGGCTGGAGAGCTTGGCTCTCGTCTGGCGGTCCATGAACTGACTCTGTGGTTTTGGCCACACCCTTCTTCAGGTTCCGTCCCTATAGGTAGAAACAGAACAATCACAGCTGTCTCTTGGGGGCAAATAATACAAATGAATGAGATAATGTCTTTGGAGAGATTTGAGTTCCTTGGAGAGTATTCCCATAGAACACACACACACACACACACACACAAACTCATATATGCAGTCTGTTCCTGGACCTTACCAGTCTCATGGATAAGCAAGTATAACAAAAAAACAAAACAAACAAACAAAATCATAATTCTACCCCAACCCATCATCTTTAAAGAAAAAAGCCATTTCTCCTCCCCACTGCTGCGGGGAGGGTCACTGCTCACGTCCCCGACAGGTTGCGGTTGGAAAAGGATGTTGTGTCCATAGCAGGTGTGTTTTGTGGGAATGACCCCATCTGGGGCTCACAGAAGACGTCAGACGTGTTTTCAAATGTTTGGACTCTGTCAAATCCCTGTTGTGTATTCTTTTCCCGACTAATCGCTGCGGTGTTTAATTGTTAAAACCATGTGCGCTTCAAGGGAAATTGAATCCATATGTTTCTGATTCATTTGCACTGAGCTCATCAAATTGTTGTTTTGTAAGAACTGTTTGCTGTCCAGGAAAAATCCCTGAGTGCCTCCTCATACCCTGATCCGTGCTTTTCAACATCGTTAAGACAGGAAACAAAGCCCACTCTCAACAGTGCTGCGATCGGCTCCTCCTCCATCTGAACCTTTGAATGGGCGAAGTTTTCCTTCCTGCTTGGGAGTCAGAGGGGAAGATCCTCTTCTAGAAGGGCTTCCCAAAGCAGGTTCCCTAGAAACAACAGGTGGAGACCGAATTGAACACAGTGAAGCAAGTCTCTTTTATTGAATTTTAAGACCTTTAATAGGGAGATACACAAGGATGAAAAGCTTTCCTAGATGTATTCATTCAACCAATATTTAGTGAGCGCCTACTGCACACCAAGACGTAACTGTCAATGCTGGGCGTATCACCCTGGAAAGGGAGTCTGTGTTCGGGAAGCGTTTATTCTGTGAGGGATTTTTCCAGACATATTTAGGTCACAGAAACCAGTATTCTGAACATCTTTCTCCAGGAAATACTAGCTCATTGTAGGTCAAAATGTAAGTTCAGCTAACCTGAGGGTCCCTGAGCATATGCTCAGATTAGAAAATATGGTACCAATCAGCAATGCTTTGTCTGAGGATATGTTCTCCGGGAGAGAGAGAGAAGCAACAATTAAACAAGGTCAGGTGTTGGCAAGTGCTGTGAAGACCTTCGTGGAACTGAGGGGGAGGAGAGTGAATTTCTGTTTCATAAAGGAAGTGACATTTGAGTGGTGTGTTACTTAGTGCTCTCCAGAGAAATAAAGCCAATATATATATACATAGATGGAGAGACAGAGGGACAGACGGAGACAAGAGAGAGATTGATTATAGGAACATGCTTATGAAGGTATTGAAGCCAAGCAGCCCCACAACCTCTCAGCTGCAAGCCAAGTGAGCAGGGAACTCATGGGAAGATCTGGGGAAGGGGAAGGGTGTGCGGATGTCATTACATTGGCAAATTTGTTTTTGCGGTGAAATCACAGTTAAACGTAACTCTGTACTTAAAACAACTGAATAACAGTTATCAGAGAAACTGGAAAGTATCTATTTAACAGCCCAAACACATGAAGTGACCATTTACGTATGCCCTGGCCCTGAGCCCGTCGGGCAGGTAGGATGAAGGTGAGGAGGGGAGTGGTCAGCCTAGAGGAGAGAAACAGGCCAGGGACATTCCCCTGGTCATTCCTGGTGGAAGGTGTCACAGATTCCTGATGAAGAAATGAACTGGGTTATGAGGTCCCATGGGTGTGTGTGTGTGTGTGTGTGTACACAAAGTATTGTACGGGACATTTTTTTTCCAGCTTAGAACCTTCCCAGAGGAAGAATCATTAATGATAAAGCCAGAGAATCGGAAAACCTGTCCTGTGATCAAAGGATGCATAATTATATCAGGATCTTGGAGGAGGGATAGGCTAATTCTTCACAGGTGGTCTGTAACTCAGTAGAGGAAGTCAGAGGCTCCTGGTAGGCTTAGTCATGGGGCATGTGACTCTTGATATTGGGGTGATGAGTCCCCACCTTGGGCATAAAGCTTACTTAAAAAAAAAAATTAAAAAAAGAAGAGGCAATCCGTGTATTGGACAGTGTGACATCCTTTCCTACATCCATTTCCCACCCAGTGAATTTTACCTGCCAACTAGGATTGTAGAGATTTCTGGAGTCTACTACAAACAATATGTCAGTGTGACCTTGGCATCTCAGAGTCCTCTTGGAACAACTCATTTTGCTCCCCCTTCCTAATTCCAGAGTTTGAAGACTAAAAGAAATGGAGCCAGCAGGCCACACAGAAGCCTGTGAACTTGGAGCCACATCCAGAGAAGGAAGCAGGAAGCGCCACCCCTTTTCCTGCGACCTGAGTCCCTTGGTGGCCTGTTCTCTCAGTGGATACAATTTCCAAAATGGATATGGCTGGTTGATAGGTGACGAGTGACAGCTTACCCAGCTTTGGGGTGTCTGAGCCACATGTCCTTCTGAGAGGTGTGATGAGGGCAGTGGGTCTGAGGGCATTCCTCAGGCAGAAGAACACAGAAAGACCAATGGCTCAGCCATTTGATGGACCTTTTATCTTTTCTCTGTTATCGAAAGCAAGGGATCCATTGCTCATGGATCCATCTTTCCAAGTTTACATCCTTAGAAATGTGGGAGGATTCTTTTCATTGACTTATAATGCTCAGTTCCTAACTACTTTAACTCCTTTAGCTGAAGAAAGCAAAAATCTGAAATCATCTTCCAACCAACATGCTGAAAGTCACAATCTCTCCCATGCAGTTAATCAAAACCACCCTTGCTGAACATTTTAAGCTTAAGTCTCATTGTGGGAAGGCAAGAGGATCATGGCCGCCATCTTTGGATAATACCCTGACATAGAATTTTGCTCTTCTATTCTGACCCAACACATTCTGTCTCATTACTAGTCATGTGTTTATCATATTTTTACTCTTAATTCAGGTTTTCTTAACAATTGAGAATTCACAAACTATCCTGCCTTGACCCCTGCCAGCACCTTGTCCTGTTTCTGGCTTGTAATAATATTGGCCAAGATTTATTGAATATCCTCTATGTGTAAGGCATCGTTCTGGGCACTCTACCTATATTAGGGTATTTTTTTTAAAGATTTTATTTATTTATTTGACAAAGAGAGATCACAAGTAGGCAAAGAGGCAGGCAGAGAGAGAGAAAGAAGGAAGCAGGCTCCTTGCTGATCAGGGAGCCCAATGCAGGACTTGATCCCAGGACCCTGAGATCATGACCTGAGCCGAAGGCAATGGCTTAACCCACTGAGCCACCCAGGCACCCTATATTAGGGTATTTAATCTTTACCTCGACCCTACAGAGAGATGCAGTTCCCATCTCCAGTTCACAGAGGAGAAAAAGGAGAGGTTTATGTACCTTGTCTCCCCAAGTGAAAAAGAAAGAAGAAAGAATATAGTTTTGACTCAAATAATGTGATTTCACAACCCATTTTCCAAGGTAATATGCAATATTGCCTTTCTGGTAAGTTCTCCTTTAAAGGAATTTTTGTTGAATAAGTGTTATTGAATGGGCTAAATTGCATTAAGAGAGGAGAGCTTTTTCAATAGCAACCAGTAATTTAGCCATGGAGGAATTTTGCCTGGTAGAGAGAGAGAATAAATCAGTACTATTTTTAACGGGCCTTCATATTTTATTTGTGCTGGTGAAGCCAGGGACCATTGCATATTTACACCATGTATTTTAAGGCAACTAGTCAAACATTTCTTCTGTGTCAGGTATCAGACATCACTTAGATTTTATTTTTGCTTCTTTTATTCTGTTTTTCTTTATCTTATCTCATTGGTATGTATTTTCTCTCGTAAGGGAGCTAGAAATGTTTAACCAGCAAAGAGTTAAAGAAGCCCCAGGTGACGGTTGCCAGATGATAAAAGAAGGAATCCACCCGGAGAAACCTACTCTAAACGGAGCTTTAATAATTAATTTAATAACGGGTGATGGAGATGTGGATACAAAGAGTGCGGATGTGCTTTTGTTGGTTTTTCCACTTCCACTGAAGCACTGTTTGATAGCTCATATGACAAATTGCATAGATGCACTAGTATTGGTAAAAGCAGACAGAAATGGCATTTTGACAATACTGACAATTACCAAATCCCATCATGTGGGGCCTGTCGCAAGCAGTACAATCCCAGGAAAATACAAATTTTTTCTGTGCACTGTTTGAACTCCAGGATTTCACCCCATCATTAAACACACTCAGCTGTGCCAACGGAGCCATTTGCAATTCTGATAAGAATCAGAGCAGAAGAGCGTCTGGACCAGAGGGACAGTCCCTGCCTCCATTTTCGCTGAGTGTTTTGGCCTGCGTGAGACCTCGGCTCTTTAATCTTGCCGGGAGCTCAGTTAGGACAGCCCCTTCCACAGTTCATCTGTTCTGAACGCACATGGAGGGGAAATCAGTAGACCAGAAAGCCCTGTTGAGGGGCTACTGGGAGGGCCAATCGCCATTGAGCTTGTGCATCTGCTTACTTGGCAAATGGGAGGAGGTAAGAGTCCGTTCTCAGCGAAGAGATACGTTCTCTTCTTACCAGGGATGTGGCTTCTCGCTTAAGCAGGTTTAAAATTTCCAACTGTGTTTGTAATCCGCTAAGCGATGTGATTTGAAAGACACGCCATATTCTTAAAACATGCCGTTTTATAAATGGGCATTCATGTTCCAAAGTTTTCTTTACAAAAGTACTCAAGGCATACTTGCCCATAACTGCTGATTTCAGGATAGCATCTGATTTACAAACCCCGATTCACTACATAAATTTTAAAATTCACAGATCATTACACAGCAAAAAGGAAATAAGCATGGATGTTAGACATATGTTGTAAATAAGACTGAGTTTTCCAGATCTTCTTAGTGACACAACTTCCCTTTCCAGGCTTGCTTGGGACAAGTCACCGTAATGGAACAGACCAGACCGCCTCTCAGAATTCACTGACAATTCAGAAACCAGGGCACCTTGCCACCTGGAATTTAAGAGACCCATTTTTTTAATCTCCACATAATATGCACAGCACTAAAATCTGCATGATATTGGATTTATCTGAATAATAAAATCATGAGTGATTATAATGAACAATGAATAATAGTTACCATTAATAACTACAGTTATTACTAAATTGATTTTATCACTGCCCACCTCACATTTACCCCTAATATAAAAATATGATAAGGTTAGGTTTCAAGAGGCAAGTAATAATGATAATAACATAGTAAAATCCTTGAAGGGTCTCATTATATCGTACTGTAGATATCCTGCTGCTCAAATAATAGCCACCATATGCATATTAACACAGAGTGCACCCTTGTCTCCAATCTAGAGATAGTCTAACACAAAGATGCTAGGTCTGTCCTCTCCTACCAGAATTCTAAAGGTATCCTCCTTTTTTCAAAATAATAATCAAAATCTCATTTGGAGATCTAGCTTATATAGCAATATACACTAAGGAATTTACTGCAACAAAATTGTTGCGATAGCCCTCTCCCCTCCAAAAAAGAAAGATAAAGAAAAGAAAGGGAGAACAAAGTGAACACACATGTTCATTGATAGTTGACAGGTTGATTAAATGACAGTGTTTTTACTTTAGGGTAGAGTGTACCTGCTTGAAAGGGCAGTATTGACTGAAAAGGAGGTTTTCTTTTAAGTAAAAAATCAGGAAGTTTCATAATAAGTGGCACATGATATGTCCCAATTATGTTGAAAATGATGAAAGAGAAGGAAAGAAACATAAGATTGAAGGGGGGGAAGAGAGGAGGGAGGGGGGAAGAAAGATGGGAAGGCAAGGAGGCAGGAAGGGAGGGAGTAGAGGGAGGACGTGGCCTCCGTGTTCACACGAGCAGCGCCGCGCGTGGAAGGGCGTCTGGAAGGACATTGGGTAAACAGTTAACACCACTCTGGAGATGGAATTTGAGGAGGGAGAGGAGTGAACCACTTTATTTTATATATATATATATTTTTGTTTTGTTTTGTTTTGTTTTGTTTTAAACTTCATTTTATTCGTTGCTGCCATTTTTTCCCTACTTTTGTGATATTTAAGAATTTTAAAGAAGTTAAAAAAAAAACCCAAAAGCAAATGATAATAATGATGAACACATTATCTGAATTTCCTTGACTCTACAGGACTCCATTTCCTGAGGATGAGAACAGATATAATGTTATTTTTATATTTTATATTTTAATATTATTTTCATGGGCATCCTTCACAGGTACATGATACAAAACAACATCCACTACCAAACAGACCAGTGGTAGAGAATATCAGAAAAGAAAAATATTTCCTTCTGAGACAGTTATTTGGCTGAATTTGGCTGAATATCTTGTTTTAAGTGAGGGGTACTTCGTAAGTGCCTACAATCCTCCTTGAGTTCCACTGTCAATAAAAATTAAACTTTGATTTGAACTTTGAATCAGAAGTGTGCAATGCTGTTCCTACAGAGGAGAAGGTAGACTTTGTGTAGGAGGCAGTATAAAATACACAGACCACCATAAATAACATAAATAACAAAACTCATAATAGTATATAACTCATCAATGGTCTAAGTAAAAGCCGAGCGTTTTCAGTTGTTCTGGAGGCTTTACAAATGATGAATGATGAGTGTTGAGGTCTGGGGCTCATAAGGCAAGCGTCATCATCCACCGGGTTGTGAAAACCACGCACTGTTCTTAATACAGTTTGGTACAAATGACATTTCTGGATTTGGGGCTACAGTATTAATAGATTGCTCTAGGCTGCTGTGGCTCACTTTTCCAATGATGGTGGACTCTTTCAGGAAAAAAAGAGAAGCATTTTAGATAGGAAAATGGCAATAGAACGTTTGATTCCGTTAGGATATGAAAGAGATCACTCTCATTTTTATATTTTGGGGAAAGAGAACAGTGTATGGTCATGGTCCTGCTCCCATTGGTGGTCAGGCCTCATGTTTGCAGTGATGGAAATGGGCAGACACGGGGGTTGGAAGGTGGTTGTAATGTGATTTTGTTGCAGGGAAAAGGGATTCGAAAAGGACACGGGAGGCTAGTTATGCTGCAGTCATGGTAAGGGGAAACCCCATTTTCCTGACTCAATGCGCATGCTGTGTTTCCCCTAATTAACGTACTCCAGGGGCTCTTGTCCCCAGCTTCATTCCCCTGCCTGGCACAGAGCCTGGCTCAGAAACAAACAGCTGCTGAATAAATGAAGGAATGGGACACAGAACGTTCTGGCTAGAAACACCTTTCCAATCACTTTGTCTGACATCTGATGTTATGCGTAGAAGATGTAGTCTGCAGCGGTGACTTCCCAGTGGAGTGCAGACACACAGCGACTTGGGTAGGTCTTGTCATGGGGTGTTGACATTCCAAGCCGTGATACCTTCTTTGTCTTCTTAGTTACACGTGTATGTCAAATATCTTTAAGTGGAAAGGACCTAACTTTGGAAAGGGGAGGTTAGAAAAATCCCCTTAGTGTCATCTCCCTTCCCCCACTTGAATCATTTCCCAGTCACATATGCCTCAGATCGTTGGTAACTGAAAGTCATAAACTTCTTGTTTGATTGCCAGAAGGAAAGTCCATGATGACTCCCTATGGTTGAGTTTCAAGTAAAGAAAGGTTCTGATGACCTAGATCAGGATAATGGGGTTAAATCATTATCTGTGCCTTTAATGATTCCCACAATTTACAGCAGTGGTTCTCAAAGTGGGGGCCATGGACCAGCAGCAGCAGCATCGCCTGGGAACTTGACACATTTCTGTCACATGTGTAACAAAATATCACGCAGGGCACCCAGAGTTTGAAAAGTTCTGGTTTCGAGGGTGTCATCCGTCCCCTCTTGATGTTGTTTCATCTGGAAAAGTATGCTACCTTGTTGACTGTTTGTGTCCCCCTCTCCCAGATTCACATGTTGCAAACCTAACCCCCAATGTGATGGTGTTTGGAGGTGTGGTTCTGGGAAGCAATTAGGCTTAGATGAGGGTATATGGATGGGCTGAGTGCCCCAAGGCAGCCCAAGCTAGATTAATATACCTTCATAGGAACCAACCTATGTATGTTTATGGGATTATGAAAATGATTTATCATATAGGAACCTTATCATATAAGGTATATATAAGGTTGACCCTGGTAGTTCTACTGTGACATTTCCAGTGTGGCTTATATTTTAAGACTTCTCCCCTCCTTCCTTCTCCCTGTGAGACCTTCCTTGGGTAATCTGCATTGGGCTTAACTATCTTTGTTTTGCAGATCTTTTAAACCAAAGACCAATAGTACGTATCTGCTGGCCCACTGAGCTGGTGTAAAGAGGAAGTCTGGAATGAATCATAAACACTTTCACAAACTGGCATGAAGCCCTAGGTTCCCGTCTCAGCAGCCCTTGCTGTGAATCTGTAGGGCTAAGTGGTTTCCAATGTATACAATGTATATTGTACAAGCTATATTGTATATTGTACTCAGACTTGCACAGGGACCTCAAGATAAAACAGAAGTCTCTCCTTTAAGTTATTCATACTCACCTGGGATCTAGATGGGACTGGGAGCAGGCGTGGAAATGGCCATTGTTTGGGGTGTATGCTACAACACATCAGTATTTCTAGGCTTACAATGTGATTGTGGGCAAGTAATTTTTTTTTTTTTTTTTTTTTTTTTTTAGTGTAAAACAACAATAAGATACTAGGACACGCATTTTAAAGCGGCCAAAAAAATTTCAAAATCCACGAATCCATGTTTATATGAATATATTACTAAAAAAGAAGAGGAGAGACAAATCCTCACAGAGTTTCCAATAATTTATGTAGATATTCCTCCCTAAAGGACGGGAACTGGAATCCCTCCTCCTCTCCTACTTGAGAGTGGGCTACTCTAGTTGACTTGCTCCCAAAAAGCAGAGTATGGATGAGAGGAAAGTAACCTTACAGTGAAAGAAACTGAAAACACCACCAGGGCCGGGTGACTAAGGTCAAACCTATCAGTGATAAGTCATCGTAATATGTCATATCCTTGATGTGATGTGATGAGAATGGTACTTCACCACTGTGGTCTTCCTCCTCAAACCCATAACCTCAGTTGAATCATAAGGAAAACATTAGACAAATCCAAATGGAAGGATATTCTACAAAACACTTGGCCAGTACTGCTCAAAATTGCCAAGGTCGCTGGAAACATGGGAAGTCTGAAAACATAGCACTGACTGAGGGGACAAAGGACACATGGCAACTAAATGAAATGGGATGCCATGGATGGGATTCTGGAGCAGAGAAATGGCACTGAGGAGAAACTGGTAAAATCCAGAGAAAAGTGTAGAAGTTAATTAATAGTGGTGTGCTACCATTGGCTTCTGCGTTGTGGCAACTGTGCCCTAGTGGTGGAAGATGTTAACAATGGAGGAAATGGGGAGAGGGGAGAGGAAACTCTCTGTATTAGCTGTGCAACTTTTATGGTAAATCAAGAAGTAGTCTAAAATTTTAAAAAAGCTTATTAAACGACAAAGGTTGTTCAAATTGATTAGCTCATCTGACCTGATTTCTTCATTTATGAAAGTAAGAAAAATGGGACCCCATTAAACTTGGCCAAGTTCACGCTTTCAGGATTTCGTAATTGTGTACGTGCTTCTGTTCTGTCAAAGGGACCTACTTTCCCAAACTCTCAGCTGCGCAAAACGTAAGCTAAAGCACGTTAAAGAGTTTTTAGATGTTTAGAATTTAGCTTACTTACCGTTAGCTTTATACACCTCGAGGAAAACTGATGTGCAAAACTATAGCATAGCTAGGTTTCAGGGACTGCTAATTCACTTAGTGAATTAGTTACCCACTTTTCCACACACAGTCACTTTTTTTTTTTTTTTAAGATTTTATTTATTTATTTGTCAGAGAGAGAGGGAGAGAGAGCAAGCACAGGCAGACAGAGAGGCAGGCAGAGGCAGAGGGAGAAGCAGGCTCCCTGTCGAGCAAGGAGCCCGATGTGGGACTCGATCCCAGGACGCTGGGATCATGACCTGAGCCGAAGGCAGCTGCTTAACCAACTGAGCCACCCAGGCGTCCCCACAGTCACTTTTTACAAGTAATTCCTGCCCAGAATATTTCTTCAATAACAAGCAGTTTCTAGATTGAGATTTTCAGCTCTATAGCCCCTTAAAAATATTTGTTATTTAAAGTAAGGTGTTTGAAATGTTTTGAGACTGCATGAAAGAGCAAACAAAGTTAAACGAATTCCCTGTGAAAAACTAATAAAATGTGCTGCTCGTAGAGACACGTGATACAACACAATGAGCACAGGTGACTCGAATGTTCAAATCACTTCGCTTCCCTGCTGGTGATTGTAAAGTATCTTTCATCAATGCAACCCTTAAGGAATTCCATGTATTTATAGCAAAATGTGGCCCAGGGCAAGCTTGCTGGTGGTGTCCGAGTCAGCGGTTGGCTTGTTTTTAACTTTCCCCTTTTTTTCTGGGGTTTCTCCTGTAATCCAGCCATTGGTCACATCAGCCCCCCATGTTCATACACCTTTTAAAAGTGTAAGTCATGTGGGGCGCCTGGGTGGCTCAGTGGGTTAAAGCCTCTGCCTTCGGCTCGGGTCATGATCCCAGGGCTCTCTGCTTGGCATGGAGCCTGCTTCCTCCTCTCTCTTTCTGCCTGCTTCTCTGCATGCTTGTGATCTCTCTCTGTCAAGTAAATAAATAAAATCTTTAAAAAAAAAAAGTGCAAGTCATGTTTTCCTACACTCTCAAGAGTTAGGTCAACCCACGGAAGAGAAAAGACGTTCAGACAAGAGGGGTCTGTAGCCTTGTCGGTCTCAACCAGACCATGACAGGGGCTCAGCTTGGGGTGCAGCCCATTCTGTGTTTCTAAGCTGATTCTTTCTGGAGAAAGTTTTCCTTACATTGAAATAATTTTTTTTTTTATGGGAGCTTTTCCCCTTAGGGGACCAGCTCCTTTTTTTCTCCAACAAGAAAGGTGAAGAAGATATTCTTATAACCATTTTATAGCACAGAGGATGTCTCTGGGAGGTCAGGAAACTAGGATGGATCTGGAGTTAATCCAAGCCTGTCTGACTCCACAGGCCTTATTCCAGGATGCCACCCCATTCGGGGTCAGCGTTACTGAGTCTCAGCTCAGAGCAAGGGCATCTGGCCCAAAGTGGTCAGTGGGGGCTAAGGTCCAACCGGGACGGCAATGGTGGAATGCTTCTGCCAAAAGGAAAAACATTTTTCCAACTTACATCATGCGCGTCAGGTGTGGGCTCAGAAGGGAAACTACCTGATGTATGCTGATGTGCCACGTGGGGTGTTTCTGGGAGTCTGACCCATTCCTTATGATCTTAGCCATGACTTGTTTTGGTAAAGAATGTTCCAGAATCATCTTTTTTCATGATCCACCTGAATATTTTCCCTGGAGCCATAGCAAGGTTCCATGTCTACAGTTTGATTTCCACACTGTCTCCCCACCTTCTTTGAATATTTATTTGAAACAGATCCCTTTCAAGAACTCCAGTGTGTCTGCTGTGTACGTTGTTACTCAAAAGGCTGGTGATGGTATTCATTCATTCCCATCTCTGAGTTTTTCTACTATTCTAGGAAAGAGTAGCTGAGCTTAAAGACAAAAGCTTATCTGAAATACCGCTTGCAGTATCCTCACCCTTTTGATGGCCATACTGGAAAAACAGAAAGAAGAGACATGAGTAATGTGCTTTTTCCCTGTTGCATTTAAGTATTTTATGATATTTGCAAAGAAAAAGCCTATCTTACCCTTGCTCTGCTTCCCAAACGAATCAGATTTGTAAACTGCTTTTGTGGGTGTTGATGCCTTTTGCATTTTTCTGCAAAACTCTGTCCGCCTGATACCGGTCCTTTAGTACAGGAGTCCCCGATCAGGGTTCATCCTCTCATGTTTGACATTACGCAGTGCTAGGCCTTCTGTGTAACCCAGTACAATCCTTTTGTAATTCTATCAGGTTTTCCTCGTCAGGATTATTTAGATCTTAGGTATGGTGTATACGTGATAAACCATGGAATTGGGAGCCCATCCTATTTCCTCTTTGCCTTTCCTCCTAAATATTTTCATATCCTCCCACTGGTCAAGGGGCAGATTCAATATTTCAAATACAGAAATATGCAAAGACTTAGAATTGTTTCGTGCTTTTTGCTTGCTGATTCTATTTATGGGAATTGATCTTAGGGCAATATTTGTGGATAGATACCATGACACTTACATGCAAAGCTGCTTATCCTAACAAGACTTAAACTAGCCAAACCTTAGAAATAATTTACACATTTAGCAACTGAGTATTGGTTAAACACACTACAGTAAATCCATCTATCTGAGTACAAGAGAAAGAAGAGAAATACTACACATGGTTTGCTTTGATCAAAGAAACCACTCTGACTTGTCCGAAGAGACCATCTTTCCCCTCATTTTATATTCTGTGAGGATGTTGTGCAGATTCTTATACTAAGGACATAAATAACATAAAAAATGTCATCAGAACTATTTTTCTAGAAAAATATACTTTGCAAATAATGTTTATTATCTTGACATAACATTCGAAAAATAATCTCATAGAACACAGAAAGGAAGAACAGGAACGAGCCCACTCCGTTTGGGGAATGGAGCTCTCCAACCTCTTTTTTTTCTTTTTGGTTTTCTGTATTTGCCAAATTGTCTTCAAGGAGTATGAATTACTTAAGTAAGGGAATGTCAAACCTTATCTAACAATAATAAGTAAATACACCCTGTGAAGGCATTTTTTATACTAACTCTTGATGAAAGCCAAGAGCATGGTCACAAGTCTTGGTTCAGGGAAAGCATTTCTATGAGGGCTGAATTAAAATAAACTAAGCTGTTTGCATTCTAATGTTCTGCGTGGCATGCATTATCTGTGGTGGATGCCGACTGGTTCCTTCGACAGCCTCTCAAAAGCATCGATCTCAACCATGTTTTTGACGGGGGTTAAACAGCAGTGGGAGATTTAACACTCATATGATTACCCAAGAGCAGAGATTCTCTCTTAGTATGAAAGGTGAGCCACAGGCACCAGACCTCTGATGATCAAAAAGTCATGACCACACATGAAGCCATGAAATCTGAAAGCTGGTGATTTCTGTGATTTTCCAAATGGGGGCTGCTCCATCTCCATTAAGCAGTGGGCTACATAGAAGGAAGCTTGCTTCTGAGCCAAACTTTGTTAAATTGACCCCCAAACCCCGATGAGTACTGAGTTGAATCTCCTAAACTCTACATAAGAGACTTGGGGGAAAACTGTTTTGGTCTGGACATTTTAAAGAACACCATGCCCTTTCAGTGAAGTATTTGTCTACTTGTTGGTTCTGGAAAAACGCTTTTGTCTCAGGAAAGCAGAAGCTATTGGTTACCTGTAATGGTCAATTATCCTGGTCTGTTGAGACTCATTGACTGTAGCCCACTCTCCCGTATCTAATTACAGTGATGCCTCTAACAGTGTGCGTTGATGACACTATTCCCAGCATTTAATATATGCTTTAGAAATGCACTTGATACACACAACAAATTGGATGAATCGCAAGGAAATGATACTGAGTTCAAAAGCCAATGATTCCATTATAGGATATTCTCAAAATGGCGAAATCGTACAGCTAAGGAACACATGAGCTTGCCAGGGGTTAGAGATGGGGAACAGGGTTGTGGGGAGGTTTGTGGTGATTGAACTCTTCTGTATCTTGATTGTGGTGGTGGTTACAAGAATCTGTTCATATGATAACATTGCATGGGAACACACACACACGCACACACGCACACACACACACACACATATACACAAGGACCTATGTCTTCTTGAAATTTGAATGAAGTCTGTGGACTCTATCAAGGCCAGTCTTCTGCTTCTGTGTCATGGTCTAGTTATGTAAGTGCAAGATGTCAGCTTTGGGGGAAGGTGGCGAAGGGTACAGGGGATCCTTGTACTATTTTGTAAATTACTGTGAATCCATAATTACTTCAAGATAAAGTACTAAACCAATTGGGACGCCTGGGTGGCTCAGTTGGTTAAGCAGCTGCCTTCGGCTCAGGTCATGATCCCAGGGTCCTGGGATCGAGTCCCACATTGGGCTCCTTGCTCAGCGGGGAGCCTGCTTCTCCCTCTGCCTCTGCCTGCCTCTTTGTCTGCCTGTGCTCGCTCACGCTCTCTCTCCCTCTGTCTCTGGCAAATAAATAAATAAAATCTTTAAAAAAAAAAAAAAAGATGAAGTACTAAACCAATAAAACAATGAAATCGCCACTGAGAAGCCCAGAAAAACCTCAGGGAAGTCTAGATTTTGTTTCCACTCTCTTTCTCAATCTTTCCCAGGTGCTCAAAATGCTGACCTCTAGGTACACAGCTTCTTTAGGAGATGCTGACCCATCAGAGTTGAATACTGACTGAGCCTCCCAAGGAGCTGACGACACCTTGTCCCGGAGGCCACAACCAGCAAGTCAACCCTGGCCCCCTTCTTTAGTGGATCCTCTTCAACTCCCCCTTATTTTATGCAAAACTCCTGAATAGCTCTCCTTTTCTGGACCAAGTGCAGCTCTAGAAAAGATCTAACTGGTTTAGAGGTAAAAGGGTGTCCCCAGTAGGTACTCAGAGATCCCTTATTTCATAAAGAATCAACCTAACTTTCTAGTTACACTGTAATGACGTCTGTGTGGTGTGACTCCTTGAGGTCAATGGGCTTGTCTGTTTTGCTCCACTTTGGACCCTCAGCAGGATCGGCATGTCATAACGTCGTTACAAATTGCTGTCGAAAAAATGACTGGATGAATTTTTGTATTTTTATATGTATGTATTTATGTAATTGGCACACCAATGTTTGTAGAATTGAATTGATAAGCATGATAGGGATAAAATTCATTAATATGGTAGTCTTCAGGATATTTTATTGTCTCTTTAGTCCTTCCCCTTTCACCACACCCTGAAGAGAATTCTCTTGAATGGCTTATTTTCTCCAATAGGAGAGTCTGACCATTGCCAGGCCAGCTGCAAGATGTTTTATGATGAGAAGGGGGAAGAGGGAGAGGAGACAGAGAGACAGAAACAGAGAGAGGAGATGAGCGAAGAGGAAGGTGGTGAAGAGGGCAGGGCAGGGCAGGGAAGGGAAGGGAAGGGCAGGGAAAGGAAGGGAAAGGAAGGGGCAGGAAACAGGAAGGGGCAAGAAACAGGAAGGACCAGGGGTCCTGAGACGGAAGAGTGCTGTGCTCTAGAAGGCAAATGCTACAGGAATAAAGGCTGGTCGAAAGCTGATGTTGACACCAGCAAGGGAGTTTTGAACGTGACGAGTAAACTAAGAGGGTTCAGAGTTGTTTCTACTAGCTGTTTTTCTGGGTTTTCTTTCTTAATCCTCAAGATATAAAATTGTTGTCAGACTCTCTCTAAGTGAAGAGTTTGTTTTTATAGTTCTATTTCACAGTGAACTCTTCAGAAGCCCAAATTCAGTTGATGCCCCATTTCTCACTTTGAGGAAGGTTCTTTTGTGGTGCATATCAAGTATTTTTTGCATGAGCAATTTTATTCCTGCTCCATTTTTCCTGTGGGAAACTGTGCTGAGGCTCGAGTGTTGCCTTCTTCTCTCCCCTACGCGGCTGGTGTGCTCGCTCACTGAGGAGTCTCTTCTCCCTTCCTTCGCAGTTTCTGAGAGCTGTTGACGAGCTTTCGGGGCCCCTGATAGATTGTGATTCTTCTGCTCTGCTGCTCCCCACCTCTGGAGCAGATTTCGGCTCTGTTGTTGTATTTTCAGTCATAATACTTAAAAACCCTCTGCTTCTCACCCAAAAGCATGCATCCAAAATTGTCATTTTTTAATCGGTTCGATTTTCTTCTCATCCTTCGTCCTTTGTTTGTTAGCATCTTATTTTCTTATAATTTGAACACAAGCAGAGGCTGTCTAAGATATGTTTCTTTTTTCCTGCAGTAACGTGTATGTATCTATATACTTATACATGCATAGAAGGAAGTGGGGGCACTTGGGCGGCTCAGTGGGTTAAGTGTCTGCCTTCAGCTCAAGTCATGATCTTAGGGTCCTGGGATTGAGCCCTGGATTGGGCTCCCTGCTCAGTGGGGAGTCTGCTTGTCCTTCTCCTCTGCTTCTCCCCATACCTCAACCCCACTCGTGCTCTCTCTCTCTCAAATAATTAAATAAAATCTTAAAAAAAAAAAAAAGAAAGAAAGAAAGAAGTGATTGCTGGTCATTTAGCCTTGCTGATGGGTGATCCCTGGGAGGCAGACCTTAGTGGGACTCCCCAAAAGCATCCTGCAATGCCGGGGGGTCTGGCTGTCCACAGTGGGCTCTCTTCTCCTCCTGGAGGAACATAGATCAGGAGGGCTGTCAGTGTGGTGTTGACTGTGGTGGTTTGTTTAGGATGGAGCTGTGCCTCTGGCCCTCCTCATGCTGTTTACCTCATTTTCTGTGGTAACTGTGGGGGTACGTCAGCCTCATCCCTGGTTCTAGGTTTTCACAAAGGAATCTTGTTTGTAGTTAGTCTTTCTGGAAGGGGGTTCATGTTGGGCTTCTGCTCTTCTGCCATCTTGTGGACCTATGGCAATCTTCTCCAAATTATATTCTAGTTGAGGCAATAAGTTCCATTGACCTCTTAGTTTCTAGTGTTCGCTAGATCTTGGATTTTACAACAGGATGATTTCTACATACTCACAACATTTGTTATCTCTGGTTTAACTGACACAATTGACGGCAGCTGGTTCTTTCCTGATTCATCTTTCCTATTCTTACGCTCTTAATTTTACCTCATCTCTTGGTTGGTTGAATCACACCTTCAATTATTTGTTTCACCAAGACAGCCTGTGTGTCATGTCTTCTGAGCACTTGTATGTTTGAAAGTCTTTCTGCTGAAAGTCTTTATTCATGAAAAACCCTTTGCCAGCCCCTGAAATCCTTGGGTTACAGTGTTTTACCGAAAACTCTGTGTGTGTTGCTTTGCTCAGTTCCGCCATTTTGGTGTCATTGGTCAAGAACTTCATCACCAGGCATGTTTTTGTATCTTTGTTAAACATTTAAAAAAGAAAAGAAAACTTTTTATTTTCCTTACTTTTTACCCTAGTTCTATCTAAGTTTTCCCCCAGAACCCATCTGGATGGGCACAATACTTACTTATATCTTTATTAATTTTTGTGAGAATGTAGGCCTTTGCTAGCAACATATTCAGGTCTTCAGAAAAATTTTTACTTACTCCATTTTTGATGAAGCCTTTTGTTCTAGTTTCTCCTTAGATGTAGTAACCATTATATATTACACTTCTGTTGACTATCTTCCCTATCTGTTGGTTTTCTAGAAATGATACTTACTGTCCGGAGATAGCATGACATTAAGGTAAGAATAAGGAGAACACTTACCTTTTAACCTCAAAATAGTAGAGTGTCAATAATCCAGATTTCATGTTTCCATGGGGTTCTGGGTGTCTGAGTCACTGACATTTGTCATGCACTGATAGGGCATCTTCTTGTCTTTTCTGCAGGAAGACTTGTTCATATCTGGGCACATTTCTCCCATCCTGTCTCCCGTTCACTTAGCCACTATGTCCATAGCCTGAATTGGGAGAGAGCCCCTTATTCTAATTCTTTCCCCACCATGTAACTTAAAGTTACATTTTTAAAGGAATAACTTATAGACAGTAAATTTAGCCTTTTAATTGTACAAGTCTATGAGTTTGGTAAAAATGGAGAGTTGTGTAATCACCACCACAATCAAGATACAGGATACTTCCAACATTCTAAAATGTTCCTCTTGTCCCCATTTAACCCCATCCTCTAGCCCTAGCTCTTGGTTAACTACTGATATGATTTCTGATTCCTTCAGTTTTGTCACTTCAGAAGATCATAGAAATGGAATCATAGAGCATGTAGCCTTTTTTTGGTTTGACCTCTTTCCCTTAGCACTATGAATTTAAGATCTGTCCATAATGTTGCATGTATTAGAGCTGGTTCTTTTTAATGCTAATTGCATTTCTTATTGTAGGTGGACCATAATTTGTTTATCCATCTGTCTGTTGATGGACACTGGATCATTTCCTGTTTGGGGGCTGTTATCAATATATCTGCTGTAAATTTTCATACACAGGTCTTTGTGTGGACACAGGTTTCATTTATCTTGGGTAAATATTTAGAAGTGGGATTTCTAGGTCCTATGATTAATTTTACAGGAAACTGCCAGAATGTTTTCCCAAGTGGAAGCACCATTTTGCATTCTGGCCAATGGTGTAAAAAACATTCCAGTTTCTCTACATTCTCATTAGCACTTGGTATTATCAGGTTTTTAAAATTTTAGCTATTGTAATAAATACATAATTGTATTTTGTGATGATTGATATTTGCATTTCCCTAAGAGATTCATGATGTTGAGCATCTTTTTTGCCATCCATGTATATTCTTTGGTGAAGTGCTTATTTAAACGTTTGCCTATTTTTATTGGGTTGTTTGCTCTATTCTTGCATTTTAAGAGTTCCTTATAATAATATTCTGAACGCAAGCCTTTTCTAAAAAGATTTTATTTATTTATTTGAGAGAGTGTGTGCATCAGCGGTGGGGAGGGTTAGAAGGAGAATCAAACTCCCCACTGAGCAGGAAGCTCGATGTGGGACTCCATCCCAGGACCCTGCAATCATGACCTGAGCCGAAGGCAGATGTTTAGCCATCGGGGAGCCACCCAGGCACCCTCGAACATAAGCCTTTTATCAGATATTTTTTGCAAAGATTTTCTCCCAGTCTATGCCTTATATTTTTTATTTTTATAACTGTGTGTTTCAAAGAGAAAAACTTATTTTATTTGTTGAAGACCAACTTAGCTCTTGTCCTTTTTATGGATTTTTCTTTTTGTGTCCTATGGTATCTTTGTCAAGATCATGAAGATGTTTCTCCTACGTTTTCTTCTGGAAGTTTCATCATTTTAGGTTCTACATTTAGGTGATCCATTTCAAGTTCAGTTTCATATGCAGTATAAGGTACATTTCAGTTTCATTTCTTGTTGCAGGTAGAGGAGCAAGTGTTCCAGGGTCATTTCTTGAAAGGTCTATCCTTTCTCCGTTGAATGCTACTATTGTCAGAAATCATTTGGCTGTGTATGCGTAGGTCTACTTCTGGAACCTCTGTTCAGATTCATTGATTATGTCTCTCCTTTCACAAATACCCACACTGCTTGGATTCTGTAGCTCTGTAAATCTCGAAATTAGATGGACTGAGTCTTCCAGTTTTGGAAATAGAACAAGATTTTGTTGTATTTTCAAACTTGTTTTGGCTATTCTCAATCTTTTGCTTTTCTTTATAAATTTTAGAATCAGCTCATCTATTACTACCCCAAAAAGGTGACATCTAAGAATATGACTGGGATTGCATGAATTCATACATTGGGGATGGACATATTAACAACATTCAGGCCTTCCACCCATAAACATGACAGATCTCCCTACGTTTATTTAGGTCTTCTTTGATTTTTCTCATTAATGTTTCATATTTTTCAGCACACAAATCTTACATCTATTTTGTTAGGCTTAACCCTAAGTTTTTTATGCTGTTTCAGATAGTAATGTCTTTAAACTCTCAAGTAGCAGTTGTCCTTTGTTAGCATATAGAAATACAGTTGACTTCTATATATAAAGTTACTCTTTTTAATCTGATGGCTTAGCCCAGCTTGGCTAGGATCTCTATAGCAAACTGCTACTTCTCTAAATGTTCTGCCTACATAACTCAAAGGGTTAAATGAGAATAATTCAGTCGACTGATTAGATTATGTCATGTTCTTGGAGTCCCTTAATGTTTTTCTGAATGGGCTGGTTGTTTTGTTAGTGACAGTTCATGATCCATGATTTTGTGTGTGTATCTCCAAGATATGCTCAGGAAGTTTTAACAATTGTTAGAAACTCAGTTACATCTTGATTAATCAAGACATTTCACCTGACTCAGGAGAAGTTGTTGATGACAACAGGCCCAATGAGGTTAATTTATCTTACAGGGCGTAAGCTCAAGTCTTTTCTTCTGCACTGGCAGCAAGGGGCCTAATGAAGTATTTACTTCATGTAAAATGAAGAAAATTACCGCTAACTGCACTTAGGGACTGAGAGTTAACATGATGCCATCAATCGTGTCTTGGCCGTCATTCTTTTCCCTTGAGCAGTGTGACACATGGATGTTTATGGGGGGAGATTTTTAATTCATAAAGCTATTGAAATAAAGTGTTAATGTTCTAAATTTCAGGAATTAATTTGTCATAAAAAGAAGCACATAAAAATGCAGAAGTATGCCAGAGTATAAAAATAGAAGAACGTAGTTAATTTTTGGACTCCTCATCTTTCTGATGAAAATGACTTTAGAAGATCTCTAAGAACCTTCCATCCTTCCAAGCCAGGTCAATTTAGAAATCCCCATTTTAGGATTTTTTTCCCCTACAGTTAGCCAATAGGCGTTCTTGATGCTTTAGAGAAAAGCATGTTCAATGTCAGGCAAGGAAAGCTGTCCCATTTACAAGCACCTAAAATTATTAATTATTTATAGTATTTTAGAAACTGCCACCCTTATTACCAGTTCACCTAGAGTTGGCTCTGTCCCAATGGGAAGAGATCCCGAAAATATCTGAAGATAAATCTGAAGACAGCTACCATGCCTCACATCTAAGTCTTTACTCTTTTATTCAGATATTATTAATCATTCACTGAACTCATTCATTTAACAAATATTTGTGGGGTTCTTACTACTGCTAGGATATTTTAGGCCCCAAGGATAGAAGAGTGAACAAAATTCACATAGCCCCTTTCCTATGACTTAGGGTTCTACTTGAGGGAGATAATCATAACAGAAAAATCGAAATATAATGGGAAGGACTGAGCATGATGGGGAAAAATAAGGCATGTTTAGGGGAATAGCTTATGCTGGGGATTGTAGGGGAGGGGCTCCATAAAACAGAGGTTATCAGGCATTTTGCTCTCAAGAACCCTTTATGCCCATAGAAGTTAAGGAGATTCCCCAAAAAACTTCTGTTAATGTGAGTTATTATTGACATTTATCATAAAAGGTTTGAAATATTTATCAATTCACTTCTCAAAAATAATACTAAATCTGTTGGGCTTTACCTACCATATTTTAAAAACTACATTTAAAAGAACTGATGTGCTACAGATTAATATGCAATAGAATGCTTTACTTCCCATTTGTCAGGCAAAATACCGAAAAGATATGTACTCAAGGATCAAGATTTAATGAAGTAAATCTTTCTGCTTCATCAGGACATTTTTTGTTGTTTTTTTAAGAGAGAGATAAGGTGGGGGGAGGGAGAGAGCACGGGGGAAATGGGGCAGATGGAAAGGAAGAGAGAGAATCTCAAGCAAGATCCACACCCGGTATGGAGCCCAGTGCGGGTTTTGATCTCAAGACCCTGAGATCATGACCTGAGCTGAAAGCAGGAGTCAGATATTTAACTGACTGAGCCACCCAGACACTCCCATCAGGACGTTCTTACGCAATATTGTAGACTTCTGTTTATTTATTTATGTGTGTACTGGCTTGGGTATTTGTTGGTAAAGTATAAGAGGACTACCAGATCATTTGATGCCACTGTTTGATTAGTGCAAGGGCCAAGAGTTACACCCACCATCGCTTCTGCACCATCAGTGTAAATATCAAAGTGGTGAAAACACCAGATAATGTCTCCTATTACTAGGAAAATAGTTTACACCTTGTGAACTCTTAGTGTCCCATGGCTCATACTTTAAGAAACAGTACCAATAAAATAAATTTTGATAACCTCTCTATTCGTTCAAGACTTGAATTTTACCTCATTGCTAACTCAATTTTCAGAGAAATTAAATTGTCAATAAGACAAGCCCTACATTTATTAGATGTTCTGCTCCCAGCAGAATGAAAAGTCTAGCAAACCCAGACAGTCGGAATTCCTTCTTATGACCGGCTCTTATTTCTCTGGTGGGTGTGTGATGCAGGGTCTGTGTACTAGGAAGGTATTACCCATAACCTCAATGCTTAAACTACCAGTGCTGTTTCTCTCTGGTTAGCCTCAACCAAATGTTCCCCACACTATGGATGACTTCAGACTGGTGAATTTTTCCCCAAGTGATACATCTCCTTGATTTATAGTTGTTCTTCTCTGCATTTTATATTACATTTTTTTGAGAGCGAGTTGTCTATGATGTTGCTCTATCTTACTCATATATTGGTGTCACCAACTTTTTTGCTTGAACTAATATGACTGTATCTACCTACTTGGGTTAAATTCCAAAATTCTCTTGTTGTTGTTGCTGGTTTTTTTAACCTATATTTGCTGTATCTGTAAACACAAGAGTCAGTTTCAATCCTTTTCCTTTTTATGCTTTCTAGAGAATTACTGAAAACCTTCTTCACTGGTGTTCTTCCTCCCATGTTGTCTTCCCTAGAACCTCATGTTTCCTCATCCCAGTAATAAAGAACTTGACAGGTAGTCAAAGACTTTCTGGTGATCCCGTCCTACCATCTCTATGAATTAATGGCACAAACATCTTTCTTGTATCTTATCTCCACATCTGTAAATCACACAGGTTGAGCTAGGAAATCTCTAGAAGTGGGCTCCTTGCTCCATTTCCTACTGAAGGGAGGCTGAGTGGGGAAGGGGTTGGTTCAGATGGTTTCCACTAGATTCCTTGGTAACCTCTCCTTACCAGGAGAGGGATGCTAATGGAGGGTTTACCTAGAAATGCTAATGGAGGGGTTCCCTTTAATTGGAAAGAGTCATTTCCCTTATAAGAATAGAATAGAATAGAATAGAATAGAATAGAATAGAATAAGATAGGACTGGATGAGTCACCACCCCCCCTACTCTTGGATAATAACTAAGGTGGAAGATATGGTTACTTTCCTGCTGGGGCCTTTGCATTAATCCATTCTGTGATTGCAAAATAGTTACCAAAATGGGTGTACAGAAGCTACCAACTTAAAAAGCGTCTCAGGTATGTAATGATATCTGCACTATGACACCCCAGCTGCACTTGGACCATGAGGCTGGTCTCTCTTTGGGGGCTGCCAACCTGTCTGGGACTTCATATCACTTTGTTTCTCACATGAACTGATTCTCCCTGATCCTTTTCCTTCACATTCCTGGACTGCACTGACCTTGTTCCAAGTCTCCAACCTTGTTTGAGGTGAAAACTGAAGCCAAATATCAATTTCCCAAGCCTGGATTCTCTCGGCATTTTTATCAGCCCACTGCTTCGTAGTTGCCCCAACATGTTCAGGAACCTAACAATCCTCCGAACTCTGGCGCCCCCAACAGGCAGACCTGGTCTTGGCTTTGTCATCCTAGTTAAGAACATCCAAGTTCCCTAGACCCCTGGATGGGTCTTGGGTAACCAGTGGAGTTGATCCTTGCCCCAGAGATAGAGAATATTTGACTTTTAATTGCTATTGCCTTGAGCCAGGGATTGGGCTTTGGGTGGCCATGGATTACCTCAAAAGAAGGAAACTGTAAGTATATTATCTTACTAAAAGCCTGGGCTTTTAGTAAGAGGTGCCTGGCCAGCTCAGTGAATTAAGCATCTGCCTTTGGCTCAGGTCATGATCACAGGGTCCTGGGATCAAGTCCCATGTTAGGCTCCCTGCTCAGTTCAGAGTCTGCTCCTCCCTCTCCCTCTGCCCCTTTCCCTGCTTACTCTCTCTCTCTCTCTCTCTGTCAAATAAATAAATAATTAAATACACAAACAAATAAATAAAATCTTAAAAACAAACCAAAAAAAAAACACACACAAAAAAACAAAAACCCTGGGTAAAACAAATAATCTGGGATCCAACTGGCCTGGGTCAGCTACCAGTTTATCACTGACTGGCTGAATGACTTAAAGCAGTTGATTTAATCTTCGTGACTTTCTATTTCCTTTATCTATAAAACATAGATTTTTTTTTTAAAGTTTGCAATTTTAGAGGACGATAAGACACAGATGTGATGTTTTATACACGGGAAGTTTCCATTAATGATAATGATTATTACCTTTTCCATTGGTGAGGGTTTTCATTTGCAAAGTTTAGGTCATTTGCATGATGACATCAGGATGCTAATGACCCAGGGATACAACATGCGCATCTCTGTGTCCCTTCATATGCAGACTCTTTATTCTCCAGAAAATGTCAAAGACTAAATGTTTTGTAACTTTAAGATGAGCAGAAACAAAAGAGAAATAGGGTATCATCTCGGAATATTCTCATTCCCCCAGGCTTCTCCACTCGAGGGATAAAGGAAGGAGTAACTTTTGGGCTGGTGAATCGCTCCCAAGTTGTACATCTCCTCACTTCCTGTTTACACAAAGAGCCGGACTGACGCAGGGTGCACTGGCTGACACAGCACTGCCCGCTATCACTAGGAGAAACAAATGCTGTTTTTGAGCCTGGTTCTTAGAACCTGTCGATGGCTGGAAAGGAATTGACGTGTGGGGCCTCAAGTCAAATACCGTCCACCTCATTTATTTTCCTGCCTCCGAGTCTTCTCTAGAATTACTACCAGTTATTGCCAATTAAAGCTGGGCTCTGGGTCCCAGGCAATGATCTCAGCAAGAAAGCGGAGGGTGTTATCGGATATTGCCATCGGTCTGGAGGATGGGATGTTTGCATTCAATTCCTTCTTAACCTCCCTCTTCATCTCTGAACATTAGAAGGCCTCGAATAAAATGGTCAAATTTGTGATCTCATTTATTATAGCCAGCACTGTCTTCCCAGATGTGGGGCCTGATTTCCAGCAGCTGAAGGCAAGACTATTGGATTAACTCCAGGCCTGTGATTGATTGGCTCTGGCCTTCGTCAGCCTGCAAGGCAGAAGTAATGGTAGGAAATATAGATTATGTATCTTAGCCGGCGACAAACGGGTTCCCTTCCAGAAAGCAGGACTTGGGGCAACAGCTCGCTATTCTAGGAACTTGAAGCTCCTTCCACAATGTGAATACACTTCTGGTCTCATTTCGATTTTTAAAGAACTCATTATCATTGCGTAGCACCTCTAGTCAATTATCCTCTGCCGGTGTACATTTCTTATTTAAGGCTGATCATCTTCTGGGGTTGAGCATAACTTCTGGATTTCCAGTTTTGTCATCAGTGTCTATTCATAAAATGTTAGCTAGGTTTACAAGAACTCAAAAAAAACCATAATTAGGGAGGTAAGTTAGGTTCTGCGGGGAAAAATAACATAGTAATACATTCCCCCCAAAAACAATTGACTTTTTGGTTACGTTCCTTTGTTTCCTGAAATAACAAGGTTTTAAGGAAAGTTGACTGAAGCTAGTTAATTCTGAAGAACTCAGCAAATGTAGGTTCAGCGACCTGTTTTACACATTTTGATGCCTGAGCTGAGGTGACTTATTGAAATACCCCTTGTCAGGGTCAGGAAAGAACGAGGTCTTCGGACCCTCTGGCCTCTCCCAAAGCTGCCCTCCTTGGTGTCTCTCACAATACTCTCTTTAGTTAGCAACGTAGATTCATAATTTGGGATGGAGGGATTTGTATATTTAGACTTGCTTAAAATCATCAGTTCAGTGTTAATCTTATAAACTTGTTTAAATCATTACATAGCTCATTATTAAACTCCTAATTGGAATTGATCCCGCATCACAAATGAGAAAAATACGAACAAAGTGATTTACAAGCAGGCAGTTAGCCAGATGGCTGCAGAATGTTCTAGGCAGCTTGACTGCAAGTCATCACTGTGCATCTCCAGCACATCTCAAGTCATGATGGAGGTGATATCAGCTCCAAAACATACAAAACAAAACAAAATAAAAAAAAAAATAAAAAAAAAAAAACAACCGCTACATTTGACATAGATTTCAGAGGAATAGTCAGAAGGTAGGACCAGCACAGAACACACTGGAGGCGTGTGACCATTGGTCTCAGGAGACCAGGATTTCAGTAAAAGGGTGATGTGGTGAGATTTGGAAGACTAGAGGGGGCTCTTGAGATGAGACGCCAACAAACAGAAAGTTACTGAGGAAAGCTGGACAAGAGATCAGAACTCACGGAGAACCCGTGTGGATAAGGATAAGGAAACAATACAAATGGGAAAAACCCAGGGATCCGTGGGAGAGGCTGGACATGAAACAGAGACAGAGGTTGGAGGATGCACCAGGGTCTGGAAAGTTCTAGTCGCTGGCCCTGAAGCCTGGGAGGGGGAAATGCTCTCAAAGGGGAGAGACCAGAGGGAAGCGGGGAGCCGAAGTAGGATGTGGTCTTGGGAGTGGCATCAAGTTCAACGTGCACATGCAGGTGAGTAGGACTCCTGTCAGATTTCTGCTTGCAAACGTCTGCAAGTCACCCGCCGTATTTATGTGTCTGGCAAACAGAGATTTAGTCCTGGAAGATAGATTAGGGAGTCATCGGGGTCTAGATGGAAATCAAAGAGGTAAGTCTAGATAAAATGCTTTGGGCAACACAAAAGTAAAGAGAATGAGCTTTTCTCAGGAAGTAACCCTTCAGGTCTGGCTGGAGCAGCCTTGATGCGCACAGAGGATGCCACAGCAGGGGCTGTCCCAGCAGGACGGCATGGGGCAGGGGCAGATGTGGGGGCTGAGGGCTAAGTAAGGGTGGTGGTGGGCCCCATGAAACAGAGCAGCAGTGCCTTCTCCTGAAGGGGACTCTTGGCTTACTGAGCATTGTGAAGCAATGGTGGGGTGGGGTGGGGTGGGGTGGGGTGGGGTGGTGGGGGAGGGACCGCCCGTGGCATAAGAACCAAAGAACGAATAAAGAAATTAAAGAAATGGAGTTTTTCATACTGAGGCAATCCAAGCCGTTAGAGATCCAAGATTATGTCTTCAAACATTAAACTAATATTTACGAGTACCTACTACGTTCCATCCTCTGTCCCAGGCCTGGGAACTTCGGCGTTTGTTCCAGAAGTTCGAATTGAGGAAATAAATAAATAAATAAATAAATAATGATCACAGATACCTAAATACATTCACGTTGCTGGTTCCTCAAGATAAGCCGCCAAAAGCAGAAAGGAAACAGCTAACCAAAAAATTGGATGAATGAGCTACACAGAGATCCCGTGGTGGCAGCTGTGGCTAGGACAAGGGGTGCCATGTAGGACCATGGGAACACCATGCTCAGCCCAGTCAAAGGTGAGGTCAAGACCAGAAGTCATAGAGCAAGAGTTTGGAGGGAGGTGAAGGCAGAAAAACAGAATAAAATTAGATCACAAGCACACAACATTTACAAGCAATTGCTTTCCCACAAGGTTGTGCAAAGCTCTTCTTCTTTTTTTTTTTTTTTTTGCAAAGCTCTTCTTTAAGGAGGAGCAGGCACTGTGATGTGTAGATGGGTCTGGGAGGGCTTGAGGGGGTGGAACTGGAAACTCTACTTGTCTATGAGACATCACGTGTTCCCTGGGCAACTTCTGCCCCATGACCCTTGGCTCCCATGGTCATCCCTATGAACCATGCTCAATGTAAAGCCAGCAGACAGTTACAAACTGGGTCCATGGTTTTAGAGGCAATTCTAGGTCCCTTTACTAGACTGAAGCAATGGGGAGTAGGAGGAATAACTTATGTGTTTACTTCCCCAAGACCTTGCAGAATTTCTGACGCATTAAGCAATCAGCAAATATTAGTTGAATAAATGGAGAGGTAAACAAATGAACCCCAGTATATTCCATCTCCACTGTAAGCAGGGATTGGATACTTAAGTCAGAACAACCAACTAGCTGAGACCGCCTACACTAGATTAAAAGAAGGACCAAAAGGAAAATTTTACGTAGATATCTGAGTATTCACCCCATTCCATCTTTAAGATAAATTTAAGTCCTTGTGTTAAACAGGCAGAGGGAGTCACCTCCATTTTGGGTGAGAAGATGAGGTTATGAACTAAATGCATGTGTGATTGATTCTCCTGAACATGTATGAATGTTTTTTACACAAGTGGACAGGTAGAGACAAACTGAGATAAAGTGCATTTAACAAGAGCCAATTTAAAGTTTCAGGTCTAAAGTGACATTTTTAATTATTTTTTCCTACTAATTCTCAGTAATCAGGGTGAGAATTATATCTACAGGCACTCTAACAGCTGAGAATTTGGCATTTCTTTTAAGTCATATTCATAAAGTATTTTATCAAGATTTATTTGGGAGTGAGAGGGAGCACTCTCTGGAGGAAGGTTGGAGAGGAGGCCCGCTCGTGGTCTTGGTAACAGATTTCTCCATGGTTGAAATAATTTGGCTTGCACCCCAAACTTGCAGTGCTGATATGCAGGACACACAGACCTCCTGTTAGCTGGACTCACCCCCCCATCTTCTAAAGCTTGCACAAGGGGGTCCTACCAGCCCCTCCCCATCACCACCAAGGGATACATTCATTTTACACAATACCTTGATGTCTAGTAAAAAAACCCCTTTCCACTTGTTATATTTCCACTGATAGCAAGTATCTCAGTTGCTCGAGAACTTTCCTCTTGGCTCTATCTGAAGGCCTAATCCAAAGTGAACGTTGTCTTTGAGCTTCTGCTTCCAGTCACATGCTGCCCAGGCTGTCAGTCTCTTATACGACCTCAACACATTGCAGACTTGGAAAGACACTAGCAGTGGGACAGTACTGCAATGAGATAGCTGAGCACAGAGAAGACTCCGCAGGTCTGCACTGGCAAGACTGGGGGAGCTACTGGTTTTTTTGTTTTTTGTTTCCTTAATGGAATGGGATGGACTATCTTCTTTAGCCTGCTAGACTTGAGGAACCAACACAACATCTGGCAGGTGACATCTTGCAGAAGGCCAGATGAATGATAAGAGGCTGACCCAGAGGCATGAGTCCAGATCAATTTCATACGGATCCGAAGGAGCTAACGGGAGCTAGGAGAGAAGTTGCTTGACCAGATGCACGGATGCAGTCTGTGGCTATCATGGATTTTAGTGTAGATGCCATCAGTAAATGATAATTCTTGAATTATCAATCTGATTGGAAATAGTTGATGGCAATCCAGTCAAAAGTAATTACTCTGAAAACCAACTGGGTAAGATAAGAAAGTGTCCAAATAGAAGATTGATCAAAAAATATCCCATGCATTTTTTAAGCATTTTCAAGGAAGGCAATCTAAGGAGAAATTCTTTAAAAATTATGACCTGTTAGCAAATACAAACCAAAGATGTTTTAGCTGGGTGATGTCCAAAGACTGAGCATGATGAAAGAGGTAAAGACTCAGTCAAAAAACAAATTAAGGGGTAGAACAAGAGGAGAACCTGGGATGAAAGCACTCTGTCCAGGGGAAAGAATGGAAGAAAACAATTATATTATATACTATATATATGTATTAAATATATGTTTTATATATATCAATATATATGATTATATATCATATATATGATATGTGATATATATATCCATATAGATGTATATGGACATAGTTGATTTGTAGATTTTTTTATTTTGGAAGGTTTTTTTGCAATTTTTTTCATCTGTGTTATATAACTCTCTCAATCACCTAGTAAGTAAGTGACAGATGTTATTAACTCTATTTTAGAGATGAGAAGGATGAAGCATCCAGAATAAGAAATTTGCACCAAGCTTTTAAGTACCAGATTGGATCCTGTGTCTTTCACTGTTCTTTATTGGATCATGCCAGGTCTTCAAAATGGAAAAAGAACTAAACTGGAAGGTTGGATGCTGGAATAAATTTCTATTCTGGATGTCTCTAAATAGATGACTTAACACTTTCTTTATTTTAGCCATCACTGTTTTCATTTGTCAGATAGAAAAATGGAACTATCGGTGTTTTGTGCAAACGTCTGATACATACTCAGAGACATATTTCCCGTTGCGACACACACACATATCTGAAACAAAACGCTTAGTCCTCCTGTATGGAATGAGCTCTGAGAGTTTCCAAAACCAGTCTATGGTTTCTAAATGTTGGTCGTGATCCATTAAATAGATTTCACGGTCTGCCAACGCATTGCAATTTTGGACCAGATAGATGAGATCTTTTCCAGTTCTCTTGTCATGTGGTGCTACGTGTCTAGAGTGAATTCATCGGACCAGAATAATCTAGTGGGTGGGAAAAATGGGCTTTCTAATTGGAGAATTGTCAACCCATCTGAGTCACTGTCATTATTATGAAAAATCAGAAGCACTCCCGAGAGGAAACAAAATCACAGCAGGAGCAGGTACCAGAAGGCTCCACCCAACACCCACCCAAGAAATTGGTTGATTCAGTTGGGTTCAGAGCTGTCAGTTTGCAAGAAGATGATTTAATAATAGTGCTGGTACTCTACATGCAGATACTAGTGATTTCATTTCCGACATGTTTCAGTATCACTTCCAAACGTTCTTGTGGGCTGAGCTGGGCAGATGTTATTATGCCCTTTGCACAGACCAAAAGCTAAGAAGCCAAAAGACTAAACGGCCCACTGAGCTCAGTGATGTGGATAGTATTGGACAATTTGCTTTTCATAAATGTCTATAAAGTGTTATTGAATTATGCTGCAGTAATAGAAGGTCACAGAACAAGTTAGAAATACTGAAAACTGACTTCTTGGCTCTAACTCAGGGTTTTAAAATCGATACTATGCTACCTGAGTGACACTAGCAAGTGAACTAAGTATCCTTAAGTGGGCCCTCTTTCTAGATCTGATTAAAAACGACCTTCAAGACAGAAACCTTATTTTAATTTTGACTGATACAAAAATGACTTGTGTCTATGTATGCTCTCGCTTTTACAAATTTACAAATTTAACTTATTTTATGCTTATGTTTGATGGTATTTAACCATTTAAAATGAGAAAGCCATTTCTTGCAAATGTAATTTTGCTTAAGGAGGGGGGTTTGATGTGATCCCACCTATCCGGAAGGTTCCATGACTTAAATAAAGCCTTTAAATTTTTTTCTCTAGTAACTATTTTGCAATCACAAAAATATGGTATAGTTTTTTTTTTGTTTGTTTTGTTTTGTTTTAAAGATTTTATTTATTTATTTGACAGAGAGAGATCACAAGTAGGCAGAGAGGCAAGTCAGGCAGAGAGAGAGAGGGAAGCAGGCTCCCCGCTGAGCAGAGAGCCCGATGTGGGACTCGATCCCAGGACCCCGAGACCATGACCCGAGCCAAAGGCAGCAGCTTAACCCACTGAGCCACCCAGGTGCCCCAAAATATGGTATAGTTTTAAATGCGATTCTTGGAGTGTTTTTTTATTCTTTGGTTAATTTATTCAACCAATATTTGAGTGATCTTATAGACAGGTACTATGCAGGTTTCTAAGGACACAGAGGTGAATAAAACATCACCCTCACTGTCCACAAGGAACCCATTGTCCAGCAATAGAGATGCCCATTGAATCACTAAACAATTTAGTGAGCTAATAGTAGGGGACAGGAACAATGCTCAAAACACGGGGATATTACTTCCCTGTAACTCTTTTTCGCTGTGAGAAAAAAATCCTCATCTGTGCCCCTGAAGATTTTGGACACAATAAACACCAAGGATAGTGGTTTCACTCAGAAACCTTATCTGTCCTGAAAAACTCTTAATACATTACTAAAATCAAAATACATTAGTAACATAAAACACAAATACCATAAGTACTTCCTGATGGAGTCTTCGAGACTGTCTGTTCCTTCCTGGTGAATCTTCAGGACTAAGATAAGTTAATGACCACCATTATTCTCTTCATTGGCAGGCCAATTATCTCTACTTATTTTTTAGTACCATGTGAGCACTCACTGTCATTTTTCTAAGAATCTGTTCCCTTCGCATTTACATTTGTCTGTCTGCTGTCCAGGCAGGCGGGTCGGACTGACTCTTCCGCGTGGTTGTGTGGGTGGATATGGAGCTCAGGGATGACACATTCATTTCACCATCCCCTGTGTCATTTAAAATTGAACTAGGGAGAAAAGTGGAAGAAAGGTGGTAGAAATGATTCTGTACTATCAACCAGGAGCTGACCTCATTAGCCTAGAATTTCTGTGTTTCAGCAATCGTGTTTCAAATGGAAGAAGAAGAGGGTCAACCCAGAAACAAACACCCATGGTCTCTGCAAGCAAACCCATAGGGTCCTCCAGCAGGCAGGCTACGGCTTCAATGGGGCAATTTTCCATCTTCAATTGACTCAGCATTTCATTCCAGCTAAACAGCAAAGGACCACATACCTCTGGGAGTTACTGAGCAAGAGGGGCTTCTGTTGTCCATCTTGGTGGGCTAGGCAAACAGCTGGCCTGATGGGCAGGTGAACTGGGAGGTGGTCTGCCTTGGATCTTCTCAGCTGGTGATGTGGATGGGGGAGGAGGGTCCGTATGGAGCATCCAGGGGGCACTGGGGTGGTCTGAGCCCCAAACAGGTGTCTCCACAATGAAAAGTCTCACTTGTTTATGCCCTTGTGCTTGACAGATATTCTAATTTTTAATGGGCATCATAACAAGGTAAAGGCCAGAAAGCAATGGCTATGTGATGTGATTTTGAGGAAATGGCAAGGTTCTTCCAAACCCTCCACCAACTGCCACCGATACCTCCCCTCTTGGCCGGTCAACGATGTTTGAAATAGTGCCATTAGAGCCTCATCTTTAAAGATGAAAAGTATTCCCATTTTAAATTATTAATAAGCTATCATGATTTTATTGTTTGGATTATTCTCAACATGATATATCATTAGGTATGTGTTTTACAAAGCAGGACAAAGTCAGGGGAAGAGCTCTGGGCACCAGGAGTGACCATGGACAAGATTTTTTCTCGGGCCCTCGTTTTTCTCATCCATTAAATAAAGGTGTTGACCAGACACTTTATAAACCCCTCTTCTGGTTTTGGGATTTTTTCCCAAGCCTGTAACACCAAAATTAGATTTTGTCTGTAACTTAAGCTGACCAGTCTTCTCTTGGCCTTGACCTAAGAGCGAAAATGGTCAGTGAAGGCGTTAGGCTGGCTTGGGAAGGGATTTGGTCCTATGCATACCCGAACCTGATTTGAGAGCTCAGGTTTCCCCTCTCAAAATACCCAAGTCTGTTGTCGTTCTTTACTGCCTCACATTGCAAAACTATTTAGCTGCCCTTCACCTGGCTTCTTGCATATGTGACGGAGCCCAGACCCTCCCTCCTGTTCTGAGTGACGTGGATCTGTCCCAACCAGTTGCAAGATGTTGAAAGATAAACTACTGTGTTGAGCTATCACACATTGGAGCTACTTGTTAACTTGGGGTCACCTACCCTGACGATATTCTCCTGGATCACCTGCAGTGTCATTTAGTTGGCTTCTCAGATTGTGGTTAGTCTTGCCTCCAAACCATTACTCTCTTAGACCCAAATCTCTGTCACCACCTTCCTCAATAAGCTTCCAGTGACCCCTGTGAGATATGGGATCTTCTATGGTGCTTCACCCTAGAATACAAAACCCTCTATTAAAGGGTTTGTAGTCCATGTTTACCTCTTTTCATTGGTCCTCCAAAGCAGGTAGGCAGAGCAGGTAGAGGACATCCTATGCGTGACCTAGAGACCAACATAGCTGGAACTCAAGAATAGGAAAGAAGGACAGAGTATCTTGCTGGCCAAGGGCCCAGAAGGACTTTGCATGTGCTTAAATGCTCTGTGTTCACCATCTCTAAATTCTTTTGTTGTTGTTTTTTTGAGGACAGTTGACACACAATGTTACATTGGTTGCAGGGGTACAACTTAGTTACATTTGGTTGTGTCCCATTACATCACTATTACAGTATGATTGGCTCTATTCCTTAGGCTCTGCTTTTTATTCCCATAACTTACTTGTTCCATAACTGGAGGCCTCTATCAAGCTGTCCTTCACTCATTCTGCCTAATCCCCCACCCCCTTCAGCAACCATGAGTTTGTTCTCTGTGTTTATATCTCTAAATCTGCTTTTTGTTTATTCTTCCTTTTTTTTTTCCCCTTCAAGATTCCAGGTGTGAATAGAATCACTGGTATTTTTTTTTCCTCAATCTGCCTTAACATAATACCCTCTACATCCATCATTGTCATGAATGGGAAGATCTCATCCTTTTTTATAGCTGTGTAATATTCCAGTGCATGTATTGTAAATCATGCTGCAATAAACTAGAGGTGCCTATATGTCTACTAGATAGTATTTTCATTTTCCTTGGGTAAACACCCAATAGGGGAATTTTTGGATCATATGGTATTTTTGTTTTCTTGTGATTAATTTCAATTTTCTTACTGCTGTGGTTGGGAAAGATGCATGATATTATTTCGCTCTTAAGTTTATTGAGCCTTGCTTTATGGCCTAATGTGTGATCTGTTCTGGAGAACAGTGTTCCGTGTGCACTTGAAAAGAATGTGCATTCTGTTGGTTTTGGATGTTATGTTCTGTATATATCTGTTATGTTCATCTGGTGCAATGTGTCATTCAAAGACATTATTTCCTTTTTGGTTTTCTGTCTGAATGATCTATTCACTGACATAAGAGAAATGTTAAAGTCCCTTACTCTTATTATACGTATTGCCATCAATTTCCCTCTTTATGTTCGTTAGTTTTTGCTTTATGCATTTAGGTGCTCCAGTGTTGCATGCATAGACATTTACAATTGTTATATCTTTGTAGGGTTGATCCCTTTATCATTACGTAATGCCCTTCCTTGTCTCCTGTTACACTCTATTTTTTCTGACATAAGAATTGCTACCCAGACTGTTTTTTGCTCCCATTTACACGGTGAACATTTTCCCATCCTTTTCTTTTCAGTGTGTATGTGTCTTTAGGTCTGAGGTGAATCTCTTGTAAGCAGCATATAATTGGGTCTTGTTTTCTATTTTATTTTATTTTTTTAAAGATTTTATTTATTTATTTGACAGACAAGTAGGCAGAGACAGAGAGAGAAAGAAGTAGGCTCCCCACTGAGCAGAGAGCCCAATGTGGGGCTCGATCCCAGGACCCTAGGATCATGACCCAAGCCAAAGGCAGAGGCTTTAACCCACTGAGCCACCCAGGTGACCCAGGTCTTGTTTTTTAATCCATTCTGCCCCTCTGAGTCTTTTGATTGAAATATTTAGGCCATTTACATTTATAATAATTACTGATAGATACTTATTTCCATTTTCAAAATTTGTTTTCTGGTTGTTTTTGTAGTTCTTTGTTTCTTTCTTCTTGTTGTTCTTTTTCTTTGTGATCAATGTGTATCTATACTGGTTTTTTTTTTTTTGGCTTTCTTTTTATTTTTTGTATTATCTGTCATAAGTTTTGGGTTTGTGGTTCCCATGAGGCTCATATATAATCTCTTAGGTAAAGAGTCTCTATTAATTTGGTTGTTATTTAAGTTCAAACACATTCTGAGAAAAAGAATTTTTCTTCTTTTTTTGTCTTTCTTTTTCACTCTCTTCTCCACATTTTACACCTATGTTATCATAGTAGATACCCTTTTATTCATATTTTTCTTATGTCTAATTATAGCCATTTCTTTTCCACTTAAAAAAAAACTCATAACATTTCTTATGAGAGTGGTTTGGTAGTGATAAATTCCTTTATCTTTTGTTTGTCTGGGAAACCCTATATCTTTTGAAGATCTGAATGATGATCTTACCAGTAGAATATTTTTTTTGTAAATCTTTTTGTTTCAACTCTTTGACTATATCATGCCACTTTCTTCTGGTGTGCAAATTTTGTCCAGAGAAATCTTCTAGAAGTCTTACAGGTTTTCCCTTGTAGGTAAATTTTTGTTTCTGTCTTGCTGCTTTTAGGATTCTCTATTTTTAACTTTTGACATTTTAAATACATGCCATGTTGTGGACTGCCTTGAGTTCATCTTGTTTGGAACTCTCTGTGATTCTTGAACTTGGCAGTCTATTTTGCTCCCTAGCTTAGGGAAGTTTTCAGTTATTATTTCCTCAAATAAGTTTTCTACACCTTTCTCTCTTTTTCTTCTGGGACCCCTATACTGTAAAATTTGTTTGCTTGATATTGTCAAAGAGATCTCTTAATCTGTCCTCGTTTTTAAAAATTCTTTTCTTTTTTTGCTTGTTTGGCATATGTGCTTTACATTACTCTGTCTTCCAGATCCCTGTTCTTTTCTTCTGCATCATCTAATCTACTCTTGATTCCCTCTCTTGTGTTTTTTATTTCAGTATTGTATTCCTCAGCTCTGATTGGTTCCTTTTAATATTTTCTTTCTCTTTATTGAAGGTCTCTTTGAGTTCTTTCACTCTTTCCTCCAACCAATGAGTATCTTTATCATTATTTTAATTCTTCTTCAGGCATATTACTTTTCCATTTTTAATTTAATTATTTTACTGAGGTTTCTTCTTGTTCTTTCTTTTGGAGCATATTCCTCTGTCTCCCCATTTTACTTGACCTTCTGTGTTTGTTCTTTGGGTTAACAAAGAACTTCTCAACTTGAAGGAGTGATATTGTATATGGAGGACCCTATTCAGACAGGGTATGCTTGGTGACTTTTGCTGGTCGCTTGGAGCTCTGCCTGGATATGCTAGTTTTTCTTTTAAACCACAGCTTCTTAAAGAAAGAATGAAGAAAAAAATAATAATAAAGGAGAAAAAATATTATAAAAGAGAAAAGTGGAAGAAAAAAAGAAGAGAACAAGAAAGAAAAGAGCAAACCAAAGAGAAAAACAAAACAAGACACATTTTAAAAAGTAAAAGAAAATAAAATATAAATTTTTTTTAAAAAGAAAGAAAGAAACAACACAAAACCACAGCTTGTTTTCTGTACCCCAGAACCACAGGCACTTGATGGGAGGTGCTGGTGTGACCTGCTGGCTCCCAGAGGTCACCAGCTTGCTGTGAGCCAGACCATGCTCCTGGAGGTGGGAGGGGAGAGAGTATTCCCACAATTACTTGGCACTTTTAAACTGTGGGGTTTTGTTTGTTTGTTTGTTTTTTGGTGCCTCAGTGCAACTGAGGCTGGTGTGGGCTTGTGGACCCTGGGCTCACCGAAGTTGCAAGCTCATTGAGATGCCCGGATCTGCCTAGGGTCCTGGAATCGAGTCCTGCATTGGGCTCATTGCTCAGTAGGATCCTGCTTCTCCCTCTGCCTGCTGCTCTCCCTGCTTGTGCTCTCTCCCTCTGTCTCTCTGACAAATAAATAAATAAATAAAATGTTAAAAATATATTTTTAAAA
The DNA here is from genome assembly GCF_020171115.1 of Neogale vison. Lineage (NCBI taxonomy): Eukaryota > Metazoa > Chordata > Mammalia > Carnivora > Mustelidae > Neogale > Neogale vison. The sequence goes on from NC_058102.1 coordinate 142,409,442, forward strand.
ATTATTTTTAATTTAATTTAATTTTTAAATTTTTAAATTTTTTTTAATATTTTCTTAAACTTAAAAAAAAAGTTATTATTACAGGGAACTCCCTGCAATTGGTAGGCAGTGATCACTTGAAACAAAACAAGCCTCAGCTCAAAAGAAAAAAAAAAAGAAGCTAGCACGAGAGAGAAAAACCTAACATTCAAATACAAGTAAGTTTGAAAGCATTTACTTACCCTGATATCCACAGAGGCAGCTTGAGAGAGGGCTTTTGCCAGACTTAGAATATCCCATTTATATTTTTAAAATGCTTTGTATTCCTCTGAAAAGGAGAAGGAAAAAAAATTCAGGATTTCACCTGAGAACCTAACTTGGCCCTGGTGTTTGGTCTCAGATAAACACAGAGAAACACAGAGGCATCAATTCCACGCTCGTTCAGCACATCAGTGAGTGCGTGTGGCTCCTCCAAAGGACCAGCATATTCAGGACCACAGCACACAATGGACTCTGTGAACATTTGTGGCACGCGTGGACGAACTCCGGTAAACAGGTTAGCAGGATTCCAGAGCCCAGGAGGTAGGCAAAGGTGAGAAGAGACCCAACAGACAGAAACGAAACAAACTAAAATTCACAAGCAGGTCCCAAACCTCTATTTACTCATTGGAACTAGAGAGAGATGAGGGAACCACGGAGGGGAAAACGGCACTAGTTACTCTGACACCACACGGGTGACCACTGCTGAAGGCCCCGCTTTGTCGTGCGCGTTGCATGCCCATCCGTGAACGATCGTAACAGGCATTAACTTACTTAATGGTTGTGATGACTTAGGACGTTAATGTCGATTAGTCACAATTTACAGGATGAGGGAACTGAGGTACAGTGGAATTAACGGACTTGCCCCAAGTCGTACAGCTGGTTAATGAGGTTGAGGAGCCCAGAGCCCGGCCAGACCCTAGGCCAGATCCTTCCTCAAGCCCAGCCGTAGACAAGGACACAGGCTTTCCCAAGCAGGCGTCACTGGGGAAAGCCGCTTTCTCCTCTCACACCAGCGGGGTGCACGGCCCGAGTGTCTCAGTCTCCAGGGGGAGTTGGCAGGAAGGGACCTAGGTCCCTCTGCTGGCCCTGCTCTCAGGCAGACTTGTATCTCTGGCCCAGCTGTCCCCATTTCTAGGGTCTCTCTGGGGTCTTTGTCAAGGTCTTGGGCACCTCTGTGATCCTGCTCCTCCCCCAAACTCTCCCCCAGCCTCAGGGTCCACAAAACTGCCAGAGCCTTCTGTTCAGGGTTTCTCTTCAGTGGGGTGATCCCCATGCCTGCACTTGACCCTTCCCTGGCAGCCATTCCATGGCGGGGGGTGGATGGGGAGAGCTGGAGAACCGGGGAGCAGGTGCCTCTTCTTGGTTTCGCCTCTTGCTTATACTCTCCCGGTGAGTGATGAAAGGCTCGCTCTTTCATTCGGGCCTGTTGTGAAATGACGCCTCCCACACCTGGCAGCTCAGATCCCTCCCCCGACAGGGGTCTGTTTCGTTTTGGTTTTGTGCTCTCCACCTCCAGCAAATGTCACACTAAATGAAATAAATGTCGTTTAAGCGCCAGAGGTGGGATTCCTGTGAGCTGGCTTAGTCTTTCCTAAAGAAGCCTGGTACCTGGGCAAGGACGCTGGGGTCTGTCTTAACGTGTCATGGAAGGCGTGGAGAGATGAGATGCAGAAGAAGAAAAGTGTTGTTAGTGCACAGGCGCTGTGTCCTTCGAAACTGACTTGTCAGTGGAAAACCCACTGTTGCTGGGTGAAGTTGTTTGCATCCGATTCTATACATATGTGAGATATAATTTATTAAGAATGTCTCCTTTATGGCTTAGATGCTTTTCACGTACCTCTCGGAATTAGTGGGGGAGACTGCTGTTGCCCCAACCTTTGACGTGGGGACTAGGCAAAGATGAACAGGACAAAGAGCTTTCAGCGGAGTGAAAATTTCTTCGCTGTCAATTCAGTAACCAGCTTATTAGCTAGAGATCAAAAATCAATGGAAAGACTCATTAGCGACTTAATAGAGCTTCTCTTTGCATTTCTATTTTAAAGGATTATTTTCTAAATTTAAGTTAACTCCCTTGTTTTGTGTATTAGTCAGGGTTCTCCAATAGGATTTATAGAGAGATGTAAGAGATTTATTCCAGAAATGGGTTCACGTGATTTGGGGGCCCGTCAGCAAGCTAGAGAACCAGGAGAGCTGGCATAGATGAGTCGGAGTCCAAACGTTGCTGGTGTGAGTCCTCACCTGTGTCTGAAAGCACGAGAGCCAGGAGTCCTGATGTTCAGTTCAAGGGCAGAAGGTGGGTGCCTCAGCGCAAGCAGAGAGGGAAAGGGAATGTGCCCTTTCTCTATCCTTTTGTTCTATCTGGGCTCTCAGTGGATGGGATAATGCACTCCCCACTTTGGGGATGCCATCTAAGACCCTCCCAGATACCCTAAAAAATAATGTCTTACCAGTCAAACGGCCATCCTTGAGGCCAGGCAAGTGGACACATAAAATTAACCCTTACACATTCTTTATGATGTTTACATTACACAAGTAACACATACTTGTCTTAGAAAAATGGAAAATACACATTTTATAATAATTATCAATTACACACCCTCCCACTATCCAGATACATTTACTATTGGCACTTCAATGGATATAGGTCCATAAGGATTTGTGTCATACAGGTTGTGAATTTCTCCTATTATTTGCAAGTATGTGTACATGAAAATCACCTGGACTTCAATTCATGGTGAATTATAAAGGTGAGCTATAACCTTCTGAAAGTTTAGGCATGCCTGTAAGTCAGGAACGCACAGCTATGAGAAGTTCGAGAAGACGTAATGCATCAGGAGGTAAGGAAGAACCCGGTGCCTGAGAATGCCGATTGCTCTCACTTGCTGAGGCCACCTGTCCACGTAAGACGGTCCCTGTTCCCTCTGCTCGTCCCCCCGGACATTCTAATCTGGCTAGAATTCCATCGATTGATGGGCAGTGTTCAAGACTAAGTTACCCACATTCTTCTGATGGAAGTGTTTTGTATTAATTGAACAAAATGAGACCAAGCTGAATTTCTCTAAGGGACATTAAAGAGAGGGTTTTCACAGATGATTCTGGTTCCTGCAAAAGCAAATGTGTGTGCCATGTCTTCTAGCATACAAACATCTGATATGGGTTCCGCTCACCAGTAACTAAGAAAGGAATACCGTCTACCATTCATCAAACTGATTCCTACGGCAGACCCTATGCTCTGCATTAGGGGCTTTAATATCTTTTTCATGATGTCATCATTAGCTCAGTGAAGGAGGCATTATTAGCACAATTTTATAAATGAAGTGATTATTGCCCAAACAGGGTAAGTAAAAACTTATGTGATGTCGTGCAAACTTCATACAGAAGCAGAGCTTAAAGCAGCATAGTCTGGCTCCGAGGCTGATTGCCCTTCCCCACAGCAGCCCTGAGACTCACCCTGGAAGGAGTTGACTTGTGGTTATTTACAAGATGAAGTCAATGGCAAGGCTTTCCCTAACGGTGGTAATTTAGCACATAGGTATCTTCTGTTCTGCAAGGCTGAACGTGCTAGAAAATATCGTGGTTCAAACCTCGATTCAGATGGAAATCTGAATTTCCATCGATTGTCTTCGGTAAAAAGGACTTAGTCAGGATCCGCAGTAATTAAGCCATCCGTACCCTCTTCCCCCACCCCTCCGAAAAAAGACTCCAGGAAATTAAGATTTCAAATGCTTCTTTAAAAATGTACCTTATTTTAAGGACTATCATGATTAGGAGAGAGGAAGGAGTTGACTTGTGGTTATTTACAAGATGAAGTCAATGGCAAGGCTTTCCCTAACGGTGGTAATTTAGCACATAGGTATCTTCTGTTCATAGGAGAGAGGATTCCCAAGAAGAACCTTAAGTATATTCATATCTTGGGAATTCTCCCTTATGACTTGTGAAATCATAAAAAAGCTTAAATACAAACACTCTCATCAAAAAATTACTTAAAATTGCAATAGCAAAAGGAACCATAAATTGAAGACTTAGAATATAGAAAATATCTATAACATTAGTTTAAGAACGTAAAAAATTAAAAAATCTAATCTGGAAAGACGCTCCCAGATACGCTCAAAAATATATTTTATTATATATATATAATAAATATATATGTATAGGTTGAGCTTAACAATGTAAAAAGAAAAAAAAATATGTGTAACGACACCCTGGAAGAGAAACGAACATTTTTACTTTCAGAGCGGCGAGAGTGCAGGTACATTTTTCTTCCTTACATTATTATGCATGTGCTTTGTTTTTTTCTTTAGTGAGCATATGTTGCATTTAAAACCACAAGGGGATTAAAATTTCACCTTGCAACCACAAGCTGGCCACTGATACAGGTCTTCCTCGCCGTCACTGTGTGTATGCTCACCTGGAGAACTTGTGCAAAATGCAGATTCCCAGCAAGTGTGAGATTCTGAATTTCCAACGAGCTCCGAGGCCATACCAATGCTGCTGGTCTGGGGACCACAGTTTGAGTTGTTGGTTTTTTGTTTTTGGTTTTTGGTTTTTTTTGATAGAATAAGCAAGAATGAATCACTGTGGAACCACTTAAATAGGAAATTTGAGCCCAAGAAGCTTTCCTTGCAAGTTCTTTTCTTGAAAACCTGAGTCAATAAATGTTGCTTGATGGCTACCTGAGTCTGTCCTGCGGGCAGGTGTGCCCGTTGCATCCTGAGCTTCACTGGGCTCTGCACAGGCGTGGGGCAGCTCACAGGGTCTCTTCTCTGGGGTAACCTTCCTTTGCCCCTGTTTTGAAATTAAATTCCATTTGTTCTGCTCATGTTGGCGCAAAAATTGTCTCAAGTTAGTTTAATAAAACCATCACTAAAACAATTTTCTTGAGTAGTGTAATTATAGAGCTGGTAATTAGATCCTCTCTGAATGAATAGCGTAGTTAGATTACACTCAGGCAAGCAACACACACCCCATTCCGTTTTAATCACCCCTTAAATGCAATCCTGTTTGTTTGCATGAAGGGCCTTTTTAAATAGTGGTAGTAAGACCATCATATACACTCTCGTAAGATAATGCTACCTATAAAATTAGGGGAATTTGGCACAGACTACATTACCTATTATGTGGACCCATGGCAGCACGGGTGGGAGAGATGGGAGCAGTTTTCCTTGTCCATATGGTGGCGGGGGTCCTGTCTTTCCACCTCTGGACGTGGTGAGAGAATTTACTGAAATCTAAGCTGGACATGTAGGGCATCTGCTGGAAACATGGTCACACCGCAGAGGCGTGTGTGTGAAACTCTCTTTGGGCTTGTGGGGTCACCCCCTTTGTGGGGTCCTTAGTCCAGCGACTTCTGCATGGGCCCTTGACTCTCTCTGTTGTTTTGTTTTCAGTGCTCAGTTTTGCACTTCTTTAGTCAACCTGTTTATCTTCTCTGTTTCCTCAATGACACCTGCTGTTTTCTCAAAGCCCAAGCGAAGCAGAGCTCAGGAGAAGAGCTGCCCTTGGTGCTTCCCACTCTCCTGTCGCTCTTGTGGGAATCTACACGTGCCTTCAGCACACAGTGGTCTGGACGCTGACAGATTAACTCTATGGAAAGTTCCACTTGATTTGCCAGAACCACCCAGGTCCCCACTGTTGCTTCTCTGACTCTCACTTGTCTCCTCATTTCAAAAGGATGGAGAACTCCTAGTCATTGGGTGTCTAACCCTCTGCTACAGGCTTTAGATGCACCAGCCCCCTTGACCTGTCTGATAATCTTCTTCCCAGATGCGTCCCAGGTACAGGACACCGAGAGAGGTTCTGTCGTTTGCCCAAGTTCAACCAGCTAAGAAATGGCAGCCAAAAGTGAAGACCATGCTTTTCTGACTCCAGGGTCCAAATTCTTAACCGCTATACTCAATCGATACCAAGGATGGGAAGATAGAGAAGGCAACATCTTACAGGGGAGTGTTGTGTTTTCTGGTCTCCTTCAGGGTAGCAAGAAAAGTGTGGTACCCAGAGCAGCCCTCGCTTCTCCAGTTGCCTCTCCCGGTTTCTACAACTTGGGACTGTGATTTCCTTCTCTATGAAATGAGACTGACGGTTATCTACACCACTTAGGGGTATGTGTGCGTGCATGCGGCACATAAAACCAGGTAAGGTATGCAAAGCATCTTGTAAGCTGAAAAGTGTTATCATGTGTCAATTGTTAGTATTAGGACGTCATCAGATTGACTTTATGCATCATCTAACAAACTGCATTCATCCCTGCAGGAGCTTACACGTCGGAATGACACATCAAGAGAAAATGGTATTTCATTACATGTAAATATTATTTATATTTATATATTTAACTCACTAAATTATCATAGTCATACAAGTAAAAGTCTTCTATCGATGGTGTAAGCCACCACGTAAAGTCTGTTACATTTTATTTTTTATCCTTGTTTCAATTTGCAAGCTCTCAGTTCCCTCCTTAGTAATAGAATTACTCTGTTCTCGGGTGATGGATTCTAGGAATTTGCTGAATGCAGCCAAACTATGACATGTTTGCATTTTTAAGGCTTGAAATTTTCTTCCAGCTTTTAAAATGAATTTATTTTGAGGAAATGTCTGACTTCTTGAACTAATGGCAAATTAAGTTAATAAAATTCATACCTGCTGTAGGCAATGATGATTGTATATCAAAAGGAAAATAAAGTTGGGACGCCTGGGTGGCTCAGTTGGTTGGACGACTGCCTTCGGCTCAGGGCGTGATCCTGGAGTCCCGGGATCGAGTCCCGCATCGGGCTCCCAGCTCCATGGGGAGTCTGCTTCGCTCTCTGACCTTCTCCTCGCTCGTGCTCTCTCTCACTGTCTCTCTCTCTCTCAAATAAATAAATAAATAATCTTTAAAAAAAAAAAAAAAAAAGGAAAATAAAGCAAAGGCTAAGTTCCACACTCCCTAATTGGTCACATTTCAGATTGATTTCAGTGGAAAGATTTTCAGGTTGGGATTCTAATATTGAGGCATAGAACTGACAATTCTCCCTTTCAAGTGGCTTGTCTCTCTAGCCTCTCTCGGAAGCTACTGCTGTTGACATTGGCTCCCTCCTCCCACTAACCACAGAACCATCAAAATTTTCTCCCACACCTGTTCACTGTACGATGTATACTCACAATCTTACAATTTTCTTCTTCCCTAAGAAATATGTTTGTTTGAAATCGTGTTCACTGATGACTTGTTAACACCATCCCCCCCCCTTTTTTTTTATGAAATTGAAGAAATCTGGGGAAGATGAGACACTGGCCTGGAATTCAGACATATTTTCCACGAGAACCTGCCATCCGTAGGCTCTGGCACTATCTACCCCGTGCCCTCACTCACGCTCTCAGCTAATGCCCTTGAAGTAAGGCCAACTCATGAGGTTTTAAAAAGTATATGATGTCGGACAATACGGATGACTCTAGATAGATTGGACTTCATATACTTTTTAGGGAGACCACGAATCCAAGTTCGTCGGAGGCTGAATCAATTAGGAATCATGGGATAAGTCAGCGAATTTCTATTAATAGGTGTGTGTCTCAAATATGCACTTCTCTTGAGCCCAAACTAGAGTCCTCTATACAGTTTCTTTTATGAATTTTCTCCAAAAGAGATAGACTTGTGATTTGACAAACAATCCTATCTCTAATCTAGAGCCCTGGAAGCTTCTCAGAATCTAAAATGAGTGGTAGTAGTTTTTTGTGTTTTTGGGGGGGGTGGGTTGGCTGTTATTGACACCATAGATCCTATTAGAATTCACTTAATTCCGTGCTTTCATAAGAAAGCAGCATTGATGGATGACAAAGTGTGTGAGGTAATTAATCATAAAAAGCAGCCTGTTTAGAGGGAAAAAAAAATCTCAATGAGTAAGTGTAGTCAGAGACGCCAAGTAAACTTCCAGATGGAGTCATCTGGAGTCATCTGGTCAATCCACACCAGAGGGTAAGAAGAATATTTAGTAGAAATATTTCTGACAAGTATACAAAGAACAGAAGATCAGAAGAGATCATGACTAGCTTAGAAAATACACTGTGGTAAGTGCTGTAATATTTAATATATCGCCCCTGATAGCAAAGAACTGTTTTCTAGAAGGGATAACTTGGAGATTCTCTCTGGAAACCAACTCATGTGCCAGAACTGAGGTTTTCAATGACTAAGGGAGCAATGAAGAAGGAAAAGGGGCTTCAGGAGTTCTGAAGGTGCTGTGTTTGCAGAGATGCAGAAAGGATGTTTTCATAAGATTGAGTTCAGTATTTCCGTAAAGGAGGGTGAGAGGGAGAAATCTGGAGCTGTGGAAACAGAAAGCGAGGTATCCATTGTGGAACCTGAGTTGAGTACAGAGTACATAGAAGGAATTAGTGGGATAAAAAAAATGGAAAAGAGATTTGTCCTGAACTAGGTAATGTGGAACCTTCATCTCCAAGCAAGGCACTATATCATCAAGCTGTGTTTGGAGAAAGAAAGAGCATCTGGGAGGAATGTGTATGTGGGTTGCCAGGGTGGTGATGGACAAGGCAAAAAGAGTATCGGGAAGCTCTAGTCTATAGGGAAGCAGAAGGTTCTCAAGTTACTGGGATGGAAGCAGTAATGGGAATGACAGGGAAAGAAAGATACAGAAAACAGGGCTGATTTGGCTTGGACATCACAAGCAAAAAGGAAGGAGGCCTCTGACCATGGTCTTAGCAAATGTGACACATGCCTCATACATTTTGCAACTTATAAGAGTAGATAGGGGTCATCTTTGGAAGAGCCCTGATGGCTGGGATGGCTCTCTACTTCTGAGAAGATGTTTGAAGCATCAGAGCTCTTCATTAAAGAAGAAAAGTCTGGAAGCCCTGTGTAAGTGCATTGCAAAGAAACTGAACGCAGAGAGAAGACCTGGTAGAACAGGAAATAGCTCAGATGGTAGCCACAATTCAGTGAAACTTAACTAAAATTTGTGTGAAGAGTAAAAAGACAAAGAGGACATTGTTTAGGTACATTTCTCTATGGAATTTTAACCTTTACACCTAGACAGAAAAAATATAACTGCCTCTGTCCATGCAACTCACCTCTCCTCCACCCTACTATACTTTTGGTCCAGGTAAGAGGTTACAACCCAAACTGATGTGTTGACCCTGATCACGGAAAAGAGAAGATGAATGTGACGCCTTTTTATAGAACATAGGAAATCAGTAAATATAGGAGTTGGGGTGGTAAGTAATCAAAGGTGACCCCAGGTTTCTTAGTTGAGTGACTGGAAAAACGTTAGTCCCATAAAGAGGAATCAAGACATCAGAAACAGTGTTCGGTTTCAGACTGGTTGAGTTTGAAGTGATGGTAGGTGGACATCTACGTAAGAGAAATGCAATGGAATGCTAAAAATTTCAGAGTCTGAGGGAGGAAGGAGCAGGGCTGTATATAAAGACTTGAAACATATAGCATTTAAATTGTACTTGAAGCCAGAGTGGTGATTAACTTCTCTAATTAATTAATAAATCAATTAATTAATAAATCAATTTCCATCATGGTCGATAAAAAAGCCACACACATCAGGTTGTCCTTGTTCCAGGGGTCCCATTGGGAACAGACAGATTTTCCAAAGTGGAAAGAACCTAGGTCTCTTTCTTTGTACTCTTGTGTAAAGAGAGAATAGACCATGATTTGGTTGATTTAATCAGCCTAGCCTGCTAAACCGGATAATTAAGCCTCTTTCAGTACACTTCTCTTCTCATCCACTTTGTACCTAAATTACTCAATTTGTATGGCTCTATTGATTAAATATCCATCTCCTCCACTTTCTGTGGGCTGAAACCACTTATAAATCTTAAAGGAATTTTCCAAAGAACATCCCCTGATTTAAGATTCTCATGCCATGTAGAGCAAAACTACAACATCAGAGCTTTATACCAGTAAGATGACTTTGCATGTCCCTAATTCTGTCCTGGGCATTACTGGTCAGTCTTTGAGAAGAAAAAATAATCCTGACACTGAAAGGGAAATTCTTTATTTGTGTACATGACCAAAAATTTAAAAAGATGCACATCATAAGGCTCTAAGCAGTGCAAAATTTCAGGACTTTTGAAACCGAGTATGAGTTGCTTACAAGGAAGATTGTTGGTTCTACCTCCAAGATTTATGTATATCTTAATGTGCAGAGAGGAAGTGTAGAGAAGTCTGATTTATGCTCTTTGTGACCTTGGAAAAGGCATCTGACCTGTTTGGATATCAATTTTCTCATAGACAGACGTGCTTAGACTACATCCATGCCTTTCAAATGTGCTCTGAGGAAGGCCTTCAGGATTTGCCTTGGAGATGGGGGGCCTGTGGTGAGACTCCGAGCTTTGCCCATGGTGGACCTTTCTTTGCTTTATTTGTTTAAGGTTTCCTGGAGGCTTTTTACCTTTAAACATGTGATTCTGTAGCTTCAAAAACATGTCTGCAAACCTTCAGACTAGATGCTTTGTACGTATCTCTGAAATTTCCTGCATCTAAATTATTTCATCTTGGGAGCCTTATGGAATAAACTTGTCATGATTGGTCACATGATCAATGATGACTAAACAGGCTGGAGAGGTTTGGGTGCAGAGAAAAGATACCACACCTGAGCACTGGCTGGCTCAGCCAGTAGAGCGACGCTTCATCTCAGGGCTGTGAGTTAGAGCCTCACATTGGGTGTAGAGAAGTTTCCATGCCTGGACTGGCAACCAGGAGATTGAGTGTTACTAATTCCCTGCTCTAGGTTTGCTGTCCACCCTCCTTCAGTAAAGATCTCAACTTCTCAAAGGGGTTGCTCTGTCTTTGTAAATGTGGCAGTCTCCCCTCTCTCCTCCTCAAATCTCCCACCCCCACAAATCCCCACCCCTGCATACTGCACACACCATAACACACAACACACACACACACACACACACACACACACACACACTCCCAGTCCCCTTACTCTGCCCTTCTTGACCCTTCAAGGGAGGAGCCCTATCTACCTTGTTCCAATTTCCTGAAACAGCTCAGGGGCCAAATGTTTATTGGAAGACTTGACTGGCCCATGGTTCTCAGTGCTGATGGGACTCATTAACTGGTTTGAGTGACTGGGAAAACCTCCTAAGCCAATGAAGTATGGTCTTAACAGAGTTCCAGCTACTTTCTAGATGCCATTTCTCATCTACTGACCTTCCTTTCACACAAAGGCTCTTCTCTGTCAGCCCCTTTTCCTGAAATATGCTCTTCGTCAGTTTGGACTGCTGTAACAGAATACAACAGGCTATGTGACTTGGAGAATTATTTCTCATAGTTCTGGAGGCTAAGAGTCTAAGACCAGGGTGTAAGAACAGTTGGGGTCATGGTGAGCATCTCCTTCTGGTTTATCGATATTATCTTCTCATGGTGTCTTCACATGGTGGAGAGAAGGCAGTGTCCTCCTCTTCTTTTAAGGACTTGAATCCCATCATGGGAACCCCAAGCTAATACCCTCATCTAAATCTAATCATCTCTCAAAGGTCTGATAATACCATCTCATTGGGGATTAGGGTTTCACCATATGAATTTTGAGGGGATACAAACACATAGTCCGCAGTCAATTTAATTAGATGCCAAACAAATTGTATTAGGTCTTAGTTTATTATTCAGATAACTCAGCTATATGGCCCTTCCCAGGGTTTTGAACTCTCAAAGGAGACTTTATAGTATGACAATGGCTTTTGGCACATCATCAGATGGCAGAGTCAATGTTTTCAGAAGTAGGCTGTGTCCTTCCTACTTTTTAGGGTGACCATGGTCACAAAAGCCAGAGTCATAGAGCTTGTAAGAGATGGAATTTGAGAGGAGAAGGAAAACATCACCAACACTCCTACACACACCCTAGGAGTAAAAACACAACAAGCACCATCATTTGGCACCTGCTACTTACTGGGACCTACCCCATACACTTTACATAGGCAATGTTGTAAAATGTAGGTTTTATTATTATTCAGGTATGATGAGGCCAACAGCCCAGGGGATGATTGCCATGGAAAAGACAGTGTGTTGTATATAGTTCCCTCCAACAGAGGCATGCCAGCCAACGGAGGACCTCATGGGGCCATACCAGCATCAATCAGGAGGCAGACGGAGTGAGGGGAAAATGTAGGCAAGAGCCCTCCATGCAAGAGCTTCTGCAGCAAGAAATGAGCGAAGCAAGGTAAACAGGCTGAGGATTGTCTAGTTTGAATACATTTCAGCAGGTCCTGGGCATAGGTAGGGACTGTGCCTAGTTGTCTGACTCCCGGCTCTGGGGTGATTAGAGCAGGGAGATGAGTGACCCTGAGTGTGGGAGCCTGGTGGAGCAGGTGGTCAGGGCATGGCCTTTGGACTGGCTGGCTTGCACTGGAAAAATGTAGACCCAGCTGAGCAGATAGCTGTATCTAGGAATTAGCCAGCCCTCGGAAAACAGTCCCTCACCCAGAGTCAGCGAGGCTCCAGACGCCAAAGCATCGGAGATAGAGAAAACAGAAAGGGATGATCGATACAGTTATTTCATTTAAGAAACACAAAACTTGCACAAGACAATTGTCCTGTTCTTTGTGGCAGAGAATGATTTCTATTCACAAAAGAGGAGAAGAGAAGCTTAATCCTTATGTAGAGTGGCCACAGCCAGCATGAGAAAGGAAAATGAAGAGCCAGCCCCCAGCTATCAGACAGGCTGTGGAAGTACTAAATGAAGGAAACAAGTAGAAATGAACACAAACCAGAAAAACAGCAAGAGATTAGACACCCCTTCTCTTCGCACCCCACAAGTCGTATTTAATAAAACCATCGTATTTAATAAAACCACACAAGTCACATGAGGAGAGCTCTGAAATCATGGTCGTTCATACGCCCAGAACATCTCCCCTGCCTGTGTCTCAGCAAAAGGGCAGAAACTTTGTCCCGCATGCTTCCTAAAGGTTTGGGAACCCATGTGTGAGAACTTGTTCTCTCTCTCTCTCTCTCTTTTTAAAATTTAGATTCAATCAGCCAGTATATAGAACATTGTTAGTTTAAGAGGGTAGAGGTCAGTAACTCATCAGTTGCATATGCCACCCGGTGCCCATCACATCACGTGCCCTCCTTAATGCCCATCACCCAGTTACCCCATCTCACCCCCTCCCTCCCCTCCAGCAACCCTCAGGTTCTTTCCTATGATTAAGAATCTCTCATGATTTGTCTCCCTCTCTGGTTTCCTCCCATTCTGTTTCTCCCTCCCTTTCCCTGTGGTCCTTTGCATTGTTTCTTCCATTCCTCATACGAGTGAAACCTTATGATAATGTCTTTCTCTGATTGACTTGTCTCGTTTAGCATAGTGTCCTCCAATTCCATCCATGTCCCTGTCAATGGTGAGTATCCATCCTTTCTGGTGGCTCAGTAATATTCCATTGTATATAGGGACCACCTCTTCTTTTTCAATTCATCTGTTGAAGGACATCTCGGCTCTTTCCATGGTTTGATTATTGTGGACATCGCTGCTATAAATATTGGGGGGCCAGTGCCCCTTTGTGTGACTACACTTGTATCTTTGCAGTAGACACCTAGTGTGATTGCTGAACTGTATGGTATTTTTAGTTTCTTCAGAAACCTCCATATTGTTTTCCAGAGGGGCTGTTTTTATGAACCTCTTGGACAGTACTTAGGTGAATGTAAGTGGGGAGAATGGCAGTTTTAACTGTAAACACTATTCACTTTTCTCTAAGCTGACACTGGCTTCTTGAGATGAAATGTACCCACTCGAACTTCGAATAATTTTTTAAAAATCAAAAATGGTTTTTCTATTCAAGCAGAAGGAAAGATGTGGCACCCCAGTCTGCTTCTCCAAATTAGGGTTTTGAAAAACCTTTCACCAGCATGAATCCCTGACTCCTAAGAAAATGTTTTTCGATTCCAACTAGCAGTCCTGTTACTCCTGTATTCCTACACCACGATCCAGGCTGACTGGGTTGAACACAACCAGATCCTATATTGGAAATGGCCTCTGATAAATTTGATGCTCATATGAATTTTCCAAGTTATTGGTATGAAATGGTGGTGTAATAATAACTGTGGTGTATATACATTTGGAGTTGGGGGAAAAAAGAGCAGAATATGGTTTTTGTGGTTTGCAATGCTCAGAAGCATTAAACAAGCTGCTGGGGGATAACACTGTGGGGGGCCCTTCCGTGGGATGTCCGGATGTTTCATTCGGAGCCCCAGGACATGCGACAGCAGAGTTCGACTCCACGGGTAAGCGAATTAGGGGTGGAAATTTTGCTATTTTTTTTCTTAATATCGTAATCTGCAGCAACTTTTGTGGGTTATTTTCCATAATAATAGCTGCTTGCTACAAACACCCTTGGGAGTGTTTAAAGGTTAAAATAACTCCATTTTCCAGCAAGTTTTCTTTATTTAAAAATATCTTTTTCAAATGCGAGAATCACATGATAATCAGAAAAATGGAGCCATTAAAATTATGTTTTCATAGAATCCTTAGTAGTATATGAGAGTGCTCTTATAGGAAAAGCCATAGAAAAATACAAAAATATACTAAGAGTGTCACGTCAAATAGCTTGTTTTACTACTGTTTGTAAAAAGAAAAAACATCTTCTCATCACAAGGAAAGAAATTTTGTGACTACGTGTGGTAAAGAATGTTAACTAGATTTAGTGCGGTGATCATTTCACAGGACATACAAATAGGAAATCATGTTGTACACCTGAAACTAACATAATATTATTGTCAGACCTCAATAAAAAATGAATAATAAATAAAAACCCCGTAACTGTATGTAGAAAAAGATTGAAATAAATACTTCACAGTGCTAAAAAAAAAAAGAAAAATAGATTTATTTTGAAGAAAAAAGTAACATGAAATTGGAAAATTCAGAAAAGCATAAGGAAGGAAGATTTATATTTCCATCATTCCAAGAAAATCCCTGTAAACCTTTGGTGTAATCTATTTTTTAGCATTGTTCCTATGTGATTTCTCTCTGTGTGTCCCTGTCTAGATCATGCCACATCTGTAATCATGCCACATCTGTAATCGTGTACTCTATTTTCCCCATTTAACTCTATAGCATCAATATTTCCTCTGCCAGAAGAAAATTCATGACATTCTTTCATATAGATTTATAGAAGATTCTATCATAGGTGGACATTCTCTGTTTTACTGTGTTTTTTCTAATTTTTTATCAACTTAAAATAATGATGCAATGAACATTCTGCTACTTGAGTTTCCTGCACGCTGCCGTTTTCCTGGAGTAGGAGTGAAAGAGTAACAAAGACGTCTTGTCCTTCAAGGTATCCAGTGTCTCTTTCTTCTATGTGCACAGCAGGCATTTCCACAGAGGAAGACCAGAACCATAAAAAGGAAACGGAGTCAGAGTCTCAGTTTTTAAGTTTTCAAAGTCATGGCAGAGACCTTTGTTTTGAATGTCTATAGTTTTGGTTTTCAAGAGCAGCCTTTTTGAGACAGAAACCTTTTTGTTGTTGGTTTTTCGTTCATAGAGTCAAAGCTTGAAAGAATCGAGGCATAGCTCTCATACCATACATAAAATACTGGAATAGGGGTTCTTAGCCTAGTGTTTGTGTATAGAACAACATTTCAATATAATTTTTGCCCACTGTAACCCTATGTATTTTATTTTGTGCATTTAAAACACTTTCTGAAAAAGGGGACATAGGATTCATCAGACCACTACACGGGGACCCATAACACAAAGATGGGTAAGGGCTCCTGGTGATAAAGACCGGCCGACGTCCCCCGCAGAGCGAGGTAAACGGCTTGTACTGAGGGAGGCATATGGCTCGGAAGCGATATAGGCAGGTTCTGGTGATGTGTCTTGGAGAAAGGGACTTCCTCCATGGGGTGTGTCTGTGTGTATGCCGCGGGCGGGCCCTACCCACCCCCCACAACTGAGAATGGTAATGGAGAGAAGCCAAGTGCTCCATGGAACCTGAGCTAGACTTAGTGCTTCCTACACAGACTGGCCTGAGCACAGCCTCATGGAGTCCTGGCATTCCAGAAGGGCAAGCGTCCGTCCACACCTCTCCCCGCCTCAAGGAGACACAGAGCTGCTGAGACGGTCTGGGCCACAGGTGTGCAGGACGACATCACGTGGGAAAGCCAGATGCCAGAGCAGAAGCGTAGCCTGTCTGTGGAGCGGGAGATGCTGCTCTACCAGCTCAGCGGATGCCAGCGCGGAGGGAGAGGAAGACCCAGAGGCCCGGCTGCTCGGAAGCTTTCAGCTCAAGTCAAAGTGGAAGATGCTAATTGAGATCAATGGTAAAGTAGCAGGGGATGGCCTTGAAGATCCAGGACCATGTCCAGGCAACCTTCTCCCAAAGTCAGGTGCATCTTACCTTCCCCATCCCTTCCCAGATGTGAAATGTGTTGCCAGGGGAATGGAGCAGGAGTGGTTCTAGGGCCAATGAGTTTAAGTCCAAAATGCCTGAAAAGCAGAAGTGACAGGTCTTAACAGAAATTGGATTGTATTTTCCGACTTCAGGAGGTATAGGAACTTGAGATAGATATTTAGTCATAGAAAAATCAAAGAGGTGTTGGGGTTTGTGGTTATCCTTGCACTCTTCAATTTCATGATCGGTAAAAATATCCTATACTTAGTAAAGATCTTGAAATGTCATAATTCTGAGTCAAACGGTAAAAATATTATGAAGACTCTTTACGTGGGCTTTTAATTTCTTTCTAGAAAAGCTCTGCTAATTATTCTTCCAAGCCACAAGTTCAATAGTGCTGGGTATTACAGTTATTTAGATATTTTCTGATTTGATTTTTTAAAGCAGATTTAACTGGGCTACTATTTTATAAGTTTGAGTCATTGGTCTTGTTTATGAACTGTATTTTCATGCACTTTGTTCATTTTATGTTGAGGAATGTTAGTTCTTTGTCTATTGGTTTGAAAAGAATTTTCACATTTCATTTTTTTATTTTTTATTTTTTTGAATTTTCACATTTTAAAGACACTAGCTTTCCCTATCATATTTGTTAGAAATATTTCCCTCACTTGAATTTTCATTCTGAAGTGACTTTATCTGCCCACGCTATGTGTTTTGGAGAATTAACTATATTCATTTGTCTTTGGCATTGTTTCTATCGGCTCTGATTTTCCATAATCTTGCCCATGTATTTTTATTAACTACAGCTTCATTTAAAACTATTCATTCCATCATTTCTACTGTATATTTAATGCATCTAAAATTTATTTTGGTGTGTGTCTTGTGTGATGGAAGTTGAGAAATCTAAGTTTTTTCGAACCTCTAATTTTATTGGGCATGCTTGGTAAATAAATTCTTAATTCAGTTCTCAGTTATTTAAAAATGTTTATTGAAGACCTACTAGGTGCAAAGCACTGTGCTGGGCTCTGATCGCATAGTAACAAAAATTAAAACTTAAAAAAAAATCTGTCTTTCAGGAGCTTATAGCTTGGCAGGGGAGATAAATATTAAGTAAATAAATACATATTTGTGAACTGTAATTTGGGCTGTGAAATTGAAGAATAAGGTCAATAGAGGGTAATAGGAGAACTCAACTTTGAGGGTTCCAGGGCGCTTCTTTAAGAGAACGACACCTGAGTCTCCCATCTCATAACCTCACTCCATTCAAACATTAAATTCTGTTTCATTCCGTCTATTCTGTACCATTGAGCTGCTGGCTTAAATCAGGACGACACTCCTTGAAATAATCAAGCTTTAATATGTGTTCTAATATTCGAGCAAATTCTTCCTTGATACAATTTTTGATTTTTTGGTTTGGGGGGTGGTGGTTGTCCTGGAAACGCGCAAGCCCACCGTCCCAAGACAAAGTCTATGTTTTCACTGCATGTCAGTCATAACCATGAAGCGAAACCAAAGAGAAGCCAGCTGCCCAGATAGCGAGAGAGCTGTTTCAAGGCTTAATGAGGTTTGATGTTGGGGAAGAGAGGTGTTTAATCCCTCAGTTCAAACTGCATTTGGATTTCTCTCCCCTGAGCGGTAGTGAGCTGCCCCATCCCTGTCTTCCCGTGCACCTGTCACACTGCCCCTTCCGCCAGCTGTAGGATGGCTGCTCTGCTCCCATTCCCCCCCACTTGCACCCGGCCGAGTCTTCCTGTTCTGCAGAATCATTGTTTCCTTCTTTTCCAGATAATGCCAGCAGGTTTTCAACCAGTTCCAGAAACAAGAGCCTCCCGTTCCCTGGGCAAGCCTCCCTCGGAGAACTCTAAAGCTAACAGCCACACAAATTCTCAGAGAGGAAATTCTGGAAGTTCCCATTTTTTAATAAGGTGCTCTTTTTTAGAATGGAAGGATGGGTCCTGAAGCAAGGACTGCAGGGTGTCTCTCCAATATCCACCGATATTCTTCCTCAGTAGCAAAGCCCTATTTTTACCTGGGGCATCAACACACCTTACGTCCCAGCTTCTGCCACAACCAGGCATCATGGGACCTCCTTCCGGCCCAGACACATGAGTATAACTTCTTCATCAGAGGATTATTTAATGGGAGACGGGGTGCTTCACAGATGCTAGCAGGAAACCACCACAATCATCACGGACCGCTCTCTTTGATGTGTACATAAACTTTTGTGTATGTAGAACGCTCTAACTTTGAGTTTCAGGAAGGACAGCGGAACCCCATCTGACGTGGATAGACCAGTGGCGTGCATTGACCTCTGCTCCTAAAAGAAAAATCACTAGGGCAGGACACAGGGCTCTCCAGAGGAGAAGGACTGGTTGTTTTCATAATGGTTTTTGGAACAACAGTCACAAAGGAAGTGCCATTACATTCTTAATAGTGCCATTCTTTGCTTTTGGGGTACTCAAGGCTCTGACTGAGAGCAGTTAGAGTTTTTAATTGAGTGCCTACCCGTTTAAGTATTCAGGATGCTTCTATATTAAATATACGAATAGTAACCTGAGCAGAGCGTTCTCCTTTTATTACAAGAGCTCAACATAGAGAGCAAAGAGGATGTACCTCAAGGCAGGGGTGGCAGGCTTCCCCTGTCCCCCTGTCACCACTCAGATTCATCTTCCAAACTTTCAACTACTAGACCTTCTTCTGAACTGTTAGATGCGTAAAGATGAAGGTCCAAACCCTGTAAGCCTAACATTCAGACACAGTGAAGCCTGTCTTCAGCCTCCATTCCTGATATGCTGCACACAAGATTAAGACCAATTTGGGGCATCCGGGTGGCTCGGTCGGTTAAGCATCTGCCTTCAGCTCAGGTCATGATCCCAGGGTCCTGGGATCGAGTCCTGCATTCGGCTCCCTGCCCAGGGGAGGGCCTCCTTCTCCCTCACACTTTGCTGCTCCCCCTGTTTGTGCTCTGTTTCAAATAAATAAATTAATTAAATATATTTTTAAAAAGATCAAGACTAAGTGGACTACTCACCGTGATATACTTTCGCGTTTACTTGGCTTCTCCTGTCATATTAACCTGAAACACTCGTCTCCAGCACCCACCCGTCCACTCTCCGTCCATCTGTCCATTCATATATACGTACACTTCACATACTTATTGCGTGCTGGCTGTGCATCAGACAACCATTGTGCTAGGCCTCAAGATTATCCTACCACAGGAGATGGGGTCCCAGCCTCTAACAATTTCCACTTATCACCTCCTTCCCCAGAAGCTTAGCTCAAATGTCTAGGAAGTATCATTCCCTGACCTCCTTATCTTCCGCTCAGGATTTCCCTGGCAACTGTTGGCCTTTGCATTTGCATATACATTTTAGATTCAGCTAATCAATTTACAAACAGACACACATGCAATCTCCTGGCACAGCAAAGACTACAGATGAATTTAGGAAGAGTTGCCCTTTTATAATGCGCACCTTCCAACTCATGAATGTCTCATGTCCTGCCATTTACCAAGGTCTTTAATTGCTCTTAGAAAAAAATGCTTTGTAATTTCAGCGTATGAGACTCACATATTTTTTAAAAAATATTTTATTTATTCACGAGAGAGCGAGAGTCAGAGAGATCCCAGAGGGAGACGAAGAGGGAGAAGCAGAGTCAGGGCCGAGCAAGGAGCCCGATGCGTGGCTGGATCCCAGGACCCTGAGATCGTGACCCGAGTCAAAGGCAGACGCTTGACTGCCTGAGCCACTCAGGTGCCCCTGAATCTCATAAATTTTTAATAGATTTATTCTTAAGTATTTGCTGTGTCTTGACACTCCTGCAAATGATAGGACTGTAGGATTTCATTTTCTTTTGCTGCAGGTTCATACAAATAAGAGTTGGTTCTCTAGACGGACCTGAGACCCATCTGAGGCTGGAGTATCAGAAATGAAGCAAGTTCTAGAGGTCTTCTGTAGTCTCTGCCCGAAGAACAGCCAGAAGGGTATTCCCAGAACAGAAGGAATGCAGAAATAAACCGTAAAGAACTGTTTACTTGGGTAGAACTGAAGGGAGAGAGCAGACTGAGACACTCGAGTTTACCTGAGCCCCGTGCTTGGTAACCCTCTTGACCCTGCCCTTGCCCTGACCCTCAGACCCCGTCTGCTTGAGCCACGCTCAGGGACCACCGGCCGGTCCAGCGAGCCCCTCACCCGGAACCCGGAGCAGAGACCGATCCGAAGTGGATGTGAGGGCGAGCTCTCCCTACGTTACTGCTCGAAGTAATTTTCCCGACCTGATAGGCAGGCGAGGTTTCTCTCTCAGAATTCCTCGCGTGTCATTCCTAGCGTCGAATTCTCGCCAAGCAGGGGAAGACGGCTCCTTGATGAATCAAACCCAGGGGACTGGAACATTCCTATTCAGAGCGGGTCTGGTGTCTGGCTTTAAAGAGCAACGTGCCTACAGCCGTATAGCGCTCCAGAAGCGTCAGGACCCTCTGCTTTTTTATTTGTCGAGGCTTTTTAATCACACGCTGAGTCTCTCCATGGGAGGGAAGTGTTTCGTCTTAGGATGTTTCAACTCTGCAATGACATGGGCCGTGTTTCTGCGAGGGTCGGAACCCATCCCAACGGTGGTTTCTGGGCGATGCAAGGCAATTGCTCCCTCACCGGCTGGACTCTTGGATGTCTCAGCGACGACAAGCGTCTTTTCATCGTGGCCAGCACAGCTGTGGAATGCGACCTGATGGGACTCCAGAGTGATCACTCATCTGGGACTTCATTTGGAGGGACTCTCGAAGGACAACAGATTGTGGACTGAGCTTTTTTTTTTTTTTTTAAATATTTTATTTATTTATTTGACAGAGCGAGATCACAAGCAGGCAGAGAGGCAGGCAGAGAGAGAGAGGAGGAAGCAGGCATCCTGCAGAACAGAGAGCCCGATGCGGGCCTCGATCCCAGGACCCTGAGATCATGACCCGAGCCGAAGGCAGCGGCTCAACCCACTGTTTTTTTTTTTGTTTTTTTTTTTTTTTTTTTTTTATGAGGTTGGAAAGGAAAGGGAAGAAGATGGAGGGGAAGCTCTGAAATGCTTCTTGAAGTTTTGGGGGAGTAAGGTGGAAATTTTCCAGGGCCTTTTTTTGAATTTCCCTAAATTCTGCCGCTGGTTCCCATGCTAAATCTTGTGTAAGACTTCCTCCTCTGTTAAAAAAGGCTGGCATGAAAAATAATTCATATTCATAGAGTCGACTCTGATGAAAATAATCCCTAGGGCTTCACCGCACTGCATCCTGAATTAAAATGCTTTAGACGTTCAGGGTTTGGGCTCTTCTATCTCCTGGGAAGCCATTAATGGCTTATGCATATCAGGCTATTTTCCAAATTCTGCTCTTTTGCTCTGGTAAATAAATGAAGAAATCCAGTTGAGATACATCTGGAAGCCTTTAAAAACCAGGAAAGATTCTCATCAGGGTGAGATGGTTTAGAGCAATGCTGCTTGCTTTTGGAGCCAAGGGCCGTAGGACCTCTCTGGGCCGTTTCTAATACTTGAATTTTATAATACTATGAATATCTAACCAACAACCCCCCAGGGGAGAGATTTCAAAATTGGACATGATGTGAAAAAAATTCAATTAATTTTTTTTTTTTTTTTTTTTTGGATGTAGTAGAAAACCCTGAGCTGGGATTTTAAAAATCTGGCTTCTTGTCCCAGCTTTGCCCCTAATTAGATGAGTGACTTTGGGTAATCACGTAGCCTTTCCTGGCCTCAACTTTATTACCTGTAAATGAGGGTCACTTGATAGTACCCAACGTCCCTTTGAATTTGCTCCCTGCCCCTGCAAAGTCTTTACTTCTTTTCTTTCCCCTTCCCTGCCTACTCCCTGGGCATCGACTAGTCCTCATCCCAATGAATGCCTTGATCCAGCCTTTCCTCCGGCCAGCTGTGTGAACTTAGGCAAGTTATTTAACCTTTCTGTTCTCTGAAAAAAAGATTAGTGATGTTGTCTGTCTCATAGCGTTGCCAGGATTAAATGATTACTATCTGGCTAGCACTTGGCTCAGAGTAACAAGGAAATGAACGTTAGCCAATTGTCCTCATGTCCCAGGACTGATTTCGTTTCCTTAGGAGTAGAGCTAATGCACTTTATTGCCGGAGGAAAAAGGATAGAGTTGAAATAATTCTTATCAGGAGTGGTCACCACTTGTTGAAAAAAATAAATAAACCTGTTGGATTCTTGACCCCATTTTTCGTACTTGTCTTGCCCTGTTTATCCAAGGGCTCTGTAGGGTCACATGAACGTGACTATTTCTCTCCGTTATTCTTCCACCATCCTGTGTGAAAACACGACGGGTCACAGGGGCTCTTTTCAATTCAGAGACCTTGACCAGTACGCACCCGTCTCCGGCTCTCGAAGGCCCACGTTACAGGATGGAATTATCTTTTTTTTTTTTTTTAAGATTTTATTTATTTATTTGACAGAGAGAGATCACAAGTAGGCAGAGAGGCAGACAGAGAGAGAGAGAGGAGGAAGCAGGCTCCCTGCTGAGCAGAGAGCCCGATGCGGGACTCGATCCCAGGATCCTGAGATCATGACCTGAGCCGAAGGCAGCGGCCTAACCCACTGAGCCACCCAGGTGCCCCCCCCAGGATGGAATTATCAACGTTCAGCACCATCAGGAAGAAATCTATATGTATATTCCAAGTGAAATACTAGAAAGACTAGGACTAGGTGACACAGTTTTAGGGATGTAGATGAAGAACTTTTTCCTGGCATAATTACATACTGTAAAAAGCCCAGCACTTCAGTATACATTTGTATGAGTTTTGACAAATATGACCCCTGTGTGCCCAGTTCCCCCATCAATACAGACAGCAACAACCCGAGAAAGTGCCTTCATGGCCCTTTCCAGTCAACAGCCGTCCTCAGTCAGCAGCAACTATTACTGTGATTCCTCGTGGATGAATTTTGCCCGTTCCCGAGCTTCACGTAAACACACTCTGATGTGTCTGGTTTCCATCATGGAGCACGGTGTCTCTGAGATACACCCCGATGTTGCCTGCGTCGATAACTCATTTCTTTTTAGTGTTAAGGAGTTAGTGTACTGGTGGAGGCACATAGTATTGGTTTGTTTATTCCTTTTTCTACAGATGGCCCTTGGGGCGAATTCCCTGCCTCACTTTTATGAATAAAACCACACTGACTATAGGAAATGTCTGTGGAAGTTCTTTTCCTGAACTGTTAGGTTTCCTTTGTGTAATTGTATGCTCCAACCAATGAAAGATTTAAAAGTTTATCTCACGGTCCAGTCAAAGTTACCTGCTTTCATGAGGAAGCTAAGCCCTTTCCCTCCATTACCAACGTCTCTCTCTTTTGGGGACTCCTCTTACATGTCCCTTGAATAAATCTGTGTTCTGCTCAGGGCATTCTTTAGCAGACTTCTCGGGTGTCCTGAAGTCTGAGGTCTGGGGAGACTTCATCTGGGGAGAATAATGCATCAGCATGAACACCCATCTCTGTTTTGAGAACAAGAAGGACCAGAAAGTTTGGCTTACCCAAGACAGGTCACATCCTTCCTCTTCAGAAACAGGTAACTATGATACCATATACATCAATCTTAGCCCTCATTCCTAGCTTCCCCCTCTTTACAATGTCTTCCCTACAATTCCCTTGCAGCAACTAGGCAACCCTGTGGCACTTGTGGTCCCTCTGCATTCTCCTGTACCCAACACAGACGTCTGTTCAACAATCAGCAAATCCTTACTGAGCACTACTGTGTGCCTCAGAATTCTCCACATCATGCTCCAAGAATTAGCCATGAGATTCATATAAACAACAAAAACTCTGTTGGCCATTCTGGGTCCCTGGAAGGTTGGTACACGGCATTGCTGTGGGCTTTCTCTTTTTTTTCTTTCTATAAAAAGAACTGAGTGGTCAGTGAGGGCCAGAGCTGGTACAACTCCCCTACATTTGGGTCACCCCTATTATTACATTTGACTTCTCTCTTTCCCTGGGGAGAGGAAGAATGGGTTTTTCACCAATTTGCCTTAGCAGTAGGGTAACATGCGTCTTACTTTAGGGAGAGTGGCAAGGTACACCAAAAGAGCAAAAAAAACTCTCTTCTTCAAAATATTCTTGGAATGTCTGAGATGTCAATTATAATCACTTCCTTGTTAGATGGTTATATCTTAGAAACTTTTCTTCCAGGAGGAAAAGCCAAAACGCATATACAAAAAGTGTATATCTTTCTACATGACCCTAAAATAATGTTCCACAATTGTCAGATCCCACCAGATCACTCAAGAGTCAGCCTGTATCCCTCCCTCCCCCACGCCTCCATTCTGTGGCTCATAGTGTGACTGACCAGGGACTTTCAGAACCTCAGGTCTTCAAGGATCCTGGAGAATGACTCCCACTTCCCGGATGTACGAGCCAGAAGAGCGAGCCCTCAGTGAGATGTGTCAAGTCCCAAGAGACCAGATATAGAACTTCAAGATTTCACTTGTACTCCCACAGTTCATTTTTTGAACTGATACTGACTTACCTCAAAATTAAAGAAAATAAAAAGAAAAGATATGTTTACTTCTTTATAGCAATTAATATAACAAGAAACATATATTTGGTCTTGGGCTTCATTCTTGGCAGAGAGCTCTTAAAACCCTTGGGATTTCCTAACTGAGATCAGCAGTAAAGATGGTAGAAGCAACTTTTGTTTTTTACAACAAACCCCTTTGACCACACCAGCATTTCTTCTAGGGGGAGAATTTTGGAAAGCCCCAAGAATCAGGGAGCTGGTTGCCAGAGGATCCGGCCATATGATTAGAGGGTTGGCAATTTCTGCTCCACCCCACTACCTCCAGGAAGGAGGGAGGGACTGGAGATTAACTTGTGCACCAATGGTCAATGATTTAATCAATCAGGCATATGTAAGGAAGCCTCCATAAAATTCTTAAATGAAAGGATGCAGAGCTTCCACGTTGGTGACGACACGGCCGTGCCGGAATGGTGGCACACTGGAGAGGGCATGGAAGCTTCACCCCTAACCCATGCTTTGCCCTGTTCATCTCTTCTATCTACCTCTTCCTGAGTCTTACCCTTCTTTAATAAACCCATAACCTAGGATGAAAACTGTTTTCCTGAGTTCTGTGAGCCATTGCAGCAAATTATCAAATCTGAGGAAGGGGGCCATGGAAAACTTTTTCCAGCCAGTAGAGTAAAAGCCAGAGGTGGCAACCTGGACTTGCATCGGTGTCTGAAAGGGGGTGGGGTGCAGTCTGGAGGGCCTGAGCCCTTAACCCGTGGGGTCTGTTAGCTAATCCCATGTGGATAGTGTCAGGAATTCAAATGAATAGTAGGACACACAGTGAGTGTCCACCAAGACATAGGGAATCGCTCGTGGAAAAACACACACATTGGAGCACAGAAGGATTCTGAGTTTAGAGGGAAAAGAATCAGTGAGTTTTCCTTACATACTCTTGGTTATTCTTGCCTCCTGGAGACAATAGACAAGGTAGTTCTGTTCTCCCTACTCCCTCGGCTCTCTCAGAGGCCTTCAAGACTCAGGGGGCTGGAACTCCTGCACCTGGAGTGCTCACTAGTAAAGACCACGCCGGTCAGCGGCTCCCTTCTTTTGAGGACCACCTTCAGGATTTGAGCAGGGCCTCTATCTGCTGCTTAACCGAGGGCCAAAACCTGCTGTGGCACCCCCGTTTCCAATAAAGTGTCTTCTAATTTAAACTCAGCTCTTCACTACTCACTTAAAGAACAGTTAATTTATTACCCTCCACAAGTACGATACGCCTGAGCAAACTGGCAACGCCAACCAATGCTCCCTGCTTATTCCCTGCACCAACTTATAAACCGGAATGGCAGAGACACCCTGACTTGCCTGGGATGACCTGGGTTTCCTCTGACGATAAGGTCCTCTAAAGAGAAAAGATTTGCCACCATGGAATTAAGGGCAGAAATGGCTCTAAACAATGAATATTTTTTCAATTTCTTATCCTAGGAAGTGATTTACATGGTCAAGGGATGAATACAAGTTAAAATCTGGCATCGAGGCTAACGTGTCTCTCCTCTTGTTTTCCTAGGATCACCTCTGCTTGTTAAGAGACAAGCCCGGGAAAGGTACCAGCACTTGGGTTAACTTGACGTCGGGCTCTGCCTCACCTTTCTCAATGAGCAGTGGATGCCTTACGAAGGTGGCGATCGCTGGTGGGGATCTTCAGCAAACTGTGGTCATGCCTTCCCTGGTGCTTCCCCTGGGGTGAGAGAAGGACCCAAACACGAAACACCCTGTTCCTTTAGGCTTCTCTGGGGAGGGCCATGGCAGCTGTGGCTTGGGACCGTGCCCGGAGCTTGGAGACAGTCCTGCTGTACGCGTGCATTTCAGAAGAAATTAAGTTACGACAGATTCTGGAAGAGTCAGCAAAGAAATAAAAGCACAGCAATACTGATTTTTTCTTCGTCGTTTTGTTTTTATTGGGCAGTGATGGGCAGTACTAGGTTTCGCCTTCCCTTAGGCATTGAAGCCCGATTTCACTACTTCTGAGCTTTACTCTAGGTTATGAAACTAAAACTATTGAACAAAGATGATAGCTTTGTCCATCATTATCTCAAAATTGTGGAAGCTCCTACTCACAGCATTTCTGATTTCTCAGCAGTGAGGTTCAGAGCTTATGAACAGTATCGGCAAACTAAAAATGGCCGTGAAATGCTTTCTGTCCCCCTTTCCCATCCATGGACTCCCATATATCTTAGGAAGTCTTTCAAAATAAGAGACTTCAAAGCAGGACAACTTTGAGATTCGAGTATGAACTTGTCTTGTTGGAGATAAGCGGCTGAATCATCCATCAGGGATGAGATTGAACAGACTATCCTGAAAGCCAATGGCTTCGTGCAAGCCTCAATCCAGTTAAACATGATGTAAAACTCTCTTTTTATCCAACACACTGAATTCTCACCGTTGTGCCCCAACATGAAGGATAATGACCCACTCAGAGTCCAGTAACTCGGGAGACGCCCTCTGCCAGGATGCCAACCTGCCAGGTTTAGTCAGCGTTCAACTGTTCTTCGTGTATTCACTCAACAAACATTTTTGGGACATACAGGGTGTTAAGTGTTGAGCGCGCAGAGATGATAAGGTACGGCTCTGATCCTTGCTGGCCAGCTTACGTGGCTATGATTTAAGGAGATATGTTTCATTCATTCGTCATTCATTCATCTGTTTACTAAGCCACTGTTTCCTAAGGGCTGACTCTGTGCTAGCTTCTGGCATCTGCCCTGCTTTGACTTTGCTGAGGGGGTGATAGACCAGAGGTGAAGGGTTCAGGGCAACCAAGGGCGTCTGAGAGAGGTTAGTGCTTGATGGTCATCCCTGAGAGAGGAGCCATTCTCAGAAATGAAATCCAAGGAGCGAACAGAAACGTTTAAAAGGGATTTTAGCTAGTGATGCCTTAGGGGGTATGATCTAACTTTCTGCTCGGTTTTCCTAAGAAAATGTCAACCAAATCTGAATGTTCATCAATGCTTTAGAACCATATTTGTTTTTTGCACTTTTCAGTCTGCCTTAAGGCAGGTGCAGGGAGAACCGGTAAGCCTCCAAGAACCATCTATTACAGAGATAAAAGGCAGAGTCAGAGAAGCAGTAGACAACCGCTGGAAACAATTCAGCACTGGGGCAGCCAGCCTGATACATTTTATACGTTCTCTCTGTATCTTCTCTATCTCTCTATATTTATCCTTTCTCAGCCCAGGCCTGTCACTTGCATTCCTCTCTTAGCAAAGTGAAATCATGGTGGTTACAATAATCCAGCGTGGGGCCCGCCTTAAGAAACAGGCTTGACTCACAGCCATACCAACCTGATATTGGACGGTAGATAGATAGATACATAGATAGATAAAATCAATAGGATGTTATATATAATATGTATGTTAGATATATATTATACACTTTATTTTTCTAGAAGACCCTAATAGGAGGTGTAGAAGGGAGTCACCAACCACTGATGTTCGTAAAACTATTCTGCAAAACAGAAAGCACCAACTAACAGGGCGACTTTAAACAGTGTTAATAAACTTATGTAATCATATTACAACATACATGCATTTCAAATCATGGTGCTATCCACCTCAAACTAATACATTCTTATATGTCAATTATGTTTCAATAAAATCAGAAAAAATAAAAATAAATAAAAGAGTTAAGTGAGTTCCAGCATAACTGTTTAAATGGGGGGGAGGGTTACTAAAATGAGCACAATCTAGAAGTTTTGTTGTTTACATGGGTAGGCTTCCATAATTGGGAAAATTCCATAATAAGTAACACTTTATTCCTTGATAGCCCCAGACAAAGGAGGCACTTACATCGATTTTGAATTGTAGGTTCAGGAGATGGGGGGGACTTCCTGGGTACGTGTTTTCCAGCAGAGAAGTGAGTGTGGTCATACGTGCGGGCAGTAGTTCTCACCGGCCAGTAGGTGGTCCCCCCCCTCTTCGCGGTCCCCCGCTGCAGTGGAGCCAAAGCTGTGGTTCTCTGTCACCTTCTGCACAATCCATCTCCTTCCTTCAATGATGGAGAAAAACACAGACCCCTGGATGTTACAGCCTGGTAGGGGGGAGGGAAATGCAAAAATGATTTTTATTAAATAATAGTAAATACAATTGACATTGAACTTGTACTTTTTGAGCAACCACAGTATTTGGCACCTGCATGGAGGATCTCAAGCTTTTCTCCTTGTTTGTGAGGTTGGAATACTGATTAAAACCACTAGATGCTTTTAATGATTGGGGGGAGGCAGGCAGACACGACGTCAGCGAGCCGCTGCCCGCCTAGTGGGTGGGCTCCAGGTGTGGCCGAGTGCCATTCTTAGATGGGTCTCCGCTACTGTTAAAGGGACTACAGTTCCTGCTGCCTGTTCTCTCTCAAGCTGCTCACATGAGCCTTTCTGCAAGAATCTAGGTGTTTTGATGTTCTCTCTTGATGCTGAATTTCAAAAGATGCTGGCAGAAGCTGACAGCGGCTCAGCAGAACAGCTTCCTTCTGAGGACAGTCCGTCGGGGCTCAAAAGTCCCCCTCACCTGAAGACAGTGCAATGATTCTGTGCCATCTCTCAACAAAGAAAGGGGGAGAGGAAAAGTGGTTGGAAGCACGACCTGTGGGGTTAGTTGCAGACTTGCTTCTCCTAATCCAACCCGAGAGGACTTGAACAATTTTATGACTTGTCCCGTAAGTTCCACGGAGAGCGATGAGCTCTCCAGTCGTGGCTACCTGTTGGACAGGTATTCCCTTGCTTGCCTTCCCTCTCATGAGTGGTCTCAGCTCCTGTGGTGCTCAACAGCCAAAGGAGGGAGGGAAGAGTGTTATTACCAGGACATCTGGTAGGAGGCAGACAATCTCTGTGGAATTCAGGTCACTTCCAGAGACCCTGCCCTCAACGGCCAAGCCAGGCAGATGGGGCCATGGAAAGAGGGTTATGCAGGCAAATCATTAACCACCGGAGAACGTTCTGCAGGGAAGCGGTGGCATGGGTTAGACACTTTCTGTACACAAAGGATGAAAGGAAGGGTGAACCAGAAGCCTCAGTGGGAATCCTGTCCGCAACACTTTACCCCACGGAAAAGTCTATCCTCATTGAAGAAAACCAGGCAGAAACTGATGGTGAAAGCATGCAAAGGAGACAAACTTCTCTGGAATTTGATGCAGAGATCGCATATCCTTAACTCGGGTTCTGAGGCCATTTCTTTCCCAATTTTCTTCTCTGGAGCCCTTTTCAAACCTATAGAGGTACTTGAAGATTTGCCCCTCTTATAATCTGAGCTTCATGATGACAGAAACATGTTGGTTCTGTTCACTGCTACACCTCCTGGTCAGAACGGGGCACTCAGGGGACACGGGAGGGTTACGTAAGTGAATGAATGAATGAGTGAGTGAATGAATGAATGAATGAGGGAGGGAGTGAGCAACGGCCCCGGTGATGCTGATGTTGTCTGACCACCCTCCTCAGAGCCACCGTCATGCTGGGTGTTGTACTAAACCATTTTAGATACCATCTCTTTTAACGACACTTGAAAAATGGGTATTGTCACCAAAGACCTGGTGGCCAGTCAGCAGAGGGGCTCAGCCATTGCGCCCATGGTCCAGAGCCCAGCGCCCAGGACAGAACATCTCCATCTCATTTCCCAGGCTGCAGCTCCAACCCACACATCCAGAGACTTCTCAACATCTGCCGTGGCCCATAGCACTGGACACCAGCCAGCATCACTTACCCCACCTTCCTTGGTGGAAAGGCACAGAATGACCATGGAGGTCATTTCAGTACCTTCCTGGGCTGGGCGCCACGGCCTCATCTGATAGCTGGTTGAAGAGGCAGAAGAACGTGGGAGGAAGAAGCCAGTGAGTGGTTGGTCAGTGCTCTGTTTATCTGGTTTGTCTCTTTGTCCCTTTTCTCTCACCTGCTTCCTGTTCATCTTTCTCGCCAGCGAGCTGTCTTGTTCTCTTTCTTCACTGCAGCCCAGCTTCCTGCTTATCTGTCTGTCGCAGCGTTTCTGGGCAAGAGGATGAAGAGCGCTAGGTCTGTAAACGTGCTCCTTCCTCTGTCAAGGCCTGGATGGAAAACCCGCTTCTCCCTCATTTGTGTGACGACACATCAGCTCATCCACTCGGTATCTGCGCGCAGGGTTAGCCACGGTTCAGAAATAAAATGTAAAATTACTCGTCCGCTCTTTCCTCTTGGAGAGCTGTGTGGCTCGGGGCCAGCTCCCTCCCACTTTCTCTCTCTTTTTTTTTTTTTTTAAAGATTTTTATTTATTTATTTGATAGACCGAGATCACAAGTAGGCAGAAGGCAGGCAGAGAGAGAGGGGGAGAAGCAGGGTCCCCGCTGAGCAGAGAGCCCGATGTGGGGCTCGATCCCAGGACCCTGAGATCATGACCTGAGCCGAAGGCAGAGGCTTTAACCCACTGAGCCACCCAGGCGCCCCCCCACTTTCTCTCTTTGGTCGATCGTTTGAGCCGAAGAAAGTGCCTGCTTCTTGGAGTCCTGGGTCTCCCAGGCATCACAGCGCAGTGCGAACTCTTTGAACAGATAATTCCTCCACGTTCCTACGTGGGGAACGTCATCCGGGGGATGGACGGAGATAACTCTTTGAATGGAGGTGGTCTTCAGTGCGGTCACGAGACCCTGGGAAGGCTCTGTGTGTCCTGAAGATTCCCAGGGCCCAAGCATGGATGTCTGACCAGGCCTGCCTGTCCTAAAGGTGCCCAGGATTCACTTCCAGGGTTTTCAAGGCTGGCCAGGCTTCTGCGCTCCCTGTTGGTTCACGTGAAAAATGATGGAATGTGAGAACAGTACCGGGCTGACACGCGAACCCAAATTCTGAAACGTGCACGAACATGCAGCCCGTAGACGTGGGGAAGAGACAAGGGCCCGGGGAGTTTGTCCGTGGCGAAGGATGGCGATGGCATTGGAGCTCTGTGGGCGGACGTCTGAAACTGTCCCACGCGTCTTCAGTACGTGCACATGTGGACGGGGGCGAGAGGACCGGAGGGATTCGGACTTGGTCTACACAGGTTGCAAAGCCACTGTGCGAACATCTTCCGTCCCGGAAACTACCAAGTCAAAGAATTAAAGAGTGGTTAAAAACTGTCCATGTTGAATCCAAACGCAGCCGATGATGAGGGTACTAATTTTCTACACCTGCCATGACAAAGGGCCACACAGTGACCGGCTTGAACAACACGTAGTGAACTGTGCCCTGGTTACGGGTGTGGCACGTCCAAAATGAAGACGTTGGCAGGAGTTGTCCCCAAGCCTGTGACGGAGACCCTGTCACACCTCTCTCCTGCTCCTGCCAGCTTGTTGGAAGCCTTTGGGGTCCCTTGTCCTGTAGGTGCAGCAGGTGTGTCTTCACGTGCTGTGTCCCTGTGTGTATGTCTCTGTCATAATGTCCAAATGTCCTCTTATTACGCAGCTGTCGTGTTGGATCAGGGACACGCCCTGCTCCAAACGCAACTTCATCTTGTCTAATTCCATCCGCAATGACCCTGTTTTTAGATAAGGTCACCTTCTGAGTACCGGGGGTGAGGACTTCACCGTGCGAACTGCGTGGGGGGTATACTATTTACCCCACAACTGTGGGGGAAACCAGTGTTCCAGAGATCGCTGTTTTGTATGAATTCTGCCCCCCCCTTCCCTTCGAGATTATTCTGGGAGAACTACTCTGACTTCTGACACCAACCAAAATTTGACACTTACAGAGTCTTATGACTCTGTAATATGAACTATGTAAGTCTTATGACTATGTAATATGAACTATTTCATAATTTATAACTGGCACCATAGTCACAAGATAATCAAAATGCAGAACTAATATATATTTTCTAAAGATTATGGAAAATTAGAAACATTTTTTACATTTAAAATTAAAGTTCTATTTATCAACGTTAGATGATGACCATTCACAGAACTTTCCTCAAAATCAGGTAGCTTGATGATTTGGGGTCTATGTTTATAAAGACAGCTAGAGATCTTTTTGACTTTTTTTAAATCGCAAAGGAACACAAGAACCAAACAAGGGACTTAGAGAGTGCTTACAAACAGAGCGACATTTTCTTTTCAGAGATAATGAGGTAAAAAATAGATAGGTCATCCTACTTCTTTGAACTGTTCATGCAGTAAAAGAGAATTAGCAGGATTAAAGCTGTAGAAACCTAAACTGTTTTTCCCCCCACAATTTGTTTTCTATTTTGTAGTGCTAAAAATTAAACAGACTTATTTCCATTGAAATCTGTCACCCACACTGGCTATGAAGCAAAACCCACCAGCCCTGGACGACGAGCCCGTCTGTAGCTGGGACAAAACCCTGGCGAGTCGAGCCCCCCAGATAGTTGCCACGGTGACGAAATGAGTATACGTCACCGCGTCAGGCCAGAGCACGTGGAGGAGATTTTTTCAGTGAAATGAAACCAGAGATGGCCAGAAGTGGGGTTCACGTCCAAGGGAAACAGCCCGCCATTCCCTGACAGGAGTGTCCCTGGAAGCAATTACGTCATCCCGTTCAAAGTATTCCAAGTAAAGACTTGGAATAAAGATCCCACACAATTCCGTTACACTAAATGCTAAAGGTACTTAATAACTTTACATTTTATTAAAACAGAGACTATAAACTCCAAGTGGTTCTACCTCAGAAACAAAATCAGAGTCACATATTTACAACATGTCCTCTCCCCAAATATTGATTTGATTTCCTCATAAATCCAAGTTGTGTGAAGTGCCAGTTCCCTACCCGCGCATACAAATGAAAAAAAATGTTTAGCAACGGACAACCCTATTTTACTGTGCTCACAGATTCTGTCGGACAGGGATTTAAAAATGGTGCAGCAGGAAGGGATCCTTTCCGCTTGTGCTCTCGGGCCTCAGCTGGGAAGTCTCTGACGCTGGGATTCCGTCACTGTCTGGAGTTGAAATCATCATCTGGGGCTATGGGAGGGGAGGGAGGTGTGTTCGCCCCCATGTCTGGCCACCTGAGCTGGGCTGCCTTCAAGACGGGGCTCCAGTGAGACCGTTGGCACAATGGGTCCGTGTGGCTTGGACTTGCTGGCAACGTGGTGGCTTCTGGGGTGGTTGGGCTTCTTACGCAGTGGCTCAGGGTTCTAAGAACAAACGTTCTGGCCCACGAGGTTGAAAGTGCACAACCTTTTCAGAGCTGACCTTGGAAGCTACAGAACGTGATTTCTGCCACAATCTGCCGTTTACACATGGATCACTGTGGCCAGAGCAGATTCTCGATGAAAAGAATGTCAAAGAATTCGCAGCCATCCTTAAAACACTGGCTTCGTTGTTTTTGTAGTGTGTGTGTGTGTGTGTGTGTGTGTGTGTGTGTTTGGAAGAACTCTCTTTTCTCGCTCATGTACTACTTCTTTATCAGTGAATAAAACAGGGAAAGATTGAGGCCACTGTCCTCTGGGATGATGTCATCACAATAAACCCTTACTCCGCCCAACTGTACATATAGAACTTTGAAAAGAGTTTTTGAGAAAATGGCAGTGAAGACCTTGCAGGGGTCACACGATGAGGGGACAGGAAATTCATCACATCATGTTTTCCTCCAAGGATGCTTTTCCTTCTGCACATTACTAAACAGAATATTTTCCTGAAGGTTCTCTTTCAATCTCTAAACATAATACACATGAACATTTTATGAGCAAGCCGGTTTTTTGCACAAGAGTTGCAGACTTCAAACAATGCAAAGTGAATTTCTCTCTGAAGCCACTGCACAGTTAACCACACGGCATGCTTAAACTTTCCCCAAGTTTCCATTTTCTTACCCTATTTTGTCATAATGTTCCAAACTCTCCTACAAATTTGTATTCCTCTCTTCTTTGAAATATTACTTCCCAAAGAAAAAATTGAGACAAAAACACATTCACCCAAAACACAAATTCTGTTCTTTCGAGGCTGACAAGCCATGGTCAGTTTTGACCTACAATTAACTGATTTTTGAAATGATGATCTTCACTATTTCAAATGGGGCAGTGTTTTCTGGATTAGGGTCTGGAATAAAAGCTTTGGCTTTGTTCTAAAAGTTTTGAGTTTATTTTGAAATACAGGTTTGTTTTCTAAGAGTATTTGATAATTCAAACATAAAAATTACATACATTTCATAAACTGAGCTTAAATTCTTATTAACGTCAGTTAAATTAACTCTCATTTCAAAAGGCAGAAAGAGAATGTGGATGAAAAAAAAGAACAAAACTGGGGGCACCTGGGTGGCTCAGTCGGTTAAGCATCTGCCTGTCCCTCGGGTCATGATCTCAGGGTCCTGGGATGGAGCACTGCATCAGTTTCCCTGCTCCATGGGAAGTCTGCTTAGGAGTCCCTCTCTCCCTCTGCATCACCCAATGGTGCTCTCTCACTCTCTCTCTCAAAATAAAAAAAAAAAAAACTAAAAAAAAGAAAAAATTGAAGATTAAACTGTCTTGCATGATAAATAAGTATTATTTTTTCAAGATCTTTATTTTTTTTGCTTTCTCAAAGTGCCTGAAGGTTATGTTTAGAACCAACATACAAGTAATTATGTATTTTTTCTTCAATTAAAAAAAAAAGACAACTTTAAAAAAAACTCTCCTAATTATCTGAGGGAGATAATAATATATGGTTAAGGGACGCCTGGGTGGCTCAGTGGGTTAAGGCCTCTGCCTTCGGCTCAGGTCATGATCCCAGGATCCTGGGATCAAGTTGCATATCGGGATCCCTGCTCAGTAGGGAGCCGGCTTGTCCCTCTCCCTCTGCTGCTCCCCCTGCTTATATGCTCTCTCTCTCTCTCTCTCTTTTTGCCAAATAAATAAATAAAACTTTTTAAAAAATAGTATATGGTTAAGACACAGAGGGATGAAAAAATATCTTAAGGAAGTCGTGAAGTGAAGAATCTTCGTTTCTTTTCAGTGCTTCTGAGTCATCTCTACAAGCTTAATTCTGAAGGGAGTTAGAGGCAATGGGGGAAGGGACCTCAGACTGTCCGAATTTCTGTTTTGAGAGAGCAGATTCCTTTACCTGTGTTCACAAATGCCAAAGAGTGGTAGCCCCAAGCAGTCTCATGACGGAAGCGAGCAAAGTCTGCTTTCTGGGTCCTCAGCCTACTGTCCACCTTCCTGCACGGTCCTGCACCCTCTTCCATGAGTGGGAAATCTCCATATTTACCCGCCGATGCTCAGACAATGTCTCCCACTGTTGCACACCAATAACCCTGATCTCAAAAATGTCAATGAAATGTTTAACACTTTTCTCTTATAAAAATCAATGCCATAAAAATCCAATTTGTTTATAAACAACATATTAACTTATTATTGTTTTAATAATAATAATAAGGGCTAGCATTTATTGAGTGCTCGCCATGGGCAAGGTAAGTGATGATTTATATATTCATTTCATCTGTAGAAAATATATGTAAAAAGAAGATCACTAGAATTATTTATAGCTCTGTCCCCTAGAGATAACCACCATCAACCTATCAGTATGGATCTTTTGTGCCTGTTTGTGACAGCAAACAAAATAATGAAATTGTACTTTACAGTATTTTATAGGCTGCCTTTTTCACTCCGCACATCGTGAATATTTCCTTGTTATATAAAAATCCTTCCCTAACAGTGTTTCCAGTGGCCACATAGCACGCCATTATGGGAAGTAGCCTGCTTTATTTAACTGATGCATTCTGACGAGACATTTAGGTGCTTCTTAGGTTTTTGGTATTTTTTGTTTGCTTGTTTGTTTTGCTATGACCTCGAGACTTCAGTAAACATTCCTAGAACTCTATCTTTTCATATAGGCATGATTTAATCACTAAGCTTCCTCGGTTTACTAAGTTTGAAAAGTCAGAGAAGTCATTAAAGGATCGCTTTTTGAGCACTTATTTTTATGGCACAAAACCCAAAGCCCTTAAAAAAAGTATGGGAGGATTTTAGTCATTAGCCTTGAAGTTAGGAGAGCTTGCTGGCTTGTTTTATTGGCACTCAGGCTTTCCCAGCATCCCAGAAACATGCAGAGGGGCCTGAAAGCAACCTGTTCCAGCTACTCCTAAGGTCAGCCTTGGCAGGAAAAATACATCTTCGGAGGGAAATGCATTTGAGAAATGCAGTGATCTAGGAGAGGCAATGCGAAAGTTAACTTCTCTCTTCCCTTCTTTGGCAATAAAGTCCAATTCTAGCTGCTACCATTGCTCAAATCACACCTGATAGTTCTTCTATATCCGATCCACGGTGAACATCTGTCAGGATGTTCCTTTTTACACGCTTGAGGATGCTATGTCATAGCTGAATACAGACCCATATGTTTCATATTTAAAATGAAAATTCTGTAATTAGGTCAAAAATTCTTAAATCGTTCTGAACTGAACAAAACACATTTATCTGATTATTGTAGTGGCAAAATGATGTTCCCTTTGCAGAAATGTTCATGAGTGCCATCAAAGGAGTTTGGATTTTCTTTTTTCCTCCATCGATGATATATTTCTAACAAAGAATGTTCAGGAGAGCAGAAGGCAGAGTTGGCAAATACACATTAATTTTTCCATCAGAAATGGAACACATGCTAGGGATGTTCCAAGATTTATGGGTTTTCAGAAACTGGCACACTCAGAACCTCATTCTCTGGATCATTCTCTGAATCTTGTTTCCACTGATGCAATAGTGGTGGTTTCATATTCTGTCTGGCCATATTTCACAATTGGCAAAACCCAGCAGACTGTAAGAGCTTCCAAAGGGTCATTAGCTGGAAAACCTACAGACCCAAATTTTACTAACATCTGAGTTCCCTCAGGAATTTTACTGTTAGCAAACAGCAGACATTTGGATAATGGACCAATGTTTAATTCAAAATTCTGTAAAACAGCAGTGCTTCCTTGTTTCTGGATGTTCTTTTTTTGTAAGGTCCACAAAAAAATACTGAATTAGATGACGTGTACCAAAATAATAATAATAATAATAATAATAATAATACCTACCAGTTGTTCTTAGGGAAGTTGTAATAGTACTTTTTCTGAGAATTCATTAAAAATGCAAAGATGGTGTTCTTTCTGATTTCAGAAACCATTCTTGATTGAAAAACAGGCAGTATGTATTGTTTGAGTGTTTTGAAAATGTATTTTTGCATCTACTTAAAATGAAAAATGTATTTATAAATGAAGTGCTCACTTGTGTTTAAAATATATCAGTATAGAAATATCTATCATCAGAACTGAGGGGAGTGTAATCCCATTTAGGTATACAACATGGCTTTCAAAAGTGATTTTTTTTTCAATGTGAAGATTTCTTCCTTCCCTCTAACCCACTACCCACTGCCTTCTGTGGCTTTCTTTACCTGAAAACACAGATACAAACACACAGGTACACACACACACACACACACACACAAACAAACTGCTTGAAAGAAAACATGGAAACTGTTGGATATTTATTTTAATTGCTGACATTGAAGAACCAGAATTAGAGCACTCTGTGTTATTCCTTTTCCTTAAACCAAATAAACTTCATCAAAAAGAGAGTCTGTGTTGCCAAACATTCACCCCAGCGTAACAAAACTTCTTCTGTCTCCTTTTCCTGTGAACAGAAGTCTACAATCAAATCATATCTCCCATCTTGGATTTTTGTTTAACTTCATATATAGTTTTAAGGTACAAAATATCTCATTATGCATTCATAAGATAGAAGTTGGTTGAAGCACTAAAATCTTAACCATTAATTTGTTCAATAAATGTTTTGGACCTCTTCTATCAGATGGCTTTTGATGTGTAAAAACAGTAAAGTCTTAGTGATATGTTCACTTCCTGCTCATACGTTCTGGGGTCGACTGGTTTCAGGTGAATTTGGTTGAGGTGGACTTTAGGATGTAAGCTGGGTCCAGGTGGTTTCCTGTCTCTTCATTGCTGGCCACCATCTGAGTCATGGTCTTCTCATGGCAGGAAGGCAAGGCTGGTTGAAGCCTCCATCTGTTTGTGTCCACTAACATTCCATCAACCAAAGCAAGTTCCGTGGTCAAAAACCAAAGTCAAGGGGGCATGGAAATATACCTCCTACACCCTGAGGTCAAACCAAGCTGTATAGCCAAGCAAATATTAATACGGCAGAGTAATATAGCAGGAAATGAATATTTTTTGGAACAACAAATAATCCGTCTTCACGCTACTCATGTCTTGGCTTTGGATGGGAATACGATGGTGAACAAAACTGTGCCATCATGAAATTTAAATTTTAGAGGATGAAGCAGGCAGTAAATAAATAAATACAAAGTCAAGTGGTACTTTCAAGGAAATACAAGGCTCTTATTTAACAGGTGGTCAGGAACATTTTCTTAGAAGGAGACCTAAATGAATTGAGAGGACTGGCCATCTGTTGAAAGAGCTTTCCAGCCAGAGGAAATAGTCAGGAAAGAGGCTCTGAAGTGGGAACCAGCTTGGCATCTATAAGAAACAGTAAAGCAGCCAAGTATGTCTAGAGTACAGTGAGCTCATACAGAGTCCTGGATGACACGATCTTATTCTGGGTGAGCTAGGGACCCTTTGGAGGTTTGAGAGCAAGTGAATTACGAGTGGACAGGACTTGGAGTTGTATACGAGCATTTCTAACTCAATTTAACGGGCCCTTTGGGAATACGGAGGCATGTATGCTAATACAAGTTGTTTGATAAATTCACTCATTAATCTCCAACACGCAAGCAAAACATTGGTTTGCTGCAAACCGGTTTACTGTTGATTTCTATTTTCACAATGCAATCTGATTCGTTCTGTTTGCCAGTTTTTTTTTTTTTTAACTTCACAATCTGAGTAATGGATGCAAATACTAAGTGGTTTCATTTTCAGGAATCTCAGGGAATATTCAAAAACCAGCTGACCTTGCAGGATGCCCTATGCAAATGACTTCACCCCAGAACTCACCTCCTGTTGTCTCCTCTTCATGAACAGCTGTATCATCTGCTAGGTGCCCCTCCTAGGCGACGGAGCTCAGTGGTAGTGTAGGCTTTTGGACAAAAATGAGCTTCAAGAGGCATTGCATTTAAAAACAAAACAAAACAAAAAACAAATCTCAAACGCCATGCCCACAATGCTGATTCCAAGCCTGCCGTACCTTGGTCTGTCTTGCTTCCTTGCCATTTAAAAGGAAGTTTAATCATCTTTTACCAAATTTGTTTTCCATAGCCAGAGGATTTCATAGATAAGAAACAATAAATCCCTAGCAACACAGACTTCTAACAGATGGTAGTAAACGGGCTTGAAAATATTTCAAAACCTGCACTAATTTCCATTCCCCAAATGTCTCTCTCTCCCAGGTTTTTTTGTTTTTTTGTTTTTTTTAAATAATAGCCGTTCCCTTCATTGTCTCCAATGGTCCCATTTTGGTTATAATTTATGCTCCCTTATGCTGTGAGACTGTATCCAAATTACCCCCTAAACACAGGCAACTCCAAAAAAGAAAACTTGTGGCGGTTCTAAATGTTTCATTCGTCTTATGGGGTGAATGTCCCATAGAAAACAAAAGCTGCAACATTATTTTTTTAAATGCACATTTCTTTGCAGGAGAGAAAAATGCTTAGTCAGATTGGTGTTTCAAAGAGTAAAAACCCACCTGACTTAAAAGACAGAGGATTGGAGAAAGGGGAACCCTCTTCCACTGTTGGTGGGAATGCAAGTTGGTGCAGCCTCTTTGGAGAACAGTGTGGAGATTCCTCAAGAAATTAAAAATAGAGCTTCCCTACGACCCTGCAATTGCACTCCTGGGTATTTACCCCAAAGACACAGATGTCGTGAAAAGAAGGGCCATCTGTACCCCAATGTTTATAGCAGCAATGGCCACAGTCGCCAAACTATGGAAAGAACCAAGATGCCCTTCAACGGACGAACGGATAAGGAAGATGTGGTCCGTATACACTATGGAGTATTATGCCTCCATCAGAAAGGATGAATACCCAACTTTTGTAGCAACATGGACGGGACTGGAAGAGGTTATGCTGAGTGAAATCAGTCAAGCAGAGAGAGTCAATTATCATATGGTTTCACTCATTTGTGGAGCATAACCAATAGCATGGAGGACAAGGGGCGTTAGAGAGGAGTAGGGAATTTGGGTAAATTGGAAGGGGAGGTGAACCATGAGAGACTATGGACTCTGAAAAACAGTCTGAGGGGTTTGAAGTGGCGGGGGGGTGGGAGGTTGGGGTACTAGGTGGTGGGTATTATAGAGGGCACAGCTTGCATGGAGCACTGGGTGTGGTGAAAAAATAATGAATACTGTTTTTCTGAAAATAAATAAATTGGGGAAAAAATACATTAAAAAAAAAAAAAAGACAGAGGATTTTGTTTCTGTCTCGGTCACCAAAAGGAATTGACAATGTAAATTGAGAAGGGGCATCCTAAAGATAGGATACTCCTGTATCATTACCAATTACCAGGATCTTCTAAGGAAAGTGCCTTAGTTTAGAGGACATGGTTCTGATTCATGAATCCTAGTTCTGCCACTGTGCTACCCCAGTGCTCTTTTATCTCATAATAAAGGCATGATTTTTAAAAGGTATATATGTATATACACGTGTATTATTTTATATGTACACAGTTATAAGATACTTTCATGTTTATAAAACCCCTTTGCCTTTACTTTCTCCTTTGAACCTAACAATCTTATGGTGATGGAAGGGTCCATGTGTGTTTTCGTTCCCATTTTATGGATGAGACAACTGAGGGAGGACGAGGGTATCAAGAGTCTTGTCCAAGATCATACACAGTCAGGATAGAAGCCCCAAGTCTACCGAGTTTTCTCCTTCTTTTTTTACAACACCACTTATTTCCTTTTGGATTGCAAATTAGTATATCCTTGGAATGAAGTGTTTCAGCAACATGAAAGAAATTTAAAATTTTAATTTCTTAAAAGAAATTAAAATTTTACATGGTTTTACCACCCAAAGAAGCATTGACATTTGCCTGTTGAAACACATAACTACCATTTCTTATTAGAGACCTGGGATCATTCATTATGCCCTGGTTTGCAACCTGTCTTTTTCGCTTAATGGCTACCTAGTAATCCATCAAAATGGTTGAATCATAATTAATTTATCCTTTTTAGTGGGTTGTGCTTCCTTTTTTTTTTTCCTCAGTGGGAAACATTCTTGCCACAAATTAGTACAGGGATGTGTAGGGATGCTGTGATAATTTCCATGAGACAAATTCCTAGAAGTGAATTTATGAGGTTCAAGGGTATTAACCATTCTAAGACGTGAAGTCCCTATTGGCAACATGACCCATTGCAAAAGTTGTTGCTGGAGACGCTGCCATTATCAGGGCCAGAGACACATTTCCTGGACCCTACCCCAACTCAAATGCTCTTTCTCCTGGACATGGTGTTCCTTTAAATAGGAAATAATTTTTCCCATTTAAGTGGAAGACATAACGAGATGATAGATGAGGTACGCCCTGGGAACAACATTACTCTCAGTAATGGCCAAGGCTAAAATCCATCATTTGCTCTTGTCACTGGAATGGCTCAGCCTGAAGAGGACTGAGAAAGTTTTCTGAGAGTCAAATGCAAACCCATTATCCCGTTTGCATCGTGGAGGCCATGTCGCACATGGGCTCGGTTGTTCATTATGAGCAGACTTTTACAAATTGAGTTCCAAGGTTTCTGCCATGCTCACTGTCTTAGAAAACTAGGAGAAGAGGTCACTTGGCCGATTCTCCTTGGTAGAGAGAGGGGCTGACATTTATGGACCCTCCAGGAAGGGAAGGGATGGTAGGCACCGCCCCTCGTCACCTGACCTGGGGCACTGACAGATTTCATGCCCACAGAAAGGGAACTCCTTGACAGGCTAACCAAACTTGGGGTCCTATAGACCATCAATGCAGAGAAGCAAATGCTCTCATGCCAAGGCTGATTTTTACTCCCGAAAGGGAGCTGACAAGATATTGTCTCTGAATGGTTTCATCATCAGACATTCAATATTGCCCAGATTGAGAGAGAATCAATGTCACGACAGTCAGAAAGGTCATTTAACTCTGCAAAGTACCAATGACCACCACCTTGCCCAATCCTCAGAACACCGTGACTTGGGTTTTGTTTTATCTTCATCCTGCTGATGAGGGAACTGAGCCTTAGAAGTTGTCCACCCAGTGAACACTTGGGCCAGCACCGCCACGCACACACCCAGCCCAAAGCCCTAGATCTCCACCGCTGGGAAGTGCACCTGAGGCTCATGTGAATAATGACGTCATGCTTCACAGAGGCGAACACCCCTGCTACAACGAGAGATGCCCGGTTCCCCTTCACTCTGAAGGTGTCATCGTGGACTTCCTGCCCCGATGCAAACCTTGCAAACTCCCAATTAGGGAGTTAAGGATTGAGATACTTTGCATTGGAAAAGAAAAGAAAAAAGAAAAAACCTGAAAACCTGTTGCTGTCCAATGCAGATGCCATAACATGCTCAGCTGTGGCCAACACATTAGCAGGGAAGGTTAGATAATTTTCTTTGAAGAGATGCCTGGAATTCTGTGTGTTAAAAGTTTTTTCATAGACATTCCCTTAGCTCATTGGGCCGCCCTAATGGGAAAGTTGTGTTTATAAGATCACGCTTTCATGTTGGCTTTAGGTTACAAAGTGTTGATGACTTGGCACCTTTTGGGAGATTTTAAATGGCACAGACCATAACTTGCACTGAACGAGCGTGGCTGGCATCTTTCAGGAATTTTAGGTCTTGCCTACAACCTGTTCCATGTTTCTTCCCATCACAAAGGAAGATGTCTTGCCCAGAGAGCCTGAGAGCAAGGTAGGCTTGGCTCAAATTCAACAGATGGATTGGGAAAGAGGATGTGGGATGTGGAATATTCTAGTCTGGCGTTGTCACTCACCTTCTCCACCTCCTCACTTCTTCATGCCTATCCCCCCTCCCCCCAAAAGTCCCCAAAACCCCATGTGCTACAATGGAAATAATCTTGAAGAGAGGTCAAGGTTTTGTTTACAGCAACAACCAGCATTTGTCAAAAACACACACCATGCTTTCTCTACATTTTCATAAATTATAGGTTTGATGGAAGTAGGGAAATAGAAAAGCAAACTCTCAACTGAAAGACAGTTGCCAAAACATGGAAGCAACCAAGTGTCCTTCACT
This sequence comes from Neogale vison, assembly GCF_020171115.1. NCBI lineage: Eukaryota > Metazoa > Chordata > Mammalia > Carnivora > Mustelidae > Neogale > Neogale vison. The sequence continues at coordinate 142,453,391 of NC_058102.1, forward strand.
AGGTGAACAGTAAATAAACAGTAGTCCATCCAGACAGTGAAATATCCATCCAGACGGTGAAATAGCCTTCGTTGCTGAAGAGAAGTGAGCCATGAAAAGACATGGATTTTACTAAGTGAAAGAGGCCAGTCTGAAAGGCTATTTACTGTATGATTCCAACTATATGGCACTCTGGAGAAGGTAGAACAGTGGAGAGAGTAAACAGATCCATAGTTCCAGGGTTTAGAGGTGAGGGAGGGCACGGGGATTTTTTGGGCAGTGAAATTACTCTGCCAGAAGTATAATAGTGTCCGTCCGTCAGGATGCATTAGTCCAAACCCACTGAGTGTACAACAACCAGGAAAGGCACCTGATGTGAACTCTAGACTTGGGGGATGAGGAGGTGTTGATGTATGTTCATCCTTGGTTAAAAAAAAAAAAAAAATCCCATTGATGAGAATGTGGATCCTGGAGGAGACTAAATGGGTAGGGCAGGGGTATGGGAAATCCTCGTGCTTTCCTCCAAATTCTGCTGTGAACCTAAAACACCTGTAAAAATGAAGTCTTAGAAAAATGAATAAATAAGTACAGTCATTCCTACCCCGTCCTTCTTATTTTGGTTGTAGTGGGTAGTGGGTGTGTGTGTGTGTGTGTGCGCACGCGCGTGAGCAAGACAGAGCCCCGTCTCTCTCTTCACCCTGCTTGCTGTCTTTCTAATTTACTTAAAAACTCCTGATGCCTGTTTCTACAGCGACGTGAGGCCCTAGCTAATTGTCTTAATTTCCATGCTCGAGGGAACGTGTGCTTCTTAGGCTGTCCAAATGAGCTGGAGAGACTCTGTGTAAACAGATTTAGGAATTCTTCCCTCATCCTCATCATCCATCTCCAGGCAAGCTGAGATGAAAGCTGAAAGGCAATACCTGTGGATATTCAGCTGGCGCACTTCCACTCAGAGGTTGGAAGGGAGAGTGTCCGCCGAGAGCACCTGACCTAGAAGGGGTGACATGGATCACCTGACTCCCTGATGTCAGTGATGGGGGACCAGGGAGCTGAAGTTGGTCCCAGTGCCTTGGATGGGCTGAGAGCACCAACACCATCAGCTCCTTTCCATGATGCCTCCACAGTTTAATGCCAGACCATCTGACCCCTCCACCTTGTGCCTTGTCTTTCAGGCACGTTTACCATTCAGCAAGGGACTGAAACTTCCAGATCTTTTTGTGTTTTCAATATCTTCAATGGTCTGAAGAACGGGTGCCAACACTGCCATTGTAATCATTCATGACACGTCTAGAAAACCTTCCTCTAAAACCCGCCTGCCATCGTGTTCTTTGTTTTTTGTTTCTCCAGGTGGTGGTTTTTTTTTTTAAGGATTTTATTTATTTATTTGACAGACAGAGATCACAAGTAGGCAGAGAGGCAGGCAGAAAGAGAGGAAGCAGACTCCCTGCCAAGCAGAGAGCCCGATGTGGGGCTCGAACCCAGGACCCTGGGATCATGACCTGAGCCGAAGGCAGAGACTTAACCCACTGAGCCACCCAGGCACCCTCTGCTGTCGTGTTCTGAATACCCTTCATTCATACATTAACCCCTGTGAATCAGTGAATGTCCTCTTTCTTAAGTGACTATTTCTAGAAAGGTAGCCCAGTTAGCTGTGGTAAGCCATTAACAATCTAGTATGAATTATTTGACTCCGCTGTTTTCTTGTGGGTCAAATCCATTGAGATCCTGGCACCTGTAGAGTGGGCGTTTCAAAGGAAGAGGGGAAAGAAACAATGTAATTTTGGAACACGAGGATGTAACCGCTCAGGCCCCATAGCCCAGCGCCACAGTATGTGATGAGTCAGAATTTGGACTTGCGAAGCTGAAGGGGTGGGGATTTGAAAGAAAGGGAGCTGATTTCACTCTGTACCTGTATCATTGGACAAGGCTCATTGATGGTTGGATTTATTTTGTTTTTGGCTGTTTGCTTTGGTGTTGGTTTGGGGTTTTTTTACACAGCAATTGGCACAGTTTCTGATACTTTCTATGTACCCAGTAAATGTTAGCAACTACTTATGTTATCTTCATTTTCTTTTCTGCCACACTCCCTGAGCCTTTTTTCCTGAAACTAAGAAAATTGGGGTCAAGAGAAACCGAGAGCTGGAACGAAAGCAGGATTGTTGACATGGAGGTGTGTTCTTGGGAAGAAAGCAGCACAGAGGTACGGGGGTGGGGGCACACTCCCTGCCACGTTGCTCTGATGAGCGATAGGGACAGGAGATTACATCTCTCAGCCTGTCTCCAGGTAAGCTGGGTAAACCTTCTCCATTTACAACTCAGCAGTGAGATCCTGAGAGGTCAGCGGTTCCCCAGTGTCTCAAAAAAGGTTCAGGGTGTGGGATGAAACATGGAGCATGGGGGCTGGAGTCAGTACCTGGAATGGAAGCTTTCCACTTCCTTCTAGAGCACCTGAGGGCAGACATGTGGAAGTTTGCCCTTGCCCATCCCAGATGCTTCTGGGTCCGTTCGATGTCCAAGATGATGAGGGATGCAGTATAACATGGCGCGATGACTGAGAACAGGAACTTTGGAGCTGAAGAGAGTGGAATATACATTCTAGCTCAGCTACTGATCTGCTACGTGGCTTTGGGCTAGCAACGTCAGAGCCCTGAGCCTTTGCTTCCCATCTAGCGCACAGATATCATAATGTCTATTTCTAGGGTTGTTATAAGGATGAAATTAATAAGAAGTCAATGTAAAGTAACACAAAGAGCCCCCACAAATGTGAGCTTTTATTATAATCTAATGAGGCGATTGGGCAGAGAATGGTCCTATGACATTGTCAAGGTCATGTAACCAGGAAATGCCAAGACCTTGAATTAGAAATATCTCCCCTGGTCCTGGACCAGGACATGTGTAGGAGAGTAGTCATTCTTTTGCAGGACAGCCTTTAGCCAAGTTAGGATGCCCTTATTACATATAATTTGTTCTTCCTTGTGAAAACTTGACAGTTCTTCTAAGCCCAGATCATTGTTCTGGGTTTAAAATTTAAACCCAAGTCATTGTTCTGAAGCCATGTGTTCTTCAAGGTGTATTAACTGTGCATTTTTAAAATTTTCAGTAGAAGGGTTTGGGGATTGGGCCACCTGGGTGCCTCAGTCCATTAAACATTGACCTTTTGTTCAGGTCATGATCTCAGGGTCCTGGGATCTAGTCCAGCATCAGGCGCCCTGCTCAGGGGAAAGTCTGCTTCTCCCTCTGCCCCTCTCCCCTACTTATGCTCTCTGTCTCTCAAATAAATAAATAAAATCTTTAAAAAAAAAAAAGAAGGAGAAGGGTTTGGGGATTTCCCTAAGTCATGTGTGTCCCGTCAAGAAGAGGGACTCTTGACATCGCTTGGTGCAGTCATAGAAGAGGAGGCCTCAGGGGCTGGAGGCGTAGGGAACCAGGGATCCTGTGCCTGTTGCTGGGTAGATTCACGCAGATTCTTCCTCTCCAGAGCCGGCAGAGACCAAAGACTCCACACCTATCAGTGTATTGTTGAGGAGACCCAAGCTGAGGGCGGGAAAGGGACCTAAGCTCGTGTCAGTTAGTGACAAGACGGAACAAGGATGAATGTCTCCTTTCTGCATCAGAATTAATTTTTTTAATTGTGCAGAGGGCGGTGCCTTGGCCATCCCAAAGCTTTAAACTTGTCCCCACCCTGTGCCCTTTTTCACCCACTTTTTTAAAACGAGAGGCTGTGAAGTTAAACTGGCTGGAGGTGAAGCTTGTTCATTCAAAGTCGGGCTTCAGGAGGGAGGGGAATCCCAGAGGCTTTGCAAGCTAGTGGCAAAACCAGACACCTCCTTCTAGAACATTTTGCATTTTATGAGTTCCATAGATCGTGCTCTTCCCTTGTTCCCCCACTTGCAATGCCCTCCCCACCCCCGACTCTTCTCTCTCACTGAATTTCTGGTTCCACATGTGGACGTCAAGGAAAATGCGTTCCATGTGTTTCTGGTTGATTTGCAGTTAACTCCCCAGAAAATGACTTGTAAGTCCCATTGTCCCCACCTCCACCCAACCCCACCAGTTTAACTGGGAGGTTCGATCATTGCCAAAGCTGCGCTGGAGAACGGGAGGTCAGCTTCCAAGTGGACCTCGAGGCTGGACAGCAAAGTCTCGGGATCTCCGGGCCACGGAACCCTGCTGCCACTGGAGTGGGAATGCGGGTCGTGGGGCGCCTCACCTCGGCTCCTTTCGAGCGGCCCCCCAGTGGGGCTCCCAGCATCCAGGAGCCTCCCAGAAGGAAAGCGTGCCTCCTTTGTCTGCTTGCCTGCCTCTCCAACCTCTCCATCAGTGCCGTACAGCTGTGTTTCTGTGAAAACAAGGGCGCCAGGAAAGAGAAAAACACTGTTTATGAGACTGCCTAGATTGGGGAGTCATATAATTTCAATAGCCCTGAGATATACACAGCTGACTACTTATGCAAATTTCAGACATCGTGTTTGAACAAAAGGTTGCACAGTAACATAACCTGGAGCTTTTATTACTAATGAGGCACTTATTTCCATTTGAATACAGAAGTGTGTATTTTTTTCCCCTTTTTACGGCTTCTCATAATTGTGTCTAATAATATAAAAATAACACCGGGTCATCATCTCCACGAGGCTTAGACATCAGACGCAGACGTGTGTCATGGCAGCCGTCGGGAGATGTGACGCCTTGCTGACTGCTCGCTCCCTGGCACAGTTTGAAGACACTCAACCCAGGAGCCTCCTTGGAAGAAGAAATCCCATTAACGTTGTTCTCCTCGGAATGCCGCCTGTTCTTTACGTGTGCTTTTAAAATTCAGAGCAATAGGAAGAAGGAAAGACGGTTTAAAAGAAATGGCCATGTTTGGTCTTTATTACCAATTAGGTAAGGCGTTTTCGGCACAGATGAATAGCGGCCGCACACCCGCCAGCGTGCTTGGTACCGTGGTGTGCTTCAGAGAGGGAGAACTGGGGGGGGGGGGTTCTTAACGTGATAGATGTCCCACAGGTGCGTCATCGTGCCACAGTGAACTTTATTCAGTGGATAAAATAAATGAGAGAGGCAACGGAATATATAAATGAAAAGATAAATGACTTGAATAAACCCTAGAATCCATTAAAACTTCTGAGGTTGCCCCAGTGTATACACACACACACACACACACACACACACACACTATGTTAACCAGGTGAGCGGATGGATATGTTAATTCGTTTGGTTGTGATGATTGTTTCGCAGGATATACACTTATCACATCATCGAACGGTGCACCTTAAACGTATACGATTTATATTTGTCAGTTATACCTTAACAAAGCTGAGGGAAGAAACCAGAAGAATCAATCTTTCGGAGGCAATACTTCTGGGAGGGAGTGAGATTTTAAAGATTTGTGTATTTATTTGTCAGAGAGAGAGCACAAGCAGAGGGGAGCAGCAGGCAGAGGGAGAGGTAAGCGGAGGGAGGAGGGTCCCCGCTGAGCAAGGAGCCCAATGCGGGACTCGATCCCAGGACCTTGAGATCGATCTGAGTGGAAGGCAGACCCTCCACCGACTGAATCACCCAGGCATCCCAGGGAGTGAGATTTTAAAGGGCATTTGCCACCCAGCGAGTAGGTGGTCGGTGGACCCTTGGGGGATGAGGTGACCCCAGTTGAAGGTGAGGAGAGAAAGTGTGTTCTCAGCCTGCAGCTTCTTGACTTAAACACAGGACCAGGCTGATGAAATTACATGTGTCAACTTGACAGGTCCCTGAAGACCCAGACAAATGGTCAAACATTATTCTGGGTATGTCTGTGAGGGTGTTTCTGGATGAGATTATCATTTAAGTTGATGGACTTTGAGTAAAGCAGATTGCCATCCCTTGTGTGGGTGGGCCACATCTAACCAGTTGAAGGTCTGACTAATATATATATATACATATATACACACACATACACACACGCATTGAAGGTGGAGTAAGAAAGAATTCTCTCTCTCCCTGCATGACAAGATTTGGGCTGGAATATCAGTTTTTGTTTGTTTGTTTGTTTTCCCTGTTTTTGGACTCAAACTGAAACACCAGCTCTTCTTGAGTCTCAAGCCTACCATCCCCTGGACTAAAGTTTATACCCTCAACCCCCAACTCAATGACTGCAGATCTTGGGACTGGTCGGTCTCTATAATTGTCTGGGTCAATTCCTCGTAACACATCCCTTCTGCATGTGCAAATCTCCTATTTGTTCTGTTTCTCTGGAGAACCCCGAACCACTGAGGTGCCCAAAATGCAGAAAGGAGACACAGGGGATAACTTCCATTCGACGATGGCAACTCTTCTGCGTTACTTACAGAAAACCTGCCCTTCTCCCCCACGCCCAGCTTTAGGATTAGGTGGTCAGCTCCCATGTGAGTGGCAAACTTTTCTGAACTACAGAGACCTAATACTGTGGGAAAAGATTTAGGGAATATCATTAGTTTCCTTCCACAGAGAAGTCTCTTCTCCCCACCCTTCACATGGTGTCACTTTTAAGGTACGGAGCATGCACGATAATGAGAGTCAAAACAGGCAGCCAGTCTCCCCAAAACGGAGACGCCCATCAGCTGTCCCGTCCACCAGTAGCTGGAACCTAAGCCCCAGCAGGGGCAGAAGCTCCTGCCCGAGGGGGGCAGCCACCTCAGTGCTGGGACTCACCGCTTCCAACGCTTCCATCGTTCACAGACGTGAAAAAGACCCAGGTCTGGCCAGGCGATTTCCAAGAAGCTGCTGATGGAGATATTGGTGAGCTATTGTGGAATGATTTTATTTTCAGTAGAAAGAAAGAGAATGGAAGGAAGGAAGAGAGGGGGGGAGGGGGGAAGAAGGAGAGAAGGCTATTCATGAATATAAATGCAGAAACATACAGTCTCCCATCCATATATATATGTATATATATCCTGAATATATATATACATTGAAAATGGTTTTCTCACAGATTAATTAAACTGAGAAGTGCTGACCTGTCACCCTCAGTCTAACAGGATATACGCCTCTTGTCTCAAGTGCAGGATCACAAATTACTGGGGAACACTTATTAGCTAACTCCTTAATTATCCTCTCCCTCTGATTTTTTTTAAAGAGCTTATTGACGTGTTTGAGAAAGAGATAAAGAGAATGAGAGGGAGAGGGAGAGCGAACCTGAAGCCGACTGCACACTGAGCTCAGAGCCCGACGCGGGACTCTGTCCCATGACCGTGGGGCTCCGTCCCAGGACCGGGAGATCCAGACCTGAGCCGAAAGCAAGAGTCGGACGTTTAACCGACTGAGCCACCCAGGTTCACCCCACCCCCCCAAACTCTGATTTTCAAAATCGAACATAGCGGACGCCTGTCTGGGAGCCAGAGCATGTGAAGCTGTGTCTGGGGGAGGTGCACAGGGGGGTGTCCTGACGCTCCCCTCCTCACCTGTACCTTCGTTTTTAGGCAGAACTGGGATTGTACCAGTTTATTGTTCTCCCATCTGTCTGACCACCCGGTCCTAGGACCAAAGCCCCAGGGACACCCTGCTTTGGCACCCTGAACCCCCCTCCTGGGGGGTCATGTACTGTTGTCGTCCTAGGACACTTAGAGACCCCAGCTGTGGCCACGTGTGGTGTCTCCATGGCTCTTAAGGCACTTAGGTTTCCCACGACTGTCCTTACACCTTGTTGAACTCCAAAAGGACAGAAGACAGAGTGTGGAGGCTGAAAATGGCCTTTGACGTTCTCTCCAAACCCTGTATTTTAGAGGTTGAAAAACTGAGACCCACAGAGGTCATGGCGTTTTCTCAGACTTCTGCAGCTGGCGAGTGGCCAAATGAGGACCAGAACCCCGGGTCTGCCCGCTCTCAGCCGGGTGCGTTCTCTAGGACACCGAATACACATGAGCCCCTGTGCCCAGGGCCACCCAAGGAAACGGGCCGGGCCCAGGAGCTGAACGCTCCAGGCATCCATGCGGACGCCGGGGGCTTTTAAATTCTGGGTAGGAGATGCAAGAGGGTTTCTAAGAGCCTCTTGACAAGCAAATGGACAGGGGTTGAGTTTTCAGAATGAGGAGGATTACTGGGAAGGCAGGACTTAAATGTCACCAGGGACCCAGCTGTACCTCATCACAAGGCTCCGAGCACTTGGGGTCCAATCTAGAGAAGCCAGAAGGATATGCAGCCCAAGGCAGGGGGCTCAGCCTCTGCCCCACACCTGCGTACATCCCCCTGCAGTGTTTCCAGGAAGTGGAGCGGGCTGAAAAGGGAGGAGTTGGTGAGTTTAGGGGACATTGAATAACAGCCTCTCCTGTCTGCTCCTCTTTTATGGGGCTTGCTTGGACACCTGTGCTGGCCAGGAAATGAAGCTCTTCCTTCCTCATAGGACGGCGGTGACAAAAGCAACAGCAAGTCAGGGCAAACGGTGTCAGCTGAAGAAATGCTATGGTGTCCAGAGATTGTCATGTTTGTTCTGTGTTAATACTCCTTTATATTGGTTGAGACAATTCTACGAAAGAGGGACTATGCACATCCAAAGAATCCATTTTTCCCTCCTCCGACAGCACAAATGCGAACACATTTGCACGCACGCACGCGCACACACACAGGTCTCGTGTTTGGAGTTTTGAGAGAGGTGGAGTGGAGAGAATGATATTGTTGCCAGCGGTGTCGCTGATTCGCCTGACCCTGCGGGGTTGTGCGGGAAGCCCGGGGATGGGAGCCAGGCGGGCTGTCTATGAGGACGACAAAGTCAGCCTTTCCCGCATTCAGTAGAATGAGCGGGTGAAGCCAGCCCTTTGCAGAGCAGCCGCCCACCGTCGTTAGCAAGACATTTCCTTCTTCTAACATCAAGCAAGAAGAAAAGTCTTCCTTAAAATCACCTAACTTCCATGAAATTAAAATCATTTTATTACTGTAACCCCTGGATTGAAAGCAGTAAGTTACACTAAGCAACATTGTTTTAAGTGTCCAAGAACTGAGGGAAAGTGAGTGCCTATCTACAGGGAAATTTTCTGGAACGCAGAGAGGTCTCTATATTTCTATTCATGCGCAGAAGCAAGCTCCTGGCCACGACTGAAGACCCCTGCCAGGAACCAGCAAGAGTGTGTCCTTGTCCTTGCTGAGGCTGTAGAGTTTTGCTCTGGTTCCCATCCAAGATGTTTTCTTAATGCTGGACCAGGGGATACCTTCTTTTCTTTTCCTGCTCTTTCCTAGCTAATCCATCCTGGCTAGCAGAAGGCGTGGGTCCACGTCAGCACTTGTCCAGCAGAATGCCTCGGTTTGCATCTCCATCTGCCTCTGGACGGGGACCAGCTGCCCCGCCCACATAGGGGGGGCCTGAATGACGCCCCACAGTGACAGCCAGAACCGTGAAAATGTATTGAAAACTGATTATGTGCTATACCTATGGCTTCGAGTAGTTGGTGTCCATTATTCCAATTAATCCTGTGGACATTTTATAGGTAAAGAAAGGAAGCAAAGGGCGTTTAAGGAATATTCCCCGGGTCATAAAGCTACCAAGTGGTTGGCCTCATGAGCACTCCACGCCCTCCTCCTTGACAGCTTCCCACCTATTTTAGTGACTGATTTAATTTCTGTAATCCGTTCATCATCCCATTTCACTGGATTCACACAGAAAAAAAAAAATCATAGCATATCCCATTTGACATTCCCACTGTGACTTTCTTCAAGCAAATCTAAAAGCCGTTAATGCAATTACTGTTTGAATCTCGAGGACAAAGAAATACTCCTATCAATTCACAGGGCGGTTCTTACTGTCTGTCACCAGAGAGTGACCTTTCAGGGGACAGAGGATCTACACCCAATTAAGAGAGATGATTCCTCAAAAGCCCAAGGCCATGAGTAATTGAAACCCTCCAGCCAGGGCAGAGAGAGTTCAGAACCGGGTATCCGTAGTAGATAAATTAGGTCACGGTAGCTTCACGGAAAACCTATTCCCTATGGCTTCCGTTGCCACCGCTTTGTTAGAATCCCGATTGCAAGAAGAACATGGGATTTTTCTCAGTCAGGGGTTGCGGTGCAATAATATATATATATGATAAAATGTAAGATATTATAATAAAAATATATCATATATTTATATACAATATATGATAAAATATAATATTATATAGAACAATATAATATATAACTATAATTTAAGTAAACATCATTATAATAAATATAATACTGTGTAATATTTTATGGATGATATATAATAACTATGTAAATTATATGTAAATATTAAGATGTACAACATATAGTCTTATAAATATGTTTAGTGTGTCGATATAAATTTTGTTAATACATATATTTGGTCTCTGTCCCTGGATCCTGCTTAGAGGTTGAAACAGTCTCATGTTTTCCTGATGGGAGTTTCTTTTCTTATTCATAACAAGCCCCTTCTGACCAGACTGTGTCTGTTTCTGCCGACAAGGACACTCATGGTGGGTTCCTAGATAGTTTCCAGGGCGCGTTTGTCATGCCCGAAACACCAAGCATGGGATTAGAGAACCGGCACTCTGAGCTGTACACCCTGATCTCCAGGAAGCGCAGAAGGGTAGAAGTTGGGTTCAGTCACTAATGGGTAATGATTGATTTCATCAGTCGTGCCTGGGTAACCAAACCTCGGTGAAAACTCCAGATGGTAACACTGAGAGAGCTGTCTCGTTGGTAAACATACCCACGAACCAGAAGGCTCTCGTACCCTGACTTCTTGGGAACAGGGGCCCCTGCATGTCCCCAACACAGAAACACGGCCCTCACCCTTGCCTTTCTTCCCTTTGGCTGTTCCAAAGTTTCATCTTTCATAATAAGAGCATAAGTCTAGCATTTTCCGTGAGTTCTATGTATTGTTCTAGCAAATTATTGAATCGGAGAAGGGTCTCGTGGGCATGCAGGTACCCAACACTCGTTGGTGGCGTCTGAAGTGGGGACAGTTTTGTGGGACTGAGCCCTTAGGGACCCTGCACTCGTTCTGCATGGTTAGAGTCACTATTGAACTGACTTGCAGGACGCCCAGCTGGTATCAGAGAGTTGGTTCTGGATCACAGAAGCTAACACGAAATGGAAGGTGAGTATATGTTGAAACTTAGCATAAGGGGAAAGTACAAACTTGCATGACATGTTATTGAATCTGTTTTATAGTGTGTTTCCCATTTGTCTGGTAAGACCCAGCTACTTAAAATAGTGACTTTTCAGAGGCTCCTTCCAGAATCCTTTGCTAACCTGCCAAGCTAACTCAAACATAGCTTCTTTGGCCCCCCAGGGCATACATGTCTGCTTGTACATAGCCCACGGAGCAGTATGGTTGTCTCACCGATTAGTATCCTCCACTCACTGGTTCTCAGCTGGGGGAAATTTTGCCTCCCATGATGTATCTGGTGATGTTTGGGGTCATTTTTGATTCTCATGACCCGCTGGAGATGTGGATTAGGGCCTGGGATTTGCTGAACATTCTTTAAGGCACAGGACAGCCCTCACCACCAAGAATCATCTGCCCAAAAAACCACCACTGGCACTGTCATCAAGAAATTTGGGGTTTCCAGTGGACTGGGAGCTACTTAAGGCTGGAGGTCACCTCTTACCCTCTCCTGCATCGTTTGTACAGAAGCAACACTTGCTGAGTGGCTGGAGAAATGAGAGAGGAAGCAAGGACGCTTCTGTCTGGCCACTATAAATGACAGGGCAGTCTCTCTCGAAATGTGCAAAATTCGGCACTGAAATCATTAACACTCGAAAACATTTTTGTGAAGTGAGCTAGGTTTAACGCCTCATGGGACTGTCCAGGGTCCCGGAGAATGGGCACCATGGAGGGTCTGGAGTGGAGCCCGCTGAGTAAGGAAGCGTAGAGCTTCGGTGAGATACTGAGCTTTGGCACCGAATGTGGACTGATTTCACTTCTGGCGTTAACAGTATAATCTTGAGTACACGATTCTTTAGTTCCGAGCCTCTGTTTTGTCTTCCAAAAATGGGAATATGCGATTTACCACAGAGATGAACCTTGAAGATCTCATGCTAAGTGAAATAAGCCAGTCTCAGAAAGACAAGTACGGTGTGATTCCAGTCGTACGAGATACCCAGAGCATCTAAAATCATAGCACAGCAAGCAGAATGATGGACGCGAGGGGCTGGGGGGGGGTGGAGGGCAGCGGTAGCGGGGGGGATGGGGAGCTGTTGTTGAATGGGGACAGAGTTTCAGCTTGGGAAGAGGCAGTGTTCTGGGCATGATGGTGGTGATGGTCATACAGCAGTGTGTTTGTACTTAATGTCACTGAGCTGCGCATTTAAAAATGGTTAAAATGTTAAATTCTATGTTATGTATATTTTACCACACTAAAAAAAGAAAGAAAGAAAGAAAGAAAGAAAGAAAGAAAGAAAGAAAAATCAAGATCTTTTGCAATCAACGTGGATGGACCTAGAAGGCATTACGCTAAGGGATGTCAGGAGAAGACAAATACCATCTGACTTCACTTATCTGTGGAATCTAAACAAACAAACAAACAAAAGGTACCAACAAGAGAGAAGGAAACTGCCTCAGGATGTATCAGAGAGGGAGGGAGCTGGGCAAGAATCTTAACTTAGAAAAAAAATAAAAGAAGAAGAAGAACCTTAACTTGGGCACCTCTGCGCTGTACTGCCCTACACTCCTGAAGGCAATCATTTCTGTCTGGAACAATGTCTGTGTCCTTGTGGACTATCAGCTCTGGGAGGGCACCTGGTGAGTTCTCTGGAGGCACTCGTTGAATTGGCAAACCCTGTTCCTGCACTTGCGTTTGAGGTCTAGTGCTTAGGTGTCAGTGAGCTAAGGGACAGAAGCTGGAACAGAGTCTCCAACCACCGAATGGGCATTTCTCAGTGCCCTGAAGCCCAACCCAGCCCTCTAGGCTTCGCCCCTCCTCCACACCGTGTTCTCCCCGTTCCTTCCACCGCATGCCACCTTAGAAGTCTGCTGAGATTTCTACAAAGGAGCAGGAGCCATCCTTCTGGCTCAGTGGCAAGGAAGCTTCCTGCAAGCATCGTCCATCTCTCATACCCGCTCCAGACTTGGAACCGCCCTGGGTCCTGCCCGCTTCCTCCTGCCTGCCTCCCCCACCTGTGTGGGTACCAAAAAACCCAAAGCCCTTTCTCCCCCAGCGTTGGATCATGAGAAGCCCGCCTTCTAGTTTTATCTGCCAATACTGATGATTTATTCAAACTCGGGGAGGACACTTACCCCATTGGTGCCCCAGCTCCCTCTCTGAAATCCGAATTTTAGCACAAACTGCCATTCATCCAGAATCTAACCAACTGGAAAATTCATGACCAAAATTCTTCTTAACACCAGCCATTGGGGAGAGCAATCGGCCGTAGGAAGACGGAAGCTCACGCCAAGCGTGTATGGGTACCGAGAAATATCATTTCCTGTTCTCCTGTTTGTTTTTTCACGGAACAAGCCTACGGGTAAGAAGAGATACAGTCAAGGAAAGGAGGCCTACAGAAGCGCCCAGAAACAAGGGAGGGGAGATGGAGGAAGTGGGCAGAGAAGAGTCTGGTCCGTTAGCTCACCATGCAACAAGTGTATCAAATACAAAGCAAGGATTTCGAGGGGTGCCTAATGGAAAGCCCAGAGGAGATGCCTTCGGGAGAAGCTGAGGCTCTCATAGAGGGCCTGTGTGCCGTGTGTGTTCAAGTAAGAGTCTGGACTGGAGAGGCTGGAGGAAGGCTGTGCGGATGCCCAGGGGAGTGACCCGTGACACCAGAGTCACCCAGGAACATGTCTTGGAAAGGGCACTGGTCTCCCGGCTGAAGCCCTGGGCTTGCATCTTGTGCTACCTTCGACTTCAGTGTCTTTGTCTTTAAAATAGATACAACGACACCTACTTTGTTGCCGGGAAAGTCATATTAAGCAAAACATATGAAAATATATAACATCCCAGGTGCCCCGTGGGGAGCTCAGAAAATGTCAGCTCCATCAAGCTCACGGTCTGCCTCGCTGAAATGAACGGCGTTCAATACACTTGGCTGTCAGGGAACCGTCGGAATGTCTCCAGTTTCCGACGCAAGCACAAGATTTATGTTCGGGAACGCAGCTGACTGGCTGGCCTTCTGTACCTTCTGAAGGAGGAGACTTAAAAACTCGATGCAAGATGCAGGCGGTGAAAACAATATTTAGACTACAAAAGTGCGGAAGAAGTTTCCGAATTTTTTCTTTCTTTCTGATATTCACATGCAGAACATGTCCGGCCCCAAAACGAGTTCCAATGCAGATAATAACAGTAGGCTTTGGAGCTGCTCCCTGAAATCCGGTCATCAGAATTCCGTATGGAGACAATGCCTAATCTTACTTCCCAGGCTCAATAAAATCCAACTGTTCGGGGGTTAAAAGCAGGAGAGCCCAGAAACCAGTGTGGCACACATTAGCTTGTTGCTTACGAAAGTCAAGCCAACTATACATAGGCAAAGGCAAAAAAAAATTTTTTTTTCTGACTTGTCTCATAATGTATCTGTAGTTCGGGTGACTTCCAGGGGAATTACCATTTTAAAGCCTAGCTGTACCTGAAGCAGAATGCTACGGAGAGAGCTCACAGGAAAGGAGGATTAGTATCTAAAATACCGTTTCCGTCTCTCTAGTTGCCATTAACATACATCATTGATTCAATCTCTGTGCCCAGATGTTACCCAAAATGTAAGATTTATGATTATAGAAAAATGGCATGGGGAAGGGGATCAATCGTAAGATTTGCAATCTCGGTTTGACACAGAATCGGTGATTTAGAAATGCTGTAGAGCCTGCGATTCTGGTAGAAGGAAAACAAAACTATTTGGTGTTCCTCTGCAGAAATATGCCAGATGTGAAGACTTTCACTACTCGTCAGGTCTCTAAAGTGAGTTCAATTAATGAAGTAATCGATTTCAAGGCATGGACCTTTAAAATATACCAAGTTTTGGAAGATTTTTTGTTTTGCTTTGTTTTAAGCCATCAGCAGAACCACGGCCACAGCCAATTTCCTATGGCAACGTTCTCTGGGGCTTTTTTGGCACAACACGAAGCAAAGCAAGAATAATGTGTTTTGTCCAGTTCTGTTAAATAATTAGAAAACCGCTCACCAGTTACTCCCAGCTGGGAGCTAACATTAATATAATTTCCAGCCTGATCTTTCAAAGTTCAAGGCAGAATGCAAGCTTAGATGCTTGACTATTTCCCACATGCAGAATGTATTTCTTTGAAAATGTGGTATGGTATGAACTTCACTAAATCGTGCCACATAATTTCAGAGGGGATTAAGAATTCAGGTCTTTTTAAATGTTGTTGGGTGTTGTGTATTTAGGGTAGTTCCTTATTCTCCTGAGTCAAAAAGGTACTATCCTTGGAAATGGAAATTCATAATAGGAAAGTTTTTAAACATCCATTTGATTATTTATATTCCTCGTTGCTAAACAACAGGGAGATCAGAACTGAATTTATAAAAGCTCTAGAATTATTACATTTTCCAACTGTAAGAGGCTCAATTTTTCTGAGCCTATAGCATGAGTATATTTAAGAATACCTTCTCTGATTACAGCCCGAGTTACCGTTCTCTGTTTATACTGGGGTTTTTTGTATTTGTTTTTTTGTTTTGTTTTGGATTTTTTTTATTTGTCTTTATGTGGCTTTCAAGAATTTCTAAGTAATGTTTATGCACAAATCATATATTGTTTTTCTGTTATTGCTTCACGGTGTCTGTCTTATTCCCGACTCCTAGCCGCTACATCCCCTTGTCTGGCACAGGTGTCCTGCTTTATATGTACATTCTCCTAGAAAGAATAGGTAGGAAACAGGAGAAGTCAGGTCGTCCATGGGGTAAGGTTACTGTTAACAGAACGCTAAGTAAACAATGGAAACTGTCCTAGTTCAGGCTGTTGTTGCAAAATATGAGAGACCCATGCCTTAAACCGCAGACATTTCTTTCTCGACATTCTGGAGGCCTGAAGTCCAGGATCGTGGTAGGTGCTGGCAGATTCTATTCGTGCCGACCGTCCGTTTTCTAATGAGTGGATGCCCGCCTGCTCTCTGTGGCCTCACGTGGCTGAGAGGAAATCTCTCTCTCTCTCTGACGCCATCACGAGGGCGCCACCACTGGGACTTTATCTAACCTGCATTGTCTCCCAGAGGCCCATCTCCAAATACCATCACGAGGGGTAAAGTCTTCAGCATATGAGTTTGAGAGGGGATGTGATTCGGTCCAAAGCCAAAACCGGACCAAGAGGAGCCAAAGGAAATCATGGCAGGACCCAACCTGGAAAAACAATTCACGGCAGAGCAGGGGTTTGAATTAATCCCAGAGACAAAATGTCAGTGTTCCTACAGAATCTTCTTGCACGTTCCACATTGCGTTTGTAAAGCTGTGCCGTTCAAGGGGACCCGGTTGGCTCGCAGGCCCCACACCTGAGTTAAAACTCTCCACGCAGGCCCGACAGGGCGCCCCATCAGCAGGCAGGCACTTGGGGCCGGTGAGCCCTGATCTGATGCTCTACCAAGTCCTACCTGTGGGTTTCCTTGGGAGAGCGTCCCATGGCTGGCCTCAGCGTCACCCCGATGGAGGGCATGCACCTAGCTGAGACCACTGCCTTTGTGTATGAGGGAGCCTTCCGGCCATTCGTCTGGCTGGGTTGAGAATGGGCACGGTGAGGAGGCAGGGGTTAGCCCCTGGGCGACTCTCACTATCGCTGAGATCGGAGGAGGTGGAGTAGATCTGAGGCCCCCATACCCTATTTCAGGCAACTAGTCTGCCAGCAGCTGAGGTTAAAGCAATAGAGATGGATTTCTTAAGACGGACCAAAGATACAAAGGGATTGTTAGATTTCAAAGTCAAGTGTCTGATCTGATTAGAGGAAATGAAAAACGGAAAGAAAAAGAATAATCAGAAATAATATTAACAGTGAGGAAAGGAAGGAGGAAGGGAGGGAAAGAGAGAGAAAGAGAAAGTGCCTCAAAGTCCATCCGATTTCTAAATACTTCAGTCATTTCCCCAATTGCTAAGGACTGATTACATATGTGACCTAATCAACATGGGATTTAGAAATCTCCCAGAAAATTTTAAAACAAAATAAAACGACCCGATCCCTCCGGTTGCTTAGAGCCTGTTGGTCCGTCCCTTCTCCCCGGGTTTTCTACCCTGGTCCTGAGAGATCTCCCCCACCCCACCCCCGCCTTCCCCCTCCCCCTGGAGGACTCCACAAGATTATTTGGGCAGCTGAATCAAGATGCTGACTTCAGCATTGTGAAACACAGCAGCCCGGAGTCCAAGCCGAAGGGCCTGATTTGCTGACAGTTTTATAAGCCTCAGTAAATGCCAATGGCTCCCTCCTCCTGCCTTTGTGTGGTTTGCATCCCAGCGGCTGGAAGGCTGGAAAGAGGCTGCCTGTGAGTCCCCGTCTGAGGCTCCTTAAAGGAGTGGCCCAAAGGGATCACAAAATGCAGACCAGCCCCGGAGGACACCCGGCACTCAGTTCTTCGATTGCATGGAGGTCGCACGGACACCAGCCAGGAGGGGACAGACGTGGAGTGGTGGAGGGTCTGGTAACCGCCCTTCTGCAAGCCTTGAGAAGCTTAGGAAGGGCGTGCTTCCCGACCAAAAGAATGGGTGACACGCCACCGTTTAGCGAACAACTTCTTCTCTTTGAAACTTCACGAACTCCAAGAAATGGAGCATCCAACTTCATGCAGTGATGGGAATAATAATAAAGCGAGGACATTCTTGGAGAAGCAGAACCTTTCCCCACCGCTGCTCCCTTTCCAGTGAGAATAAACACCCATGGGCACACACGCAGGTGCACACACACGCGCGTGCGCACATACACACCACTCTTTCAGGCTGAGAATGCTCCGTGCTCAAGAAGCTGATTCCGCTCAACGGGTACATCCCTGTAGTTCCCCACTGCCGCCGCCACTGCCGTTTACATTGTAAAACCTGAACATCCCAGAACCAATAAGTGGACACAGATCTGCCGGCCGGGGTGTTGGCACCCAGTACAGAGGGCCTCCTGCCTGCGGGGCTTGAGTAGGCAGAGGGCCACCCCAATGATGGGGAACACAGTGTAGCTCATACCAGGCACAACACTAGACATTTTACCTGCATTATCTCAAGCATTCAGCGCACAGAAATGCAAAAACATTTTGTGCACTGGAATTTCTATTTTCCTATCTTTTATGGCAAACACTGTGGCTTAGAAAGTTTAAGTAACGGCCAAAACTCATGGCAGAAGTTGCTTTGAGCCCATATCGTAGAATTCAAATGTATCTTGTATTTGCCACAAAGATACAGAAGAGCAAAACACCCTGAAACATAATGGTTTAAAGCAATAACTTGTTCTCGGGAATGTGCAGGTTGGCAGGAGGTCAGCTGAGCGAGGATGAGTGCCATTAGAGGTGAGTCTGGTCCATGTGACCCTTGTCTTTTCTCTGGGACACGTGAACCGGCCAGAGCACCTTCTTCTGATTATGACAGCTGATCAGATGATGTGCAAACCACATACAGAAATGCACAAGCCCTTGGTCTAGCCTTGGAACTGGCACGCCCAGCACTGGCTTCCCATTCTATTGGGCAAAGAAGGACACATGGCCAAACCCAGACCCAAGGGCGGAAAATACATGTCACTTCTTTCATGGGAGGAATGGTGAAGCCTGTTAGGCAGATTATAGATAAGGAAGGATGGAGAATTAAGGCAGGTACACAACCTACGGCCTCCATGCTCTTGACCTCCACACTGTCTCCCTAGAACTATCCTAGTAAAGTTGGCCATCTGGGATTCAAGAAATTCATTCTAATGTATATCATTTCATGTTGGGAGATGAAAAGAGCTTCTGGTTAAGAACATTGCTTTGGCAAGAACATCAGAAGATTCTCGTCCTAAATCCCAGCTGTTGCCCACTAACTAGGGGACCTTTCCAATTAATTTAAATTCTCAAAGCCTCATTTTCCTAGTAAATAATAAATGCCACGTGCTCAACATGATGAAGTCAATATTTCCTGCCACTTTAGAATTTACAACTCTATAGGAGGTCAAGGCCTTCGATACCGTTCGGGAATTATCCATGCTATGGAGGTCGAATGGGATAACTTTCATCTGGAAGGAGGAGCTAACGATGAGCATCTTCATCCAAAAGACCTCCCCAACTCCCTCCAAAACAGAAATAAGAACACAGATTCCAGAGCTGCTGTAGAGGAAGTTTGCTTCCCCCACCCGGGTTCGCATTTATTTATTTTTTTAAGGTTTCATTTATTTATTTGACAGACAGAGACCACAAGTAGGCAGAGAGGCAGGCCAGGGGCCAGGGGTGGGGGAAGCAGGCTCCCCGCTGAGCAGAGAGCCCGATGTGGGGCTGGATCCCAGGACCCTGAGATCATGACCTGAGCTGAAGGCAGAGGCTTAACCCACTGAGCCACCCAGGCGCCCCCTGGGTTTGCATTTAAAGTACTTCAAGCATTTTAACCAAATATATTGCCATCCAACATTTCTTTAAGTGTCCCTTGACTTTGGAGCTCAAATGTGTGTGCTGTAACGCTGTAAGACCTTATTTGTCATCCAACATCGTAAGAGATAAGTGTGTGTGCGTGTGGCTGTGTTGGAAACAGACTTCCTGTCTCCATGAATTATTCTGAATGGGATGTTCAACATACATGCATGCCCTTGCCTCAGTCTTTAAATCCTCCTATTTCTAGCTCATGTAAACCCGTTCAGAAAAGTGATATTTTTGTCTGTTATGGAGGGACCATCCTAGATGGATGACTTTTCAGTGTACGGAACTACCTGTCCTGGCATGAGGTTCGCCCACCTCACCAGCAAAAATGTCTGAGTTGGGGGCTCTCCAGGTTAACCAGACAGCAATGAAGCAAGCAAAGCAGTGAAATGGGAAACCAGAGGTCTCGATCCCTTTTCTTGACTATGTCAATGACATCTGAGAAAGAAAAGAAGCTTCCCTGGTGTACAGAATGAATGGGAACTTCCATGGCATCCTCAATGTTATCACAATCTGGCCCGACCCTTGCAGCTGAGCCATGTGTCCTCCCGTGGGACATAAATAGTCTCAGAGCATTCACCCAGGCCAGGTCACCCAAAATGCCAAAACCCTCCAACCTTGGAAATAAGTGACTCCTACATCTTTGCCAAGTCTTGCTTTATCCTGGTTCTCATGTGCCCTCCCTCTGGTTGAGATTAACTGAGACACCCTCTTCCAGGATCGTTCCTGCCTTTTGACAATACGCAGTTACTTAGAGCAAACCTCTGTTTCCTTAGATCCTCCCCCAAATCGCCCAACCAAAGCTCAGATCCTATAACAGTTTCTTTCCCACAACCTCTTACACAAACACACCCCAGGTTCCCCATGCTGCACGTTGCCTCTCACTGCAAGAGTGATAATTCCAGGGGCGCCTGGTGGCTCAGTGGGTTAAAGCCTCTGCCTTCGGCTCAGGTCATGATCTCAGGGTCCTGGGATCGAGTCCCGCATCGGGCTCTCTGCTCAGCAGGGAGCCTGCTTCCCCTACCCCCTCTCTCTGCCTGCCTCTCTGCCTACTTGTGATCTGTCTGCCAAATAAATAAATAAAATCTTTTAAAAAAAAAAGAGTGATAAATCCACTGCGTGATAAGTGAGTGATAAATCCACAGACGTGTTCCTGGTGGCCTTTGGCAGAGAGACCTTGACACATCTTCAGTATGGAGCTGAGTCCTAAGATCTTGGCTTTGGTTACTTATTTTTTGCATCTGACTACTGAACATTTTCTTTGTCCAGAGCCCCTGGGTATCTCGGGCCACCCACACAGTCAGACTCCCCAAGAAACTCCTCTCTGTGTTCCGTTCACTGTGGCATCCCATCCACCTGTATCAAGTGGGAGGTGCCAAACCACCAGTTAGAAATCCCAACCGGTGAACACTTACTGAGCGTCTCCAGGCTACGCTCCAGGCTACAGCTTGCGAGGAAATAGCTTTGCCTCCACATTATTTTAACTCTGCACCGAGTAATTCATGTGGTGTGGAGACACCCTCTGGAAGCTTACATCTGTGGGGACTAGAAGACCGGCACGTTGGAACAAACTCTACGCTACAGACCGTATAGACCTATTATGCCATCCATCAACACTTTCTTACCAGGAATTGGCAGGATGCATTAACAAAAGGGTAATTATTTATTAATGGTTTCTCGAAAACTGGGGTTTCCTCACATAATTTCAAAACACACAGGGCCATTTATTTTAAGTGGTTTCCAGACTTTGATAGATCGGATATTCTTTTGTGCTGGCAAAGGCATAAATGCAATGATGCTAACCAGAATAACTGTAGAAACTACACTGCCCCAGCACAGCCTTAGAAATCTCTGGACAATCATTCACATGAAGGAAACATCAAGGCGATAGAAAAACCATCTGGTTTCTATTGCAAGCACACTTGAACAGCTTGTAAAGGAAAAAAAAAAATTAAACATCACAACAAAAATCTGGCAGATGATAAACACAAGATTTTTACATTTATCGGCCAGTTGCTATGGACCAAGATCAATACACAAAGAAAAGCAACTGTCAGAATCCAGCACCTCTGACCAGACTGAAATGATGAGCAGAAGCAACTTGAAATAGAAACTGATTATAGTTTCACTGCCCCAAACGTAAGTCGCAAGAAAACCATTTATTTTCTTTACAGGAGATGGAAAATCCAAACAGAATAAAATTATCAGGATGTTGCAAAGCAAAGCCCTTCTTCGGGTGTTTCCAGTTCCAGTGGAAGCAAAATCGTAACCGCAGCCCAGGAGAGTGTCCAGCTGTGACGTCAGAGGTAAGTTGGCAGATTTGAATGTCGCGAACCATCCAAGGGTGATTTCAGTGGAATACGTGGAATTTCTGAGTAAGCCGCCGCTCATCAGCCCAGATAAGGTCCTCACTAAATATTTCTGCTTGCTTGGTGTCTCCACGCTCGCCGCTTGCGAGCCCGGGGCACTTCTGAGCTCATAGTTTGGACGCACAACAGCGTTCTGAATAGTTTGCAAAAGTGCACCAGAGAGCTGATCACCCAGATTGCTGGGTTCGTCTGAAAACCCAGCTGAACCTCGCCGGGGCTCGGCCTGCCTCAGCTCACCACTTCAAGACAGCCCGGTGGTTTCTCCTAGGATTTCCAGGTGTCTCTCTATACAGCAGCAATCCAAAGAGCGGGCAACCCAGCATTAAATTATTAATGCTGGGTTGCCCGCTCTTTGGATTGCTGCTGTATAGAGAGACACCTGGAAATCCTAGGAGAAACCACCGGGCTGTCTTGAAAAAAAAAAAAAAAAAATACCCTCTCCCAAGGAGGGCATTTCCATTTTCCCAAGTCTTCCTAGGGCCATTTAATGTATATTCATGTGCATGTGTGTGTCTGTAACTGTCTTCACCAAAGAGAACATCCTTTAACTCATCAAGTGAGAAACAGAGAGGGCACCTCCTCCTTCTCTTTTGCCTCCTAATCCTATCACCCTGGTTACTGGTTTCACATGAACCTTTCTATGCTCATCCAGCACTTATTGTAAAAAAAAGTTGCATCATATTTTTCACCACTTTCTGCAACTTGCTATCTTACTTTACGACTGTTATGGGCGACATTCTAACTCGTCCGTTGCAGGCATGCCTTCCGCTTATTAAAGCCGCAGCTTTCTGTCGCACGATCCTAGTCTCCTTTCTCCATGCACTGCCCTAATTCCTTCCAACGGCAGACAGCGGGGCAATAAACATCTTTGAGGGTGAAAAAAAGTGACAATGCCTTCGCTGTTTAGCTAAATGTGGGTGGCTTCATGTGCCTGAGGCTCTTGACTTTTCCCAAACAGCACCCGACAGACGCCTCCGAGTTTGTGGGCTGAGGTTGGCCGTAAGCTTTTAAGCGAAGGCACCTGGTTCCAAATGCAAGAACTATAGACATTTTAAAGAACTCCTTCTGGTTGCTGACCCTATATTTAATGGAACATGGAATCCCATCTTCTCTTGCTTTGAAATGTTTCCCCAGTGAATCCGCTCTGTCTCCGTCTCTCCTGCTGGCCCCTGGCGCCTCTCAGCTCTCATCTGCGTCCCTGGAACGTCGAAGTCGGCCACTCTGAGCCTCTCTCCCCTCCCTCGGATCTGGCCGCCTGGACATCTCGGCAACACTCTGTCCATGTGACGGTATTCTCCCACTGAGCGCCTTCCCAGCCGTCCCGCTGGCGCTGGGATCAAGTAAACACTCCTCAGCCGAGCTGTCCCAGTCCCTTGCTTTCTGCTGCCACCTGCTATTTTGCCTTTTCCCACCTGGACTGTGAACAACGTCCAGTTCCTCAAAAGCACCCCCTCCTCTCCTCTGTCCGGTCTCCACCTACCATGCCCTGAGCCCAGGTCAGTTTTGCCCTCCCTTCGCCCTCCCCGCCAAAGCCCTGGGACTCCAGCTGCGTGTGGACCAGGCCTATTCACCGTGAAGCTCAGGGAGCTTGAACTTTGGGGCCTCATGGGCTCCGGTCACTTTCAAAGTCCTGTACCTAATTTTATTATCTTTTAAAAGGTTTTATTTACTGATTTGAGAGACTGAGAGCACAAGGGGGGTTGGGGAAGAGGGAGAGGGAGAAGCAGACTCCCGGCTGAGCAGGGAACTTGATGTGGGATTCGATCCCAGGACCCCACAATCGTGACGGGAGCTGAGGGCAGATGCTCAACCATCTGAGCCACTGAGGCGCTCCTGTGTACCTAATTTTACATTAATGACTTTTTTTTTGGTCTTTTGGTGAGGGGATTCACCAAACTGTAAACTCCAGGCCTCACAAACCTGGGGCCTCCCTGTGGGCCACTGAACAGCTTTGCCACGTTATGCCTAATCTGTGGTCTTGTTATCCTCCTGGGCCTTTCTCTAATATTAATACCTCTGCGGTCTCCACGTAATTCCAGAACCTCCTCTTGTACAGAGCAGCGCGTTGAGAATTTCCCCAGGCGGATCTCAGTCTTGTTCCTTCGTTCCTCCCCCTTCTATCCACTTGTAACCTCTCTGTTTATCCGCCTGTCTGGGGCCCGATCTCCAGAACCGTTTCTAACACTTGCTAATTTAGCATTCCTGGCAAAGCCCAGGTACATCCTGTTGACTGATTCTTCCAACTCATTGATAAAGATTTTTAATAAACTCAGTCCTTGCAGAACCCCCTGGGACAGTCTTCTAAACCCCTTCCAGCGGCTGGATCCGCTGCCATTAGTGTATCTGTTCCACTACCTCTGGCCTACGGTTTTAGAGCCAGTTTTCAATCTACATTGGAATTCTCCTATTCCAGCCAATTTGAGCTTGTTTTGCAAGTAAAATTTCATGAGACATTTTTATCAAGTGCTTTAGTAAAGTCGGAATAAGTAACATCTGCTGTGTTGCTCTTAGCTATTCACTGGGGTGATGTGTGTGTGTGTGTGTGCGTGCGCGCCCGGGTGCGTGTGCATGCATTTTCCTTTCAAGAAGCAAGCTATTCAGTGTGTCTGGCAGTATTTGTCCCGAAGAAACCCAGGATGCTGTGGGTCCTGGATTTCGTTATTCTTCCCTGGTTTGGTGCTAGTTAGTTTCCATCCGCTGGGATTTTCCCTCCTCCTCGTATTTGTCTTATACTATAAACAATTATTTTAGCTCATCCGTGAAGCTGAGCATAGAGGACTGTGTGTCCCAAGGCCACCTCTTCCTCATTGGAGGAACTCAGGGGCTCACTCTCTGCTCCCAGCTGATTCTAATCAGAGTGAACTCCGTCGCACAGGCTACCCCCGGCTCCGGGCACTGGCGCCGATTTCGCTGTTGCACAAGATGACTTGGTGCATGGAAAACATATTTTCATTTCCTCCACTTTGCCGCAGCTCACGGCTGACCTCCCATGTTCCCACACAACTCAGGACCCCCTTGGTCCATCTCTCTGCAAACCCTGTGCGCCTCTATCTTCTGGAACGGGACAGGTCCTTACCTGACAGAGACTCTCTCCCTAAGCAAACGTTAGTCGGACTCCCCTAAGCTCTTTTCCCAAATAGACCTACCTGCCCCTCGCCTTACCTGCAGAGCCCAGTTTTAGCATGAACCCTGCTGAGTCCGTTTAGAGAGAAAGCTCACCTTCCCTAGCTGATCTCCCATGGTACATGACCAGGGTCTTGATCGAATGTCTGATGACCTTGAGCTGCTGTTAGCGAGAAACTTGGTCCCTTCCGCTAGAATCCGGGCTGTCCCTGATGTCTCCCTACTCCCCCAACCCATTGAAAGACACACGGAGGTGGAGTTCATTTCTATAATAATCCTCAGGCTCTTGAGGTGCTGCCCCTGGGGATTCAGAGATTTCTTGGGGTAAAAGGGGTTGACAACCAGGCAGGAGCAAGGAAAGAGAGCAGAGGCTAAACAGAATATTCGAAACTCAAGATAATTTTTACTAGTAATGATCTGTGGAAGAGAGAGGAAGAATAAGACAAAAAGACAGAGTTTGCATAAAGGTGAGCACGTATAGCTTTGAGGGCTTCAGAGAAATGAAAACTTTTGCTAAGAAAGATCTGTGAAGGTGACAGGAAGTCTCTGACCTAAAAGGGGAAAGCATTTTGAGTATTTTTGGTGAGTTTCTTTTTCTCCACTGATCCTACCCTCTGAGCCCACAGGAGACAGGGAACACCCCAGTTATCACTGCACCTGGGAGTTTGGGGGACGGAGATGCTGCCCCTCCCCAGAACGCCTCCCACGGTTCCCTGGGGTGGGGGGATGCAGAGGGATAAGGGGGTCATGGAGGCAGCATGTCTGGGTTCTGCTCTGTTTCCATTCCTAGAGCCCCAAGGTTCATTCTCTGAGCCATTTAGGATGCAGTACTTAGGACCTCTTGTCCCTTACAAACATGTTGGGAAATAAACCTCGCTCGTCCAGGAAATTGGGCCATTCTTGGGTTTTAATCTCTTTTCTAAAACCACAAGAGAGGTCATTTTCACCCCCAACAGTGGTTTCTGTCGACGGTTTTCACTATGAAGAAGAACAGTGACCTCATTCTGTGAGTGTCTAAGGAAGAAAATTCATAACACGTTTGACCGTTGGCTAGTGGTACTTCCATTCCATTTTTCTGGTTAAATGTTAGAAGAAGTGTGTCGTGAAATTCTATGCGAGACTATAACTAATCGTATGAGGGTCATTAAAGTGTGATTACTCCTTTATGATTGAGACTCCTCACAGCCCCCCAGCCCCCATCCACTGGTGTGTTTTATCGGGCGTTTGTACTGGGCTGTGGGAAAGCTCCCTTCAGGTCTGTAATCAGTCTCAAATTTACCCCTCCACTGTCTTTGTACCACTCCATCTTGCTGTCCTTTCTGGACTCTGCAACCTCCACGCCTGCCATCATCACCTTCCTGATGAAAAAGTAAAAATTAGTCCCCACCGAGAACGTGAAAACCCACCCGACCCCTCCTCAGGCTGGAATCACAGAGCCAGCTGCAAAGTTACTAGGAAATGATATTTCTCCCAAGGACATACTGCAACTCTAACAAGTCATAACAGCTCCTTCTTTGAGTGACTACTGCTTTTTCAGTCGCGGAGAAACTTTGTTCTCTAAAATCAGAGGCTGGAAGAGCCTTTGCTGTTTGAAACTGTATCAGTACGAGTGAAACCTCCCCCCTTTTACCCAGAGGACCTCATCGCTTTTTGACACGGAGAAGCGGCCATGATCCACAAGCCAGGTGCAGGAGAACTTCAGATAAAGGCATAGCATTCCATATATATCTTAGCTTTATTGTTTCCACGGAAACACGTTTCAGTCCAGACCTGATATTGACCTGTACATTATGCTACTTTGATTGGAGCCTATCAAAACATTGCTTCATTCAAATTTCATCTGAACTCGATCACTGCCCCCTTTTATCTTATTTGCTTGGTGGGACATTCTCCAGAATGCCTCCTCCTCATTGCATTAGATCAATAAACTGAATGTAGCAGTTTGTTCCTAGTGATCTAAGACCATTGGGCCAGGACACTAAGTGCCTAATGTTTATTCTGCAACCAAAAAAAAAAAAAAAAAAGAGAGAGAGAGAGAATTTCTCCAAAGTTTGGCAGAATAGTGACAAGGTTTCTCCCTACACTTATGTATGGTTCAAAGTATGTAGAAGCTAGAACTTCTTCTTTTATTAGGGATATTCATATATGAAAGAGGCTATGTGAATTATACAAATCTTGTACTCAAGGAGTCAAGATCGGTCAATACTTTCAGACAGATTTGGAAATAATTACCCTAGACTAGAGGTCACGTTTTTTTTTTTCTATAAAAGAGCAAGAGTAAATATCTGAGGCTTGATCACATGTGGTTAACTCTGCTGTGGGGCACAAAAGCAGCAGTAGACAAAGTGTAACTGAATGAGTGTGACCACGTTCCAATAAAACTTTATTTACCAAGACAAGCAGCGGGCCAGATTGGGCTCAAGAGCCATAGCTTTCTGACCCTGGTCTTTGGCCATGTTGATAAAACAGAATCAGAGGTTGTGAGTTTGCTAATTGTCTTCTCCATCGAGACTGTATGTCAAATATTACAGGAGTGCCTAAAGAAGGTAGATAAAAATTTGAAGAACTTTTAGAGTCCCCAGAAAAGGAAGTATTCCTATAGTTGTGATGAAGGACCATGAGAACAAACAAATATTTGGCACCTACACTGTGCTTTGTACTTTATGTAAAATGACAAATCTTCATAGCCTTACCAGGTAGGCAAACAAATCCCCATTTTATATGTAAGAGAATCTGATCCACAGACATTATGAAGCTTTCCTAAAGTCATTAGATTTTAATGGTGTGAAATGGCAGCACCAAAATGCAAAACTGAGTCCATCTTGCTCCAAAGCTTGCTGTTTCAAATATTTAAGCAAGTCAACTCTCCGATGCCCAACTATGTCTTCTTTCTCCTCCTTTCTAACAGGGCCAGGACATTGTATTCCCCTGCGTGTCTTTCATCAGAAACTTCTCTGGGGACTTAGTAAAAGAGAAGTTTTATAAAGATGAGCCACCAACTTCTTCCTGAAAGAGCCTCCTGACAACATCTTTCCAAGAACTGATGAGAAAGAACTAGAAGTATCGAAGACAAAACTCAGAAGAGGTTGTGAAGCTCTGTCAGCTAAGCCAACTCATGGAAAATAAACAATGGCCCCAGCTAATCAACAAGACACAAAAGTAGATGAGATCTTACGAGCTGGTACATGATTGCAGGGATTCTGATGCTAAAGGTATTGGGCTTAATACCTCCAAAGCCCCTGAGTAGTCTCCCACCCTCAAATTCAAATGCTGAAACCCTAACTCCCACTGTGATGGCACTTGAATGTGGAGTCTTTGGGAGATGAATAGGGTTAGATGAGGCCATGAAGGTGGGGCTCCCATGATAGGACAAGTGTTCTTATAGGAGGAGACCCAGGAGAACTTGCTATCTTGCTTCATTTGCATGCACATATTCAGGAAAGGCCATGTGAGGACATCGTGAGAAGGTGACGGTTCTTCAACCCAAGGGCAGAACTCTAGCCAGACACAGACGCTGCTGGCACCTCCATCTTGGACTTCCCTTTTCCAGAACTGTGAGGAAATTGATGTCTTTGCTCGAACCACCCAGTCTGTGGTATTTTGTTACAGCAGCCCACACTGACCGAGACACACTGCCAGGAAAAAACATGCATAAACAAAAATCTTTGATATAACTTGATCTCTTGAGAAAGTTCTATTTGAAATATATATATATATTTATATATTTTTTTAATATTTTTATATATTTATATAGTATATATATTTTACATATATATATATAGTATCTAAAGAAACCACACTCTCTTCACCTTTACAGTAATAAGCTATTGACAGAGCATTGAAGGTCTACCCCTCATGTCATCAGACAAGATTCTAATTGATTTCTAGACTCGAACCTGGGTCTCGTTACCTCACGCGTAGCAGCGAACATCAGTGGCTTGCCTTCACAAACCATGTGGATGACATACTCGCCCACTTGAGGGCTCGCCCACTTAGCTGAAAAGCTAGCTTCCTTCAAGTACATGCCAGTGGTAATCACCATCCTGTCATGACGCATCTTTGTGCCATTTTACATTCTTTGGGGAGGAGGGTGGGAAAGGGGACCACTGGCGGGGAGAGTAATTGAGTTATAGACTGTGGTTTATGAAACCCCAGAAAGACCCCCAATGGGGTACAAATCACAGCGTGCAGCTAAGATAGGCCAGCTGGGTTTTGCATGTAGGCTGTCTGTGGACTGAGCAAGTCTCCTCGTGGCCAGTTTTCGAGGTTGTTGTTTGGTTCATCTCTATCTCCCTCAGCAACTCAGTCTATACAGAGGAGCTGGTCCTGCAGGAAAGCCAAGCAAGTCCCATTGACAAAGGAGTCCCAGGAGTCGACTATGGTTAAAACACTCTTATCGGTACAATGCCTCTGCCTTTGCTTGCCAGATAAGTCCGTGAACTTTCTGGTGAAGTTCTCACAGAAGAACATCTTGGTAAATGACCACTCTGTTCAAAAACCAGACCAGTGCTAAGTTTTCACCTCTGATGTGCTGGAAAGAACTTTTCTGTTTACCCTGGGCGGGGGGAGATAGGAGAGGCAGGAGAGGTTGTTGTCTTTGCTTCAGTTCTAGAGTTCAGGGGTCAGATAAGCCATTAGAGAGCCAGGGATCCAGGAGAGTCATTCTGCAGGAAAAGAAACTCCAGACCATGGTCTCATTCACTATCATGACTCATTCACTATCCCTTTAAGTGTGGGTGGATTGCTAAGCTTGACATGGACCTGAGTTTTCACACAGGAAAATGAGCATCATAGTATCTACCACTAGAGCTGCAGTAAGAACAAACGTGTGGTGGAAATACAACTAAGGGATTATTACATCTTTCCACATTCTGGCCAAAATGGTGCAGAGGGCCACAGGACTAGGTTCCCGGCATTCAGCGTGAGAGTATCTCAGTTCACAGACTTCATTTCACTGGAAAGCCCTTTAATAGTCTACAGTAAGGGCCCCTGGGTGTTCTGTTGGTTGATCATCTGATTCTTGGTTTCAGATCAGATCATGATCTCATGGTTGTGCGATCAAGTCCCGTGTTGGACTCTGTGCTCAGTGGGGAGCCTTCTTGGGGATTCTTTCCCTCTGCCTCTCCTCCCTTCTCAAATAAATAAATAAATCTTTAAAATAAAGAAAGACCCCCAAGCCTTCAGAGAAAGGGGGAAGGTGTTTGTAGAGAAGGTCTCTGGCCACACATCTACCTGTCCGGGGAAGCCTGGAACACGGGTGGAGCTCTGTGATTTAAGTCAGAATCATCAGTAGCTGTCACTCTGACATGTGGCGATGTGTGCAGAAACACATGGAGCCAAAGTCTTGGGTTTGGGGCCCTGTTATGTCAGCTTCTACTCAGGTAGTTTTGGCAAGTTACTTAATTACTTTGTTCTCCCCTTTACCTAACATGGGTGGCAAGATAGTGACTTTTATGTGCCAGCTTGGCTGTGTGAAGGTGCTCAGATATGTGGTTAAACATTCTTGGTGTTTGGTGAGGGTGGTTATGAGTGAGGTTATACTTATGATGGAGTTTAAGTAAAGCAGATTACCCTCCATAATGTGAGTGGGTCTCATCCAATCAGGTGAATGCTTGGCTAGAGTGAAACACTGACCTCCTCTAAGCAAGAGGGAATTCTCCAGCACACAACCTTCCAACTTCATCTACAAGATCAGCTCTTCCTGGCCCTATCTGGCAGATGACCTTTGGACTCAAACTGCAGCTCTTTCCTGTGTCTCTAACTTGCCAGCTTCCCTCATAAGATTTTGGACCATATATACACACACACACAGTATTTGTTCTGTTCCTCTAGAGAACCCTGACCAAAAGAGATGGTAATACCAATCTTGCAAGGTTGTTTTGAGGGATAAATGGAGGTACTTCGTAACACCAAGCACTTGGGCAATATCCTATTTTCATGATCATAAGGAAGATGAAAGAAAGAGGGCAGATTTCCTGCTGTGGCTTCTACACTGGCAAAAAAAATGATGCCACATCTTGTTGTTTTTGTGTGTCAAGGGGATGTCATGACAGAGCCAAAGAGACTCTTAGAGACCCAGTGGGGCTAACCTTCCACCCCATTTGGAACAGAGTTGCTGCTTGACGTATCCAACTTGTTAGAACCCTGGGGGAGGGGGACAGCTCAAAGAACTTGATCCCTGTGTCGAACACCAAATTTTAGGGCAGGGGCATAGAGATTGCCTCTTCCTTTTTTCCGCAAAGCTGGCCTTGTAAATGTGTGATCATGGGGAATCAGGGCAGCAGCCCTCCTCGAGGCTGCCTGTTAGAATAAGAGGAAGAGGAGGACATGCACGCTTGTCAATGACAGTACAGGTGGGACACTTGACACAAGGACTGGCACTAGATATGGAACAAATCCAAGTGGAAACCCCTTCTTGTGTCCTCTCAGCACACCTCAGAAACATGGTCTTCTCTCTACTAACCTTCTCAGAAGGAGGAGCAAAGAAGCATTGAAGAGGAATTAAGAAGTTGAGGTCCGCGGTTAACGAACACCTTCAGGTTGGAAGGAACCTCCGAAGCTCCTGTAATTAAAAAGCCAGCCTGGGGGGTGTTGGGGGGTTAAGGTGGGGGCAGGGAACCCCACCTGAGCCTTTAGGAGGAACAGCATGAAGCACGCAGGTGAAGGAGACAAGTGCAGAATTCAGCTCTCCCGGCTCTCAGCCCTTCATCCTGACCGTGGAATTGAATTTCCCCTTCAACCACAGAATAAAACATAATTGGATTTCTCCAAGTCTTACGGAGGTATAACGTGCAATTCAGAAGAATTGGTGTATTCAACGTTCTTCCTCATCTGACCCAGGGGGATGGAAATGAACCAAATGATCCGGGAACAACAAGGCGGGAGCAGGCTCTGATGTTCCCTGGGCATCTTCTTCCCCTCCCTGCTGGACGGCGCTGCTGCGGCTGACAAAGGGACAGGAGAGCCTGCAGAGCCCCGCTGAGTACAGAACCCAAGCCTCCTCTCCGCCTCCCCCCAACCCACCCATAATGAATCTTTCTGTGCTTTCCACAGGAACCACCCTCTGCAGGGTTCAGCATTTGGCCGGGATTTCCCCTTTCCTTATCACCATCGCTGTCTTTGTTTTGGGAAAAGAAGGAAGAAACACCCATGGCTCATAGAGCCTGCATGTGAAGGCAGCTACGTGTGGAATCCACCCGCCCCATCCCATGTAAAATGCACGCGGCTCTCTCCCTCTGCTGGTCTGAGCGTCCTTCTATCCCTAAAGAACTCAGGACAGGCAACGCCAACCGCATTCTCTCTAAGATGACAGTCCCCAGATTTTTACTCATTAATAACTCAGATCACTCTCTACCGAGTGCGATACTTGTTTAAAGGCACCCAAAAAAACCCATCACGCACATGGAGATATTCCATTTCTGCGTGAAAGAAACCACTATATCTGAACTCCCTTACCCTTCACTGATGTGGTTGCCATGGAAACCATAACATTAAGCCAGGCAGTTACTTCCTTCCACATTACATAATATTATCTAATGCTTAGTTACTCCTGAACAAACGTGTTTATTCAGAAGCTTTTTGTCCATGTAATCAACCATATCTGCTCTGATTTGATTAAACAAGGAGCAGCGGCATAAAATCATCCATCGCCGTGGGCCCGGCGCCCATTAGTCACCCAGAAAATGACGTGCCCTGTATTTGTCAGAAAGTCTGTATGTGTAAAGTTGTGGAAGGGACTCTGGTACCGCTCACTGAACGCACAGTGATGGATGAAAGTCATTTAGGTTAAAAGGACATGACGTTAGAAACTGGAGCAGAAGTACGGAGAGTGAAATTACCGTAATTCTGAACACTTTATTATTATTTTTGCTATAATCAAAAGGGAAGGTGACAGCACAGAGTTTCTGGAAGTCTGTATGTAAAGTCCCTCGAGGAAAAAAATGTTTGCTGTTGGAACACTGATTCCAGGTAAGAACACTGTTCCCCATCTTGGAAGGGGGTTTTCAGGAATAGTCTCCGTTTCCAGGTTATTGGCAGGACCCAAATGACCCCGGGTTCCTTTCTTTTTTAGTTATGGCATTAGACAGTCCCTTATACCTCTTCTGACTCATTTTGACACACAGTTTTTGGTTATTTCTCAATGAGTGGCAACAATGGATAGAATACCCAGACATAACTAATGTTTATTGAGACAAAGTTCTTGAAGGAATAGTGGAACTTGCTCTTGCTACATAAGTCATTCTACTGTCTACATAGCAAGATTTGGGGGAATTTATTATCACCCCCCCTTTCCCCCTTTCTTCTCCCTCACATCCTCCTTTCCTGCTTCCTTCCCTGCCTCCCTCCTTCCATTCTTCCTTTTCTCCCTTCCTTCCTTCCTTCTCCGTCCCTTTTTCTTTCCTTTTCTTTCCTTTCCTTTCCTTTCCCTTCTCTCTCTCTTTCTTTTCTCTTTCTTTCTTTCTTTCTTTCTTTTTCCTTCCTTCCTTTCTTCCATCCTTCTTTTTCTTGCTTTCCCTCATCTTTTTAAAGTACTTACTGCTTTAGACAAATATTAACAGTATTTATTGAGACATGAATCCCCAGACTGACATTTTAAAACCATTTTACTAAATATTTATATAATTCTATAACCCATTCATGAGTTTCTGATATGTCCTCCTTAAGTATATTCTTACTGAAGACAAAATGATGATGTGCATAATTATTTTAGGGGGAAAAAAAAGATAAGCCAAAAGTCCATTGAAACCATTCAAAACTTCCACCACCCAAAAAGAAAGATTCATGCCATTTTTATGCGAATGGAATAGCCTGTGATTAGAGTTTCTGCAGGAACACGTTCTGATTTGGTCCATAACTGCTTTCTTCTTGTGGGTTTTTTTGGTTTGTTTTTTGTTTTTTGTTTTTTGTGGGTTTTTTTTTGTGCCCATTGATTCTATCATGTCCTCCCCTGTCATGGCATTTTATTTCAAAGTCTTAATTTGTTTTGCATGGAATCCTTGGTCTTTTCATCCACGAAAAGTCATTCTAGAAGCTTCATTTCTCTGCAGGGTTCTCTCTCTCTCCTTCTTCAGCTATTTCTAATGACTCTGAACTGGCCAGTGCATTGCTGTTTTCATGCGGCTTCCTTTGTCTATGGTAGTCTTCCTCCCTCCTGTTTCATCCTCACTCTCTGGGCATCACGGCCATCTACCCCGCCGGCCTCTTTATTCTAAGACCCGGTTCAGGCATCAACTCCTGGAAGGAGTCTCCAGTTCACGATGCTTGACCCCAAGCACCCACCACTGAATTTTCGCTTCCATGCTTCTAACTCTGCACTCTTGCCTGTGTATCTTTCTCTACAGAATATAGAAAAAATTAAAATATTAATTTCTCAGTTGTTGATCCGTCTTTCTCCATTTATTTATCAAACAAATATTTATGGGACCCTACTCTATGTCTGTCCAGGACAGTGAGTCAACAGATGGGAATAAGACCATCAGGGTCTGGTCCCTAACGGAGTGAACCCCCTGCATCTTGAATTTCTCAGCGAAGTGTCTGACCCGTAGCTGACACTTAGTTTTTGTATGTGCTTATCTAATGGGTTTTTAAAACTGCCCGTTTTCTTACATGCATTACTTAAATTTTAGAATAGGAAAATATGAATAGAAAAAAAAAGATTTATCTGTATTCTCACTTAGCTATCAATTAAATCACATTTTTACATACATATTTTCCAAACAAAATTTTCTTAAGTATAATGCAAATCTTCTTTTAAAATGGGGTCCAAAAAAAAATAATAAAATGGGGTCCAAGGGTGTGTTCTTTTGCACTTGAACATTGCACAAGCATGTCCACTGGCGTTCAGATGGCTTTGTGTCTTACAGGCATCAATGTTTCTGAATGTGGGGACCCTCCCATGGATCAGGTGACTTTCCAGCCATTCTTTCTTCAGATCTGGCTCTCTAATTTTTTTATAACTTCACCACAGTGGAGACTGCGCTGACTTATCCACTCATCCGGAAACAAGAGCAAGAAAGGACATGGGAGCTTGGTTCCCTGAAGACAAAGTGCTCAGTTTCAAGACTAAAGACCAGGATTCATTGTTGTCTGTGGTTTCTGATCTGAAAGTTCCCATTTGCAGTAACTCCCTGACATCTGGTGGGTTACATCAACCTTTTTATTTGGGTCTCTGATTTTGTACTCCAGAGATTTGCATACAAACAAATTTCAAGAATCAAACTACCTTGCTTTTCAAATGTTGGTCCTACAGTCGAAAGTGTAGACAATGAAATCCCTCTTTTTAGGCTCAGTTTCCTTTTCTGTAAAGTGAGAGCAATAATAAAAGATGATTGAACTTCATGCATATATAAAACCCTTGGGCTAGTGCAGAGCACATGGAAATGCATTTATTTTTTAAAATATCTTGAAAATTCATCTATTTGACAGGGAGAGAGCATGCACAAGCAGGGGGAGGGGCAGAGGGAGAGGGAGAAGCAGGCTCCCCGCTGAACCAGGAGCCCAATGTGGGGCTTGGTCCTAGAACCCCGGGACTATGACCTGAACCGAAGGCAGACATTTAACCGACTGAGCCACAGAGATGCCCCACACAGAAAGCACTTAACAGACATTAATATTATAACTTCTTTCTCTCCACACATAGACACACACATACACCCTCATAACTCAAACACATAAAGATCACAGACCTCCCTCTTTTGGAAAATGTCTAAGTCTTTCTCCTTAAAGTAAGGCAATATTAATTGTATTTATAGTTCATATACACCCACCTTCTAATAAAATGTTTTCCTTTGGCTTGATATCTCATCAGCATCTTCTTTGTAATTCTATGCTTTACTTGTCTTGTTAACTTCTAAGTGACTTCCTCCCCTTGAAGTCTTGATATTCACTGCACTTAGAGTTTTCAGAGTCTCCACTTGGCCATTGTTCAGTCACACAGTCACAGAAAACGTTGGCCCCCAGTAGTTCCAAATGCTTCCAATTGATACATCTATGATAAAATTTATTTGGGGAGTTGAATTGAAACCATTGCATCAAATGGAATTTCGGGTGGACAATTGCAAAGCAAGACTATCCAACAATCCCTTTGATTGTTCAGAATTTTGCAACTCAGTTCAGTTGGAAAACATGTCATGCGCTCAGAGATCACCTTATTTGATATCCCCAAGTCCCACGCTGGAAGGATACACCCTCAGATGCTCCAGTAGGAAACCCCAAAATTAGATCAGAAACAAAGCTCGCCCTTCAAAATGTGGGGGTTCTGAGTTCAAAGAGCCTCCAGCAACCAAGCCATGTGGATCAAATGGAAAAGATGATGGAGAATGTGAAAGCCAGAGCAGGGAGGACCGCAATTTAAATTCTCCCTTTATCTTCCCCTGGCTCTACTTGCTACAATTCCAGTAGCCTCTTTATGTGTTCCATTAAAGGAAGGCCGTGTGTTTATTCTGCTCTTAACAAATCAGGAAGCCTTGCTGAAATGTTTGCTTTAGCTTAACGCTATGCTTGGTGGATAAGGTTAATTCAGCCCAGCACAGTTTCTTTTGTGGTGATAATAGTGGGATTTGGGAGTAAGAATATGTGTGTACGTGTGTAAATTTTATGACAGAATCCTCCCTTTCTGCAATGGGCTTTCCCAATTTATTTAAATATTTGTTGAATGTTTTCATAAGCCTGTTTTTAAGATAAATGGCTCAAAAGATTTTATCTCCCACCATATTTACTTATTCTCAAAACCTTTCCTTCGGTACATACGCACTTAGGTTTGACTTTTTACCATTTGAGTCCACATCTAGTCTTCAAAGTAAGTAGCACTTACCATCCCCTCTTTAGAGAAAAGGCAGCCAGAAGCTCCTGGAACTGACATCACACACCCAAGTCCAAAAATGAGTAAATCAGGGATACTTGGCTTTTTAATGAAAGTGCTAGAATCTTTCCCAGGGAAATGTCAGACATAGAACTTTTACCTATTACTTCTGGAATTTAGCTTCCCCCAGACCCATTCAGAGAAGCCCTAAGGATCTGTAGTAAGTGAAAGACCCAGGATCTAATCTAGTTCTTCCAGAACCATGTCCAGCATACCCGCCCCCACCCCACGGCACTCCAATATCGAAATTCATGTTTGTGTGGTCCATGTCTGTCTATAGCCTTTTTAAATTTTTAAATTATTTTTATTTTTGTATTTTATCTTATTTATTTTTTATTATTAGCATATAATGTATTATTTGCTTCAGGGGTACAGGTCTGTGACTCATCAGTCTTACACTATACACAGCGCTCACCACAACACCACAACCTCCCCAATGTCCATCACGCAGCCACCCATCCCCCTACCTACCCCTCCTCCAGCACCCCTCAGTTTGTTTCCTGAGATTAAGAGACTCCTATGGTTTCTCTCCCTCTCTGGTTTTGTCTTGTTTGATTTTTTCCTTTCTTTCCCTATGATCCTCTCTCTTGTTTCCTAAATTCCACTTATCAGTGAGATCATATGATAATTGTCTTTCACTGATTGACTTATTTCACTAAGCATAATACTCGCTAGTTCCAATCACATCATTGCAAATGGCAAGATTTCATTTTTGATGGCTGCATAATACTCCATTATGTATATAGACTGCATCTTCTTTATCCATTTATCTGTCAATGGACAACTGGGCTCTTTCCATAGTTTGGCTATTGTGGACATTGCTGCTATAAACATTGAGGTGCACGTGCCCCTTCAGATCCCTACATTTGTATCTTTCAGGTAAATACCCAGTAGTGCAATTGCTGGGTCATAGAGTAGCTCTATTTTCAACTTTTTGAGGAACCTCCATACTGTTTTCCAGAGTGGTTGCACCAGCTTGCATTCCCACCAGCAGTGTAAGAAGATTCCCCTTTCTCTGCATCCTCACCAACATTTGTTTTCTGTGTTTTTAATTTTAGCCGTTCTGACTGGTGTGAGGTGGTATCTCATTGTGGTTTTGATTTGTATTTCCCTGATGCTGAGTGATGTTGAGCAATTTTTCATGTGTATGTTGGCCATTTGGTTATCTTCTTTGCAGAAATATCTGTTCCTGTCTTCTGCCCATTTCTCGACTGGATTATTTGTTCTTTGCCTGTTGAGTTTGATAAGGTCTTTATAGATTTTGGATACTAGCCCTTTATCTGATATGTCATTTGCAAATATCTTCTCGCATTCTGTCCATTGTCTTTTGGTTTGTTGACTGTTCAAAAGTTTTTATCTTGATCAAATCCCAATAGTTCATTTTTGCCTTTGTTTCCTTGCCTTTAGAGATGTGTCTAGCAAGAAGTTTCTGTGGCCAAGGTTGAAGAGGTTGCTGCCTGTGTTCTCCTCAAGGATTTTGATGGACTCCTATCTCACATTGAGGTCTTTCATCCATTTGGAGTCTATTTTTGTGCACAGTGTAAAGAAGTGGTCCAGTTTCATTCTTCCACATGTGGCTGTCCAGTTATCCCAACACCATTTGTTGAAGAGACTGTCTTTTTTCCATTAAATATTCTTTCCTGTTTTGATGAAGGTTAGTTGACCATAGAGTTGAGTGTCCATTTTCAAGTTCTCTATTCTGTTCCATTGATCTATGCATCTTTTTTTTGTATGTTTTTTAAGGACTTTATTCATCTATCAGAGAGGGAGCGAGAGAGAGAGCACAAGCAAGGGGAGCGGCAGGCAGAGAGAGAAGCAGACTCCTTGCTGAGCAAGGGTTCCATGCGGGACTTGATCCCAGAACCCTGAAATCATGACCCAAACTGAAAGCAGACCCTTAACTGCCTAAGCCACCTGGGCATCCCTAGGTATCTGTTTTTGTGCCAGTACCATACTGTCTTGATGATGACAGCTTTGTAATAGAGCTTAAGTCTGGAATTGTGTTGCCACCAGCTTTGGTTTTCTTTTTCAGCATGCTTTGGATATTACCTTCTCTTTTTTTAAAAGATATTCTGACTCATCTCTTTTCTCTTTTCCAGCCTGAAACAAAACTTTTCATTTGCCTCATTCATAGGACAATTTCTTCACCCCTGAATCATTTTGGATCTTCTCTGGAGCTGATGGGCAGCAACATGCTCAGAAAATACCACGAAGATTTATTCAAAGAATGCTCACAGCTCCCCCGGTGATTCTAGACAGCAGAACATTGCATCCACCTCTTCTGAGCATGAGACTTTCATTTAACCTTTCGATATTTCTTCTTGGGCCTGTTAACATTTTGTATGGTCACTGATGGACTATTAGCTGACCTGTCTTTGGCAAACTTAATAGGCCTCTTATTTGAAGGTTATATTTTTTATTTGACAAAGAGAGACACAGTCGGAGAGAGAACACAAGCAGGGGTGAGTGGGAAAGGGAGAAATAGGCTTCCCGCCAAACAGGGAGCTCGATGCAGGGCTCAATCCTAGGACCCTGGGATCATGACCTGAGCCGAAGGCAGACATTTAACAACTGAGCCACGCAGGTGCCCCAACGGGCCTTTTATCTGAACACAGATGTTAAAACTCTAAATAAACTATTAACTGATTAAATTTAAGAGTATATTAAGAGAGTGACCACGTCTTTCTTCTTTGTGACCAAGTTGGGTTTATTCTAGGAATGCGAGCAATTGACTCAAAATAATGAATTAAAAGAGGACATTCACGTGATCCTTTCAAGCCATGATGAAAAGCATTAGATAAAATTCAGTATCTATCCATGACGAAATGTTCGGCAAGCTAGGAATGAGAGCAAAGTATTAGAAATACATATGCCCTTTGAAATTGGAAAAGATAAGTTATCTGTTTGCTAGAATGATTGCTGTCAGCATTGTGCCACCGGTCCTAGCCGATGCAACAGGGAACGATTAAATAGAAAGCGTAAATACTGGAAAAGACAAGACTGACCAGATCTTGTTTTTGCTTACTATCAAACTGTCAACCCTAAAAAAATGCATTGACCTTTTCACCCTTCTGTTTTCAGGCAGCTTTGTGGGATGAGTGCGAATATTGGCCTCCCTGCCCAAGGTCACAGAGCTAGGAGGATCTGAGCCACGCTGTGACCTTTGTCTGTCTGACTCCCAAGCCACAGGCTGCATCACCATCCCATTCCCTCCTTGCATTGTTGGAAAATGGAAAAGTACACACAGGACAACGACCCCCTCAAAAAATTAATCAGGGTTATCAAAAGTAGGCAACAGATTCTCCTAATCATGTCTCCTATGCCTCGTCCATCAAAGAAGAAGGAAAAAGAGGAAAAGGAGGGGGAGGAGGGGGTGGGGGAAGGGGCTGGGGGGAGAAGGGGGGGAGGGAGAGAAGGGGGAGGGGGAAGAAAAGGAAAAAAAGAAAAGAAAAAGAAGAGCCTTAGAAATTTCTTTAAAAATTAGAGTTCTTGCCCTAATTAAAAAAAAAAAAAACAGGGATGCCTGGGCAGCTCAGTCAGTTAAGCTTCTGCCTTTAGCTCAGGTCATGATCTCAGGGTCCTGGGATCGAGTCCCACATCGGGCTTCCAGCTCAGTGGGGAGTCTGCTTCTCTTCTGCCTGCCACTCCCCCTGCTTGTGTCCTCTCTCTCTCTCTCTCTCTCTCTCTCAATAAGTAAACAAAATCTTTAAAAATATATTTTTGAAAAACCTTCATTAAAATAAAGGGACTGAAGGCGCAGGAAAATATCAACAAGCAG
Source organism: Neogale vison (assembly GCF_020171115.1). NCBI lineage: Eukaryota > Metazoa > Chordata > Mammalia > Carnivora > Mustelidae > Neogale > Neogale vison. The sequence continues at coordinate 142,493,947 of NC_058102.1, forward strand.
CAGCACATGCCCACTGGAATTACTACTCGCGGAACTCAAGCCAAGGATGTGCTTTTACTTTTCTTCCTAAGACCTCGTGGGTCAATGGAAGGCTCATTTTTCTAAAATAAAATAAACAGAGGATGGCATGTCTAACAAGGGCGCTACGCCAAAGCATTTCACATAATCCAATGTCAAAGAGAGTCTTTGTGGAAAAAGGAGGCACACCCACGCCTAGTCACCTAGTCACCTTTCCTTCTGCCCTGCTCATCAGCATTTCTTCTCAAGCTTCTACTCGAAACCGTGCCACAGGAAGAGAAGAAAAAACATAAACATTTTGTCTGCTACAACTTAATTTTTCCAAATACAGTAGGCTTCGCTGTCCTAAGTTAATTAAGCTGCACTCCATTTAGAGCACTGTTGAATTTTTCCCTTGGCGTGTAGTGCATTTTTGTGTCCTTTTCTTCTACTGGAAGAAATCAGGGTATAGGTGAGCATCTCTTGTTAGGTCCTCAGGAAACAAACTGCGTCTTCAAAATCTGGTATTTATGAACTTGGCTTCAAAGCAGTTAGAAAACTCCAGAGCTATATTTCAGGAAAGAAATATCTTTTCTGTAATATCTTGAACTACTGAATTATTACTATGGGAACATCATGACTATTATGTGGCTCTTACTTGAGCATGGTTCTTTATGGTATAGTTTCTTAATATTAACCACCAAAGATAGCCATGAGAATGCACTACCAGCATGTGGATTTTTCTATTCACTTTAAGATCCATGGCTTTAATTTTATACTACACCATCACATTGAAGAGCATCATGTCTAAATACCTTCTGAGACTAAGTAAGAAATTTTGAGCTGTTTTTAAAACATATTGTTTCTGCAAACCTGCTGGCCGTGCTGGAAATGCTAGAGGCAGAACCTATCATATATGCTTCCCTGGGTTTGGACAAATCCCCCGAGCTCTGCCGGGAAAGGGAGGCTGGCTGGTGCAGCCGCTGCTATTCCTGCTCTAATGTCTGACACCGACAACGTCTGACTTTACTCACCCTTCAATGAAATAAGTGCAGGTCACGGAAGGATCCCAGACAGGCTGGGTGAGTCACAGAACTATCGACAACCTTTTCCAGCTTCGTGGTTTTATCACACGACATGGATGCAGATTTTCTCCACCAGAATCAATTCCCAAGAACTCCAGATTCAGGCGAGTTTGAAAGAGAATTTAAAAAATGCACATGTACCCCCTGTGTCTTCTCGGGCTGGGTTGCTCATTTCGAGCCGAACACAGCCAGAGAAAGACACCGTTTTCTCTGAATACGTTCATAACACGAGGGAGGCTTTGCCAGAGGAGGGGACGTGAGCTCCCAGCTCAACCAGGAACACACATTCTTCCTGCCGCCTCTGTTGCCTGACCTCACTGCCGGATGTTGCCCTCTGACACGGGAATGATGTGAGCTTCGGAGGCACTCATGTTATGCATCAACCTGGATGTTTAGAGGTTCACACTAACAGATGTCTCGTTGTCATCTCGCTGAGCGAGGCTGTGCAGGAGACACAGGGCGGTGGCTCTCCCGAGCTAGGATAGCCGCATACCTCCCGTGACAGCCTCGTCTCTCAGAGCGCTACGAGGGAGTGACTCAGCGTCGTCATCAAGGCTACTGTCAGTGTCGCTGTCTTGCTCACTGCTATTACTACTTATCAGACACCCAGAATGAGTGAAAAGCCTTGGGACTAGCAAATGAAGGTGTTCGCAGACGCAGCCCACAGAACTCGACATTCTCCTCCCTGGCAAAAGCGAACAAAGAGAAAGAGAGATCCTTATTTAGAGTCCTGTCGGGGTGCCGGGCGCTGTGCTGGGGGCTCCTGACATCCTCGCCGCCAGCGGTGGGAGGATCTTCACCAGCCAAAGTCTCAGAGGAGAACCTGGGCCCCGTGTTCATTCCCGATGGAGGGTCTGTTTTCAATTCAAAGTTTATAAAGGAAGTCACTTGCCCAACAGAAAGATCTAGCGTGCGGTACAGAGATGGAGAGAATGTGATGAAGAAGAAGGCAGGAGCTGTCCTCGGTCCCTTGGGGCTAAGCCCCAGCTCTGACTTGTGTCTGTCCGTGTCTTCCTCTGTCTCACAGGGCCTGTCTGCGATGGGGTAATAGCAGGACAGTTTCATACTGTTGCTGTGACACTTAAATGGGATTCCAAGCCAGCCCTCGGCACACTAATTCGCACGGGCTGATCATGACTGTTCTTATAAAGCAGACTCAGGACACAGAACGGACTGAACCGGTGGAATCGAGTCGGAGTTTGGCACAGCCCAGAGCAAGGCTTTCCCTGGAAGCAGTCATTAGCAGCAGGTAGTGTTTTGCAGAGGATACTGGGGGAGGCAAATCTCCTTGAAAACACGATCGATAAAGATTACATCTGATGTTCACCTCGGGCATCAGCTGGGAGTAGAAAGTCTGATATTAGCACATGGTGCCCACGTCCAGACAGGAAAGGCCAAGGATAGCATTGGCAGACACCAAAGGGTCGGGAGAAGGTGGTCCATACAAAAGGAACAGAAAACCAGACCAGAATTGAGATCAGACTTTGCCATATCTGGTGAAAGCTTTCTCTTCTTTCCTTTCCTTTTCTCTTCTTTTGAACCAGTTTCTTAACGAAGTGGAAATGGAAAAAGGTAATAGCATCTCACAGAGCAATATTCATTTATGCTCCAATAAATTACAAAGAAAAAGTAGATACAGTTCTCACACCGGGCGTCTGTATCTGCTGATGATTAACAGTTCTCTCTGGTCCTCTCTCATCCCTGGGAGGACCTTATCCCAGTATCATCATCGAGATGCCCAAAGCGCCCATCACGGAAGAATGTCCTTCTGCCTGGAAGTGTCCCACACGATCATGTCATGTATTTTCCCTCATTTCAGCCCATCTACTAAAGCAGGGGTCTCGGTTATACTGGGAGAAAACAGCATCCCAGACCCTGAACTCTAACCGAAGCTGCCTTCACGGTCCCAACAGACTCTGCACTATGCTGCTAACATTTGTATGTTCTGAAATGAGATGGTCCCTTACTGGAGTGGAGTCTGTTTCCCTTTATCCTTCAATCCCAAACCTATGCAGACTGAGAAGGAAACCACTGCTAACATTGTATTCCCTGCCTAAACATGAAATTTTTCATAGCTACCCTCTCTACGATGCAGGCAAATCACACACTACACTTAAGTCCCCATACTTAAATCTGCTCACCTTGAGTCTCTGTATTGTAACAACATTTACTGCTAAATTACCACTTGTCTCTGCGTGTTGTGTCCTCTTGTGTTTGGGTTTGGATTATCAGTTTAGTATGGGCAGGAAAGAATCCTAAAAGCAGACGGATTTGGTGTGGACTTTAAAATGCTTTCTGGGCACATGAATGATAAGGGTGTCTTTTGGTTTACTAAATGTAGAAAACTTCAGAAGCTCCAAGATGACACGAGGGAAGTTATCTTGGGACCAAACTCATCTTGGGTGTTGGGAACGTAACACGCATTCTGCTAATCAGGGAGCAGGAGATAGCGTCCCTCCAGGTAATTCGAAGAGGTCTGTCCTCCTTTCTTGTTATGGACGAAGAGGCTAGTCAGGGTCCCCCACCTGTGCTTAGGAAAAGGTCGGAGAAGACGGGTTCAGGGATTGCGGAAGGGATTGTCTGACACAGTAATCTCTTTCAGGGAAGCTGAGCAGAAACTGCATTTGACCCCAGGCATCTCCATGAAAGACAAACATAATGAATGGAGAAATAGGGCAATTGACCCTATAAAGTCGCCATAGCAAAGGGGGTGCCAAGCATTCTTCCAAGAATTTAACTGGATGAATGAAGACAGAATTATCCAAGTTGTGGGTTCTGTCAGAATACACACAATACATACAATGGTATCATTTAACACTTAGGGTTTGTTTCCAGCTGTTTACACTGTTTCAAAAGGAAATCACAGAAGAAGAAAAGCATAGGTGGGCGTTGCTAAATCATGGTTCAAATTATTTGGGCCCATTGTTCTTGAAGAATCCCAGACTGTGAAATGTAAGTATATCCCATCTAAGAACAGCATGGAGCCTCTGGGGGAGATTGTCTTCTGCCAGGGTGCCTACGAATGGTTGTGCAAGTTACACACTGCACTGCACAACTCTGGAAGGCACCATTCACACTGTGGTTACATTGTAGTCTATGTGACTGGCATTTCCTAGAATTATGCAGTGTGCAAACACGGAAGGATGAAGAGATTGTAATGTTCTTTGGTCATTCTGTTGACATGTCCTGAAAATTTTGGAACAGGGACTGGAGAAAAGGAGTTGATATAAAAAGGACAAATCTGGTATATCAGAGATGGGTGAAAAAGAATGAGGATTCAAGGGCTGTCACCAACACGATGAGTCAGAAACCCTGCTCCAAACTCCTTAGAAGACAAAGCAACAGAGAAATACGATCAGATTCCAGAGTCATGGTGTACGTGAACTCAAAACAAGCCAGTTGTTCCTCAGGGATACAGATATCTCTGGTCCTAAGATCTGAGAGAAATTTCTCTGTAGGTGTTCAGAAAGAAATAGTTGAATGCTAGCAAACTCCGAGGAGGATGCATTTGGAGGCAAAACAAACCATTGTCCATGTTGAAGAACTAGAGCAAGTCAGTGTTCCTGAAAGTCCCTTTCTTAGCCTCAACCAGAACTGGACTACTTTGGAGCACTTGACGTTTGCCTCTCTTCCTTCTTGAGGGAGTTTGGAAGGTGAAGACAGAAGGAGACAGCAGCTGAAGTCTATCTCTATCCTGACCTTCCCTGTCTTCTCCTGATGAGATTTAATCCACTCAAGACATCACTTTCTGGAAGCTTACACCTGGGAGTCTCTGCTCTTAAGCATCATCCAGGCTCTTCTATGGCATCCTACTGATTCTACCAAGAGCTAAGGACTTCAGCATTTTGAGACTTCTCATACATGACCCATGCCTCTTCTGCCACCCACCAACCTTACAAAGATGTGGACTGCTCAGATTCCATGTTTTGTGAATTCAGTAGCTGTTGCCTAATGTTTCACATTGCTTGTGCCATGAAAAGGCACAGTTCAGAAGAGTCCAGGACTGGGGAACCTGGGTGGCTCCATTGGTTCAATGTCTGCCTTCAGCTCAGGTCATGATCTCAGGGTCCTGGATAGAGCCCCACATCAGGCTCCCTGCTCTGAGGGGAGTCTCCTTCTCCCTCTGACCCTCCCCCCTCTCATGCTCTCTCTCTCACACAAATAAATAAATAAAATCTTAAAATGAAAGAAAGAGAGGAAGGAAGGAAGAAAGGTAAAGTCCAGGAGCGATCAATAAATATGGACTCAGGAGTTTGTTGAAATAGGCTAATTTTAATCCATTCACTCTCACAGAGCCCCTGTGCTTGTGGATAAAGGCTGGGGTCAGCAGAAAGAGCCATCCCCAGGAGATCCTATAATTTGTCTACACAGGATGAAAAGACTAATGACTTGAAACAACTCTCTCTCCAAAATACAGATCTTCAGAGAGCGACCTAAAGCAGTGTCGGTTGTTTAAATGTATTTCACAAACTCAAAAGGCAACTGTACAACTCCCAGGTTTGCTTCCCATGGCAACGCTGCCAATTGCTCTCGGTTTTTCCTCATCAGAGGTTTGCTCTAAGTCTGGGCTGCTCTATATGAATAACCCAGGTAGAAAGCCTCCATATCTTTTATGTCATCTACAGTGTAACCTCATTAAATTGGACTTCCTAATTTGAAGTCAGTGATAATTGAGACAGGGGATCACTGAAGTTTTCCTTGGCACGACTCAGGATAAAATGGTTTGCTAAGCAAATTAAGAGTGTCAATGAGATTCTGAGGGAAATGTTTGCCTACTTTAGAAAACAAACTGTTGTCATGTACATTCGAGCCTCAAGCAATCAGTTAGGTGCGTGCTAGACATTCTTCGATGGATGGTATGGCACAAACACAGACAGACGTCGAAGATTCCCCAGCTCCACTGCGTATGAGTTGGGTCACCTTGGGAAAGTTAACTCATCTCTCGAGGCCCTGATTCCCTCCTTGAAAATCAAGATGAAAACATCCCAAATGAGCTAACATGTCGACAACCCAGGACCGTTGTGAAGCGTTGAGGTGTGATGGTTATCTTCTTTCCCTTTCCTTTTTCCAAAATGGTACCTCAACCCAGGAAAGAGAGGCCCATTGCCATCCCAAAGTAAGGGCCTCCAAAAACTATTTTTTTTTCAAATGTTCTATTTCACAAAGTGGCCTTTCAATTGGATTTCTGAGATGCCATTGTGCTTTCAAAAAGAAATGAGAATCTCTAAAAATATAACAAGATTGCATTTTGTCCTCCTAAAATGAGTTGCCCCTGAGAATTTCTATAATAGGTCTCAGTAGCTTTTAAAGAATAACTAAGCTGATCATCCCTGATGGAAACACATTTCCAAATCTGTGTCTCTTAGCAAATGCGCCAGAGAAATTATCCTCATACGCAAAGGGCAATCTACACATATAGTGTCTACGTGTGTCACTAACCCGGAAAGGATGAGATGATTCTACAGCACGGGTGTGGCCTCTAAGGCAAAGAGACATGTGTACAGCTCTAGATACTGTTTACTGAGCTGTGAAGAACCGAGTTAACCATGCCCTAGAGGCCCTGCCTCACACGCCGCATTAATGATTCCTGTATACACAAATTCATTAGTTGTTTAATTAAGTTAAATCATGAATCGAATTTGCTTAATCATTAATTAAGGAACAAGAAGCACTGTGCTAAAATTTAACACCTCAGGAAAAAAGGCAGAAGGAAGTAGCAATTCCAAATTCCCGTACCCTACACCTCCCGGTGGTTTCCATTCTGCCCTTCCGTCCCTAGACACACACAAACACACACATGCACACATGTGGAAATTATTTCCAGAAAAATATTTGCCTTTCCATTTCACACTTGGTATTGTTCTCAAAGAATAAGTGAAAGTCCTTTGTTTGCAGATTGTATATTTGACTTTTTTGGCCTTCTACAGATGGGATTTTCCTTATTTTGGGAAGGTGGACTTTTTTTAACCCATGAAGGACCAATAGACAGCAGAGGAATTAAATTTCAACCCCAAATGGATTCTTAAGAGAACCCTACCTGTAATCTCAAATCCTTCCATAATCATTTTAAGAATTCAGATAACGGCACAATTAGAATCCTGAACAGAAGTATTTTTCGGCTTCCAGCTTATCATAATATTGAGAATACAATGGAGAATTGCATTTGCTCAACACCTGAAATGAAAGTCCCTCTTCAGCAGGCACAGTAAAATGCTGGATGCCTCCTAGAACTCTTGCATTGTGAGAATGAGAGACAATGGTCATTTTCTCCGTGGGTGTCAGCAGATCCCCTCTCGTGATGTTAGGCATGACTTGTGAATCTGACGGTCCCTCCAGATGGTTCATGCCATAATAATGCACCAAGGCAATTTATTCTGGTTTCTAGCATTAATTAGTGAGTCATTTATGGCCTCTCTTACAGGTGTTTCCCCAGAACAGGGTGTGAATTCTGGTACACTCGATTTCATTTATCATGTTGCCAGAGGGGGATTTGGAAGGTTTACTTGGCAGCGTAGCTTGGGGACTCCAGGCCGAGAATCCCTGCTTTGGCATAATTGTCCATATCCTGGCGGAAGTGGCTGGGTGAGTTGTCATAGCAACAGACATAAAAATTATCCACCTGATTTTTTCCTTCTGGCTTTTCAGGGTACAGCACCATGACGTGTGGGAAACCTTTCTCCAATTTGCTTGCAACAGAGGTAGGTCAGTTTTCTCATCTATTATTCCTGAAAGCTGATTTTCAAAAACCCCATCTTTCCAAATTTAGCCCGGTGGCTCAGTCAGAATATAGACATATTTGAGTGATATGTAACCAGACAGAGCAGTGTATACTCTGTCAGATAAATTGGATCACCCGAATTTACGAACGGAGGTTCAGATCTTTGTGGACTGGAGTGAGATTAAGGGTTTCAAATAAGAGGAAGTTGCAGATAGAGCAAGAAGAGAATTATTTGTGCTCCCAGCTTACTGAAATGGAAATGGGGAGATTACTGACTTTCCATGAATTGTCTCTCTTATGTTGTTGCTTTGAACATTCAGATGAAAAAAATAGGCATTTTTTGTGCCTTGGAGTTCATAGATATGAGATATACATACATATAAGTATTTCTATAGCTATAAATATATGTATAAATCTTTATCTCTTTCAGTAACTATTAGTTGAGTTCATGGCTAATACTTCATTTTCAGCATAATCCTACAAATAGGAAAGTTGTAGGACAGGATGCCACAGAAGTAGGCAGTTGAGCAGAACCATCAAGAGACCATTGCTACTGCAGAGAGTAATGGACAAGCCTGCTGGTGACAATACAAAGCCTCCAAGCAAATACTTTAAGAGGAGTACAGAATGCAGGCAAATGCCTCAGAAGGGATCAGCTTCCTAACTGAAGACATCAGGAAGCGATCCATAAGACAAGGGGCATTTAGGATGAATGAAGTACTGAGAGAGAGTAGGGAACGCTGAGGCGGAGAGGCAGGATGAGCAAAGGCTCCAAGGTGGGACTTCCCGATTTCAGGGCAGGAGTGAGAAAAACTAGGACTCCAATGCCAATGTGAAGGTCTATATTGAATTTGATGAGTCACCGAGAATTTTTTGAGTAAAGATGTGACTGGAATTTCACAGGACAGGTTCATGGGACACCTGCAGGTATGTGAAATGAGCTTCAGGGGGGAAGAGGGTGGGCACCGGGTGGAGACAGTGGTGTACAAGGGTGTCACTGCTGGACTGACCACAAGGTATTTGACAAGGAAGAACACAGACTCAAAACGTCTCCAAGGTTCCCATGGCTAAAGACGAGGCAGTTTGAAGATCAGTAAGGAAACTGGTAGATAAAGGGAAAGAATCAAACATTTATAGTGCCTTCCTCACACAGACTCTAACCCAAGGTAACCAAATAAATGATTTGGAACATTTTTGTATAAATGCATTCTAGTTAATGAACTAAGGAGAGAGAGACTAGAATATCACTACCTTTCAACCACTAATAAAATAACAGCTCCAGGTCCATGGTTTTCAGAAGATGGTCACTGGACCAGCGGTATCACCTGGAAGCTTATTAAAAATGTGGGATATTGAGTCTGACCCAGACCTACTGAATCAGAAACTCAGGTGGCACCTCAGCAATCTTCAGGTTAACAAGCCCACCAGGAGATTCTGGTACATGCTCAAGATTGAGAACTACTGACCTCAACAATGATCATCAGTAGTTGCTAATACCACAGAAAGAGACCATGTATGGTGGACTTCCTTATAGAAATAGAATACATCACCTATGCAGCAGCTTTGCCAAATAAAGTGTATCATGTGTCTCTATCAAACTATCAGGATTTATAGGAAATGCAGGGGACTCTAGAACACACTAAACAAACTTCCCTGGGAATCCAGTCAACAAAATCCTAACTGCAGGAAACCCTACAAGACCACCACCGTGGACTCTTCAACAAGTGAATTGTAAGGAAAAAGGGAGAGAGAAGGGGGAATCAGAGCATTTACAGACTAAGGAAACAGACAAGCTGATGGAGGTATGTGGACTTTATATCAACCTGAACCACACAGATGTCAACCACAACAACAAAACTACGAGACAGTTGACAAATAGCAGAAGTGGAACACTGACTCAAAATATCATAGACTGTTAATTAATTTTCAGTGATAAAGTGCTGTAACTATTTTTTTTAACAGAATCCCTATCTTTTAGAAATACATACTGAAACATTTATAGCTTCAAACTCATCTGATTGGGGTAGATACAGAAACAGAAAAACAAGGCTGGCCATGAGCTGATCATGCGTTGCTAGATGACAAGGACACAGAAGTTCATGGCATAATTCTGTCGCCCTCTGGAAAGACTTGAAATTTTCCATAACAACTTTTAGAAAAATGGAAAGATTTCAAAGACGTATTTCCTCTACCTCTGATGCATACACAAAGTGTCTCTGATGTTTGCAGCCATGATGATCATAAACATGGTGAGCCGGAGGAAGTCCTAGAGTTTGGGGTAGAACAAATCTGTTCTTGAGCATGTTGAATTGAAGGCGCTGACAGGGAGTTGATGGGAATGTTGGCTTGTATCTTGGAAGAAAAGCTGGTATAAGAGAATTACCAGGCTAGATGACATACATTATAGATATCAGATGTATGCTCAGAAGAGGAACAAAAAATAAGTTGTCAGAATAAGTACCATTATACCACTGTTCTCTGAAATAGCCTAGGAAGAGAAGATGTAAAGCTATGTGTTGGGTTTTATACATCCCAAATGTCATAACAAATGAATACGCAACTTTGCATAAATCAGGACAGGCTAGGTCATGCACAAGCAACAAGCAAACCCCAACTCTCAATGGCAAAATGCATGTAAAAGTGTGTGTGTGTATATAGTTTTTTTTTTTTTTTAATTTCTCTTTCACATACGTGGACAACACTGGTCTGCATGGGCACTTTGCTCATCAGGCTCCACTGGAAGCAGAAGCATCTCCAGAACAGGTGTTTTGAGGGGAAGGGAATCTGGGAATTCATGCCTTAGATTAGAATCTAAGCCTCTTCCCTATTTGCATTTCACTTCATCAGCCATTTCATCAGACAAAGCAAGTGACAAAGCAGGTGCTGTCCTCTCTCACCCTTGAGCCACATCTGAATTCAAAGGAAGCAGGACACACAGTCTTCCCAAATGCCCGGTAGAAGAAATGGAACATTTAGGCACAGCTCTGTTACAAATGGAATCAGGCTCCCCTCAAATTCATATGAGGAAGCGCTAAGCCCCCATGTGACTATTCTTAGAGACAGGACCTTTCAAGGAAGTAATGAAGATTCAATAAGGTCATCAGAGCGGGGTCCTGTGTGAGTCGGACCGGTTTCTCTATACGAGGACGAGACTGAAGGAATGTGTGCTCACACAGAAAAGGCAGCCTGTGTGATATAGGGCTAAAAGGTGGGCATCTGCAAGCCAAGCAGAGAAATCTCAACAGATATTAACCCTGCTCTGCCAGCACCTTGATCTTAGACTCCAGTATCCAGACTGTCAGAGAGTAAGTGTCTCAGTTTAAGCCCCCTTTCCGTGATGTCTTGTTACAGCAGCCCTCGCTGACACTGACAAGCTCTGGTGACTCCCAGAAGCATCTCAGGATTAGATATCTCTTTTTTAAAGATTTTATTTGTTTGGGTGAGCGAGAGAGAGAGAGTAAGGGGAGGGGCAGAGGAAAAGGGAGAAGCAGACGTCCCGTTGAACAGAGAGCTTGACATGGGACTCGATCTTGGGACCCTGCGATCATGACCTGAGCCGAAGGCAGACGCTTCACCCACGGAGCCCCCCAGGCGCCCTGGCATTACACATCTTCACGAGATTCCAGTAGCATTACTCTGAGGCTTAGACCATCTATCAGATTAAATGAACCTGGTAAAGACAAATAAAAATCAGACCCAAGTAAATGCTTCATTAAGGACTCCTCCCTGTCTACGCCAAAAAGTATGTTCTAAATGTTGTTTTCATACATTTCAGATGAGGATAAATAATCTAGGCTCCAGCTTTCGTCCCAACTTGTTTAACAAACAAAGATGCTGCCAAGTAAACTGTATTACTTCTCTCCATCTAGTGTGGAAATGATCTGATGCAGAGACGGCAGCCTACGTGCTGGGAGATGACCGTGCGTCCCACTGGCTGGGATTTCTAAAGACTCTTCTTCTGGCTGGTCCCTGACTCTTCTTCTGGTTTCCTGCCCCCGGGGCAGGGGGATGCTGTCCTCTCCCAACAAGAGTGGGCTGAGAATCCTTTTTTGATGCTCCCCCATCGTGCTTTTGGCAGCAATCACTGCTTTTCTTTTGTGTGCCGAAATTACCTTTTCACCTGGGTGCACTCCTAGGGGGCTGCACCCCAGGTCTCTTTTAAAAAGGGCTGGGCGAGGGCCAGGCTTTCCACTGTGAGCGCCTGACCAGGACCCTAACACACTGAAGCAGACTGACCTTTAGGCACTTGTCCAAAGTTACAGTGGCAGATCTCAGCATACAATAAAAGCAAATATGAGCTGAGCACGTACAACGCGCCACACACAGATACAAGTACTTAACGCAGGGTACTGGGCAGGCCGGAGAGAAGGGACATTTCATGTCAGTCATGCCTCAGGTCTCCAGAGGCTCAGGAAAACAAGTGTCAAGTTTCCTCTGTTCCAGAGTGAAGTTGAATCCACACCATCTATACAAGACTTGCAAGGTGGGGTCTGAAGCAGGTGTTGGGATGGTTTGCTTACCCTGCATCTCCCGGAGTACATGGGAACCTGGAAATCAAAGAGAAGAGTGGAGGTAATCCTTCGAGAAAATTGTTGGTATTTCTTCAGACGGATACCTATTCCCCACCTTACAACTGAGAGGGACTTCAAGAGGTCGCCTTCAGCTGGATCTCCTGGAGTCCAGGAGGTGTAGAGAATATGGGCATCTGACGTCCATCTGTGGAATATGAAGGTGATGGCAGTGTCCAAGGCAGGGAAGGGCAGAAAGAGGCAGAGCTGCAGTAGGCGGTCCCTGTACTTCCTCAGGGATGGCGGTCACATCAGGAAGCTGGGGCCACGAGCCAGGGGATTCTGTCCAAGAGGAGTGCCTAGGGAAGGAGATCCAGAAAAAGGTGCTTGGCAGACACCCAAGACAAGGGAAAAGTGGAGCACAGTCCCAGCTGAACGAGGTTCTCCAACACCCACACAACATCCTGGTGGCAGTCGGCTGGGGACAGCTGCGAGCCAGAGAGCATGGATGCTGGATCGAGATGGTACCAACCACTTCACTCCTCATCCTCTCCCCTTCCCCAATTGGGCCAGGGATGAGTGTGGGGATGGAGCAGGAGGAGACTACCCAAGCAAATAGGACATTGCACTCTGCTCCATCTCAGGCTTCCCAGTCTGAATAACACCAAGGGAAGGAGATGCTCCCAATGGAGTAAGAGCTCTGAAGATGTGTCCGTAGGCTGAGCTGGACGTTTTAATTGTTGAAACTGGAACATTCTTGTCTCGTTCCAGACTAAAACGAATCAGATGGGAAGGTGAATTGGAAAACAGGATGAGGGGTTCCTCAGAAAGTTAAAATAGAACTTCCATATGACCCAGCAATCCCAATTTGAGGTATAGACACAAAGGAAATGGAAACCGGACCTCAAAGAGGGATTTGTCATCCCACGTTCGTGGCAGCGTTATTCACAGTAACCAAGACATGGAAACAATCTAATTGTCTGTCAGCGGACGGAGAGATAAGGACAATGTGATAAATAGAAATATAGATATAGATTTATACATCTCTCTATAGATCTTTATCTTTATAATAGAATATTAGCCAGCCACGAGAAAGAAGGAAATTTGGCCATTTGCAACAATATGGATGGATCTTGAGGGTATCATGTAAACTGAAATAAGCCAGACAGAAACAGACAAATACTGCATGATATCACGGATAATGTGGTATCTTTTTTTTTTTTAAAGATTTTATTTATTTATTTGACAGAGAGAGATCACAAGTAGGCAGAGAGGCAGACAGAGAGAGAGAGAGAGAGGGAAGCAGGCTCCCCGCTGAGCAGAGAGCCCGATGCGGGACTCGATCCCAGGACCCTGAGATCATGACCTGAGCTGAAGGCAGAGGCTTAATCCACTGAGCCACCCAGGCGCCCCAATAATGTGGTATCTTAAAAAAAAAAAATCCAACTCGTAAAAGCATGGAATAGAAAAGTGGTTGCCGGGAGTTGGGGGCGAGGGGTAAGGGATAGAGGGGAAGCTTGGTCAAACTTCCCATACAGTCTTATACTTTATCTGTGAGATGAACAGGTGTGAGGATCCAATGTCTAACATAGTGACTGTAGTTGGTAACACTGTATCATACAGCTGAAATTTGCTAGGAGAGTAGAAAATGTTCTCCCTGAAAAAAACAGAACAAGTAAAGTATGTGTTAACCAGATGGGAGGAAACCTTTCACAGTATATATCATTATGATACACTTTAAATATCTTACCATTTTATTTGTCAATTATGTAGCAATAAGGCTTATAAAAAAAGGGATCAGAAGGCTATAGATTCTCTCTCTGTCGGGACAGAACGAGAATCGGCCCAAACTTGGATTTGAAGGTGACTTTCTCATTGTGCTCCAGGAAGTCCACCTCAATCAGCAAATTCATGATGTTTGCCAAAAGTGGAGAATACAGCAAAACTTAGCCCCACTTAGGAAAATAGAAATACATAAAAGAGTACAGGTTCTGGAATTGGACTTCCCTTCAAACCTGGATCTCCTCCTGCTGAGCTGTGTGGCCTGGGCCAGTCGCTTGATGTCCCTGGGCTTCGGTTTCTGTCATCTCTCAGACAGGTGTTGGGTTATTTATTCCCCAGATTTTTCTCAGGAAGAAGATATGGATAAGGAGGTTGAGGTGCAGAGAGGTTCAGTATGGTTCATCTCCCAGGGTAGCGGGGAAGTGGGCTATTGGGATCCAGTTCTAACCTATGGCCTTATCCTTAACCACTGCAATATGGCAGCTCCGCCCACCCACCCCCCAAACTGAGCATCTGGGTGCCGAGGCCAAAGTCCTACTTCCACATTTACCTTTACTAATTAGGGGAAATGGATCAAAGCTCGAGTGACCCTATCCATTAAATAGGACCCATAATATCCATCCTAAAGACTTCTTAGGACTTTCTCGTACGATTCAAATAGGACAATCTTTACGAAAATACAGATTACAAATTGCTCTTTAAAAGTAGGCAGTTATTATGGACTGAATGTTTGGGTCCCTCCAAAGCTCATTGGTTGGAACCTAATCCCCGGTGTGATGGTATTTGGAGGTGGGGCCTCTGGGAGGTCATGAGAGAGGGGCCGCATGATGGGAATCTGTGCCCTTGCAACAGAGGCCAGGGAGCTTGCATTCTGTCTCCACTGTGGGAGGACAGAGAGAGAAGCTGGCTGTTTGCAGCCCACAAGAGGAGCGTCAGCATGCATGACCAGAGCACTCTGGCGCCCTGACCTTGGACATGGTAAGAAATAGATGTCTGCTGTTCATAAATCACCCAGTCTTTGATACTTGTTATGGGAGCCCCAACAGGCTTAAGACAGCCCCTAAATAATATTATTGCCTACTAAATATATTTGGTTTCTCACAGGGAGGTTTATTCATAGGAAAAAATATAATGAAAGAAAGCTAATGAGGGAATCTCTAATGACCCTTAGAGTAGTTTCCTTACTGGGGTTGTGAGTCATCCCTGGATTTAGTAACAACTTCATAATGTTTGACATCAAGGGTACCAGTTTTATTCTAATGAATACACAACATTCAAGCCTCATTCCTTAGGACAGTATATCTGTGGCATAGGGTGGAAGACCAGATCCCAAGCCCCAAAGACCCCAGCCTAAAGGAACTGTTTTGAAGGACAGGGGTTGTTTATAGAAATATCTTCATACTGTGTTGTTTTAAAGAGTCCATGATTTAGGAGGAGAAATAGGAGGAGCATATATCTCAAGACCAGATATTACTATTTTATCTCTGGCTTAGCAACTCATGCACATTCCCAAATGCCAAAAGACTCTCCCAGAGCCTCCTGGTTCTAGCCCTGGGCATGGTGAAGATCATGGGCTAGAGCCTGTATGTGGCCACAGGCTTTTCTTTGAAAAAGAAGGTCTTCCCCTTTACCAGACCTGTCCAATGGAAATAGAACGTGACTACAAATGCAAGGCACAGATGTAATTTTCAATTCAAATAGTCACGGTAAATTAAGCCACACATATGAAAGCCACATTTCTGTAGAAAGAAACAGGTGAAACTAATTTGAATAATATATTTTCTGTAATCAAATATATTCCAAGTTTGTCATTTCAGCATGCAATCAACATTAAAAATATTGAGATATTTTACTTTTTTTTTTTTTTTTTAGCCGCAGTCTTCAAAATGTGGCTTGTATTTTTACACTGATAGCACATTTCAGTTCAGGCTAGCCACTTTTCTGAGCTAAATAGCCACATGTAGCTAGTGGCTTCCTAGTAAATAGTTCAGACTGATGCCTTCAGCCGGGCTTTTCCTGGATCCAAGGAAACGCCCTCTGAAAATAGAATGTCAGGCTTGGACGCAGCAGGACTCATGTGTAGAATTATGGAACCCACCATAGAGATCATCTTGTATATGTATACAGCAACTACTAATAATATTAATATACAGTTGAACCTTGAACAATGTGGGGGACTAGGGGTGCTGATGCCCCATGAGGTCAAAAAAATGATGAATAACCTTTGACTCTTCAAAATCTTAACTACTAATAATAGCTTACTGTTGACCAGAAAACTTGCCGATCACACAAACAGTTGATTAACACATCTGTTGTTTGTTGTATGTGTTATATGCTGTATTCTTACCATAAAGTCAGCTAGAGGAAAATGTTATTAAGAAAATCATAACAGAAAATCCATCTGTATTACAGTACCGTGTTTATCTAAAATCTCTGCATATGTGAGCCCATGAACTTTACACCTGTGTGTTTCAAGGGTCAGTTCTGTAGTTATCAGAAGCCTACATGGGGTAGAATTTGTAACTCACATCATTTTTCACTGATAGGAGGAGAGTATTGTGTTGACCTATCTGTTCCACAATAAAAAGGATGCTAGGTTGAAGGGCATACCCTCCTTAATTCTTCAGTTCTCCAATATGAGGACAAGTTTAAGTTCACAGATTTGCTGCAAATTCAACTTTTCATGGCCAGAATCTTTATTACAAGAAACAGCTTTCCTAATCTGTAGGGAACTGGTAAAGGTCAATATTTTGGTTACTTTCTTTGACTGACAGAGCAATGAAACTTTACTGTCGGTGCAAAGTGAACTGTCATTCTATTGAAATAGAGAATAGACATCTTTTTATGGAGTGGGTTATGTCTTCTACACGGTTTTCTTTCTTGTGATTGTGCTT
This sequence comes from Neogale vison, assembly GCF_020171115.1. Lineage (NCBI taxonomy): Eukaryota > Metazoa > Chordata > Mammalia > Carnivora > Mustelidae > Neogale > Neogale vison. The sequence continues at coordinate 142,510,931 of NC_058102.1, forward strand.
AGCAGTTATTATTTTTATTAGATTTCATTTGGATCTCTGTGATGGCTTCTTTATTACCTAAAAACGGGTTTGTTGATCTTTCCCTTTTCTTTTTCTTTTTTTTTCTTTTTCTTTCTTTCTTTTTTTTTTTTTTTTTTTTTTTTGGTGGAGCTTTCTTTTAAAGCAGGTTATACCATCTGAGTGACTTATTTCCCTTGGCAACTGCGACGTGATTAGGAAATTTACCCTTTGCATTCAGATTCATATGGAGGCTTTATTTCCCTGTGTATCAGAAATGCTCCCTGCAATTCTTTTCTTTTCTTTTCTTTTGGTTATTGAAAAAGTCTACTTGTCAAGATGCCCAGACATCTCCAACTCTCTGCAAAAAGGTGCCCTTTAGGTAATTCCTGGTCATACTATTGATGTTGGTAAGTCAGAACATCTTATCCACTGAATGCAAGCAGTCCTTCAAAAAGAGTTTTATCTCTTTAATTTCCAGAATGATTTTTCCCTTCCCCCAACTCACCCATAAACTACAGTCAACTTGTATGCCTTCCTGCCTATGGAAAGACATCAGATTGGATTCAGTTGTATTCCATAAGGAATCCAAAAGCAGAGAACAATCCCCAAACTATTAATATTACACGTTGCACTAATAATGTTTGGGTTTATTGTTTTGATGTTGCCTAAGGTTTACTGCGCTTCCCCCTGCCCCCCCACTTAGGTTGTTATTAATTTTAAATTACGTTCCTCAAGCATCTACCAATTGAAAATAAGTGAATGCAAGGTTTTCCAACATAATCAACAGAGTGGCTAATCCAACCAAAAATAATCAACAACTTGCTATATTGTCTCCCCTTTTCACTTATTTGTGAAAAATTTACTGAGCACTGTCCTGGTCAAGGCACGGTGCTAGTCTCTGAGACTGTTCTCTGGGCGCACACTTTGGTAGAAGATGTAAGGCACACAACTAAGTGACAAGCATGATAAACAGTGATAGTTTTGTGAGGGAGACAGAGAAAAAATTGCCTGCTGCGGCAGTTCAAAGAGGGTAGAGAGTCATCAAAGGAAGTTATGCGTGAGACAGCATGTGAAATAGGTGTGAAGCAGTGGGTTGGATTTGGACGTTGGGAGGTAAGAAGTAAATAAATACCAGGCAGAGGAAGTGGGGTTCATCGGAAAGCAAGTTACCTGCTCCTGAAGAAAGTGTGCTCACTGAGAACACTCCTAGTCTGTGCCTAACACTCCAGGAACATGAGCGCCTGGGTGGCTCAGTGGGTTAGGCACCTGCCTTTGGCTCAGGTCATGATCTCTGGGTCTTGGGATCCAGTTCTACATCAGGCCTCTTCCTCCAGGGGCGTCTGCTTCTCCTTCTCCCTCTACCCCTCCCTCTTATTCATGCACTCACTCTCTCTCTCTCAAATACATAATATGTTTTTCTAAAAAGACTCTCTTTCAAATAAATAAATAAGTAAAAATGAAAAAAAAAAAAAAGACTGGGAACATGAAAAAAATGCACTGCTCACAAAAGTGCAAATTGTTACTTATTTAATAATGACTTAATTACTGGGACCATCCCCAAGATAAATGTCTTTTGTTTACATAATTCATATAATACTAAAACCAGCAGAATAACAGCTCTCCCCTCCCACCGGCTTGTTGAGGCTTTCTTGTTACTTGATTATGCGTTTGAGGAATAAAACACCTAATATGACCCCTTAGAAGGAAAGTGTCACTTTCACTCCAAACATTTGTGTTCATACAATTGGTAGCAGACACAAGCACACACGCACACTCTTTACAATGATCATCTCTAGCACAATCAACATTTCTACAGAATGTATTTCTGAACGGGGAAAAAAAAAGTCCTAGTACATATATAGACTTGAACTGGTAAGATGTCTGAAAAATTAGTACCTTTCTTTGATGCTTTCAATGCAGAAGTGTCTGCTTTTGTAATTAATGCCTTTGTTTAGTCAGTAACAAATCAACAAGGTAGCCTATGCATAAGAGGAACAGAAAAACAAACAAGCAAACAAATAAAAACAGTATGCTAATGAAATGGCAATGAAGGGGTTCAGGACATGCCACCCCAAAATATGCCACTTTGGTATAAGGATTATTTTGAACTGAAGGCAACTTAGAAACAGCAGATTCAGGAGGAACAGACTGCCCTTCCCTTTTCTGCCTGAGAGCAGGGCAAACATTTCCTTACGTAGAAGTGTCTCCCTCTCCTGTAGTAGGAAGAAGAGAATGGGTCTTTGTCACCACAGAGGACACACCAACTTGAGTCTGCATAACAAACATTACTAAATAACTGTTTATCTTTCAATTGTTTCCCCCATATATTTACTGCCCCTAAAGGCCCAAATCCCTTTTTCCTTTGTCTAGTCTTTTCTCCACAATTTATCATCCTTTGTTAAAATGGCCTATAAACTCTCAAGCCAGGCAGTTTCTTTCAGTTTTCCCCTCTTTTCTGTGAAGGTCCCATGCGCAAACAAAGTAAACCTTTTCTCCTGTTTCTCTGTCTTTTGTCAGTTTAATTCACAGGCCCCAATCACAGAACATAAGAGGATAAAGGAAATTTTTTTCCACCCCAATCCTGGTGACATCAGAACTCAATAAATGTTTTCTGAAAGACACTGACCAGCAGCCTTAAGATACACTGTCTTAAGATACACAAGCTGAGGTAATTAGCTGTAGTGGCAGAGTTTGGGAGGTTTATTTGCAACACACAGCCCAAGTGCACAACCTAAGTAACCGATTAGAGTCATGTTCCCAGAACAAGTCCTCTGACTCCATCGCTGCATCCTGCTGCTGCTCCCTAATGCCTCTCAACTCAGATGAGCAGAGAAGAGTAGTTTAACCTTTTCCATTTCTGTTTTTCACATATACATATTCTAGTCGATTAGCAGGGTGACAGAAAGTATCTGGTATGCTGAGCTGGATTGGGCAGATAATAAGCCTCACCTCATTGGGCCTTCAGAACCGAAGGGCTTCCTCTCAACCCAGAGGCACAACCTGCCATTGGAAGATTTGTAGATACATGCAAAAAAATAAATAAAAAATGATATAAACATTCTTTTAGGTTTCGTTTCCCAGGCAACTGCTCTCAATTCAAGATTGAATGTGAACAAGAGGATCCCCCAGAAGCACTTCTGTCCCCCACTTCCTCTCATCCTCTTGACCGCCATAGAGCTGTAAACTCCAGGGACCCAGAATGCCACCTTCCTTTGGAGAAGGAAAGGAGATGCAAGGGGTGGTTCAGGAATGACGATGAGTCCACAAGGATAAAATGCCTGACGGCAGACGACCCATTCTAGAAACTTTCTGTGTCAGATGAACAGGGAAGGGGCACAAGCTGACCAACATCTTGGGAGGCCAGAGAAGATTGAAAAGCAGCCATTCTGTCATGTGTCACAACCTTGAAACAGCAATTCACCTCAGTGGATGATGGGACGGGAAGGCTAGCCTTTTCAGACCCATAAAGTAAAGGTTTGGTGTCTCAATGAAAACCGTGGCCTCCAGGCTTGTCACCTCACCACATACGCCGTAGGTGTCCACAGCCAGAACCTCCTATCATTTGCGTCGTCGTGAGGAGCCTGAAAGCACCAGGGGTTTCCAAATCACCTTGGGAGTCAGTACTGACTTGGAGATTTTCTAATAGTCTCCGCACCTACTAAATGTGTGTAATTCATACCCATTAACGGTGAAAACACCCTTTGTCCTTGTGGTTAGAGTGGAAGGACGACTCCTCCCTTGAAGAGGGTGCCTCTCCCCAGAAGCCGCCTCCGCTTTCTGAAGCAAGCCTGGGTTTGGGGAGGGGGCATGGGGAGGAAGACATTTCAAATGTGTTATGCCAAGATTTTCCTTTCTGGCTGTGCTTGTGACACCAGCCTTCCGACAGGTGGCCCGGGGAGCATATGCCCAATTCATCACTTGAATCCAAAAGTAGCTGTTGAATTACTGGGCATTAGACATTTTCTAGGTGGGGAAAAGGTACAGACCTATTCTTTATTTTATTTTTTTGGCAGCAAAAATACACATTTATATATTTATTTATTTAACATCTTCCTTTTTTTAAATTTTTTTTCAGTGTTCCAAGATTCGTTGTTCTTTAAAAGAAATTCCCAGTTGAAAAATATTTTTTTAGCAAGCTTTCACTGTTGCCCTCCTCATCGATCTATCCATACTTCTACCAAGGGTATTTCTGAAAAAAAAAAAAAATTCCTAAAAATTCCTAGTTTAGAAATTCCTTTCGGTGATGAGGCTTTTATAAGAAAAGAAGTTTGGAGACCTGATTCCTAGATTACTCTAGGCAAGTATTTATGACTTTTTTCTGAATTTCAAGCTTTCTCGTTCCCTATCCTAATAAATCAGTCTATGTATTGCTACTCTGTATTTAATATTGAACTGCAAAATTACAAGTGAGTCATTCTCCAGACTTTTTCTGTTTGTTTGTCTGTTTGTTTTTTATTGTCTTCTGATGGCCTGTTCCATTAGTCTGACAGAACTAGCCATTGAACATTTAGCTCAGCACAATTTTCTTTTTAGTTCAAGTTCTTTTCTCCAAAGTCGCTCAGAAGACGTTTTGGATTCTCCCACACCCTCAGCCACTTCCACATTTCTAAACCTCTATACAAACCCATTCAATGGCCCAGTCATCCTCCGGACTCTAGATGTGTGGGGCTGGGGAGAGAGGGGACTGTGACTTCCATTTTCCAAACGCAGGACTGTCCTTGCTCCTTTCCTTTGCGTTATTTTGGTTTGACCATATAAATAACAAAATAATTTAGGAATCCAGGAAGCTTTTCTCCAAGCAACGTTTTGTAGTGTAAATATCAGGTCTTAAGTAGCATGGAACTCGTACAGAACACCAGGTCTGCGCATGAAAGGAGGTTTCAGGGAAAGGTGACGGTACAAGGGACATCCTTGAAGAGTAAGAGGGAAGACAGCCAGGTGACCCAGGACAGTCAGGATGGCACGTTCATTGCACTAACAGGAGACAGCACAGATTCGCCAGTTAAGACATTTTCATTTAGTGCTGTGAAAATTAATGGTCTTTTTTTAAACCCAAGAATGCCAGTATTCTCTTGGTGTTTATTTCAAAAAATCTCTAGCAGAGAGCAAACTAGAGGAGAGAGAAGGGGTGCCTGGGTGGCTCAGTGGATTAAAGCCTCTGCCTTTGGCTCAGGTCATGATCTCAGGGTCCTGGGATCGAGCCCCACATTGGGTTCTCTGCTTAGCGGGGATCCTGCTTCCCCCCACCCCTGCCTGCCTCTCTGCCTACTTGTGATCTCTCTCTCTCTGTCAAATTAATAAATAAAATCTTTTAAAAAATAAAAAATAAAAAAAAGAGGAGAGAGAAGAGGAAAGAAATAGGATTAAAAAGTACAAACTCCAAATAAATCAAAGAGAAAGAAATGCAAGGATAAAAAAGAGTGAAGATACCCAGGAGTGCAATTGCAGGGTCATAGGGAAGTTCTATTTTTAATTTCTTGAGAAATCTCCACACTGTTCTCCAAAGAGGCTACACCAACCTGCATTCCCACCAACAGTGTAAGAGGTTTCCCCTTTCTCCACATCCTCTCTAACACATGCTATTTCCTGTCTTGTTAATTTTGGCCATTCTAACTGGTGTAAGGTGGTATCTCAATGTGGTTTTTAATTTGAATCTCCCTGATGGCTAGTGATGATGAACATTTTTTCATGTGTCTGATAGCCATTTGTATGTCTTCATTGGAGAAGTCTCTGTTCATATCTTCTGGGTATTTACCCCAAAGACACAGATGTCGTAAAAAGAAGGGCCATCTGTACCCCAATGTTTATAGCAGCAATGGCCACGGTCGCCCAACTATGGAAAGAACCAAGATGCCCTTCAACAGATGAATGGATAAGGAAGATGTGGTCCATATACACTATGGAGTATTATGCCTCCATCAGAAAGGATGAATACCCAACTTTTGTAGCAACATGGACGGGACTGGAGGAGATTATGCTGAGTGAAATAAGTCAAGCAGAGAGAGTCAATTATCATATGGTTTCACTTATTTGTGGAGCATAACAAATAGCATGGAGGACATGGGGAGTTAGAGAGGAGAAGGGCGTTGGGGTAAATTGGAAGGGGAGGTGAACCATGAGAGACTATGGACTCTGAAAAACAGTCTGAGGGGTTTGAAGTGGCGGGGGGGTGGGAGGTTGGGGTACCAGGTGGTGGGTATTATAGAGGGCACGGATTGCATGGAGCACTGGGTGTGGTGAAAAAATAATGAATACTGTTATGCTGAAAATAAATAAATTTAATTTAAAAAAGAGTGAAGATAAAGTTGCCTCAGAAATCAGCAGGCACAAATCTGTTCGTATAAGACAAAATTAAAGAAATAGAAGTTATTCGGATGAGGATATGCATTACAAATGCCAAAGATTAAGAACTGCGTGATCTCACACACCCTGACCTTCCGTTCTGGCGTTTTGCCGGAAGTTCCTGGGCACATGTGTCTGTGAGCAGTTCCAGAATTACATGTTGCAAAGTAAGAAGCTCTGAATTTTATATCTGGTAGGGGTCTTGGAAAGGATTTAGTTCAAACCCCTCAGGATGCAGATAAAGTAACAAATGCTTTCCCAGACCCAGAAATCTATTCCCTTCGTTCCAATTCAAGGAGAACAGATGAGGGTTACGGTGATGCGATGAGGCTCACGGTGGGGGCGTTGGTGACTGCGGGTGAGGCCAGTGTTGGCTCAGCAAGCTATTATCTTTGCAGACCCGGCAAGTGGAGTGGTATTGCTCTCCGGAACATCAGCTTCAAATTGAAAATCACGCGTCTTTCACAGCAGCTATCTTGCTTTTGGAAATTCAGTGTCAGAGGGGCAATCGCATCAGGTTTGGGACCAAGCTTTTTTCTAAAAACTCGAGTCACCCTTTTACAGAGCAAACTAATCTAAAACGCTTTTGAAATTATTTGCGTCTAGAGCCAAAAATGTTTCAGGGTCTTTATTTACAAAGAAACTGTTTTATGATAGGATCCAAGTATTTTTTCCTATGAATCTGTCTGAACTGTTTTTGAGATCATTAGTCAGTTTTCAAAGAATTTTCCTGTTTAGCAAAGGGAAGGCTGGAAATATTTTCAAAACTGCAGAGTTAAAAAATTTTTCAGAAACATCTTTCCTCTGAAAGTCTTTTTGTTAGTACCCATGGTTTTCCCATACGCTTGTGTATATTACATAAGACTTTATCACATATACTAGGCTGGAGAGAAGTCCATAAAAAGGCCATTACGCTTTCCGAAGTAAATATTTTTCTCATTACAAAAATAAGAAATATTCAAAAGAGAAAGTTCAAAAAAATACAAATATAATTAGAAAAAAAAATTGACTCATATCTTAATCATTGTCAACATTTAGTTATGTTTTCTTGTAGGGTAATTCACCAATGCACATATTTTTTGTCTGCAATAGTCATAAAATTGAATCTAAAAAGAAACTGTAGAACAGGATGTTCCTAGTTTGGATTATCTGGAAAAATCTCAATTTTTCCTGCTTCAGTGTGTCTTTAAGGACTACTACTGGTTTACCTAATACTTGTGGTGTTTTACTACTGTTTGTCTCAAACGCCTTGCAGCAGGCTTTTAAAATGTGTTTCTGTCCACAAAATCTCTGCCTTTTGTCTTGTCTCTTCTTTAATACCGAGTCTTCAATCACTGGAGTATTGAAGCACCAGAGTCCCACTTCACAAACCTGTCCCTCCCTCAAAGGAAACCAAACAGCCATCTAGCAAGGAAGGAGTGGGTTCGAAGGAAAATGAGAATCAGAAAGCAGCACAGCCACAGCCAACGAAGATGTGTGAATTCATGGAAAACCATTTCTTCCCTGGAAATGTTCTTAGCAGAACGGTAACTGTCTGTGAGAAGGATGTTGTCAATGCAATGTAGCGATTTGGTGTACATTTTTATCCTATGGAAAGGATACATTTTGCAAATGAGGTCACACCCCGCGAGCTTCCTTCAGAAGAGCCCTACCGGTCTGTGGCTTACCCCCGGAGAGAGCCTAGTGGCCAGGACGATAGAGTGACTGTGGATAAACGAGTGAAGGTCCTTGATCTCGAAGTAGAGGGCGCTCTCAAGAGCTGCACCCGTAGACTTCACCCTCCGACAGGCGGGCGTGCGAAAGCAGTGTCAGCTTTGCTCTCTGGGACTCCAGAACCCAGTATGTGGATTCGTCAAAGGCTAGAAATCAACTCCCTAAAATTAATTTGTTTCTGAATATTGAGATTTTCCCAAACGTCATGGTATACCTTGTCCATGCTTCCATCCTGGAAAGTTTAATAAGCAGTTGCTAAGCAACCGTCTCACCAGAATGTTCTAAAGCGAATTCCAACACTGGTCGTACATTCTAAGGGGTTATACTGTCGTGTCTCTAACCTGCCTTCTGCTCCCTGACTCAGGGATACCTGATACTGCCCCAAGGGTCTCTACATCGGAAGACACTGGACTATGTTCCAGATGACTCTGATCTTACTACTCTTTAAATTCTTAGTGTTTTGACAGTCAACTCAGGAATCACATCCCAGTGTCTCAGCCTCTTTTCTTTTTTTTTTTAAGTCACAAAAGCACAATTCTTAACTAATTAAACAGATCTACACAGAGCAACCCATTTCTTGGTAAGAATTAAGTCCCCAAGATGAGGTCCCCTCTGCTAAAAAAAAATATAGAGCATATCGCTGCAGGTTTGTGCTAATAAGCATTGCAAAGCAGTGAGATTTTCTAATTTCCTCCTTATTTTTCATGACAACATCTGTTGACCTGCAACTGGCATCCAGCATAGGACATATGTGCCAGAAATTGTAAAGGTAGACAGGAGCAGAAAGGGAGGGGGCCGCTGTTCAGGAATAAGGAGTAGGAAGAAGAAAGGCAGGCTGCTTGTTTCGCTTTTGTTTTTAAAGTCACTTTTTAAAGCCAGAAACAAACTATAGAATACCCACAATAGGGTAAAATTGACCTCGAGCTGGTCTGGGCACATAGAGGCACCCTGTAGGGACTTAACCCAAGGGACAGCTGGGTTGATGGAGCTGGGTTCTGAAGGTCATCACTGTCCCCAAGCAAATGACCATTTAATGACTTTATTCTATTTCCCTTCTAAAAATCGGTAACATTTCCTGCTAAATGTTTACAGTTTTTTGCTTGGTTTGTGTCTTAAACCTGCTTCAAAGGTCAGCAGCGCCCTGTCCTGCCATGCTTCCAATTCTGTGCTGTGTTTCATTCTACAACACGAAACCCTTCCTAACTTTCCCGGAGGCATCTAGGCTACAATAATTGTGAGTTTCGAGGGTCTGCCCAGAAGAGGGGGGAGTTGTAAATGCATCTGTTCTCTCCAATGTCTGCTGTTTTTGCAACAAACCTTTAAATGATGCGGGGCTCAGGCAGGAGGCCATTTGAGATTTGACCCACATTGTCACCTTGGACCTCAAATTCCACTTTGCCTCCATAGGGCTTATGTTAACGAAGCAAGGTGGGACCAAAGTGGGGGGGGGATCTTTTTTCTTCCAGAAATGTGCTTTTATTTCTACTGACACGATATTTAGAGAGAGAACAGGGATTGAATAAAAAATAATTGTGTTCACTGAAAGAGATAGCTTCCCAGTGCATAGTTACAGAGTTTTTATTGAACCACTAGTTGCTACAACTAATGATTACCTCTGGCCTCAGTTGGAAATAACCTACTATCCAATTATCGTTTCCAGAATAGTTCCCGTCTCCTCTTTAGAGCAGGAGGCAGCCGCAGTAAAAGGTAATTAGCAAGAACTGCAGGGACAGCATATTTTCTACACTGGGTGACAATGTTGAGTCCAACTGAGTGAAGGAAAAGCAACTTCGTTTTCTCTCTTTGATGGAAATTTTGACTGCTAATGTTTCTATGTATTTGAAGTGTTCTGAGACTGTATAAAACCACTCCCATGAGGGAGAGAGAAACTGAATAATGACAGTGTGAGAACCAAGATAATTGATGGTGGTAACCCAAGCCAGTGAGGGCTTGATTTTTTTTCTCAGACTCTGATAATCCGTTGTCTTTTGCTCTGCCCACCAACTGGGGACTAGACAGAAGCACATACTCGAAGTAGAAATGCAGAGAGTGGTCCAGTGGAAAGCAAATTATTTTGTTATTATTTTTTAAAGATTTTATTTATTTAGGGGTGCCTGGGTGGCTCAGTGAGTTGAGCCTCTGCCTTTTGGCTCAGGTCATGATCTCGGGGTCCTGGGATCGAGCCCCGAGTCAGCCTCTCTGCTCGGTGGTGAGCCTGCTTCCCCCTCTCTCTCTGCCAGCTGCTCTGCTTAGTTGTGATCTCTCTCTCTCTGTCAAATAAATAAATAAAATCTTAAAAAAAAATTTTTATTTACTTACTTAAGAGAGAGAGAGCACAGAAGGAGAGGGAGAAGCAGACTCGCACTGAGCAGGGATCCCAATGAGGGGCTGGATCCCAGGACCCCAGTACCCAGGATTGTGACCTGAGCTAAAGGTAGACATTTAACTGACTGAGCCACCCAGGCACCCCAAGGAAAACAAATTATTTTTAAAAGAACGAAAATGTACTGTTTTATTTTTTCTTAGTTTTTATTTAAATCCAATTAACATAGTATATTATTAGTTTCAGATGTAGAGTTCGGTAATTCATCAGCGGTATAGAACACTCAGTGCCCATCACATCCTTAATGTCCCCTCCTTAATGTCCATCACCCAATTTCCCCAACCTTTCACCACCCGCTCCTGTCCAGCAACCCTCAGTTTATTTCCTGAGCTTAGGAGTCTCTTATGGTTTGTCTCCCTTTCTGATTTCGTCTTGTTTTATTTTTTTCCTCTCTTTTCTTATGATCCTCTGTTTTGTTTCTTAATTTCACATATCAGGGAGATCATATAATTGTCTTTCTGACAATAACACCCTCTAGTTCCATCCACTTCGTTGCAAATGGCAAGATCTCATTTTTTTTGATGGCTGAATTGTACTGTAAGTTTTAGTAGATAATAAGGCCAATGGCCTCCCAGGGTAGGGATATAATGACAACCACCACTGGTTTCACATGGCTACCTCTGGCAAAACATTCCTTTCTCATTCACTAGATAGATGGATGTTTTTGTGTGTTCTATATCTTCAGGGATGGGAACTCAAGGGGTTCAAAGTCCAGTGAATGGTGGGGGCAGGGAAGGGAGACTGTTTAGAAAAGGGTTAAAGAGGAAGAATTTCTAGGACTGGCAAAACCAGTCCTAGCTGCTAGTTAATAGACATGCCTGAAAACTGGGGTGGGGGAGGGGAGCTAAAGAAAAAAACAAAACAAACAAGAAAAAAGGGAAAGTGTTAGGTTTCTAGAGACTGAAGCCATAGAAATTTACATTTGGTCTAAGATACCCTGAAGTCCAGGGATCGGCGCTAGAAGGATTTGAGATTCCCGCAGGGCATGGCATCTCCATCATCTCCTTTCTGGGTGTCCCAGGAACCATGTTTTATAGGTATTTGTACCAAGCTGACCTGATGGTATTTGAATTCTCCTACTCTGACACCCTGTGGTGTATTTCCTGCCCAGTCCTGATGTGTCTGCATTAGTCATGACTTAAACGAGTTGAGACAGGCAAGAGCTCCCATATTTTATAAAGAGGCAAAAATGGGCACCCAAATCTGGGTTTCTCCCCCTGAGAGTGTCTAAGGGCTCTGAAGATCTGGATTCTGAAAACAGTCTTCCTTCCAGCATTTTGGGTATCTCCAGGGAAATGATTGATTAATTCTTCTGTGTCTCATTTCCAGAGAAAAAATCAAAACTGGCTGGAAAGTTCCTAACCCCATAGATATTGCGGTGAATGAGCAAAGTGTGGCTTATAATTCACATGACTGCAGTCAGGATTTTCCTTAACAAAGAGGACTCAAGTTATGTACAGAGAAACAGTGGGTAAGCACATGGACAGGCCATGGGTCATGTCTGTTGCCCTTAAAACTAGGACAGGACTCAGGGCACTTATGAATGAGCCAATCTGCAAAGGTCAATGCATCGTGCAAATCACCCCATCTTTGACTTCATTCTCACACACCATGGTGGTGACATTGGGAGTTTAACTTTGGATCCCATACCTTGTGCAACCTGTACCTTGAGTTCATCGTTGAGTGAAAAGCACCGATCACGCAAAATTAAATTGCCTACTCTTCCCGCGAGATCCGAGGCCAGGGAACCCCTTTACATCCTTGATGGAAACTGTGAAGACTGATTTTCTGTTCATTTTCCCTTTTGACCATTAATGAAAGGAATAGAATTCTGTGTATGTTCACGAGTAAAAAATAAGAGCTTCTTCGATTATCCCGCAAGGAAACAAATTGGGCGAACCCATCTCTGTGGTGGGAGTAATCACCATGGCATAAAGGTCGGTCTCTTTCATCTTCTCCTGGCTTAGCTTCCTCCAGCTACTTCCCCATGGATCTGCCTACAGTTTCCCGGGCCAACCCCAACAGCGGCAAGAAGGGGAGGGGAATCCACATCTTGCTGTTCATCTGTTTAAGAACTAGTGCGCCTGGGTGGCTCAGTGGGTTAAGCCGCTGCCTTCGGCTCAGGTCATGATCTCAGGGTCCTGGGATCGAGTCCCACATCGGGCTCTCTGCTCGGCAGGGAGCCTGCTTCCCTCTCTCTCTCTCTCTGCCTGCCTCTCTGTCTACTTGTAATCTCTGTCTGTCAAATAAACAAATAAAATCTTTAAAAAAAAAAAAAAAAAAAGAACTAGTGGGTCTAAGAGAACCTCAAAGTGCCCATGGGGCTTACCTCCCTCCCTGCTATTTTAACCCAGTCCATAGCAGCAGGCTCGGGCTTCCGTTTCCCTAGCTAGCAATCCCATGCATGTTCAGGGCAAAGCAGTGCTCTGGGGGCAGCCCACTTGGCTAGATTCCAAACTCTCATCTATGCAGGGGTTATAATGCTAACAGGACAGCCTTTCAGTTGACAACATGTCACCCACATTTTAGGCTGGATCTTTCTGATACAAACCTGCCTAAGGTGGGCCTGAGCAGTCTTCCCAGTCTACAGCTAGACCAGTCTACCCGGACCTGTCTTGCCTGGCCTGTTTCCCTCCCTCCTCATCCATTTACCCAAAAAGCAATGGGGATCCTTTTAAGGCACCCCCAAAGAACAGCCACTCCTTGCTGCTGGAACATTCCAGGAGGCTCCAGTTTCTACTGTCTCTGGGACCAAGTGCCAGAGAAGATCCCAGAGACACTGTCGCCGAGGGAAGACAATACCCCAAAGCTTCATTCCACTCCACTTGCCCTCTGGAACCAGACTGATTTCCCACCTGTTAGAAGTGTAGATTCTCACTGTCCCGTGACTTTGGCAGAGGACATGACTCTGCTTCCCAAGGAAAAGAGTAACCGAGAAAGGTCTCCCTCCCTTTCCACCATGACCTTTTTTTTTCTCTTAACTATATGAGCACAAAGGCAGATTTGAACTTCTGGAAGGTAAGCCCAGTTCTACTCTGGATGGAGAGAGACCCGGGCAAAGGATGAGGCTTAGTGGGACACTGCATCAGATGGGTCTCAGCACCCCAGAGACTAGGATGGAGTAATAAGCTTCTGGTAGGTGGTGCCATTCCTTGGGTCTTCCTTCCCCATCTTTCCAAATTAAAGATATTATATCATTAATTTTTTTAAAATAACTTCAGATTCCTTAGAAGTTGCAGAGATAGTATGGGAAGGTCATCTGTACTCTATCTGGGTTCCCTCAATGGTGACATTTTATATAGCTATTGTACAACATCAATGGAAGGAAACTGACATTGGAGCAAAGGTGGGTGTATGATTCTAAGCTATTTTACCACATGTATAGATTTATGTAACCACCACAGTCAAGAGACTAAACTATTCCATTCCCACAATGCTCCTCTGTTTTTTTAAAGATTTATTTATTTATTTGAGAGAGAACGAGAGAGCACATGCATGAGCATGGGGGTGCGTAAGGGCAGAGGGAGAGAGAGAACTTCAAGCAGACTCTATACTGAGCAAGGAGCCCTGTGATGAGACATCACTACAAACCTAATAGAAGAGCTAAAAGAAAAGAAAGAATTCATGACAACAGAAAGAGCTGGGAATCTCATGACACCCAGATCACAACCTGTATGAAACCAAGGGTTAGATGCCCAACTGACTCCACCACCTAGACGGCCTACCACAACTTTCCTTCTTTGTAGTAGGACACATCCCCTTATCCTCACCATCCCTAATCCCCAGAAACCACAAATTTGGTCTCCATCCTCACACTTTCGTCATTTTGAGAGTGTTATATAAGTATATAAGTGAAATTACATAGGATGTGACCTTTAAGATTGCTTTTTTTTTTTTTAAATTTGGCACAGTGCCCTTGAGACCCAGCCAAGCTGTTGTGTGCATCAATAATTAGTTTCTTTTTATTGTTGAATAGTACCTTTGGTATGGATGTACCACAGTTTATTTAGTGATTCACCTATCAAAGGGCATTCAGTTTTTTTCTAGTTTTGGCTTCTAAAAGTAAAGGTGCTATGAGTAATCGTGTACAGGTTTTTGTATGGATGTGAATTTTCTCCTCTCTGGAATCAATGCCCAGGAGTTTAAGTGTGGGGTTTTGGTAAGTACATACTTATCTTCCAAACTATTTCCCAGGTGGCTATAACAATGAACATAGGATGGATCTCGTTTCTCTGCTTCTTCCCAGCTCTTTCTGTTGTCATGAATTCTTTCTTTTCTTTTAGCTCTTCTATTAGGTTTGTAGTGATGTCTCATCATGGCTTTAATTTCCATTCCCCTAATTGCTAATGATGTTGGAATTCCTTTCATATTCATATTTGCCATCCTTATTTCCTTTCCAGTGAAATGACACTTTGCATCTTTTATCCAGTTTCCAGTTGGATTGCTTGGGTTGTTTTTACTGTCGACTTTTAAGAGTTCTAGATATGAAACCTCTGTTGGATATGAGAATGTGGAAAACTTTTCTCTCAGTCTGTGGTTCATCTTTTTAATCTCTCGCCAGAAGAATTTCCAGAGCTAAGGATTTTAATTCTGTTAAAGTCCAATTTTCCAATTTTATTCTTTTGTGGATCATGTATTTGGTGTGTTGTGTCTAAAAATTCCTCACTTGACCCTAGGTCTGAGAGATTTTTCTCTAGAAGTCTCTAGTTTTGCATTTTACATTTGAATTTATAATCCATTTTGTCTTAATTCTTGTATAAGGAGTAAGATTTAGGTCAAGGCTCCCCTGCCATGAATATTCAATTGTTCCAGCACCATTCTGAAAAGACTATCTTTTCTCCATTGAGTTATTTTACCCTCTTATACCTGTATGGATTTACTTCTGGTTCTGTTCTCTATTACACAGTCATGTTTATTGTAGCTATGTAACAAGTCTGAACCTTGAGTAGAGTGATTCCTCCTGCTTCATTCTTCTTTGTCAAAATTGTTTTAGTTATTCTAGTCCCTTTACCTTTCAATGTAAGTTTCAGAATCACCTTGACTGCATCTACAAAGATTTTTCTGGGATTTTGATAGGATTTACATTAAACCAACATGGACTGCACTGGATTAAATGACATGGACTTGACCTCTACACTACGTTGAGCCTTCCAATCCATGAACTCCATGTGTCTCTCCATTTGTTTAGATCCTTAATGTCTTCAGGGTTTTGGAATTTTCAGTATACACAGTCTTCACATATTTTGTTAGATTATGTCCAAGCATTTCATTTTAGATTAATTTTAAATTGTCCTTTAAATTGTGTTTTTGAACAAGGAAGACCCTTGATTTTTGTATGCTGCTCTTTTGTCCTGCAGTATTGCTGTCTTCACTAATTATGCATTCTTCCTTCTGACCTCCATGGTTTCAGTGAGAAATTTGCTGTTATTTGAATTATTTTTCCCTACATGTAAGTATTGTTTCTCTCCCACTGCTTTCAAGATTTTCACTTTGTTTTTAGTTCTCAGAAGTTCAGTTATAATGTCTTGATATGGATTTCCTTGGGTCTATCCAGTCTAGGGTCACATGCTTCTTTAATCTGTAGGTTTATGTCTTTTGCCAAAGTTGGAGATTTTTCAGCAATTAATTCTTTATATACTTTTTCTGCCCACTCTCTTTCTCCTTTCCTTCTGGGACTTTGGCGACAAGAGTGTTAGATCTTTTATATGGCCATAAGGTTTCCTCTGTTCTTTTTTTTTTTTTTTTAAGTCGTTTTTTCCTCTGTTTTTCAGATTGAATGATTGTGATTGTTCTGTCTTCCAATTTTCTGATTTTTTTTCTCTGTCCTCTCTATTCTACTGTTGTACCCATCTGATGAGGTTTTTTTTTTTTAATTTCAGTTAATTTTTTTTAGACTGAAAATTTCCAGTTGGCTTTTACTTTCTGTATTGTTGCTGAGACTTTCTATTTTTTTAATTCATTTCCAGTGTGTTCATAAGTGCTTTTTGAAGCATTTTTATGATAACGATGATAAAATCCTTGTCAGATAACTCCAGTACCCTTGTCACTTTGGGGTTGGTATCTGATGATTGTCTTTTCTCATTTGAATTGAGATTTTCTTGGCTCTTGGTATGGCAAGTGATTTTCAATTATATCCTGGACATTTATATTATATTATGAGAATCTGGATCTTATTTAAATCCCTTTTTAGCAGACCTCCTCTGACCTTGTACCAGCAGGTGAAAGAAGGAACTACCTCATTACTGCTGCATAGGAGTAGAAATTCAGACTCATCACAGCCTTTGTTGATGCGGTGGGGGAGGGGCCATCTTATAACTACAGGGCAAGGGTGGGAGTTCAGGTTCCCCATGAAGCCTCTAATGACTCCATTTGGGCAGGAGAAATAGGGGTAACTCTTGCTACATGGCCTCCACACCATGGTGTGTGTGTGTGTGTGTGTGTGTGTGTGTGTGCATGTTGAAGGAGGAGGTTCATCACCCCACATCAATCCTGACTCTCCAGTAGGCCTCCTGCAATAACACCAGTGAGGAAGGGGTGGGTCCATCATTCCCACTGTGGATGGAAGTTCAAACTCTCTGGGTGGCCTCTGCTAGGGATGTCTCCATTCCTCACTTGGCGTTTTCTCTCTCTACTCCAGGAGGGACTACAGAGGGCCTGCTTAACAGCCTGGCCAGGATGGAAAACTAACTCCTTACTCAACTTTTGCTTGTAGGTATGGAAATTGGACCACAGTTTTCCCTGCGGTGCTCGGCCTAGTTATGGTGGTGGTTGTCTAAAACTTTTCTGTCTTGGTAAGCTGCACTTTACATGGTCCTTTGACTAGAGAGCAAATTTTTCCTGGAGCTTGTTTTGTCTATGTACACTAAGACTTCCAAATTGATGGCTTGTCCAGGGTCCAGTCTGGGATACATGAAGCGAAAGAAAAATAGAGTTTACAACCATGTCGGTGTCCTGAGTGCTCCAGAACTGGTCTGCCTACTCTCCACCTTAAACAGTGTTTTTATGTTTGTTTTATACATAACGTTCAGGAGTTTTAGCTGTACTTAGCAGGAGAAATAGGGAGAAGTATGTCTACTCCATCTTATTTGAAGTGTTTGTACCATTTTAAATTTGAAAAGTATGACAGCTGGCTTATGAGAATTATGAAGATCTTCTACCATAACGAACATGGACAAGCAAGGAAGCATTCTTCAGGAAAATCAAATGATCATTTATTATAAGCTGACCCATCTAAGCAGGAAATAAGCATGTTTCGTTTATTGAGCAATAGATAATAGTCTGAAAGGACAAAGAAAGATCTTTCTTAAAGAAGAAAGAGTGGAACTGGTAGTAAGCACTGAGGCATCTTTGGAAGGTCTTGAAAGACAGGTGTAAGCATGACCTCCATTTAATCTACCATGGTATGTAGCATACCTAGAAATAAAATGGGCTTCGAAGTAAATCCTAGTTTTAACATATCACTCACCTGTTGTTATTTAACCTCCCTGGCCATTTTTTTCATGTCTAAAATGGGTATATTCCTTTCAAGGAGTATTGTAAGATTAGAGTCAAAGGTCATAAATGTTCTAGCTAGGCACTATATTTTGCTTAAGAGCAGTCATATTAAAATAAGATAGGTTATGAAGATGTTAAAAACGGAAAGATACAATGAATATGAGCTGAAGAACTGATGTGGGAAACAAAGCAAAAGAACAAGTAGTAATTCCTTACTACTTACAGTCCGTTGACAAGCCCTTGAAAGAGGCAGAGTGACCTTCCTCTAGGAATTCAGTTTCCTCAATGTTAATACTTTGCTAAGGCAAGAGGCCAAGCTTAGCCCAAGCTCCCAGGATCCTGTGAGTCTACTTTAACATATAAAAATTCCTTTGGAAACTTCTTTTATCTCTACCCCCAGGATATATCAGCAATCTCTCGCCAAGCATAGGATCCACTGATATACATCTGAAGGGTCTCAAGACAGAGTTTTTACTAGACAGTCATAAATGACATTGCCTAACAATAGCTAACTCCCTCAAGGTCCTGGAAACCTTGTTTCCAAAATACTTGGAGGCTTGTGCTGTCCCTAACCCCCTCCCAGCTTGAAAGTATAATAATCACCCACTCCTCACAACCCCAGAGGTCCTGTCCCCATGCTTTAATAAAACCACCATTTTGCTCCAAAGACATCTGAAGAATTCTTTCTTGGCTATTGGCTCTGAACCCTACCACCTCCAACCAATCAGAATTAATTTGACAAAACATGGAGGAAATTTGGGGAATGAAAGAGAGTGTAACTTGGTGTATGAATCAGGAGACTGTTGTACATTATCTAGAAGAGGTGGTAAAAATTGGGAACCAGTAGCTTGGTTCACTCTGGTAGAACAAAAAAAAAAAAGGATACCACCACATTTTGAAGGGGAGAAATGACATGATTTATGACTGAATAGGACAAATACAGTTGAGTAAAAGCTCACTAATTCTTGGTGAATGTAAGGAGATGTGGTAGCTTATAGAAAAAATTCAGTGTAAGTTCTTTGCAATTATGTAAAGTAATCAGCACTACTTTGCAGGCATACATAGTCAACACTTGCAGAGTACAGGCGCTCTCTAGAATCTTTTCTAATGATTAAGAAAACAATGACTGACAGTGTAGAGGCAGAAAAGTTTTCTCTTCTCTTCTTGGTACTGGCTGGTCTAATAATTAAATCGATATAAGGCAGACTAACAGGAGAAAAACAAACAAAAGTTTAATAACGTGTGTACCTCCTTTAGGCATTGGAGAGACCCAAGAAAACTGAGTAACTTCTTGACATGGCTGAAACCGTCACCTTCAACACCATCTTCAGCTCAGAGATGTTGAGGGTGGGGAGTCACTTATGGGAGGGGGCCAGGAAAAGCCGGGGGAAAACAGGGCGAGGCTGCTGTGCAGATGTCAGTTACCATCTTCTCCACTGGGAAGAGTTTCTGGAGATTAGGAGTCATTCCCCTCAACGCCCACCTACCCACCCTCCCCCTCCGCAGCTGGTACCGCCCCTGAGGCACTCTTACAAATGGAGATTTTCCCCTTATAAATGTAAATGTCTCTTACAAAAGGGTAACTTCTGTTCAGTTTTCAGAGCTTCCTCTGTGTATACTGTTTCTTAACAATAACCAGTTTAAAATAATCCCCACACCAAAGAGACACAGTAGGGGGCAAATTCTGCTCCCCTTAAACAGTTAACTTTTGGGGGGAGTAACACTGTACTATACTTACTTTTAAACAATTCCTATTCTTAATATTTGAAACCTATCCTCTGGAGATTTCTTTGCACTTTTGATTTTATATATATATTATATTATATTATATCACTATATTAATATATATTACATATGTTAACATTATATATTTATATATCAGAATTTTCTAAAAAGGGAGAACTATCATGAATAATTGTAATAAACCTGAGTAACTTTTATTTTAGCATGAAGTTTTTCATATTTAAAAGTTGCAGTAAAAACTTTATGGTTTGGGGGCACCTGGGTGGCTCAGTGGGTTGGGCCTCTGCCTTCGGCTCAGGTCATGATCTCAGGGTCCTGGAATCGAGTCCCACATCGGGCTCTCTGCTCAGCAGGAAGCCTGCTTCCCTCTCTCTCTGCCTGCCTCTCTGCCTACTTGTGCCTCTCTGTCTACTTGTGATCTCTCTCTGTCAAATAAATAAATAAATAAAATCTAAAAAAAAAAACTTTATGGTTTGGTCAGTTTGGTTTTTTGTGTGTTTTTTTGTCTTTTTTTTTTTTTAAGATTTTTATTTATTTATTTGACAGAGAGAGATCACAAGCAGGCAGAGAGGCAGGCAGAGACAGAGGAAGGGAAGCAGGCTCCCCGCTGAGCAGAGAGCCCCACGTGGGGCTCTATCCCAGCACCCTAAGATCATGACCTGAGCCAAAGTCAGAGACTTTAACCCACTGAGCCACCCAGGTGCCCTGGTCAGTTTATTTAATTGTGAAATATATTTGCTACTTAGTTAAGCTATTAATATTTCAATTGTCTTCCTTTTACACCAAGTAACTCCGAGTCACCAACTCCAGATTTTCCCAAATCCCTCCTTGGGATGCAGATCACTGTTTATATTTTTAAGAGGTATTTGCCCCAAACTTCCCTACTCAGATAATATGTAAACACCAATAGCTGAAAATGAAAGAGTTCTTTTTGTTTACCAGGAGTCAAGAAGGCAAGGCCAGAGAACAGATGACAGGGGCATCATAAAGTCAGAGTTGAAAGTTAATTCCCCCAGACACAGGAAATGTCCACCCCAACACACACACACACACACACACACACACGCACGCACGCACACACAATGACACAAAGTAGCAACTGAGTCCTGCACACAATACAAAAAATACTTTCTAGAGAAATGCTTGTATTTACTTCTCATAAGAGTGGCAAACCACTCCAGGCTTATGTCAAGAATTTTCGAAAAGAAATCCTAGCTTCTACCATTTATTGGGATTTTGCTTGGGACTCTGTGCCCCCTGCACACATTATCTCATGGACTTCTTACAGCAACTCTGGGAAATGCGAAGATATGATTATTCTACTTGTACAGATGAAGAAACTGGGTTTCAGTGAGGCTAAGGGAGTTGTCCAAGGTCACCCTGCTGGCATGAACTTGAGCCCTGCTTTGACCCTGAATTTGTTTGATTTCCAGTCCTACTTTCTCAGGTCCTGTGTGCATTGCTTTCTGTAACCTCCCCCGGCAGCAAAAAAAGATGCTGTGGGTTCTCTTTCCACTAGGAAAATAAAAACGAAATCTTTCATAATGGGAGTTTTAAACATTTCATTTGAATGTCTGTCCATTTTACTATATAAAGATTGTCTATCGATGGATAACTTGGATAACAAATAGGGAAGAATCTTGAGTTAATTCCTGCTTCCCTCTTGTGTCAGAGACTGGGAATGACAATTCCAAGATCTGCATGCTGCCTTCTACCTTCTTTATCTCCCCTTTTATTCGTGCTATAAATTGCTCCATTTCTTCTCCATCCAAGTGAAGGAAAAGTCTGAATTTGAAAATTTGATCTGCTCACAAAGCATACCTCAAATCCCTTGAAACTCTTAGTAAATGTATCTATTTCTTTAAAAGCAACAATCTCAGTGTGTTGTAGAATAAGATTAAATCAATACAACACAATGCAATAAGCCTTCTTTGCCTCTCGTCTTCCACACCACTGTCTCAAAACAATTTTCAGTGTTAAGTAATGTACCAAGTGATGAGCACTTCTCTGCAGGAAGCGGAAGGAATGCGACGGCCGTGGTAGGCTTTGGGTCTATTTTAGGACGTTTGTCACTAGTGTATAAAATACAGATGTACCCTTCCTGTTCACATTGCGACGCTTCTGAGAAGTCATGCCGCTTATTGCATCCTTACATGCTTTGAAAGGGCTTTCTTTTTAAAGAAAGCCTTTAGTATGAATCATTTTTCTAGAGCAAATAAAGACTCTTCGTTATTAGCTGATTTAAAATCCATTTTTTATGTAGATCAGGTTTACTCCAGAATGCTCTAGAATTTTCAGGTAAAGGGGTCTTATGGTAACAGAGTCTAGCTGGGAGCAGAGGCTGGAGACTTGGCAACTGCTCCTTCATAGACCATAGGTTTCTGCAGAATGGCGTTAGGGAGCAGTTATTGATGCTATTGGCAGGCGTGTTCAAGGATCGCCTCAGTTCCAGTCACCTTCGGGCACTAGTGCTGAAATGATCATTAACTATCTCTCACTTCTGCTACGAAACTCGGTGAGACGGTAGTGAAGTCAAGATGTCCATCCTCACAATTCCCACTCTCCCTTTTCTCTGTATTTTTGCGGTCACTAAACTCATCTCCCAAACCAGTGCCAGTAGCTCTCTACAGATTCCTGCATCTGCAAAGGTCCTGTCTGCCCTTGTTATTTGAATCATGCCAGGGCAAAGCTGCGCGGTGAAGCAGAAACGGACTCTAAGGTGCATGTATGACCAAGACCTCATCTCTGAAGGTGAGCTGTGACGTAATACAATGGACAGAACAAAAGGTGCTTCTGCAGCGTGCGGCTCAGTGTCCCTTTGCCCTCGTAGGGCGACTGGTAAATTTGATGGAAGCAGCAACACTCTAGCAGTTCAGAGGCATTTACAGAGAAGTTATTCGTGACTCAACTGTACTGACTAATACGGTAGTCACTAGCCACAAATAGCTACTTACATTTAAATCAATTAAAACTAAAGAAAACTAAACATTCAGTCCCGGGTTGCCTTAGACTCATGATGAGTGCTCACCAGCTACGGGGCTCCTGGTTACCGCAGAGGCGAGCACACGGACAGAACACTTGTCATCACAGAAAGTACTAAAAGACAACACTCCTGGGAGATTGCATTTCACGTGAAATTCCTGGACTCTGATGAGTTCATAATCAATGGCCCAAAGAATGGAGATCGAGAATCCCTTGAGTGGTTTCCCTTGTACTTATTAGCAGTTGAGTCTAATGCAGAAAAGAGGAGAATAGGAAAAAAAAAAAAAAAAACCTCAGGATTTAGAAGTCCGCATAGGACCAGGAGGGAGTGGTGATCCTCTGGCATTGAGGCTGACTTTCTTCTACCAAAACTGAATCCTTCATAGCGGTGGCTGGATTAAAGCACCAAAATATAAATTTGGTTTTGCTGGAAGTACAGAATACGTATACTCTTGGAATACCCCTAACCTTAGAACTCTTAGAAGAAGAAGAAGAAGAAGAAGAAGAAGAAGAAGAAGAAGAAGCAGAAGAAGAAGAAGAAGAAGAAAACCCTAGTGCAATAGTTTCAGCAAAATAGACATAAAATCATACTGTATAATTTTCAAGGTTATGCACCTATCTTAACACATTTCTGGATAGTTTGGAGGGTCATGCGTTCAATATGCAGGAGTGACGTAGGACCATAATTATAAAAGGGAGCTCCAGAAGATGACTTCTCCATCTCTGACTCTGAAAATGTAAATATGAAGGGGATATCCGATTTCCTATTGATGAATACAAATATCAAGTGGAAAATAGAAGTAGATCTTCCCAATTCATGCACGTCACCACCCTGGTCCCATTCAGGGGATTTCACAGCAGTTCCCTGGTAGTTCTCTGGCGCCATGATGTGAATATGGCCCCTCGCCAACACACCCAGCGTCTTACTCTCAGAGAAAAATATGTGCCAGGTGAATCCGATCTGGGGGACTTAGAGCCTGTACATGGGAAGTGGCCCGCTTAGAGAGAGGCACCACACAGCGTGAAGTATGTCAGTGTCCCACACCTAGAAACATCTGGAGTCTTTCCAAAGTCTAGAATCACAGTGCAGATGTGACATCATGAGGAAACACTCATGCTTCAGCTCCTTGTAAGCCATACATGAAGGAAATTTTAAATGTCCTTTTGCGCCGTCTTGATGTGAGGACAGGTGACGTTGGGAGCCCCCGCGGTCCCACCACCTCGGCCCCATCCGGGTCCCCCTCACAACAGTTTCATTTTGCCCGTACAGTCAATCCAGGGAGGAGAAATGATCAACCCTGTCACATTGGCAAAGGGACTAAGAAGAGTATTTTAGAGCAGTGTTTCAGGAATGCAGTATTTGAAGGGTTTCTAGACACATCTCTTACAAATATTCCCTCCTAAATGTCAGGTGTCTACTTCACGGGCTCTTATTTGAAAATGCCACACAGAAGAAAATTCCCAAACCACATCAGAGCCATTTTAATTGCCTTTGTGTGTCTTCTGTCCATGGTTCTTTTCCAAAACCAGGTTCTGACGATCGCCTCTGATGTGCTGTCCTGTTCATTGGGCTGATCAAAGATAGCGTAACTTCCTATGAGCCGTCCAAATTCACTGCCTACTACATGAGCTGACATTTCTTTTTTTTTTTTTCAGATGGGTCTCCAGCTCTTCCAAACTGGACTCACACTTCACATCTATTAAAATAGATCCAAATACATACTAACACGCCCTCCCCAAATTCTATCTTTCAAAAATGAATGCTCAAATTGGCTCAAGAAGAAAATAAATTATTATGAGAACATTGACAGGTCTTCAGGAACCTGAGAATGGGGATGCAATTGGACCTCAGGAAGCATAAGAACCAGGAGCCCGAATGAGCACTGACCTCTTTCTCTGTCTATCCTCTCTGCTTAGATCTGTACGTCTGATTTGTCATTCTTTCTCATTCTGCAGAACCACAAGACAGGAAACATCACTAACAACATCTCTTGATATTAGTTATTATTAGTTAGCTATTTTATAGCTTTGGCTACAAGACAGACACCAAGCTGACTCTGTCTCAAACCAAACACCCCAAGGAAGAGGTATCAACCCAGCCTAGAAGTGATCCATCTTTGCACAAGTCAGGTCTGCCTGTGAACCAGAGCATGTTATTTTAAACAGTAAGTGGGGGCACCTGGGTGCCTCAGTTGTTAAGCATCTGCCTTCGGCTCAGGTCATGATCCCCGGGTCCTGGGATTGAGTCCCACATCAGACTCGCGGCTCAGCGTGAAACCTGCTTCTCCCTCTCCCACTCCCCCTGCTTATGTTCCCTTTCTTGCTGTGTCTCTGTCAAATAAACAAATAAATAAAATCTTAAAAATAAATAAATAAGTAAATAAATAACAGTCAGTGGCTGGCTGTGAGGAGTGTGTGTGTGATGCACTTGGGTGTATAAGCTCATGGGTGAAGAGTTATCACTGCTAATTTTCTCAGTCGCTTTTTTCTTTAAAGTCAATATCTCAAAATACCACTAATGAATTTTTCTTATTACTTGGCAGACGAGAAGTAAAATAATTTCAGATTTAAACATGCCTTTATATTGTACAAACACCTTTCTCCCTTTTTTTAACAAAATATTTACAAGTATCAAGACTATAAGTTTTTCTCACAAGTTATCATTAGGTTGATTGGACATCTTATCATCTAGATAGAATATATTTTGAGTTGTATGAAGTATTTGAATGTAATTGAAATTGATCACCCTTTTCAAAGAACTTTTTATTATAAAAGCATAGTTTAGAATACTGAATAACATTACATATTCACAATATTTATATCTTCTAAAAATAATGATTAGGGCAGATGCCTCTGAGCATTACAAAAAGGAAAATATTAGCTGCATTATTACTTCTTACTTAGCCAAAATATTCCTTAATTGTCTACTCACAAACACTGTGTCCTTATATTTTTCTTCTAAATTATGATCACTTGTTATCTTAAAGACAACCTACCAACTTGATAATAAGAGCAAAATAATAAATGTTTTGAATTTTATAGCAGTAGGTGAGATTGAAAAGCAAACATGAAAATATAGGCATATTATCATTAAAATAAGCAAAAACAATAAATAAAAGATACTACCTCTAAACAGATAATTTAAAAATGGGTAAAGGGTCTGAATAGACATTTCTCAAAAGAAGATATATACACATTTCCGAAGAGCACATGAAAATATGTTCTCGTAATTAGTCACTAGGAAAATGCAAAGCAGAACCACACTGACACATCACTTCACACTCACTAGGATAGCGATAATCAAAAAGAAAATCACAAGTGTTGACAAAGAGGCACAGACATGTGAACTCTCGGTTGTTACTGGTGGGAATGTCAAATAGTGCATCTGCTCTGGGAAACGCTTTTGCAGTTTCTGAAACTTTAAACCTAGAGTAGAATCCACAATTTCACCACCACCACAACTACCCCCCTCCGTGGATGTCCAAGAGAATGGAAAACATACATCCACATAACAAATTGTACGCACCGTTCACAGAAGTATTAATAATAGCCAAGCAGTAGAAACAACCCAAATGTCCACCAGTTGATGAACATATAAACAAAATTCTTTGTGGCTACACAATGGAATGTGATTCAGTCATAATAAAAAAAAATACTGATCGATGTTAATGCATGAATGAAACTGGAATGCATCAAGCCAGGTGAAAAAGCCAGACATACGATGTCACATTGCATGATTCCATTCATACAAAATGCTCAGAAGAGGCAACTTCATAGAGACAGAAAATACAGTGGCTGCCAGGAGATGCGGCCAAGCGGGGGCTTATGGAACGACTGCTAACAGGTAAGGGGTTTCTTTGGGGAATGATGAGCCTGTTCTGAAATTACATAATGGTGATATTTCACACCTGTGTGAATACCCTAGAGCCACCGGATTATCCACTTTACAGGGTAGAAGGAAATAATGGAAGTCGGTCCTGTTATTATCCCTATTTTATAGACAATAAAAGGAAGTCACTAAAGATAAGCCATCTTTCCTAAGTCATGTAATGACAGTCCAAACTTCAACCACCGTGTCACGTGGAACCCTTGCAAGGTTCTCCTTGTTAGCGGAAGTTCAATGTACAAACCAAACAGATGGCACTGGCTTCTTTTCAGCTGGAGACAATGATATAAAATAGAGATATCTGTGGCATTTTTGCAAATTAGGTAGTGTACCCAGATATGCCTTAGGATCCCAATGACATGTAATAAAATCTGCAAGTACCTTTACTGCAATTGCCTCTCATTGGATCATTTGTAAACCTGTTCCATCTTTGACACGTTTGGAAGCTTTTCCTGAAATGGAACAGAAATTAGGCTTTCGCCTGCAGAATCAGTACCAGTGTGGACTTGTCATTTTCCATTTCACAAAATAGCTTAACCTCTCAGTGCTTAGTTTTGTTGTCTGTAATACAGGGATAATAGCAGTGCCCCCTTAGAGGATTAATGTGAAGATTAAACACTTAAATTAATACACTTAATCTGCTTAGGTCAATGCCATGGACATTGCAATTATACATAAATGTTAGTTATTACAGTAATAATTAATATTATGTTCACACTGATGCCAGGAACAAATGATCACTCTTCTAATTCCTGTTACTATAGTCCATAACAGAAGAAAATTCACTTCTAACTAGAAGAAGAAGCTGGTCATTGCTCACAAACCACTCTAATTGCTGCAAGAACATGTCATCACTCTCGGATGGCAGGTAGTGAGCCATAAAGTGTCCGTGACGCAGGGAAAGCCAAGGAGGAAAGTGTTCCGCTGAACCAGTGCACTTTTCCTCAAGTGAAATCTTTGCTGACGGATGAAAATGAAAGCCAGTTGACTTTTCGAAGGAGGATTGGCAGGCTGAGCATGTAGCCCTGAAGGTTCCATGAGGCACAGCACACAGAGTCACCCAGAAACACTTGGTCCCCACTTTCCACTCAGACTTGCCCTCACACCCCTCCCTCTTCACCTTGCAATCCGTTTGGAGGTATTTGAGCTCCTTCCCTGGGGTTCTCTCATAAAGCTAATGATCAGAGACTCTGTGGCTAACCAGAAGTAAGTACAAGACCACAGTGCCTGGGAGAGCCTGGAGCTCTGTAAAGCCCATCACCATTGGTTCACTCTTGCTACAGTGTTACCTTAACTCGAGCAAACACACCTTCTCTCAGTAACTGACAGGTGGCTGGGGCTGCTTCTCCCTCCACCACTTTTTTTTTTTAAAGTAAATGCACTAAAAAGGGAAGAAAGAAGTAGGTCCAAATCCAGACCTACTTGCTTTTTTTTTTTTAAGCTGATCTTTTAGGTTTGAGCAAATGTCTTAGACTTTGTAGAGATTATAGAGACACAGAGAACCTTTCATCAATACACTGTGCATTTCATTTGAACCATATTTAAACTACTGCAGGAATGCAGGTTGCCATTGCTTAAAAATACTTGAGAGAAACCAACAAAACTCCTGACATTAAAATTTCACTGTTATAATTCTAATAGCCTAAGAGCCACGCTTAATATACAAGCTAATTCTTCTTCTGGAGATTCAGAATTTTTTTAAAAAATCATAAAGGAAGAGATCGGTAAAATCACTTAGTTTTGGGGGACCTGGGTGTTTCAGTCAATAGAGCGTCCAACTCCTGATTACAGCTCAGGTCATGATATCAGGGTCCTGGGATCAATCCCCACGTCGGTCTCTGCACTAAGCAGGGAGTCTGCTTGAGGTTCTCTCTTTCCCTCTGCCCCTCCCACCAAAAATAAATAAATAAAATCTTTTTAAAAAATCACTTGGCTCAAGTTCTATGTTTAATAGAGGTAAAAATCAAGGCACATAAAAAGTTATATGTTATTTTAAAAAGTCAAAATTCTTCACTCACTCATCTAAAGTCTTCATTTTTGTAACTATGGTTTCTTGAGGACTCAAGTGTGGCTCTGTGCTGATGTCTGGGTTCATGTCAACATAAGACACTGCCAGGATGATCTTGTTTAAATACTCATATTTCCAAATTGGTTTCTCAGGCTGTCAGGGAATTGATAGCTAAGGTTTGATATACTAGTCATGGATTCTTGAAGATCTATTTATTCAATGCACGGTTGGGAGATAATTTCCACTAGGTCTTATGTTTCTACACATTTTGGAAGCAGGGCACTGACCCCCTTGGGCAGGCCATGTTTTCAAGTATTTTCTAATAGTAGGTAGTCTTGCAAGACAGAAATAGCACTTTCTTCCAGAGCAAAGGGCAGTCATATATACTGCCCATTATAAAAGATTTGGTTTCCTAAACTCTGGGCTCCTGTACTGTAATATAATCCATTTCATGTCCAAGCACCACCTGGCCCCCCTTTGAGTTGACCAATGGGAACAAGACATGGGGAAGAAACTCACAGTTTGCTTATACTTGGTTACTCACCACCACTACACAGCTATTGCTGACTTGAGGTCTCCTGCCTTCTACCAGTGGACTAATTTGTGAGATTTCCTTCTCCCAGACCCATGCTCTTGAACTAGATAAAAGTGGGCAGAACACAAAACATCCTTATACTGCACTTGTGGAAAAGAATAAAAAACTGGGAACAGGATCAAACAATCTTCGATCTATTATATTTGTGAGAAAATAAGAGGTTGGGATCAGTCCCTCTAATTATAAATAATGTAGAAAGAAAAACCATGGCACATAGTCTAATATACTACTATAACATAGCTAAAATATGCACATGTGCACATACACACAATGTATCAAGGACAAATAAAGAGATAAACTTAGAAGAACATAAAACTGAATTCTTCACAGTTGAGATCTGCTATACATAATGTAAAAATAACATTGATTTGATAAAATAACATCCTAAAGATGAGTTATAAAACAACACAAGGATTGGAAGTTTGAGAAATTGTTGACCAAACCCACATCTTTTTTGGAAGTAATTATTTAGAAAAAGCAAGCAACAGAATAAGCATTACTGAAAATCCAAGTAATGACATAAAAGAAACACCTAATGCAGATTAAAAAGAAAAAGGATTAGAGAGAAAATCATAAATAGAGAACATAAGGATGATCCCATATAAGAATACTTTTTACCTACAACAGAGAATCCATCACACTGAGTAGTTTCCTGTAATTTCTTCATGGCCGAAGTAGAAGTATAATGGATGTATTTAGTTACCCTGTTTATCATTGGTTACTCTCTCTCTTCTATTATTAGTATTATTGTTAGTATAGTCTCATCTGAGTAAATGAAGGTATAATGTCAGTTCAGAAATTGTTAAAAATTTTCTTGAGACTATTATGGGATCGGTTTGAGGGGGATAGGTCATATATCCTTGAGAAAAAAATGTACATTCTAATTTGGCAGGATGTATTTTTGAAGTACTTAACTGTGTTTTTCCATTGCTGGAGACACCCCCCCATTATTTCTAGCATCTGCTCGTGTTGAGAAATCTCAGACTTCCTAATTTCTAACTCTTTATATGGACTTATTTTCTTCAAGAAACTTTTAGTATCTTTTCTTTGCAAATTCATTAGATGTGCCTTACTTTACTTTTTGTTTCACTTCATTTTCATTTTATATGCTTAGTACGCTCCAGGCCATTTCAGTCTGGAGTTCTATGTCCTAGAATTCTAGAAAATCTTTTTACATTATTTGAGAATCTCTTCTTCCATTTTTTCCTTTTTTTATGAAACCACCATTATTGAGATGTTGGATCTGGGAAATCACTTCTCGAATTATTTTATTTATTTCCATCCTATTTGCTGTGCCTTTAATGTTATTACTCTAAGCTTCTTCCTTAGTTTTATCCTTCAACTATTCTGAAAGCTAATTGCAAACATGAGGAGGTAGAAAATAGAAGATACAAGTGGGAAACTTAGGTACTGAGTCCAGAAGTCCTAGTTTTTAGAAATATCTGATGCATTTTTAAGAAAGATGCATATGTCATGTAGGGCTAATATTTTTAAAACGTAAAGATGCCTCAGCCTTTCTCATTTCTTTCCACATGACCTATTGCCCTATTCTTCTATAGCTACAGATTTACCTAAGGAATGGTTATGAATGTTACAGTAGGAAAGCAAAGAAGATATGTTGAGGTTTTCAAGTGTGCACTCTGATAATGACCTAGAAAGCCAAACTTTTTCAAAAGTGAAATGGTTGTCTACATTTCTTAGGTTCCCTTGTTATATTAAGAATGAGATCTGGTGTGTGTGAATGGCCAGTTAATTATAAATAAAAAATAGGGAGACTTCAGGATATGACACACGTAGAGATATAGGGAAAAAAATCTCTCATATTTGTTTCCTGGAGAGGGAGAGGAAGATACAGGGAAAAGAAGCCAGACACCAGTGTGTGATTCCAATGTTCCCTTAACCTCTCAAGGTCAAAACTCGAGGGGAGCAGAGTGAGATGGTTGAGTGCTGGTTGTGAAAACTGTGGGAAGAAAAGGAATGTAAGGTCAGTGAGGTCCAGTGATCCACTTCCCCTTGTAAGCCTCAGGAAACTGCCAGCCTCTAGGGACGTCCACATTTGGTTCTCAACCATGAACAGCAAAGGAGATGGTTAAATGGATGGTGTGGAGATCTCCATCCTGGTTCCCCAGAGTCTAGGTATGACATTCAGTGGGGGGTTGCCAGAGTTTGCAAAGAGAGGTCATTCCATTTTATTTATGTATTTATTTTCTATTTTTATTTTTTTAATTTCTTTTCAGTGTCCCAGAATTCATTGTTTATGCACCACACCCATGCAATCCGTGCCCTCCTTAATACCCGCCACCAGGCTCACCCAACCTCCCACACCCTACCCCTCCAAAACCCTCAGATTGTTTTTCAGAGTCCACAGTCTCTCATGGTTTGTCTTCCCCTCCAATTTGCCCCATCTCCCTTCTCCTCTCCATGGGGAGATGGAGAGGCCAATCCCTTTGAAATCTGAATTTCAGATGATGATAAGTATTTTGAAGAAAATAAAAAAGGTAAAACATAAATGAGAGGAATTTGGGAAAATCAAGCCTACTCTGAGATACTGAGATTGACATGATAGCAGCTGTGTGATTCAGGGGAAGAGATTTCCAGGCGGAAGACAGTAGGTGCAAAGGCCCTGAGGAGACCAGTGTGGCTTCGTGATGGGAGATGAGATCAGAGTGGAAGCAGGGCTCAGATCACACAGAGTCTTCTCAGTTATGCTAAGGGAAGATGTCAGTGGGTTTTAATATGGAAGTAACATGACTAGATTTCAACTTGTAATGCTATTTCTGGCTATTGTGTAAGGAAGAATCTGTCAGGACACATGAGTAGATGCAAAGAGAACAGGTAAGTCACTATTTTGTTGGCCATGCAAAAGGTGCTTATGGCTGAGGTGAAAAGAAGTGATTGATTAGGGACTCAAGGTGGGGCTGATGGGAGCAGCTGGTAGACCTGATGTGGGGAATGAAGAAAGAACAGAGTAAGTCAAAACCCCCCAAATAACCCTCCCTCTTTAGCCAGACGTTAATCATTCTCCAGAATGCTATACATTTTATGTATATGTCTCCCTGCAAAGTTGTTCTGGTTGGATTAAGAACAGGTAAAGGAAATGCCAACACTAAACAAAATCAGGCAAATTCTGGAAATACGTGCTAAGCACCATATTTCTTCTTGAAAAATTAATGGGTGACATAAAATATCCTGAAATTCCTCATGGGCTACCTTACTCAAACAGGAAGGAAGCCCTACATGATGAAGGAATGTTAGAGAGCAGTGTATATGTGCACTCAGGGAAGATGAAATTCTCACCAGCAGGAACCCTGACGACAGAACTGAGATGATGAGCTTATGCTGTCCCTCTCTCTGAGCCAGAGCTAACTTTCCCAGCCTTGCTAAAACATCAGTTCACTTTCAGAGAAGAAAGGAAGGAAAATAGGAGATAGGAAGGGAAGAAAGAGAAAGAGAAAGGAAAGAGAGGGGGAAGAATAGAGGTAAAGAAGGAAGGGAAGGAAAAAGAAAGAAAATCAGTAACACTAGGTGGCAGTGATTTCATGACTTATTGGATCTCAAATTGGGCAGACTGTGGGTTTCATTGCTAAGGGAGATTCTAGGCTTAAAGGAGAAATCCATGAGTCCCAGAAGACCTTTCTCCACTTCTACCTCCAGCATTGCTGTGCAGTTGGATTTATGCCCCTCTGACTTCAGAACAGATAAGTCAGCTTCAGGGTTCTTCCCCATATCACATCTTTAGCAACTGCTATCTCCTCCCAAGACTCTTGTTAAGGTTGCAAAATTAATTTACATAATTAAAAGCATTTTTGTACAGGACACATTGGTACTTTTATCAACCGTTAAAGTTCCAAGCCTCAGAAGACCCTAGAGCATTTTTCTCAACCTTGGAATCATCTGAAGAGTTTGTAAACTCATTGAACCAGGGTCCCTCTGTGGAGACCATACAGAGGGATTCTTTTAAAGCTCCCCAAGTGACTCTAATATGCAGCCAGATTTGAGACACACTGAAGAACCAGAACACAGGCCAGCCACCACCGTTTGTCCCTGAACTAGCATAGTCATAGCTCTCCTTTAGGGTGACCAGTAGTACATCAGCCAACACAGACTTGTTTCCCTGGTTGCCTTCTTGGGAGGCTGGAGGTCCTCTTAAACGCAGTCTACCAGTAACCTGACATGTGAACGCCCACCCAGATCCAGCAGCAGCACCAGCAGGAGAACATGGAGGCCAAGAACAGGGGTTCAGACTCAAGACAGTCGCTGGTGTGACTTACTAGTTATGACATTGGGCCGTGACTCACTCTCTGAACCTTGGCTTTCACTCTCTGAACCTTGGCTTTCTTCTCTGTAAAATGGGAATAATCATCAGCATCTCACAGACTGTTGGAGGTCCTACTCTAAGATGTGTCAAACATCTACAGCTTTCCCTGGCACAATAAAGTACAGCTATTGGTCATCAAATTTCCTGCCGGGAGTTCATCAGATGCACCCCCAGTGGGGCTTCTGGGTTCCAGAAGCAAGGATGAGTTATAATTCCATTGCAAATAAAAAGCAGACAAGCTCATAAAACTTGAGGTAGAAAGTGCTAGTTAGTGTGTATTTTCCACCGCGGCCCCTGCAGCCGCTCTCAGCTCTGTAAAATGCTTTGCTATCATCCTCACTACTGCTGCATTTCAAACCTGCATGAGTGAGTCAGGTGATGGTAATGTTCCCCAGCTCCGTCCTCTTCCACGCGGTATGGGATAATGCAGACCGAAATATCAAATACTCAATGATAAGGGAGGACTTGAACAAACGGTGTCTTGCCTTTCCATGGAATAGGGTACAACCATTAAAAGGGAGGTTTTGGGGGGTTAGGAGAAGGGGGGTAGGGTTATGGACATTGGGGAGGGTATGTGCTTTTGGGTAAATTGGAAGGGGAGATGAACCATGAGAGACTATGGACTCTGAAAAACAATCTGAGGGGTTTGAAGTGGTGGGGGGGTGGGAGGTTGGGGTACCAGGTGGTGGGTATTATAGAGGGCACAGCTTGCATGGAGCACTGGGTGTGGTGAAAAAATAATGAATACTGTTTTTCTGAAAATAAATAAATTGGAAAAAAAAAGGGAGGTTTTGAAGAATTTCACAAGACTTCCATAATGTTCACAATATGTAGCTGACCCTTGAACAATTGGGGTTTAGGGGTGCTGACCCTCATGTAGCCCGAAAGCCAAGTACGCCCCCAAAACTTAACTGCTGTTAAGTTAACCTCTGGTTGGCCAAAGCCTCACCGATAGCATAAATAGTCAAGGACCACATGCTTTTTTATTTTTTTGCCAAGTTATTTCTTCAGTATAGTTGACACAACAATGTTATGTTAGTTTCAAGTACACAACATAGTGATTCAGCAAGTCTCTCTGTTAGGCTGTGCTCCATAAGAGACCCTCCATCACCAGAGATTCTCATATTGCCTTTGAGTATGTTCCTTATATTCCCATGACAGATTCTTTCCATAACTGGACATCTGTATCTTCTACTCCCCTTCACCCATCTTGCCCGCCCTTCCCATCTCGTCCCTCTGGCAACCACTAGTCAGTTCTTTGTACTTAAAGGTTTGATTCTGCCTTTGAGGAACACATTTTTTTTTAATGTTATGTATTATATCCTCTATCTTTAGAAGAATGGCTAACTATCTTTTCTTCTTTTTCGGTATTTCTAGGCTACATGGTTTGTCTGCAAGTGTTCCCAAATTGTCACAGATGTCAAGAAAAATTTGCAATATATTTACTGAAAAGAGTCTGTACAAGTGGACTTGTACAGTTCAAATCTGCGTTGTTCATCTAATGTAAAGGGACCAAAAAAGGATCTGACTGATTATGGAGGTCAGTTCTATCTGTGCCTGTGGGTATATATCTATGGGAAAATAATTACCTCTTATTAGGTATCATTCTTGAACTGTATCCCACATGCTGGTCTGGGACATTCCTGGAGGTAACTTTATTTTAAAGAAACAATGGTCAGTGTATCTATTAAATGATAGCGTCTATCCAGCCATCCTGAGTTCTTTAGGAATTAGGCAGGGGTTAATTGATTCAGGTCGATGACATGAACAGATGAATTTTTTTTCTTTCTGAAAGTACGTACCTGAGATACTTCCTGAGCTCCTAAGACGCCTTGAAGGTTAAATTCATCTATGTTCTATGTCTTGGATTAGGGTTTTCCTTATTTTTCCTCACATGTACATATGATAGAAGATATTCACAGACTGGGCACACCTTCATAAATGTATTTTGATTTACACACAATTTCCAGAGTGATAATGGTAACATCAGTTATTTCATTAAAATCCTGGAAGTTCAGATGATTTAGGCCTATACCACTGCGATCTGTTATTCACACATTAACTAAACGTCTAGCATTCTCTCTCTTTTAAGTTGTGGAGAGGTGTTCTCGGTTGGGTTTCTTTTTGAGAAGGAGGACTGCTTTTTCATCCTGTGATACAGCAAACTCCACAGCTCTGATGCAGTAAGGGAAGTGAGAACCAGTGTCAAGGGTGTCGGATCTTGCGACGATTGAGTGCCTCTCTCCTCTTCTGCCCAGAGAGCCAAAGAGAAGAGAGCCTCTTCCCTACATCTTTCCTCCTCCTGACTGTCTTCAACAAAAGTTCAGGGTAACTTTTCTCTGGCTATCAGGGTTAACCCAAAGCACAATGTAATTTGTTTCAAAGACGTGTAAGCAAAGAAAGAAAAGGTCTAATAACACTGGCTCGTATGTGATAGATGTTACAGACGTGATAGATGTTACAGATGTGATAGATGTTACAGATTGGATAGAAAGAGAAGATCTCTCTTCCTTGCAAAAGCCTAACTGGCACAGTGGCTGGGCTCTGCGAAGACCCCCAAACCTCTGATTCTTCCTTCTCAGTTTCTCTTTCACCCTAGTCCCCTCTATCCCCAACACCACATCTGCATTCCAACCTCTGAAAAGAGGAAAGGAGAAAGAGGGTCGGTGGCATGGACCTTCCCCTTATGAACCCAGACATGACAGACATCACTTGCACACATTGCCTCTGGCCAGAGCTAAATCACACAGCTGCACCCAGCTGAGAGCAAGACTGGGAACTGTAGACATGTTCTGTGCCTCTGATACCAAGGCATATGGGGAGTGTGGTCAATGAAGGGCAGCTTGCAATCTCTCCCACAGTGAGCATATATGGAGAACACCAAGGAGGAGCTTATGGAAAATTTGAAAATAGATTCATATTCAGAAACGATTGTATTGTGACCCTTTTTTCTCACCCAGACAGAATTTAAGTTGCAGGTAATGCAAAACAAGTACAACGAGGACTAGTGGTGTTACTAGATTGACTTACTTTCTGGAAATGTAAGGTCTTTCCAGAACTTCTTTATTAATGTGAGTAAAATTTTCCCCCTTTCCTGCCCATCAGACAGAAATAGTCACACCTCAGGATGACTAACTGTTTTTGTCGTCAACCTCAGAAGATAATAGCCTCAAAAAAAAAAAAATAACTGGAGGGCCCCCCCCTTCTTTTTGTACCATCAATGTCTTAACTGGAATTGGATACTTTAAATACCAGGTCCAGTGTTCCAGCCCCTGAAAGTTTT
The DNA here is from genome assembly GCF_020171115.1 of Neogale vison. Classification (NCBI taxonomy): domain Eukaryota; kingdom Metazoa; phylum Chordata; class Mammalia; order Carnivora; family Mustelidae; genus Neogale; species Neogale vison. The sequence goes on from NC_058102.1 coordinate 142,547,678, forward strand.
TCAGAGGTCAAGAGCAACAATCAAATAGTCAATCAACTGGGAAGTTTAAAAATGAGGTTTGTGCTCTTTCTTCTGCTTGTCATTCTGTCTTCCCAAGCACCAATAATGAAAATGAGAAAAATTACCTGGGAAGGTTGTTAAAAACACAAATTCCTGGTCCCCCTTCTCCAACGAGACCCCAGTGAGCCTGGATTAGATTTCAGGAAACTGAACTTTTCAAAAGCTTAAAAAATTTTTATTTAGTTTAATTTTCAACTTAATACATGATCAGATTTGAAGTTCACAAGCTGATCATAGTGATCTCATCCCATATCATTAATAACTATATTGATAAATCCAACATAATAAGCAAACCACTATGAATTAATATCTACAATACTTAGAAATATTTTTTAGTAATGCTATTAAGTGCATTTTGCGATATCTATACTGAATGTTCCTGACCTTTCATAATCCACCTCCTAAATTACGAGTAAGTAGCTTTTATTATATGTAAAAATATGTTTATGGAGTTCCATTTTATGTTTTGTAAGAACTGAAGGAAAATCTTGAATAATCCTTTTGGTTGTTGACCCACTGAGAATCATGATTGTGATAATAGATACCCTTTTAGATAATCAGAGTAAGTGATTGTACCCATTGGGGTTTTTTTCATTATTATTTTTAATGTAAATTCAATTAATTAACATGCAATGTACTAGTAGTTTCAGAGAGAGTTCAGTGATTGATCAGTACCCATTAGTTTTTGACCAGAAGAACAAAAATTTCCCCAAGTCTTACAACAAAGGGAATTTCCTGCAGGGAAGTGGTTACTTGGTGGTAAGAGAGCAGGAAAGCCAAATGGAGGAGGCAGCAGATGACCCAGAAATCAACAACCAGAAAACCAGTACTGCCCTTGGGCTGGGGACGAAAGGGAGAAGCAGTGACACCTGAGACCTGGGACCAGTTCCACCTAATGGAAACTATAATCACTTCAGGTCTGTTTGGTAAGAGCTTGAGTCTCGAGAAGGTGCAGTTGTTACCAGACACGCCATCTGAGACTGTGGGGTAGGAAAACCATGATCTGTCTTGTTCCCTCCCCAGTCCTCCAGTCTCTCATCAGTTAGCTGCACCTGATGGAAAGCCAGTTGACAGAGACAGCTTGAGCAGCACATCCTGTGGAAGTCAGAGGATGGGGGGAACAGGGGCAGGGTGAGGACCAGCACAGACTAAGAGATGCTGTGAGGATAAGCGTGTTGGTGGTTAGGGGTGAGAAGTGAAAGAAAATGTGATCCAAAACAAAGAATGTTGCCAAACATTAATTATAAGCCAAGAAGGAGTCCTTGATAACAAAATTCAAAATCCGACAACAGGTAAAGATCAGGTTATCTGCTTCTGCTATAAACTAGACTCCCACCTCTAAAAAAAAAATGCTGTTAAGATACAAGGCATTACGTAAGTCTATAGCATATATCAAAAGTCATGCTATGTCATCTTTATTAAAAACTCTTCTTTATTCATTTAAATGTCTATGATTATCAAATTTCAAAAACCGGAATTAATTTGAGGTAAATTATACAGACCAGAGAAAAGAAGAATAAAAAGATATCTGATTTTAGAATTTAAATTAAGAGACAAGCATGAACAATCATATGCCAACAAATTGGATAACCTAGAACAAATGGATAAGTTCCTAGAAACATACAACTTTCCAAGATGGAATCATGAAGAAATAGATAATCTGAACAGATCAAATACTGGTAAGTAATCTAAAACTCCCCAAAAAAGAAAAGCACAGCCCAGGACCAGATGGTTTCACAGGTAAAATCTACCAAATATTTAAAGAATAATTAATGCCAATCTTTCTCAAACTCTTCAAAAAACTTGAGAGAAGGGAACACTATGGAAGCCAGATGAGAATACTACAAGTAAAGAACACTACTGTCCAATATCCCTGATGAATATAGATGTGAAAATTCTTAGCTGAATAACAGCAAACCAATTCCACAGTACATCAGAATGATCATTCACCATGATCGAGTGGGAGTCATTCACAGGACGCAAGAGTGGTTCAAATACACAAAGCAATAAATGTGATACATCACATTCATAGAATGAAAGATAAAAACCATATGATCATCTCAAGAGATGCAGAAAAAGCATTTGACAAAATTCAACATCCATTCATGATAAAAACTCAGCAACCTGAATATAGAGGGAATGTACCTCAACATAGTAAAGGCCAAATATGACAAACCTATATCTAACACCATCCTCTAGGATCAGGAACAAAAGACAAGGACGTCCACTCTCACCACTCTTTTTTGATTTTATTTATTTGCCAGAGGTAGAGAGGAAGCGTACACACAAGCAGGCAGAGAGGCAGGCAGAGGCAGCGAGAGAAGCAGGCTCCCTGCCGAGCAAGGAACTCGATGCAGGACTTGATGTGTGACTCGATCCCAGGACCCCGGGATCATGACCTGAGCCAAAGGCAGCGACTCAACCAACTGAGCCACCCAGGCGTCCCTGCTCTCAACACTCTTACTCAACATAGTACTGAAGGTCCTACTCAGACTGATAAGGCAAAAGAAAAAAAGAATAAAATTCATCCAAATCGGAAAGGAAGAACTAAAAATGTCTCTGCTTGCGGATGACACACAATCTTACATACAGAAAACCCTAAAGACTCCACCAAAAACATATTAGAACTAATAAGCAAACAAAGTAAGTTTACAGGATATAAAATTTGAAAAAAATCAGTCTCATTTCTATACTTTAATAATGAACTATCTGAAAGTGTTACGAAGAGAAACCATCCCATTTACAATAGTGTCAAAAATAATAAAATACTTAGGAATAAATTTAACCAAGGATGTGAAAGATCTGTGCCCTGAAAACTATAAGACATTAATGAAAGAAATTGAAGAATATAAAAAAATAAATGGGATGAGGGGCGCCTGGGTGGCTCAGTGGGTTAAGCCGCTGCCTTCGGCTCAGGTCATGATCTCAGGGTCCTGGGATCGAGCCCCTCATCGGGCTCTCTGCTCAGCAGGGAGCCTGCTTCCTCCTCTCTCTCTCTCTCTCTCTGCCTGCCTCTCTGCCTACTTGTGATCTCTCTCTGTCAAATAAATAAATAAAATCTTTGAAAAATAAATAAATAAATAAATAAATAAATAAATGGAATGCTATCTTGTGTTCATGCACTGGAAGAATATTGTTAAAATGCCCATAATATTGAAAGTGATTTTCATATTAAGTACAATTCCTATCAATATTCCAATTGCATTTTTTCACGAAATAGAAAAAAATCAACCCTAAATTCATATGGAACCATAAAAAACCTTGAACATTTATGGCAATCTTGAAAAAGAAACAAAGCTGGAGATGTTATACTTCCTGATTTCAAACTATATTACAAAGCTGGAGTAATCAAAACAGTATGGTACAGCCATAAAAACAGACGCAGGCCAATAGGACACAATTGAGAGCACAAACCCATGAATATACAGTCAACTACTCAGTGGGGAAAAAAAATCGTCTTTTTAAAACCGGATATCCACAGGCAAAGTAATGAAACTGTACCCCTATCTTACAACATACACAAAAATGAACTCAACATGAAATAGATAATTTAATGTAGGACCTGAAACCATAATTCTTCTGGAAGAAAATATAGGGAAAAACTCCTTGACATAAGTGTCTTGGCAATAATTTCTTGAGTATGATACTGAAAGCACAAGCAACAGAAGCAGAATTAAACAAGTGGGACTATATCAAATTAAAAAGCTGCGCAGCAAAAGGAACAATCAACAAAAGGAAAAGACATTCTATAAAATGGGAGAAAGTGTATGCAGATGACATATTTGGTAAGCAATAAATATTTAATATACACAAGGAACTCATATAAGTCAATAGCAAAACACTACTAGTAATAATAATACAATTAAAAATGGGCAGAGGTGGGGAGCCTGGGTGGCTCAGTCGGTTAAGCTGCTGCCTTCGGCTCAGGTCATGATCCCAGGGTCCTGGGATCGAGTCCTGCATCAGGCTCTCTGCTGAGCGGAGAGCCTGCTTTCCTCTCTCTCTTTCTCTCTCTCTCTCTCTGCCTGCCTCTCTGCCTACTTGTGATCTCTCTCTGTCAAATAAATAAATAAAATCTTAAAAATAAATAAATTAATTAAATAAATAAAAATGGGCAGAGGAACTGAGTAGATGTTTTTCCAAAGAAGACATACAAATGGCACATAAAGAAATGCTCAGTGCCACTAATCACCAGGGACATACAAATCAAAAGCACAAGGACCTATCAGCTCTCATGTGTTAGAATGGTTGTTATTAAAAAGACAAGAAATAACAAGTGCTGGTGAGAATGTAGAGAAGAGAAGAGCAGTGCAGTTTCATTAGTGGGAATGAATGTACCATCTGGTGGGGGATGTTGATGTGTACATGTGTAGAGGCGGGGGGGGCATATTTTTTTCACAGCTCAATTTTCTTGTAAACCTAAGACTACTCTAAAAATTAAAATCGATTTTTAAAACACTTAAGGAATATTTACTGCAGTGACTGTAACTATTACGTGAATTTGTCAAGGTGATAGGACATGGTCAATAAAAATTAGTTGTTTCCTTATACCATCAGAAAGTAAATTTTCAAAATCTTCCTGCTTACGATAGTGTAAAAAATATAAACTATTTAGGAATGAATTTAAGAACAGACATGTAACAAATGTATATCAAAAACTATAAAACACTGCTGAGAAAAATGAAAGGAAGTGTACATAAAGGGAGAAATATACTATGTTCATGGATCAGAACACATCATCAAGATGTTAATTTACTCCAAATTCATTTATAGATCTCATAAAGCTTTATCAAAATTGCAATTTTTTGGCAGTCACCGACAAGCAGATTTTGAGATGTACATGTAAATTCAAAGGACCTATAGTAGTTAAAACAAACTTTTAAAAAATGAAGTTGGAGAAGTTCCCTTCCTTGTTCTGAGATTTTTATAGAGCTACAACAGACAAGGTAGTGTGGCATTGGCATAAATATAGAATGACAGATCAATGGAACAGAATTGGGAGTCCAGACAGAGACACAAACTTATGTGGTCTATTAATTGGTTTTCAACTTAGACACCAAAGCAATTATATGGGAAAATGTGTGCCATCTATAAGTACCTGAAATTAAGCTTTTTGTTGCCAAGGCATCCATTTCAAAAGACATCCAGCTTGAATAAACATATTGTCAGCTGTAAGTAGCAAAACAACCAGATGAGGAATCAGATTGCTCCTCCCATGAAACTCCTTCTTTTAAGAAAGTCCTGGGTGATCTAGATAATCAACTGTGTGAGTGATCCCACTTCTCCCCTCCTGCTTCCTAACTCCCACACTCATGCCTTAAATTAACCAATAAAGAATGGACCACAAAACCCTTAGACACCTTTGGACCATAATAAAGGCATAACCCCAGGTTCACACTCTTGTCCTCTCTCTAGCCCCCCAGAACTGGCCATGTGGGCTCTCAGGTATGTCCTCTACCCTCCAGGAATTGTTAGTAATTAATCTTCTTCCTCAAAATATCCTAATGATAACTTGCTAAAGTATGTCCTTTGATCATAATAAAGATTATAATAGATGGACCAACCATAAATAATGGCCACAGTAGAAAAAACGTCTGGGGACCTTTGTATGAGTGATGTGTGTCCAGCAGGGTGCTGTGGACCTTGCTAACTGAGTGTGCCACCCTCAGTAGCCTCAGGACCCATAGAATAGTAAGTCCTTATATGAACGGTGATGGAGCAATTGGGTGACCACCTGGTACCTCGATGAGCACCTCACACTGCATGCAAAAATTAATCTAAGGTAGATTAGAGACCTAACTATAAAAACTTCTGGATAAAACTATAAAACTTCCAGAAGAATCATGAGAGAATATCTTCATGACCTGGGGGGTAAACACAATTTTATTAGAGAGGATTCAGAAATTACTAACTATAAAAAGGTTTTGATTGATATATTTCCTCAAAATAAAAAACTTCTCATCACAAACACTTAAGAAAATGAAGATGAGGAAGGCTCCTGGGTGGCATAGTCAGTTAAGTGTCTGAGTCTTGGTTTGAGCTCAGGTCATGATCTCAGGGTGGTAGATGGATTCCCACATCGGGCCTGGCACTCAGTGAGGACCCTGCTTAAGATTTTCTCCCCCTCTCTCTTTGCCCTTCTCTCCTGCTCTCTCTGTCTCTGCCTCTCTCTCTCTCTCTCAAACAAATAAATCTTGGAAGGAAGGAAGGAAGAAGAAAATGAAGGGAACAAGCCATAGACTGGGAGAAAATATTTGGCACACCTATATGGGAAAACAGAGCCTGTTACGGGACGTATATTTTTCTTTAAATCCCTCCAATTCCATAGTAAAAAGATGGTTTGTTAAAAACATGAGCAAATCATCTTAAATAGACATTTCACAAGGGAATTTGTATTAATAGGCAAGATGCATATGAAAAATTCCCAATATATTATTATTGAGGAAATGCAGATTAAAATGACAGAGAGATATTATTGCACACCTACTAAAATGGTAAAATTTAAAATACCAAGCAATCGGAAATTGCTTGTACTGCTGGTAGGAGTATAAAATGATGCAATCGCTTTGGAAAAAAATTAGCAGGTTCGTGTAATCTTTTCCCCCTAGTACCCAGCAATCACACTCCTAGTATTTACTGGAAAGGAATGAAAACACGTGCCCACACCAAGACTCATAAACAAGTATTGATAGAAGCTTTATTCATAATGGCCCCAAGCTAGAAACAACCTGAAGTCCATCAACTGATGAGCAAACAAACCATGGGAAGACTAAAAGCTGAGGGTATTCAGTTACAGAGAGTAAAGGCAGGCTCTAGTCAACTGAGAGGGCCTCTAGGGAAGCTGTAGGTTTTATACTTCAACCAGCTCACCCAACCCCTAAGATCGTGAAATGATTATCTTGAAAACATTTGTATGTGTGGATTCTATCAAATGGAGTGAAATCAGTAAAATTTGCTAAAGACCCACCAACATAAGAAAATTGTTTCAGCAGAAACACTGCCAGCTTGGTCTAAAAGGGACAAAGAAAATAGGGGGACTCCCAAAATTCTCCACGAGAAGTGGGCTACTAAAACTGCCCAAGTGTCAACAGCCACCTTCATGCAAAAGGAGGGAGGAAGCAGAAGATAAAACCAAAAGCCCAGAGCACACACCTGGGAGCCGGGAGGAATTATTCCCAGGCCTTGAAATCTGATCAGGAAATTCCCACTTTCTCAGCTGGAGTTCCAAACTGCATTTAACAGGGAGGTAGGTTCTATCTTCCATTTTCCCATTTTTTGGAACCACAATACTATGTGTTATCCTATGGCTGTCGCACCATGACATGTTGGGAGCAAATAATTTACATCTTCAGTTTCACATCTGCACAGATGAAGAGAAATTGTGTCCTTCTGTACTCCATGGATTACACCTAGCTGCCTGATTCCCACCTGGCACTGGTTTCGATTCTGTATATGGGCTGATAAAATTTAGATGAGATTCTGGACTTTGAATGGATGCTGTAGTGGGATGAGACTCTTGGGAACCTTGGGAGGGATGGATATATTTTGCATTTGGGAGGGACCTAAATGATTAAGAGTGAAGGAGTGGAGTGTGGTAGGCAGAATGCTGACATGGTGCCCAAGATTCCCACCCCATAGCATGCACACTTTGTATAAACCCTTTTCTTTAATTATAGCCTTGATCTGGAGAATAAGATGGTGTGCTCCCATGATCCACTGAAAGTCAGGTGACTTGGAGTTCAGCAAAAGAGATATTGTGGGTGGGTCTCATCTAATCAGGTAGGCCCTTATAGAGAAAGGAAGCAGTAGTAGCCATGCTCCTCTTGGCCTGGAAGAAAGAATACAAGTAGCCGTCTTGTGATCTACCTATGTGACCACACAAAACAGGGAACCGTGGGTGGCCTTCAGGAGCCAAGAATAGTCCCTGGTAATAACCAGCAGGAGAGTGGGATCTCTCATATGATTGTAAGGAAAGGAATTTCTCCAACAACCAGTGAGCTGGGAAGAGAACTCTGCACCTTGGCTGAGTGTCCCAGACCCTGCCAACACCTTCACTTCAGCCCTGAGTGGAACACCCAGTTATGCTATACCCTGATTCCTGAACCACCTCATTTATTATGAGATAATAAATTTGTTTTGCTTTAAGCTACTGAATTTGTAGTAATTTATTATGCAGCATAGAAAACAAATGTATTTTCTTTAAAAGAGAGATCTTTAGGAGAAAAAAAAAAGTGTGAAGCTGTTTCCTGCCTCTACCGTGCAATCCAGCAAAATATACGGTGAGGTTCAGAAAGGACAGGGATGAATGAGGTGATGTACCAGCATCGAGTCATGACCGAGCATGGGGACTCGACAGAGGGTGTGCATAGTAGCCGTTTAATAATTTTTTGAAGTTATAATATTTTAAGATAGATGAGTAAATGGACAGATAAGGGAGGCACAGTGCTCAGCCAAGAATTTTTCCCCTGAATCAACTAAAGTGCTGCTACCCACAGTATTGTTGTGGTGGTTCTCTATTATGGACTTGGCAGACTCTCTACCTCATTCTTTTAGAAATTTCCCTCAGAAGTAATGCATTCCTTGACAATGCTCAGGGAATACAAAAGGTGAAACAACAATTTAAAAAGTGTCGAAGTGTCTTCACTGTGGAAAACCCACTTTCTGTGACGCAACTGAGTTGATATTTCAGGTCCAAATATCCTCATTGTGATGCCTTGCTTCACCAACACGGACCATCCCCATGGGTTTCTTGTGCCTTTTTTGAGGGGTGACTCCAGAAACCAGTATTTTTTTTTAAAGATTTTATTTATTTATTTGACAGAGAGAGATCACAAGTAGGCAGAGAGGCAGGCAGAGAGAGAGGAAGGGAAGCAGGCTCCCCACTGAACAGAGAGCCCGACACGGGGCTCGATCCCAGGACCCTGAGATCATGACCTGGGCCGAAGGCAGAGGCTTAACCCACTGAGCCACCCAGGTGCCCCCAGAAACCAGTATTTTTAATTGGTCGTTTGATTAAAGGCACAGAAGTTTTCAAACTTCAGGGTAACAGAGGTAACAGAGAGGGGTCGTGAAGGGGACGGAGGACAAGGAGAACAGTATGAAGAGTCGTCCCAGTTGGACTCGTAAATAATCTTTAGGAAGAAGGACACAGAGAGGTCCAGATTCTGGAAATGGATTCTTCAAAAATGACCTGGTCCATGTAACACCTGGAAAGTCTTCATGTAGTCCACATTCCCCAGTTTGGAAATTGTAAATTACACTATTCCTGAATAAAAAGTCTAGAAATGTAACTTCTAATAGTATGGGCCAGGGCAAAACAGGTCTTCCCCGGTTCTCTTGACCTGAAAGAGACATTTAAAAAAACAATTACTGGAAATTACTATGAAAGAACTAGATTCAAAACAACCAAGATATTTTAGTTTCATTTTAGCTACACATCAGAAAGCCATGTGGGGTATGTGTGTGTGTGTCTGTGTGTGTGTTTTCTTCAGTGTGCCTTTATATACATCTTCTGGATAAGAAAGAAAACTAGCAACTGAGCTGACAGTACAACTTTGAGTATTTTTGTACTAGTCAAATTTTGTCTAATATGGTGGCTCTACTGATACATCTGGACACAAAGACCCAGCCTAAGATGGGTGTTCAGTCAATATATCCCATTGCTCCACAGTAAAAACCTGAGCATAGGAACTGATATGACTTTATGACTCAAAATAACAGAATTCAAAAAGACAAATGCATCCAAGGAGATGACCTCTATTTTGATAAGATCTTTAAAAGTAACAACATTTTTGTTCATTTCATTGTGTAATAAAAGTCAAGTTTTACTTCTAGTAGGAAGTAATACATTTTCAGGACCCAGAGTAGAACTATCAATCTAGTCTTTGCTGTGGCATAGACGGAAAGAAGTGTTCATAGAGCTTCACTACACCAAAACTCTGTGAGCAGTTCATTAACCTTCAGGTTGTGGCCATTTATTACATCCAAAGACAGAGAAAATCAAAACTTAATCCATCTTGAGGCAGCCAAGGTAATGAAGATAGGTCAATAATATTTTCTTCATTCTGAACATAACATTTCAGCTCTTTGATAGAAGTAGCGTGGCTGACTGAGTGAAATGAAGTAAGGAATGTCCTTTATATGTTATTAGGACTCTCCCCTGGCTTTGCTTGCATGAGATAACCTGCTTTCTAGCATGCAACTGGCAAGTCTGCTTAATTTAGGAAGACTCATGACCAGGAATTTTCAGAGCAAATTTCAAAAGCTGTCCTGAGGACTGGAAACTAGCCCTAAACTTAGAAGGTGTTTATCAGCCAAGCCTTGTTGTATTTCATTCAAATCTGTAAATGGCTATTACATACCAGTTTGGACTTAGCACCAGCAATAAAAATTATACTGATAATGAGAGGTGCCATTGTAACTTTGTTTTGCATCAAGAACTGTTCTTTATGTACATGATTTCATGAAATTCTCACAATAACACGATGAGACAGATTTCTTTTTGCATTCCTCATTTTATATACAGGAAAATTGGTAGAAGAATTAGGTTATCACAAGGCATCAAGGTACGTGGGCATGATGAGCTCAAAGGAATCTACTTCATAGAAGTATCATCTTCACATTAAAAACAATTTGGTTTTAGGGTGTCTGGGTGACTCAGTTGGTTAAGCATCTGCCTTTAGCTCAAGGTCATGGTCCCAGGGTCCTGGAATCAAGGCCCATGCTGGGCTCCCTGCTCAGAGAAATAAACACATCAGAAGAGTCTTCAATTATTTAAAAGGTTGTTGCCCAAAGAGTCAATGCATTGTTCTTCATGGCCTTATTGCTAGAGCTATAATAAATGGGTAGAAGCCACACACACACATACACAAAGTTGTGGCAAGATTGGAAAGATGGAATGGGCTACCTCGTGCAGAAATTACTTTCCTTTCTTTGGCTGCATTTCAGCATAGAATTTCATGACCAGTTGGGGTCTTGGGTGTAGATAGGAAGGGTAGCCCAAAAGGCCTTTCATGTCCCTTCCTGTACTGAGATTCTCTGTTTCTTAAGGAAAGGGTATTGAAGCTAGGAAAACAGGAGATAGACTTCACCCAGTACTGTTTTATTGTTTCTCCAGGACTATGTCTGTTTGTGATGAAATCTGAAAAATATGCAATATCTCAAAGACATAGGAGTTACCAACTAACATTTAAAAAGCAAGTGGTTGTTATTCTTAGGAAAGCTCTTTAACAACTGAGATGAAAAGCAGGGAAACAAAGGATTGAGCTAATAACATGTCAAAGAATGGGTAGGAGAGCTTCTCTTCTGGACATGAGAAAGATGGTCCTCCAGTTACCTCTTCAGTCCTCCAGTTACCTCTTTCTTTGCTACACATTTAAATGAGAAACTAGCTCCCCATACTTCCCTTCCATTATCCACTATATTCCTCATAAAAGTATAAAATTGGTTCATTCTCTGCCTCAGAGAAGTCCTGATAGGAGAAACATCATGACTGACAGACAGTAGATGATCTGAAAGGAAACACAACATGCCACTATTTTAAAAGAACGGGCAACAAGACAGTAAACAACATGTGTTGGAGAGGATGTGGAGAAAAGAGAACCCTCTTAAACTGTTGGTGGGAATGCAAGTTGGTGCAGCCACTTTGGAAAACAGTGTGGAGATTCCTTAAGAAATTAAAAATAGAGCTTCCCTATGACCCTGCAATTGCCTACTGGGTTTTTATCCCAAAGATACAGATGTAGTGAAAAGAAGGGCCATCTGTACCCCAGTGTTCATAGCAACAATGGCCACAGTCAACAAATTGTGGAAAGAACCGAGATGCCCTTCAACGTACAAATGGGTAAGGAAGATGTGGTCCATGTACACTATGGAGTATGATGCCTCCATCAGAAAGGATGAATACCCAACTTTTGTATCAACATGGACGGGACTGGAAGAGATTATGCTGAGTGAAGTAAGTCAAGCAGAGTAAGTCAATTATCATATGGTTTCACTTACTTGTGGAGCATAAGGAATAACATGGAGGACACTGGGAGTTTGGGGGAAATCGGAGTGAGGAGATGAAGCATGAGAGACTGTGGACTCTGAGAAACAAACTGAGAGTTTTGGAGGGGAGTGGATGGGGGGTCGGGTGAGCCTGGTGGTGGGGATTATGGAGGGCACGTACTGCATGGAGCACTGGGTGTGGTGCATAAACAATGAATTCTGGAAGACTGAAAAGAAATAAAAAAGAAAAAAAAAGAAAAAAAAAAAAAAAGAACGGGCAGAAATGAGAATCTTGGAGAAGAGAAGGAGTCCAGGGCATTAAAGCTGACAGAGAACAAAATGAGTGTGGTAACCGTGGAAGTGTCCTATTCACTTCATAGTCCAACATCCATATCTGAAAAAAATTGGTCAACGTAAGTATCAGTAAATAAACATGAACCAATTAAGTATTTTCCTCCTTTTCTGCAGTACAAAGTTTAAAATATTGCTTTGCAATTTTGAAATCTTGTAAAATGTAGACAGATGAGAAGACATACTCAGAATTATTCTCTTTACATTAAAAATATAGGTAATATTTCTGTAAAGCCATATTGATTCAACATATCAACTTGACTTCTAGTATAAAAGAAAACAACCCAGCTATTACTTTTCCTTCATTCATATATTATCAAAGAAAAATGGGTAAAATATCCCCAAATTAAGACTGAATTATCATCGATTCCTCTCTCTCAGTGATCCCAGCATGAGTCTATCACACCAACTCCTCCTTGTCACACGGTCCACCTCGCCCTCTCATACTTCTCATTACCTAACTCTGTCTACTTTTCCTATTTTCCATAATTACCTTTGGAAAAATTGATAATGTACTTCTTTAGATCATTTATTATTCATTGTCCCCTCCTGGTGGAATGAGGGCTCTAACAAAGCAACAGTCTCTGCTGTTTTTCCTCACTAATTTATTCCACATCTAAAACAACCAGATACGCGGCAAGTGTATAATCCTTACTTGTTGATGAATAAACGCCACTCGTCTATTTCTTACCTGTTTTTTCCCCACAAAGTTGTAAATTCCTTGGAAACAGAAACTGTGTCTAATTTGTGGTGATGTCCCAGCACACAGCAAACAGTTAACAACGTTGAGTGAATTGAGAAAGGAAAAAGAGCAACCACGGACCTTCAGAAGACAGCTGGCACTCACCGGGAAGTCATCTCATTCTCCCATTAGACATAAACAACCTCATAGAACACCAACCTCAAACAAGATTACTCTGAGACCATGGTAAAATGAGATGAAGCAACTTCGCAATTCTAAGCACGGACAGAGCAAGGTCCCTGTGCCACCCACAAATACCAGATACTCCTCCTTCTTGCCTAAAATAAGGGACCTTACAGCTTTATTTTCATTTTAGTGTTCCCTTCCTTCATGTAAGATTTATTGAGATGCTCAATCTTAGACATTATCCAATCCAGAGAAAACCTCCATTTCCTTAGACCCTCTTCCAATTCACCCTAATTCTAGAAGTGGTTCTTTTCAATACTTCATATGGGGATGCCCCGTTTTTCCTCATGGTGTGTATTCTTGTTCATTGCAATAAGTAATAAGTTCAACTTGTTTCACTACTGGTGTTTTGGTGGTCCTTGGCTGAAGAGCATTGACAGAAAAAATGAGCTAATTCACATGAGCATTTCCTAAATTATCTGCTTTGGGATTCCTTAATATTCTGAATTTTACAATTTCCTAAAGCCATTACAGGGAAAAAGCATTTAACCTGCCCTCTTCTCCAGATGTTGTCCCATCTCTGGACAAACTTCAGGAGACATATTTCAGTAGGATTTTGTCATCTAAAAGTAAATCCACAAATCAGGGATGAGGGATGTGAAAGCCTTATGGAGCATTTTTAAATTATAAAGTCATAAAAAATTATAAAGTCATATGTTGTATATTTATTCATAACCAAAATGCCATTGCTTATAAAAAAACAACTAATTCAAAGTACATCTCTGACCTGTAGACAGTTACTTTTCCAAGGTATTGATACATCAAGGGCTTTAGCAGTTCTCTGAAGTTCAAAGTAATGAGTATTACTATAAAATCTGTGTTGTATAAACCTAGAGAAATGGCAACAAAGGGAGGACAGGGAAGGAATAGGGATTTGGAAGGCATTTTTCAAGGACCTGGTACCCAAGATAAGCAATGCCTGGGCACTGGTTAAAACAGCACTAGGGAGAGAGTCTAGCATAAGCCAACTTCATCTTTCATCTGTACAGAAGTGACTGAGCATTTTAAAGGGAGAATGTGGGGTTCGGGGGGGAGTGGGGATGGAGTAGATTGGAGCAAACAGCGAATCTTGAGCTTTCACAGTAGGAACGTAAGGAAGACTAGGGTCCTCCTGAGGAACCTGAGCCATAAGAATCTATGCTCTGTTGTGTTTGAGTCTCCTAGTGTGGGTGTTTGGACAAAATCTTTTGGCTGAAGGTCTGCAGTCCTTAATAGCCTAGTCAAGAAGAGAGCTCAGAAGAGCCTGAATTTGGTCAAAAAGAGGGTCTCTGTCAATAGTAAGATTGACCAAGCAGCCCTGGACCTCAGTGTCCCCACGTGACTAACATAAATACGATACTGATTGCCAACATGGTAACTAGGTTACTTCTGTAGACAGTAGCAGACGTTGAAATTATCCTCACAATATCCATACTATCTTCCTCTATGTGTAGCCTCCATACGATTTGAGTGTGTCTGACCCCATTCTCAGCTAATGGGGGTTGGGGGTGATGGGGAAGTTGATGGGTCTGAACCAGTCAGGATAGTTCCTTCCCTCTTGGTTCAGTGTCCCAGTCTTAGCCAGTCAACATACACCATTCCCCAACCACATGGATTCAAAGGTGTGGGCCAGGTGGGGACACACTCTCTGCTTATGCTGGGTGGCAGTGAGAAGTCACCCACTGTCTTTTCAGGAGCGCTGTACAGCTATGATTGTTAGCCCTCTCCCTGCAGTGAGAGATACCAGCCTGAAGATGAACTGGGATACAGAGGAGGGCAGAGTGGAAAGAAACATTCAAGACTACAACCGGAGGGGGCGCCTGGGTGGCTCAGTGGGTTAAGCCTCTGCCTTAGCTCAGGTCATGATCCAGGGTCCTGGGATGGAGTCCCGCATCGGGCTCTCTGCTCGGCAGGAAGCCTGCTTCCTCATCTCTCTCTGTCTGCCTCTCTGCCTACTTGTGATCTCTCTCTCTGTCAAATAAAGAAATTAATTAATTTTAAAAAAACAAGAGCAGTGCAAAAAAAAAAAGACTACAACCAGAGCTCTGATCAAACAGTGCAGCCTGCTCTGCCTTTAGCCAATAAATCTCCCTTTTTGTTCATCACAGTCTGGGTTTGCTTTCCTATTGTTTGAAACTAAACTGAAGTGTAAATTTTAATATGACCTTTTGAAAACAAACGGTACAAACACAACCAGGGGACAAATTCTTCATTTGTTTTCAACAGAACTTCAACAAGAAATAAGAAACACAGAACCATTTTACAATTTAATGATTTGGTGTTTCATATAGAAGAGAGAAATTTCCAAACCTATTACTCCAAGTGGGAAGATGGTAGGTAAGTGGAAGCCTAGTAGTGACCACAGATACCATCTTTTGTCCTGAGTACATTTGTTCATGGAGCACCTTTTATTTTCCCCAGTAGTAATTGGTTGCTCTGAAGTATACATTAAAATAAAATTAGTTGGTGAATAATAACCCCTTTTAAATTCATGTACCATAATGATGTCAATTTATTTGAATAGTTAGCTTAAAAAGCCATTGTATTGAACTGGGCATAAGCACATTCACAGGCAAGTGCCTTTTATACCCCTGTGCTCTCTACCCTCTCATCCATTATCTCCTAATTAAACAACAAAGGTTCTCTGGAAATGCCCCAGTTAGACATCATTACTAAGCATTTTGCCATCATTTGCTGGATTAATGTGACTAATTATACAACCTGAAGCAATGAATCAAGACCTTGGTGAAACAGTTGAAATGAGGTGTACAAATCCCTTTGTAAATTGCTTTAAATCAAAGCAAGTTCATGCGTTATTGATAGAGTAGATTACTTTAAATGTCAGTATCTCTCTTTTCTTCCCAGTCACTGCAGGCTCTAAAAGGTGACTGGACAATTTATAGCTCTTGGGGATTACTACTCAGGAACAACTACTCAGATCCTTGTTCTGCTTCAGAGCCGCACCCATTTCATCTGCGTCAGGAGACTAGGTATTGTATTAGGTCTTCTTCTCCTGGTACGGATCAAGAGAAGGGTAGAAAGAAAAGTCCACAGAACATATGCCACATGCTTGGTAACCATTTATGTCTAAAAGGATGGCAGGAGGGGTGCCTGGGTGGCTCAGTAGGTAGACTGTATGACTCTTGACCTCAGTGTTACAAGTTCAAGTCCCACGTTGGGTGTAGTGAGTATTAAAAATCTTTAAAAAATAAAACAAAAAAGTAAAAGGATTGAAAGGGAGACTTAGTGGTTTAAAAGGTACGCTCTGAGGAGAAATCATCAGGGCTCAATTCCTGGCTCTTCTCCTTCCTAGTTGTGTAATCTTAGAGAAATATGTGATTCTTTCAAGCCTCATTTTCCCACTCTGTAAAATGGGTATAATAATTACTCCTATCACATCACATTGTTGTGAAAACTCAGTGCTTATGAAGTCCTCAGCCACGATACTTACTAAAATTCCACAAAAGTTAGCTTCCAGTTTTATGAAGAGGAATATGATAATCTGGTGTAAAAGAAATTGAACATTAATACAACTGTGTTTATAATTATATTTCTTCTTAATACATACTATTAGCATCTCAGAAGAGGGATTTAGGGCATTTCTAAGACTTGAAGCCTGATAGAAGGCCTTTCCAGTGTGGGGCTGAAGTAGAAGAGGGTAGAGACCAAGTCATACTAGTTCAAGATTGATGACAACAGTGGGACAAAGATTTCTAAGAGGTTCAAATAGACTCGGGGCATAGATTATCATTTGCTCTTCTGTGAGGAGAGCTAATGGGTCTTTCAGGGAATCCTTAAACTGAGTGTTAAGGTTCCTTGCCTCTTACATTTCCCTGAGCGAGAGCTTCCTAGAACAAAATTGTGTTGATGAACAGATTGGAATAAAAGTCACACTAATGTGGACAATAAGCTGTGTGAACTTCTGACTTTAATGTAAAATAAAATAGTGGTTAACTCAAAATTTGCTTCCATGGGAAACTTTCTAGGATTCATTTTTGCAAGAAATTTTAATTCCAAATTTTATTTTGTAAAAGTGCTGCTAAATCTCTGTGGTTCACTTAGGACTTCCTGTGTGTGCATCCAAGAAAAGGAACTGGGAAGGAAAGAAGTCAGCCTGAACTTCTCTTTAGAGAATCCACATTTGCAGACTTCAGAAACTACGTAGCATGATGAAAAACAAAGAATTATGTCAAAGTTCTGGTCTCTTTATTTGGGATGTTCTCAAGGTTTGATTTGGGGTTACACTGCTGAAATCTTTTGTTTGTTTGTTTGTTTGTGTTTCTGGATGTGAAGGAGAAAATCATTAAAAAGAACATGGCAACAACTCTTTCTCCTTACCAGTCATTGGACTCCACTATTTCTTTTTTTAGATTTTATTTATTCATTTGAAAGAGAGCGAGAGCACACAAGCAGGGGGAGAGGCAGAGAGAGAGAGGGAGAAGCAGACTCCCCGCTGAGCAGGGAGCCCAATGCGGGCTCAGTGCCAGGATCCTGGACATCATGACCTGAGCTGAAAGCAGATGCTTAACCATCTGAGCCACCCAGGTGTCCTCCACCATATTTCCTTACCCTCTTGGCTCTACACCCTCCTTACACAGTTCATAGTCTATAAATCAATTCATATTCTATAGATCAATTCATATTCTATAAATCTTAAAAAGTGATGAAGACTGACAGGCACTGCCATTGCTAACCCTTCAAATCTCTTGCTCTTTTCTTCCTGAACGCCACTTACCTTGCAAAACACAACCCATTGATGAACCCAGCTGTTGCAAATGGAGAGCCATGCCCACTTTTACTTAACCATGCAAAATCCTTGGTTATTTTTGGTAACAGTAGTATGGACAGTTTGAAGTAGGTGAAAGCTGGCTCTTTCCTCACAAATCCACTGCTTGGTTATAATAAAATCGAGGCACAGATTAAATGTTGCCACAAACATAGACTTCTTGTGTACAATTATTTATTACCAAGCAGGTGACAGAGGCTCTGTAGGCTCAGTGTTCTGGCCTTTGAGAGGTCTGTCTACCTCTGGCATGAAACTAACTTGACACAGATACAAACGGAACAACCCTTACGTTTGTCGTTAGACAATCAGAAACTCTTTAACCAATGACTAGACATGGGTCCATAAGGATATATTTTGCTCCTATGTCTTCAAAATATTTTAGGCAACTCACATATCTTGAAGACCACTGATTTCACCACTGAAAGCCCATATCCAACAATTATGTTAATTCACAAGTCTCTAATTTTGCAAATAAAATTCGTTTTAACATTCATTGTGCTGATAAAGAAAAAAAATCCTAGTGTCGATCAGGAACAGAAAGCGCTACATTTCTTGCAGTGAATGCAGGAGTGTGGCCTGTCTGGCACCCTTGAAAGGCAAATCCCAAGATGACAACTGAGTGCTCCTCCAGCAGACTCTCAATATTTTTAATCTGGAGGAAATTTTAAATGATTTTCAGATACAAAATATTCAAGAGGCATGATATATGTGGAATATGGTATATGAACATGGACATTTTTTTCTTGTTTAAAATTAAAAGTAACTTGGGACGCCTGGGTGGCTATCGGTTGAATGTCTGCCTTCGGCTCAGGTCATGATTCCAGGGTTCTGGGATGGAGTCCTGCATCAGGCTCCCTGTTCAGTGGGGAGCCTGCTTATCTCTCTGCCTCTGCCTGCCACTCTGCCTGCTTGTGCAACCTCGCTCGCTCTCTCTGACAAATAAATAAAATCTGAAAAAAAATAAACAAAATTAAAAATAACTTCAATCATTGTTGGATAAAAGCTAGAACAGTTAAGCTTAGTTTACCTTTCTTAAAATTTAACTCTTCCTTTCCTTCTAGAAATTTTAAACACTCATAAAGCAAATATAATACATTTCTGTTAAATAACTAGTTTAAACCAAAATGGAATTTAATTTTTTTAAATCTGTCTCAATAGAGAAAATTTAAAGAAAGATTATAAATTTACTTTAATGAATGTTATTTGTACTGTGAAAATGTATAGGCAAACAATAGAACAATAAATAATAAATAGCAAAGCTTCTAAAATCATAAGCCAAAGCAAAATGAATAAAAATATAGCTTAAGAAATAATTTTAACATAATCCTTTGACAAGTGTTTCTTACAAAGTGATATAATCAAGCTCAACTATGGGCTTAGCAACTACAAAATTATATGTGTTGATTTCTTCATCTTTTTGAGAAACCTACATATGCATTTAAAAAGTGTTATTTTTGAAACTGAAAATAAAGGATGAAATTTACCTCTTTAATTCAAAACTGCTTGCACGGTGTCGCATCAAAATTCAATTCTGCGTCAAACTTGAGACAAACACACACAGATTTCATTTTCAACTGAAATTGGATAATTTTTGCTCCTGCTCCACGTTTGAGAACAACTGAAATCAGCAGCCAAATGTCTGTTCTTTCCCCTTAACTGGCGGGACACTCTTTTTACGCAGAAATCCAGCTCTGGTTGAGGGAGACATCAAGAGAGTAAAATTGTATATCTCTACAGCTCCCAGACTTTTTCCTCTTCTCCCAAAACTGTGTTGTCGGGCTGAGCAAAAGATTGAGAGAAAGGCTCCCTCACCTGGTCATGCACTTGCATTTAAAGGGAGGGAAAATATAATTCAAGTTTCTTTTGGTTCTTCTGGTTCTTTTTTTCAATAAGGATAGACATCTGTAGGTAGCCTTAGGCTCATCTAACAATGCAAACATCTCAAGATTTTCTTTGCAACATGATTTTTTCCAAAATGCCATTTCCTCCTAAGTCCAAAAATCTTGACATTTGGCATGAAAATGTTTTTTGCAAAGACTTGTTCAACTGATTGGTGCGATGAAAAACATCTGCTAATTTGGCGAGGGTCGGTAGGCATCTTCCATCTTGGAAGCGCTCTGCGAAATGTGGTCTTCTGTGTTCTTGAAATTTTCCCTCAAGCATACTAGTGAAATTTCTTTTTGCGGGAGATTATGTCTCTTCATTGGGGTTTTCATACAATTTTAAAAAATTTTTCAATAGAGCTGACCTTTGTCTAATGAAGCTAACCATATTTGTGGCATCCAAAAGTTTTTCCATTTCCTCTCCAAGAGTTTTTGATCCAAGCACCTCTTTATGAACCAATCACGGTGTTGTGACAATGTCAGGATTTCCTCTCTCTTTTTACGAAAGAAGGAATTTCTCACAGAGCCAACCATGGAAAAGGCCTTACCACTACAGATGCCAACACAATTCCTCCAAAACCGATGCTTTGCTTCGAGACATGAAAACAAAAATGAAAATACATCTTGGCCTTGGCTTGTTTGAGCAGCTTGTTGTAGCTGACAATATTTCTTGGATTTTGTCATTATTTACAAACCTTACAAATGACACAATTGGTATCAAGCTAGATGAAGAAGCTGTTTTTATCAGTTTATTACACAAAACCTTTCCTGCATCAAGTGGCTTCTCACCAATATGTCAACTCATCATACAGCAGAATGTAGGAGAGAGAGAGCAGAACCTTTCCTATTTTTTTGTGCTGTAAATTGTCCTAGCATTTAATTCAGTATAATTTTATGTGCTGGGGATTATTAGGTTCTCACCAAAGGTTTGATCTTTTTATTTTTTTGGGGTAATAAGTTTTGCTACTAAAAAAAGTTGCTTCCTGAGCCATCTTTCTGAGAGTCTTCAACAAATATGCTACACCGTTTCATAATTCCAATGACGATTTAAAATAGTCAACATCTGCCCTGGTCAGCCTTCTTATAAGGTATCTTTTCCATTTTGCCAGAGTCACTGTAGCTTTCATTAAGTTGTTTGCCACGGAGAACGTGAAATGGGGTAGAACAATTTGGATGACTGTACCATCCACTGATGAGCAGTTTCCACTGTACGTATGAACCTGTAGGCTTCTTATATGCCCTTCGATGCGACGAAATGACTCAGAAGACAGGTTCTTTGTCACTCCATCGCTTTATCAGAACTGTCTGTAAGTCTAGATCTAGAAATCTCTTGCATCTCACATATCATTTTCAAAAATCACCACATGGCCCCTCAGACGTGTTCGGAAACATAAATCCCAATGAATTATTATGCAGGACGTATAACGAATAACTGAACAAAAATTGCAAAAAAAAATATGAAAAGGTCACAATAAAATTCCCTTCTAACCTACAAGGTGCTGCCTCAAAAGGATTATAGCAGCAAAATGGCAGGGGTGGTGGTGGAAGGCAGCCAAGTAGAAACAATGAAAATTCCTTCTTTAAAGTGAAAGTTCCCTCCAATTTTCTATTGCCACTCTGGGTTCAACTTGTCTGCTCCGTGGATCAGCCAGGAGTGTGGCAGGGTTGGGGAAGGCTGTGTAATTCTGAAACGGAGAGAGCACTATCTTGTCTAGGGCTCTCCATACATGCAAGATGGCACCCACTCGTCATTAACAGCCTTCCACAAATGCACGCACTCCCACTGTTCACCGCCATCCAGCAGGGCAAAAGAACCTCTACCAAAATTCTGACAAGTCAGCTGGGTCACTAGTAACACTAGCATCATGGGGTTTGTGAAGTTCCAAAAATGGTGTTTACTGTTTCATTCATGATCTCTGGCGGAATCACTTGTGTTGTCTCACAAGATCCCTCGTCTATGTGTAGTACAAATGAACACGCACATTTATATCTTACTGTTTATGCTAAAGTGTTTTAGAAGTAAATAACAGATGATTGGTGAGTGTGCACTTTCCTATGATTGTCCTTGGGCATCTAAGGGTTTCTGAAACAATTCATGTGACCCTGCTGTGGTAGGGATGTTTCTGATGGTTGGTAACTCCCATTGGTCTGCTAACTGTAGGGGACATCTCTGGTAAGCTTGCTCTGCCAGCTTCCCCAAGGACAGTTTCATACTTTTCCTTCTGTCTTCAAATCACGCATCGACCCTCCCTCTTATGTCTTCTCCCGAATGCTCTCAGTTTCTAGCCACTTCCCTCACACTTCAAGACCTGCTTCATACCCCTCTCAGCAAAACTTAATATAAACCTATTTGAGTTAGCTTCAACCTTCATGTAGTTCCTTCTGCCATCATGAAAGAGGGGTCCTTCCTTTTAGCCGTGACAACCTTTTTGCTTGGTCTGCATCCTGTCTAGTCTTTTCCCCTTCAAGACTTTCATCTGTGTTATCCCATTTCTCTTACACCAGCCTGTCTTTCAACTGGGTCATTTCCATCAACGTGAAAATGTACTGTAGTATCTCTCAACTTAAAAACAAAGTGAAAAATGCCTCCAGATGTTATCCAGCCCTATGACCTCTTTCACAGTAAAACCGCTTGAACTAGTGCTTCCCACAAACTCTTTCCACTTCCTCACCTGTCAGCTCTCCTCAGACTAATATACATTTGTGTCACTTCACTCTGCCTGCTTTTGTCCAAGTGACCACTGTCTTCTAGTTACCAGATATGCTGATTCTACACCTCCTCTTAGCAGCATTTTGTGTAATTCACCCTCCCATCTTTTATTTATTTTTTGCTACAAGAATATTTATTTTTGTAATGGGTTTATTGAGATATAATTTATATGCCACACAAATAGTTCATTTAAAGCATACAATGCAATGGTTTTTAGGATATTCTCAGAGTTGTACAACCATCACCACAATAAATTTTACAACACTTTTATCATCCCAGAAAGAAACCCTGTACTCTACTGTGGCCATCAGTTTCTAATCTCTCCAACTCCCCTCCCAGCCCAAGGCACCGAATAGTCTACCTTCTATCTCTACTAAATTTTCTATTCTGGACGTATCATTTAAATAGAATTATACAATTTATTATCGTTTCACATAGCATGTTTTCAAAGTTATCCATGTTATAGACTGGATCAGTACTTCATTCTTTTTTTTTTTTTTAAGATTTTATTTATTCATTTGACACAGAGAGAGAGAGAGACCACAAGTAAGCAGAGCAGCAAGCAGGGGGAGGGGGTGGAGGAAAGCAGACTTCCTGCTGAGCAGATAGCCCAGTACAGGGCTTGATCCCAGGATCCTGAGACCATGACCTGAGCCAAAGGCAGAGGCTTAACCACTGAGCCCCCCAGGTGCACCAGTACTCCATTCTTTTGATTGTCTAATAGTGTTCCACTGTGTGGATATATCATATTTTCTTTTTTTTTTTCTTTTCTCTTGGGTACATGCCAAGGAGTAGAATTACCAGGGCAAATGATAACTCTATGTTTAACCTTTTGAGGAACCATATGACTATTTTCCAAAGTGGCTATGCCAATTTATGTTCCCACCAGCAATCAATAAAGGTTCTAATTTCTCCCCTTTTTACCGACATTGGTTCTTGTACACCTTTTTGATTATTGCCATCCTACTGGATGTGAAGTGGTACATCATTGTGGTTTTGACTGGCATTCCCCTGATGACTAATAAGCACTATTCCTGTGCTTATAGGTCATTTTTATATATACTTCAGAGAAATGTCTGCTTGAATCCTTTGCTCAGTTTAAAAATTATTTACTGATATTTTTATTATTGAATTGTGTGTTATTTTTATATACTGGATACAAGTTCCTTATTTGATATATGATTTGCAAATATTTTCTCCCATTTTGTGAGTTGTGATGAAATTCAATTTATTTCTTTTCCTCTGTTGCCTGTGCTTTGGGGGCCATATTTGAGAAATCATTGCCTAATTCAAAGTCACAAAGATTTATCCCTTTGTTTTCTTCTAGGAGTTTAACAGTTTAACTCTCCACTTTACATGCATTTTGAGTTAATTGTTGTGTTAATGTGAGGTAGGGATCCAACTACATTCTTTTGCATGTAGATATCCAGTTGTCTTAGCACCATTTGTGGAAAAGACTATTCTTTCTTTATTGAACTGTTCTGGTGACTTTGTTAAAAATCAATTGATTTTTAAGTGTGAAGGTTTGCTTCTAGGTTCCTAGTTCTATTCTTTTGACCTATATACGTGTTCTTATGGCAATACCACACATCTTCTTGTAACACATTATCCTCTTGGCTTCCAGATCACAAAACTTCCCTGTTTGTCTCCAAACTTTCTATATCCTATGTAGGTTCATCTGTTTCTGCCAGGCATCCTCTAGTATTTACATTTATCTAACAAACTTGCTTAACTCTACTTAGATATTGCATAGGTATTTCACACTTTATGTGTCTGAAACTAATCTTTTGCTCCTGCCACACACCAAAAATTTCTGATCCAACTCATCCCATCATAATAAAAGGCATTTTCTGCCCAACTTAAACTGGAAACCTGAAAATCATTCTTGTCTCCCTCTCTTAGCTTCATCTACATCAGTTAGGATCTAATGAAAAGACACCTCACTGGTTATTTTAACAGAAATAATTTAATATAAAGAATTCTAGTCAGATATTAGAGAATATGAAAAGGCAAAAAAGAAGTTCTGAGCTATCACAATGATAGTAAATGCAGGGCACAACTATAGCCCTACGGCTGTGGAGACCCAGGGATAAGGTTGGAATTATTATTATTATTTTTTAAAGATTTTATTTATTTATTTGACAGAGAGAGAGAGAGCGCACAAGTAGGCAGAGAGGCAGGCAGAGAGACAGTGGGAAGCAGGATCCCCGCTGAGCAGAGCGCCCGATGCGGGGCTCGATCCCAGGACCCCGAGATCATGAACTGAGCTGAAGGCAGAGGCTTAACCCACTGAGCCATTCAGGCGCCCCAAGGTTGGAATTATTAAAAGTTTGGGGTGATGAGAAGCTCAGGAGAGGTATTCCATGCAGCAGGGATTCAGATTTCTAAGGAGGGATCACTACTAGCTGTTGCTGGTACCTGGAGGTGAGGGTGGGGATCATCATGAAGGTGAATCTGGGAGTGTTAGGAGACAGACATAAAACAAACTGAAATTCACTGTTACAGGCAAGGTGTAGAATGCTGACTAGAGCAATGTGGACAGGAACAGGAAGGAACAGGTCCCTTTTTCCCCCTCTAGCTTTCTAGTAACTCTTTAATGTCTCCTTTTGGCAGAGCACAAGTTGGGAGCTGACGAAGTCATGTGGATTTAAAGAATCTCTGTCTCAGCATCAAAAAAGTGAATGAGGAAGTGTGGCTTTAAAGCTAAGAAACAATAATTTAATAACCAGGACACTCCACTCTTCATTTAGTTCCAGACCTCCCGTTGCTCCTACCTATGTGCTCTGAACCTTACCTGAGCTTCTAAACTCAGTCCCTAACTCAAGAGACTTTGGTCATTTTAACTTTCTTTCAGATCCTCAAATCTACATAATAAATTCTTTTTTTAACTTTTTTTTATTTGACAGAGAGAGATCACAAGTAGGCAGAGAGGCACGCAGAGACAGAGGGGGAAGCAGGCTCCCTGCCAAGCAGAGAGCCCGATGAGAGCCTTGATCCCAGGACCCTGGGATCATGACCTGAGTTGAAGGCAGAAGCTTAACCCACTGAGCCACCCAGGCACCCCAACATAATAAATTCTTGCCTTGGACCTTTCCCTAGCCCTGTGCCAGTTTTTTGGCTTGTTTTTTGTTTTGTTTTGTTTTGTTTTTTTGCCCTGGCTCATTCCTTTTCATCTTTAACATCTTAGCTAAATTATCTCTTGCACTGAGTGGGCTTCCTTATCCACACAAAATAGCAACTGACCTTTGTTCCCAGCACTTTTTTCTTTTCCTTCGTTGTACTCATTATAATTTTCACTATATGTTTATTTGTGGGGCTATTTGTTTTATGTCTGTCTCCATCAACAGAATGCAAGCTTCATACTTACTTTGTTCATCACTTCGTATATAGACCTAATGCCACTCCCTCCATTTAATAATGCTAAATAATATGGATGGAAGGGATGCTGTACGGGACCGCCTCATTCTATCAGGAGGGGTCGAGTTCATCCACAAAAGAATCAATTTCAGATTGAGTAAGTGTTGGGTCAGTAATTGTGAGTTTGGGTGGGGGGAGGGGAGGTGCTTGAGAAGCCCAGTGAGGAGAATAATTTTCTTGCCTTCATGTTAAACATAGCACCAAAACCACAGTTGCATTAAGAAAAATGTAAGAAACAGAGCCAAAATTATCCAGGGGGGAAAAAAAACAGAAAATGGCTATCTGGAAGACATGGAAATAGGCAAAATATCTTCTCATTATGGACACCCAGAAAGCCAAACACAGGGTCCAGAGCAACCTGATTGCCCAAGAACCAAGAAAGGGTTAGTTTCTGGTGTACTAGCACAGAAGAGTTGAGCCAGTAGAAAATGTTCCAATAAAAGCCATGTGTCAGTGAACTGATTACATTAACAAGGAGGTGTAACACATCTACCAACCCTATCTCTAGATGAAGGAAGGGAAAGTTTGAGAGCTAAGAGTAAAAGAGAGGCATAAGGAAATGGGGTTTTTCAAATTGACCTACATTTTGTCCCTTTTCTTTTTGTTGTTTTTGTTTTTTTTATTTTGTTTTGTTTTGTTTTACTTGCCTGTTCTCAAGGACCCCAAAACAAAGTATTTTCACTAAAAGGACTAGTCTCCATCGACACCCTTCAGCAGATAATGTGGGGAATTCATTGCTTGTAGTTGGGGCTGACTTTGTGGGTGTACAGCCAGCACAGTTGTACGGGACCCCAGCTCACAATAGAAACACACCTGATCTAACATTCTTCTGTTGCCATCTTGAAATGCAAATAACTTTTGAGCAAGGGGTACTGCATTTTTATTTTGTACTAGACCCTGCAAATGATAAAACCAGCCTTTCTTTTAGTGTAATTCTATATTATGCCGAATGTAAAGCCATACATCTGTCCTTCCCAACCCTAGATTTCATTTCTTCTCTTAGTTTGAATCTAGAAAGTGTTATGACCCAGCACTCTTCCCATTCCTGAGACTTCCACCTCTGCCCTCCACTACCAGAAGCTTCAGTACTACTCCACAATAAGCATGGGTGGGAATTCATGCTGGCTCAAATTCCCCAAAATGAAGGTCACAAAGCAACAGATCCTCCAAAGATGGTCTTGCGCAACATAAATGAGGGCAGGGGCAGCCTGTGCTCTGGGGATGATATTAAAGGGTGTGTGAAATAACATAAACCGACTCCCTCCTTTCTCTGTAGCCTCAGGTCCCTGGTCTCACATAGTTTAAAGCACAATTTGAATTTTTAGTATGTTATAATCAATCCCAGGTTCCCTCTTAAAGGTTTGTGTAGTAAAATATATATATATATATATATATATATATATATATATATATATATATATATATATGTAAAGCATTTGCTAGCTCTCTAAGTGTTTAACCTACTTTGTGTCTTTTGATTACCACAGTAACCTGTGCAGCAGGCAGGATGGATCTTACAGTCCCTCATGGCAATGTCGTCAAGGTCAGAGAGTGGAAAGAAGGCAGGTAAATCAGGGTCAGATCTTGGCTAGAAGGCTTTCTTGTCTGTCAAGTGGGG
This sequence comes from Neogale vison, assembly GCF_020171115.1. Lineage (NCBI taxonomy): Eukaryota > Metazoa > Chordata > Mammalia > Carnivora > Mustelidae > Neogale > Neogale vison. The sequence continues at coordinate 142,575,398 of NC_058102.1, forward strand.
TTTTAGAGAGCTTAAACGTGAAGTTGTATAAAAATCCATGTGCAGTGCCTGGCAGTAATAGGTACTCCACATACGGGAGCTTTGGTTGTGTGCGTGCTTTCTCAGGAAGGCCAGGACAGCACTATCCTGATGGTTGTGTGCGTGCTTTCTCAGGAAGGCCAGGACAGCACTATCCTGATGAGAACCCATGCGCTCTCCTCCTTGCTGCCCTGACTTCGCTCCACCGTTCCCAGACTACATCACACTCTCCTGTGGCCCGTTGGATTTCCACCTCCTGCTCTGTCAGAAATTGCTGCTGCCCCTTTTCTATCTGGCTCACTCCCACTTATTCCTAAATACTAAATACCCCTTTCTTCACCCTTTCCCCAATGGCCCTCCTGCACCTGCATGAGGTGCTCATTCCATTCTGTGGGCTCCTGTCTCCCTTTCTTCTCATCTCTATGGCTGCAGAATGTTGTGCCGTAGACATCTGCTCCCAAGTTTACCACCTTTGCTGTCTATACTTACCAGTAGGGCAGGACCTATGTTTTTCCTCTCTGCTTCTGAGTCTCTGAATAGATGCTCAGTAAATATTTCTCCTTAAATGAACAAATATGTAAGTGGATAAAAGAAGGCAGGGAGGAATGACTTAATTTGCTCGGTATGTGTGTGTGTGTGCCCCCTAGTAACAGAAGCCAGGAGCAAACCAGCCTTTCTAATAACCTGGAGATAAGCCAGCACTCCCTTTTGAAGCTGAAAGCAGCAGGACATCATTTCTCTAAATAAAAGGAGTTCTGGGGCTTTCAAGAATCTGGCCTGTGGCCACAGGTATAGAAACGGCAGACTGCTGGATCTGGGTTGGGGGAAGGAGCATCACTTGACTGCAGAGATCATTTTTCTTGGCACTTGTCAAAGAAGAGGACAGAGACATCTGCATGCCCCAATGACATCACTTGGCCCTGCCTTGCACAATAGAGGAAAAAAACTGTCAGGGCAAGTTTCCAGTTTATCTAGACATAGCTGAGCCAACCAGGATTTTCCACCCCTCTCCCCACCCTTACTGATCCCAGCACTGAAATGGCTCTTGGAACTCTGAATAAAACTGACCTCAAAGAGCCAAACTCTTAATCGGATTTGCAGCCATGAATTCAAGGCACTGTTACCACCTCCCTCTTTCCCTTCATGCCCCCATCCTCCTCCAACCTAACTCCCTCCCAAGGAAACCACTGTCTTCAATCTGGGCGCCGTCATCCCTTGACCTTTCTTTGTACTTAAACTATACATGCACATATTCTTAAGACTATATAACACTGCCTTTTATTATTTACTTTTTTTAAAAAGATTTTATTTATTTATTTGACAGACAGAGATCACAAGTAGGCAAAGAGGCAGGCAGAGAGAGGAAGGGAAGCAGGCTCCCCGCTGAGCAGAGAGCCTGATGCAGGACTCGATCCCAGGACCCTGAGATCATGACCTGAGCGGAAGGCAGAGGCTGTAACCCACTGAGCCACCCAGGCACCCCTGCTTTATATAATTTAAACTTTACATGTTGTACGATTTTGTATGTATGTTTTCATCTTTGATTTTCCTTAAACTTACTGTGTCTTCCCGATGCGACATTGTAAGTTCTATCCTCATGGACCACTGTAGCACTTCTTCACTCATGATATGTTATGGATTGCCTTTTCGTAGTTATCAGCTCCCTTGGGGGACTGTCAAATGTGGCAGAGATGCCAGTTCAAGATGCCTTGCGTGCGTTACGGGAGACAGGGGGTGGAGAAGCAGAGGACAAACTGTGCACAGGGCTCTACCATTTTTCATCCTGGAGTGTCTGCTTGTGCCATGGGGGGGGGGTACCTGTGGCATGCAGACGAGGCTGGTCTTATTTCGTGAGCTTTGTTCACACCTTGAGTCATTCTATAATCTGATCGTATCTTATTGCCAGAAGAACTCAAGACTGGAAGTTAGGAGCCCAGACTCTTGTCCCAGTTCTTGGTAAGAACTTGCATGATCTTGGGCAAGAGGTTTCACCTCCTGAGCCTCCTGGTTTCCACATGGAGTATAAATGATTCCTCTAAGCTGCACTGGTCTGGGGGAAACATGGATGTGGTTATTGGATGAAATGTGGTGAAATTGTTGAACTTCGTACAGAAGGACCCAGTGCTCCTCTCTGCAAAGGAACTTTGCAGATGGGACTAAGGTATGAGGAAATTGAAATGGGAGATTACCCTGGATTAGCAGGTGGACCCAGTGTGATCACAAGGGTCCTTATACAAGGGAAACAGGAGGCTGAGAGTTGAAGAAGCAGGAGACACGGTGCTTAAAGCACAAATATGTGTGTCGGGTGTGGGGGAGAAGCAGAGAGATTTGAAGATACTCCATGTTTGCTTTGAAGATGAAAGAGGAGACACAGGTCAAGGGATGAAATGGTGTCTAGAAGCTGGAAAAACAAAGGGCAGACAGAATTTCCCCAGAGCATCCAGAGAGAACACAGCCCTGCCAACACCTTGATTTTAGGACTTCTGACTTCTAGAACCATAACCGAATGCATTTGTGCTGCTCCCACCACTAAATTTGTGGCACTCTCTTATACTACCAATAGGTAATTAATACAAGGGGTGAATGAGTTCGACATGATAAACCCACTCCAGCATTTCTATCTCCCCTTTTGATTCCTTTGTGTGCACTGAGCCAGGACATTTCTGGCACCACCAAGTCCTTCAGTTGGCCCACAGATTGCCAAGTCAGTGTTTCAGTCAACACTCCACGGAAATGTTGAGAACTATTCTTAATTATTTGAGCTTAACCCACAGAAGGCAGAATCTCAGCAAGTGTCCCTTATATGATAAATTCCGCCTAATCTACAATTATGTTCTTTTCTTCTATGACCTTTAGAACTCCGCTCCCATCCTTCCCTGGTTTCTGTTGATATTAATTAGCAAAATCTTGCAATTTGTTAAGTGTGTGAGCCTGTTCCTTTCGGGTGGGACTCTGTGCTTAACCGCTGAATCTTTGCGGGGATCCTGACTGAGGTGTTGTCAGGAACAGAGAAACCAGGGACCTGGAGGCAAGGAGAGAACTGACGCGCCCTTGTTCAGTCATCACTTCAGGTGAGATCTTTACATGAAGTGACAGGAACAGAGGCTCCGCTTCTGCTGGTAATGAAGCTCGGTTCGGGTTTACATCTGACACCCTCCTTCCTATCTTCTCTTTCCTAACATGTTCTCTTTTCACAAAAAAGACGGTGTACGGTTGGAAATACACAGCCTCTGCTGCACTTCAGCAGCTCACAAAGGTAGACTGAGTCCCTGATTCTTAGATGCATCAGCCTGTGGCTACAAAATGTGAGAAATGTTTTTTAAGGGGATTCACAGAAGTTTCTTGGCTTTCTATTTATTAAACATGGAATTTAAGCCTTGCGTTAGCATATTTTGTTTTCATTAAGCTTTCTGGCACAGTAAAAAACAAGGAGCTCGTATTCTGAAGGTATGGTATCTTTATTGCTTTCAATCCAACCAGATAAGATTACAATCCCCAGATCTATCCCCTCCCCTTTTTTGGGAAGACTGATACTACTTACTATTGGGGTAAAAGTTCAGTTGCAGAGAATAGACCTTACACTAGCTGGTGTAAGTAAGAAAAGACTCTTATCACAGACTATTAAACGCATTCTGGAATCATCAGAGAAACTGCGGAAACAAATTCTGGGCTGTGCTTCTAAGAACAAGTTTTAAATCACAGGGCATACCTGGCAGCCTGGAGAGTTGCCGCTTCTGCTGCGGTCAGACGTGAAGAAGCTGCTGACGGAGGGACTAAAGCTGACTCTGCACCTACTGGTTCCAGAACCACACTGGCTGGGCTAGGACCCATGCAAACACACTAGGAGGTTCATTGCCCATCTCGCATTCAAATCCCAAGCAAATGTTTCCGCTCAGCAGACCTAAGCCATAGCCAGTACCACCCCCGCCAAACAAAAAAACAAACAAAACCAAAAGGCTCTAGCAGCAAGGGGGTTCTAGGAGACGTAATCTGCAGCATCGCAGCATTTCCTCTGGGAAGAAAGCCATTCACCGTGTTGGCTCATTTCCCTGGAGGGTTCCTGAATGAAGTGCCCTCAAGGATCTATTAGGAAAACTGCGGTGCCAGTCACCCGAGCCAGATGGCTGCATTGGTGGCTTAGGGACACACCCGTGTAAGGACCTATTTAGAAACTGTCCCTGCTCCCCTTTCCCCAGAGGATTTACTTGGAGACAAGTCCCGGAAACCAGCTCCAGGTAACAAAGCCCAGATACAAAGGCGGGTCAGGCCAGGTGGAGACATCCGATCAGTGGCGGAGATGCATACTGTCTCCCTGGTTACCAAGGAGTATGGGCCCCGTCCTTTGGGAGCCTTTTGGGCGCCAATCCCAATCAAGGTGTAATAGGCTGGTTCAGATGTCTACTAGGGTAAATTGTAACTCAATTGGTCACCTAGCATCACTGTGGAGTTTCCTGTGTGTGTTACAATCTCTTTGGCCACCTGTGCGTGGCCAGGCCCGACCACATGGCCTTTGCCCTTAAAAGCTAGTCTGTGAAACAGAGAAGGGTCACCCTCTCTTGTAAGAGGTGCGTCCACAAACGTTCGGTTAGATTCTTCAATTTTTTTTTTAATTTTTTAAAATTTATTTTCAGCATAACAGTATTCATTATTTTTGCACCACACCCAGTGCTCCATGCAATCCGTGCCCTCTATAATACCCACCACCTGGTACCCCAACCTCCCACCCCACCCCTGCCACTTCAAACCCCTCAGATTGTTTTTCAGAGTCCATAGATTCTTGATGCTTGGTGCGAAATAAAGCTTTGCTTGACCTTCGCTTTGTATCAGTCTCGCTCCTTTAATCACGGACCCATTATTGGGGCATAACACCCGAAATCTCTTCAGGACAGGGGTCTGGGAGGCAGAACCAGCCCTGAGAAGGAGGCAGGACCAGCTGCCTTGCATTTTAGGAAGGGAATTCGGCTTCAGTGCGTGTATGTTCCTCAGTTCAGAAATTCGGACTCTGAATCGTATTCTATTGTTATCTTTTTGTGTTTTCGATTTTCTTTCATAGTTACTTTTATCTCATTTTTCTAAGTCCTCCAATTCAATTGCAGAATGAGAGGCAAATAAGATGTCGCTCCTGTATTCAAGATAGGCAGCGGGAGCCGCTGAGAGCCAACGAGAGTGCCTACCACAGGGGAATTCCCTCCGACCAGCTACTCAATTTAAGATTTCTCAGTTTATATTCAATTTTGGCAAATGGGCAGCCAAACATGCACTGTTTTTATTTTGAAGTTTGTATCTATACAATTAACTAAGTAAAAGCTAGCATGCCACATGAATGCTAATTAATCACGCCTCATTTAAATAACAACAATTAAGACATTGTTCAAGCTGTCCTGGTTTGCATATGCAAATTGTGTTTTCCTCTGCTACTGGAAACTAACTCATCACAGCTGCGTGAAAAAATGTCTGGTTTATGAAGTTTCCATCAATCTTCACATGATAATGCTTAGTTATGCTGAATTAATTAGCATTTGCAAATTAACAAATTTGACTTTCATGTACATCTACCTTTAAGTCCCAGAATTGTGCCATGAATCCCTAAGAGAACTAGTGAAGAAAAACCGTTTAATATTAAACCAAATAGTAAAACATTTAAATTGGAGAGCACACGTGTAAAGAAACTGGAGAACAAGCCTGCGTCTGACAGACGGAACATCCGGAGCCTTTTGATTCATGTAACAGCGATGGTTCCTGAGAGCCCCCAACAGTCCGCGCTGGCACAGATTCTCCAGTGACTAAGACTGTTCTTTTTTCTTTATACCTCTTTCCATTTTCCCATAAGCATTTTTAAGCTTTGTCTTGTTTATGTAAGCCGAAATCACCAAATCACCTCAGAATTTTACAATAAAGCACGAGAAGGGTTATTATTTTAGTCATTGCTGTTAACAGGGGTGCACATGTTTTAACATCTCCTATGGTCTATGCAGTCAAACCACTTCTCCCTCTGTGCACTCACACCAAGGAAGACGAGTTTGTCATTTATTTAGATGTATATTGGAGATTTGTATACCTTTTAAAAAAAGATACCTCTAAGCCCCCAAACCCAAATCTTAGAAAATATCCATATTTCCCCCCTCCCACCCCAATGACTCAGTCTAGAACTCAATGTGCTCTAGAAGTAAACTTGGGTATTTCTCTTTTTTTAATTTTTAAAAAATTTTTAGTTATTTATTTATATATTTAAGATTTTGTTTATTTGTTTGACAGAGATCACAAGTAGGCAGAGAGGCAGGTGGGGGGGGGGGAGCAGGCTGCCTGCTGAGCAGAGAGCCCGATGTGGGGCTCAATCCCAGGACTCTGAGATCATGACCTGAGCAGAAGGCAGTAGCTTAACCCACTGAGCCACCCAGGCGTCCCAATTTGGGTATTTCTAAAAATCCAATATGGATAATTGGATAAAGAAATAGTATCCAAATTTTCTCTCAGCTATGCAGGCCTAGCCACAAACCACCGGGTTCTTCTGGGTCTTAAACTCTGGGCGATTGACATAAGACTTTTTCCTAGGCTGAATGTGTAGCCTTGTCTCCAATTAAAGGCTTCCTTCCTCAGTGCTATACTATTGATTAATTCGTAATCTGCTAGCACATCTTCTTGTGTTTGTTACCTAAGACACAGTTCCAGAGAGGAATTCTTCGTGAAACACCTTGTCAGTGATGATTCAAAGTACAATTGTGCATCTTAATGATTTCTTGGCGAACAGATGTTATTCTGAATAATCAATTTTGTTATTCACCTGCTTCTCTCTTCTCTTATATCTTTCTCAGATAATATTTATCAACTGGATAATTTATCTTAATAATCAAGAAATTACTCACATTTGCTTGTGGTGTGTGGTAATTGGGGAAAAATTTTCCCGAGATCAAGAGAGGTTGAAATAAATTGTAACTGACTAGGCAAACTGACTTCAATATTTTATTGATTCTCATAAACTATTAAAAAGCATCAGATGTTACCATTTCTTGCCTCCCTGAACACATACCAGAGGGTTTCTGGGCAGTGTTGGAGGCACCGATAGGTTCAGCCGCCAATAGCATCTATCTCCATAGCAAGAACAACTTCTTTGGCCTGGCTTCAATGCCTGGTCCTATAAGGAGAGCAAAATATTTGGTATCTTTCCAGAATACATGTTAACCCCCATGAGAACCCATGAAGAAAACCCACAAGTTTTTAAGGACCATATTAATCAACCATGTTTAGTAACTTTCACATAGATACATGCAAAAATTTGCTTCCACACTGATTTTGATAATCTATTCTGGAGAGAGCAACTTGGTTAATTCATGTGCCAACTCCATGAACTCATTAAATCTTTCTGGAGCCCTGCATTAAGATCCTGAGGTCCTATATAAATTTAATAGGAAAGAACACTGGTCAAACATCATTGTTGCCTTGTCTCCCATCTTTTGCATGGAACTTTGCCCTGCCAAACCACCTGTACACAGGTGAGGTATGACAGCACCTCAGTTCACCTACATTGTGCATCTTTTATCTTCTATCCAGGGAACATCTGTGTTCCTGTTGTCTGAAGTGTTTGCAGGAAATGGACTAGCCTTTCTACCAGAGGGCAAATTGTTGGGGCAACCCTTGGCCGTGGGCTGGGAGCCAGTGACCCAGTACTCCATTTCTGTCTTGGAAAGATCACTCTAAAGAACATTCTATACTCTTCCTCAGACGGCCCTTAGGGTGGAGCATTAGTTGCCCACAGCAGGCACCAGCTCAATAATGCCTTCATGGATTCCCTCTTTCACCCCCTCAACTCCCCATTCCTAGCCTCTGAAAGCTCTTCTCAAAGTAAATTATTGCCATAGAAGTTCTTATTTCTAGTTCTGGGTTTTTTTGGAAAATCCAAGCTAGGAAAAAATGTCACACTAAATTATTAGGGTCAGCCATGAGGGAAGTATTCATGAGAGGTTACAACTCCATAGTTGCCATGCAGAGTCTCTTCCATCCTTTATAATGACTTAAATTCTAATAAAAACAGAGCAGCTGACCCTGCCCAGAGGGTTGGTCAGCTGAAGTTGTATCATTAGGTAAGAACCAACAAAGTGTTTTAACGTCAAGCTCTATCTTTGGCTCATTACCTTTAAAAAAAACGAGACAAATTATTCATTCCCATCATCCATCAATAATATTAATAATTTTATCTGGTTGTTTTTTTCTGGGTGTGTACTTTTTCAAAATATGATCGAAGTGTTGGGGAAGATCAAGCAGAGAAAAGCAACAACACCTACTTGAGGACTAACACTAAATGATGAAGAGAAGGCCCAAGGAGAAAAGTTAAAATAATACCACGAAATAGCATATTTTAAAAGCTACATCAAAAACATAAAACAAAAGCTAAATAAATGACACGAAGAAAGGCTCCTTATCTTCAGGGTGACTCTCCAGGGAAGAGGTGGAAGTTAACTGGAGGTACTGAGCAAGATTGCACAGACAAAGGAGGAGATTGAAATTTCCAGGTTGATCACTGTCTTGGACAAAGTGTAGCATGGGAATAATTAGTCAGCAAGTTTAGAAGAGGACGCTTATGGAAACAGAAGGAGATACGTTTGGGGAGATAGAGTGGGGCTAGACTCTAGAGAAAGAAGAAGATGAGAGTTAGAATCTACAAGCAGAGAGTCTTACTATTTATTGACTCAAATTCTTATCAACAACACCTGATATTTTGGATCAGAAGCAGTGAGAAAATATCTCAGGTCATATAGGAAAGCACAAAGAAGACCACAGTGTGCTCTTAAACCACACAAACTGCTCCCCCCATGACTTGGGGAGAGTGAAAAGTTAGTATGGGAACTTTAAATAATGCTTGAACACCAGAGAAGCAAAAGCCAAGAACTTATGGTTTAAGCCTGCAGCTTCTAGCCTGGATACCAATGTTTTTTTCTTTGAAAGACTTTAAGTAATCTCTACACCCAATGTGAGGCTTGAACTTACAACCCTGAGATCAAGTGTCACATGCTTTACCAACCGAATCAGCCAGGCTGATTTTTTCTGAACAAAGTCACTGTTCTTTACAAAAATCATCTCTAGATTCCAAGACTTAGAAAGTGTTCTAAATCCCCATAGTAAGTGACCAATTAAATGAAGCTTAAAGTTTTTTAAGTTTTATTTTCCATTTCATAAAAAAAAAATTTAAAAATCCATGACCATGCATCAATGAATTTCCTAGTTCGAGTTTCAGCATTTGACTAGAACTTGAATGTCTCCATTAAATTTTTACATTTGGTTAGAACTTAAATGTTTCCATTAGGTTTTTACATTTCTGTAGGAAATCCTAACTTACTTGTCCATGAGGGATGGCCAAGTCAGCTTCCATGGATTTGGATTCACTGCTTTCCCTCTGATTTGAAAAGCAGATAACAGACTGAAATAATTTTTTTTGTTTCACATGTTTCTACTCAGATCCCTTAGGATGTCCACTTTCTATCTTCTCAAGCATTCAAAAATTCTCTCTAGCAATCTTGAAATGTGCCGTAATTTTTTTATTGCTCTTTCCATTCTGCTTTGAGTTTAATTCTTCAAGATTCCATTATTTAAGCTTTACGTAAGTGATCATTATGATTTTATTACATCAGAAACTGAGTCGGTGAATTTTCTACAACTAATCATTGAAAAAAGCTTTTTAATACTTAGATTTCCTTAGGCAAAGATAATACAATGGCTAAAAATTCCAGAAATTAGCAAATTCCATCATATTCATAATAAACCTGATGTCTTTGATAGTTCTGTGGTGGCGTTTCTATGGAATGAAAAGCCTTGTGAAAGCTGGAAAAATACGAAAGAGTGACATTATGAGGTCGCTCTTAACCTATTTTTTAACCTGCAGAAAAATAACAACAAAAAAGAACATCAGAAACATCATAGTCTTAGTTTCAAGAACTACTTTTGTCTGAAAATGGAAAAAAAAAATGTACCATGTTTGCCCACGGTTGACATTTCCCCATCAGATAGAAAGGAAGGCAAAGGTACGTAGCAAAATGTGATTTTGATCAGTTGCTTGAGGTATCCAACAAGAATATATTGACCTTGTGTCTTCTTCCAAGGATGCTACACAAGCATTTTCTTCACAAAAGACAAAACCAGTCACTGTTCAAAACCAACATGGCTAGGTTGAAAATATCAGCAACATCTGTGAATTTCTCTTCAAACCCATCAGCAGGAACAGGCGGTAATTTAACAACCAAATAAGCAATGTAAATGACTCTACAGAGAACTCCTTTATAGAGGATGGGCTGTGGGAGTTGATGCAATCAAATTACTATCCCACTGAGTTTGCAATTTTCTTCTCCAAATATAATGCCAACTATAGTGGCTGCTGCTGTAACCACCTAGGTCTGAATGTCCTCTACTTCCTGCTACCCATCTGCTACTCCCCTCGGAGAGGACAGCTCCATGTCTTCCAAACCATTATAAACTCACAGCTTCTCATCTTTACCCATGCTATTCCCTCTTCCTAGAATGAGTCGTGCTTATTTCTTTCCTTGGAGAATGTCTGTTCATTCTTCCAGATCTCCTTCACAACAGTATCTTCCCTCAGAAGGCTTTCTAGATACCCTGCCTCCCAAAGGCATGTCACAGAACAGTTAGTCATCATTTACCTTTTGTACGGACTTAATCCTTGTGTCCTCCCTCCTTCCAAAATTTATACATTGAAGTCCCAACAGGACCTGATTGTATTTGGAGATAGGGTCTTTAGTGAGTCCATATGGGTGGGCTCTAATCCAATATGGCTGACATCCTTACAAGAAGAGATTAGGGCACCTGGGTGGCTTGGATAGTTAAGCCTCTGCCTTCTGCTCAGGTCATGGTCCCAGGGTCCTGGGATTGAGTTTCCACATCGGGCTCCCTGCTCCTTGGGGGAGCCTACTTCTCCCTCTGCCTCCGCCGCCCTTAGTCTCTGTCTCTAATAAATAAATAAAATCTTTAAAAAATAAAAAAGAAGAAGAGGAGATTAGAACACAGGCTCACGTGGGGGGAAAACTAGATAAGGACACGGGAAACATAGTCTACAAGCCGAAGAAAGAACCAACCCTACCAATACCTTGCTTTCATGCTTCCAGCCTCCAGAACTGTGAGGGGAAAAAAACTCTATTGTTTAAGCCCCCTATCTGTGGTACTTTGTGATGCATCCCTAGCAAGTTAATCCACTTCTCCAGCCCCTCCCACGAGAATGTGAGTCTCCAAGACCGAACTATGCCTCAGTCCCACAATGCCTGCTCAGTTCGCGCTTACTGAGTGGAAAAAAAAAAAAAAAGTCTGACAATGAGACAGAACAGGGGAATGGATGTAAGAATGTAGTAAAGGAGTCACTCGTCACGTTGACAGAGATGGTCACCCTTCTTCTAATAGAAACACCCTCCTTACTTCTTGGTAACTACAAATCCGATTTTTCAAAAAGCAAGGATTTCAAGATGAAAAATCCAGCTCCTGAACACACTTGCTCCTGCTCTGCTAGCTGATGCTTGGGCAAAGGCCAAAAGTCAACTCTCAGTACAGATCAGGGACTTCAGCAAGCCGTCCTGGCGGCCTCAACGTTGAGCGGCAGATAGCACTGCTTGTACTGGTAAACGTTTCCATCTCACACTCTAGTGGGGTTAGGAAAACCCTGAAGTAAATATCTATAAACTGGCATTATTCATAAGAGAGAAGATATGGGAACAACTTACGTGTTTGTCAACGGAGAGTGGATAAAGAACACATGGTATATATACAAAATGGAGTATGATTCAGCTTTAGAAATGAAGGAAACCCTGCCATTTGGGACAACATGGGTGAACCTGGAGGGCACTTACGATAAGGGAAATAAATCAGTCACAGAGAAAGACAAAGACTATAGGATCTCGCATATACGGGAGTCTAAAAAAATAAGCAAAACCCTCAAACTTGGGTTGCCTGGGTGGCTCAGTGGATTAAGCCTCTAGAGGTCTTCAGATCAGGTCATGATCTCAGGGTCCTGGGATCGAGTCCCGCAACGGGCTCTCTGCTCAGCGGGGAGCCTGCTTCTCCCTCTCTCTGACTGCTGCTCTGCCTACGTGTGATCTCTCTCTCTGTATCAAATAAATAAATAAAATCTTAAAACAAAACAAAACAAAAAAAACCCCTCAAACTCCTGGAGACAGAGAGTAGAAAACTGACTGCCAGGGGTCAGGGGCTAGGAGGCAGGGGAAGACGTAGGTCTACGGGCATAGGCTTCCAGTTGTAAGATGAGTAAGTTCTGGGATGTAATGCCCAGCATCGTGACTACAGTTAATCACACTGTATTGTACACTCTTAATTTGCTCACAGACTACATTTTAAGCCTTCTCAGCCAAAAGAAAAAAAAAAAGAACAAAAATGTAATTATGCAAGGTGATGAGTATGTTACTTAAGTTGATTGTGGGAGTCATTTCACAATGTATACCGATAGCAAATCATGTTGTACACTCTGTATTACAATTTTATTTGTCAGCTATACCTCAAGAAAACTCAAAAAAGTAGTTGTCAGTCTCTGCCCCACTACTCTATTATTTTAATGATAATTTTTAGCTCAAATTTATTTATTGCTATATTAATATCTACTAATTTTGCATGTTAACTTTGTGCATATAATCTTTGAAACACTCAACCTTATCATTTATTTACAGATTCTTTTTCGTTCTCTAAGTACACAATCATCTCATCTCTAATGATGACTTTTTTCCCTCCTCTCCAAGCTTCATGTGTTTACTTCTTATCTCACTCGGCTGATTAGAACTTCTAGGATAATGTTAAAATGTGGTGAAAGCAAATACTTTTGCCTTTATCTTGATATCACATGGTGAAGTTTTCACTGTTTGAACATTAAATTGACTCTAAGTTTTTTTTAGGTGTTTTTGTCAAAGAAGTACTCTTCTGTAAGCTAAGAGTTTCAACACGGATGGATGTCAAATTATATCAATTGTTTTTCTGCATTTCTTAAAACAAGGGTGATTTTTCTCTTTCAATCAGGTATTGTGGTGACTGATGCTGATTGTCTAATGTTAAACTCATATTGCAACGAGGCACGATGGATTATAGGTTTTAAATATTACTGGAATTGTTTTGCTCATAACTTGCCTCTGTATTTATGAGTCAGATTGGACTGTGAATTTCTGTATGTCCTTCTCAAATGTGACAGACGAATTCATAAAGAAAATGTGGTGTAGACATACAATGGAATATGATTCAGTCTTGAGAAAGTGTGCCAAGTGTGACAATGTGCGTGAACCTGGCAGACATCACGCTAAGTGAAGTAAGTTGGCCAGAGAAGGACGAATGCTGTACCATGATTCCACTTGCACAAGGAATGCAAAATAGGAATCCGATTCATAGAAACATCGAATAGAATGCCAGGGGCTCAGGGGAAAACAGGGAGCTGCTGTTCGACAGGTTAAAGCCTCAGTAATACAAGATGAATCTGTTCTAGAAATCTGCTGTACCACATTTTGCCTATAGTTAACAATACTGTATGAGGCACTTCGAAGTTAATGACGAGGTTAGCTATCATGTCAAGTTTTCTTACTGCAGTAAAAATTCAAAAAAATAAAAAGGAGCACTCGGTTCATGCAATTGGTTGGAATAATGTCTCCCACCTTTTTTTTTTTTTTCCTATTCAATAATAGGTATAAGATGTAAGTTATCTCAGTAGTTTTATTACTTTAAACACATGTATTAAGGAACAATTTACCTGCAGTAAAATTCATACATTTTAATTATACAATCAAGGTCTTTTGCCAAATGTCTATCAAGTACACCCAGTAGAGGCGTAGAGCATTTCCATCTGTCTCTTCTGTCTCTTGTGTCTGCATGGTCTCACTTTCCATCCCCAGCCCCTGTCCCCAGGAAACCACCCATCTACTGTCTACCACTCAGATAGGTTCTGCCAGCTCTAGAAGTTCTCCTAAATGGCGACCTGCAGTAGGTTCTCTTCCTCTGTGTCTGGCTTCTTCCACTCAGCATCAGGTGGAAGGCGTTGTTCCTGGACCAGTTCTATGCGGGAGCAGCACCAAAGCCGTGGTCCAGGCTGGGAGGAGGCATCCTTACCTCCTGTCCCGGGTAGGATCCAGTTAAACGTGGCTTCTCCCAGCGGAAGCCCCCATGGGCAGGCATCCTGTCTGCTGACAGCAAGCCTTTGACAGTGCTGCTTCCCCGCATGCTGTGGTTTGGTGTTGAGAAGTCATGTTGTTGTTGCTGTTTGCCTTGTTGCTTTTAGGCCATTTCCGACAGAAGACCGTTCTGTCATTCCTGTGCCTTTTTAAGACTGGAAGTCAGGGGCTTTGGACCTTGGTCAGAGTTAGCTGCTCCCTCTGCCTCAGAAAGGTCTGCTGCTCAGTGCCTCCCCCTGAGACATCCTAACCTCGGAGGCGGATTCCTCCTACGGGTCTGATTTCAACGCCACACGTTCCCGCAGCACGCAGAGTGGCGCTCTGAAGTGAGTTTGTTGCCTTCGTTGTTGACTTGGTTTCAGTCCCTTCCCCTCCCAGAGTGGAAGGGGTACTTGAAATAATCCCTGTGCCAAAAAGGCTTTAATAGATATTTGTGAATGAGGGCACTACAGAAGTTGTCCGCTGGGGCTCCTGAGTGGCTCAGTGGGTTAAAGCCTGTGCCTTTGGCTCAGGTCATGATCTCAGGGTCCTAGGATCGAGCCCTGTGTTGGGCTTTTGCTCAGCAGGAAGCCTGCTTCTCTCTCTCTCTCTCTCTCTGCCTGCCTCCCTGCCTACTTGTGATTTCTTGCTATGTGTCAAATAAATAAAATCTTAAAAAAAAAAAAAAGTAATCAGTTGACTTTCTGGTTTTATAAATCGGCCTCCTATTTGCTACTTTAACATAAATTGCTATCTCCAGGGCTGGTCTTTCTTGATAGATTTGATTCTATCAAAACCATGAACACAGGCAAGGGGACTCTGGGACAACGCAGTGTCCAGTCTAAGGGAGCTACTCCTTTGTCCTTCTGCCTCTCCCTTTCAACCCCGGCCTGTAATTTGACCAAAACTGAGAAGAAGCCTAGATTTAGGATCTTTCACTGACAGTTGCTTTTCTTTAAAAAAAAAAATTAAAAAAATTTTTTTTAATTTATTCAAGAGACACAGAGAGAGAGCCTGAGTGCAGGGAGGAACAGAGGGAGAGGGACAAGCAGACTCCGTGCTGAGCGCAGAGATCATGACCTGAGCTGAAACCAAGGGGCCAGCGGTTAATCGACTGAGCCCCCCAGGTGCCCCTGGCAGTTACTTTTCTGGAAACAAAAACCTTTAATTTTAGGAGATAATACTTTTCTGAAACTGTCTTTAAAAACGAGCACCTGTAGGGCACCTGGGGGGCTCAGCTGGTTTGGCATTTGCCTCCAGCTCAGGTCATGATCCCCGGGGCCTGGGATCGAGTCCCACAGGGGGCTCCCTGCTCAGCGGGACCCTGTTTCTCCCTCTGCCCCTCGCCGGACTCATTCTCTCTCACACGTGCTCTCTCTCTCTCTCTTTCAAATAAATAAAATCCTAAAAAAAAAAAAAAAAAAAAAGAATGCCCACTTACAGAAGACAGAATGGCACTTCCCAAAGTCGCCCATCCCCTGATTCCCAGAGAGAACTAAAATCGCAGATCTTACAGTAGAGCTATCCTGAATTAGCTGGGCAAACCTCGTGGGACCTCATGAGCCGTTAAAGGCAGAGAGTTGTCTCTGGCTAGAGGCCGGAGATGTGGCAGAAGGGGCGTCCGGGAGCGTCCATGCAAGAAGGCGAGGACATTGCTGATCTTCGATGTGGGCCCTCCGGTGAGAACTAGAGGAGAATGTTGGGGGGGTTCCTATCTGACAACCAGGAAGAAAATGAGGTTTCAGACCTACAGCCGTGAGAGATGGGGCTCTGCCCCTCACCAGCCTGACGGGCCCAGGAGTCACGCCTTCCAGACCCTCCCAACACCGCGATTTCAGAGAAACCAGCCGAGTCCACCCCGACTTCTGGTCTACAAACGGCGAGATCACAAATTTGTCTTATTTTAAACCGTTCAGTGTATGATCATTTGTTATAGCAGCCGTAGTCAACAAACACAGCCCTCTATTTGAAAATAGTCATTCCTTGACTCAGGACTATCGATTAATTATCAATGAATAAATCTACTTATTTATTGACTTATCACTGATCTTTATGGAGATGATCTGATTCATTTTCTTTTTTTCTTTTTTTAATATTTATTTATTTGAGAGAGAGGGAGAGAGAGCAGACAGGGGGAGGGGCAGAGGGCGAGGAAGGGGGAGAATCTCCAGCAGACTCCCCGCTAAGCACAGAGCCTGCCACGCGGGCTTGATCTCACAACCTTGCGGGAGGGTAGGGAGGGCTGAATGTGTGGGGAAGTGAATGTAATGGGTGCACCAGGGAGGTGGCTGAGGTGTGGGGCTGGGCCACAGTGTCAGCAAGAAGTGAGTCCCTGGCGGGCTGGGGCAGGGGAGTGGAGTGCCCGCCCGGGGCCTGGGCAGGACCACTCTGGCCGCTGGCTGAGGGCGGGCGGCCAGTGGAGCAGGACGGAAGCCGGAGCACCACTTAGGAGGACCTCCCCAGCGCCATCTGCCTTGTCCCTGAGACCTATTTACCCCACACATCTGTGCTTGTGTGTAAACACCTTCATGCTGATAACATCTCACTCTGTGGCAGATAAGAGCTCCACAGACTTCGAACAGTCACTCTGACTTTCTTGTTATACCTACGTCGCTGTTCCCTCTAAAACTGAGCCCACATGGGAAAATCACCTGTTTTTCTTCCTCTTGACACACTGAAGAGCTTTACTTCATCAGTAAGACAACTCACAATTGGGAGAGCAAGACAAAGTTTAAATCACCGTGTATTTAGTCCCATCCTTACACATTTTTCCCTGGCAGCTTTAGCAGATGGTTTCTTGAACCAATGCTTTTGATTGAGTCTTGTGGTCCCTCCCCCACTAGGAGGTAAGCCAACCGCCTAGACAGAGGACTTCCAAACTTCAGATAATAGTGTCTTGTGAAAACAGAATTTACATAAAAATTTACATAAAACTTACTCCACATCTCTAATAGGTTTTGATGCTTACATTTCAGAAAATGCAAAGGATTTTTGTTTTGTTTCTTTGGGTTTTTTGTTTGTTTGTTTGTTTTGGCGGTTTTGTTGTTTTGTTTTTTGCATTTCTTGATGATTCACTGTATAAACCCGTCATAAACTTACTTGGTGTTCCTCAAATACTTATTGAAAAATTAATTAATTTTGCTATAAAGTCAACTGATCATCGCAGAAGACAGAGCCAGTCTGCGAGAGTAACTGCGAAGGTCAAATGCAGACAGAAAAGCTATTTCCAATGGGTCCATTTACTTCAAGATAGGATCTGCTAAGGGCACTTAGGGCTGCCTGGGAAATGCAAAGATAATCACCTGGAAAGACATTTTCTCCAGATATCCCAGAATTTGAATTGAAAGAAGAAACGAGTGGATGCTTTAAAACACGCTCTACGATTGCAAAGGTCCAAGGTCCTGAAGCTCTCATCGCTGTGTGGCCACAGGTCCATTGGAACTGGGACATAGAGGCATTTGGGCCCTATTTTCAACAACTTTTGAAACTTGCAACAATTAACTGTGTTCTCAAGAAAAGAAAAAAAAAATGCTTCAAGCCTGGGCTTTCATGTTTAAAGGAACTCCCCACAAACACTCTTTCTGAGCTACACTTTTTTTCTACCTTCTAGTGGAAATTATAACCACAGGTTACCATGTTTTCTTTCCTGTGTTTGAAAACCACATGTGTTTTAGTGAAAACAGTAGGGTGAACAATGAAATTCAAGACTTTAAAATACCAGATAGCCGTCGCTGGAAATGGAAATGTCTTACTTATGGCTTCCTCTGTTGCAAAAAATTCTAGTTAGGTTGAAAATGTAACTTTTAGGCAATCTCCACAATTACAAATCCATTATCTAACTGATGTCAGTGTAATTATCTGGAGTAAAAAAATAAAAAGTACAAATATTTTCAGAGTCAAGTTATTTTATACTTTTGGATTTTTTAAAATCGCAATGAACATTTAATAATCCATCACAATGGAGGAAACAGAGCCCCAGACAGATGGGTCTCCCCCATACGGACATGGATGGTCAATACTGAAGCCCAGGGCTGCCTGGGTGACTTCTTGGGTTTAGCGTCTGCCTTTGGCTCAGGTCATTATCTCGGGGTCCTGGGATCAACCCCCACATGAGGCTCCCTGCTCTGCGGGAAGCCTGCGTCTCCCTCTCCCTCTGCTTGTGTTCCCTCTCTCAGTGTATGTCTCTCTGTCAAATGAATAAATAAAATCTTTAAAAAAAAAAGAAGAAGAAGAAGGGAGAGGTGCACATGGCATGCTTATTTATAAATTTCCACACGTCTTATTTAAACAACTTCTTACCGGTGACGTAGGTAAATGGAAGTGAAGCAGTGCTGTAAAAGGTACTGAGCACCTACTAGGCGAGTAAGAATTTTAAATGCCACAGGGAGCCTTTTAGGATCAAGATTTAGCTGCTGTTGAAGGTAGAGAAATGGGTGATGATGCTTCTTTAAGGCTGAGAGTCACGTTTACACTTCTCTGAAAGCAGAGCTTGAAAATTCCCTGTCTTTCTTTGAGTTCCTCACCCACACCAGAGGTACAAGCAGGACCCCATTATGAAGAGACCCCCACCCCTGCACCGGACATCACGTTGCTCACAGGCTTTTGTGATGGGGAGGGGAAGGAAGAAGGTCACGCAGAGCCCGCAGTCCCTTTCAGCCTGGACAGCAAGGACCTTCCTCCATCCAGATCCCTTGCTCCTACGATGCCCCCTTTTCCTCTGCCCAACTGGCCCCTCCGGGTGGCTGCTCCTTGAAAGATCCCTATTCTGGCCCCTGACCCTGGGTTTGGCGGTTTTAGAAACTCAATTTTGCCTGCGTGATCCATGCCTGATGAGAAAGTGCGCACTCTGTCTAAAGAAGGGTCTGTCTCAGGAGTCACCAGCATGGCTCCCATCACCCGGGAGACTAAACACAGATCAGACCGCTTCTTCGTGAGCAAAGAAATATTTGAAGAACAAGAATAAAGGAAAGTGAGTGTTCTCAAAAGGCTTTTATATCAAGCTAAGAGAGGTTTGTCTTTCTGTAGGGTAGCAACTTCCCTTTGGGAACAAATATTTTCAGCTCCTGAAGTAAAGAAGTACAATGAAGTATAGTTGAACAATTCCGAAGACAAGCAGACAAATTCTTATCATCCAACCTTCCTTTTTAATGTTCTTTATCAATCCCGTTTTCTATCATGTAAACCTTATCTCCAATTGATTCAAGTAAGACTTTTCCAGATGATTCCTTATGGTCTTTGTTTATATTTCACGGCAGTTACTTCATGATCCTTGAATCTCACGGACATGCTGCCGTCATGTTGAGTGGTCATAATTATCCCATTTACACTTTATGTTCCTAATTGGGTCAGATTAAGAAATTGACATGAACCGCCTCTCACCCAAAGTTGAAAAATATTTTGTCCTTTTTTTTTTTTTTTAAATTTTTGAGGCATTGACCTACTAATTAGCATGAGGAACAAACTTTGCTTTACTGGCTTTTTGCCTTTAAAAGAGCAAATACTTGGTATAGCCCGCTCTACATGGGACATGGTGGAAGGATCCAGGAAGGCAGCATAAACCCATACAGAGGGGTTGTCAGTGGGGTGCCATTAGCAGGATGTGCCCTAGGACTTCAGAGGGATAGAGATAGAGAGAGGGAGAGACATCACTGGGAAAACAAGAGAGGGGGAGGAGCAGGAGTTTAGGATTAAAGCAAGGGGGTGGGGGTCACAAGGACTGGAAACACCATCTGAACTAAATCCTTCACTCATTAAGCAAGAAAAAAGGAACTCGAAGTATTACTAATTTGGGGTCACACTGTCATTAAACTTGTTGGCTTTCTAAAAAACACAAAGAGAGAGTAAGATAGAAACAGAAACAGAGAAACAGCAAGAAATAGAGAGACAGAAGCAGGGAGACAAAGACAGAGAAAGGGAGAGAAAGAGACAGAGAATCACAGTGAGACAGAGAGACAGAGAAAGGGAGAGATCTGCGCTCACTGTGACTCTCACTGAATTCATCAGCTCTCCCTTACCTGGAACAGGAACACTGTTTCTGCCTATACAGAAAGAGCTTTATGAATATCATAAGATTGCATTCCATTTTCAAATAACCTTTTTAAAAAGATTCAATTTATTTAAACTAAAACAAACAAACAGAAAACAAAAAAACAGTCTACCCACTTCTCCTATCCCCATCTCCCACCTCTGGTAACCACAGATCTGTTCTCTGTATCTGTTCTCTGTATCTATGAGCTTAGTTGTTCTCGTTTGTTTTAGATTCTGTGTTTAAGAGAGGTCTTTCTGTCTGACTTATTTCCCTGAGCATAATGCCCTTGAGGTCTATGTTGTTGCAAATGGCAAGATTTCACACTTTTTTTTTAATGGCTGAATAATATTCCATTTAAATATATATATGTGGTGACATTTTCTTTACCCATTTACCCACTGATGGGTACTTAGGTTACATCCATAACTTGGCTATTATAAATAAGCCTGGTGGTGGGTATTAAGAAGGGCACATATTGCATGGAGCACTGGGTGTGGTGTATAAACAATGAATTCTAGAACACTGAAAAGGAATTTAAAAAATAAATAAAAATTTTAAAAAATAATGATGTGTAAACATGGGTGTAGATACCTTCTTGAAATAGTGTTTTTATTTTCTTTGTGTAGACACCTGGAAATTGAATTGCTGAAGGTCATTCTTTATATAATTGTTAGAGGATCCTCCATTATGTTTTCCATAGTGGCTGCACTCATTTATATTCCACCAACAGTGCATGAGGGTTCTTCCCCTTTGTCCACATCTTGCCAACACTTGTTGTTTCTAGTCTCTTTCAAATAACGTTTTATTGGGGGTGATACACCCAGGAAAGCACAGAAGCCACAAATACGCAGCCAGATGGAATTTTTCAAAGTGAACCTATCTATGTAACCCACTTCTTGTACCAAGTGATCAAAATATCACCAACACAGCATAAACCATCTTAACCCCCTTCCCAGACACTACATCACCACCTCCCCAAATGTAATAACTATTGTCCTGACTTCTCATGGCCCAAATTCATGTTGCCCATTTTTTAACTTTATGTAGATGAAATCATACGGTATCCTTTAACCCAGACTTCTTTCATTCGGTGTTATGATTACAAGATTTGTTCATGCTGTAGCACTAGTGTGTGAATTTTCATCTCTGCTTCCTGCCCGTTAATTGACATGTCACAGTTTAATTATGTATTTTCCAGTTGATGGATGCTTGAGCCATTTCCAGCGTGAGGTGATTATGAATAGTGCTGAAACGAATACGTTATACCTATCTCTTCGTGCATATGTGTATATCTTTCTGTGGGTTGTGTGTTCCTGGAATGTCTGGAACACGGGATATGCATATACTCAGCTTCAGTAGACATTGCCAAGCAGTTTCCCAAAGTAGTGCTAATTTGCATGAGAATTCCACTTTCTGCACAACCTCCCCAGCAAGTACATAATGGACTCACTATGTCCAGGGAGTCACAAAATAGATGGCGGAATTTCTGGAATTTTCTTTTTTAGCTAAGAAATAAAAGGAAAAATTTAAGTTTAGAACCACGGAAGAGGTCTCCATTCTGTCCAAATGAAGTTGAAAGGAAAAGAGTGCAAATTCTCAAAACGTAAGTAAATAGAGAGAGGTTTGGAAAAAAAAATACATGTATAATAGCTTGTTTTTTAATTCTTTTAAGTTCTTTGACACTCTGTGGTACATGCAGAAGGCCACGATAACCTCAAGAACCTATGTGTAAACAGTTCCAGTTGATTTCTTGTTTGGTTTCTTGAGTGAGGTTTTACTAGGTTCCCAGGAAAAGTAGAAGCTGGGTAATAACATCGAGCAACTAGAATTTTCTGCACCTTGCTGTGTTTCACCCAGAAGCCTTTTTAAGTTCTTAAGGTTTTAAGTCTTTTTAAGTGCCCTTGGCAGGTCAAGTCACAAGACATGAAAGTTCTCAAGCAACAGCTTTCTTGTCTTTTGCCTAGAGACAAACTTTCTTAGTGGGATTAAAATTAATCCACATTTCTGCAGCCCTCCCAGATTTATGTAACACCTAAACTTATTTACTTAATCTGGCCGTCAGAATCAGTTGCTTTGGCCTGACCAAAAGCTTTCTCCTCTAGGTAAAAGTGCATGAGCCAATTAGTAAACAGGGAGTTGGTTTTCTTTCACTGTGAAGGGGACACGGCTTAAAGCAAGTCACATTTGAAGAAAAAAAAAAAATAAAATAAACCACTCTGTAGAATTATAAGGGCAGATTCAAACAGTGGCATTGTTCATTCTTGAAGGTATTTTGTGTAGGGGGGAATAATTTGTGTGATTTAGTAAAAAGTAAAGTAGCCTGTCTTATTTAGAGCAATGATAGAATTACAATCATCTGCCTAAAAATCATATTTGCAATTCCTTGACAAATAAAACATCAACAAATCAAGAAAAAATCAAATAACAAAAAAGATTTCATGGACTGTAAGTGACACACATGATACAGGTAGTTTTAGCTTGTGTCTCAAGACTTGTGTCCTCAGTCAACGACAAGAATAAGAGACCAAGAGAAAATAGTTATCTTTATATTTTGAGCTTATGAAGGAATTAAAGTTTCTTTTCTGCACACATTTATGTTTTTCAAATGACCTCTGATGAATATCCATTGCTTTATGATCAGACAACAAATAAAATTTATTTTTAAAATAAAATAATTCCCCAAATTTCACATAGTTAAAAGGACATACAACAAAATGTTCATTGTCTTGGATTGGGGAGTTACAAGCAATCCTTTTTTTCTTTTTGTTCTTACCTTTCTCTAATTTCTAGATGTGTGTGTGTGTTTGTGTGTGCATACAAGTAAATGTGTAACTTTTATCCTAAGAAAAATAACAAATGGTATTTTTCAAAATTAGCTTGTAGATTATAACCCCCATTTTTAGCCTTTGTAGATGATGGCGAGAGTTCTCCAGACACAGCTTGGTGGATCCACATGAGCCCACCTGGGTTCTGATTTTGGCTCTACCACTCTTGCTGTATGATACTGGGTAAGTTACTTATCCTCTTTGAACCTCGATGCTCTCCTCTGTAAAATATGCATAACAACACCCATATTAGTCTAGTCTGAACGCCCCCGATCTCGTCTGATCTCGGAAGCTAAGCAGGGTCGGGCCTGGTTAGTACTTGGATGGGAGAACAACACCCATATTATGGGATTGTTATAACGGTTCAACAAGGTGATTTATGTAAAATACCATGGTACAAATGCTCTACAAATGGTAGTTGAGCATTCAAAGTGCAGCATTCTCTTCTTAAGGTTTTCTGGGGATCAAAGTACTTTAAAGATCTCGTCTACTCCTAAGAGTAGACTTCTCCCTAAGAAGTCTGCAGGATGTGATAAGACTACCTCCCCTTTTACTAATTTTAAAACAAACACTTGGAGGACAGAATTTTTGAAATAATGTATGACATCTGTCATCTATTTAGAAAAATAAGCATATCTTCTAATCTGAGATACTACATGTCTTTGATTTTTTTCAAGAAAAATTATTATTGGAATATAGCGGACATACAATGAATGCCACCTCAGCTTGGGGTGCACAGCATAATGATTCTATACACTTAGCTTTGGTTCTGAGCTTATCTCCATCAAGTTCAAATAGGAGGTATGAAAAAATTAGTGTTTGATCATTTTAAATGTTGCATAAATGTACAAATAAAGAGAAGCTACTGATATGATTACTTAGAGATCACAGGTTTTTCTTTAATCATCAGAGTACATTTATTCAAATACTGGACAATCTGAGTGTGTATGTGAGTTCGTGTGTTTCATGTGTAAAACAGAGACAAACCTCCACTCTCCAAAGATATGTTAAATCCCAAATGCAGTGCTTTACTTCTTTTATTTGCTGACTCTGTCGAGTAAGAAGCAGAAAAAAAGAAAAAGAAGAAAATGTCAGCTCTGGATCTACTTACAACTTATGAGCCAGTGTAAGTGTAAAAAAAAATAACCAGTCTTGAGGGTTGCCATTTGGGGTTAAAATCAAACATTTCAGGGGTGAGATGGTTGGGCTGGGCTATGAAGTGTGACGGTGCAACATAGCACCTTGAACTGACTCACACAACAGCTAAATGTGGTCGATTTAATCTCATTAGGCCACTGTTCTGACCCGTGAGAAAAAAAAAATTACTTAAATTTGTTTCACACACACACACAAAAAATTTGTTTCACAAAATTTACACTTGAAAGTGAAGAGTTGAGACTCTGGCATAGGGAGGACAGTTATGCACAAAGAAGAAAGTAATGATTTTCAGTGTTTCCTGTGCTATCAGTGTATGACTTCCTTGACAGATTTGAATTTTTTATTCTAGTGAATATATTTAAATAGCAATGAGTACTAGGAGCAAATTATATTACATTCTCCAATCAGAACTTTCTTTTAATTGGCATTTATTTTCAGAATTTTAAAGCTGGAATAAACCTATCTCATTTAGTACAACATAAATTGTGTGTGTGTGTGTGTGTGTGTGTGTGTGTATGTTAATGTCAAAATAAAACCATCAATGGTGTGTATTTGAGGGTGTGAATGAAGAAGAGAGTAGTGAGGGGCAGGTGTGGTATTTCCTTTAAAAAAAAAAAAAGGATTGAGAGAATAAAGTGGTTTAATCTAAAGTAATGTGCCTTCACTGATTTTTAAAATCCTAGGCAACTGCATTATGACAAACTGTAGAATTGTAATAACCAAATTCATAAATATGACAGGGTTCATCTTGATTTCTTCCTCTGGGATTCACAGATTAGTTCTCAGATTTATAGGTCCTCCCTGGGGAGAATTTCTCATCAAATGTTCAGGCTTTTGGACTTTCATTTGCTTTGCTTTTCAGTGGTAGAGAATCACTAAAAAGGGGGTCTCTGTAGAGAATTCTATCTAATCAATAACTCTTTAGTTTCAGACAAAATTTTATATGCATTTGGGCTGTCCTCATTATGCTGATATCCTTGGACTCACCAAATCCAGAATTGTATCTGTGGATCCTTAGAAATACTGGACCTTTCCTTTCTCCCTGATTCTGCCCTTAGACCTCACAAAAACACACCAGAAGTTTATTGTGTTAACTTGTATCTCTGCTATAACAACATTGAAAATGTTACTGTTTGCTACATGATTCAGATACTTATGTTGCAATTAGAGTCTCTTTGTTACCAGTGACTACTTGAAAAAAAAAAATCACTGCTATAGTATTTCAGAAGCCACAACTAAAACAAGACAGTAATATAGTGTTTTTATAACTCTCCTACCTTAAAACAAAACAAAATAAAAAAACAAAAACGGGGGGGGGGCTGGTGAAGAAGAAATACTATCATGCTCAATTTCATTCTTTTGTAATGTAAGAATAGTTGATGTTCAAGAAAAAAATAACCTCTAAATGTTCTATAACATTAAAGATTGAATTCTTGCTTTGTTTTTTATGGCTGCCTTGTTAAGTGGGCATTTTGATACATTATGATTTATAAATTGGCCATGTATCCATATGTTAATTCCTTTTAGAATACCATGTTAACTAAGACATCTGTAACCATACACATTTCCTTTACTGTTTCAAGAATCAGACTATAGTTTCAGCTCTTGTTTCTCTGTATATAATGATAAAAGTCATACATTTGGGGCTCAACAGACCAGGAGTCAAGGCATACTCCATTACTTACCGGCTCAGTGAGCCTGGCAAGTCACCTGTTTGATCCCTAAGGCTCAGCTCTTACATCTGTACAATGAAGAGGATATTCCCCATCTCAGGGGAGTTGCTGTAACAATCAAATGAAATAAATAGTGTTGCACACCTTGTCTCAGCACATGTTATAAATGCACAATAAATATTAGTTACTATGAGGTCACTCATCATCCTTTTTTTAAATGAAGATATTATACCTACCTCCCATACCTTGTCTCAGATTTTAAAACTAGCTTAACTTAACTAAGCATACATAACAATGATGGGACTTTCAAAAACATCACATTATGAACCTTGTTCCTCTTTAACTCAAGATAAAAATCAGTATTCATCATTCCCCCTCCTGATTTGCAAGAATTGGTATCAATCTTCTTACCAATAGAAATCAAGGTTTATTTAGTCCCTAAGGGAGACCGAGTTTGGTTTCAGTGTTTAGAGCTCTCTTCTTGCAATAACAATTTCTAACTTCTAATTATCCTTTTTCCCATTTGAATGCATAAAGTTAGACTGAATAGGGGGGGGAATAATCTCCCTTTCCCTTGTCCCAGCTGTGAATTGAAAATACCTGTTTTTCATCTGCACGTCTGTCACTTTCACCTATAGCTCCTAGAATAATTTTGACATTTTCTGAATAAATTTACACTGGACTCCACATGTTTCTCTGGTCTTTGGTAATGGCAGATCATTGTCTTCTAGTTCCATGCCGTTCTTCTGGGGATTCAGGCTGACCCCTTTAAAAACAATCTTTGCCAGGCCTTTTGGAAAGTGACAGGGGGAGAGCCAACTCCTCATGAAATTGTCCAAACTGGTTTCCCTCTGAGTGGTGACTTACTGCAGAGACAGGAGTGTCCTTGTTAAATAATCCTTTGTTCAAACTGTCTGTCATGTCTCACTTCTCCCCAAATACCATCTTCCTTTGATTTGAGGCTCTTAATAAGAACATTGTCTCTTTAATTTCTATCCTAAATCCTTTATGGAAGGTGAACCTCACAGATGCAGGACGTGGTCTCTTCTGGAGACAGAAGATAATCGCCAGCTAGGTCCAAAATAAAAGCAAGGTGATGATGTCTCAGGCTCCCTCTTGCAAAATCCCGGTTGAAGGAAGATGGATTGTCATCTCTCCAGAGATGAGATTCTTGAAGTCGTTTATTTCTTAGCTCTGGATCCAAAGCAGGAATCATGTCTGGTCCAGCTAAGGGGGACTGGAACGCTGTACCACAGTACGAATTCAGCATAATTCCAGGAAACTTAAGGGCAGAAACTGAGGGGGAAAAGAAGTACACAACCGAAAGTCTGAGTGTTTAATGCAATAAGTGGAACCTCCCCACCCACATGTAGTCCCCTCCAGGAAATGCCATTTCCTCTTCCAGGAAACAAAGGTGTGGAGAGCTTCTGAGCAGCAGACGTGTTTATAAAACAATGAGACAAAGTCTGATATAAAACAGAAATACCTTGTAGCCTGGGGAAGAAGGAGGCTGCCCCCCACTCCCAGGACATCAAGATCAAAAAGATCTACTAGTATCCCTAACACCTAGCATGGAACAAGAACAGATCTGGATTTTTTTTCTTTCAGGTGGGATTCAAGACAAATAAATACCCACAACAGGCAAAAACCTCTTCCTAGACTTCTGACGAATATTGTTTTAAAAGATTCAGTCTTTAGATTAATGGGTTTCCAATCGCTATAGAATATTAGAGCGGCATGGGTCCCCAGGGACCAGCTGTCTGAAGGAGAGCCAAGCAGAAAACAGAGGGAATGGCTGCAGAAGGGAGACAATATTCAACGGTGTTTGGGGGAATGCTTCACACGGGCCTGAGTTTGAATCCTGGTCCCAGTACTTAACTAACTGTGGGGTTTGAGGCAGGCTCTATTATTATTGTAAGTTTCATTATTCTTATCCCTAATACAGAGATGATAGTGATGATAGAACATCTACCCCAGAACTGTCACAAGGACTAAATAAACAGGGCATCAAAAGTGTTCATCATATTGCTTGGTATAGAGGTCCTCAGGACATGATCATCATTATTTGGAACTTTTTAAAAGTCACTGACTATAGACTACATTAACAGGACATATCAATTTTCTTTGAACTCCTATAGGTACAGAACCCCTTATGTGAATGGTCAATGAAAATCCCAGGAGTGGGGAACGAGTGGGTTCACTATGTTTCGGGCACGGCAGCTTTGGCAGCTGCCATCTCTTCTTGATGTGATAGGCTGTTTAAGGATGGCTGGAGAAGAACCAGGAGGAAGGCATTTTGAACTTCTCAGTGGGACTAATTCTGCCAGCTCTGTCACCTTGTACCCAGTCATACCTACCTTTTGCCACCAAATTTCAATAGCAAGTATACAATGAGTGCCAACTATGTGCAGGGCTCTCATGATGCCATCGTGAGTGGCACCTCTGAGGTTCCATCCATTCTCACACCTCCTAGCTAGAATCTTCCAAGAGGTGGCAGCCTCTGTGCTGGGCGATTCTGCCTGAGGGCCAGTTCAATGCTGTTAGATGTTAACAAGTGTAGGAGAGGGGCTAGTTTTCAGGGATTATAGTTTTATCCTTAAAAGGTGTGTGTTTGTCTTGCTGAGTTCATATCGATGAGGGGTAAGAGACCATATGTGGCTTCCCAACAGAGGCCTGCCGCAAAGCAGCAGTGTGAGTCACTCAAGTCACCCAAACCTTCTGGGTCTGCATTTTTTCATCTGTAGATTAAAAGTCTAGGATTAGCTGTAGTCAGAGGACCTTTTCAGCGGACACTCTATACATCCAAGATCAGAAGCCTGCTTAGCCAAGGTTTTGCTCTTTGAAACCTTTTAAATCTTTCTCTCTCAAAAAAGAAATCATTTCGCAGACTCATCTGGTCTTAGCACATGATAGCAGCAAATGCCTCGAACCCAGCGCATTTTAATCATGTAGTATCCTAATGGAAAGAGAAGAGCTCCGTAATAATACTAGTAAACAAACATGAAGTTTCTGAATGGAAAACTAACCCTAAGGAGTATAGGAAAAACCACCCCGATTATCCTCATCCTGATTACCGTTAGTCTCCCCAACAAGGTGTTCAAGTCTTCAAATGACTTCAATGTGAGGACGTTACGCTGCAGTTTCAAGGGTTGCCAGAGTTCAAGCAATGCAACTTTGGAAATTATACGTAAGACCCTCAGTGTGCAAAATCGGGAAAAAAAAAAAAATCGTAGGTAGGGCACAACCTAGAAAAGATCCACCCAAACCTCCCGGCGTAGGTCACTTAAAAAGAAAACTTCAGAACAATGTTGACGAGCCTTTTCTAGAGTAAAAACAGACAAAGCGAAGGAGTTCTTTTTACCGAACGACCTTGATCCTTCCCCTTCGGAAGGATCGTTTTCGATTTTCAGTTTGGGGAGGCGCAGAGCCCCCGCGCGCCCGGCCCGCGGCTGGTGCGCGGCGCCCCTTCCGGCGACCTTCCGCCTTCCCGGGGCGGGGGCGCGCGGAGGGTCGTCCCCGGGGCCGAGCGGCAGCGGCGCGGGCCTCGCGGGGGAGGAGCGCGGCCGCGGTGGGAGGGGACGCGGCGCGGGGCGCGGGCTCCTGGGCGGGCGTCCGCGGAGCCCGCTCGGGCGCTCGGGCGGCGGGGTGACGAGCGCCCCCTGGCCGGCACGGAGCCCCGCCAGAGCCCGCGCGGCCGCCGAGCAGCAGCGCGCAGGGACCCCGGCCGCCCCGCCTGCAGGTAGGTGCCTGGGCGCCGCGTCGCCGGCCGCGGGAGGGCAGGGGGGCGTCTGCGCGGGGCGGGGAGCGCGGCCCGGCGAGGGGGGAGGCCTGTCCGGCGTCCGCTCGGAGGCGCTCCGGGGCGGGGGGCGCGGGCTGACTGCCAAGCCGCAGGGGGACTGGAGCGCAGCGAACTTGGGGCCACTCGCTTCCTGTGGTTTCTTGCGTGCGGGGGGCGCGGGATGCTGCGGCCCCTGGCCGTGTGGACGCCCCGGGGCTGGGGGCGCCTTCTCTTCCCTTTCGGTCCCCCCCAACCCCTCACCTGAACTGACTGGGGTGGGAGGGAGGGAGGGAGGGAAGCAAGTGGCAAGTTTTCTGCCCTCGGCAGACCTCTGGAGGCGAGGAGCGTGATGCCGATGGTGACCAGTCCACAGGAGACGGTTCGCTTGTTTTCTCGGGGTTTGAGACAGCAGCGGACGGGGCTGCCAAGACTCACTTCTAAGCAAACTCAAGTTGCTTTTCAAGGGCCTGGAGTAGGGTGAGGCGGCCCCGTGATAGACAGAGGGAGGAAAAAGAGTCTGTCGCTCAGCCCTGTAAGCTCAAGTGAACCCGTTCGTAAATCAGCCTTCAGGGCCACATGTTAAGGAACTAGAGGTAAATATCTTTATTTCATTTGATTTTTAAGAGCCCCAGTTATCAGTGAAAGGGACTGTTTACGCCAAAGGCTTGGGCACTCCCTATAGCCATGAATGAAGAGCAGCCCCAAGGCTGGCCCCGCTGGAAACGGATTCTTTCCGCCTTGACCTTTGGGGTTGTCCTGCCCCAAGTGGCGCTAAGAAAACGTTTTGCGCTCATGGCACAAGCTGACGAGGTCGGGGTGGTGATGTGGGGGGAGAACCAAGAACTCACTGCTCTCCTCCGTCCGTCCGTCCCTAGCGAGGGTGCAGCACCCCCCCGGAGGCGAAGGTCCTGCCAGCGCCGGGTGCGCGCCCCAGAACGAGTCTGACCGCCCCTTCACTACTTCTCCCCATGCTCCCTTTGCACCTCCATGGAAGCGGTGACCACCGCCACCCTTTCCCTGGCAGGGACGTTCGGGCACAGGAGCCCTGCTCCTCCGCTCCTGGGGTCTGCCCCACCCTAGCCTTGCCAATCACCATCTTCATTTGTTTCCTAACTCGTCTTAGGTAACTGGTAAAATGGAAGGCGTACTGTGGGTGCTTAATCTCTTTAGAAAATGCTGTGTCTAGTGGGAAAGAGGGTGACGTTTACTAATTTGGTT
Organism: Neogale vison; assembly: GCF_020171115.1. Classification (NCBI taxonomy): domain Eukaryota; kingdom Metazoa; phylum Chordata; class Mammalia; order Carnivora; family Mustelidae; genus Neogale; species Neogale vison. Next base: position 142,606,225 of record NC_058102.1, read on the forward strand.
GCAAATTACTTTTGAAGTTTATGCACAGCTGTTTGAAATCCCTCTGAGATCGGGGCCATTGTTGGAGGCAGGTGTCTGCCGCAGATAGATCTTGTTAGTGCCTTTCTTCTGCTGATTGAATGTATGTGTATTTAAAGCCTGGGCATAGGACGACCTTCTCAAACCTTCAAAGCCTCAGCTGTGAAACTCCTCCCAGTTAGTGATTAAGACTAAATTGTTTTGTTTCGTTTGGGATTGTTACAGTTTTTTCTGTCTCTTAAATGGTTATCTCTGATTTCGAAAGTCACCTGTTCAGCATTACCAGCCTTTGTTTTCAACCTCCTGTGATTTTTCTTGTAAACTTTTAAAATGTAAAGTTCCAAGGAACACTCTTGTCTCCACCCTCCACTCGTCATGTTCACTTCCGCCACTGTCTTGTGCTATGGTGGCTCAGAATGACAAGTAGTGCTTGGGCAAGCTTCTTTGTCGGATCTCCTACCGGGTCCCCCTTTGGCGGACAGAAACTCCGTGATCGAGTCTGCTTTGAATGCTTGTGGGTCAGTTATTGGACTGTAATTTCTCTTGTTTCTGCCATTTCTCTTTCAAATATGCAGGGATATTGTCCAATTCGTTACACCTTGGTCCCTCTTATCATCTCAAAGATCCCTTTCTATACTAACCCTCAGTTTTGCTTGTTCAGAGCAGGTACTGGAGGGCCCCTTGCATAGCGCTTTTGTCTTTGTCATTTTTATTTTATTTTATATTTTAAGATTTTATTTCTTTATTTGATGGACAGAGATCACAAGTGGGGGGGGGGAGCAGGCTCCCTGCTGAGCAGAGAGCCCAATGCGATGCTCTATCCCAGGACCCTGGGATCATGACCTGAGCGGAAGGCAGGGGCTTTAACCCACTGAGCCACCCAGGTGCCCCATCTTTTGTCATTTTTATAAAGGTCTCTCATTCCGTTGTAATGTATTCTCTGAAGAGATGGGTAAGACATGATTCTTCTGTATAATGAACTTGATGTTTTATCTGAAATTCTCTGTGGACCAGGTCCAGGATTTTTTGAGAGTGTGGGCTTATAGTGCAACTCTGTGACTGGTACCCAAGAGTAAAATCCGCAAATCCCCTCCTAATGCAGGATTTAATGATAGGACATTTGGCTTCCTAGAGGAAGGAGAATTAGTACTTCCTGTTTTTAATGTATTTCATGTTTTAGACTTACTGATTATATTGTTTCCCCCTGAGAATATTGCTGATAGAGTAATTGCCTGTGACTGTTAATAAGGTTGTATTTCATCTCAGCTGATTTTCTTTGTATAGGGTTCAACCTTTTCTTTTTTGGAAGTACTTTTCCTAAGTCGTTTAAAACAAAGAATTTGTTATATGATGAAAAATCCCAGAGAACACAGATGTATCATGGGATGCTATATTGATATAATTTTGTTGCCCCAAATCAAATCTGTAATTGAAAGTAAAGAAAGTAGTCTCTGGTGACATACATAGCATTTAACGTCTTTCTGTTTCTGTTCATTATATTAAAATTTCAAATGTTTCATTTTCAAGTAGCAGTGGATCTCATTTTGCCTTTTCATACATATCCTGCTTGTTAAGGACGAAATCATGAGAAACTCAGAAAAACATTGAGGCAGAAAGGTGAACCAGAAAGGTGTTTTCTTTTTTTTTTTAACTTAATTTTTTCAGTGTTCCAAGATTTATTGTTTATGCACCACACCCCGTTCTGCCTGCAATCCATGCCCTCCTTGATACCCACTACCAGGCTCACCCAACCCTCCATCCCCCTCCCCTCAAAAACCTTCAGTTTGTTTCTCAGAGTCCACAGTATCTCGTGGTTCATCTCCCCCTCCAATTTCCTCCACTTGACTTTTCCTTTTCTTCTCCTAATGTCCTCCTAATGTTATTCCTTATGCTCAGAAATATGGGTAAAGAAGATATGGTCCATATATACAATGGAATATTATGCCTCCATCAGAAAGGGTGATTACCCGACTTTTGTATCAAAAGGTGTTTTCTTGCATAAGGGAAACATCTTCATTGTTTTAACACATCAAGTATTAATATACAAATTCACATTGCTGTGTCATCTAAAAATATCCTTAGGACAAAATGAGAATCAGAGACTTCAGAAATTAGGACTAGTTTACCCCAGCCTAGAATCATGGACTTCTGTTCTGGGATTAAATTAGCAGATTTGTAATGTACTCACTTTGGTGGGACATATTTCTACAGGTTGATGTTAATTTTTGAGGTAACTAGTCATATTGGTGATTAATGATAATAAAACCAACAAAAACAAAAAAGTCCAGTTTTTTAATGCATTAGTCCTTATATTTTTATGCCAGTTATGAAACTCAGAATTTTGTATTTGACAAACATTACTGTCTCATTTAATCTTTGCAGAGCTTTTTTTTTAATTTTTAATTTTTTATAAACATATAATATATTTTTATGCCCAGGGGTACAGGTCTGTGAATCGCCAGGTTTACACACTTCACAGCACTCACCATAGCACATACCCTCCCATGTGTCCATAACCCCACCCCCCTTCTTCTAACCCCCCTCCCCCCAGCAACCCTCAGTTTGTTTTGTGAGATTAAGAGTCACTTATGGTTTGTCTCCCTCCCAATCCCATCTTGTTTCATTTATTCTTCTCCTACCCCCTTAACCCCCCCTGTTGCATCACTACTTCCTCATATCAGGGAGACCATATGATAGTTGTCTTTCTCCGATTGACTTATTTCGCTAACCATGATACCCTCTAGTTCCATCCACATTGTCGCAAATGGCAAGATTTCATTTCTTTTGATGGCTGCGTAGTATTCCATTGTGTATATATACCACATCTTCTTCATCTATTCATCTGTTGATGGACATCTAGGTTCTTTCCATAGTTTGGCTATTGTAGACATCATTGCTATAAACATTTGGGTGCACGTGCCCCTTCAGATCACTACGTTTGTATCTTTAGGGTAAATACCCAGTAGTTCTTTGCAGAGCTTTTATAAATTAGATGTTGTCATCATTTCATTTTATGGGTGGAGAAACTAAGACTCAAAGAAGTCATGTCACTCGCCTGTCTCACAGCTAGCATGTGCTGGTGTCAGGTTTGTCTGATTCTGATAATGAGCGGAACAACCTACCAGTACAAGTGTTTGTTTTTTGTTTTTTTTTAAATTGCGGTAGAATTGTACTCATAACATAAAATTCACCATCTTAATCATTTTGGAATGTACAGTTCATTGGCGTTAATTGCACTCATACTTTTGGGCAAACATCACCACTGTCTGTCCACAGAACTCTTTCATCCTGCAAAACTGAAACTCTGTCCCCATTCACATTCCCTGTCCCCCTCCTTCCAGCCCCTGGCAACCTTCCTCCTATTTTCTGTCTCTGTGAATTTGGCTAGTCTAGGCCCCTCATAGAGATGAGTCGTATCTTGCTTATTTCACTTGCCATCATGTCCTTCAGATTCATCGTTGTTGTAGCAATATGTCAGAATTTCCTTCCTTTTAAAGGCTGAGTAATATTCCACTGTGTGTATATATCCTTTTTGTTTATCCATTCATCTGTTCCGGGACACTCGGGTTGCTTCCACATTTTGGTTTACATATAAAAATGCTTTGAACGTGGGTGTATAATATCTCTTTAAGTCTCTGCTTTAAATTCTTTTGACTGGATTAAATGGTAATTCTATGTATTAACATCATACTGTTTTCCACAGTGGCTGCACCATTTCATATCCCCAATGACAGTGCATAAAGGTTTCAGGTTCTCCACATCTTCTCCAACACTTGATATTTTCTGATTTTTGTTCGTTTTGGTAGTGGTCATCCTAATGTGAGGTGGTAACTGATGAATTTTTTTACAAAATTGCTTGAGGGGTCTGTGAACTGATGCTACTCCTCAATTTATTGGTTTTTTCCTTCCTCTCCTATGGTTGTATGCTTTTCTCTAGTCAGAATCATTGGAAGAACTACTGTTCACGCATCCCCTGAAGGAATAGGGAACCCATAGGCAGGAGGGCTCCGGAAAGGTAAAAGGTCTCTCCAAGTAGGGTTGCCCCTACCTCCATGAAGGAGCTCATGATTTAGAAATAAATTGTTGTCAAGAATAAAGTAAGCATGGCGTTTGTGCTAGTAACTCTAAATACGTAGAACAGACCCTTTGCAGATTTAAAGTTAAATTATCTCCGGCATGTGGGGCGCCTGGGTGGCTCAGTGGGTTAAGCCTCTGCCTTTGGCTCAGGTCATGATCCCAGGGTCCTGGGATCGAACCCCGCATCAGGCTCTCTGCTCAGCAGGGAGCCTGCTTCCTCCTCTCTCTCTCTCTGCCTGCCTCTCTGCCTACTTGTGGTCTCTGTCTGTCAAATAAATAAATAAAATCTTAAAAAAAAATTATCTCCTGCATGCAAGCAAAACCAGACAAATTCGAGAGCCAAAAGGTTGAGGGCTGTACTTTAATTCACTAGGCTTTTGTTATGAGCCTCAGAAGCACACACTGTCCTGTATAATCCCTAGGGGAAATGCACACAAGTCAAGAGGAAATGATAATGAAGTGTGGTAATTTCATCATGTATCTATATTGCTGTATGTCAGTTTATAATGTTATGGTGTGTAACTGTATTACGTATCTGTTTATTTCTTTTTTTTTTCCCTTTTTTTTTCCAATTTATTTATTTTCAGAAAAACAGTATTCATTATTTTTTCACCACACCCAGTGCTCCATGAAAGCTGTGCCCTCTATAATACCCACCACCTGGTACCCCAACCTCCCACCCCCCCCCCCGCCACTTCAAACCCCTCAGATTGTTTTTCAGAGTCCATAGTCTCTCATGGTTCATCTCCCCTTCCAATTTACCCAAAAGCACATACCCTCCCCAATGTCCATAACCCTACCTCCCTTCTCCCAACCCCCCTCCCCCCAGCAACCCACAGTTTGTTTCGTGAGATTAAGAGTCACTTATGGTTTGTCTCCCTCCCTATCCCATCTCGTTTCATGGATTCTTCTCCTACCCACTTAAGCCCCCATGTTGCATTACCACTCCCTCATATCAGGGAGATCATATGATAGTTGTCTTTCTCCGCTTGACTTATTTCGCTAAGCATGATACGCTCTAGTTCCATCCATGTTGTCGCAAATGGCAAGATTTCGTTTCTTTTGATGGCTGCATAGTATTCCATTGTATATATATACCACATCTTCTTGATCCATTCATCTGTTGATGGACATCTAGGTTCTTTCCATAGTTTGGCTATTGTGCGTATCTGTGTATTTCTTGTCTGTTTCCTTTTCTAGAATGGGGCTAGTGTTTCATCCATTGCTGTATCTCTAGGTGCTGTAGCAGGGCCTGGCACATAGTAGGCCCTCAGTGCAGAGGGAGTGTGGACTTGCTATCCTGGGGATGTACTTGGGAGTACCTCGATTTGGGGTAGCTGAGAAGATATCTCAGGAGAAGGTCGAGATGGCTCAGGTAGATGGCCATAAGCCAGGTGAGGGTGTTCCAGAAGTTGCGAATGGCATTTGTAGAGAATGGCCTGACAGCATGTGAGCGTGACATCTTAGGCAAGATCTGGTCTGAGCACAGCAGGTGAGAACAAGAGAGCAGGGTAAGCCCAGGGACTCCCCTCAAAATGTGTTTGTGGCACCCACTACCACAGTATAAAGAGCAGACCCTTAACTGTCCTTGGCTCTCTTATCCTCTTGCTCATCTCCAGCCCTCTGAGCCATTCACCCTGAGTGAGGACTAAAAAAAGTGCCTAGTGAGTAGAAGCTCTCAGGACACTGGTGATTCCTGAGCAAACCAAGTGCGATGAGTTTATGGTCAGATAAGACAACTTGTCACAGCCCGGGTGATCAAGAAGCCAAGAGTTTTATGACCATAAGCTGAAATGTCTTTCTTGCAGTTTCGGGAGAAGTTCGTTTAGTCATGTGTTTTCCATTTTTGGAACAGTAGTCTTCAACTTTTTCCATTCCGTGGTCCATGTATGGACTGATTTCAGTGATAGCAAAACAGGGCTCTTATGCCATGTTTTTTAAACTGCACGACATGATCCATTATTGGATAATGAAATTAATTTATTGATTTATGATGAACATATCTTTAAAAATGAAATAGAGTGGCACAGAAAACACTAGACCCCACTTTGTATAGCGAGAGTAATTATTTCATGTTTTATGTTACGGAATTTTGGGCATATTCAATCTGTTTCGTACCTAAACATTGGAAAATTATAGTCTTATGGCATTCCTGTTAAGTCATAGAATCACATAAACTCTGGGCTGGAGGAAAGAAGGAAAAATAGAAAAGAAAGTGACATGTGTTGAGCGTGACCTGTGGCAAGTGCCTGGATCCATGGGATCCTTTACTCCCAAAGCCTGTGCATCAAGGCGGGTTGTTGGTGATTTACAGAGGGAACACTGAATCTGGTAGAGGTTAAGACACTCCATCAGGGGTCACACAACAAATTACTAGCAGCGAGCCCCGATCTCTTGGCTCCTAATTTAATATTCTTTCTATGCCTCTGCAGCATATGTGGGTTGTATTCTCCAAGTTTGTTCATCGTTGGCTGTTTGTGGGAGATACTTTCTTGGAGCAGGTGTTGTAACCATATTCCACCTTGTTAGGAAGAGTGTAAACTTTGAGCTATATCCCATCAGCTTCTTAAAGGACTAGATCAGTTAGGACGGAATAGTGTTGATTCTACAGACCACGGATCATTCAGCCTGAAGTTGACAAAAGTGAAAACAGCTACTCCTTCCCCCGCCCCGACCCCGACAAAGTTTTTCCCCCGGAGCTGGAAGATAAGGAACATGAGCGGTGCCATGTGAGAGATGTGCTTTCCTTTCTGAAGCTAGGACCCCTGAGGCTATGCCTGAATCCAGCTGTCCACTTTCTCCAGTGTGTATACAGAGATTGATGAGTTTTAATGGACAAAATTGTACAACTATGCGAATTCATGATGCTCTGATTCCATGATTTCCACTTTCCGCCAGGCTCTCAGGCTTTCCCCGGTCAACTCCGCTTGTTTTCTACAGCACTTTAGACCTTTCTCGGATACCCCATCCCCTTACTCCCAGCATGTTGCCTTGCTTCCTGCTTCACTGAGAAAAATGGAAGTTCTCCTGGTGAGATCAGCCTGCCTTTGTGATCACAAGGCCATAATCTAACTTCACCTGGGTCTCCCCTCCTGTCCTCACCTCCTTTTTACAATGGAAGAAAAAAAATCACCTCCTGGCTAATGTTCCTCCTCCCTTGGTGCTCTGGGACCCATTTCTTCCTCATTCTTGGGCATCTCATTCTCCTGATTCTCTCCTCTCTCATCTGTGTTTTCCTTCCCTCACTCATCAGTGGCTCCCTTCTCACTGCATCAAACGTGCTTAAAACCCTTTCTTCTTTGAGGGAAAAGACTGCCCTTCCTCTAGGTACTGCCACATTTCCGCTTATTCTCGGTTGAATCCCTAGCATCTGTTAACATATCTGACATATAATAAGTGCTTAATACATATTTGTGGGATAAATAAATGAGCCATACATTTTAGAACCTGTCATGTCTAAGAGACTACATGCTAAGTGATAGGAAAAAGGAATCCTAATCTAGATAGTTTTAATATGTGCACAAGAGCATCATTATCATCTTGGCCAGTCCGGTGGGTCTATGGATTTGTCTGGATAAATTCTAGAAAGTAAGACTTGGAGGTGATGGGAACATTCAAAGATGCTAAAAGACAATTTGCTTTGCTGCAAGATAAAAAAAACTCCCAACTCCCCTCCTTACAGTGTGATTTTTTTTCTCTCTCCGTCATTCTCCCTCCGTTATTCTCCGTCCAGTTTCTCACTTTAATGACCACTATAATGGCAACAATAAAAGGGGAAAAAAGACTAAGTCAAGAATGATCAGGAAATAAAAGGCAATATTAAAATATTCTGAAATATCCTACAAGCAAAAGGGTGAGGCAGTAGGTAAACGTTAAACGTAGATATACCGATAACTCAAAAATTATTTTAATAAAAAGAAAACATTAAAGGATAAAAGAGGTAAAATTTTTTAATGAGATAATAAAAGATTTTAAGAAAACTTCAGAAAAAAATTATAATCATCTTAAAAATTCATTAAAGCAGGTAATAGCTAAATTGGAAAAAAAAAAAGCAGGTAATAGCAAGAAAGGTAAAAAGTAAAAGCCTAAATCCAAGAATTCGGATGATAAAAGTGTGCCAAAGATAAAATCATTGAAAGCAGTTAAAGAAAAATGTTTTAAAAATACAGAATAGGGGCGCCTGGGTGTCTCAGTCATTAAGTGGCTGCCTTCAGCTCAGGTCGTGATCCTGGGGTCCTGGGATCGAGCCCCGCATCAGACTCTCCGCTCGGCAGGAGGCCTCCTTCTCCCTCTCCCACTTCCCCTGCTTGTGTTCCCTCTGTCTCTCTCTCTCGCTGTCAAATAAAGAAATAAAATCTTAAAAAAAAAAGAATAATAAGTTAGGGGGACTCATTTAATGGTAGAATAACCAAAAAATATTGAAACCAAGGGAAAAAATACCATAATCTTTCAAAAGAAGATAAAAAATAAATCTCAACACTAATACAACTTAATGGGTACAAGCAGAGGCTCCTACCAGTAAGTAAGCCAAAGCTAAAACAATGTTAAAACTGGAGTTTAGGACTCTGGCTTATAACAAAAAAAGCCCGTGTCACCTCTGTGGGATTTCAGAGGCAGATTTCAAAGTATGCTTTGTGACGTGAATGGCATTGTGTTTCAGGGAAAATACACTGTGAGTTCCATTGTGACATTTCCCGCCTGTGGAGTACTGACATAAAGTCAGCTAAGGGTAACCAAATCGTAAGCCCACCTTTGTCTGTGGACTAAGGGAGACAACACTACTCACTATGTAAGACTTAGACTTCTCTGCATTCCAGCCCCATCATGGCTTCACCATCCAAAGTATCCTGCTTTCCTTGGGGAAATAAGAAAATAAGGTAGCCCCCCAGACTCTAAGTGTATTCTTTCTTCTGCTCGTGAAGAACTCTTCTTAATCGTAGTCTCTTGGGGCAACTACAAAAAGTGTCTTTTTGTGTTATGCCTTTGCTGTGTAGCGTGTAATGTGTTCACCCTCTCTCTTGTACTTTCTTGTGTCTCTGAGGACGTGCAGTTTCTATCCAGCTCATCACCATAGATCAGTAATGATATTTTAATTCTCGAGTAAGCCTACCTAAGGGCATGTGACAGGTCTTCCATTTCTCTTTCTTTAGCTCAGAGCACAGAGCTCAGGCAGCATCTGGAGCTGAGGAAGGGAATATATTTTATTTTCCTCCAGCTGTCAGTGTGAAGCATTCTATCAAGATCACATTTCTCAGCGCCCTAACCTCCACAGTTTTTGTCTGTATTTGCAAGGTGAGGTGTAGGGACCTAACTGAAAAGTGGTTCATAGAGCTAAGTACATCGTGGCGATTTGCTGTGCTGACTTCTGGTGGCCAGTCCCTAGCTGGGCATCTGCGGCTGTTTCCCTCCCCTCCCTAGTTCTCTGGTGCCTTCTATGCTCATCGTTCTCCAGGTGCCTTGCTAAACGGGGACATATGGTAGTCCGCGCACAGGGTATTAAGGATCAGAATTACAGTCTCCTTTTCAGTGGGAGAGACTGGAGAGGAGCTGTTGGGTCTTGTGGCATCGCCCTTTGCCCCCTGCCTTTGTCCTGCTTTTCCAGATGCCCACCAGTCTTTCATGGCCATCCGACTGTGAAGGCAGATAGGAAGATCATAGACATGGCTGTGAAAACGGAGTTCTCAATCCAGTTTTGTGGTATGGATCAAAAGATACGTGAATTGAATGATGGGTCTCTAGGATGTCTCTTGGATTCCCCCGATCCTAATATTTTGTAGCTGTTTCCTGGGTTCCTTGGATATCCATATATTCCAATCAGATGTCACTGGGCACCTGGGGTGGTACAGTACTGGGTAAGTGTCAAGGCTCCCAGGCCCCAGCTAGCCCGTTTGTAAACATTGGTGACTAGGCTATATGGTGAGTGAATGTCATCAAGAGAGGAATGTGTAACCTGTCACCCATATGTGGAACCTTAGTCACCTGAGCTCCAAAGCCATCCAGCGACAGTTCTGACTTTGTAACAAGAAAACATCTTTCCTTCAGTCTTAGTGAAGATTAACATGCCAAATTTTCTCAAATGCCAAACGGCTGAGTTTCCTTGAAGTCCTGGTTCTCTAAAAGGAGCAACCTGACTTCCTCAGTGGATTTTGTTTCTGGAAGATAAAACAATGAGGAATAGCAGCCAGATAGAATCTTCTATTCTCTAAGAATGGGAATTTTTAAAACTTCGTTCTGTGTTAGTTATTCAAAAACAGGAATAAATTGACATGGATTTTTAAAAGATTTTTATTTATTTATTTGACAGAGAGAGAGAGATCACAAGTAGGCAGAGGGGCAGGCAGAAAGAGAGGGAAGTAGGCTTCCCGCGGAGCAGAGAGCCGGCCCAATGCGGGGCTCCATCCCAGGACCCTGAGACCATGACCTGAGCCAAAGGCAGAGGCTTAACCCACTGAGCCACCCAGGTGCCCCGACACGGATTTTTTATACACATTAAGGCTATTTAGAAGGGATGATATTCATAGTAAACATAAATAAACTCTTTCAGAAGAGGAACTTAAGGGGCACCTGGGTGGCTCAGTCAGTTAAGCATCTGCCTTCAGCTCAGGTCAAGATTCCAGGTCCCGGGATCAAGCCCCATGTTGGGCTCCCTGCTCAGTTGGCAATCTGCTTCCTCCCTTTTCTTCTGTGTTCCCTCTGCTTCTGCTCTCCAGCTTGCTCTCTGTGTCAAATGAGTACAATATTTAAAAAAAAAAAAAAGTGAATCACTCTACCCCTTAGGTATAACTGAGCCAATCCTAGATTTTCATAAAAATCCTTTTAATGTTGATGAAATAATTCAGTGAGAAAGAACTTGCATAATCCCAAATTCTGAAGCAGAGGCAGTGTAAGTATTTGCTAAAGGCATAGCCCAAGATTCTTGAACCTTCCTTCCTCTGTTCCAATAAAGAGAAGGATATTACTACTGAGATCCTTCCTAGTTCCTAAGCATTGAGATTTGTTAATGTTTGTAGTACACTTGAGATCAGAGCAAACGTGCTTTAGGAGAGTAAGCCACATGAGCAGTAGGAAGAGGGTTTTTGTCTCCTGTTGAAATAAATGCGATGTATTTGGCACACAAAAAATTCCTATATCGTTCAGTATAAATTAGCATATAATTTTAGAAATTGATGAACTAAAAGGCATCCGTTAGCAGTTTCTCATGGGCAGAGCTGGCAACGAGAAATGTCTACACATGACATCATATTTGAATTTTATTATTTCAATAGAAAGGAGGGGAAGAAGGACAAGCCCCTTCAGAGAACAGACTACAAGTATTCAGCACAGAGAGGATATGTGTTTATTTAAATATATAAAATCGATTTTCTCCTGGAAAAATATCGCCGATATTTTCTTTTGGAGAGATAATCTAGTCCTTTGGGTTTAAATATCTAGACCTAGAGAGAGATCACACTATTTTTTCAAGTACTGGACTATCTCAAGACCCTGCACCATACATCTCTGAAAGCAAATTATGAAGAATCATCAAACATCCTGCAGGTCCAATGCGTGGAACATGTGTTTGTTTGGATATTTGTCTGAAAACTACCAACAGGAAAATTTAGACGGCACTCCGGGGAATTGTAATCCACACACCACATTTTCTTAGCTTTTTGCAAGTCAGAATCAGAGGAGTAATTTTCGAAGACCCGCCTTTTAAAAAGCTTGAGCACTCATCAGTTGAGTGTGACATAGGCTTGAAATGAGATTTGGTAATAAATCATCAATAGTGAAGGACAAGTTCACACATATTGATAGTGGACCAGAGCTCTTGCCCTGAAGTTGTCAAAGTCGCAGTTTCTTATTTATCTCACATGTATTTATTTGGCTCAGAAGGTTGCTTTGGGTATCAGTCCCTGTGGGATGAACTTCCCCCAAAACTTAGTGACTTAAAACAGTATCATTTCATTTGTTCATGATGCCGTGGATTAGGCATGTGGGCTGGCTCTGTTCCTCGGGGCATTACCTGGGGTCTCTCACAAGATTGTGGTCAGACAGGAAATGCACTCACTCATGTTGGCTCCGAGGAGGTATGGCTAGAAGACAGGGACCACCCACACCCTCCCTTGCTCTGTGTAGCTACTTTGAGCTTCTTTTCGTGGTGATCAGAGCCTAAGAGTGAGTGTTCTGAGTGCACAAAGGCCAAAGCTGAGATGTCTTAGGGGGCAAACTGAGAATTCACAGAGCATCACTCCTGCCGCATTTGCCTGCTCAGCAAGTCAAGGCCAGCCAAGGTCATGGGCAGGGGCAGTAGGCTGCACCCCTCTGAGGTGAGGCCAAGCAGCATTGCAGAAGAGCTGTGGAGGGGGCATTATGGTCACAGCCGTCTTGGGAGACGTGGTCTAGCTCAAGACATTAGGCTGTCAGGGAAACCATTTCATGAGGGTGACCTCATGCTGGTCTTCCAAGTTGTAGCCTCCATGTGGCTCTTCCCATGCGCACCACACTGTACTGACAGAGGAGCTGACAAACACACCATCTGAAGGCAAATTTCCACTTGACAAGTCCACTGTTATTCCACACCACCCTTAGAATGCAATTCAGACCCTTGGCATGGCTTGCCAGGCCCTTTCCACCCTGTCCCTCACCTGCTCCTCTGACCTCCCCACTCGAAGCCATACATGCCCTGTTCTTCAGCTGTCTCTGGGGTAGCAGTGCTCCATGTGGGACCATGTGCTGCCATGCCCTGCTTCCCACCAGAATCCCGTCCCCCAACACTCACACATCCCCCATGTGCCTGGGGTCCTTCAGTGATGGCACTGCCCCCGCCCCAACCCCCTCCCCAACCCCAACCCCACAGGCATCTGTCTCTTAGTCCACCATCCAGCCCTTCCCCTTGTGAATAGGTCTTTCCATGAGCGCTTGGTGCTATTTACTGATGTCATTATCCCAGTGCAGTGGCAGAGCTGTGGGGTGCCTTCTGGATAGTCCGGAGAACCCCAAACAAGAGGAAGGTGGGTGTGATGAGGAAGGTGAGCTTGTGATAGAGCCTGAGTGGCGGGTCCAGTGCCACCAAAGTGCAGAAGAGAATGTGCTAGATGAGATACAAGCACAGTCAGTGGAAGAGAAAATTCCATTGGATGTGGGGGAGAGCCAGACATGCTGTGGTTAAGCACAAAGCAGTGCGCAGAGGGCCTTCCATCAGACCAGCCGTGTGGCCTCTGCAGAGGTGTGCAAGGAGTGCCCCTCCAGGGCGCCCTGGACCTGACAACGGGACACCCCGATCTAAGCAATGTGTGACTCTTAGCAAGTGACCAACCATCCCAAGAGGGCAGAGAAGTTGAGCAGAGAGAAGGGAAGAGCCTGCTTCTGCAAAAGTGTGTGGGACTGTCCCTTGGGCGGATGCCTTCATCCCTGAGCTCAGTTGACTGGGTCTCATGAACATGACACAGACGGTGATGGGCTTGGCTTTGACAAAGAGGACCTGGTGTGACTGGGGAGAGGTGAGGTGACCCCTAAGCCCGACCAAGGGAGACTTACCTTGAAAGAACCCATAGTCTTCTTTTGACTGAACAAATATAAAGGAAGTAATCATCATGTGGAAATATTTTTGCATATACCAGCAGCTGCTCTGCTCAACTTATGTCCATTAGTTCACCTGGAGTAGGTCCTCTCATTGTCCTCATTTTACAGGTGAGGTCATGGGTAAATTAGGTGGTTCAAGGTCACAGAACTCCTAAGTGGCAGAGCTAGAACGCCATCACAGGCAGCTTGATGCTATGGTCTCTCCTTATTCTACTCGGCTAAACCTGAGTTTGGCAATATACTCTAGCTACGGACTCATTTTTTTAAAAATGCTACCTGACATTGGTGTTAATTCTGAGAAGTGAGTTTTGAGAGTTCCTCTTCTCTTTATATCTCAATTACTTTGGGGACACATTTAAAAATGGCAAATTCTATCATATGTAGACACACACATGTACATGTCTACACACAGCTATAACTTGGAAAGAGCTATGAGAGGAATGTTTGTTTAATTAAAAGTGAGTGAGTAATGCAGCCATATTAACATTCCTTGGTAATCACTTGGAAGTCTGAACTTCAGTCTTATGGGATCATTCTGGAAATTGGAAGAATGATGTATTGTTATACTGTGAGATACACTTAAATTGTTTCTAGCATATGCCTGATGTGACTCTGTAATTTGCTTTTTAGTCAATAAGTTGTCACATCTGTGAATCACTAATAAGGTTCACATTAAGGTTTTGATCCTTTTAGGTCTAGTATTTATTATTATTATTTGACAAATTCCTGAAGCCCAAGATTCTAAAAAGTTCAGCGATACCTCTATTTAAGAAAACATTACTTTTGTCAGTATTTTCCAGAGATTCATTTTTAAAATCCCAAGAAATCTGTACTTTATCCTTTTTTTGTTGGGTTGCAGAATAAAATCAGAAACCCAATAGGTGCTTCATATTTGAGCCAATGGACAATTTTCAGATGTTGAGCAATTCATTGAATTTAAATAATAGCCCTCAAAATATATAAATAGGAAACTTATAATAACAACCAAGGCACAGGACATCATGATTCATGATCTCAGAGACAGAAACGAAGTATCTACATTTTGTATGTCTTCTATTTTAACCTTATCCTTCTGTCCTTCATGGACCCCTGATGTGCCAGATTGCAGCCAGGACTTTTAAAGGACTTATGGATTCAGTCACAGAGGAAGGGAAGAAGCTGTGAACAGAACAGAGGGTGTTTTTTTTTCCCCCCTTGAAGTGTACTTCCCAGCAAATCCAAGGGTGACCACCTTTGGAATGCCACTTCCTCCCTGATCTCAAAATACCTCCTGTGACACTGCCAGAATGTTCTCACTTCACTTTATTCCAGTACCTGAAATTCTGCCAACAAGAAGTTAAAGGCACATAGGTCCTCTTAGAAATGCCAGTCCTGGCGAGGTTTCCCTCCGATGTTAGAGGGACTTGCTCGTTAACTTAGAGAGGATGGGAATCTTCATGAGAAGGAAGGGAGGAATTTATTCAGCCAACAGATATGAATTGATCAAGCATATAATTGATTATTGGTCAGTGACTGATCTAGGTGTTGGGAGCACAGGGGAAAAACGGGGCCAAGATCCTGGCCTGCGTGAAGCTTACTTTCTTTTAGAAGAGAAAGACAATATAAATGAGATGATTTAGATGATGACAGTGCTGGGAAAGACTAGTGAGGAAGGTAAAGATCAAAACAGGCAACTTTCTAGAATGTGGCCTGCTCTTCGAGTACCACATGCCTTGTTTTCTTGGACAGTGAGGGAGAGGAAAATGTGATAGGGACTCACTGCCACAAAATTATGGTTTTAAAAAAAGGGTGCAGACAAGTCCCGGGATGACATAGGAAAGGTGTAATCTGTCCTTCCCCAGTCCCAGATAATGCATCATTCTCTTCTTCTGCCTTCTTCCTGGGACCGTGGCTTCTTCTCCATTGATGTCTTCCTGTGTTGGTACATGCCTGGCATGCAGTAAGTGGTCCATAAATATTTCTCTCTCTCTCTCCCTCTCTCTGTCTCACTTAGGGTCTGTTAGGAATCGGACTTTAGGATTCCTGTTAGTAATGAGGAGCTAAGGAGATACACCTTTTATTTCTTTTTTTTTTAAGATTTTATTTATTTATCAGACAGAGATCACAAGTAGACAGAGAGGCAGGCAGAGAGAGGGGGGAATGCAGGCTCCCCACTGAGCAGAGAGCCCGATGCGGGCTCGATCCCAGGACACCAGATCATGACCTGAGCCGAAGGCAGAGGCTTAACCCACTGAGCCACCCAGGCACCCTGGAGCTACACCTTTTCTTATAAAACAAACAAACAAACAAACAAACCCAACAACTTTACTTGCACCGCCTGTTGCTACAATTTCAGCAAGTAAGCACATGAGCAGAAGGAAACTCTAAGTTTGCCTAATTAATTCCCACTTGTGCAGCCCCAGCCCTAATGTTTTCACTTCCTGTCCTCTTTGTAACTTCCACATATGCCACATCTGAAGGGACAAGCCTTGCTGTGCTTGAGACTGATTTCGGTACTCTAAATATTTCACTGGGAAGAGAATGGCCGTCCTCAGTTTTTAAATAGGGTCTCTTATTGCCCCTTTTTCTTAAATCCTAAGGGTAAAAACCATCTCTAAGACTCTCCCCTAAGTCTTAATAATACTTAGATTAAAAATAGTAAAATATGGAATTTTAGCATGTACAAATATGAGTTATTCTTCCTAGGATCCTCATGTTCAAGGCTAGGAGAGTGGGGTGTAGAGGTGCCAGGCAGGACATTCCAAGGTGTCACAGCTGGTTGGTGGTAGAATCACTGAAGGATTCTTGACTCTCACTGTTTAACTCTGGCTCTGAAACAACCTTTACAAATACCAGTGATCTCCCACATCAACCAGAAAAAATCAACTTCAACCTAAAAATCTTGCCTCTTTTTCTGTATCAAGGTGACCGTATCTTCTCAAGTGAAAGGGACATGATTCAGTAGATGACACTAGTCCAACAAGCAGGACTAATGTTCCACTAAGAACATTATGTCCATGGAGTCAGTCCACCTGTTTCCAAAGCAATTTCCCAGACCTTCATACTATGCCCATGATGTCTACTTGCTGAACCATCAACTTTAACTTCTTAACCCCCTATCTTTCATCTCAGTTTTCTGGTTGTGTTTTATCTAAGTCATCTTTACTTTAGTTGAGCTAAAGCTGTGGTTTTGCAAATTAAATCAGTTGTGGGTTTCTGCATATATCTCCTCTATGTGTTTACTAAGCCTTTTTTTTTTAAATTAGCATTCTGTGTCTGTTTTCATCTTTTTAGTTGTGTGAGGGAAGATTTGTTTTGCTTAAGGTTTTCTAAAAGCACATTCAAAACTATTTAGAAGAACACATTTAAAGAAACCAAAATGCTTTTTAAACCTATAGTTTCAGCCATCGTTGAACCCTTAAAAGTTTTGATGTTTGATTCTAATGAAGAGATCATGCAGCCTTTGAGCCTGGAACTAATGCTTGAAGCAGAAAAGATGTTCTATGTTTTTCAACATGGAAGAGGTTTTGAAAGGCATCTCTTACAGCTGCTGTGGAAGAGGAATAGGCCGAGGGTTGGTATTAATTAGGAATCCACTGTATTTAGAGAAACTATCTGAAGTTCTCAAACTAAAATGCTAAAGAGTAGGGATCTAGTATGAAATAAGTAACCAGATAAAATTCATAGGACTCATTGCATGGTGGGATGGAAATGAAGAGAGTGAAGGAGTCCTCAGAGTTGAGTCCATTATGGGGAGCTCAGGAGACTCAGTCAGTGGTGATTGCCTTGATCAAGACAGAGGAGAGAAGAGAGGCATAGGCATTGGGGAAATGGTAGAATTCATATTTATCTTGGTTGTGTATGAGAAGCTGGTGGGACACCACTTGGAGAGGTCCAATACGCAGCTGAAAACATAGGACTGAAAGATGTGCAAGTATGTATCAAGAAAAACATACCTTTTGAAGTTATCATTATGTAGAAGACCATTGAAGCCATCATTGTGGCTTCATAATGGTCCACAAATATTTCTCTCTCTCTCTCTCTCACTTAGGGTCTGTTAAGACCCTAAAAAAAAAAAAGTCAAGTCCAAATCTGGATGTTAATCCATAATATTTAGGCAAACCAAACTGAACCAACAGGTCACAGAGGGTGACCAAAGTGAGGTCATTCCGTTGATCATTGCAGCTGAGGGACAGCAGGAGGGAAGCAGAGGAGCTGGCAGGGTAATGTAGGGTAGTGAGGAGGAAGAGTGAGAATGAGCCAGTGATCTGGAGGGGGCATCATCACTGCCTTGGAGAGAGCAGGACCGGCAGGGTGGTGGGTGGTGGAAGCCAAGGGGCAGAAAGTGGAGAAGCCAAGGGAAGGTGAGAAAATGAAAATGGTCTGCAGATCTTGGTGAGGAAAAGAGTCAGTGCCGCGTCTGCAGGAGAAGCAACGTCAGAAGTTGTCAGGGGACAGGAAGCGGGAGCATGTTTGCAGGTGGGAGTGGGACAGAGGCTGAAATCACAAGAATGACAAGGGGTAAAGGGGAAAAATAGTTCCAGGGATGTGGCCAGGGCCACAGTCATACTTGGGACACTCTGGAGAGAAGAGGTAGAAATAAAGAGAGGTCGAACCAGAGTGAAGAAGCTGAGCAAATCTGTGTCTTGTGGCCTCTATTTTCTCATCACAATGGACTAGCCCATCCACTGAGGGTAGAGAAGAGAGAATTATGTTTTTGGAGACACAAGGAGAACAAATGTGGAATGGCCAGCTAGGAAATGGGGAAGGAAGCAGCCCAGGAATGAGATAAAGTTAAGATTGTTGGCAAATTCAGTAATAAATCAAATGCTTTATAAATACTAAATAAGGTGTTATTTGTTGTTTTTATAGTAAAAATACACATAGCATAAAATTTACCTTTTTAATTATTTTTAAGCATACAGTGCAATGGTATTAGATTCACCACTGCTGTGATCAATTTCCAGAATTTTCTCACCATCCCAAACAGAAACTTGGGACCCACTAAGCAATAACTCCCCATGACCAGCTCCCTCCCAACCCCTGGAAACTGCCATTCCACCTTCTGTCTGTATGGATTGTCTGTTCTAGATAGCTCATATTTATTGCTTTTAAAGGCATGATGTACAAACTAAGAAAAAAGGGAATAGCCAGGAGGCAGTAATTCTTGCTATAATGTTCTGTAATGAAGAGGTCATTCTTAAACCATCCCCTGTCCCTTTTAATCTGCCTTGTGGTATCCACTTACAAAACATAACTATAGGGGTGCCTGGGTGGCTCAGTGGTTAAGCCTCTGCCTTCCCCCTTCATAGGGTCCTGGGATCGAGCCCCGCATCGGGCTTTCTGCTCAGCAGGGAGCCTGCTTCCTCCTCTTTCTCTGCCTGCCTCTCCGCCTACTTCTGATCTCTCTTTCTGTCAGATAAATAAATAAAATCTTTTAAAAAATAACTATAATATTGTAAACTTGGTAAAATGAATACCCTTAAAGAAATTCAAATTTACTTTGAAACCCCTTAAATTCTCCTTTGATGTCTGTTTACAGTATCTGTACACAACAACGGGTGCCTTTTTCCCTCATTCAAATGGTAGCAAAGAATCGCAGTTTGGTAAATATTTTCCTGTTTAGCAGTCTGTTTCAGAGGATTGCTCTCTTCATCTGCATCTCTGTTGTCTGAAATAGAAGCTCCTAAAAATAGCTTGTATATGCATCACTTAGAAAGATGAGAGATTCTACTACTAAGATACGCAAACAGATAACCGCTCTGCTTTAATGTCAGTTATAGGTTATGTGAACACATCCTTACTGTCCACGAGGAGATGCGGATGAGTTGTTCTAGCACTAGACTCCACTATTCTTTGTGGAAATCATTTTTGATTCCCAGTGAAAGTAACTTCTGATAGGAGACTTCCTGGAAGAAATGTCTGATACTGCCGTCAACTTCCACTTTCATTTTCTGTGACCAACCCCAGAAAGAGTCGACAAAATTCCCTTAGTGGAGGCGAGTGATAGGTGCCTCTTCCTACAGCAGTACCCAGGGGGTGAGGCCTCGCCAGGTGCCTTCTAAATTTAGGGTTCTACATAGAAACGTTGACAGCCAGGGGCACCCGGTGACTCAGTTGGTTAAACGTGCGACTCTTGGTCAATGCTCGGGTCTTGTCCTCAGGGTCATGAGTTCAAAACTTGCACTGGGCTTCACAATGGGCATGGAGCCTACTTGAATAAAGAAAAGAGAAGGGAAAGGGAATGTGAGCAGCCATGGTACCTCCCGGAGCCTTGAGGCTGACTGCCATCCTCTAAACAGTGCTGACCACACTGTCAGAAAGGGGAATTGCTTTCATATTGTTTCCCT
Organism: Neogale vison; assembly: GCF_020171115.1. NCBI lineage: Eukaryota > Metazoa > Chordata > Mammalia > Carnivora > Mustelidae > Neogale > Neogale vison. Next base: position 142,626,210 of record NC_058102.1, read on the forward strand.
TCTCCCAACCTTATCTCCCCTCATCCCATTGCCGTGCATCTCTGCTGCCTGGCTTTGAGCCCTATTTCTCTCCTGAAGCTAGTGCTCTGGGGTTTCCTCTCGTCAGAAACCATTCCTTCAGAAGTCTTTGTGGGCTCGGGCACCCACTGGATTTTGCTGCTTATATGCATCAGTCATGTATCCCAAAGAATCTATAATCTTCTTTTTTTTTTAAAGATTTTATTTATTTATCTGACAGACAGAGATCACAAGTTGGCAGAGAGGCAGGCAGAGAGAGATGGGGAAGCAGGCTCCCTGCTGAGCAGAGAGCCCAATGCGGGGCTCGATCCCAGGACCCTGGGACCATGGCCTGAGACGGAGGCAGATGCTTAACCCACTGAGTCACCCAGATGCTCCAGAATCTATAATCTTCTTGAAGGCGCTGTGTTTTCATCCACAGAATCATGAAACATTACTGCTTTACAGATGAGGACGTTAAACCCAGAGAGGTGAAGTCCCTGGGTTAAGGTCACACAGCTGCATTCAACAGACAGTTGAACTGGACATTAAAAGAATGGAGAGAGAGATAAGTCTGTTTCTTCCTCAAAAGTACTTGAAGGGGCTCTGTGAGAGTTTGTCTTTGTGGCTGTTTTTTCTTCTTTTTTTTTTTTTCTGTTTCTGTTGCTAACTGGCACCTTCATGTTTCAGAGACCTTTCTCCACACAAAAGACAATTCCATACTATTAGTTACATTTTGGTCTTAAAAATTATAATCACATTTCCTGCCTTCCAGAGATAATCATGATTGAAGTTTTAGGTGTTTGGAAGCTAGTGATGCATTTACAGATTTAAAATTTTCGAGAGCAATTTGGCAATAACTACAATTACACAACCTGTAGTTTGACTACTTCGCACATATTCTATAGAAATTCTCAGACATGTGCCAAAGGAAAGATCTACAAGGATGCTCGTAATGGTATTTTTATTATAGCACACAAAAAACAGTGAACCCAAGCAAAAACAAAATGAAGCAAAACCCATCAAACTTCAACAGAAGAACAAATATAAGATTCTCATAGATGTATTTCATAGAGAAATAGAGAGCAGTGATTCTCAAAGTGTGTTCCTGGGAGAACCCCAGAGATATGCAAGACTTTTTCAGGGACGTCTCATCTCAAAACTGATTTTATAGAACTACTAAGGCGTTTTCACCTTTTCATTTTTATTCTATCTAGTGGAATTTTCCAGAGACTATGTGTTTTGATAGCAACAGACTGGATGCATAAGTAGATATGTCTTCTATGAAGTGAGATATTAAAAAGATTTGCAAGAAGAGGATGCCTGGGTGGCCCAGTTGGTTAAGTATCTGCCTTCAGCTTAGGTCATGATCCCAGGGTCCTGGGACCCAGCCCGGAGTCGGGCTCCCTGCTTGGCAGGGAGTCTGCTGCTTCTCCCTCTGCCTCCTGCTCCCCCTGCTTGTGCTTTTGCTCTCTCTCAAATGAGTAAATAAAATCCTAAACAAACAAAACAAAAAGCAAAAGCCCCATTAAAAAATAGGCAAAGGACTTGAACAGACATTTCTCCGCAGATATTATACAAATGGCTAAGAAGCATGTAAGAAGCGGCTCAATATCACTAACCATTAGAAAAATGCAAATGAAGATCGCAGTGAGATACTACCTCCCGTCTCTTAGATGGCTACTCTCAAAAACCCCCCAGAAAAGAAGTTTCAGTAAGGATGCAGTGAAATTGGGACCCTTGTCCAATACCTTCTATGGAAAACAATATAGTAATTACTCAAAAAATTAAAAAATAGAACCGCAGCATGATCCAGCAGCCCCACTTGTGGGCGTAGGGCCAAACAAACTGAAAGCAAGAGCTCAAGGGATATTTGCACACATCTGCTGGTAGCAGCATTATTCACGACAGCCCGCGTGTGCAGACCACCCAAATGACCGTTGCTGGATGACGGACGTACAATGAAACCCTATTCGGTCTTAAAAAGGAAGAAAATTCTGACATATTCTAAACATGGAGGAGACTTGAGGACATGATCTAAGGGAAATAAGCCAGTTACAAGACAAAGAGTTGCTGGTTGATTCCGCTTACATGAGGGGTCAGAAGTAAGAGTCATGGAAACAGAAAATAGAGTGGGGGTCCCCAGGGACTGTGGGGAGGCAAAATGGGCAATTGTTGTTCCATGGTTTTCCGAGTCTCAGTTGTGCATGCTGGAAAGTTCTAGAGATCCATTGTCCAATGATGTGAATATCCTTAACTCCACTGAACTATATTAAAAATGGTTAGGATGGTACCTTTTACGTTATGTTTTTTTTTACCGCAACAAATGGATAGTGCTAGCAAAGCCTCATCTGACCCAGGAATTTTTGGGTTCCTTGCTCTCACTGCAGTTATTGTTAAAAATAGTTAATTAACTAAATCTGAATTATCTAACTCTAGTTCTTGCTCGGACTCCCTGCTTCTAGTCTTTTACTTTCTTTCATACTGAGCGTTCTGCCCTTCCAGAATACCCGCTATTTCCTCTCACCTACCTAAGTCCTATCTGAAGCAATTCCGATGGGTCCCTCTGGAGGATGCCCAGGCTCCGCGTTCTCCTTGATAGAATCGGGAGCCATTCTAAGTCGTTTGGATCGCTGCTGTCTTGAGGACTCACTTATTTCGTATACCACCTATCGTATACAACGTATACAACCTTATTTCGTATACAACCCATCACTCATCTGATCCATTTTCTGCTTGCCCTTTGATCACCTCAACCGGAATTTAAGCCCTGGAAGATGGGTACCAGTAACTTTACTGTTGCTGATGTTTGCCTGCCACCGATCTTCATACGTGGCCAGCACACAATAAGACTGGCGAAGGCATGAATTATCGGATGAGTGGACACATGGATCAGTGGGATTTTAAAGCTGGAGCTGAGCTGAATGTGGTAAAATTAAGTATAATATCTTCTCAGAACTCTGGTTCTGTTTTCCCTATGCTTTACATGTATTCCTTGCACCAAACCCCAGATTGCTTCTCAACAGCCCCGTCTTGCTCTATCCAAGGAGGCAGTTCTACCCAAGCCTGGATGGAGAGTGGGTAAGCTTGTCTTTATTCCCTATCCTGCTCCCCACCACCCCCCTACTTATGGTCCTTTTTGTTTTAAGGGGCTTACTATTTTTTTAAAAGATTTTATTTATTTATTTGAATGAGAGAGAGAGAGACCACAAGAGGGGGGAGGGTCAGAGGGAGAAGAAGACTCCCCACGGAGCAGGGAGCCTGAGTGGACTCCAGGATCATGACCTGAGCCAAAGGGAGTCGCCCAACCAACTGAGCCACCCAGGTGCGCTAAGGGGCTTACTATTAATTGGCACACAACAGCAGACTGCAGGTAGCAAAAATGCTAAGTACCAGGGCTTGCACAACATTATAAGAGTAATGCCTGGTATTTGATGTTAGATGTCTCTCATCTCAATTCCTTACTATTCTACTTAGAAGCTGTGACAATATAACCCTTTTTAAAATTGTAGTAAAGTATCTATGACATCAAGTTTACCATCTTAACCATTTTAAAGTGTACAGTTAAGTGGCATTAAGTACGTTCACCCTGTGCAATCCACAGCCACCATCCGTCTCCAGAAGTTCCCAACTTCCCAAAGTTTCTGTTCCCACTAAACACTAACTCCAAGCCCCCCTCTCCCCAGTGTCTGGTAACCTCTATTTTACTTTCTGTCTCTACGAATTTGGCTATTCTCTGTACCTCGTATAAGTGAAATCATAATCTTTGTCCTTTATATCTGGCTTATTTAACATACAAAAATGTCCTCAAGTTCATCCACATTGTAGCATGCATTAGAATTTTGTTCTTTATGGAGGCTGAGAATATTCTATTTTAAACTTTTTTGGACTTTAGTTGCCTCTTCTCTAAAATAGGATCAGGGGGTTTTAACGCCCATTTTTTAAAGTTTGCTGTGAAAACCTACCAAGACCATGAGCAATGGCGGACAGTGCCCAACACAGTGCTTTGACTTAAGATGCTGATCGAGTTTCCTTCATTCCCTTTCTATTCTATAAATTTCATGAGGACCAGGTGCAAGAAATATGTCTTTCTCATTTCCCTAGTTCCTTATGTCACACAACAGTGAGTGCACAGAAATGATCCTGTGCAACCAAATTAGAGAACCCCCTGATTTAGTAAATTAGAAATCCTCTGCCAGGGTCCCAGCATTATAAAACTGATTGTCTGTTTCACTCCTTTCTACCCCTCCTCCTCACCCCTACCTATAAATCAATATCAGAGAGAATAATAGCAGACTTCCATCACTCAGGTAGACAAAGTTGATGGGTTACACCATGGGATTCGGATCTCTAATAGTTTAAGAAAGAGTATTTGAACAGGTTATCTCGTAAATTCAGATGGTGAGGATAGGCTGAGTGCATCAAGGCCTAAGTTTTCAGTTATCTTAATTTGTGATCATCTTTTCACCTAAGTCAATTAGAGTTAATCACTGTGGAGTTAATTATAGTGTCACTCCCTTGTTGTTACCAGTATGTTCTGTGGTCTTCCCATTAGAATGACAAATGGATACTTCAGGGTTGACAGTGTAGCTGGGTCACTAACGAGTCAAATCTGATGGAGAACCTTGAGTGATGTTGATTCTGGTAGAAATACAAAGCCTTCCAGGAACTTTCCAGAACGGATGTCAAGTGGCAGGAATTAAACTAAAAGCAGACGCTATGACAAGCTGTGTAACTTCTTTCAGATTGATTTTCACCATTGTTAAAGTTACTGTGAAAGAATTTACTTCACATTCTCTTTTGTTTCTTAAAACATGGTTTACCCCAAACCCCTCTTCCTAGAGCTCCCTCAAAATATTTATTTGATACGGAAATATTTTGCCTTGAGAATTTCTTTTTTCTTCAATATGAATGAATGACTCCAGCCCTAATTCGTAATAGGGGTATGCTCAGGGAGAAGAGTCAAGTTTTTTGAAATCCTATATTCTCTTAAATGAATCTTACCTATCTAGACTGAGATAGCAGGAAGTGTGTGAGTTTATGTAGAAATCAATGTCAAAGTCTACTTTATTTTGTCTTAAGAAAAATTGGGCTGGTAGAGTTTGTGAATATTAGGCACCTAAAATAATATAGCTTTCCAGTTTGTTGAAAGTAAATGTGTCATCTTTTGAAGAGTAGGCTTCTGAATGTTTCAGAAATGATATGCTACATGTCTCAGGAAGACTGAGCCCTTAACTGATGGAAAATAAAGGAACCCTATATTTGTGCCACAAGCATACCTCGGAGCTATTATGGGTTTGGCTCCAGACTACCTGCAAATATCACAATAAGGGAAGTCAAATGAAATTTTTGGTTTCTAAGTGGATGTAAAACTTACGTTTATACTATACGGTGGTCTACTAAGTGTACAATAGCATTATGTCTAAAAAAATCAATGTATATACTTCATTTTAAAATACTTGATTGCTAAGCAATGCTAACCATCATCTGAGCTTCCAGCAAGTTTTAATTTTTTTTTTAAGATTTTATTTATTTATTTGTCAGAGAGAGAGAGCGAGAGCGAGCACAGGCAGACAGAGAGGCAGGCAGAGGCAGAGGGAGAAGCAGGCTCTCTGCGGAGCAAGGAGCCCTATATGGGACTCGATCCCAGGACACTGGGATCATGACCTGAGCCGAAGGCAGCTGCTTAACCAACTGAGCCACCCAGGCGTCCCGAGTTTTAATCTTTCTGCTGGTGGGGGACCTTGCCTCTGTGTTGATGGCCGCTGACCGATCGGGGTGGTGGTTGCTGAAAGCGGGAGTGACTGTAGCAATTCGTCAAAATAACACAATTGAGTTTGCCACATTAATTAGCCCTTCTTTTCATGAGTGATTTCTCTGTAGCATGTGATGTCATTTGGTAGCATTTTATCCACTGGAGAACTTCTTTGGACCATTGGGATCAATCCTCTCAAACCTTGCTGCTGTTTTGTCAAGTTTATGTGATGCTCTAAATCTCTTGTCCTCATTTCCACCGTCTTCACAGCAACATCAGGAGGAGGGGATTCCATCTCAAGAACCCACTTTCTTTGCTCCTCCATGAGAAGCAACCCGCATGCATTCAGGTTTAATCGTGAGATTGCAGCAGGTCAGTTCCATCCTCAGGCTCCACTTCTCATTCTGGCTCTCTGGCTGTTTCCGCCTCCTCTGCCGTGTGCCGCTGCATCAGCCCCTAAGAAGGGAGTCAGCCTGTCCCTTGAATCTTGGAAGCCACGCATTACCTTCTCTCTAGCTTTGAGAGTTGCAGATGGCATCTTCTTCCAACACAAGGCTGGTTCCTCTGCGTTGACACTCTGTTATTTCTTGTAGCCACTTTCATTAATTATCTAAGACAGAGTCTGGATTACTTCCTGCTTCACCTTGCTCTTTTATGTTACAGAGATGACTTCTTTCCTTTATCTTCATGAACCACTTTCTGCTAGTTTCCCACCTTTCTTCTGCAGCTTCCTTACCTCTCTGAGCCTTCATAGACTTGACAAGAGTTAGGGCCTTGCTCTGGGCGCGGCTTTGTCTGGTTTGATCTTCCATCCGACCGCTCAGACTTTCTCCGTATCAGCAGGAAGGCTCTCTTTCTTTCTTATCATGCATGTTCAGAGGAATAACACTTCTAATTTCTTTCTGGAATTCTTCCTTTGCATTCATAACTTGGCTAACTGTCACAAGAGGCCTGACTCACTAAGCCTAATCATGTCTAATTTTTGATTTAGAGAGAGAGATGTATGACTCTTCCTTTCACTTAAATACTTAAATCCCATGGTAGGGTCATTAACTGGCTCAATTTCAATATTATTGTGTCTCGGGGAATAGGGAGAGGGAGAGAGAGAGGCAAGCCGCCAGTTGGTGGAGTAGTCAGGACACATTGATTGATTGATTGATTGATTGATTGATTGATTGAATTCACCATCTTATGTGGGTGCCGTTTATAGCACCCCAAAACAATTGCAATAGTAACACCAAAAATGGCTGATCACACATCGCCATAACAAATACAACAATAATAAAGAAGTCTGAACTATGGCAAGGATTACCAAGATGTGACACAGAGACATGAAGTGAGCAGAAGCTGTTGGAAAATGTGCTGATAGACTTGCTTGAAGCAGGATTGCAAAAGAGAAGCAATATCCAAAAGTACAATCAAATGAAGTTTAATGAAATGAGGTATACTTCTGCACTAAAACTGGAGACCAAAATAATGTGTAGGTCATACTGACTTGGCCGTTTGTCTAGAAACAAAGGACAAAACATAATATTGTACAAATATTCTATCTTGTCTTTCCTTCCCGGGATCCCATACTTAAGGGTCACCCAGGGGCTCCCAAAGCATAGAATATCTTAGCAATGAAGCAGCGATGGCTTTGGAGATAGCCAAGGCGAGGTAGATCCCTGGTCATTGGCAGGGAAGGTAGGGATGCAGAGGGCTCAGATCTCTAGACCCACCCTGCATATAACGATAAAGTAGAAATTAACATGGTACTCCTATGTTTGCTGTCTTGTCTTTCTCCCCGGATGTATATTGTGAATCTTCTGTGTGACAGATGCACAGTAACAAAACTAAGTCTGCATTAACGAAATGAATTAATTAAATCACAATAAACAGTTCCCTTGTTTTAATTCTAGTTAATCAATTTCGGGGGCAGGTAAAGTAATTTAAGTCGTTAAAAATAGGTTGTTGGAGGCCTCCATCTTTAAACATAGAAACTGGCTGGCCTGAAGAAGTGGGTCTTCTGTGCTAAATCGTGGCTCTTTCCCTTTTTAGCAGTAAATCCTTATGTGAGATGTTTAACCTCTGTACCTGGTTTCTTCATCTGTGAAGTAGGGATGATGATTTCCACTTTACAGAGCTGCTTCGGGCATTTTTTTTTTTTTTCAGATGAATGTCAGGTACACTGTAGGTACTCAATCAGCGTAGCCAATCATGTTATTTCTAACTTGCTATTTCCATTGTAAATATCTGTAACTTACACACTTAAACATATCCACTTTAGACTCAAAATAGTGTTAGCACTTCCCAAACGTTTACTAAGATATGTTCTCCAGAGATAACTCTCCGTCTAACACTTTCTTGTGAAATTTGACACATATTCCACATTAATCACGGATGAGGGGTAGACTGAATTAATGAGGTTTTCTGTTTATCGTAGCGAGTGATAAAATGTGTTTTACTTACCCGAGGGAAGAACGGTCACCTGCCTTGAAGGTATATGCAAACCACCTGAAAAACACATAACCCTCTTAACATGGGTCCAGAGATGACTTTTCCTTTTCCCATAATGAGGAGGGTTGACGTGCTGGTTCCCAGTCCTGACAACTGCCTACACAGAGCGTAAGTCCGACAAGATCGCTGTCACCCCAGTCAGGAAGGACGCACCTGGACCAGCACCCGCCTGGGTTTCCCTGAAGAGTAGCCCCACTGGGCACAGAGCGAAAAACCAGCCTCGTCAGAAACTGGGCTCTGCTCGAGGGAGTGTCTGTCATCCTTCATGACAGTCTCAAGCGTCTGGAGGTGTATGTTTGCTTTTCTCACGTAACCACAAAATAGCGGTTGGTTTCTAATAGATAAGGGTGACAGAAGTTGCTGCCGGCTTGAAAATGAAGTTTAAACTCTAGAATTCTGAGAAGGAACTAGTGAGTTTAGTCAGACAGACCGAGTTCTCACTTCTTCCTCTGCCTTTTTCCCAGCCCCACGCCTCCCCACTCCGCTTTCTCCTTCCTTCCGAGCTGCGGAGAGACCCGAGCGGGCTCAGCAGAAAATGTCAGGAAGCATGCGCCATGTGGACAGTGTTTTCAGATGCCTGGGTTGCACCTGTGTGACTTTTTCTTCTTTTCTTTTTAAAAGTAAACACAGCGGGGGGTGTGTGCACCAATTACTGAGCAGACAGAACTGCAGACTGGCTTCAAAGGACAGCGGCAGGCTCTGGGTGCCTCCCCGCCAGGCAGTTAAAGAGTGATGCTCTCCCCGGAAGAAGAGTTCACTTCCTACCCCTGGACGTTTTGTAGAGCCCTGCACAAGGGACTCTAACTTAGGGAAAGGACGGCTTGGCAGGGGGGATTCCTTCTAGCTCTGAGACCTTCTGAATCCCTCCTGTCTTAGAACTGTTAGGACGAAAATTATAGACACAAAGTTACTCTTATAGACACAAAGTTACTCACATGCCCCTGGCTTCTGTCCGGCTGCTGTATCCATGTTTTGTTGCTCCCGCTGAAATGTAAGTGTTGCAAGGAGGAAATGCCTATCATCCGTGCTCGATGAATATGTATTGTGTGAATGTTATCGCACAGATCATTTCTATGTTATTCCTAGAACATCGGAATGCAAGGATGTTTCTCCAGGATGGCAGGCTCCCAGCTGCAAGTATGTTGGAATAGCAGAATGGCAAGCACAAGTAGCAACCCCCTCAACATAGGGGGCTGCGGCACAAAGAGACCGCAGAAATTAAGCTCTACTCCTGGGTCTTATAGGCCAAGAAGCTGAGACCCGCAGAGATGAAGTGATTTTCCCAGACTTGCCAGTTCCTTGCTGAGCTTTGTACTGACCTCTTTTTCTTGGTGGGAACACAAGAGCTGGCCACAGTGAGGACCTCGGTCCCTTTGCATAGCCCAGTTTCCTGCCTCTAGCAGAGAATCAAGGAACGTGGTGATTGTGTTTGCTTTCCTAGACCTTGAACTTCATTTTGCAGAAATGCCCTTGGGCTCAGCATTTTAATAAGTTCATATGGAAATCAGATGTTACCCAGTGAGTAGGGGGAAAAAATCATTTGAAATTTGAATATGAATACTTTTTGGAGAAAAGCATAAAGAATAGATATTACTTTGTATGGGAAAGAGAAGGCTTGGGGGTGACTTTAATATGTCACATCAATATAAGAAAGATAATTGAAAAGAGTCCTAACTAGCAATTTTCTGATCTTCACTTAAAAGGGAGAAATAGGCTTTTAACAAAGCAGAAAGTTTTCTGTTTAGTTGTTTAAAAAAAAAAAGATAAAAAGGTAATAATCAGCAGAATTCACAAATTTAATAAATTTCATACCAAACTCACCTAATTTCCATTTTTTGTAGGGTTACCAGACTGGTGAAATACTAGGCTGGCAAGGGAGCATTTTGATTTCAGTGAGACACGTATGCAGAATGTGTAATAATCCTATTGCTCAGTATATGGAAATGGCCTTCTTGGTCTCAGGGTAAGTGGGAGAATTGATCTGGGAGGTAGATTTCAGCACAGGAGAGAATGTCCAGCCAAATTAAAACTGTGTGTGTGTAGGACTGTCATGGCTAACTGCTCATCTAAGGAGTCACAGTATTTTCTGGAAAGAATTTTTATGCAATCTGTGATTCCAAATGCTGAACTCCGAATGTCCACAAGGTCAGTATATGTAACTTTAGACAAAGTTCTCCAAGTTCTAACATGTCACTGCCTTTCACCAATGAGTCCCAGAATTATGGTAAAACAAAGTTTTAGGATCAACAGAGAGGAAAGCAGAGACTCTAATTATCAAATGCACTAATATTTCTTCTCTCATGTGAAGAACCATAACCTGATGCTGACCGCGTCACTTTCAATTACTAAAGGTAAATTAAAAGTACTTCCTTGATGGGTTGTTTGGAAACAGTTCAGTTGAAGGTTGACAGGGAGCCTCGAATCGGACACTGGAGGTTCATTCTTGTTCCAACTCCAACCTCCCTCTAAGCAGCAGAGAGAGACACATGCCACCTTGGTGACAGCATTACGGCATCAACGCAAAGCAAGGAAATTCTCAGTTTTTGTGCTGCCTGGGTTCTCTGAAAGCAGAAAGAACCAGAGTCTTGGGGACTCTGGGGAGGAGTCTTGGTTTTAAAGAGCCATTCCTCATCCTCAAACCTAGTCATGCCAACTGCAGATTTGAAACCAAGCATTGAACGTTTCCCAATGAAACAGCTTCTGTAAGATGCTTCTCGTCTGTCTGCTAAGAGTCATTCCTGTTAGAACGCCATCTTCTCCAGTCAGAAACCAGCCTGGATTTCTTAGCTTACTGCAGGCGCAGCAAAGACATAGCTGCAAATGGTGTAGACGGGTTGTGCCAGACTTGCCTATCCATGTCCTGCTGCTCCCAAAGTCAGCCATCCCTGGTCCTGGTCCTATGACCCCAGAAGTAGGATGCCAGTAGATATGCTCCCTAGACAAGCTCCAGAGTCTAATCAGCCCAGCAGGATAAGAGGGCATTTCAGTCAGGAACTACAGGCAGACTCTGGGGGACGCTGGCAGAAGCCATGGTCCCAGTCTTGCACCTGCTGGAGGTGATGTGCACAGTTCTTCTGGGGAGAGAAGGTCCAGGGAGAAAATCTCTCTCCTCCCTCCCTGCCTTCCTGTTTGCATGAAGGCCAGATGTTCTGTTTCTGTCACTGTGTCTTAAGCCATCCCATCACCAGGGTGGAAGCAAGGACTACAGAGGCCCCAGAGGAGGAAGCGTGGGTAGGGTGTCACCATGGATGCGGAACCAGAAAAGGCAGAATTGCTCCTGCTTCCCTGACCAACTTTGCAAAGACAGGAAGTGTGGCTTCATTACTAGGATCAACTCAGATGAAGGTATCCCTTGAGGACCTTAGAGAAGCATTAGATGAATAATCCCTTTTAATCATCCTGTCTTTGCTGTGAAGACCAGCTGCAGAGAACGCGGTGGGAACCCAGAGGTTTCTCAACAAAGATGTCAACATAACTCTCTCAGTCAGATGTAATTTAAAATAATTACTTACAGAACAGAACTGAGCTTACAGGAAATCAAAGAACTATGTGTCTTTTGGAAAAGACCCCGTAAAGGGGAGAGAATGTTTACAGCAGAGGGCCCTCAGGTCAGCTTCTGTGGCACTTGAGTTCCAGTCCCCCACTCCACCACGAGTAGCTGTGCGACCTTCAACATATGTCCTCACCTCCCTGAGCCTATTTTCCTGTCTCTAAAAATGGATAAGAACACCAACTTGAATATGTTAGAAGACCACAGTATTCAAATGGGGGAAATGTATGTGAAATCATTTTGAGTAAATGTCAGATTTTGCTATCCCTGATTCTTATTCATTTCCTGGAGAGGTAAACTGAGGTACAGATTAATGAAACAGCATATTGCTTTCGATTCTTTTTAGAACAAGATGACATGTTGATTTAAAAAAAAAAAAGTGAGAGAGAAGTAGAATCCCCCACTTTCCTAGAGCCATTCACAAATCCCCCAGTGAAGAGCCAAGAGTACTCAGCCCTTCTCCACGTCCCTCACCCAACATGCCTCAGGACCCATCTGTCTGTCCCGTAGGCATGACCAGCCTACTGCAGTGGACACCTGACCAGTGCTCACTCCTCTCTGAGCCCTGGGGAAGGCAGACATTGAGAACTAGGGGCAGGGGTATTTTCAAGATACTGTAGGTTTGGTTTGGTTTCAAGGAGGAAAGGGCTGTGTCCCAGAGCTCAGGCTTTTGCTTCTTGTAGCCCAAGAGCATGACGGAGGTTCTAAGTCTACAATATGTTTCCTTCTGCTTTCTCTCCCAAAGGTCTTCCCCCAGCAAATTTGAATTTCAAATGTTTAAATCTCAGGAAAATATCTGTACCCAGAAGATAGTTCGGGTTTGTTTTACACTGTTTGTTGCGAGGATGGGAATGTGACACGGATGCCAGATGCCCCATTGGACTACCATTGTCACATCCTCTTCCTTGGAAGCAGGACAGGGAGAATTGGCTGGTCATTCTGAAGGCAGACAAGAGGAAGGAGCAGAGAGGGGAGGAGGACTTTGTAGAGTAGAAGAATAAAATTCTGTTTTGTTATCAGGATGATTACTGTTCAGAAAATGCTTTCCGTTCTATTCTTACTTCTTACTAAAGTCTTGGGAAGTGCAGTATTCATTAGTCTCTATGTTTGGCTGATGTTCCAGAACTCCAAAATGACAGTGGTGTAAGCTTGACAGCTGACTTCCCTCCCATCTGAGAATCCAGACTCAGGTGGCCAAACACGTTGCCAACATGAATGCCAAGGTGACTCAGTGCCACCACCTCCACATTCTAACCAGTGGCAGGAGGCAGGTGGGCTCAACCCGGAGGATGAGCATCAGCAAGACTTACCCATCATGGGCCACATCCAGCTCCAAGGGAATCAAAGGGAATGGACCAGGGAGCAGCTCTCTATCTCTGTGCCTGCCCCGACCTTCAAATGCCCCTTTTTGGAGCCCACCATTTGCACATGTTCTTCTTCTTGTCCTCATCCTCCTTTTTGTCAGTTCACCTGCCCCAGCATCACTGTCCACTGCCCTGTCTCCACTCACTCCCAGCCCCTGTCCTCTTTTCCTGCTGTACCTCTCTTCTCCATGCTCATTGTCACCTGCCTGGCTCATCTCCCAACCTCTGCTACCTCCCCAGAGTCCTTCCCCACACCCTTACTCTCACCACCCTTGGCCATGGGACCCCTCAGGTGTCCTGGAGCTAGGGAAGGACCTGATCCCACTGCTCAGTAAACAAAGAACTTCTCACCGGACTTCCTCAAGCTGTCTTAGGTTGTGTTCTCCAACTCCAAATGGGAGGTTGGAATGCATTGCCTGGTAAGTCCATTGGAAATCCACTGTAGGTGGTTTCAGGGTATCATCAAGTATTTCATCATGGGTAACACTTCTATGGGGGGAAAAAGTCTATTCTCTGACCTAAACAAGCTACTTATTAATGGACTTAGAGACCACTACTCTTTCCTAAATGAGGAATCCCTATTATAAGAATTGGAATAGCCTTGAAATCAAGAGCTATGACTTCATTGTCTTAGTGCTTCCCCATGACACGTCATCTATAGGGTGCCCCCTCATCAGGTGGTATTAAACAAAAGAATGACTTCTTGAATTGCCGAATGTTACCAAGGCTGAGGATCTGAATGCATGCCAGGTGATATCCGGGTCCAGGTCAGCAGAGGCCTTGCCATGGAAAGGGACAAGATATGGAATCAGAGGACACAGGCCCCATCATACATCTTCTGTAATCTTGAAGAAAGTCCTTACTTCCACCGGCATCCGCTTCTCCCTTCTCTGCAATGGGAACCATTCATCCCACTTTATGTAATTGTTAGGAATGAAAGAGGAATCAGTATATGAAAAGCAGTTTTCCCTTTTGGTTATCCAAGATCATTTTACAAAATCTGAATTGTGAACTCCTCAAAAGTAACTACTTAAAATCCAGTCCACGCAGTGATTGCATTTTGGTTCAGATTTTTTTCCCCACTAAGATTTCCAGGAAACAAACTGAGGGTTTTAGAAGGGGGGGGTGGGATGGGTGAGCCTGGTGATGGGTATTAAGGAGGGCAGAGATCGCATGGGGCACTGGGTGTTACATGCTAACAATAAATCATGAAACCCTACATCAAAAATTAATGATGGGGGGCACCTGGGTGGCTCAGTGGGTTAAAACCTCTGCCTTCAGCTCAGGTCATGATCCCAGGGTCCTGGGATCGAGCCCCGCATCGGGCTCTCTGCTCGGCAGGGAGCCTGCTTCCCCCTCTCTCTCTCTGCCTGCCTCTCTGCCTGCCTGTGATCTCTGTCTGTCAAATAAATAAATACAAAAAAAGAGAATTAATGATGGATGATATGGTGACACAATTTAAAAAATAGATTTATGCATGTAAATTTATATCTTTTTAAATGAGTTCCTATTAAACATATATAGTTATATATATGCTGTGGTTAGTACATACCATTTCTTAATTAACATATGATATATTATTTGTTTCAGGGGTACATGTTTAGTACATCCCTTTTTTAGCTTAACTCTATCCTGTAAATATCTTTATTGTAGTGAATAACAATCTACTGGTTGTAAAATATTCCATTGTAGTTATTTGCTATAATATACTCCAAAATATATTTTTGGACATTAAGGATGTTTCTGGGTATGTAATTATTAAGCAATGCCTCAGTTGGCATTCTTGTATGTGTACCTTCATATACTTGCCTTATTTTAAAGTCATTTGATACATATTTATTCCATAAAGATTGGACATGTCCCTTCTCCAAGCCATTATGACCAGATCTGTTTCCAAATTTATACTTTATAAAGGTAATAAACGTATACACTGTATATTACAAAATATTCCCAATAATTTGGATGTTGGGGGAAGGACATTAACAGTTATATTTAGTGTAAAAAATCGATCATAAGTAGCCCATCTCAGGTTTGCTACAAAATTACTTCATACTACAGAATGATTTCTTTTCTATTTTCTCAGCATTTTAGATTTTGGAATTCTAGAGAAGGGATTATGAAGCTGGCCAATTTACATTTCTTCTATTTCTAGTGAAGTTGACCTTTTTCATATTTTATTCACCCTTCATAATATTTATTTTGTGAGATGTCTGCTCTCAAACTTTGTCAGTTTTTTTCAGTAGGTAAATAGTATTTCATTATTAGATTTTTCTCTTTTCATTGATGTTTAATAGCTTTTCACATATTTGTCAAATATTTTGCTGCATACATTATAATTGTGTCTCCTGCTTTGTGGTTTTATACTTTGTTAAGTATAACAAAGTATACATTTTTAGGTAACATAGTATAGAAATGTATTCCTTTCTGGAGCTGGTCTGTGGCATTATGTTTGAGAATTAGGGTATATCATACCCTAATTCCAAAGGATATAATTGTTAATCTACATATCTAGTTCTTTTAGTAATGGAGAGATTTTATCTCTACATTAATATCCTTAACCTATCAATTTTAGCTTGATGTTCACTTTAATATAGGTTTTAGGTAACATACATTTTTAGGTAACATCGTATAGGAATATATTCCTTTCTGGATCTGGTCTGTAGTATAGTTGAGAAATCTCCCCTAATTCCAAAGGATATAATTATTAATTTACATATCTAGTTCTTCTAGTGGTAGAGAAGTTTTATCTCTACAGTGAGATCATCAACCTATCAATTTTATTTTGATGTTCGCTTTAATATAGGTTCTAGCAGATGGGCCACAGCCCCATTCATGAAGCAATCCTTCCTTTCCCCACTGACTTCAAATGGCTTCTTCATTGTACTTGAAACTTTTGTAAATATTTGGTCTGTTTCAGGACACTCTGTCTTCTTCTGACAATCTGCCCAACTCTTCTGCTACCAGCACTACATAATTTCTATTATTACATCTTTATTTTTTAAATTTTAATATCTCTTGGGACCTGGGAGGAAGGGGGGATGTATAGACTGATCACAGGATTTTTAAGACAGTAAAACTCTTCTGTGCGATACTATGGTGACAGATTCCTGTCCTGACACATTTGTCCAAAGGCAGTGACTGCGTAACACTGAGAATGACCCTGAAGTGAGCTATGGGCTTGGGGCGGTGGTGGTGGGCCCAGTGCAGGTTCACAGCCTGTCACTACTGTACCATCTGCTGGGGGATGATGATAGTGGGGGAAGTTTTTGGGGAGCCAGGGCATGTGTGGGAAATCTCTGTACCTTCTGAATTTTGCTATAGATCTAAAACTATTCTTTTTAAAAATTTTTTTTAATTTTTTTTTATAAACATATAATGTATTATTGGCCCCAGGGGTCCAGGTCTGTGAATCGCGAGGTTTACACACTTCACAGGACTCACCATAACACATACCCTCCCCAATGTCCATAACCCAACCACCCTAAAACTGTTCTAAGAAATGAAATCTTAAAAAAAAAAAATTTAAAAAAATAAGAAAAAAGAAAGAAAGAAAAACTAGGCATTACTTCTGAAATCAAAGAGCTTATATTCAAGTAGTGGGTGAATATAAAAAGATAAGTAGAAAATTAAAGTAGATCGCAGTTTAGCAAGTATTGTGATACAAAGGACGACTAACATAACACAATTTAAAAAAAAAAACAATGCTTCTCAACTCTGATGAAGAACCAATTTTGAAAAACAAGAGCAATTTCCAGTACCTATTAGCACTAGTAACCTCCTTATTACCTTCATTTTTGAAGAGCTATTTGTAAACTGTCAAGTACCCTATGCATATCACTTGTTCTTTGCCACTAATCTATAATGGATTCCTTGTTAAAATGAAGATATTCATTCACTCCACCTACCTTCTACTCTGGAGAACAATGAAATTGCAGTCATGAAGTGCTGTGCTGTCCTTTTAGGAGACTGCTGTCTTACAAGAATAGGCTGAAGTACATTTCCAACAATGGCTGTGATCACAAAATTGTCTTAAGGGCGCACGAAAAATTCACGAGGTAAAGTCAAGCTTGGCATTTGCAGGAGATAGAGCCCATAATCAAATGCTTCTTTTTCTTTTTACCTTTTTTTTTTTTCTTCAAAGCCGCGACATTTTTCATCTCTCACATTTTGTGTGTATATGATGAATACAGAAAACCCCCTTTGGGATGTGCGCAGTGAGCAGTCGCGGGCTGAGGGCCTGGCTTACTGTATCTACAGCTGCTGAAATCCACGAAACCGTCCACATCACAGAGAAATCAGCATGGGCCACGGGTCTCGCATGAGGCCGGTTACACAGTCTTTCTGGGCGAGCAGTGCTCTGTGCTTAGGCTACGTGACTATAGACCCAACCATTTTTCCAGATCATATTCCTCATTGAACGGCATCCACAACAGTAGAACACGGGCACAGCAGAGGGATAAATGCAGAAGAATCTAGGGGCCCTGAGCCGGAGCAACACTTCTTTCCCTAATTAGACTGGCCACTTTGATCTCTTGCCTTAATTTCTCTGAGCCTTAATCCCCTCATCTGTTATGAGAGAGGACAGACCTCTTGATGACTAAGAGCCCTTTCAGCTTTCAAGAAAAAAAGAACAGATGAACTAATTTGTTCACTGATTTATTCATTCCTAATTGATTTGTCGAAAGACAAATTGTGAGAGTGTTGTTTGTCAGTTACTGTGCTACTCGTGGTCCCTAGAGGGGAAGGCAGTATGGAAAAGAGAGACCCATTGCCCCAGGCCTGCACACGCCCTTCTTTCTGTGGGGCTAGAATTCATTAACTGTGGGGAAGTGATGAGAGATGGTGATGGATGGGTAAGGGAAACCCTCAGACTTCACCACATTTCATGCATGTAGTTAGAACAGGAATGCTCAAACTTAGCACGGTTAATGCTTTTGTGTGGTGGCTGCCCGGTGCATTACAGGATGTTCAGCCACATCTCTGGCCCCAGCCCACCTGATGTGAGTTGCATCCCTCCAAGGTATTTGTGACAACCAAAGAGGTCTCTAGACATTGCCAAGCATCCCTGAAGGCAGATCAACCTGGTGGAGAACCAGCTTGGAGAACCACCCAAGTACCCAGCACTATGCTGGAGACTGAGCAAGTCAAAATGAGGAGGACACGGGCCTGGCCTTGTGGAGCTGATGGTAGTGGGCTCTTTCTCCAACCTCAGTGCCCACCTTGGAAGTGGAAGCCTCTGGATTGCTGAGCCCTGCCCACAGAGTTTCTGATTCAAGTGGAACTGGGTGGGGCTGGGGCATTTGCATTTCTAGAGTTCTCCATTGGTGCTGATGCTCAGTCAGAACCTCTGAGCTAGTGGGTTCCCTTCTTGCCGTTGGGGTGTGTGGCCACTGGAGTTGTGGCTGACGATATGTCCGTTCTCTTCTCATGCGGTACAACTCATGTTCCCTGAGAATCAGAGTGATCTGTAGTTTTTAAAATGAGAAAATGGACTCCAAACGGGCCACTGAGCCTACAATAAATTTGACATGTCGCAGGAAGAAATACAAGTAGAGGATGTCATAACCTAGAATAGTGACAAATGCTGGTCAATGTTACAAGTTAATTTTGACTTCATTCTGAATGAACAGATTAATAGGTCAGACAATGGGCTAGTGTAGGAACCTAAATAGTATCTAATTTCAGTTTCCATGGATTCTGAGCTGTAATTACAAATATGCTTTTACAACCCACTCATTTCTAATTTGGGGACATTTCTCTGTGCAATAAGATGTGGGTGACTCCACGTGTACTCCAATCTACCCAAGATCATCTGACCCTGCGCTGCCTCTTTCTGTTCTTCTCCTGGTCCCCATCCCTGGCCCATCCCATCCCCTTCTCGGCAGCCCTCTTCGTGTGATGGGCAGTAACCCAGAGCAGCAGTGCCTGCCGTGGCTAACACACACAGAGGATTCCCTGGGTGTTATTCTGTACAAAACTCTGAGTTCATCTGTGGACTGAACATCACGATTTCCGTTTGCTGTGGTGATACTACCCAATACTGTATTTTCTTTGAAAAGCATCACCCAGGAGGAAGTGGGGTGTGGTATCAGAGCAGCGCTGGGAGGGCGGGGTGTTTTGACAGTGGTATACCCAGAAGTGAGAGCCTAAGTTGCCATTTCTTGTCTTTTGCGTCTCTAACGCAAAGTCCGTATTAGCTGGCCACCTCACTTTACTGACAGGAGAGGACGAGAGGGTAGAGTCCAGGTTCTCAAAACCCCCTTCTTGTATCCAGCACGGTGCTGCTTATACAGCAACTAGGTTCAGCAGATGCTTATTAATGACCCAAAATGGACGTGCACGTTGTTTCTTTCCTCAGCCCATAGTTTAGGTGTATAATATAGTCCATTGAGCAAGTTACCATCATTGGCAACTAATTTTCATCAGGGAGAATTTCTAAGGATACTCCGCTGGGAGAGTCCTGAGGGAATTCACCAAACTTGACAGGAAGCATTTCCCTTAAGTTAATTCATTTTATCCCCATGACAACTCGACGAGGTAGAGCTATTATTTTCCCTGTGTTACAGATGTGGAAACAGACACAGAGAAATGAGGTCATTTGTCTCAGACTATGCAGTTGTAAAAGCTGCATTTTCTTCCACAGCAGTGTCGTTGACACACCCGTGAGCTCATCCGGGGGTCTCCATCCTCCGAATCTCCGGCCACGCGAAGGCCAGAGGAAGGGGGACTCTGTGTCTGGGACTTCAGCGTCCCCTTCTCAGTCACGGTGCTCCCTGACCAGAGTGCCCTGGACCCTGGCTCTTATTTCACGCTGCTGGAGGAGGTTGTGTGCTTTTCCTCACGGATGACCTAACTCCCAGGCAGAAAACTCATAACTCTTGTGCATTAGGAAGATTACAGAGTCTCCCCCCTCTCCTGAGAGTTCCTGCATTGACAAAAAGGTAGAACCACAGAGAAAATTGTCTGTCTCCCCAATGCGATTGCGATAGAACGGACGGTTTCAATGTGGATACACTTAAGGTATCAACCCGGGGACTGGAGGTGTCTACACATTGCGGAAATATCAGCACGGTCAAGCTAATGAGCCTATTCACTTCGCAGTTACTTTGTTCGTGCGTGTGTGTGTGTGTGTGTGTGTGTGTGTGTGGCGAAGATTATCTTTTAAGAGTAAATATTGACCCAGGGACAGAGCGTACATTAAATTTGCTTCCTTTACGAGGCAGCATCTTTGGGCTCAGGATGTGATTACTCTAACTGTAGTCAGAAAATGGTGCCAAGGAGACCCAGTGCCTCGCAACTTTATGTGTTAGTTCCAGACCCTGGCCATGTAAATCCTCGCTCGTCCCAACCCGCCACCTCCAACCGCATGAACGGCTGGAGCAGGCAGGTGTGGGAGCACACACTGGCGACATCCCGGGGATGGTCCCCAGCTCAGCAGCGTTGACCTCACTTCCAGGTGACAGCTTCTGTTATTCCAGGAAACCTCAACGCCCATTGTAGCCCCCACTTTTTCACAGCTGTGGGGTAGAAAGATCATTAAACCACAGGTACCGACAAAGAGAAACGTCAGATTAGTACCTGAAGTAATTAAGCAGGTAGGCAGCATGGAGGCTGCTGGAAAAGCCCGTGTGGGTTGTTGTGATAGTCCTTTCTAATTAGGGGCTGGTAGATCACTCTGTGGGGAAATCTCCATGCTTTCACTTCCTTCCTGAGCTAACCTTAAAAGGCATTTTCTAACACCAAATAATGAACTAGTTTGGGTGGAGATGCTTAGCAACGAGGCCTGGAATCCAGGCTCTGCTCTTGACTCACTCTGTGACCCTCCCCAGCTACTTACCCCAGCAAGCCTCAGGCTTCTTATCTATAGACTGGAGCTAATTCTACCCACCTCCTGGACTTGCGGAGGAGACGGAGTGATAGAAACTATGTAGAGCTCTTTACATACATGTGAATTTACACATGCATTGTAGAGGGTCCATAAGTAACCCCTTCAGTGGTTTGGTTGGTGTTTGGAATAAATGGAGAGATAGATCCGAAGTCAGAGAGATGGAAAAAAAATTCAACTGGAGGCTGGTTTGGTGGATATGGCTAAAGTGTTCAAGCAAATGGGCTGGTCTTTGTTTCTGTGTCACAGGCACTGCTGGAGGGTGGCTGGCCTCCCAGGGCTGAGGGGGTGGGCCCTACCCTGCTTATGGCAGAGAAGAGTGGAGAAGCATGCTGGGAGTCAGCAAATGCCCCCCAAAAGAAAGGAGAGTCTGGGCTTGGCAGGTGCAGTTTGTTCTTCTAAAACTTACCCATCAGATAAATCATTCCTCTTCCTGTGGGAAACAGGGAGAGATTTCTAAATGAGGCAGTCTGTGAGTGAGGCCCCCCCGACATGAGAAGGATTGGGGGATGGCAGTTGTGCATGGGCAGGGGGGACAGAGCATTCCAAACGGAGGGACCGGGATGAAGGTCAGCAAGCAGAGAGGCTCAGATGTGTTCAGAAGCGCGCTGAGTGGGGAGGGCCAGTGGGAGCCAAAGTGTGGAGGCTCTGAGATAACGGGTTAAGAAGCTGTGATTTAGTTCAGCAAGGACTGGGACAGTTTTCTTGAGTATTGGTATAATTTGATCAGAGCTATGCCTCATTGGACGATCTGTTTATGTCGCGCATTTAAATTAGCGTCAGAATAGTAACAATGTCACCCTGGGTGTTTCGTTTTCTATGTTTCAATATTTCCTTTTGTTTCTATGTTATTTTTGGTGATATTCGTTATATTCTGCTGGGGCTGACGTTACAGAACACTGCAAACGGGGAAGCTGTCATAGTTCGGAAGGCCGGACGTCTAAGGTCAAGGTACCCTCAGAGTTGGTTTTGGTGAGAGCTCTCTTCCCACAGGTTGACAGCACCTTCCCACCGTGTCCTCACATCATGAAGAGAGACAATGAAGTAAGACACCAGAGACTTCTGCTGTCTCTTCTTCTTGCGAGGACCTACAAGGTCTTATAAGGATCCTATCAGATTAGGGTCCCAGCTTTACGACCTCATTGAACCCTAGTTACCTCCTTAAACATTCTAACTCCAAATATAGTCACATGGGGGCCCAGAGTCTCAACGTGTGTATTTGTGGGGGACACAGCTCAGTCCCTAACAGTTGGTGGGGGATGTCTTGTTAGTGTTTTCAGGTAGAAGCACAGTACAAGTTCTGTCAACAAATTCCCTTCCTTATTACTATTTCTAATGGTTGAATGTTGGGCTTACATTCTTTGATCATTATAACGCATGCTGTAGGGGTTGTTTTAAAATATTAAATATATAAGGGGCGCCTGGGTGGCTCAGTGGGTTAAAGCCTCTGCCTTCGGCTCAGGTCATGATCTCGAGGTCCTGGGATCGAGCCCCACATCGGGCTCTCTGCTCAGCGGTGAGCCTGCTTCCCCCCCTCTCTCTGCCTGCCTTCTGCCTACTTGTGATCTCTCTCTGTCTATCAAATAAATAAATAAAAATCTTTAAAAAATATTAAATATATAATATTAAAATATTATAATATATACTATTAAAATAATTAAATTAATATTAAAATATATAACATTAAAATATTATAATATGCTTTTTTCATGCTTTTTAAATTCTCTTTTGAGCCCATATTTGCAGACAAGAAGCTAATATTTAATTGGGTTATGTTTATTATACTACTTTGTAGAATACAAAGTATTCTGTGTCTTCACAGCAGCCAAAACACTTTTTGTTTGATCATTCACTATTTGCCATCTTTCTTCTCTGCCCGTTGCAAGGCACTTGCCTTAATTTATGCGTTATTTTCTCCAACAGTCACTTTTACCCAAGAAACCTATCTGTAGAGACATGTAAAAGCTACAGATGTTACTTAATTTGCCCACATTTGCCTGATGTTTTTAATTTCCCAAACTTTGGCTGAGCTGACCCACTTGGACGCCATTGAACGCTTTTTGTCTCTCATTCCTGGGTTGACTGTTGATTGGTGTTCCCTCTTCTATAAGTCTGAGGTTTTGATATTTCTCTGAGACTCCTCCTCTGTCTCTGAGACATCTCCTGCTAAATTATAGCAATACGAACACTGTCTACTCTTTTGTTTTGAAATAAAGAAGTACGCTCATTCTTACTTCACTTGCTGCCAAGGAAGAGAAGTCTTGGTATTTTTTTAGCTGATGAGAGCATATAGATCTTCTGTTGCTTTCTATTTCTTTGGAACTTCTCTTCCTCAGGTTTTGTTATGTGGTGGCCATGCTTAACATTACTGTGAAAGCATTTGGCAGATTTGAATGGTGATAGGTGAGTCACCCTGGGGAAGGAGGTGAGTCAGCACCCAGGGAGCCAAGACCAGAATCCTCAGCTCAGCACTTAAGGGTGTATGACCTTAAGCATGCTTCTGAGCCATTATACTTGGCCATCTCCCCGTGTCATAGCCACTTGCTAAAGACAAATGAGATCACACTTAAAGGTGAAAACATTGAGTCATAAGAGTAAAGATTCTCTGCAAATTTAAAGTGTGTATTATGGTGATATTTCGCAGCTGAGATAGCAAAAGCACAGAAGATTGGATGGGCAGACAGACAGTCCATCATGATAAGTGCCAGTATCGAGATGGCTCTATCAGACTGTAGTAAGTGCTCTTGGAGAGACACATGTGGGGTTTTATGGGAGCTCAGTGGCAGAGCACAGAGGGAGACCACATAATTCAGCTCAGATAGGCTCCTAAAAGACTATTTCTACTCTCTTCCTGCCCTTTTTTGGTACAAACTAATAAAGTCAGTAAAGTCCATTGGAAAATATATCAGAGTTGCAATGATAATAATAACTAACATTTTTTAGTTTACCCCGTGCCAGTCCCGTTCTAAGCATCTCCCTGTATTTGCCCATTCTGTCTGCATAGCCCTTTGAGACAAGTAATGGCACTATTACCACTTTCCAAACGAAAGGACAGGCTTAGGGAGGCTAAATAATTCCTGCATTTGAGCTCATAATGGCATTGGTTCTTTGTAACAATGCCTGGGACGTTTCCCTTGTAGTGACTTCCTCTACTACTGCCTGCTGCCTATACCCTATACCACACTATACCCTTGCAGGTAAAAGAAGTGCATAAAAAAGAAGTGCATAAAAATTAAGAGATTATTTCAAAAGCCTTCCTTTTGAAAATTAAGTTACTTAGCAAAATTGCATTGAGCATCTATTACATGTCAGAAAGAGGGATCAGCCCTGGAGATGTGGGGATGATTGAGGCTCGATCCCTGCTCTCAGAGCTCACAGACCTATTTGGGAAGACAAATATGAACCAATAGATTGAATAAAATATTTTAGGGAAATCTGGATGTGTGGGACCAGCACTGGATCTCCTCCACAATTCCACGAAGCTGACTGAAATGTCCAAAGCAACGTGTTACTAGAGAAAACCCTTTATCACAGTTTGGGTCTCATAAGTGAGGCATCCACTTGCACTCACTCTGGAGGGGTTTTGCTAGATACTTTGCAGGTGAAACCGGTGCGACTTCTATGGTTTGAGTGATATCCCTCTTCTGAGTGTCAGTGGTACCTTAAGAATTATGCAGGAGAAATCCTGGTGGGGCTCTTCTGTGTCTCCCCGATTTGGAGACTGGAAATAGGAGACAAAGAGAATTTGAGTTATAGGACCTGCCCCACTCAGAAATGGAAAAGAGCAAGCCGTGGCAAATGAGCATGGCAAGTGCTGTCTCAGCCATGCCCAGGAAGCTGTGGGGGACCTGGAGGGCTGAGTGGGTCCCAGCAGGATGTGCTGGAGAGAGGGTGATGGACGTAGAGGGAAGAGAGGCTTCAAAGAGAAGGTAGGGACTGAGCAGGAACTTGAAAGGTGAGGAAGTGGGGGGGCAGCGAGAGAGGATGGAGTGAAATAGGAAGGCATTCCAGGGGGAGGGAACAGCGTTCCTGAAAGCCCAGAGCTGTGAAACAGCTTGACACATTGGAGAAACTGTAATAGTTCTGCACAGTCCTAAGTAAGATCCTTTGGGCTGCAGCATAGAGACGTGCCTGGGAGTGAGACTTGCCAAGACTGGGTAGAGGGACAGGTCAGCTGCTGCGAGACGGGAAATCCAGGTAAGGGGAGGGGAGCAGGAAGGAAAAAGCAAATGGGCTCTGGAGCACGAGGGGAGATGCGACCTCTGCGTGCTGAGCTGAGAGCCCTGGTACCCGCCGCTGAGCTGGTAAAATAGAAGGGGCAGATTTGAAAGGCTGGACAGAGTTCTGCCTGGACCTGGCAGGTTGAGGGTCCTTGGGAGCTGTCCAGGAGGGAACGGAATGTGTGATTGTGTCGTTCAGAAGAGAGGTCTGTAGAGCGACCTGACTGCTGCACTGTCCAGAACAGCCTGGCCAGGCCGTCCTGTACACACATGTCTGTTGTAAAGGGGGAGACCACCATGAATGGCCAGCCGAGAGGTCACTTGTGAAATCTGCATTCCACAGAGAGACATTCCACAGAGAGATGGGAAGGCATCTCTGACGGTCATTCCAGCACATGTAGTATACACAGCAATTCCCCTTTCTATCTGAGCACCAAGGGAAATCCCCCTTCTCCATTAACCTCAAGCTCTGAGCACAAAAGACCAGCCCACAAAAATCTTCCATGTTAGTTTCACCTTTATATGCTTATTACAGATCTTTTAGGCTCTCTCTATATACATATATACACCTACACATACTGTACATACAGGTGTGCATGTGTTTCACAGGATTGTGGAAACTGCCACTCACAACAGCATTATATCATAGTGTATGATTCGTGTTGTCCTTGCCAGTGTAGGTAAGAGCATTTCAAAAATATTTGCTAATTTCATGGGTTAAAAATATTATTGTGTTGTATTTTATAAGTATTTTAACTTATTTTAGTATTATAGTTTAAATCAAGAGTTGAGTATTAATGGATCCCCAAAGAAAATGCATTATCAAATTCTAATATTATTTTTTCTCTGCTATTTGCTCCAAAATGCAAAAAATTTACAAAAAATTTACAGAGAGCTTAAATAGCAGAGTAAAAGCTATTTATTTTTCTTAAGGTTCTGACATTTTCCCTTTGGTAAATTGAAGCTACTCTTGATTACTTTAGATTTTAATATTTTATTATATGAATTTCTAGTTTCCTAATGTATATTCATTCATCTGTACCTAATGTGAATTTTATCTATATAACCTCTGAATTTATAGTCCTTGCCTTGAAATGTCAATAGCATATCTTAAAATTTTGGTCTTTAAATGATCATATGGCAAAATTGATGGTTGTTCTTGCTATATGACTCTGTGAATTTAAATCTAGATTTCTGTGATCACTACCACAATCAGGCTATAGTACAGCTTCATCTCCTCTCCAAAGCTTGTTCATGCTGTATCTTTATAATACCCTGTCCCCTATTCCCCTGTCCAAACCACTGCTAACCATTGTTTTCTCCAAGGAGTTTTGTTTTTTCAAGAATGTTACATAAACGCAATTATATAGTATCTTTTTTTTAAGATTTATTTATATATGAGAGAGAAAGAGAGGGCAGGAAGGGGATGGGCAGAGGGAGCAGGAGAGAGTCTCAAGCAGAGTTTCCACTGAGCACAGAGCCCCGTACGGCACTCAGCCCCATGACCCTGAGATCACGATCTGAGCCAAAAGCAAGAGTTAGGCATTCAACCAACTGAGCCACCCAGGTGTCCCATATCTTGTTTTATTTTGAATTTCTTAAATTGCTCACAAGGCCGAACATTTTCCCATATACCTAGTTATAATTATGGTTTGTTTTGTTTTGTTGGGTTTTTTTGGTTTTGTTTTGTTTTTAGTATTTCATGTAGTTTGTGTCATTGCCACTTAATTACTTGGGTCATGGGCTGTTTTTGTTTGGTTTGCTTTTACAGATTTACATACACTTATTATGTCAGAATGATGTTTAGTTACTGTCCGTTGTACTTACCGTGGATATTTTCCCTGCTAAGTCTTTGCCTTTAGGTTTTATTGTTTTCTTTAAATGTGTAAGACTTATAAATAGTAATACCACTTGATCTAGTAATATTGACTAGTGATCTAGTCTGAAGCCGGCAGAATGCTCATCCATGAGGGGCTAGGGAAGCCAATCTGGACTGCTAGAGGGGTGGGAAGTCAGCTAATGTCTAATCAAGACGTGCTGGGGGAGAGAGGCTTCCTCTATGACTCTGTCACACTGTACCAGAAACCCTGGTCACCCCAGAAGTTTCGCTCTGCTCCCCAGACAGACTTTCCCAGGCGCATGTTGAGCTGCTGCTGCTGCTGCTGCTAATTCGGAAGCCAGCCTGGAAATAGCAGAGTGACACAGCCGTCACTAAAGGTCACCATGGTTGTGACTCAGGCTTCATGAGTCCCTGATCCCTCCAGATTCAAAACCAAATTAATTACTCACGTTGAGGAAATCTTTAGAGTATCCACACATGGTAACCACTCTCGTAGATGAGGATAGTTCTTGGCAAACTTTCCTGATCGATGCAGAATTATAGATTTATCCAGAAGACCTACATGACCCAGGAAAGAGGGTTCTCAAGGCAGGTTTCTCCAGAGAGCTCTTAATCGTTAGCTCAGCTCCTGTCCAAGAATCCTAAACTCGGAGCATGAAGGAGGCCCCTAAAGACAGATCTAGAAGTCATCTAGCAGCCGTTCCAACGTTTGACTTATACAGAATGTGTTTCAGAGACTAAGATCACCTGATTAATACAGTGATTCTACCAGCGCCTCCTTTAATTAAACCTGCCAAGCCGTGGGAAATTGAGACTTCCTTGGAATTCACGAAGTTAAGAGCAGTTATCAGGAGCCCCTAAACTGTCTCCGTAGGTTCAAAAAATGCCCAAAGACCACCATCATTTCAGAGAACGAGCAGTCTTTAATGGCTCTGCCAGATCTGGGATGATGGGCCCCAGATTTCCAGTTAGGCCGTTGGTGCTCCCATGCGGGCTCTTACTATTCTGAGGAGCTGCCTTTCTTCATACGAAGGTCAAGAGGACAGCTCCTGCTTTGTTCTTCTTACCTTCTGCTTACTTAAGAGACTGAGAGAAAATTAGGGAGGAGAAAACAGTTCAAGAAGAAAGGAGAAGCCAAGAAGTAACTTTTTCACTGAGCACCAGAGAATGTTTTCAGATTAAGAGGACCTCATGGAAAAGTAGGTTAAAAAAAAAAAGAAAGAAAGAAAGTGGAGACTTGGGGGTGGGGGAAAGTGGTGGTTGGTTGAGGTAAGTGGCCAAATAAGGACAAGGAGGGAACGGCAGATGAAACATTAGACTAGGACCCTAGAACTTGTTAGCCAGCGTTATGCTGGTGTTCACCTGTATCTCCAGGTACACGTGATTATTGGTATACTTTGTTTATCTTGAGATGATAAAGCATGACTTTATGGTGGTCAATGACTTGGGTTTATAGAGTTCAAAGACTCATTCTATATATAGGTAGATGTGTGTGCGTATGTACATACATATATACACCCACAGGACTCTGAAGAAGGTAGACCTTTCTGAAATATCTGAAGTAAACAGAGTCCAGTTGCTAAATGCCCAGAGCCAAGTGCGTCATGTACATAAATAGCCCGTATAAGAATTCTGTGGTGTCATATTTAACTGTTGCGACTAAAATAGACTCACCGTTTCTAAACTCATTTTCTTGTTATTGTGGTTTGCTTCTTGGGTACTTACTTGAATAGGAGAAGAAATAAAATATCAGAAAATGTTTGCCTCTCTCTGCAACTATTAGATGTAACTCCATTCCATTAAGAGTGGAATTACAGTTCTAACTGACGGGGTCGAATAAGGCAGACGTCCGGAAAACCTCTTTCCGTAGCAAGTCAGTCTGTGGTTTGGGGTGAGCCCAGGAATGTCCTTTGTCGAAGGGGAAGTAAAAGCATTTGTTCAGATGGATTGTTGAACCATTTGAGCTTCTGGGCTGCTGGTGATAAAGCACTGGGGACATGGGAATGGGACACCAAAATAACTTTTTGTACGGCATTTGTCTTTGGCCATTTTGCAGGGAGCAATCATGTCACCATTTCTTCGAATTGGTTTGTCCAACTTCGACTGTGGGTCCTGCCAGGCATGTCAAGGAGAGGCTGTTAACCCTTACTGTGCTGTGCTTGTCAAAGAATACGTAGAATCAGGTAAGCTGCTCGAGCAGGTGTTCTAGGTGGGGGAGGAGGAACGTCCTGCTGTGAACTATGAGGCAAGTCCTTCCAGGAACTTAGAGTCATCTGGTTCAGTCTAATTTTACAGTTCAGGAAACTGATGCCCAGCCAAGCCAAGTACTTCCTCAAGGGCGTAGGAGCTAGTGACAGACTCGGAAGGAGATCCAGGTCTCCTACCTCATGTTCCATTTCCCTGTGCCATTTTTCTACATAAGCAAAAGGAGAAATGATTCGAGGAGGTAATGGGGCCGATAGACTCTACTGGTAAACTCAAGTGGAACAGGGGGACCCATAATGTTAACCCTGGTTGTTTCCAATGATTACACATAGGGTAAGTCTTCATAATCTTACAATTAAGCCTAAAGATAGCTTATTTCTTCTTTGGGCTAAGCTTAGGTAAATGTTAAAGGAATATGTAATTAGCCACTAGAATCCAGATTTCAGAAAACTTACTTATATCTTTACAAAACCCTGGATGGCTGAAAGAATTATCATGTTTTATCAAATGTAAATATTTACAGGCAGTTCACGGTAAGGGGGAAAGTGTAACAGATCCCAAGATTCATTTTGTGGGTTCAGATCATTCAATTAAAGTAATCCTGTTCTGCCTAAGACCTCTCCACGGAAGTTTACATCCCACCTCTTTCCCCGTTTCACCACTTTTCTCTATTTCCCTACATACCTTTCTTGTTTTAGCAGACACACTGTAGAGACATGTGATTAACACCAGTGCAGATTCGTAGTAACTATAGGAGCCATTCCATTTGCCTTACACAGAAAGTATTTATGGAGTGGGAGAGTAAAAGCGCCTTTTCCTTAGAGCTTCTGTTTAGCAGAGTAAGAGAGGCATTGGGCAAACTGGAATATTTAGAATAATGGGAAGTACTGGGCAGCAAACCCAAGCAGGGCAAAGTGGAGAGCGAAGGCTTGGGGACAGAGAGATGTGTGTTATTTTGTATAGGGTAGTCCTTAAAATGTCTCTTATGGAGTGGCAGTTACGGATGGAAGAGGAACCCAATTCAGCAGTTGCGAACCTCCAATGAGGTGTTTCCAGCTCAGAATCTTGGGTTTCCAGATCCTACCATGCTAGTTTTTTCCTCTTTTGCAAGATTTGTGCTTTATGATCGACTCCACCCCTCTAGCCAGTGCGAGAGCATCAAAGCTGAAGAGAAGGTCTGAATCATCCTGATTTCCCTTCTGCCTGGATTTCTCTCCTGTTTCATTAAAAGTGAGAATGGCACTTGCTCCCAATCTAAAACCTTTCAAATGTCACAGAAACCTTTGAAGTGTAAAATGTCTTGAGTTTTTCAAAGCCGCTTTCAACTTAATGGGTCTCCTGGATCCCATTCTCTATAAGCACAAGGCCTCACTGACATTTGCCTCCCAAGAGCCTTTTTTAAATTTCTTCTTCTTCTTTTGGCCTTGCCTTTGAACTTGGTCTGATCAGCCATGTGGATCAAGGGACCTTGTCAGAAAGGAAGACTTTGTTTTTCCAAAAGGTTAGCCTGCGGAGTTCGGAGGTTTTGGTTTTTGATTCTGTTTTGGTTTTGTTCTGAAAAGGAACTGCTCTGCACATCAAAGTTCAAGTATTACTTCAGTAGAATTTATTTATTTTATTTTTTTTTAGATTTCTTAATTTGATTATAATGGACACACAGTGTTCTATTCTTTTCAGGTGTGATTTACATGTTACACTATGCCCACCACGAGTAGACCTACCATCTGTCAGCAGTCAGCGCTGCTACAGTACCGTTGGCTATACTCCCTGTGCTGTAACTTTCATCCCTATGACTTATCCCCTCCAGAACTGGAAGCCTGGACCCCTCACTCCCCTTCACCCATTTTTCCCATCCCCCGCTGCGCTCCTCTAGAAACCATCAGTTTGTTCTCCATATTTATAGGTCTCATTCTGCTTTTTGTGTATTTATTAATTTGGTTTTCTTAGATCCTACATATGAGTAAGAAATCATGGGGTATTTTTCTTTTTTTAATTTGCCTTATTTTACTTATCCTAATACTCTCTAGACCATCTCTGTTGTTGCAGGTGGCACGATCTCATCCTTCTTAGGACCATATATGCTCTCCCATTAGGTATACATCATACATTTGTGTTTCGTTGGACACTTAGGTTGTTCCCATATCTGGGCTATTGTAGATAATATTGCAATAAACATAGAGGCACATGTTTTTGTTCTCTTTGGGTAAATACCCAGCAGTGGAAGTACTGGGTCATATGGTAGTTCTATTTTTAAGTTTTGAGAAGCCTCCATCCTATTTTCCACAGTGGCTCCCCCAATATTTAAAAGTGTATCCATCTTGGAAGTCTTAGATTGCATTTTCCATGATGAGTCAATAGAAGAGGGACCAACAGGGCAGAATTGTTGTCAGTCTGGGAGTCTGGGAGGTTCTGGAAATGGTAAAACTCACTGAAAGTCCTTAGGACCCCAAGTTCTGATCCTCTTTTTAGGTGATTACAAACCTCACGAATGAGGTGAGAAGAGCCTCAACACAGATCTTTCTGCCCCTTGCAGGGGCGTGGAGAAAGTTGACAGCTTAGGAGTTATGAGAAAGAGGGGCTTCCCATCTGTGGAAGTAGAGTGTTACTGTGGTCATTAGAATCGCCATTTGTATTTTTTTTTAAAGTCCAGTCTCCAGTTACATCTTTTCAAGCCAGCCATCAAAACCTTCCCCTTCCTCTTCTACTTTGGACCCTGTCAGAGTTTATCCCTTTCATAGCCAGGTTTATGGAAAATTAAAAGTTTCTGTTTATTCAAGTGCTCATACACATCCCAAAGGACAATTTAGCAAATGATAGGCATGTGTTCTGCTTTGCCATCGTGTATCAGAGAGAAGGGGCCATCAGGAGTCTGAACTGCTTTGTTTCCTTGCTTAAACAGATTTTTCCTTTTTGCTTTCCCAACATCTCCGAATTGCTAAATCTGCCACTTAGTGTGCTTATCAAAAGAAACCAACTCTCAAATACAGCTGCAGTTTGCTGTTCCTGAAATGATTAAAGAATAAACACTACAGAAAATCTAGTGGGGATGAAAGATATGCCCCTATCACTTAATCACACTAACAGACTCTTTCCCAATCTCTTGGTGGTTCTGGAGAGGTTTTCCTACCCTTTATCCCCCTGACCACAGTTCTTGTCATCAGTCACCTCCAGATCTCTCTCCTGCCTGCCCTTTTCTCATCTGTAGGTCCACAGCCTGCTTCCCTGATCCCACGGACTGAGACCACTGCCTCTCTGAGTTACGTGTTAGTTTTTGCATAGGGTGCATGGTGCATGTAAAATGTATCGTCCCTTGAGAATTAGAGAAAGAAATAATGGCTCATTATGCTTTAAGGGTTTTTACCTCACAGTGAATTTATGTCAAATGAAAAATTTTTAAAGGTCTTTTTAAGGAGCACTTACTATAAGCTTTAAATTATGCTGTAGCATCTGTCAGATGAACACACAGTAGGTTTCTATCAGCTCTTTTTAACTAGATGACAGTGACATTAATTAGTTGTGTGTTCACCCTTTGCAGATCATTAGAGGAAAGTTCCAGAAGGCATAAAAGTGTATGACATGTAGAGGATGGGACCTGGGTCATTCTAACCTCCTGAATATAGCAGGCTTGGCCTCTGTCTATTTACTCAAGGTAAAGCAACTGACTGTTGAATAGGAAAAGAACGTCGGCAGTCCAATATATTATCATATATTTGCTGCTTAAATTACCAGATTGACTTATAAGTTTCAGTGTATCACCTTGTGTATCAAGGTGATCTCTCATATACTGATACAGTGTATCACTCATATAGACCTTGGGACTTTCTCATTCTGCCCTATAACGTCTCTAATTGTTTAATGTGTTACTTTTGACTTCCCAATGGAATTATATATCCTAGAGGACAGAGGAAGCAGATGCCACCGTGAAGTTGAATTATTTCCCAGAGTTGGCTAAAGGAGTAATGAGAACATTTCTTTCTGTTCCTAGAGAATGGGCAAATGTATATCCAGAAAAAGCCAACTATGTACCCGCCCTGGGACAGCACTTTTGATGCCCACATCAACAAGGGAAGAGTAATGCAGATCATTGTGAAGGGCAAGAACATGGACCTGATATCTGAAACTACCGTGGAGCTCTCCTCTCTGGCGGAACGATGCAGGAAGAACAACGGGAAGGCAGAGATATGGGTAAATATCCAGGCTGTGAGCTCCATTTAAAGTGTTCCCACCACTAAGTGGTAAGCATCATGCTTGCTGAAGACAGAGCAGAGTTTCTGTGTCATCCTGAAATTATGACACACTCGTCTTAGGTAAACAGATTCCCTACCACTTACTCACTGATGATTTGATAATGACAATGACTGTTCTTGTGGACTGTGAAACATCCAGACATATTCAAATATCTAGACTCCTGTGTAAGGTGAAAAAGGTCTCTTAGGCTATGAAGAGTTGTTATTGATCTATAAGTGTAAAATAAGCTCAGAAATATCGCAAATTCCCCTTAATTTGGGAACCTAGCTGTTGACTATTTGTTGAGATATCTGTCTATGTGATCTCTTGATAAGATGTCTTAGATAAGGTGATAGATAAGGGAAAAGACCAGCAAAGATCTCTGTGAGGTTTGGTCTTCCCTCTCCATACTTTGCCAATCCTTGTCAATTTTTTTTTTAGCCGTAACTATTCATTTAGTTCACTTTGTACTAAACACATTGTGTGTGTACATCACACACAATCCATGTTGCTGCCCTAAGTTTTTGAAAACTTAGGTTATAACTGTTTGTGTAGTAAATGTTTAGAAATGTTAAAGGAAAGAGTGAAATATGAAAGCATAAAAATTCTCATGAAGATTTCTGGGGTGCACACAATGAAAAAACAAAGCAACCACAAACACTAGTAAAAACTGTTTTTAAGTGATCTGAAACTCAGAAAATGTTTTCAAATGCTCTATCATTTATGCAAAAGGAGAGAATCTTACCTTTTCACTTCTCGTTTCCTATAACTCAAACTTCTAAGAACTCCACTCAGAAGATTTTTAAGTTGCTGGTTTCAAAATGGGAATGACAGAAACCTAACAACTAGAATTCTGTGTCATTCTTCTATTTTTAACCTAAAAGAAAAAATACTTTCTGAGAGAGTATATATTTATCCACATCTTTGCTGGTGATACTAAAGTAATCTTTGAAGATAAACATATACCAAGATTTTTTTTCTTTTAAGTCCCCATGCTCGGATATGTTGAGTAAATGTAGGCCAGCGGTATCTGTGAAGCACTTCTGTGTCTGGTTGGAGAAATGATCCTGGAAATAGATCTCTGTTTGGGGGTGCTGCTTAGGCAGGTAGAAGAGGCTGAGTAACTGAATATCATCACAGGGGCGGGCTTAATGTGGAAGGGTCCGCACATGAGGGAGGGGAGCGTGAGACACCAGTCCGCTCAGGGCCTAAAGGGGAGCCAACACCTAGCTCAGCTAGGAGAAGAGATTAATTAGACCAAATGTTACCCACTTTTCACTCATCCCCATTTATCTTCTGCTTTCTGCCTCATTTTTAAAAAAGAGTCACCAAATCCCTAATTTTTTAAAGTAGCACGCTCTTTGGGGTGCCTGGCTGGCTCAGTCCATGGAGCGTGTAACCCTGGATGCCAGGGTTGGGAGTTCAAGCCCACACTGGGTGTAGAGATCACCCAAAAATAAAATCCCTAAAATGAGCAAACAAACAAACAAATGAACAGAAAAGTAGCATGCTGTTGGATTTCCTTCTCCATTAACAAACGGATAACTAATTTTTAAATTATTTGGCTAGGCTCCCCTGACAAGCAGGTTGGTTTTCTATTTATAGCTCTTAAAGTTGTGTTTGATTTCTTGCTTAGAAGAAGCAAGATTTGTTTTGTTTGATTTGATTTATTTTCCTGATTTTATTCCTTTTGAATTTTTTATTGATTGATTGATTGATTGATTGTATTCTACGGTTATTAAAGCCATAAGCACTTGGTGGCCTTCAGATTCTTATTTTACTTAAGCAACCTTTTTACATTTTGTAGCTTTTTTCCCCAAGAATGTTCCCTAGGGCCAAACAGGGTGCTTTGGACTTTGATTTCCCCTTGCTCTATTGAAATCCACTTTCTTAGAAATAATTTCTCTATCTAAAAAAATATCCACAGAGGAAGGGAGGGGAAAGAGAATGGAAAGAAATCAAAGAGGGAGACAAACCTTGAGAGACTCTGGACTCTGGGAAACAAACTGAGGGTTGCAGAAGGGAGGGATGTGGAGAGATGGATTTGTCATTTTCCCCCTTGTCACATCACATGATAACCTGAAGCCTCCTTCAGTGCTACTCTGCTCTCTTCTGTGTAATGATACTGGAATGTGTATTTTTGTCCATTTTTAGACAAATCTTATCAGAATTTCCCATAGTAGATTATCTAGCACTTTCCCAAAGACAGTTTCCTTACTTTCCTTACCAAAGAAAAACACAGCTCCCACTTCATACCCTGGTTAACCTAGAGGCATGTGGGTAGGCACCCTCAAAGCAGAATCCATCTTGCCTTGCAGAAGACCTACTGTTGCCCCCAGTTACCTGGTCCCAGTGTCCGGGATCCTTTTGTTGTGATGAAGATCTGAACCTGCCCTACTCACAACCGTGCAGATGAGAGCCAGCACAGGGCAAGGATAGCAAACGGAAACTGTTTTAGAATTTTGTCTCTTCCTTATGGAAATTTTGATCTCCAAGTAAAATTAATGAGCTGCTGAGGTGTTTTAATTTAAAAAAAAAAAAAGGTTGATTGCATGGATGGTACATTATTTTGATGGTAACCGGTATGAGTAAAAAGTAAGGAGGAGGCAGTCTTGGGTTCTACATTGGAAATCTCCTGCCGCCACCACACTCAGCAGTTACTCTGTCATTAAGTGTAGAGCTTGTTTCGCACTCTCACTGATATTTCCTTTTTTCCTTTTTTTCTCTCAATCAGTTAGAGCTGAAACCTCAAGGTCGAATGCTAATGAATGCAAGATATTTTCTGGAAATGAGTGGTAAGTGACATTTTGTCTTGTTTGGGGGTGAAGAGGGCGTGTCCTTTCTCTTTCTGTGCAACCTGTTTGACTTTTGCAAGAGCAGAGAAAATCATTAGGAGAAGAGGAAACACAGGAAGTTTTCTGAAAAGTTTTCAGTGGTGTTCAAATATTGTTGAAAATTTACTCTCTGGGCCAGAAAAATGTAGAAATAGAAAACATTTATAGCATTAGTTTCTCAATAGTGTGAACTCATGTGCCCAGTGCTTTTAGAGTCAGTCTTTATTTTAGTTTGGAAATGTCACGTAGATACAAAAGGCTCTGTTGACATGTCACTATATGAGTATTTATTGTATTTTACTGTCAGTAAAATACAAAATGAATAGGAAACAGGTAAGTATTTCTCATAACGCTAGTAGCAAAATAATGCTTCAAGTTAGCCACCTCAAATCCTTTTAGGAACGGAAGGAAACATTGCTAAGGAACGGAAGGTGCATTGCTAAGGAGCATCATTTCCTCGTCACGCACAGACATGGGTCACAGAGGTGACGCTTAGGAGCAGGGCTTTTGGTGCCTGTGGCAGTCTGTCCATTCCTTCTGTTGCATTTGTGCTCTGCCATCAAAGTGCCGTGCAAACAAATCAAATGCTGTTACTCCTGAAATCCTAAACCTCAGGATGGATATGTGTACTTATTGATCATAAACTGATTTTATTTTTTCCTAAATTAGTTTAACTACCAAGAGACAAATTTTAGTTTAGAGATTTATGGTGCTTTCTGGGATTTGGCTTAACATATCCAGTGTCTTTGGGCCCAGGCTCAAACAAATGCATTGCAGGGGGAAAAAAGCATATTATGAGATTATCAGGGAATCTTGAACTCTCACCAGGTGTTTGGTGATATGGAAGCATTGTTATTAGTTTTCTAGGTGGGATGATGGTATTGTGGTTCTGTTTCCTAAAATGGGTCCTCATCTTTAAAAGACATACTAAGGGGAGCTGGGTGGCCCCGTGGGTTAAGGCTTCTGCTTTCAGCTCAGGTCATGATCCCAGGGTCCTGGGATTGAGCCCCACATTGGGCTCTCTGCTCAGCGGGGAGCCTGCTTCCGCCTCTCTCTCTGCCTGCCTCTCTGCCTACTTGTGATCACTGTCAAATAAATAAATTAATCTTAAAAAAAAAAGAGAGGGAGACATACTAAAATGTTTATAGATAACGCAACACCGGGCATTTGCTTCAAAATAACCCATTGGTATGTGGGTATGGATTGCAGAGAGCATGTTTTGGAAAATAGTGGCCTTAGACCGATCATTATTGAAACTGGATGATCTATACTGGGAAATTGATTACAGTGTTTGCTCAGCTTTTGTATGAATTAAAAAATTCCCAAAATAAAGCTTTTTTTTTTCTTTAAGAAGAAAAGGATCCCTAAAGAGGTAGCAGTACAATATGAAATTTTCTTTTCTCTCGTGGAGGCTCTAGGTACATAGAACATGGCATTGTGCCATTTTTTAAAATTTTTTTTTTATTTATTTGAGAGAGAGAGATAGACTGTTCACAAGCAGGGGGAGTGGCAGAGGGAGAAGGAGAAGGAGGCTCCCCTCTGACCAGAGAGCCCGACGCAGGACTTGATCCCCACACCTTGGTATCCTGACTTGAGCCAAAGGCAAACATTCAACCGACTGAGCCACCCAGGTGCCCCAGCATTGTACTACTTTGGGGTTTGCCACATGGTAGAGTGGTTGTAGGAGCTGAATAACTGGGTTAAGTGTTTCGGGTAAATGATTCAAAGAACACTGCTTTGAAAAACAATTTCATGGAATTTATCCTATTGCTTCGACACTTAATTTTCTCTTAGAATGAGAGATCACATTCAGGTGACCCAAAAACAATGATATTTCACGGACAGTAATTACCCAAATCCAGGACTTTTTTTTTTTTAAGGATAAAATTTTGTCATGTTTGAAATTTTTGTATCTAGACCCAGATTGAGACTCTGTTTCTAAAGTTTTATATATATCTGAAAGCTTTAATTTTTAACAAACAATATTTTGGACTAGCCTAACTAGAAAATTCTTTATTGATGACAAGAACTATAAGATATCATTCTATTTTAAGAATATTTTATATATATATACATATATATGTATATATATATAAATAGTTTTTGGAAGGATTCAGAAAACCAAGACATGAGTTCTCATATTCAAGGAACTTAAGCCTAGATTGGAGAAGTGGTACAGACTAAACTATTGGAGAAGAATTTAGTCCTAAACCACACAAATACTAATTAACCAAGAGATCAATAGGGGTTGCCGTCATTTCAGAAAATTCCATAGAGTAGACATTGAAAGACTGGCATAATTGAATTTGCAGACAAAAGAGATCGCTTTCTAGGAGGAAAACATGAATATTTGAGCAAAAATATAAATGGATGCAGAACTGTGAGAAGACCAGTCTAGGCAGATCAGAGGGCACCTGCTAAAACCAGAATGAAGAACCTAAGACAGATCTCAGAGGGCTTGGAATCCAGGCAAGAGGAGTGTGTAGACCTAGGAAAGTTACCGACAAGGAGTCACAGTCCCATTCTTGAGCAGGCCATGATATGATGAAAGCAATGTTTGGGGGGAATTGCTTCTGAATGAATATGGGACAGATCTGGAAAGGGAAGTAGACTAGGTACAGAGAGAGCCTATAAAATTTCATTTTTGCAATGGAGAGGTGATGAGAACCTGGTCTTGGGGCATGGTTATAGGAATGAAATAAAAGGAAGAGTCCAAACAAAAATAAGATTTCATGGCAGTGTAGATGAAAGGTTATGCCCATTATGAGTAAATAGTTGAAGTACTTTATAATTCTTTAAAAGTGGAAGTTGAATGAAGGGAAAAATGTTATGATATTCCTTAAAATAGTTGGACTAGGAAAATGATAATGGGAGTGCTAAGAATGGGAGGTATGGGAAGAGAAAGCAATTGGGGGAAGATACAGGATTCAGTCATAGATAACATTTCTGATAATGTCATGTCTCCAGTACCCCTCTTTTATGGAAGCATCAATATTTTTCTACTCTACAGGGTAGCAGATGGCTATTGCTCTCCACACACAAATCACTCCTTCTGTTTCAAAATCCTCATTCTGTGATTTCTGTGTTAGATTACTTTGTCTTCCTCCCTT
The DNA here is from genome assembly GCF_020171115.1 of Neogale vison. Classification (NCBI taxonomy): domain Eukaryota; kingdom Metazoa; phylum Chordata; class Mammalia; order Carnivora; family Mustelidae; genus Neogale; species Neogale vison. The sequence continues at coordinate 142,665,696 of NC_058102.1, forward strand.
GCTCTCCTACCAATCAGTCTTGGCAGCTTTAGTCTTCATTCCCACCTCATATTTTGACACCTTCCTACACTTTTCTTTATCCATTCAAAAACCTGCAGTGACACCAGACACCAGGTTTTCACTTGGAATTCTCCACTGTTGAGAACTCAGAGTCAAACCTTTCTCTCTCAGAGCTCATCCTCCTCTCCTGTCAATTCTGTCCTTTCTTTCACCCACTAGCTACAGGAATCTTCCCTAACCCTGGCTTCTCTCTTCACACCTTTTGTTAGCCCACATCTGTCCTTGACTCCCTACCTTCCCTGAAGTCCATAGCTCTTTCCAGCACTCTGCTGTCATGAGCACCCTCCTCTGCCAAAAATGTTGTGATCTCCAAACCTTGCTTTCTTCCCTCTCCTCCAAGGCTTTGCTGGAAAAAGCCATCCAGCTGAATCCATTACAAACTGTTGCTGGTAGATAATGTTCTGATGTTTCAGACTCATGTCCTTAACCCCTTAGTGGATCTTCCCAAGTAAATTTCCTGTATTACTTTAAATTCAATATGTCCAAAGTTAACACTCACCATTTTCACCAGTAACCTATTCCTTTTGTACTCACTATTCCAGTTAATTATTACTCCAGCCACTCAGAAACCTGGAAGTAACTTTTATAGCCTCTCTTTTCTTGACCTCCCACCTTAATCCAACAGTTTTTGCCCATGTTGTCTCTTCAGCATTTTTCATTTTTTTTCCTGCTTTTCATCATCCTTGCCTCTTGCCAAATCCCAACATTCTCCTACATGGCTGTCAGAATAAACTATGTAAACCTTGTTCTGAATAGGCCAGGCTTCTGTTCCCCCCTTTGCCCCTGCCTACAGCCTTTCAGCGTTTGCAAATTATCTACAGGAAAATGTTCAAACTGACCTGATACCTACAAATCTTCTGTGTGTGACCACTGATGTTTTCTGTTTCATATTCCATGCTTGGGAGTACACACATCCTCAGGGACCTTGTCTGAATGTACCCTTGTGCATTCCCTTCCATCTAGAGAGGGCATCTTTTGCTCCCCCCCCCATACTTTTTCCTACTCATTGGTAGAAGTTATCTATTCTTCAGAACCCAGACCAGAAGTCATCTTTTAGACCTTTCCTGTCCAACTTTCCTCTTTTTCTCACCTCCACCTCTCTATACCTGCCTTAACTGGTGTAGTTTCCTTATCTCTGGTTACATAGCATCCTGTGAATATTTATGTTCTGACTTTTACTGCAATAATTGTCCTTTGTAGATTCTAAATTTCTTGTAGGAAGGCAATGGCTGAACCATGTATTATTTGTCTCTTTAACTCCAGCACTAGGTTGCATGCCACGTACATAGGAGGGACTTAATAAATGTTCATTGAACTACTCAGACTCACCCTGGTATTTAGAAATTCCTTTTGTTCCCATACAATGGCTATTACAAAATTACCCTACTCCTCAGTTTCTAAGGGTATCTCATTCTTCTCTCACTTTTGGAGTTTGGCTGTGCCCCCAGTTTAACCAGGAATGACTCTTGTCTCCTGTCTGTCTCTGTACGTTAGAGATAGCTCCTGCTCCCTAGACTTGCTTCCTGCTCTGTGGACTCAGAAACAGTCCCTCCCTTTCTGGGTCTCCTGCCTCAAATTCCTAGCAGCTACCTACCATAAGCTCTGTAGCATCTTCAATGTTTTCTTCTCTCTTTGGTTTCCGACTCATTGCCAAGACATACTGAATTAAGCCATCTTGTCCAGTCTGAAATAAAGATATTTTTTTACCTTAAAAGTCTGGCTTATATTTTGACAGACCCACTAAGTTGCTTTCTTCAAGAGTATGATTCCTCAAAACAAATTTCGCTTTCTTAGCCTCTGGTTCCCTTGATATCTCTATACGAATGCTGCAAAGCCCATTCTTTCTCGGCTTACCCAATGTGATACTATTAAAGTTTTTCTCTTAATTTTTTAACTGTTCCTTCCTGGTTTCTTTTGTAATCCCTTTTACTACCTCCTAAAAAATATGGGTGTACATATCAACATGTCCATTCCAAACCATCACATACTGTTCTTTGTGTGAATGCCTTGTCTTCCTGACTTGACTGTTAGCCACTCAGAAGTTAGGGATAATATCTCATATTTCTTCAGAACATTAGGCATAGCAGTTTGCTCTGAGCTGCCCAGGAAATATCTGTGGTTGAGTGATTACAAACAAGTGATAAGTTAGGCTAAATAATAGATTAGGAACTATTGCTAGAAAGAAATAATCAAACATACAAAAACCAATAAACTTATTTAAGCCAATAGAGAGCAAATTCCTTCAGAAAAAAACATAATAAATACCAGAAGAATTCAAGAAATTCTGAGTGTTTATATAGTTGCTCTCCTATAATGATCAAAATGGTTAGAGGATAAAGAAAAAAAATCAAAGGAAGTCCCAAGGGAATAAATGATCAAAATGGTTAGAGGATAAAGAAAAATCAAAGGAAGTCCCAAGAGAATAAATGTATTTTTAGCACTTTCTGACATTTTAAAAAATTTACAGTTTTATATAGTTTAATGTTCAGAATATGCATACATATATACATATATGTGTATATATACATATATATGTATATATTTACAGTAATAAAATTAGGATTCCCAGAATAATTCACTTCTATTGCCTGAATTTAAAAGTAAATTTATACTTTATTTTATTTCATATGGACCAAAATAGAAATGAGTCAAATCTTACTGACAAACTAACTACTACACCAGTCACAAGTTGTAAATAGATCTGCTTATACCAGAACTTGCAGAAAACAGCAGTTACCTCAGTGACCCTGAAATTAACCCCCCCACTCACCAAACCTAACTTATTTCTGGCTCAGTTCTATATAAAAAGAGCTACATTACCTAACCTTAAAGTATTGGGCAAAATATTATATCTCATCTGTGGAACTTTTTAGAGTTATTCAGAATGCTCTTTATCTGAGAGTTGGAGTTGCCATAAAACAGACCTGTGGACTACTGTAGAGAAGATGTTAGTCATAAAATGGGGCATGGGATTTGGATGGGTTGCTGGGGAAGAGCTCTCTATCTACATGCTCCCCGCCCTTTATCTACCCAATGTATTTCTAGCCTGGCCCCATTAAAACTATGGAAAATAAAGTACATTGGCAGGGACATTTGTCTCAAGTGTATCGTCATACCTCTGCCACTGCTTATCCAGAATGGAAGTAATTTAGTTTAAATATTGCTAAGTCATTATATTTGTGAGATATAAGTCTCTTATTCTTGCTAAGCCTCCATTTTTAATACTTGTAAAAATATAAGAAATGTAAATAATCTAAGATACTTTCCAGCTATTTAAAATTCTAGTATTAGAAGTTACAATCACTAAATTCCTTATCCTTATTTTAGTAATAATTATTTTTTCTATTTATTTATTTTTATATTTAAATATTTTTTATTACATTATGTTAGTCACCATACAGTGCATCATTATTTTTTATGTACTGTTCCTTGATTCATTGTTTGTATATAACAGCCAGTGCTCTATGCAATACATGCCCCCCTTAATACCCATCACCAAGCTAACCCATTCCCTCACCTCTCCAGCACAAAACCCTGTTTGATTCCTGAAGTCCATAGTCTCCCATGGTTTGTCTCCCCATCTAATTTCCTCTCTCCCTTCATTTTTCCCTTCCTTCTCCTAATGCCCTCCATGCTATTCCTTATGTTCCACAAATAAGTGAAACCATATGATAATTGTCTTTCTGTTTGACTTATTTCACTTAGCATAATCTCCTCCAGTTCCATTCATGTTGACATAAGTGTTGGATATTCATCCTTTCTGATCACTGAGTAATATTCCACTGTATATATGGACCACATCTTCTTTATCCATTTGTCTGTTGAAAGACATCTTGGCTCCTTCCACAGTTTGGCTATCATGGACATTGCTTCTATGAACATTAGGGTGCATATGGCTCTTATTTTCAATACATCTGTATCAATACCAGTAATGCAATTGCTGGGTCATAGGATAACTCTATTTTTTAATTTTTTGAGGAACCTCCACACTGTTTTCCAGAGTGGCTGTACCAACTTGCATTCCCACCAACACTTTCTCCACAACCTCTCCAAAATTTGTTGTTTCTTGCCTTGTTAATTTTTGCCATTCTAACTGGTGTAAGGTATCTCAATGTGGTTTTGATATGTATTTCCCTGATGGCTAATGATGATGAATATTTTTTCTTGTGTCTGTTAGCCATTTGTATGTCTTCTTTTGAGAAGTATCTGTTCATGTCTTCTGCCCATTTTTTGACTTGATTGTCTGTTTTTTGGGTGTTGAGTTTCAGAAGTTCCTTATAGATCTTGGATACCAGCTCTTTATCTGTAGTGTCATTTGCAAATATCTTCTCCCATTTATATTTATCTCTTATTTACCATTTTCTTCTCTCTTGAATGTTGGAGTTGTCATTACACTTTCAAACCATGATTGCCTTGCTTTTGTGTGTTTTCTTCGAGTCTGTGCTTCAGCCAGGAATCATTATATTCTCAGAATTTTACCAGCCTTTTATAAATATGTTAAATTGGCATGGGGCACTATGGACAGTGACTATCATAGTACCTTCACCAATATTCTGAGCCCAGAATGAAATGAAGAAACGTGAATGTGATGATTTGATTTAGATGACTAGGTAACATCCAGGATTACCTAGACATTTAAAAACAATTGCAGTCAACTATTAATTTCTGGCTTTTTCCACACTGACTGTTGTAGTCTATAAATTTATAGCTGGTGCACCTGATCTCTGTGGACATGATGAACCAGAGCATAAATTTTCCAAAGTTCTTTTGCCCTCACACACAAGTCTGGCCAGCTCCCCTCCATCTACTGGACCCTGCCCATAAACCACCAGACATAAAGCATCCTGGGTAATTGAAAAAAAATAAAGCTGTTTCTAAGTTGCTGTCAGTAACCACATTATTCTCTAGAATTACAGGCAAAAAGTATTTACCACTTCCTGCTTTTTCTGGCTGACTCATCATTGACAGTGAATAGGAGAGCTTGATAAATACTTTGAAAGTTCTGACCTCTGGTTTTAAAAACTTAAAGAGGATAGCTTAGCACAGTCAAAGAGGAGTGAGCGATTGAGCCAGTAATCCAACCTCATTGTTTTGACTGCATAGTAATACAACCTACAGTAATTCTGTATTCTAGAATTAAAGAAAGAAGCTTAGTGCTATACCAACCTTAATAGGAACCTGGGATTTTACTGGTTTCAGTGCTTGCCTAATTACTTGTCTGTCTCCATCTTTTCCCCATCTCCCCATCCCCTCCACCCACTTTGTCCCTTGTCCTGTTCCTGCAGACACAAAGGACATGAGTGAATTTGAGACTGAAGGCTTCTTTGCTTTGCATCACCGCCGAGGAGCCATCAAACAGGCCAAAGTCCACCATGTCAAGTGCCATGAGTTCACCGCCACCTTTTTCCCACAACCCACATTTTGCTCTGTCTGCCATGAGTTTGTCTGGTATGGTAACTTGGCATTTCACTCCGAACTTCAGCTTGTGCCTTGTGTCCGGTCCTCTCAACCTGTCATGCCCAGCATGTGCCTCCCTCAGGGCAGTGTGCCAGCATAAGCACTGCATGGAGGGATGAGGCTTAACGAGTGTGAATCTATACAGTATTTTCATAATATGACTCCTCTAGAGAAAGGAAGCCAGCTCTGGCAGAAAAAGTTTTCAAGAACTTTAGCTTCTGATTAAATGGGGGCCACTCGGGGAAAGAGGGAAGGACAGAAGAGGGAAACATCTTTACTGCTGGCACAGTTTTACAGTGGATACTTCTACCACCTTGATAGCCCAACTGTGCTGTTACTAATGTGTGTGAAATGCAAGACTTTTGCTTTGGAGCTAATGGGTTTAGATGTTTACAGGGCTCTTGGGCATCTTAGCAGCCCTCAGACAGAGATCGGTTCAAGCCTCAGTAAGCACACAGCAAAGACGATGGGACTGTGGAGACTTGAAATGACTCCTGTCTCTGGTCTCTGCCTCCTTGCCTCTTGGTAGGGTGTTTTTTACTTTGGGCTGCTTCAGAATCCATCAACTCACCACTCCAGTCTAACTAGGGAATACAAAGGTCAAATAGAATTTTGATGGATTTCCTCCAGCTGTTTCCATTGAATGATTAGAATTGTCTTCCTTTCTAATAATGAGCGTTTCTCAGGAATGAGTCTTAAGCTCGAGAATTTAGTAGTTGCAAATATTCTCAGATACCCAGAAAGAGGAAACAACATAGTGTATAGATATCTTTGCTTATCTCTACTGAGCTTAGAGAGACAATGAATTTTTTTAAGTGTAGGACATGGAAATTTGCTACTAGGAGCCTGTGATGCATTTTCAGTCTTGTATTTTCATCTCTACATGTTTGTTTAGAAAAAACATGAATGAGAGGAGAAACACAGTTTCTCATTTAATTATCAGATTTTACCAAAGCAGTTTAAGTTAAAAAAAAAAAAAAAAAAAACAATACATGTTAACACTTTCATCCAGTGACAGACCAGGGCTGTTGATCAGTGAATGCTCTGTGATACTAGGAAGCTATGGGATCTTGTTTGAATGTTTATGGTGCTGCTGTTGACGCAAACCTCCAAGTAAGCCAGACATGTGCTTTATTGCAGGGGTCTGAACAAACAAGGCTACCAGTGTCGACGTAAGTAAAAAGGATTTCTGTTGTATTATTGTCATTCTTTTTATTTTGTTTTTCCTTAACTTCTGAAAATCTTAAGTTGCAATTATTTCTTTTCAGAGTGTAATGCAGCAATTCACAAGAAGTGTATCGATAAAGTTATAGCTAAATGCACGGGATCAGCCATCAATAGTCGAGAAACCATGGTAGGTGTTCGGGTTCCTCTTTCTGTCTGGAATATGGTCATTTTATCCTAACATTAAATTTTACAGCCCACTAATTCTTTTTAGTATTGCCTGAGCTTGAATGCTTAAGCTTATCAAAGAACAGCAATCTCCATAAAACACTTTCCTCTTCAGGAATGATTATTCCTAAGATCCAAAACCAGGGGATAAGTACGAAAAACAAAATAAGACTATTGATGACTCTACCTTTTCCAGGAAATCATGATAGAGAGTGCCCAGAAAACAGTTTTGGTCAATTATATGAAAACAAATCTTGTGGCATCTATAGCTAGAATGGACAGTTAAGGATTAGAGGCAAATGATGACAAAATACAGATGCAGGCATTTACAAGGTTAGTGTGAGATGCAACAGGAAGTACAATTCTTATGTTGAGAGGCAAGTGTTACTTTCATAATGAACTTTAAGACCTATGGCAAAAGGACAGGTTAGATGTTACCCTGTAGGGAAGGGAAGCAGAGCTGGAGAGTCAGGCATACTTTCTTTCTTCATTCAACAGATATTTAGTGTGTATGTAATACATGGAAGATACTATGCTACTATGTACAATGCAAAACAGAGCACAAAACAGATCTGGTCTTGCCTTTATAGAACTTACTGTAAAATTAGGGAAACACATAATTAATAAACAGCAATGTACTTTTTCCATTTATATTAAATAACCAGCAAGGTGTGATGATGGAGAAAAATTGAGTGACCTACATAAACCTAAGTTAAGGGAATCTCCCAGGTGAGCATTTAAGCTGGGAGCTAAGGGTAAAGGAGCCAGCTATATGACCAGCAGGAGGAAGCAGCCTCCAGACAGAAAAGGCCCCAAGGAGGAAAGGGTCGGCATGTTCTAGGAACTAAAATGAGACCATGCAGCTGGAACAGCAAGGGTAAGAAAGTGAATCGAATACGAAGTTGGGGAACTTGGCAGGACCTAGATTAGATTTTTATTTTTTTAAGACCCTGGAGAAGTGGTTGGATTTTATTTGACCTATAGTGGAAGCCCACATGGTGACTGATATAGGGGAAATTGTGGGCTGAGGTGTGAACGTAAAAACCAGAGGTGACTGGAGATGTCCTCTCAAGGAAAAAGGTTGATGGCTTGTACCAGTATGGTAACAATGGAGAGGGAACAAAGTGATCAGGTTTTGGGGTGATTTTCTTGTTAGAAATGACTGGATTTGTCAATGGATTGGAAGTGGAAAATAAAAAAGAGGAAAATAAAGATGATGCCTTAGTTTCTGTCTTGAACAGTGGGGAAGTGGCAGAACCATTAAGAAAGTAAGACTGAAGGAGAAATTGATATTTCAGTTCTTAATAAGTCCAGCTGAGATGCCCGTGGACATCCAAGTGGGGGTATCAAGTGGACAATATTACATGCATTTGGAATTCACAGGAACCAGTAGACCAAATATATAAATTCCCCAAAGGAACCTAAAGTTGCATGTTAGGTAGAAGAGAAGGAGCTTGTGATAAAGTCTAAGAGTTCATATAGGGCCTTCGTATGTTTAGAGTACATGAGGTTACAGAAACCAGAAAGCAAAGGGCTCAGTTGCGTTCAGTGCAGTTAAGAAGTTGAGAAAAATGAGGACCCCGTGGAGATCTCCAGAGCCCTTGATTGAAGAAATTTCAGAAAATCGTAGAGGTGTTTGCTTCACTGACCAACACTGATGGTCACTGAGAGTTGGTGACATGGAAACAATTTATGTGCTAATATCATCAGGAATATTAACCTGAAGCTCATTGAAGTAGGACAGTCTCTGAAAGGAGTTGAAACAAAGGGATGGGAATATCCCAGTTGCTAGAGAGAGAGGAGAGATGGATGAAGCTAGAGAGAAAGCAACAATCAAAGCAGTTAAGGAGGAAGAAGTCCACCCTTGGCAAGAGGGGATGATGTCTAAAGCCCATGTGGAGATGGGTCTCTGACAGACAGATGGTTGGTTCATCAATTGTAACAGAAAGGGAGGAGGTGATTGCCGATGATGGTGGATTGTAGATGTGGGGGAAGGCAGATGAGAGAGCTTCCCTGAGACAGCTTACCCTCAGTGTCATCTGAAGGTTGGGGGGAGGAAGAAGAGAAGGCCGCAAGTGGCTTTGAGGAGAAAGGACCTGTGAGAGAATTATCTTGGGATGGAAAAGCAAGGTGGTTAGAGAAGAAGAGTGGGGTTGCTGAGGACCATGCAAAGTCGGCCTGAGTTTCAGGGGCCAACCTGCCCAGGTGTGTGATTTTCTCCAGCCAAGGGGCAGGCACAGAGAAGGCTAATTGGCTGGGTTCTGTAGAGCAGAGTTTCTTTTAAAATTTAGAGTTAGAAGGGGACAGTCTCCTATTAAAAGTGACTCTGCTAAGGCTCAAAGAGGTTAAAGTAGTTTGCAGTCAGTCACATTTGATATAAGTAGCTGGCCTGGGACAAAATTTCAGATCTCAGTCTCCCAGAGCAGTGTGATAGACTCCCCCCGCCGAGTTTTATTAAGCAGTCATTGGCATATATCACTGTATCCATTTAAGGCATACAGGATGATGGTTTGACTTGTGTATACTGTGAAACGATCACCACAATAGGTTCAGCTAACATCTGTCATCTTACATAGATCCAATAAAAAGAGAAAACAAGATTTCTTCTTGTGATGAGAACTCTTAAGATCTACTCTCTGAACACCTTCCCTGTATATTGCACAGCAGCGTTAGCTGTGGTCACCATGCCGTACCTTCTCTCCCTAGGACTTACTTATCTTATAAACAGAAGTACCTTTTGACCACCTTCCTCCACTTCCACCTTCCTCCCACCCCCTACCTCTGCAAACCACAAGTCTGATCTCTTTCTACTTGTTTGGTGGGATTTTGTTTTGTTTTGTTTTTTGTTTTGTTTTTGTTTTATTTTTTTTTGGATTCCACATATAAGTGAGATCATGTAATATTTGTCTTTCTCTGACAAGTGTTTTGTTTCTTTAAATGAAATTAGCACCTCCCAACCTACGTCCTGCTCTCTCTACGTGATGCCTTCAGTTTTCCTGGGAAAATCACAGATTATAAGAATGACTGTTAGCTTCAATAGCTTTCCCTGGAAACAGAATGAGAGCCACAAGTGCAATTTAAAATTTTCAGGTATCCTCGAATAAAAATTGAGGAGATAGTTTACATTATTTTTCTCATAAAAAATCTTCAGAATCCAGAATGTGCTTTACACAGATAGCGTATTATCTTGTCATCTTGCACAGACTCACGTGGCCCATGTGGCTAATTGGAAAATACAAATCTATAGTCTTTTCCAAACATATTTGGAACTATTTTGAGCTCGGGGTCAAAATTTGAGGAAATTTGAATTCTTCCAGCCCGGACCTTGACATAAATTGTTCATATTTGTATGGAAATGTTTATACAAAATAAGATCTGAAAATTATTTTTTCTTGGTTGAAAATGGCTAAGATAAATTCAGAGTAACGTTTGAACAATTCTAAACAGCTGTTCCAACGACCCGATGCTAGCCAACATCCTCAGTGGAAATATTAGATATATCACTGATAATGAAAAAGCTTAAGGCTTCGTGGCTGTGCACATTCCCAAGGAAATTGTTTAATTAAAAACTTCTGAGGAGATTATAAGTCTTAAGTAAAACTTTCTATATGACACAAGAATATTGGTATTCTCACCAGGAATCAAACCTTATGGTTCTGTTATTGCTGTTGTTCACGTGATATGTTTGGCTAAAGGAGAGAATTTCAACTCTGGAAAACAAAACAAAACATCCTGTAATATATCAGCTACCAGCACCCCTCTCCCATCTCCTAACTCATCACCTTGACTTTGAGAGAAAGAGGATAGGCTGATTCTGACTTCAGGCTTATAGATGTCCCAGCTCACAGCTGTGGGACCTAAACAAGGGTCTTTTTTTTTTTAAGATTTTATTTATTATTTGACACAGAGAGAGAGATCACAAGTAGGCAGAGAGGCAGGCAGAGAGAGAGAAGGAAGCAGGCTCCCTGCTGAGCAGAGCGCCCGATGCAGGGCTCGATCCCAGGACCCTGGGATCATGACCTGAGCTGAAGGCAGAGACTTAATCCACTGAGCCAGCCAGGTGCCCCCCTAAACAAGTGTCTTGCCCTCTCTGTGCCTATGTTCCTCATTTATCAACTGAGGACTGTAATAAAGGCTCCTGCAAGGGGGTATTTGCAATATCACCTGTGTAAAAGATAATACATGTGACATATTTATCCACAGCACCTGGCAGGACCTGTCACCTGCTGCTCACCCCCTCCAGTCCATGCGTAATAGCTATGAAATTCTCCATACTTAGGCTTTTATAGTAGTAAACCTGAAACAGGGTTTCCCCTGGAGGAGGCATTATATAACATCTTCCAAAGGTTAGAGTCCTAGTTCTGAGTTGAAAAAGAAAAGGCAGTATGTATACTAAAATAGGAAGGGCAGTGCAGTGTTCACCCAGATCCCATTTAGATAAATAATCCCAGTCCCCCCTTCTGAGGATATTAGCCTACCCGTGAGAATGCCTCAAACCTCAGCGTATTCCTGGTTACTTGATGTGTGTCTATCGCACACAGTCCCCTTGCCCGGAGGAGCTAATGGCTGCCCGCCTTCTTTGGCCATGTATGTAAGGCTTGACGAGTAAAGCATCCCAGAGAATGGAAGCGCACACCGTTCCAGTGTTTTTAGTGTCTGTTAGGCTAGAGCAGCTGCTAAGACACCAGAGGCTGAGAACCAGGAACTTGCACGTGGTCACATGCTCTCTCTTCTTTCAGTTCCACAAGGAGAGGTTCAAAATTGACATGCCGCATAGATTTAAAGTCTACAATTACAAAAGCCCGACCTTCTGCGAGCACTGTGGGACACTGCTGTGGGGCCTGGCCAGGCAGGGACTCAAGTGCGACGGTGAGTCCAGCGGGAAATGAGCGTGGGCCCCATACGGAACCCCAGCAGAGTGGCTTTGCAGCTTTAATGGAGAGCAGGAGGAGAAGAGAGAGCACAGAGGGTTGACTTCTCCCGCTAGCCCAGATGACCCTGGGATCAGAAATCTGAAGTTCCCAGGACAGCAGGCCACTGCCCTTCTTTCCTGTCCATCTCCAACACCATCATCCTGGCATCCCAGAGAAGTGCAAACCTGCTCACGCTCCATGTTAAGTCTCCTGGCCTGTCACCCTTCTTTTGTACCTCGTGCTGGGAAGAGAGGAAGATGGCACTTTCCCTGGGACCTGCCCTGCTGTCTCCTGGTGTTCCTGGCCTGCCCCTTCTGACCCTGGCCATTCAAGCTATGCCCCCACCAATCTTCCTCACACCTTAAGATTCTCTCTGTAGCCCACCGAGAAGCAAGCCTGGGACATCTGCTTGGCTGGCGGATGGTCCTGCACATAGGCGTTCCGACTTAGACTGGAGGGTCGATGCCCAAAGCATGCCCAGTAGGCGGCCCAGCCCAGCACTGACCATTATGTCCCCTCCTTTGATCTTCCTTAAAGGCTGGCATTGCAGCAGGCCTGACTGAGCTTCTCAGACCTGCCCTGAAGAAAGCAAAAAGCATATTCTTGCTCTAAAAGTTCAAATTTCTAAGGCAATAACCTTTGGAAACTGAGATCTGTTACACCAGGATTCTGCAGTAAGGAGGGAAACTCCAGTAGGGCACTTGTGCCTTCTGCGCTGGGAGGGAAGGTGGGGCAGCAGGGCTAGACATTCAGAAAGGAGGGCATCTGGTTGCCGCAGAGGTCTTTCTATTTCGAATTATTAAATATGGAAGCTGCTTTGCTTTTTCTTGGCTGTCCCATTTTGTTTTACGCCGCTGGCTTCATCTTTTACAGTTCTTATCCTTTAGGTGATGAAGGCGAGGGTCACCTTCAACAGCCTTCTCTTCCTCATGCCCACCGTGCTCATGTGTCTGGTGAAGTCTGCAGTGGTGTCTTGTAGAGATGGGGAGGGTTAGGTTTTCACATGCGGTGAAAATTCTCCTTAATCATCCCTTAGGAACCCCACTGTGCACCTTGCTCTCTACACCAGTTCGAGAGCACACGGGGGCCCTGGTACTCTGTGGAGTATCCTTATCTTTAGGCGTTCACAGGCAAGAGTAACTTCAGAATTGAACGAGCAGGCTTGAGCAGTCGGATCCCCTCTGCGTGTTCCCCGGGTCCTCTGATGGTCTCCCTCATAGGGCAAGTTCCTTTGCCCTGGAGCCTGAGCACCCCACCTGCCCAGTGGTGCCAACAGCCTGACTGATGTCTCTGAGCTCAGAACGTCCATGAGGGTTCCTTGCCATTGTTTCACGACGCACACACCTGCTCTGTTCCATCCCCCCTAACATTCTTTCTCCCCATCCCTTCTCTTTCTCTCCTCCCTCTCCTCCTACAGGCCAGGCAGCCCCTCTCCTCTCCCCCCTCCTCTCTTCCCCCCTTTCCTCCCCTCCCTGTCCTCCCCAACACCCTCTGCTCCCGAGGCTGACACCAACAGACATCACTGTGTCCTTGCCCCCCATGCCCTTGACATTACCTCCCCTTCCAATCTACTCTTTGGGCTCTGTTCCTCTGCCTTGGCCCTGTCTTTCTGTCTTGTTCTCTCCTAAGCCACCTTCCTAAATAAGGCCTGCCGTCATCTTCTCTCTCTCTTTTTTTTCTCCACTTTAATTCCCATGAAAATCACCATCCAAAGGGACTGTTTGCACTCAAAGAGATCAAGTTATCACCTAATAGGTCAGTAACAGAGACATACGACATTATCAGAGTGGGAAGGGGACCTGCCTTTATGGGAGTGTGTCTGAGAAAAGCTTAGGTCCAGCTACCATGTTTCAAAAACAAAGTGAAACTCTCCAACCCCCCCACACTCAGTCCTTGTTCGCTGCCTCCCTTCGGCGTGTGGTAAAGAGTAAGGAAATGCAGCAAGGGCTGCCCAGTGTGCAGCCTGCCTCCAGTCCAGTCAGGAGTGATGCTAAATTCAGAAGGGCAGAGTGCTCTCAGCAGCAGCACTGTTACTGTATTACAGAGTTTAGATATACATAGAAGATTTCACTTAGAACGGATTTTGGTTATCTCAATGCATATAGACTGGGACAAGTACTAGTCTATACTTACACAGAAAATGCTAGTTTATTTTTATTAAGAACTATCTGAGAAGAATAAGCTAGTTAAAACCAGAGGCTGAAGCCTGCTAAAATTTCACTTAAATATTTTAAAAACATATCTCATTGGAATAAATAATGAAGATGAAATAGAAGTATTTGTTGAGTACTTATTTAGTGCCAATCACTGTGCTAAGTTCTTTGCACACAAATGGGCTAATAAACCGGTGTGGGTAAAAGTGCATTATTTTATAGCCTGTCCTGCCTACTGCCTTATAAAAACCCCTACTGAGAGATTCTGATAGAATGAAATAGGACTTGAGAATAGAATTCTATCAGCCAGAGTTTGGAAATCTTAAGTTACTTTTTTTATTGTAATGGCAATATTTTATAAGCGCAATTTTGGTATTCTAAACCAACAACATGAAGTTGTGGTTGTCTTTATACAGATGGACAGGTGTACACACATCCCAATCCAAGATAGCTCATGGCATCACAGTGAGTGGGGGGTGAACCTTTCTTGTGCTGTTTTCGGGACTAATGAATCAGAATATTCCCCCAGGATCATAGGTCTGTATAAGTCATTTGGTTGAACTGGCTCAACTCTGTGACAGGATGAAGATGAGGTCTCCGGGCCACTTTCTGTCCTCCCCCGCTAGCCCCTAAGCTCAGACCACCCCGATCCTTTCCATTTCAGTTCTGCTGGCGGAGGTTGCACCCTGGGCTTCAACCTAGAGGGAGAGAAGCTCCTTGGGGTCCATGTGGGAAAGGGGTTGTTTGGGCCCCAGTCCAGAGTGGGAGTAAATCACCTTGCATCCCAGCATTGCACATTTCCCCCTAGAGAGCCAGCATCACGTTTTTCTCTCAGCAGGGGCACAGTGTAAATGCATACTCCCCTATCAGCAAGCCTCTGGTTCTGACTCAAGTGGGAGTCATTCCCCAGCATCAAACAGAGGAACATCTGGTCTGTGGTAGTCTTGGCAAAGGGAGGTGGAAGCAAAAAGGGATCATAAAAATACTGCCCTAATTTATTTGTATGCAGTGTCTCCTTCTGCTGGGAGGATGGCTCTAGATATTTACCAGTTGTCCCTCAACATATGTGTACCTACAACAGTCCTGTGAAAAGTCCACTCAGTGAGTTCTGGTGCTTTTGCTCAGTGTCTCTTTCTCCTTTTCAGCATGTGGCATGAACGTCCACCACAGATGCCAGACAAAGGTGGCGAACCTTTGTGGCATAAACCAGAAGCTAATGGCTGAAGCACTGGCGATGATTGAGAGCACTCAACAGGTAGGAAAGGGATTTAGGTTGAGTTCCTGCGATTTCAACTCAGCAAGGACCAGTCCAGTCCTTTGGCCCTTAGAGCTGTGGGACAACATGGGGTCTGTCCCTGAGCCCCTGTCTTCCCCTTGACTTTCATCCACATATGCCTTTTTATTTAATACATTTGAATTGCATAGTTCTTGAGAAGATCTTAAATCCTTTGTGGGATAAGCAGGAGCAGAAACAAATTCATTAAGATTATTGAGGATTTATTACCAGCTTTATACTTATATCCTTGCTAGAATCATCCCTAAAATGAGCACAGAACATGGAGTCCAGGGAAACTTCTGCCTTGCCGTTTACTCATGTGCACTAGCATGTTGAATTTACCTATCCAAGAACAAAACCTCTTTTAAGACTTGGTGTTGTCTATGAAAGCTATTTTTCCATCCATTGACCTTCCATTCTTATTTGTGACTGAATGATGTAGATAGCATAGGAATACTGTTTTTCTGAAAATAAATAAATTGAAAAAATTTAAAAAAAAAAAACAGCCACCCCCCCACCCCCCACCAACCCCGGCAATAGATTCCTCCAGGGTATGGAATCCTAAAGGAGTGGCTAAAGGAAAGAAGAATGTTGGTTTTCTAATGCATTTAGGAATGCTAAATGGATCTCATTCCCAAAAGCAACAGGCTGAGCTGTCCCGGCTGTAGTGGATGGGCAGGTCAGTGGTCCGACTCTTTGTTTCCACTCCAGGCTCGCTGCTTAAGAGATACTGAACACATCTTCAGAGAAGGTCCAATTGAAATTGGTCTCCCGTGCTCCATAAAAGGTGAAGCTAGGCTGCCATGTGTACCAGCACCTGGGAAAAAAGGTAGCTATCCTGACCCTCAGTGGAATCATTGTCAGTGATTAAGCTTGGTCAACCCTAACCTGAGTCCTCTGCATTTAAGTTCTCCATTTACCTGGTCTGATAGATAAGAGGCTCCTACTTCTTGGAAGTGAAACCAAAATGTGCCCCATTAGGAAAGTGGGTGGGAAGTGGGGGCAGGGAAAAAATGGGATAGGTCTCTTTCCGTAGAATTTTAGAATGGTACTTCCTGTCACTGTAAAAGGTTTTGCAAAAATAAATCTACCATAAATCTCAGTGGAGGGAATGTCCCAGGAGACCATCTTATTCTGCACCTTTGAGACTTTTTTTTGGAAATTTAAGAATAGAAATGGGGAAGAACAGCGGGACCTCAACATTTATCACTATGGAAGTTTACCCAGCCTACTTTCTGAAAGTAATTCATGAGAGGATATGGCTACATGAACCTGGAACTGAATAATTTCAGCATACTTTAGAAAGTACAGGTTTCCCCCCCCCCCAACTATTCTAAAGTATAATAATTCTGTGAAACCTTTTTTTTAACTGAAGTATAATTAATATACAGCATTGCTTAGTTTCAGGTGTACAACATATTGATTCAACAACTCTGTGTATTACTCATTGCTAATCTGTCACCATACAGTGTTACAATGTTACTGACTATATTCCCTATGCTGTACTTTTCATCTCTGCTACTTATTTTGTAACTGGAATTCTATACCTCTTAATCCCCTTATTTCACCTGCTTCCCCACCCACCTCTCCTTTGGCAACTACCAGTTCTCTATATTTAAGTATGTTTTGTTTTGTTTCTTAGATTCCACATATAAGTGAAATCATATGATATTTGTCTTTCTCTGACTTATTTCATTCCATAATACCCTCCATATCCATTGTTGTCATAATGGCAAGTGCTCATTCCTTTTATGGCTGAGAAATATTCCATTTTATTTATTTATATTTATACCATATCTTCTTTATGGATTCATCTATTGATGGGCACTTAGTTTCCTCCCAGCCTATTGTAAATAAGGCTGCAATAAACCTAGGAATGCATATATCTTTTTGAGTTAGTGTTTTCATTTTCTTTAAATACCCAGTAGTAGAATTTCCAGATCATATGATGGTTCTATTTTTAATCTTTTGAGGAACCTCCATATTGTTTTCCACAGTGGCTACACCTGTTTTCATTTCCACCACCAATGTATGCGGGTTCCTTTTCCTCTACATCCTTGCCATTGTGGTCTTGATTTGCATTTCCCTGGTTGATGATATTCAGCATCTTTTCATGTGTCTCTTGGTCATCAGTGTGTCTTCTTTAGAAAAGTGTCTGTTCATGTCCTCTGCCCATTTTTAATACTTGGGGTTTTTTTTTGTTTTTGTTTTTGTTTTTGTTTTGGTCGTGAGTTATAGAAGTTCTTTATATATTTGGGATATTAACCCCTTATCAGATATATCTTTTGCAAACATCTTCTTCCATTCACTGGGTAGCCTTTTTGTTTTGTTTATGGTTTCCTTTGCTGTGCAGAAGCTTTTTTATTTTGGTGTAGTCCCAATACTTTATTTTTGCTTTTGTTTCCCTTGCCCAGGAGACAGATCCATAAACATGTGGCTAAGACTGATGTCCAAGAGATTACTGCCTGTGTCTTCTTTTAGGAGTTTATGGTTTTAGGTCTGACACTTAGGTTTCAATCCATTGTGAGTTTATTTTTGTGCATGGTATAAGAAAGGAGTTTTGTTCTTTTGCGTGTAGCTGTTCAGTTTTCCCAGCACCATTTGTCGAAAGGACTATTTTTTAAAAAAGAAAGAAAAAACTATTTTTCCCCCATGGTATATTCTGGCCTCCTATGTCATAAATTAATTGACCATATAGGTAAGTTTTTTATTTCTGGACCCTCTATTCTGTTTCATTGATCTATATGTCTGTTTTTGTGTGAGTACCAAACTGTTTTGATTATTACAGCTTTGTAATGTATCTTGAAATCTGGGATTGTGATACCTCCAGCTTTGTTCTTCGTCCTCAAGATTGACTTGGCTATTCAAGGTCTTTTGTGAATCCATACAAATTTTAATATTATTTGTCCTAGTTCTGTGAAAAATGCTGTTGGTATATTGATAGGGATTACACTGCATCTGTAGATTGCTTTGGGTAGTGTGGACAATTTAACAGTGTTAATTCTTCCAAGCCATGAGTGCAGAATATCTTTCCATTTGTTCAGTCATCTTCAATTTCTTCCATCAGTGTTTTATAGTTTTTAGAGTACAGGTTTCACCTCCTTGGTTAAATTTATTCCTAAGTATTTTATTCTTTTTGATGCAATTGTAAATGGGATTGTTTTCTTCATTTCTTTTTCTATTACTCCGTTATTAGTGTATAGAAAAGCAACAGATTTCTGTATATTAATTTTGCCTTTTCTTGACTTTCTTTTCATTAGTTACAATAGTGTTTTGATGCAGTCTTTACAGTTTTCTAAAATAGTATATCATTTGCAGATAGTGACAGTTTTACCTCTTCCTTATCAATTTGGATGGTATTCATTCCTTTTTCTTTTCTAATGGCGACAGCTAGGACTTCCAGTACTGTGTGGAATTAAAGTGGCTTGAGTGTACATCCTTATTTGTCCTGATCTCAGAGAAGAAGATTTTAGTTCTTCACCATTGAGTATGATGTTAGCTGTGGGTATGTCATGTGTGGTCTTTATTACATTGAGGTGTTCCCTTTAAACTCACTTTGTTGAGAGTTTTTATCATGAATGAATGTTGTTTTTTATTTTGTCAAATGCTTTTTCTGCATCTGTTGAGATGACCACGAGGTTTTTATCCTTCCTCTTGTTAATGTGGTATGTCCCATTGATTGATTTGTAAATACTTAGCTATTCTTGCGTCCTTGGAATAAAAGCTATTTGATTGTGGTGAATGTTTTTTCTAATGTGTTGCTGAATTCAGTTTGCTGATATTTTTTGAAGATTTTTGCATCTAAGTTAATCAGAGCTATTGGCCCATGGTTTTCTTTTTTTGGTATCATATTCGCCTGGTTTGGGTATCAGGGTAATCTTGGCTCATTGAATGAATTTGGAAGTTTTCTTCCTTGTATATTTTTTAATAGTTTGAGAAGAATAGGTATTAAAACCTCTTTAAATGTTTGGTAGAATTTCCCCTGGAAAGCCATCTGGTCCTGGAGTTTTGCTGGGAATTTTTGACTACTGATTCAATTTGATTACTAGTAATCAGTCTGTTTGGATTTTGTATATCCTCAAGATTCAGTCTTGGAATACATTTCTAGGAATTTATCCATTTCTTCTAGGTTGTCCAGTTTGATGGCACTCCATTTTTCATAATTTTTTTAAATAATCATTTGTATATCTGTGGTGAAAGTTGTTATTCTTCTTCATTTGATTTTGAGTCTTCTTTTTCCTTGATGATTGTGACTAAAGGTTTATCAATTTTGTTTACCTTTTCAAAGAACCCTCTCTTGGTTTCATTGATTTTTTTATTATTTTTTAAGTCTCTACTTAATTTATTTCTTCTCTAATCTTTATATTTCCTTCCTTCTACTATCTTTGGGCTTTGTTTTTGTTTTTCTAGCTCCGTTAGGTGTAAGGTTACGTTATTTATTTGGGATTTTTCTTATTTCCTGAGATAGGCCTGTATTGCTATAAAGTTCCCTCTTAGAACTGCTTTTGCTATGGCCCCAAAATTTAGATCATTGTCTTTTTGTTTTTATTTGTCTCCATGAATTTCTGAGTTCCTCTTTGAGTTGCTGACCCATTTGTTGTTTAGGAGTATGTCCTTCAGCTCTATGTGTTCATGTTTTTTCCAGATTATTTTCTTTTAATTGATTTCCAGTTTCATACCACTGTGTTCAAATGGAGGCTTAATCTGACTTCAGTATCCTTAAATTTATTGACGTGTGTGTGTGTGTGTGTGTGAACTAACATGTGATGTATTCTGAAGCCATTGTGGTTGGAATGGAGGCTTGATCTGACTGCAGTATCCTTAAATTTATTGACTTTTTTTGTGTGAGTGAACTAATGTGATATATTCTGGAGAATGTCCCATATGTATTTGAGAAGAATGGGTATTCTACTGTTTTGGGTGGAAGTGTTCTGTATATATCTTGTTACATCCATCTGCTCTAATATATTGTTCAAAGCCACTGTTTCCTTATTGACCTTTTATCCATTGATAGAAGTGGTATATTAAATTTCCCTACTATTATTGTATTACTATCAATTTCTCCCTTTACATGTTAATATTTGCTTTATTCAATTTGGTACTACAATGTTGGGTGCATAAATATTCATAATTTTATGTCCTCTTGTTGGATTGATTCCTTTATCATTATGTAGTGCCCTTCTTTGTCTTGATGCAGCCTTTGTCTTAAAGTCTGTTTTGTCTGATATAAGTATTGCTACCCCAGCCGTTTTTTTTTTTTCCTTCTTTTTGCATGGCATATGTTTTCCCAGACTTCATTTTCAGTCTGTATGTGTCTCTAGGTCTGAAGTGAGTCTCTTGTAGGCAGCATATAGATGGATCTTTTTTTTTTTTAACCATTTAGGCATGCTATGACCTTTTTATTGGAGCATTAGTACATTTACCTTTAAGGTAATTATTGACAGGTGTACTTATAGCCATTTTGTTAATTGTTTTCTAGCTGTTTTTATACTTTTTCTCTATTTTTTTCTTTCCTCCATTATTCTTTCATTGTGATTTGATGCCTTTCTTTAGTATTACACTTGGATTCTTTTCTCTTTACTTTTTGTATATCTATTATAGGCTTTTGATTTGCTTACCATTGAGTTCATATATAACATCTTATGTGTGCAGCAGTCTATATTATGGTCACTTAAGTTCAAACACATTCTAAAAGCACTGAATTCTTACTCCTCCCCTTTATGTATAGGATGTATAGGATGTCATACCTTATACCTTTTTATTTTGTGAATACCTTGACTCATTTTTGTAGATATAATTGATTTTACTACTTTTTTGTTCTAACCACCATACTGGCTTCATAAATAATAAATCTACTACCTTTACTATATATTGGCTTTTACTAGTGAAATTTTTTCCTTTCATAATTTTCTTCTCACTGAAGAACTCCCCCTTAACATTTCTTATAAAGCTGGTTTAGCAGTAATGAACTCCTTTAATTTTAGTTTGTCTGGAAAACTCTCTATCTCTCCTTCTATTCTGAATGATAGCCTTACTGGATAGACTATTCTTGGTTGCAGGCTTTCTTCTTTCAACACTTTGAATATATCATGCCACGCCCTCTGGCCTGCAAAATTTCTGCTGAAAAATCAGTTGATAGCCTTATAGGGTTTCCCTTGTTTGTAACTGTTCTCTTTTCTCTTGATGTTTTTAAGATTTCTCTCTTTATCATGACTTTTTGCCATTTTAATCATTATGGGTCTTATTGTGGACCTCCTTGGGTTCATCTTGTTTGGGGCTCTCTTTGCTTCCTGGGCTAAAAAGCTTATTTTCTCCCCAGAATAGGATAGTTTTCAGCTATTATTTCTTCAAATATATTTTCTGTCCCCCTTTTTCTTTCTCCTCCTTCTGGAATCCCTACAATGCAGTGTTATAATTCTTAATGGTGTTGCCAAGTTCCCTAAATTATTTTTTATTTTTTATTTTTGCTATTCAGCTTGCTTGCTTTCCATTACTCCCCTTTTCAGATTGCTCATCCCTTTCAGATAGCACTCTCTGACCTACTCTTGATTCCCTCTAGTGTATTTTTATTTCAGTTATTATATTATAAAGCACTGACTGGTTCTTATTTTATATTTTCTGTCTCCTTGATGAAGATCTCACTGAGACATCCACTGTTTTCTCAAGTCTGGTTGTATCTTTATGACTACTACTTTGAATTCTTTATCAAGAAAACTGCTTGGGGCACCTGGGTGGCTCAGTGGGTTAAAGCCTCTGCCTTCGGCTGAGATCATGATCCTGGGGTCCTGGGATCGAGCCCCGCATCAGGGCAGGGAGCCTGCTTCCCTCCCTCTCTCTGCCTGCCTCTATAAATAAATAAAATCTTTAAAGAAAAAAACAGAAAGAAAGAAAACTGCTTATCTCCTTTTCATTTTAGCTCTTTCACTGTGATTTTGTCCTTTTCTTTCATTTGAGATCTCTCTCTGTCTCATTTTGTCTGTGTTTGTTTCTGCATATTAGGCATTCAACTACATCTCCTGGTCTTGAAAGTAATGGCCTTGATGAAAAGAGGTCCTATGGTGTCATGAAGTGCAATTCCCCGGGTCATAAGAATTAGGAGCTCCAGAGGTGTCCCTGGCTGGACTGTGTGTACCCTACTGGGGAGGCTGAGCCATAATTGCCTTCAGCTGAGCAGGCTGCACTGACCTACTTTGCCTGCTACGGGTGCACGGGGCATGCTTTCTTCCCCAAACGACTGAGAGGCCTGTCTAATGCCACTGTGGGGTTGTTGGTGGGTGGAGTCAACGATCACCCTATCTAGGGTTAACCTTTCTTCCACAGCTGCAGGTTCCCTGAGGGGCATTGATTCCTCCGCGCGCAACTAGGTGAGACTGAATGTCGGAACGAGGGGCGCACTAGTGTGTGAAGTTATCTCCTCTATGCAGATGGGGGTGTTACTTAGGAGTGGTACTGGTCCCTACTGGGTTTTCCTGTGGAGTTGGTGGGGCAAGAGCTGCTTTAGGGAGATGCCTGCTGAAGTGGGCAGGTTGAATGGGGCAGGTCCACAGGTGATTGCTGGGGCAGGTCATGTGGTATTGTCAAGGTAGATGGATCTCTCAATCATCTGGCTCTCTAGGCTTGGGAAGGGAAAGAGATTTCTTTTGGTGCCTGCCAATACCTTTGTTACCAGAGAAATCCCCTGAAGATCTCTGACTCTCCTGCACACATTCTAAGATTAATCCATAGATCTTGATGTATCCCCCAGGCATTTTTTTAACTGCTGCTTCTGTGCTGTCTTGAGCCAAGTTATTATGATGGTTCTTTAAGTTATGTATGATAGGGATTCAGTTTCGTGTCACCCTCCTGCCCTCCCCAGAGTTAAGGCTGCTGATTTTTAAAGCTCCTAGTTTCAAGGCCTATAGGTTTTCCAAGCTAAATGTTATTGACATTTGTCTTCTCAGTATAGGCCTCCATGCCAGGGGTGCCTTCTGTGACATCTGATCCTCTGGCTTCTCTGTGCTTGTGGTGTCCTTCCCATTTGTGGTTAGTCTCACATGGGTTTGGTTCCCAACTGTATCTGTACTCCTTCCATCTTTCTAAATGTGGCCGCCTGACTATAGTCAACTATGGAGGGTCTGTCCTGCCAGTCTTCAGGTCGTTTTCAGTGTTAGTTGCATAGATGTAGCTGTTACCTTGTTGTGCTCTGGGGACGAGGTAAGCTCAAGATCCTCCTTCTCTACCATCTTTCCCATGATACCCCCATGAAATTTTTTGTAAGCAAGAATGGCATAAAGCAAAGGAACAATTACTATTACTTTATATGGAACAATTTTTGAGTATTCCCAGACCCAAAAAAATCACCTTAGGCTTTTCTAATAGCTTAGAACACATATTGCTGACTGAGGCACAGCATATGTGACATCAAGCACAGATGCTCACACAGTTCAAAACTCTGGATGCTGGGGCTGCTGGGCTGCTGAGTGTGGTTCCTGGGGAAGGGACTGGGTGGGACCACTCTTGATGTTCAGGTGTGCTGACTCTTGCCAGCTTGCTGCAAGACCAATGCAGGGTATTATTTGTACTTTTCTTTTTTCTGGAAAAGAGAAAATCCTCTCCAGATTTTTTTTTTCAGCTAGCAAAAACAGGTAATAATGTAGATCTCTCATGAAAGCAAAGTGGCAAACGTGAATTTTCAAAAACCTGGGGGATGCCTGTATTTATTTCCCTTGGGTTTAGGGAGAAGATGAAAGGTAAATCTGGAGATTGAAAATAAAAGAAATGTCATTATTCCATCCAGAAAAAAGAAAATTTATGTGATGTGATAGAGAGGCTGTTGCAAAATGGCCATCAGGTATCACAATATAAAAATGTATCATGCAAAAAAAAAAAAAAAGTATCATGCAGACAATACCAAAAACTAATGATGTACTGTGTGGTGACTAATATAACATAATATATATATAATAAATATATATAAATATAAATATATCAAGTCAACATGTTGTATACCTTAAATTAACATAATATGGTGTGTCAAATATATTTCAATAAAAAAGAAGAAATGTTGTAAAGGGTTGGGAGAAAGATTCCAAAAAAGTTTTCTGTACTTCATCTGGCATTGGGTGAGGAATAAATCGGCTGACTTGAATACAATGAGGGATGATGCAGTTCAGATCTCCGTCAGTCTGCTCTCCATTTCCTCATCCCTCACTTGCAACATCACATGTTGCCACTGTGCCTGTGAGCCATGCAAGTAGCTGAGAAGCCTTTTTTCCTCAAATTTGGTTAAAATCTCTATTTGCCCGTGATTTGACATGATTTAAAGTGCTCCTTTGTTTTGCATATTTGAGCTTTTGCTAATTAGAATATGTTTCTTAACATGAAATTTCTCCCAGTTGATTGAGTAGATAAGAGATAAAGAGTCCATGCCCCAAATGTCAGGCTCACCAGGACTGCCTCCCCCACCCCATTTTTGTGGATGGAGACTGAGAGAGGGAAGTGGAAGAGAGAGTGTTCTCAGAATAACTAGAATGATCCTCCATTGTTTCTTGTTTACTTTTAACTGCTAGCTTGCTATTTTCAGAGCCTCAGGGAATCTCTTGGGAATCTCCGTTGGATGAGATGGAGAAAATGTGCCATCGTCCAGAACCTGAACCGAACATAGAAAGACCATCTGTACATATGAAACTAAAAATCGAGGATTTTATCTTGCACAAAATGTTGGGGAAAGGAAGTTTTGGCAAGGTATGATACTATAGAATTCTACAGACCAACTTAGAGAAATTGAAAAGCAAAGCTCCTAAACTCGTGGGACCAGAAATGGTCATGGGGGTGGAGAGGACATTCCTGTGCATTTTTTTTGCCAGGGTAGAGAGGGGTCTGAGTAAAAAGGAAACCCAGGAATTCTAGGAAGTAGTGGCCTCTGCTTCCTGGGAATCATTGTTGCCAAGCCATTTTGTTTCAAAGATGTACATCCCACACAATTATGAGTTTGATATATTTGGACATCAAGGAAATGAAAAGCTGCCTCAGCCAGTTTCTATTTCTTACAGGGTTTTTTTGGTTTTTGTTTCTTTTTGGCTCTTTTCTCAAACTTGGAGTGTTGTTTTACTTTGAATGCAATTTTTTTTTCTCTATCAAATGTCCTGTCTTGTATTAGTTTGCTAGGACAAATATAACAAAGTATCACAGACTGAGGGATTCAAACAACAGAAATTTATTTTCTTATCATTCTGGAGGTTGGAAGTCTAAGACCTACGTGTTGATAGAGTCGTTTCTTCTCTCTTTGGCTTGTATATGGCCATCTTCTCCCTGTGTCTTCACATCATTCCTCTGTGTATCTGTGTCCTAATCTCCTCTTCTTATAAGGACACTAATCATGCTGGATGAAAGCCCACCCTAATGAACTTATTTTAACTTGATTACCTCTGTAAAGACCCTGACTCCAAATACAGTCACATTGTGAGGAACGGGGGTTTAGGACTTCAGCATGTAAATATTTCAGAGGGGACACAATTCAGTTCATAACAAAGCCATAGCTTGAGAGTCATGAGAAAAGTTTCGTGGGGAAAGTCCCTCCTCTAAATCCTTCCTGCCACACACTCGAGTTATGGGCTGTCTCTGTCAGTCACAGAGGACAAAAGGAAAAGGAGGAAGATGACACAATTTACGATCAACTATCAGTGATGGAAAAAAAAAACTTCAAGCTAGTGAATGTAAAGAGGGATGAGCCTTGAGATTATTCTAGATATTAAGGCAATCTATTATATTAATGACACTCTCAGTTTTATTCTTGGATGAAACTCCTAGGAAAATTTTAGCCAGAGACTACTTCTATGAATTTGTACATACTCCACACCTGCTCACCAGACTTTGGCTGGGAAACTCACCCAGTTTATTTAATAATAAACTAGAACGCAACTAAGCATCACCACAGCTGAATCACATTATCCTCCAACTGGGTTTGGATTTAAACACCACTGCATTGCTTTTGGCAAAATCTGTTCTGCCCTGCAAACTAGCTGATCTCCATTAATTCTTTTAGTTCATTTCCACAATAATATGAAACACAGCAGGCTCATTTGGTGTTAATCTGTGTAATAGGCAATTTTATAGCTAGTCTTCATTATAATTTAGCATCAATTAATGTGCAATTATAACCTGTTACCAAAAATTGAAAGCCCATTATAGAGATGGAAATTGCCTTTTCAGCTTCTTAGTTTATGACTGGTTTGGGGATGTTTTATTGAAAGAAACAATTACCAAAAGAGCACTTTTAATTGTTAACGAAATGTTTATGTTTCTTTGTTCCCATGTGGGTTTCTATATTTGAACAAGGTTAATAAGAAAGACATTAGGTTAAACCTACAAGCCTTCATAAAATATCCCAAGGGACAACTGAGAGACTCAGATATCCCCCGTTCTATGTCCAAAGCAATATGCCCTTTGCCATCAGGACCCTGAATCCCTACAGACTGAGAAGACTGAAACGTGGGACCCAAAGAAAGGAGGGCAAAGCACCAAAGCAAAATGGGACAGTCATATTTCCCTTTCTTACAACCCTGAGAATACTCTAAAACTTGCTTTCCTTCTTTCTTTTGGCTCTAGATAGGAAGTATGGCTTCTCAGCAAAATGGTAGCCTCTGTATATTCTTATTCTCAATTTACTTTGAGGTCCAGAAAAAAAAATAGCATTTTTTTCTAGGAATATGCACATTACCCATTTGCCTACAATATTATCTAAGTTCTATGTCCTCTATCAAGCCAGCTACCCCAAAGCTATGTATCTGCACCATATTATTTTAAATATAGACACATACATTTTCAGTACTGGTTTGGTGTCATTGACTTTGACATTCCCTAAAAGTCAAAAAACAAATGACAAGTATTCTTAATAACTGTCATGTCAAGAGCATTTTATAGTTTCCAAATCACTTTCCCATGTGGTAGTCATTTGATTTTCACCATGGTCCTGCAAGTTGGAGAATGTTATGACAATTATCTCTTTTACACATTTAGGAAACCAAAGCCCAGAGAGGTTAATTGGTTTGCCCACGTTCCCACAGCTAGTAAATGTCCATGAGAAGAGACCCAAGCTGGAGTTTTCTGTTTCCAAATGCCATGTCCTCACAACTGTCAGTCATCTGTTGCTGCATCAGTTGCAAAAACAGAAGTTGTAGAAACTCTCCATTATATGCCATCTGGTGTCCTTTCATATAAGATTCATGATATCAAGTAAAAAAAAGTAAATTTGGAATTGTGTTTTTTCCACTGAGTAGTTCCATGAATTTGACCAAGTGAAGTTACTCTTTAAACCCAGTGGTCTTTTTTTTTACTATCTGTCTTGTGGAGAGATGCTCTATTTTGTATCTGTAAAGGGGATAGAGGAGGATTGGAGAAGAAATTCTCTTCTCAGCCAACACAGATCTCTCTCAGGACTTTGTCCTTTTTTAAGGAGTATGAGATCAAATTCTAAAATAAAGTTACTTCTTACCTTTCCTTCTAGGTCTTCCTAGCAGAGTTCAAGAAAACCAATCAGTTTTTTGCAATAAAAGCCTTAAAGAAAGACGTGGTTTTGATGGACGATGATGTTGAGTGTACAATGGTAGAGAAGAGAGTTCTCTCCTTGGCCTGGGAGCATCCATTCTTAACGCACATGTTCTGTACATTCCAGACCAAGGTAAGGCTTGGACAACCCTTCATCCACCTCTCAGCCAGCAAACGTGGAGATCTAAGCAGGGTGCCCCTATGGCTTCCTCATTAGGAGACACGGGGAATTGTCTCCATATATTTCTTTACCTTTCAGTTCACCTTCCATTCGTCCAAATGAGTTTCTTCTCCAAACACCGCTGATATATTATTTCTAATTTTTCACATAGTTGGTTGGGAAAGGGCTTTACCTCTGGGTTTGTCTATTTGATTGTGTTTTAGAATTTTATTTTATTTATATAACAAGGATTCTAAGCAGCCTGTGACTTGCTTAATGAAGCAGAGCTTTGTGAGGGCCAAAGACATGATACTTGTTTGTTCATCTACTGTATATGTATTTGAAGAGACAAAAGTTGGGCAGTAGATCAAAATGTGTGTGCACTATTCTATTCCCTCATGTGGCCAGCAGAGACGCAGGCTTACAGTGGGCCTGCACAGTGAGGTAAAAGGGTGAATTCTGTCAAAAGGTTCTCTTATTCTGGGATGATTCTCTTCCTGATCTCCTTATTCCTTAAAAATATGTTCTAATTGCCTGTTTTTCGAGATGTCCTGACTTAGTCAGATCTTGCATATCAAACAGAATAACCAACTAAATACCACTAAAAATACACTAAATAGGTGAGTGTAAAAAGCAACAATTGAAATGAATGATGATTTGCTTTGGGAAAATTTTGGAAGTTGCATTTCTGAGGGAATGACAGATACCTTTGCACACTAGTGAAAGATATTAGTTAACAAATGAACTATTCACTTTTCTGGGGGATTGTTGTTTATAGGAAAAGTTATTCATTGGCTTTCTACCTCCAAAGAACCCAGCTGTTGGAATGCCAGGCTACTCAGGAGGTTCTGAAGAATAGTTATATGCCTGTTACTTATTATTATTTTTGTTGAAGTGTAGTTGATATACAATATTCTATTAGTTCCAAGTGTACATCATAGTGGTGCAGTATTTTTATACAATACCAAATGGTCCTCCTGAAACGTGTAATTACCATCCACCACCATGAAGAGTTACTACAATATTAACTGTATTTTCTATGCTAAATATTATATCCTGTGACTGACTTATCTTATAACTGAAACTTTATATCTCTTAATACCCATCACCTATTTCAATCAGCCCTTGAACCCCTCCTCACTCAGGGAACTCACAGTTTATTTCCTGTATCCGTATGTCAGTTTCTGGTTTGTTTTTTTTTATTAGATTCTACATATAAGTGAGATCACACAGTGTCTTTCTGCATCTGACTTATTTGACTTAGCATAATATCCTCTAGTTTCATACATGTTGTCACAGATGGTTTCATACAAATTTCAGAAAGCTTTGTCCTAGTTCTGTGAAAAATACCATTGGAATTTTGATTGGGATTGTATTGATTCTGTAGATAAGTACAGACATTTTAATAATATTAATTCTTCCAATCCATGAACATGATATATCTTCAATTTCTGTTGTCTTCAGTTTCTTTCACCAGTGTCTTACGGTCTCCAAAGTACAGGTATTTCACCTTATGGATAAAATTTATTTGTAGGTACTTTATTCTTTTTGATGCATTGTAAGTGGGATTGCTTTCTTAATTTCTCTTTCTGATAGTTCCTTTTTAATGTATAGTAACCAATGCAACCACTTTCTGTATGTTAATTTTGTATCTTGTAAGGATGCCTTTTACTTTTTTTTTTTCTTTCCTTATTGCTCTGGCCAAGGGTTCCAATACTATGACGACTAAAAGAAGTGAAAATGGGCATTCTTGTCGTCTTCCTGATTTTAGAGGAAAAGCTTAGAGCTTTTTACTATTGAGTATGATAGTGACTGTGGATTGGTCAGATACGGTCTCTATTATGTTGAGGTACATTACTTTTATAGCCAGGCTGTTGATCATTTTTATCCTAAATGGATGTTGAGTTTTGTCAAATACTTTTTCTGTATCTATTAACATATCATGATTCTTATCCTTTGTTCTGTTAATGTGGTGTATCACATTGATTTATGGATGCTGAACTATTGTTACCTCCCTGTAATAAATCTCAGTTGAGAGTGGTGAATGATCTTTTTAACATTTTATTGAATTCAGTTTGCTAAAATCTTATTGAAGATTTTCATCTATATTCATCAGGGATATTGGTCTGTCATTTTCTTTTTTGTGTGTGGTGACTTTGGTTTGGTTTCAGGGTAATGCTGACCTTGTAAAATGAAGTATTCCTTCCTTTTCATTTCTTCTTTGAATGATTTGAGAACGATTGGTACTAGCTCTTCTTTAATGTTTGGTAGAATTCACCAGTGAAGCCATCTGATCCTATACTAGTTATTTTGGAAGAGTTTTTAAATTACTGGTTCATCATTAAAATTGGTCTACTTAGATTTTCTGTATCTTCATGAATCGGCCTCAGAATGCTGTATGTTTCTAGGAATTTATCCAACTCCTCTAGGTTTTTCAATTTGTTGGTGTATAATTCCTCATAGTACATTCCTATGATCCTTTGTGTTTTTGTGGTCAGTTCGTAACTTCTCTCATTTCTGACTTTATTTTGGACCCTCTCTTTTTTTCCTAATGAATCTGGCCATAGATTTATCAATTTTATCTTTTCAAAGACCATTTTTTATTTTTTTAAATCTTTTTTTTAGAGGATTGATGGATTAACTGGTTGATTGAGAGACAGAGCATGAGAGAGGAGAGTGGGAGAGGGAGAGGGAAAAGCAGGCCCCCTGGGAGCCCGATACAAGGCTTGGTCCCAGGATCCTGGGATCATGACCTGAGCGAAGGCAGATGCTTAACCAACTGAGCCACCGAGGTGCCCCAGTATCTTTAATCTTTCCTATAGTTTTGTTTTGTTTTTTTTTTAAGCCGGTCTTCCACTTATTTCCATTATGATCTTTGTCATTTACTTCCTTCTACTAACTTTCAATTTTGCTTTTTTCTAGTTCCTTTATTTGTGAAGTTAAATTGTTTATATCAGAATTTTCCTTGTTTCTTAAGGTCGACCTGTATTGCTATAAACTTTTAGAACTTCTTCAGGGAAAGTCACATAAATTTTGGAAAGTTAAGTCTCTGTTTTCATTTGTTTCTAGGTATTTTTAAATTTCCTCTTTTATTTCTTTGTTGCTCCATTGGTTGTTTAGTAGCATGTTGTTTGGCCTCCATGTTTGGTGTGTCTCCCACTTTTCTTCTGTAATTGCTCTCTGGTTCCATACTGCTGTCGTGGAAAAGATACTTGATATAATTCCATTGCTCTTGAATTTGTTGAGACTTCTTTTGTGGCCTATCATATGATTTATCCTGTAGAATTTTCCAAGTGCACTTGAAGGGAATGTGTATTCTGTTGTTTGGGATTAAATTTTCTGATCAATTAAGTCAATCTGGTCGAATGTGTCATTTAATGTCAGTGTTTTCTTACTGTTTTTCGGTCTGAATGATGTCTCCATTGAAATAGGTGGTGTATTAAAGTCCCCTACTCTTACTGTATTGTTTCAATTGTATTGCTATCAATTTCTCCCTTCTATTTGTTAATATTTGCTTATTACATGTAGGTGCTTCTAGGTTGGATGCATAAATATTTATGAATGTTATATCTTCTTCTTGGACTGATCCCTTCATTATTATTTAATGCTTTCTGTGTGTATGTGTGTGCTTTCTAACAATCTTTGTTTAATGTCTGTTTTGTCTGATAGAAGTATTGCTCCCTCCCTTCACTTTTAGTCTGCATGTCTTTAGATCTGAAGGGAGTTTCTTGTAGGCAGCACATGAGTGGGTCTTATTTTTCTATCCATTCAGCTATCCTATGTCTATTGATTGGAACATTTAGTCCATTTACATTTAAATTAATTATTGATAAGTATGTACTTCTATCTTGTTGACTGGTTTTCTGGTTACTTTTGCAGTTCTTTTTTCTCTCGTCTTTTGGTATTTTCCCTTGTGGTTTGATGGTTTTCTTTAGTGTTATATATGGGTTCCTTTCTCCTTACTTTGTGCATATCTATTGTAGGTTTTTGGTTTCTCAGTACCATGATATGTGTGTGTGTATACACATGCACACACACACATTTATATTATATATATATATAATATATATATATTATATATTATATATTTATATTTATATATGTAATATAAATGCTTTCTGTGTGTTAAATATAAATATATAAATATATTTAATAGTTTGTTAAATTTTAATAAGTAATATATTTATGTATTATGTACATAATATACAATATATTATGTATTTTGTATTATATATAATTATATATTATAATATAAATATATAATTTATAAAATATATTATATATATAATTATATATAATACAAAATACATAAATATATTACATAAATATATATATAATATATAATACAAAATACATAAATATATAATATAATATATATTATAAATATAAATATATTTATATATTTTTGTGTGTCCATATACTTAAAGTTGATAGTTGCTTAAATTTATACACATTCTGAAAATATATACTCCATCTTGTGTTTTTGATGTCATATTTTATATCTTTATTTTGTGTTTCCCCTAACTACTTATTGTAGTTATAATTGATTTTGCTATTTTGCCTGATCAACTTTCATACTAGCTGTTTAAATGGCTGATCCACTCCCTTTACTATAAAATTACCTTTGCCAGGGAGATTTATTCTTAAATATATTTTCTTTTTTTAATTTTTAAAAATTTTCAATTGAAGTGTATTTGACATACAGTATTAGATTTAAGTGTACAACATAGTGATTTGGCAACTATACACATTATGAAATGTTTAGAATGATAAGTGTAGTTAGCATCTGTCACTACACAAAGTATTATAATACTAACTGTATTCCCTACACTGAACTTTCATCCCTGTGACTTCTTTTATAACTGAAAATTTGTACTACTTAATCTCTTTCACTTATTTTGCCCATCTGTACAGCTCCTCACCTGAGGCAAGTACCAGTTTGTTCTCTGTGTTTATGAGTCCTTTTCTGTTGCTTTTAGTTTATACTTTTGTTTTCTTTTTAGTATTCCACATATAAGGGAAATCATATAGTATTTGTCTTTCTCTGTCTTCTTTCACTTAACCTAACACCTTCTAGGTCCATCTGTGTTGTTGTAAATGGCAAGATCTAATTCTTTATTTGGCTGATATTTAATATTACACACACACACACACACACACACACAGCCTGCTTCTTTGGCATTTCTCTATTGACAGACACGTAGGTCTGGTCTTCCAAATCTTTGCCATTATAAATAATACTGCATTGAATATGGGGCCCTTACATCACTTTGAATTAGTGTTTTCTTTTTCTTTAGGTAAATACCCAGAAGTAGAATTCCTAGATCATAATGGCACTTCTAATTTTAATTTTTATGTCCTTTATTTTTTTTCCCAATTTATTTATTCTCAGAAAAACAGTATTCATTATTTTTTCACCACACCCAGTGCTCCATGCAAGCTGTGCCCTCTATAATACCCATATGTCCTTTATTTTTAATGACTATGCCAATTTATGTTCCCACCAACAGTGCATGAGGGTTCCCTTTTCTCCACACCCTTGACAATGCTTGTTCTTTCTTTAAATTTGAGCATTGCTGACACACAAGGTTACATTAGTTTCAGTTGTTATTTCACGTCTTTTTAACACTAGCAATTCTAACAGGTGTGCGGTGGTATCTCATTGTGGTTTTGATTTGCATTTCCCTGAGAGTTAGCAGTGCTGGGCATATTCTCATGTGTCTGTTGGCCATCTGTATGTCTTCCTTGGAAAAATGTTTGTTCAAGTGCTCTGCCCATTTTTTAACCAGATTGTTCTGTTGCTGCTGTTGTTGTTTTGGTGTTGAGTTCTTTCTGTATTTTGGATAATAAGCTCTTAGTGGATAATGATTTGAAATAACTTCTTCCATTCAGTAGGTTGCCTTTTTGTCTTGTTGATGGTTTCTTTCACTGTGCAAAAATTTTAAAATATGATGTGGTCCAAATATTTACTTTTGCTTATGTTTTCTTTGCCTACGGAAACAGATCCAGAAAAATATAGCTAAGGCTGCTCTCTAAGATTTTACTGCTTATGTTTCTTCTGTAGGACTTCTTTGGGTTTTATAGTAAGATTTTAATCTACTTAAAATTTTTATGTGTGTACGGTATAATAAAGTGGTCTAGTTTATTTTTTTCTTCTTTTTTTTCTGACACATAATCATCCAGTTTTATTGAAGACAGTGTATTTTACCCTTTGTACATTCATGCCACCTTTGTCACAGATAATTGACAATATAAGCATGAGTTTATTTCTAGTCTCTCTATTCTGTTCCACTGATATATGTGTCCAGTTTTGCACTGTACCGTAATGTTTTGATTACTTTAGCTTTGTAGTATAGTTTGAAATCTAGGGTTGTGTTTCTCCTAGCTTTATTCCTCTTTCTCAAGATTGCATTGGCTATTTGAGGTCTGTTGTGGTGCCATATAAAGTTAGAATTATTTGTTGTAGTTCTGTGAAAACTATTTGTATTGTCATAGGGATTACATAAGGATTACATAGTAGATTGATTTGGGTAGTACAGACATTCAGTCAATATTAATTCTTCCAATCCATGAACATGGAATATCTGTCCCTTCATTTATGTCATCTTCAGTTTCTTTCATCAGTGTCCTATAGGTTTTCAGAATATGGATTTCTCTCCTCTTTGGTTAAATTTATTCCTAAATATTTTAAGCTTTTTGATGCAATTATAAATGATATTGGTTTCTTAATTTTTTATGTTAATTTATTGTTAGTGTATAAAAATACAACTGATTTTTGTATATTAATTTTGTATTTGGTAACTCCACTGAATTCATTTATCCTATAGTTTTTTAGTGGAGTGATCACAGTTTTATATATATATAGTATCATATATCTTCAAATACAGTTTTATTTCTTCCTTACAAATTTGGACGGCTTTTATTTTTTTTTAATCTGTTTGCTATTGCTAGGATTTCCACTGTGTTGAATAAAAATGGAAAAAATGGATATCCTTGTCCTGTGCCTGGTTTTGCTTTAATCCTGATCACCTGAATGGTGACGTTATCTGTATGTCTGTCACAAATGGTTTTTATTATGTTGAGGTATATTCCCTTTAAGTCCATTTTGTTGTGTTTTTATCATAAACAGATGTTAAATTTTGTCAAATTCTTTTTCTGCATCTATTGAGATGATCATATGACTTTTATCCTTGATTTTGTTATCATGATGTATCACATTGATTGATCTGCTAGTGTCAAACTGTCTTGAGCCTCTGGAATAGATTCCACTTGATCTTGCTGAATACCCCTTTTATATATTGTTAAATTTGGTCTGTTAATATTTTATTGAAGATTTATGCATCTGTGTTCATCAGAGATATTGGCCTATATTTGTCTACAATTTCCTTTTGCAGTTTCTTTGTCTGGTTTTTGTGTAAGAGTAATGCTGGCCTTGAAGAATAAATTTGGAATCATTCCTCCCTCTTCTGTTTTTTGGAATATTTTTAGAAAGATAGGTATTAATTCTTTAAATATTTGGCAGAACTCACCAGTGAAGCCATCTGTCTGGTCCTGGACTTTTGTTTGTTGCAAGTTTTTTTTTTTTTTAATTACTGATTTAGTTACATTACCAGTAATTTGTCTGTTCAGATGTTGTGTATCTTCATGATTCAGCTTCATAGAATTGTGTATTTCTAGGAATTTTATCCATTTCTTTTAGGTCATCCAAGTTGTTGGCATATAATTTTGTGTAGTAACTCCCAATACTATCAATTTCTGTGGTGTTAGTTATATTTCTCTTTCATTTCTGATTTTATTTGAGTTCTTTCTCTTTTTTCTTGGTGATTGGTTAAAGGTTTATCAGATTTTTTTTTCCAAAAAAAATCACTTAGTTTCATTAATCTTTTCTATCATGTTTTTAGTCTCTATTTCATTATTTCATTTATTGTCTATCTGATCTTTATTATTTCCACCCTTCTACTAACTTTTGGCTTTGTTGGTTTCTTATTTTCTTACTTCTTTATGTGTAAAATTGTTTATTTGATTGTTTTTGCTGTTTCTTGAGGTATGTCTTTATCACTATAAACGTCCCTCTTACAGCAGCTTTCTCTGTGTTCCAGAGATTTTGAACCATTGTGTTTCCATTTTCATTTGTCTCCATGTATTTTTTAATTCCTCTCTGATTTACTCATCTACACGTGGGTTGTTTAGTACCATGATGTCTAGTTTCCATGTGTTCCATGTTTTTTACAGGTTTTTCTTTTAATTGATTTTTAGTTTCATACTATTATTGTGGTCAGAAGAGATGTTTGATATAGTTTCAGTATTCAAAATTTATTGAGACTTGTTTAATGGCCTTACATGTCATTTATCCTAGACAATGTTCCATGTGCACTTGAAAAGACTGTGTATTCTGCCCTTTTGGGTGGACTATTCTATTTATATCTATTAGGTCAGTCTCATCAAGTGTGTCGTTCAAACCCATTGTTTTCTTATTGATATTGTCTGGATGATTTATCAGCTTATGTAAGTGGGTATTAAAGTCCCTTATTATTATTGAGTTTCTTTCAATTTGTCCCTTTATGTCTGTTAATATTTGTGTATTTAAGCACTCCTGTGTTGGGTGTATAAATACTTAAAGTTGTTACATCCTCTTGCGGATTGAAAGCTTTTATCATTATGTAATGTCCTTCTTTGTCTCTAGTTAGTATTTGATTTAAAGTCTGTTTTATCTGATATAAATAATGCTACTCCAGCTTTCTCTTCATTTACATTTGCATAGAATATTTTTTTTCCATAACTTCACTTTCAGTCTGTATATGTCTTTCGTTAGGTAGAAATAATGTTCTTATAGGCAGCTAACAGATGAGTCATGGGGGGTTTTTTTGTTTTGTATTGTTTTAATTCATTCAGTCACCATGTCTTTTGATTGCTGCATTTAGTCCATGTAAAGTGTTTGTTGATATGTATACTTATCACAATTTTCCTTATTGTTCTCTCTCTCTTTTTTTGTCTGGTTCTCTTTCTTCTCTTACTCTAAGCTTTTTTTTTTTTTTTTTAAATGAAAGTGATTTCAAAGATGTCACTGCTTATTTTTTTTTTAAGATTTTATTTATTTATTTGACAGAGAGAGATCACAGTAGGCAGAGAGGCAGGCAGAGAGAGGGGAAGGGAAGCAGGCCCCCGCTGAGCAGAAAGCCCGACGCGGGACTCTATCCCAGGACCCTGAGATCATGACCCGAGCCGAAGGCAGCGGCTTAACCCACTGAGCCACCCAGGCGCTCTACTCTAAGCTTTTTATTTGTTGACTTTTCTTTAGTACTATACTGGGATTCCTTTCTGTTTACTTTTTGTGTATCTATTATAAGATTATCATTTGGGTATATCATGAGGCTTCTATATAACATTCTGCGTTATAACATAGTATAGCAGTCTATATCAAGTTGATCGCTTAACTTCAAACATATTTAAAAGCACTACATTTTTGCTTCCCCCACCATATTTTATGTATATGATGTCACGCTTTACATTTTTCATTTTGTGAATTTCTTATCTAATTTCATAGATATAATTAATTTTAATTTTTAACATTCGTACTACATTTGCTTTTACCATTGAAATTTTCCTTTCATAAATTTCTTTCTTCTAGTTTTAGCCTTTAACTTTCTGCTTAATCCACAGCCTTAAAATTTCCTGTAAGACTGGTTTAGTGGTGGTGAACTCCTTTAAATTTTGTTTGTCTGAAAAACTCTCTCTTCTTCAATTCTGAATTTGCAAAGTAGAGTATTCCTTTTTTTAATAATAAAAAAATCATTTATTTGTTAAATGAGGAAGGAATTTGTTAAATAAAAAGGAAATAGATAAAACCAGATAAAATATTTAAGTGGAATATTCTTGATTATAGGCTTTTTACCTTGAGAACTTTCAATACATCATGCCACTTTCTTCTGGTCTGCAAAGTTTCTGTTAAAAATCAGCTGACATCCTTATGGGGTTTCTCTTGTATGTTACTGTTTGTTTTTCTCTAGCTTCTTTTAAGATCCTTTATCTTTAATCTTTGAAATTTTTAATTATCAGGTGTCTTGGTGTGATGCTTCTTAAGTTAATCTTTTGGGGGCTTTCTGTGTTTCCTGGACATCTGTTGCCTTTCCCAGATTATGGCACTTTTTAGCTATTATTTCTTCAAATACATTTTCTGCCTTTTTCTCTCATCTCCCTCTGGAACCCTTCTAATAGGATTGTTAGTACACTTTATGTTTTCCCATATGTTCCCACCTAAACTCATTTTTTTAAAGTTCTTTTTTTCTCTTTGTTCTTCAGCTGGGGTGTTTTCCACTACCCTGTATTCCAGATTGTAGATTTGTTCCTCTATATTATCTAATTAGTGTTGATTCCATCCAATATATTTTTCATTCCAGTTATTCTTAAACTCTGATTGGTTCTTTTTTTATATTTTCTAATTCTGTTTCATTCAGTTCTTTTTCTGAGCTTTTGCTTGGTTCTTTCACTTGCAACATACTCTTCTGTCTTCTCATTTTGTTTGACTCTGTAGGTTTGTTTCTATGTACTAGGTAAGTCAAGCATGTCTTCTGATCTTAAAAGTGGTAGTCTTATGATATAGGTATCCTGTGAAGCCTGGTAGCAGAATTCTTCATTGTTTTCTAGAATCAGGGAAAACAGGGTGTCCCCTCTGTTAAGTCCCTCTGGAGGGACTGAATGCACCCTCCTTTTGTGACTGGTCCGGAACTGCTGCTGGCATCCTGATACTCATCCCAGGTATCAGCAATGACAGGCTATGACTAATGCAGGAACACTGGTAGGTGGAGCTGACTCCTGGCATGACAAGCTGAGAAGCCCAGCTAGAGCTACTGCAGGTGTGCTTACGGATGTGGCTAGCCCTATCATACCTGGTCTACTACAACTGCTAAGGGTGTACTGGTGAGCAGGGCTCCCCCTCTGCTAGAGCAGTCACCAGTCTCTGCCAGGGCTGCCTGCTAGTGTGGTAGATATAGTCACTTTGGGGGCTATGTCAGTGCTGATCAAGCCTGCCCACCAAGTGTGGTTGGGTGGAGGAGCTTCTTTGGAGGGTTGTCTGCCAGGGTGAACAGAACTAGCGAGGTAGATGATAAGTGTCAGAACTGGCTCCTACAACTGTCTGGTTAGCTAGGCTGAGGAAGGCCAAGAAAAATGGTGCCTGCCAGGACTTCTCCTTCTGGAGAAAGCTCCCACAGATCCCTCACCCTCCAGCAGTGTCCTAAAATTAGTCAATAAATCTCCTTCACCTATAAGAGGTTTTTAAATTCTGCCTCTGTACTATATCTCAAACCAAGTGCTGTACTACACTGGCCCTTTGAGGATGGGCTCTCAGTTTCCTATAGCCCTCCATCTCTCCCAGAGTTAAGCCCCACTGATTTTCAAAGCTCCTGGAGTTAAGCCCTGCAGATTTTCAAAGCCAGACATTATGCAGGTTTGTCTTCTAGGTACAGGTACCCAGGGCTGGTGTGAGCCCAATGTGGGGCTTAATCCCTTCATTCCTCAGAGAGAAACTTAGCACTTGTGATATCCCTCCCACTTGTGGTTTGCCACACTGAGAGTTTAGTTCCTGACCTCATCTCTGCCTCTTCTACCCTTCTCAGTGTGGCTTCCTCTTTGTGCCTTTCGCTGTGGAAGATCTGTACTGTTAGACTTCAGGTCTTTCTGAGTGAGTTGCATCACTTGAGTTGTTGGGCTCTGCATGTTCATGTTGGGTGGAGGGTGGAGGTGAGCTCAGCATTTCTTTTTTTTTTTTTTTAAGATTTTATTTATTTATTTGACAGACAGAGATCACAAATAGGTGGAGAGAGAGGAAGGCAGAGAGAGAGAGAGAGAGGAGGAAGCAGGCTCCCCGAGAAGTGGAGAGCCTGATGCAGGGCTCGATCCCAGGACTCTGGGATCATGACCTGAGCTGAAAGCAGAGGCTTTAACCCACTGAGCCCCCCAGGTGCCCCGAGCTCAGCATTTCTAGTTATCACCTCTTCTCTTCCACTAAAGACAATCCTTTAACATTTCTTGAAAGGCCAGAATACAGATAAATTCCTTTAGTTTTTCTTGTCTGAGAACTTCTCTCTCTTTCAGTCCGAATGATAATCTTGTTGCGTAGAGTATTCTTAGTTGAAAGTTTTTTCCTTTTTAGCCCTTTAAATATATCCTGACACTCACTCCTAGCCTGCAAAGTTTCTGCTGAAAAAATCAGTATCACCTTAATACTGAATGTGTCTGGCAACTTTGGCAGGCCAGCTAAAGCTGGAGAAGGTGCAATCTTGGCGGTCCCAGGGCATGCTATTTTTGGGTCATTTGAGGGAGGGCTGGATCTA
The DNA here is from genome assembly GCF_020171115.1 of Neogale vison. Classification (NCBI taxonomy): domain Eukaryota; kingdom Metazoa; phylum Chordata; class Mammalia; order Carnivora; family Mustelidae; genus Neogale; species Neogale vison. Next base: position 142,705,964 of record NC_058102.1, read on the forward strand.
GATCTGGTATGGCCAAGACTGTCCCAAGGCATGCTTCCCTTGGGCTGCCTTGGCAGGACAGCTGGAGTTGAAGTAGTGGGCTGGGTGCACTGGAATGAGCTTTACCATAGCCATCTTGATTAAACATGTGGATTGGGGGCAGGCTGAGGAGTGGTCTTGAGATATACCACACCCAGGCTACCTTGCACAACAGCAGTGTTGTAGCAGGTGCAAGCTGGGGGATCCCAGTGCGAACTGCAGTCACCCTGGAGTGATGGCAAGGGCTTCAGGAAGCAAAGGCTGAGGGCCCTGGGGCATACTTTGCTGGAGTACCTTGGTGAGATGGCTTGGTCTGGGGCAGGTGTTGGCAGGGGTACCTGGGGGCACATGATCTTGGGACCATCTTGGGGGACTTGTGGAGCTGGTGTGGGCAAGGGACTTAGGGCTTATTGGGGTAGGCCTAATAGGCTGGCTGGAGCATGTGGACCCTTCTTCTGTCTATGCTATCAAGGTAGAGAGTGAACATGAACAATGGCACTTGCTGGCATCTCCAGCCCTAGATAAAGTTCCAGCAGTTTCCCTCCCCTTGGCAGACACTCTAGGGTTTGTAAATGGATTTCTTTCACTTACAATCTAGTTGCCTTTAAATCAGATACTTTTGCTGTGCCACAGACAAGTGAGTATGCACCAGCCTCTTGGTGATCATATATATATATATATAGATATATGATATCCAGATATCCTATATACATGCGGGGACTGTGATATGTGAAGTGTCCAAATATGACAAGGCCATTTAGGAAGTCATGGAGAATGAAAATAGCTGTGGGCTTGGCTCCTCAAGCAGTTTAGTCCCAACTCAGCCATTTATCATCTGGGCTCTGAGGCTCCCTTCCTCCCCTGCCTGGGGTAGAGGAAGAATGACTGTGTAAAAGGGTTGTGGAGGTATAAACCAGGTACCACATGTGAAATCACAGTGCTTGGGATCTAAATGTGCAAAACAATACTGGTTGAATCTAAACCTGAATCTGAGGGAGGCTCAAAAAAAATTTTTTTTTAATTTTTCTCTGTGATACATCAAGATAACTTTGTACATCATTCAGGTTATGACATAAATTATTGGTATCAGTCTAGTAGAAATCAGGATTATCAGAAGTTGTCTTAGCAGAAGGGAATGGCTTTTTATTCTTTACTTTTACTAACATTTTTCCATTTTAAAAATATTTATATTTTCCATGTCTCACATGAGAGTCCAGAGGGCTTAAAATTGCATGGCCCCTCCTGGTATCAAATGCAGTCTGAATGCTACCCACCTTCACACTACTGGATTTTAAGCCCATATATTCTGTCCATATTTTCCACTGCTTACATTCCCCAAAAATGTAAAAATAGGAAAATCCACAATCAAGTTTTATCTATAAGAAGAATTGTCATGTCTTTTTACTGTACTAACAAGTCAATTAAAAACTATTAGACTCAAACTAATTATTCATGGAACCTTGAAAAACATTCATTTCACAGCCTACTTTCAAAGATTACTGTGTAATTCAAATTTTTTATTGTGGACCTACTATTTGTAAGTTCTCTAGGTTTCCCCAAAATAGGCAAGACTCTAAAACTGTATGAGGATTAAATCACAAAGCTATTTCCCTTTCCTACCTAATTCTAGTGAGTAAATAGAAAACAAAGTCCTACCTAATTTGGAAAAATATTCCACTTTCTTTATCTTATTATATCATTAACAATTCTATGCACTATTAATTTTCTTTTTTTTCCAATTTATTTATTTTCAGAAAAACAGTATTCATTATTTTTTCACCACACCCAGTGCTCCATGCAAGCCGTGCCCTCTATAATACCCACCACCTGGTACCCCAACCTCCCACTCCCCCGCCACTTCAAACCCCTCAGACTGTTTTTTCAGAGTCTCTCATGGTTCACCTCCCCTTCCAATTTACCCAAATTCCCTACTCCTCTCTAACACCCCTTGTCCTCCATGCTATTTGTTATGCTCCACAAATAAGTGACTATTAATTTTCTTGATAAAATAATTATTTTAAAGTTGTATACATTAGAAACAATCTCCAAATATAAGATTGTCTAAATGTGAAATAGCATGTCAGAATCTGCCATGACGTGAGGAAGCAGGTGAGTGGTACAGTCCGTTAAGCATCTGATTCTTGTTTTCAGCTTAGTTCTTGATCTCAGGGTCATGAGATCTAGCCCTGTGCTGGGCTCCAAGCTCAGCAGAGAGTCAACTTGAGACTCTCTCCCCATCTGCCCTCCTCCCACTCCCAATAAATAAACTTTCAAAAAGAAAAAAGAAAAAAAGAAAAGAAAAAAGAAATTTCCACTGGCTGCTGGTAACAGGGACCTGGCTTCAATGAGCTGTAAGTGTTTCTGTCTTCATCTAAAAGGAGTGAGGCATGTGCAGTTCAGAGCATCTGGGATGGTTCCATTGTGTCATCAGAGATCCAGGCACCATCTACTTCCTGTTCTATCACCCACAGCACTTTGCTTCCATCCGCAGCATACTCCTTAGTCCCATATGGTTGCTGGAGCCCAGCCCTCACAACCACGGTCCAGTTAAGAGGCTGGAGGAAGAGGGAGAGGATAGAACAACCCCATGCTCGCTCCTTCTTTATTAATTCACTTTTCCATAAGACCATAAAAAAACTGTTTACATTTTTCTGACTCTTCCATAGCTGCAAGGAAAGCTATAAACTTGGTCTTTCGGTTAGGCATACTGCTACCAAGAATATTTTTTTCCCTAAGGTAGGCAACAAACCCTCTCTGCCCCAACAAATATTTTTTTTCCCAACAAATATTTTTTAATGGAAAATACTTTTTAAATAGAAAAAAATTTTTAATAGAAAAACAAGATAAAAACTACCTTTACTGAAGGTCGGTTTGTTCTAGCTTCCTAAGGACTTTAAATATATTATCTCACTGAATTCCACTAACTCAGGTGAAGTGGATATTGTTATAAACCTCATTTTACTTATCATAAAACTGAGGCTAAAAAAGATGAAGTTTGCCTAAGACCATTCAGCTGGGAACTGGGAACAGTGTGCAATCTTACTTTTGTCTCTGTGTCCAGATATCGGCCTCCTGCGTATTCATACACTGTAAATGTCTTGGCAACATGTCATCTCTGTAATAACTAAACATATACTTACAGGGAAGAAAAAACACTGAGAAAAATAATATTCCTGTCTATAGTAGCACAAAAAAAGATCAGTAATTCAATTATCCAAAATTTCTCTGATCTATCTCTAGTAACACTATGGAAGAAAAAGGGGGGTTAGTTACAAAATTAGTTTGGTAAGGAAAGAAGCATCTAACAATGTGAGAATGGTTTTATTTTCCTTTTAAGTTAAAATACAGTTGACACACAATGTTACATTAGTTTCCAGTGTACAACATACCAATTCCACAAGTCTATGCATTCTGCTGGATTTTATCTGTCACTCCATATAACATTAACAAAACCACGGACTATATTCCCCAATGCTGACCTTTCATCCTTGTGACTTTTTCTTTCTATAACTGAAAGCCTGTACCTCCCACTCCTCTTCACCCATTTTGCCCATCCTTCCCCTCTCTTCTGGTAACCAACAATTCATTCTCTGGATTTATGAGTCTGGTTCTGCTTTTGTTTGTTTTCTTAGATTCCACACAAAGTGAAATAATATGGTATTTTTCTGACTTACTTCACTTAGCATTACGTTTTTTGGATCCATCTATGTTGTCATGAATGTCCAGATCTCACTCTTTTTTACATCTGAATAATATTCCATTCTGTGTATGTACATGCCACTTCTTTTTTCAAGTTTCTGGGTTTTTTTTTTATTAATTTCTTTTCAGCGTAACAGAATTCATTGTTTATGCACCATACCCAGTGCTCCACGCCATACGTGCCCTCCATGATACCCACCACCTGGCTCCCCCAACCTCCCACTTCCCGCCCCTTCAAGTTTCTATTTTGATTCCAGTTAGTTAATATCACAATATTGTAGCAGTTACAGATGTACAATACAGTGATTCAACAACTCCATACATCACTCAGGGCTCATCATGACAAGTGTATTTCTTAATCCCCCTCATCCATTTAACCACCCCCGGCCACCACCTCTCCTCTGATAAACATCAGATTGTTCTCTATAGTTAAAAGAGTCTGTTTCTTGGTTTGTCTCTGTCTCTCTTGTTTTTTCCCTTTGCTCGTTTGTTTTGTTTCTTCAATTCCATATATGAGTGAACTCCTATGATGTTTGTCTTTTTCTGACTGACCGACTTCACTTAGCATCATACCCCCAGCTCTGTCCATGTCATCGCAAATAGCAAGATCTCTTTCTTAATCTATTCATCAGTCAGTGGACACTGGGTCTCCTTCCACGTCTTGACTTTCGTGGATAATGCTGTGATAAACATAGGGCTGCATGCGTCTCTTTGGATGAGTGTTTTGGTAGTCTTTGGGTAAATACCCAGCAGTGGGATTGCTGGATCATAAAGTCGTTCTATTTAAAACTTTTTGAGGAACCTCCATACTTGTTTTCCACAGTGACCAACTCCAATTTACATTTCCACCAATAGTGCATGAGGGTTCTTTTTACTCCGCATCATTGCCAGAACCTGATATTCCCCATCTTTTTGACAATAGCCATTTTGACAAGCATAAGGTGATATCTCGCTATGGTTTTGATTTTCATTTTCCTGATGATTAGTGATGTTGAGCATTTATTTGTGTGTAAGTTGGCCACCTTTATGTCTTTTCGGAGAAATGTCTATTCAGGTTCTCTGCCCATTTTTTAATCAGATATCGGGTTTGGGTGTTGATTTGTATAAGTTCTTTATATATCTTGGATGTTAACCCCTTATATATCATATCATTTTCCCTATAAACCCACGTTGTTGAGAGTTTTTTATCAAGAATAGACGTTGAACTTTGTCAATTTTTTTTTCTGTATCCATTGAGATGATCATATGATTTCTATCCTCATTAGAGGACATCATGTGCAAAAGGGTTGCCTTTCATTTTGTTGATGGTTTCCTTCACGGTGAAAAAGCTTTTTTATTTTGGAGTAGGCCCAGTTGTTTACTTTTGCATTTGTTTCCCCTGCCTGTGGAGACCTATCCATAAACATGTTTCTAAGACCAATGTCAAAGAGAATATCACCTATGTTTTAGAGATTGTGATTACAGAACTCACACTGAAGTCTGTAGTCCATTGTGAGTTTACTTTTGTGTGTGGTGTAAGAAAGTGGTCTAGTTTCATTCTTTTGCATATAGCTGTCCAGTTTTCCAAGAACCATTTATTGAAGAAACTAACTTTTCCCCGCGGTACATTCTTGCCTCCTTGGTCATACTTTGCTGGGCGTTTTTTTTGTTTTGTTTTGTTTTTTTTAATTACCAATTCAATTTCCTTGCTGGTAATTGGTCTATTCAAGTTCCCTATCACTTCCTAATTCAATTTTTTTAAGATTTAATGAATTTATTTGACAGAGAAAGAGAGAGAGAGAGCACAAGCTGGGGGATTGGCAAGCACAGGCAGAGAGAGACAAGCAGGCTCCCCGCCAAGCAGAGAGCCAGATGCAGGACTCAATCCCAGGACCCTGGTATCATAACCTGAGCTGAAGTCAGATGCTTAACTGACAGCTACCCCAGTGCCCCCTGATTCAATTTTTGAAGATTATATGTTTCTAGGAATTCATCCATTTCTTCTGGGTCCAATTTTTGGCATATAATTTTTCATAATATTCACTTACTGTCTTTTATACTTCTGTGCTGTTGGTTGTTATTTCTTCACTTTCATTTCTTACTTTATCTAAATACTCTCTCCTTTTTTTTTTTAATGATTCTGGCTAAATGTTGATCTATTTTGTTGAACTTTTCAAAGAACCAGCTCCTGATAGCATTGATCTGTTATCTGCTCTATTGACTTTTTAATTTCTATTTTGTTTTGTTTTATTTTGTTTTTTTTCTGGTCTAACCTTTATTATTCCCTTCCTTCTACTAGTTTTGGGTTTCATTTATTCTTATAGTTCCTTTTAAATTTATTTGACATTTTTCTTGCTTTGTTAAATAAGCCGGTATTACTGTAAACTTCCCTTAAAACAGCTTTTCCTATATATCAAAAAATTTGGACTGCTGTGTTTTCGTTTTCATTTGTCTCCATGTAGTTTTTTATTTTGTCTTTGATTTCTTAGTTGACCCATTCATTGTTTAGTGACATGTACTTGTTTGCCTTTCAGGTTTTTTTCTTGTGGTTGATTTCTACTTTCTTAGTGGTGTGGTCAGAAAAGATGCATGGCGTGACTGCTGTCTTTTTTAATTTGTTGAGACTTGCCTTTGTGGTCTAATATTTGACCTGTTCTGGAGGAGGTTCCATGTGCAACTGAATAGAATGTGTGTTCTGCTGTTTTAGGAAGGAATGTTCTGAATATACGTTAGATCCATGTGGTCCAATGTGTCGTTCAAAGTGACTGTTTCCTTGTTGATTTTCTGTTTGGATGATGCAGCCATTGGTGTAAGTGGGGCTGAAGTCCCCTGCTATTACTGTATTACTATCAATTACTTCCTTTGTTTTTATTATAGCTGCTTTATGTATTTGGGTGCTCCTATGTTGCGTGCATAAACATTTACTATTTTATCTTCTTGTTGGATTGTTCTGTTTGGTTATGTAGTATTCTTTGTCCCATGTTACAGCCTTTGTCTTAAAGTCTGTTTTCTCCAATATAATTATTGCTATTTATGTTTGCATGATAAATTGTTTCTCCATCCCTTCCCCTTTCAGTCTGCATGTCTTTAGGTCCGAAATGAGTCTCTTCTAGGCAACATAGAGATGGGTCTTGTTTTTTTATCCACCTTATGTCTTTTGATTGGAGCATTTAATCCATTTACATTCAAAGTAATTATTGATATGGGTGTATTTGTTGCCATTTTGTTACTTGTTTTGTGGTTGTTTTTGTAGTTCCTCTCTGTCTCTTGATAGCTTCTCTCATGATTAGTTGGCTTTCTTTAGCGAAATATTCAGGTTCCTTTTTATTTTTTTGCTTGTCTGTTACTGTTTTTTGAGTTGCGGTTACCATTTACTTTATATATAACATCTTCAGCATATAGCAATCTATATTAAGCTGATGGTCTCTTACCTTTGAACTATCCTTTTCTCCTCTCCCCTCCACATTCCTATTATACATCCTTTTATTCTGTGCTTCTCTTAACTGATTTTCATAGATCACTCTCTGGTTTACTTGGATGTGAGTGATATTTAGTTGTTAACCTGGGACTTAGGGTCCTCCTACTCTGCCATCTTCCCAAGTTCCTCCCTCGTCCTGTACTTTTGTTTGTTGGGAGATTTTTTTTAAAGATTTTTATTTATTTATTTGATAGAGAGAGATCACAAGTAGGCAGAGAGGCAGGCAGAGAGAGGGGGGGAAGCAGGCTCCCCGCTGAGCAGAGAGCCCAATGTGGGGCTCGATCCCAGGACCCTGAGATCATGACCTGAGCTGAAGGCAGAGGTTTAAACCACTGAGCCACCCAGGTGCCCCTGCTGGGAGATTTTTGATTACAGATTCAATCTCATACTAGTGATTGTCCTGTTCAGATTTTTTATTTCCTTTTGATTCAGTTTTGGAAGATTACATGTTTCTAAATTTATCCATTTCTCCTAGGTAGTCTAATTTCTTGGCATACAATTTTTTCATAACAGTCTTTTAAAGATTTTATTTATTTATTTGACACAGAGAGAGACCAGAAGCAGGCAGAGAGGCAGGCGGAGAGAGAGGGGGAAGCAGACTCCCTGCTGAGCAGAGAGCCCAACACAGGGCTGGATCCCAGGACCCTGGGATCATGACCTGAGCCGAAGGCAGAGACTTAATCCACTGAGCCACCCAGGCGTCCCTCACAGAAGTCCTATAATCTTTTTTTTTCTCCTACTCCAGACCATTTATTGGAAAATATTCAATAACATTAAACTGGAGACACGTCTGTTTGCAGTCCATTATCCGCAAGTATTCTCTTTGCTTTCTGCTAAAAAGTGAATTATAATCTTTTATTTCTGTGCTGTCAGTTGTTGTTGTTTTTTTTTCATTTCTGATTTAATTTATTTGAGTTTTCTTTTTTCTTGTAGAATCTAGCTAAAGCTTTATCAACTTTGTTTATCTTTTCAAAGAGCCAGTTTGGTTTCACTGACTTTTTTTCTATTTCTCTGAGTCTCTATTTCTCATCTGATCTTCATTATTTCCTTCTTCTTACTAACTTTGGGCTTTGTTCTTCTTTCTCTAGTTCCTGGTATAAGGTTAGATTGAGATTTTTATTTCTTGAGGTAGGCTTGAATTCTATACATTTGCCTCTTAGAACTGCTTTTGCTGGTTGGAGCTGTAACTGGTGTGGGATGGGGTCTGGGGAACTCTGTACTGGGATGGCCCTGGTGGGATGGGAGAGATAAAGTGGGCATGCACTGGAGTGTTTACTGGGCCCCCCGTACAGACAGCACCTTGGCAGGACAGCTGCAGTTGAAATCGGGTCATCCGAGTGCTCGGGGCTGGGGTGGTAGCCTAGCTAGGATACGCAGACACTCCCCTCGCCTATCTGTGCTATGAAGGTGGAAGGGGAATGTATCTATCTGGAGAGAGTTCTAGGGCTAGATCTTTTATATTCTAGTTGCTCTTCAAAGCCTTTCTGTGCCCTCGGGCATCCAGAGCTGGTATGGGCTAGGGACCCGGGGCTTACTGAGACGGTAGGCTCTTCAGGGCACCCAAACCCTGCTCTCATCTGTGCTATGACGAGGGGGGCGGCGCATAAGCTATCTGTCTTGCTTGCCTCCTTCTCCAACCCAGAGGGAGTTCCAGCAGTTCTCCCACTGTTTATCAAGGTTCTAGGGCTTTTTCCTTTATATTCTAGTTGCCCTTTTTAGATCTCAGCTTTTTTTCTGTGCCCCAAGCCCTCAGGACTCTCTCTCCCCCGTGTAGTTTGAGCCTCAAAGGCAAAGGTTCCTTTCATTACTGTGTTTCTATCTCTTTTGTTGTCCTCTGCCTTGTCTAGGTTTTGTTGTATAGAAGCTGTTTAGCCATCCCTGAGTCCTTCTTCAGGAGGAATTGCTGTGTAACTAGGTGTAGATTTGGTGTATCGCTGGAGAAAATGAGTTCAGGTTTTCCTAGGTGGTCTTGAACTGGAAGCTCAGTTTTAAGGAAATAATTTTTCCTTAGAAATTAAAACTCTAGGCTCCATTTTTGTCTCCTTTGAACTTGGGAAGTGTTAGATTGTATACTGTCGGTCTCTGGGCCCCTCAGGTTGAATGTGAGTGAAAGCACTGTGGTTTTACAAGTCTCTGTAAAGAAACTCGCCAACGTGATGTCAGGAGTGAAGATGCTCGTGTCACTTCATCTATTTACCCCACCGCCCTTGACTTCCACACTCCCAGTCTGACCCAACTGAGCCTTTTATGTCAGTATTACTTTGCACAGTAGCTTTTATGAAAAAGAAAATGGAGTTTCACTTTCCATTTGGAGAATAAACAAAGCTTAACTTCCGGACCTTAACGTCCCTGGGCTTGTGATTTCAGGGTATGAGTTTATGCCTGACGCTTTGGGTGACTCTCAAAAAGTCATCGCTTGTTTTTGTCCTTGGCTCTCCTCCTTTTACATCCAAAGGGGTCCTGTTGTACAAAACAGCATGTATGGACAAGTTGGAATCCTTTGTGGATAGAGGACCGTACCCACTCGAAGATATTCTTACCACTTGAAATAGAAGGCAAACCCCTTCAACGTGCTAGGTTTTTGAAGCATGTCATTCTGGTATTTCCATGGGTTAAAGGCCCATTCCAAGATTGCCAGACAGTTTTTAATTTCAAGTATTTTATTCAGGAACGGCCTCATCTGAAGCTCTAACACTTTAATCCATAAGCCCTGCACTTGAGCGAAGGGTGCTGGTAATGATCACAATTTGAACAAGAAAAAAGAAAAAGACACATAAACCACATCCTCAAAAACACTTATCCATGAAGTAAGAATTAACTTCGTGTTGTCCCATTTATAGTGACTGATAGGTCTCTCTTCTTTAAAGTACTTTTGCAGTTTTCTGGTACTAAGACTCCTTGAAAATTGTTATTTCAGAAACTTCACTTCACTTTGATGTCCTTGAGATGCCCTTTTTGCTCAACTCAACGGTGATTTGGCAGATGATAGAGTTAGGGTAGATCGGGGTTGCACGCACCAAGTTTTAGATTCTGCCTTCCACAAAACACTGGAGATAATCAGCAATTAGTGAATAAATATTCAGGAAGTCTTTGACAATGAGCATTGCCTGGTGAGTCGGAAATGTCATGTCCTTTCTGCACACCTGCTTTTTAAGCTCACAGAGATTTTTTCACCTTTGTGTTTGACTTTTTAATGTTTCTTCAGGGCTTAGGTGCACACACTGTCAGTCCATTGCTCTGTCAGCTGTTGTCTCAAAGCCCCAAAAGTATCATCACCGGCTTCCCTCAAGACAGGAGCATTTTAAGAGCAGGAAAATGCCCCTCCTCTGTGAATCTACATACCCTCTTTGGAAAGCTTGCTCAAAGCTCCATAATGGCTTTCAGAGTCACTAAATTCTACTTAATTACTACTATCTTTTACTTTCTCAGGTTGCTCCACTTACAAGACCCAGAAAAGTGTTTTGGGTTTTTTTTTTTTTCCCCCTGTATCACATGGCCTTTTCTGTGGCAGTTTTCATATGTACTCTGTTTTGCCACTTAATACATTCCTCATATCAAGAAAAATGGTTTGCTCTTTTCTTTTTTCTTCAAAGATTTCATTTATTTGCTCTTTTCATTTTTATATTTCCCCCATAGACTGCTAATGTTCAGAGTGGGGGTAGTAAAAAGAAAAGGAAATGTCCTATAGTCCATTATATTCCCTGACTAGAATGTCTGCTGGTATCTTCAGATGCAGAGAAGAGGTCTCCTTGGCATACTTGCTCCCACTTTTCTGTGACCTTGATCCAGGTCCCCATGACCTTGTGCCCACTACAGCTCTCTGGACTGTCTGCCTTCGTCTCCAAAGCATCCCTAGTCGCTGCCCATCGAGCTTTGATGGGCAGCTTGTGTTGCTTCACTGTCCTTTTCCCAGCTAACAGTCTTACAGGAAATACATGATACATAGTATACGGCTACTTGTAACAGATGCAAACATTTTGTTCTCACCAGTAGTTTCTTAAAACAGAGGACTTGGAGATGCAGTCCATTATTAATCTGTTTTTAAGAATTCAGCGGGGTATGGTGAAAAAATAATAAATACTGTTTTTCTGAAAATAAATTAAAAAAAAAAGAAATAAATTATGATTAAGTGAAAAAAAAAAGAATTCAGCTGAGGATAGGTAAAGATCAAATGAACTTTATTCAGGGATTCATGAGTTGGACAGCATCCCCTCTAGCAAATAGAAAGGCGTTCCAAAGAGCTGTGTGAAATGGAAGGCTTTTTTTTTTTTTTTTTTTTTTAAAGATTTTATTTATTTGACAGAGAGAAATCACAAGTAGATGGAGAGGCAGGCAGAGAGAGAGAGAGAGGGAAGCAGGCTCCCTGCTGAGCAGAGAGCCCGATGCGGGACTCGATCCCAGGTCCCCGAGATCATGACCTGAGCCGAAGGCAGCGGCTTAACCCACTGAGCCACCCAGGCGCCCAATGGAAGGCTTTTTACAAGCGGAAAGTGGGCAAGACATAGAGGGTATTGCTTTAGCGATGGTCACTTTGGAAGAAGGTCAGGAGCCTGTCCCGAGGCTTACCACACTAGTGCTGATCAGGTAATTCCAGGTTTACTGCTTAAAGGTCACATTCCTGGGAGAGGCTGAAACTGCAGTTAGGTTAGACATTAAGTCTTGGTTTGCTAATGTGACACATTAGTCACACAAGTGACTCTTACTTGGAGGGCTTGGTCTCATTTTAAACAACACCCCCATTTGGATCTCACTTTAACAGGGAAGTGGACCCAGGGGCCTCTGACATACAGATCAGAGTTTTTGAGGCAAAATCCTATGGCTTGAAGCGTCACTTCCCTTAGCAAGGGCCTGGGAGACATGCATGATGGGTTTTTTCAGTGCAGCATGAAGGCCAGTGCAGCATGAAGGAAAGAAAATGAAGGAAGGATTTTGCTTCAAGTATGAAGTCTTAGCCAGGCATGTTGGGGCGGGGGGAAGTAGCCTATCGACGCAAGCTCATTGGTTTGGCTTACGTAGCACCAGGTATCAGGCAGAGCCTTCTTTGGCTGTGACATGGGGAGGGAGAGAGGGAGGGAGGGAGGGGGACAGGATAAAGTCCCTTCCGTGGAGATTCAAGACCAGTCTTTGTTCTTAGAGCTTGGAAATTCCTAAGAAGGGTAGGAGAAATGGAGAGCTGTAGCCAGATACCTAAGGAAGCTAGAATAATTTAGATCTAGTCCAGTTTGCAGGTATATAACACAACCTCAAATACAATGAACAAGACTAGAATCTAATATTTGCAAAGGTGCAGACATAATTTCTCTAATTACCCCCATTTCTAAATCAAACATAATCACAGTAAAACAAATTTATTTGCATTAAATTTGGCCTGATTATGTAAGTGCAGCAAGCATGGTGACTGACCCTATAAGCTCTTTCTTAAAGACTTTCTGCTGGAGCTTTTCACATGGAGTGTGGGATTGAATGCTCAGAAGCCTGAGGCCAGGAAGCTACCAAGTGTCACCCTCAGATTTCACCTGCAGGGACATTCCTGCCAGAGTCATCATGATATAGCCAATGTTTTCAGTTGTATCTATTATATGAATAACTATACTGCCATGAAATGGGTATTCGAGAGTTTCTCAACACTGGAAGGATCAGGTAGGAAGAAAAAAATGTTACATCTTTATTTACAAAGAGATACTTTACCAAACTGTAAGTCATGAACAGCTTAACAGGGAAAGTTTCCTCAAATCCAGTGAACAAGCAATTGTTCAAAGAACAACTCATAAAAACTATAATAATCCTCCTTCTCATTCATTCAGTCCCCTGTTATTAATCCTTCTCTGCTTGAATCCAGCTGTTTTCATTAATTCTGGAAATCTTTACCCAATTCAGTCTTATGATCTTATAAAGCCCTTTCCATGAAGCGCCACAAAGATGAAGAATTTTTGCAGGAACCCTTTTGCTGAAGCACCACAGTAAAACTAATTTTGTGAATGACAAAAGACTTAATGTCCTTGGTTAAAGATCTGAGGAGAGTTCATTATAACAGAATTGACACGGATATGTGGTTATTTTATGCTATATAAAATCATGACTAATCACGTTATACCAGAACAGACCTGACTTTTAGGGATTTCATATAATTTTTAGAACACTTATAACACACACCTGTACAAATATAACAAAGCTAATCTATCAAAAAACCTAATCCTTTTACTATCTCACTTTTTATAAAGAGAGTGAACAAAACTTTTGCAATCTATGGACCCCCTTCAAAAGTCCCCTTCAAAAGTTAGTTCAAGGTCAGAACTCATACAGTTTTTAAATTTAAGTTCCAGTAAAGGCACTCATAAGTTTGTTTGTTGAAAGAATACTGAGGGGTACCTGGATGGTTCAATCAGTTAAGCATCTGCCTTCGGCCCAAGTCATGATCTTGGGATCTTGGGATCCTGGGATGGAGCCCCAGGCTCCCTGCTCTTGGGCCGTCTGCTTCTCCCTCCCCTTCTGTCCCTGTGCTCGTTATCTCTCTCTCACTCACTCAAGTAAAATCTTTTAAAATCTTAAAATAAAAAAAAAAAGAAATACTTATATAAAAAGTTCACAATTGCTAATCTTAAGTTTCTAGTGAAAACTAAGAGTCAAGAATTCTAATGTAATTAAGACTACTAGAAATAAGGGATATAACTCTATATACAAGAAAAGTAAGATCTGTGTTTTTGAAAAAATGAGGAATGAAAATACATTTTTTTTGAGGGAAAAGAAAATAATTTTGTCCTGAGACTGGTTATTTAAATAAGAAACACTGTAGTAAAAAGTAAAGATTTTGTCCCTAAGAGTAAATCTGTAGAAGGTTTGCAGTGATGGAAGTCTTAGAAGGGAATTGTATGTGGTCAGTTCTGGCTAAGACTGGAATAAATTTAAGTAAATGAGGTTTTCTTTTTTAAGATTTTATTTATTTATTTGCTAGAGCTCACAAGTAGGCAAAGAGGCAGGCAGAGAGAGGAGGAAGCAGGCTCCCCGCAGAGGAGGGAGCCTGATACGGGGCTCGAACCCAGGACCCCAAAGGACCATGACCTGAGCCGAAAAAAGAGGCTTTAACCCACTGAGCCACCCAGGTGCCCAAAGTAAATGAGTTTTAATATAAAAAAATACACTGATACAAAATTAAAATTCTTCCTTTCACTGTTAAAAAGTTTTCTTAAATTTTTGATCTGCTCTTAATAAATTGATATTGTAAACCAGAAAAAAAAAGTTTGTCAAAAATATCAAGTTTTTAAAACATTTGGTCAAAAAGGATCATAGACAACAAAATAAATGGGGATGCCTGGGTGGCTCAGTCAGTTAAGCACCTGCCTTTGGCTCAGGTCATGATCTGAGGACCCTGGGACTGAGGCTTTCATGGGCCCCTTGCTCTCCCCAGGGAGTCTGCTTCTCCCCTGCCTATGCACTCTCTCTCTCTCTCTCTCTCTCACAATCACTGTGGTAAGACTGATACCTAAGTATTGTTTTTTTGTTTTTTAAGATTTTATTTATTTATCAGAGGGGGCGGGGGAGAGCGAGCACAGGCAGACAGAGTGGCAGGCAGAGGCAGAGGGAGAAGCAGGCTCCCTGCCGAGCAAGGAGCCCGATGCGGGACTTGATCCCAGGATGCTGGAATCATGACCGGAGCCGAAGGCAGCTGCTTAACCAACTGAGCCACCCAGGCGTCCCTCCTAAGTATTGTTTTAAAGTAATCAGAGAGGGCACCTGCGTGGCTCAGTTGGTTAGTCATCTGCCTTTGGCTCAGGTCAGGATCCCAGGATCCTGGGGTCGAACCCTGCATCAGGTTCCCTGCTCAGCAGGGTGTCTGCTTCTCCTCCCTCTCTGTCTGCCTCTCTCCCCCGTTTGTGCTCTCTTGCTCTCTTCCTCTCAAAGCAAAGTCCTGATAAAACAAAATGAAACACAGGAAATTATTTTAAGACACAAAATATGTTTTCTAGGCATATTGCTTAAAAAGGTAAAGAAAAAATATTTTATAATCTGGAAAACTTTGTCCTTTATAACAAAAACCAAATTGTGATTTGGTACCAGCTTACTTCTGTTACTAAAATTCATTTCAATTGTAGCCAGTCCTGACCACACCTGTAATTAATTCCTTTCCACAAATCTTAGAGGCTTTAATTATATGTATTAGAATGTTTAACCCTGAACACCTTAATTTTTTAGTAAAAATAATTATGAATTGTCTCTTACAATAGTTTTTAGTGGATTGGCAGATTTTTACTCTCTATAATTTCTAGAAATGCATGCTTCCTCAAGTAAATATCTCAGCATGGCACAAGATGTATTGACTAATAAATCCAAATATCTTTAGTTCCTCTGTAAAAGGAAGACAAAATTGGATAAACCTATGTTCAATAATTAATGTTTTAGTATTTTATTTGGAAATGATCTAGATATTTAATGACTATTCATCATTTAACTTACTTAACTTCAAGATTTCAGGTTACCAAAAAGATTAGGAAAACTATTTTTTAAATTCATCTAAAAACATTTGTTTTGCTTACATTATTTAATTCACTTGTACTCAACAATTAACTTAGTTTTTTTGTTTTTGTTTTGCTGACAAGTTTTATAATAGAAAGAACATAAACTTGTTTGACTCGTAAACCCAGGCAGAATAAAAGTTGTATGTTTGCACAATATTCAATATTGATAATGCTGAAGACATGTCTGTTTTAATTAAACCCACAAACTTAGTTTTAGTAGTGAATATTTTCCCAGATTGTGTGAACCTGAAAAACATTTAGGTTCATTTCTATTACATTTCTGAGAATTTTAGGACTCATAGAAGTGCTTACTTTTCTTGAAGCCAATTAAATAGAGCTCTTTTACAAATTACAGCCCTCCCATCCTGAGAAGAAAAATACCACTCATCCCAACACCCATATAAATAGAGATACTTTATCGGTTCCATCTTAAAATTACTGCCACAAATCAGGTATAGTCCAAAGCGCACTAGTTAGAAAGAAGCTGGATCTAGGTTGTTTTTCCTAGACATAACAAGGGGAGGTTACCTGCTCATATGGCTAAAGGTTTTTACTAATATTTGTGCAGGATACATCTGTTCCATTTGAGCTGATGTGGAAGAATTTGCATAGAACTTTGAGAACATTTTTTTTTCCTGGTGTCCCAGATGCTTGACCCTAGGGCCACTGTTTTGTTGGTGTGGACTCCTAGGAGAGTGTGATGTGGGGGGTGCCCAGTGTTAGGATAGATGTGTGTCCTTGGAGCTGTCATAGCAGGAAGCACAGTGTCTCGGTGGACTTTTGTTTACAGTCCCGTTTCAAAGTCCTCTCAAAGTGCTCAGTGATGGTCCCAAGTTCATCCAACCTGGTGGCCTCCCCTCCCATTCTCTACCTTTTATTTAATCTGCTAATCTCAGGAGATCATCCATTTACAAACAGGGCGGCAAGAACAGTGTGGGTGGCCTCATTTATTGTATGGAACCTAGAATGCCCTAGGAAGAGAGCTTCCTTAAAAGTCTTAATTTTTTTTTAAAGATTTTATTTATTTTTTTGACAGAGAGAGATCACAAGTAGGCAGAGAGGCAGGCAGAGAGAGAGGAGGAAGCAGGCTCCCTGCTGAGCAGAGAGCCCGATGCGGGGCTCGATCCCAGGACCCTGAGATCATGACCTGAGCCGAAGGCAGCGGCTTAACCCACTGAGCCACCCAGGCACCCAAAAGTCTTAATTTTTAAAAGTCTGTCATACATTCATCCAACAAATGATGTGCATGTCTGAATGACAGACCCATCAATGTGGGCTTGGAAGTCCCCAAGAATGGATTTTTTTTTTTTTGTAAGATTTTTATTTGTCAGAACGAGCACGTGCACAAGCAGGGAGAGAAGCAGGCTCCCCACTGTGCATGGAGCCCGATGTGGGGCTCGAACCCAGGGTCCTGGGATCAGGACCGAGCTGAAGGCAGACTCTTAGCCAACTGAACCACCCAGCCATCCCCAAGAATGGCCTTAAAAAAAATCAGTCAGTACTCTGCCAGCTTTTTCTGGTCCATTGGAGGACCATGTTGAAAGGTCATAATCTTTGCTATCACCCACAAGGTTACTCAACCCTGCTTCTTGCATCTAAGTTTTCCACCAGCAGGTGCACAAGCTGATAAAGATCTGGAAGCCTGGGGTAATGACTCAAAATTGTTCAGAAAATTTGTGTGTATCCTCCCTGGGTTGAAGAAGTCCTTAATCTGTGGACCTTAGTTCAGTCTTGGACCAAGGAACGAAAGGCACCTGAGGAAAGTCTCCCATAACCTTAAGTAGCTTTATTTTAAAAAGTAACTGGCTCACATGGTTAAGGGACTTTGGCTGAGGTCATGATCCTGGAGTCCCAGGATCCCGTCCCACGTCAGGCTCTCAGCTCCTCGGGGAGTCTGCTTCTCCCTCTGACCTCCTCCCCTCTCACACTCTCTCTCACTCCCTCTCAAATAAATAAAGAAAATCTTTTTAAAAAAATAAATAAATAACTGTTTAACGGTCTCTCCAGAGTGGAAACAGTTCAGACAGAGGACCAGTAGAACACTCAGGCAAAGGAGAGTAGAGGGGAGCAGGAAGAGTCCCATCAGTTCTGTCTTGTGTCTTTAATTTTTCATTAGCCATTTGCAATACTTTTTTTTTAAAAAAAGCAATTTTGGAATCTTGAAGCCTTTTAAAATGCATTAAAAATGCATATAAATTAAAATAGCTATTCCAACCTGTTTACGTATTCCACTCCTGCTTTCAAGTACACTTCTTAAATGAATGATCTTGTCTGTTGTAATGTTCCCCATAATAGTCATTATAATCCTAGCTTGTCTTTAGTAAGATTTTGCCATTTTTGTAGATATTTATAGCTTCCAGGGCCAAAGTTTTGAGACATAAAATAAGCAGGTATGCTTTCAGGAAGCATGCTTAATTTTTTAGAATTTAAGGATCCTTTTTTTTTTTTTTTAAGTAGGACTCTTGGCCCCAAGCTAATACCCAAGGGGGATGAGCAGCTGCTGGGTTGGGGTTTGTGTGGTGTTTTCATCACACAATGGTGTGCCCCATTGCATAGACGTTTTAACCTAACGTTGGAGTCTTTGAGTTAGGTGGCAAGCATTCCAACAGGGAACAGAGACACCCATTAGCAACAGCATTTATCTACATAAAGCGAGACGAAAAGCAGATGTGCCTTAACATATTTGTAGGAATCAAGAGATTTTACTACATCCTGGCCCAAAGAGGGCCCTATGCCGAAACAAACAAACATGGGCACTCTATCAGGAGTAAGCAAGAGATGTGACTGCATCCTGGCCAAGAGAAAGCCTCCTGTGCTGTGGTACCAGGTCCCCCCCTGGGACCTTGAACTGGGTGAGGGGCTGACTCAGCAGATCTCAGCAAAGGCAGACTGTGGATTGGCAGCTCCACAGAAGTGGGGAACTGCCAACTACCACGAACAGTTCCCTTGTGGATTTTGGGACAGAATCGAGGGCTGGGTGTTTCCATCAATTAAATGAGCATTGTGACCCGAAGTACGAGCGGCTGCCTCTATAAAACCGACTGAGAGCCAGTTAGATCAGGAGCTTAACATAAGAGAACAGAACTGAGAGGAACTTACCCAGGGCTCTCAGAAATGGGGGAGGGGGTGGTGCAGGTACTCAGAATTCAGGGTTATCACACTGTGGTTTTCCTATTGTGTCCAATGCCGTCAGGAGTTTGCTTTGGATCCCATCACTACCACCAAATCTCTTAAACATCCCAACTGAATAAATTTAAAGATCACATTGGTTTTATCCAATGATTTCCAAGTTAGGCAGCACCCCAGCTAGCAAATAGAAAGGCGCTCCAAAGACAAAGACAGTGTATTGTTTCCGGCAAAGTCACTTTCTTTCAGAGGGAGAGGGGAGGGGTCCCATCATGCAGATTACCTACCAAGTGGTGGCCGCATAATTCCAGGTTGGCTGGTTAAAAGTTACATTCCCAAGAGAGGCTGAAACTGCCGTTCAGTTAGATATTAAGTCTTGGTTTGTTGATGTGGGTTTAGTACAAGTGATTGTTTTGCATCTTTTGTCTCTTTAACAAAACCAAAGACCACATTGCATTTAAGGGGATTGTGAGTACACACTGAGGAAGGGGTAAATGTGGGACTCTTTGCAAACAGGCAGTCGTTGGAACTATGGGAACCTATGTGAGTTGTAATAAACCTACGGAAGAGGTTCAAGTAGCAAACCAGAGCATCCCCCACTCCAAGCCGGAAGTAGTAGGAGAAAGAAGAGAAAATGTACATGACAAAGACCCCTCAGGGAGGGCACTGTGGGGGTGGGGGGGAATCAGAGGAGAAAGATAAATGGACAGGGAAGGATTTCAAGAAAGAGAGGACTGTACCCAGAGTGGTGAGGGGCTGACTGGGCTGTTTAGGAGGAACAAAAGGAAGCATCTAGTGGGAGGAGGAGGGATTAGGTCGGTCTTGAGTGACAGGTGGGTAGACTCAGTGGTTATACAGAAGTCTTTCAGACAGCGCATGATCACATGGCTCAAGGGTTAATGGAGGACTCTAGTGACAGAGGAAGAAGCCAGACAAGAGGCAGGAATTCATGGAGGAAGATTTTGGAAAATGAAGAGGTTAGGGATAAAGCGCACAGCAAACTCGTGGTAAGGAGAGGGGCACTTCTAGGACGTGAACGGAAAGCTGGAGGCAGGAGAGAAAATTGGATTGTGTGCGTCATGGTTGCAACCATTCCAAGAAAGAAGAAACCTTTCTCAGGCTGACAATGACAGGGACAGGAATGGGAATGAGCACAAGAAGACATAGAAAAGGCTTGAAATGTCAGCAGCAGGGGCACCAGTAAGAATTCCGTACAAGACAGAGCGCGAACTGTGAGATACCATCGAAGGGCCAGAGTCTGAAGAGAAACGGGGATGGGAGTTTGCATGGATGGAAACTGGCAGGGTTTTAGGGAAATAAACAGAAATGAAACTGATAGTGTGCCTCCTCTACCCGCTTTATAAGGATTTGCATTTAGCTAGAATGTGAATGAGCTCTTAAATCCTAAGCGTTTAATAGGTTAACAGATAATAAAAGATAAGCAATAATTCTCCATGAAACTCTAATTTTTTTTCCTAGAAGAGCAGTTACAAATATTTTGATTAAGTAGATGCTATCAACCAAAGTAAATAAAAATGTTTCTGGAAGTCATATTTTCAAGGAAGATTTTACATAAAACCTGCAAGCTCGACCTTCTTTGTATAAATTTCTACCTTTATAGGACATAGAAACGCTATAAGAATTTAGAATTTTATTAGTCTCCATATTCTTCAGCCATTATTTTATTGATATTTGTACAAATTCCATGTGAGGATGAATCTTAAGCATGTTTTTCTTCTAGTCTTATATATTAGCATCACTTTGAATGTACTGGCTAGCCTAGAGCTACTTTTTTTTTTTAATTAATAGACTCTATTTTTAGAGCAGACTTAGGTTTACAGAAAAACTGAGTGGAAGTAGACTGTCCCATCCCTCCCTGGCAGTGCCCAGAGTTTCTGTGTTTAAATCTTGCTTCAGTGTGGTACATTTGTTGCAACCAAAGAGTCAATACTAATACATTATTATCATTAACTGAAGTCCATAGTTTATATCAGGGTTACTTTTTGTATTGAACATCATATAGGTTTTGATCAATGTATGACATACACCCACTATTACTGGATCATGCAGAATCATTTCACTGCTCTAAAAATCTTCCCTTCACTCCTGGCAACCACTGAATAATAGGGATCTCACTAGAGAGCTACTTTCCCCAAAGGACCAAGAGATGGGTGTGGATCCCAGGGACCAAGGTGCCTGATGTGAGACATTCAACAAGAGCCAACACTCAACAAAGTGGTTATGGGAGGAACATAACATAATAAAGGATGTGAATGGCACACTCACAGCTCATATTCAACAGTGAAAAGGTAAACCTTTTTACTCGGGGAAAAAGACAACAAGGTCCACTCTTACCACCTTTATTCAAGCTATTACTGGAAGTCCTAGCCACAACAAACACAAGATGTAAAAGGCATTCAAATTGGAGAAGTAAAACCATTTTCAGATAACATGGTACTCTATATAAATAAAAAGCCCTAAAGACTCCACCAGAAAACTATCAGAATTTAGTAAAGTTGTAGATACAAAATTAATATACATAAATCTGTTGCATTTCTGTGTATCAATAGTGAAGTAGCAGAAAGAGAAATGAAGACAATGATGCAATTATAAATGGAATCATTAAGAATATCTAGGAATAAATTTAACCAAGAAGGTGGAAGACCTGTTCTATGAAAAATCTAAGACCTTGATGAAAGAAACTGAAGAAGAATCAAATAGAAAGTTATTCAGTACTTATGGATTAGAAGAATTAATACTTTTAAACATGCATACTACCCAAAGCAATCTACAGATTCAGTGCCATCCCTACCAAAATACAAATGGCATTTTTCATAGAACTAGAACAAAAAAATTTTTTTTATTTGTATGGAATCAGAGAAGAAGTCAAATGACCAAAACATTCTGGAGAAAGGACAACAAACCTGGTGGTATCATGCTCCTTAAATTCAAAGTATATTACAAAGTCCTGTAATGAAACAGAATAGTATTGACCCAAAAACACATACATAGATCCAATAGAACAGAATAAAAATAGAGTCCAAGAACAAACTCATGCTTTTATAGTCCATCTTTGACAAAGGGGGCTAGAACATACAATGGGGAAAAGAATCTCTTCATTAAATGATGTTGGGAAAAAACTGGACAGTCACATGTGGAAGAATGAACTGGACTTTCTTACACCAGACACAAAAATAAAGCCAAAATGGATTAAAGACTTACATTTAAGTTCAGAAACTACAAAACTCCTAGAAGAAAACTTAGGCAGTAAGTCCTTGGACATTAGTCTAAGTGACATTCTTGTGTGTCCTCAGACAAGGCAACAAGCACAAAAATAAATGAGACACCATCAAACTAAAGAGCTTTTTTACAGAAAGGAAACCATAAACAAAGAAAAAGCAACTGACTGAAGGGGTTCTACTGATAGAAGATATTTACAAATGATAACAAGTAAAGGCTTAGTATCCAAAATATAAGAACAGATACGATTCAATATAAAAATTAAAAATAACCAATTGAAAAATGGGCAGAGGACCTGAATAGACATTTCTTCAATTAAGACATACAAATGGCCAACAGACCCATGAAAAGGTGTTTAAACACTACTCATCAGGGAAATGCAGATCAAAGCCACAATGAGATATCACCTGACACCTGCCTGAATGGCTATTATAAAAAGTAAAAAATGACAGCAGTTGGCGAAGATGTGGAGAAAGGGAACCACTGTGCACTGTTGGTGGGAATGTCAATGGTGCAACCATTATGCCAAACAGTATGGTAGTTCCTCACAAATCTAAAAATAGAACTGCCACGTGGTCCAGTAATTTCACTTCTGGCTGTTGATCCAAAGAAAATGAAAACACTAATTTGAAAAGATCTATGCACTCCTATGTTAATGCAAGATTATTTATAATAGCCAAGACATGGAAATAACCTAAGTGGCCATCAATGGCTACATGGATAAAGAAGATATGCATATGTGTGTGTGTGTGTGTGTGTGTAATGGAATGCCACTCAGCTGAAAAAAAGAATAAAATCTTAACATTTACAACAACATGTATGGACCTTGAGTGTATTATGCTAAGTAAAATAAGTCAGAGAAAGACAAACATCACATGATTTTACTTTTATGTGCAATCCATGTGCAATTTTATGTGCAAACCCAAACTATGGATACAGAGAATGGGTTGGTGGTTGCCAGAACTCTGGGAGGGGTTTGGGGGAGAAATAGGTGAAGGGGATTAAGAGCTACAAACTTCTAGCTATAAAATAAAGTAATGGAGATGTAATATACAGCAAGAGGACTATGGTCTGTAATAGTGTATAAACTTTGTAAAGTGACAGATGGTAATTATACTTATTGTGGTAACCATTTCCCAATGTATACAAATGCCGAATCACTGTATTATACACCTGAAACTAGAATAATATTGTATGTTAATTATATCTCGATATATTTTTAGAAGCTTTTTAAGCATAGGAGTTGAAATTTTGGGGTCGGCAGCAGTGAAGGAAATGGACATCCAAGAGTCAGCCTAGCTGATCACATGTCAGTGTTCTTTTCTAGAGAGTATCAATCCAAAATTAGACGCCTGGGTGGCTCAGTTGGTTGGACGACTGCCTTCGGCTCAGGGCGTGATCCTGGAGTCCCGGGATCGAGTCCCACATCAGGCTCCCAGCTCCATGGGGAGTCTGCTTCGCTCTCTGACCTTCTCCTCGCTCATGCTCTCTCTCACTGTCTCTCTCTCTCAAATAAATAAATAATCTCAAAATTAGAAAAATTGAGATTTCAAGGTGCCTAAACACCAAATCCGACTCACAACTCATTTTATTACATAATTATCCTTTTCATGACTTAAGCCTTAGACACAAGCCACAGAGGCGGAGCTCCCTAGCTTGCTGTCTCCAGCACTCTCTGTATGCGTGTATGCATGTATAGAAACATGGAATATATTTAATGCAGTCGTTGATAAACTGATTTTTAACACTTAAATTTCTTAAAAATATTTTATTTATTTATTTGACAGAGATCACAAGTAGGCAGAGAGGCAGGCAGAGAGAGAGAGGAAGGGAAGCAAGCTCTTTGCTGACCAGAGAGCCCAATGCAAGGGCTCCATCCCAGGCCCTGAGATCATGACCTGAGCCGAAGGCAGAGGCTTAACCTACTGAGCCACTGAGGCACCCCTAACACTTAAATTTTTATACGTATGGTATTGGCATCCACTTGTACCCTTGCTTCGGACCTTGCAAATGTTGGGGACATCCTTGCTCTGAGTATAATACAGATTAATGTTTTTATTCCCTAGGTAATAAATAATGACAATATACATAATATGTGTATATATACACAGAGCTAAAGCACAGAGCTTTCGGTATATTATTTTATTTTAGTCTGGGCAAGCTCTTCTTTGTTCTCCAGGATACACCTCCCGGCTCCTTCCATGGGCTCATCAGGGTATATCCCAAAGAGTTTAATTCCATTCTTCAATTTCCATCCCGTTACACTATGATCTTGCATATTACAGCATTTACTAAGGACTTCATGTGATACTCTGAAGGAAGTACTGGTATACTTTGTAATAAATATTCCAGTTGTATTTCTTCAGACATTGCAAGTCCTCTCTTGTATACGGTTTATGACATTAACTTACTAGCCTTTGAAGGAAAAAAAGCTAGGAAAAAGGACTACGATGGTTCTTTTCCTCCTTTTCCTGGAAAGGAAGTCTATATTCCTGACCTCATTTGCAGGGTATTTGCAAAGTTCTCCATTTATTTTCAAAGTTATTACTGGTTTGATAATATTATTAATGTCTTTAATGCTACAGGTCTACATTCATCTAAGAACATTTGGCAACTGTTCTCATTTACCTAGTATTTGGCTATATTGAATCGTGGTCATCTCTAAATAATTTCCCATGTTCTTCATTTTCATTCTCTTAATAAAAAGAATTGTGGTCATTCTTAAGGCCATATAGAAGACATATTACATTAGCATAACTTTTGGAATCCCTCCTTCACTAATTCTAGAATTTTCATGCACAAAATGTCAATGTTTAAAGCATAAGATAATATTTTTAAAGGATTTGTTTTGAAAGCCCTAGGATTCTTAACTTTGCTAAATGACATCTGTGTTTGCGAAAAGCCCCATGGGAATTGCACAATTCTGGTTTTATGAAATCTGTCACCTTAATCTTGTATGCAATCAACTTTCTTTCATATGGTGACTACAGATTTCTATTTAAACAATGCTTCCTTTTTTAGGTCTTTTCAGTTTTGAGTCTTTTGAAAGAATGAGTCTATTGATATTATTCTGATTAGAAAGGACTTTAAAAGTATCTAATCAGAAAACGTGGGTGGCCATACTTTTGTCAGAATGTTTAAGCCTTCCAGTTTCAACTTAGGTGACCTCCAAAAAAAAAAAAAAAAAAGCATCTCGCTTGACATCAAACACTTAATCTAAAATCCATGCCAGCCCTACAAATAGCAATACTCATTTTATCAGTGAACCAGACTTATTCCAGACCTCTCTGAAATTGATACACAGGCGAGAGTACGAGGCTCTAGCCATTCCTTGTACTTTTGGAGATTCATTCTTCAGTAGCTTAAATCCGAACAGGATTAGCAAGCTCCCTGGACAAATGTTGAGAATATAAACCATATAAATGTAAGATGATAGAAAAAAAAATCACCCACTTACAATTTCTAAGTCACATTAATATTTTCCCTAATTTAAAATTTTACAAAATTAGAAAATTCAAAAAAATATAAAATGTTTCCTAATTATAAAAATTATAAAATTTTCCCTAATTATAAAATTATAATGTATTAAAAATACATTAAGAATTGGAAAATACATCAAAGTACTATAAAAAGGAGAGAGTCGTTCCAAGTTAGATCACTCAGAGGCACTCAGAAATAGGATTTTTGAGTATTTTTATTTTCTTTTTACATCCTTTTTAGTAACCAGTGACCAAATAGTTTAAATCCAGTATTAATAATTTAGTGACAAATCTTCAGCAAACTAGGTCATTTCATATCAAAACCATATATTGCTTAAAACTATCCTTTTATTTTAGAACTCGGTCTTTAAGAGGTCGTTTTGTGCTTGTGGATTTATGTCTCAACATGCCTATGCACATGTATCATACGTGTACACTAGCTACCATTGTAAGTGTACTAACAGTGGACTTCCATAGCACTCCCTGTGTGCAGGTCCGTGTTGTAGCCCCCTTACCCGTTTTGGCTCATTTACTCTTCATAGCAACCCGCATGAAGTAGATACTGTTCTTATCCCCATTTTACAGATAAAGAAATGGAGGTGATCTTTAAGGGATAGGCA
Organism: Neogale vison; assembly: GCF_020171115.1. Classification (NCBI taxonomy): domain Eukaryota; kingdom Metazoa; phylum Chordata; class Mammalia; order Carnivora; family Mustelidae; genus Neogale; species Neogale vison. The sequence continues at coordinate 142,732,116 of NC_058102.1, forward strand.
ACACATCAAAAGTCAAACACCCGTTAAGCAGGGAGCAGGCAGTTCAAGTGGTGAGGTCCATAGGCCTAACTGCTCTAGGGCTTCTCATTAGAGACCTAATCCTATCAGGGGAAACAATTTTAAAATTCATGAAATGGAGTTCTGTTTGTACTTTGTCATGAAAGGAAAGAATTTGTTAGTTAATGCGAAAAGACCCTGTGGGACAATTAAGCCAGTAAATACCAACTGAGCCTGAGTTCCCATTGCAAGATACAGACCTCTAGAAATTCAGGCACATTACTTCTGAGATGTACTAATAGGTCTATTAAAGGCAGTGAATTTTACTAATTAGAGTTTACAGCCCTAATGAATGAGTTTGCTGGTCTGTAGAAAGGAATTTCTCTCCCCGCCCCCCACACACACTCCCTAGTTAGATATAAAATGCACACATATGATTATCTATTAGGTTTGAGGATGTGTCCTTAATGAAAAAGGAAATAAGCCTGTTGTTGTAGGATGTTCGAATATATAGCTCAGTATTGAAGAAAGCAGTAGATATAATACTCCAGATTCCCTTCCAAACTACATGCATAACCCAGGAAGTTGAGTGTTGGGGTGACCAAACTGATAAGATATGTGTAAGTATACAGGTGAGCCCACCACCCAGTGTGTCCCACACCTGTGCCAACTGGAAGCAAGCTCCACCCCCACTTGGGGTGCTCCTTCCAAGGACACAGCTCGGGTAGCTCTGCCCCCAGCTTTGTATTCTTCCAGACAGGAAACCCCTCCCATTTCTGCATGAAAACAGAGCTGGGGATGTCAGAAAGGCAACTTTCCCAGGTTGTAATTCTCAACTAAATCCTTCTTCTGGGGGGACAATAAGTGGAAGTAAAAACTTCTGAGGTCATTCACACTCTGAAGGGGACCGTATGTCCACTTATGAGTTAAGACTCAGCACATTGAGGGCGTAAAATGATGGGAGGCACAAAGGTAGAGGTTCAAAGGCAATGTCTTAAATTCAGACCAGAATGGTCTAAATATAAAGGTATTTAGATAGTAGAGCCTCCCTACAGCAATCTTCTATTTTGTAAGAACATAGGAGAGCCAACTTTAGTGTTCCATCAGCCACATAATGAAAGATATTTGTAGGAACTTGAAAGCCCAGTACTTTGTACACAAAGACAAAGAATTCTTTACAAAATGCTAGGTTATTTTGAATTTTTGAAAGTACTTGATATATATTATTTAAGTGATCTTATAAAAATATAATGAATACCATTTTTTAAATCACAAAAAAAAAGAGCTACAGAACTTCCAATACCCATCTAAGAGTAAAAACGTCAATAACTATGTTCAGTTGTCAGAAAATCACAGTAAAACAATACATAACTGTCACTCTCATTTTTATAGTCTGGCATACAGAACAGCGTGTATGCCATAGGTATATTTATAGACTGAGCATTGGTAAAGGTTATTGAATGGTATGTCAAATACTTTCTTGTTAGCTAGAGGTTCTTCAGGACTATTTAAGGCAGCTCTTCTTCCAGTGGCTACAATGTCATTGTACTGTCAAACCCCAGCTAAACTTACTTTACTGAGAAGGATGGAAATATGCTCCGTGTTTTTATTGTTTCACTAATAAAATCAGTGGATGAAGGAAGGACACTTGGAGAACTCACTCTAAAGACCAGGAAGGCTTACTGAATACTCTTTTTACAAATCAGTCCATTCAAGTTCATACCAACAGAGCTTACAAGACCCTCAGCATGTTTCCTTCTGCAGGGAACGCAAGGCAAATTTTCTTTCATAAATTTCTCTTTTCCAAGGAGTACTTGACAGAATGTTATGTTTTTGCCACCAACATACACAAGAAAAAATTCACGGATTAAACTGGGGACAATAACCCTATAGGTTGTCAGACTCGACTCCATTGTTTCTATTCTTTTCCAAAGTCACAGACATTCTTCTTTAAGCAAGCCTACTTGAGTTCTAAGACACTAAAATACATGATTCAGAAACAGAATAGAACAATCAAAAAGTTATTCTCTTGCCACTCAATGTCTGCTCAAAACAGTGTTAAGGCACATCCTATTCTAACCCATGGGACACAGAGGTATCTGCCCCCAACCAATAGCCATGTTCTAGGAGCATAACCAGGAGACTACTTAAATGGGAAGAAGTCATCCGACCACTATTGTAGAGCCTTCTTTGGGGTGTCATGGTGGGCCATAATGCTTACCTCCTTTGAGGAGAGTTCCAAGAGAAGGCTCGCCTCTATTCTTTAATTTTATTTCGTATATGCATTGTTTCCAGACAAGGACTTCTCATAAGAATTTTGCAAGCTTCCCATCCTCTTAAATGCATTTTTCCATCAGGGAGGAGCTCCATGGATCTTATGTACTCCGTAGCTTAAGTCATCTTTATCCCCAAAGGAAAAAAAAATTAGAGGTGTGGTGAAAATCAGGGGATGCTGAGGCCACTAAAGCGGAGTTTAGTCAATATCCCTCACTTCTCAGAGGTTGAAAGACTGAGGCTTGGGATGGCATCACTTCCGGGTCACAGACGGTCAGTGATGGCACAGACACAAGAATTTCGACTCCATGGTTGCTGTGCCAGGAGCTGCTGACAGAGTCTAAGACCAGGGCAGATTGGAGCACCCCATCCCCCAACATCCTCACAATGTCAAGTCTCCCTCCGCAAAAGAATCACGTGCTTCAGTTAACATGCATTACTCAGAATTAACAGAGTTCCACACTGTTGTGGGTGCTCCCTCCGCAAAAGAATCACGTGCTTCAGTTAACATGCATTACTCAGAATTAACAGAGTTCCACACTGTTGTGGGTGGTTCACAAGCCCACATCCTTCAGTAGTCTGCTTTGCATTTTTCTCTCCGCTTGTGACCAGAACAGATAGGACACCATCGGAGGAGATCTAGACTCCTGCTTTCCTCTTTGTTTCGAGAGCCCCAGGACCATGCAGGTCCTTTTTCTGAGAAGTATCTGCTACTGTTTGGTTTTGGACATTGTGTTAATTCTTCCTGTAAGACATAATGAAAATTAAGAAAGGTGGAATTGCTTATATAGATGTCCACCATTTCTTGAAGAGACCATCTTTGCTCCATTGTATTGCTTTTGCTTCTTTTTCAAAGGTCAGTTGACTATATTTGTGAGGTCTATTTCTGGATTCTGTTCTGTTTCATTCATATACTTGTCTATTCTTTTGCCAATACCACACTGTCTTGATTCCTGTGGCTTTATGGTAAGTCTTGAAGAAGAGTAGTGTCAGTCCTTCAACGTTGTTCTTCTCCTTCATAAAATTTTTTTGTCCATTTGGGGTCTTTTGACTGTCTGTGTAAACTTTAGAATCAGTTTTTAGGTATTCACAGAATACCTCACTGGGATTTTGACTGGGATTTCACTAAATCTATAGGTCAAGTTCGAAAGAACAGACATCTTGATAATCTTTTATTCCTATTTATGAACGTGGAATTGCTCTCCATTTAGTTAGTTCTTCTGATCTGCTGGGGTTTTTTTAACTGGATTTTCAAATTGTTTCCTATAACAACAGCTACCAGTTATCAAGTGCATGGTGAGTGCTAACCCTGAACCAGCTCTCCACATATATCGACTCATGTAATACTCATGATAACCCTATGAAGTGAGATTATTCCTCCATTTTGCAAATAAGTAAAGAAGATGAGGTTTAGGAGAGGTTAACTTCTCCAAGGTCACATATAAAGGAACTATGAACTCAGCTCTCAGTAAGGACAAAGCTTCTGGTCTTGACCATTACCCAGAGTCTTGTCCTTCTGGGTTTAGTTCTATCTGAGCCAATGTGGAGTCTTTTCAGTAGGCAGACTTCTCTTTTTGAGAGTGATCCTACAGGGTTCCAGGTTAGTGGCAGGTCACCTTCAGCTCTGAGCACTCTTTTTTTAGCCATTTATGGAAGTCTGAGTCTGTTTTATTTGTATTTACTTTTTATGACTGGAACTTGGGACTCAACTTTTAAAAGATTTATCTATCCTTCAAAATGTGATCCTTGAAACCCAAACCCTAGGACTGTGTGTTTTGTATGTATTATATGTATTTATTCTCATTTCATCACAGGGTCATCTCATTGGGCCCAGAGTGGACCCAACAGTTCCCTGGATGAGTAGTTCCCCAAGACTTCCAAACAGTTTGTAGAACACTCTAGAAAAGAGTAGCACCTTCTAGCAGGATGACTGGTTTCTCCCATCCTGCCCACCTAAAAGCTGGACCTCCAGGCATGGACTGCCCTAAGCCCCTATAAGCAGCCCAACTGGTAGTTGCCCAAACTAGGCACTTCAACTGAAGCAAAATACTATCATAAATAACCAAAGAGGATTGACTGGCTTTTTTTCAGTGTCCCTGGCTTAACCTAAAGATGAGAATTAGAAGAGATTGGTTTAAAAAGATTTATTGTAGAGACAAAATCTTTTAATAGGATAAGTATAGCATCCAAGATGCTCTAAATCTCCATTACCATTTAATTAATAACCACTATGGTAGTGTGGTCTTCTTGGAATGCCCAAGGGAGTAAACAATGACCGTGCTTTGGGATATCTTAGACTCTTTCCCCCACAGATTCAGCCCCCAGTCCTTCAAAGCTAGGTGCAGAGCTGACGTAAGCCCAAGAACTGATGGAACTACTATGCCATGGTTGTATAGAAGTTAAGGTTGGCTTCCTGCCTGTAGTCTTAGCTGACAATATATAAATCCCAAATTTTCAACTTTTATAGGAATTTGCAAGCTCCCTAACTCTTGAGGACGTTTTGTCTGAGCACTGTTATAAATGACCTTACTTTAAGCTTTTGTATCTTTCACTCTCCTGAGCATTGAAGCAATTCTACCACTGTGTGTGTACAAGCCTTCATAGTTTTATGTTAAAGAGTAGTTAGAAGTCCATACAGTACTTAAAAGAATAAGAGGTAAAGGAAAGATGTGCTGCTGATAAAGCAGATGTGTGAAGATTGGACAAATGATTACTCTCAAGTTTCGTGTGAAATAACAATGTTAAGTTAGGACTTCTATCCGCAGAGAATTTCAGCCTATCCATAATGGCAAGGGATCCACTTGAAGATATATGGAACCAGTAAACTAGATCAGGGGTCCACTTTAGAAGAAGCTGGACAACACCTAAACTATTGAGATAATAGCCCCAGTATTTAGTTTCCCAGTAGAAATGTCAGGCTGTACGTCACTGTCAGACCAGAATACCATCACCTCATATGCCCCAGGGCCTTGGTTAGTCTCACATCAAAACTCAAAGGTTAATTCTGTTAAAAAAATCACCCAAGTGAGACTTTCAGGAGCAAATTCATGCACAGACATGTTAAATGTCTTCACACTTCAAGGATGACTAATTCTGTGGTTCATGAGGACACAGAATCGCGATGCTCAAAATGCCATAAAAGTACTTATTGGAGTAGTATGGTCTCACACAGTAGGGGGAACTCGGGCTCATTGCAATTGTAGTCACGTCTGATACTCTAACCACAACCTGAAGACCACTCAGCCTTGCTTTGGATGGCCACCATACAAAGGGACCAGCCCTAGTACCGTGCATGGTATCTTCTGTTAGGAACAGCGAGCTGGCTCACTAGCTGTGACTCACAAGCGAAATCAGGACTGGAAAGAAGTAATACAATACTTAATCATAAGGTTCCTGAAGGCAGGACTGTGTTTCATCTCTCATGGCTGAGGCAGGAACACACATCCCCCACTCTTGCCACAGTGCCATACCCGTACAATATGTTCAGAACTACCAGCTGAGTGTTGAATGCATACTTCCAAGCCCTGAACCTGGAATTGGAGCTCCAAACTGTATTCTTTCTACCATCCTACACACCATCAGTTTCAGTACTTCTGCAGTCTAAGTGCCCAACACCATCCCACTGCCAGGTGGCGAAGTCCAGTGGGACCCTCCTTCAGGCTGTGACCCACCTGCTGAGTCATAGTAGCAAGTATCCCAGCAAATGTTACACATATGCGTACGTCTCCCATATGCCCCAAGCTTCTTGGTGTTCAGAAATGCTATACGTCAGCCAAGTTACTGGGACCGTCTTTTTATATGTGATCAAGACAGAATTAGTTTCCCTGAAATAATCTAAATCCATTTAAAAAGTAGTCCTTGTTTTCTTATTTTAAAAAAAAAAAAAAAGCTGAAATTTGGAATGGTTTTGTTTTTCTCTAGGAAAACCTCTTCTTTGTGATGGAGTATCTCAATGGAGGGGACTTGATGTACCACATCCAAAGCTGCCACAAGTTTGATCTTTCCAGAGCAACGTAAGAGCCTTCTGAAGGGTTTGGGGGTTTTCCACTGTTCTTGTCAGGTACCAAGTACTTACTTTACCCACAGAATATTCCCCCCATATGGCATTTTTCCTGTTGCCTCACTCAGCATGCCTCTGTCCCAGGTCAGGGCAACTGCCTGGGGACATATCAGACAAGGTAACGTTCCCAGTTTGTGAAGCTTAAACTGGAGTCCGTTTTGTTTCATTTCTTTGTGTTTTGAAATCAACAACTTGGTTTCTTAAGAAGCTACCCCAATACGTCACGCTTCTAGATAATGTAAACACAGAAGCAAATATTTGCCCTTGAAAAGAAGTAGTCAGATGAAACACAGATCTTTAAAAGGTGGTCATGGGGATGAAGCTTTAACTAAAGCTTTTAACTAAGGCTTTAACTAATGGGGAGCTCTATGTGAAGGCATAAATCATCTGGCTCTGGGGACATGAGTATTATGAAACCAGAAGAGGCATTTATTCCTTGAGAATATATCTTCACCTTTTCTGGCATCAAGTGAAAACAGGCAGACTGCATTTACCAGGTGGAAACGCAGCTGAGTCCCACAGAAAACCCCTGGTACTCCTCCTCCCGTGGGCCCTGTTTCCTCAATAATAAAACCACTGTGACATTCAGAAAAAGAGAAAACTGTGCCATGAGGCTCACTTAAAAATATGGGTACAACTAGCTTTTTTTGCCTGGTGCTCTGTATTCTTTAGCTCACCCCTAATGCGCACTTTGAGTGGTTTAGGCTGAGCTGGGCTGAACAATGGACTGGTCCCACCAGCTCCTACAGAAACCCGTGGGTGAAATGAGTTTTTGTCAAAGCCATTGCCTAGCATACCACTAAGCTCATCACCTCCAGGAACCATCAGCAAAGTGCCCAGAGATAATTTTATGGGATTTCTGTGAAGCAGAAAAATCATCAAGCAGTTTTCATGCTAAAGGATTCTCGACGTGCCTTTCTCATACCTCTGGAAGGCATGAAAGCCATCAGAGACCTGCTGTCTGCCGTGCTCTGAATGCCTTTCAGGCGCCAGTCATCACTGGAGATGGGGAACAGCATCTCACTCCCGTCTTCCAATATCCTTCCTTTACCTCTCAGGCTACATTTCTTGCCCATAAACAACCCAGATCTATGTGGAATAACCCTGCATGTAGGTCTAAGGGCACTAAGCAGAGTTTAAAATGAAAAGGAAAATTATTTTCTTGTACTACTTAACACTATTATGTTTAGTGTCCATGGGTGTTTTATTAGAAAAAAATAAAGACAGTTGGAAAATCATAGCTTAAAGTATAAGAATAAGCACTAGGTGCAGATAAGACTAAATCCTGGCTTTATTTCATCCTCTCAGGGCTGGGGGTGCACATACAGAATGGATGACGTCTCCCTTTTTTTTAGGACTGAACAAAATTATAAACAGAAGTTGTGTGTACACACTGAGAATATATAAAAAGGGGATTTTCTTTCGTTCCATTAATGCATCCATATTCCACTTTGATTTTCCTTCCCCCAGGTTCTATGCTGCTGAAATCATTCTTGGTCTGCAGTTCCTTCATTCCAAAGGAATTGTGTACAGGTAAAGTTTACTCTTTGGAAACACATGCTGAGAGATCTGGATTTCCCTGTCCAGTTAATTGAATCACGGTAGTGAGGGGAAAGGGCCAGGGTGTTTTTGTGGCAGGAAGTTCTATGCCCATGGTGAGGACAATCAACCCAGGAATTCCAGTCTCCAAAGCAGTAAGGTTCTGACCTCATTTTGTTCTTTGTTCTGATAGTTACAGTTATCATCCCTCGCGTGTCCACTTTTCTCATCCCCTTCCATTACCCTGATTTCTCTTTGGCATCTTACTATGGCTTTCTCTCTGCCTCCTTCAGATCTCTTGGTTTTGCATGGGTCATCTAGAAATGCTTATGGAATGTTCTCCTCTTGGGTAGGAAAGGAGGGGAATGCTTCCATGAACATTCAAATGCACCTGTGGGAACGTATCTGCCTACACCTGAAAGAAGTGGATAGAAGCCACGCATGTACCCTCCTTCATGAATGTGTGTCTGTCCAAAATGTCTCTATCATACACCATCTTTTCACATCCTTCTTCGAGGAAAGCTGTTGTGCTTTAATCTCCTTAACCTCTTTTCTCCAAATACAGTTTGACACTTATTTAACATAGAAACCCTCAAAAGCTTAGTTTTCTGGTTTCTGACACACTGCAGGCTAAGGGAAAAAATAAGACTTAAAAAAAAAAAAAAAAAAAAGCTAGACAGGAGGCTGGCTGAGCTGCTGGAGGCTGGCCCAGCAAGCACAGCGAGAGGGGCGTGTTGAATCTGACGTAAAAGGAAGATGTGAGACAACTAAAAGGCCCTGCGAGAGTGGGATTGTGTGCTCTCCTGTAGCACGTGTTCCTAGCACTGACCTGGAGTCATCAGTAAGGTTCAGTGGAAAGAGGGGGTCCAAGACGACAGCTTAGGAAAAGCCTAAACCCACCTCCTCCTATAGACACACAAATCTACTCCAACATATGGAGGAATAATTCCACCTGAAGAACTTAGGGCCAACTAGACAGCTTCTCCTCAGCAAAGCATAGAGGCACAGTAATGAGGGGAGCCCAACGCTGCCAACTTCAGAGGGCGGGATGGCGCTGAGGAGGGCCATGCAGACTTGCCCACCTGGAGGAATAGTGGTTTAAAGCGCAACTAGACTCCAAGTGAAGGAGACTCATTTACTAATCCTACTAATGTCCACCAAACAGTGGGGGGAACTGCCGAAACTCTTCCTGAAATCAGAGGTGCTGGCAAGAACCACTGTTTAAGCTCCCCTTGTACTTTGATAGTGCAGAGAGGAGCAGAGTCCAGGCCCTCTGGCCAAGCTGCTGCTTCTGGGAGCCCCAGGGTGCCAGCCTATACCAGCTCCATCCATCCCTCTAAGGCAACTCCACCCCTGCCTGCTCCACCTCCAGCCATCTCACTAGGGCTGCTCCAGTATATACATATTAGGACACTTCTGGCCAGCACCCACTATGGCTCCAGCCATCTAGCCCTGGCAACACAAATGCAAAGCACTCTAGGACACCCCTAACCCATGCCCACCCCAACTCCAGCCACCCACCAGGGCAAATTGATATAAGTTGCCCAAGGATGTACCAGCCTATGTTCACTTCAGCTTCAGCCACCCTGTCAGGGAAGCCATAGTGCAGAATGCCCCCAAGACCCTTTAGCCTATACTTGCATCAGCTCCAACCATCCCTCCAAGAAGCCCACTGCACAGAGCACCCCAGGCATACACAGTCTATACAGAGGACATTCCTACACAAAGTCATTCCTTCAAGACTAGGGAAAGTAAGTTTATCCCCTAATTCATAGAAATAAACAGAAAAAGTCAGAGTGAGAAGAGTATGTTCCAAGCTAAAGAACAAGACAAAACTTCAGAAAAAGAACTACATAAAATAGAGATAGCAATCTAACTGACAAAGAGTTCAAAGTAATGGTCATAAAGATGCCCAACAGACTTGAGAGAAAAGTGGATGAACTCAGTGAAAATTCTACAGACAGAAAATACAAAAAAGAGCCAATCAAAGAATGCAATAGCAGAAATGAAAATTACACTAGAGTAAATCAATACTAGATTAAAGGATATAGAATAACAGATCAGCATGTGGAAAATGGGGTATAGAAAGCATGGAAGCTGAACAGCAAAAGGAAAAGAGAACTTTAAAAATTAGCATGGGTGTCTCTGGGTAGCTCAGTCAGTTAAGCATCCAACTGTTGGTTTCAACTCAGGTCATTATCTTATGGGTCATGAGATCAAGCCCCGTGTTGGGCTCTGTGCTCAGCAGGTAGTCTTCTTGAAGATTCTTTCACTCTGCTCCTCCCCCCACTCACTCTTTCTAAAATAAATAAATCTTTTTTAAAAAATTAGTATACTTGATGTTGTCACAGAGGTCCCTTAACCTGTGCTAACACTTGTATTAGAAGAGAAGAGAAAAAAGGGTGGAAATTTTATTTGAAGACATAATAGCTGAAAATTTCCCTAACCTAAGGAAAGAAAGAGACATCCAGGTTCAGGGAGCAGAGTCCAAAACAAGATGAACTCAAGAGGTCCACACCGAGACACAAAATAATTAAAATATAAGAAATTAAAGATAAGGAGAGTCTTAAAAGAGGCAAGAGAAAAACAACTAGTTATGTTGAAGTGAAACTCCATAAGGCAGATACTCTGAAGGCAAGAAGGCATGATATATTCAAAGTGTGGAAAGGAAGAAAACTGTAACCAAGAATACTCTACCCAGCAAGGTTATCATTCAGAACTGAAGAAGACAAAGATTAAAAGGCAAAGGTTAAAAGATTTCATCACCACCAAACCAGCCTTATAAGAAATTTAAAAGGACTACTTCAAGCAGAAAAGAAGGCCCTTGAAGAAAATGATGAAAGGAAAAAAAAAAAATCACTGGTAAAAGTAAACAGAAAACCACTTGTAAGTCTAGTATGAAGGTTAAAATGTAAAATCAATTATATGTACAAAAATTCTTGGATTCACTACATAAAAGCATACATAAAATAAAATATCATAGAGTGCCTGGGTGGCTCAGTTGGTTAAGCAGCTGCCTCCCGCACACGTCGTGATCCTGGAGTCCCAGGATTGAGTCCACCACCAGGAACTCTAGCCCTCCCCCCCACCTCATGTTCTCATGCTCTCCAAAATAAGTAAATAAAATCTTTTTAAAAAAATAGAACATTAAAAATATATAACATAGAGAAGAAGGACTAAGAATGTAGTCTGAACTTAAGTGACCATTAAGCTAGTATAGACTGCTGCGTACTCAGGGTGCATTTATACATCTATAATAGATAACAAAAAATAAAGAGAAAGGAACCCAAGCATAACACTAAAGGAAGTCACGAGTCATTAGGGAAGGGAGCAAGAGGAGAACAGAGAACTACAAAACAACCAGAAAACAATTAACAAAGTAGTGATAAGTCCAAACTTCTCAATAATCACTTTATATGTAAACAGACTAATGCGCTCATCCAAGGACATAGATGACTGAGTAGATTAAAGAACAAGACCCAATTATATGCTGCCTACAAGAGACTTTAGATATAAAGACACAGAGAAAGTAAAGGTGTGGAAAAACATAATCCATGCAAATGGAAGAAAAAAACTATTGTGATATTGTATCAGACGGAATCAGGTTTAAACTGAAGGCTGTAACAAGAGACAGAGGCAAGCATTACGTAATAATAAAGGAAAACAGAAGGACATAAAAATTATAAATATATATCAACACAGGAGCGTCTAGCATAGAAAGCAAATATTGACAGACATAAAGGGAGAAATTAACTACAATGCAATAATAAGGGATTTTAACACCCTGCCTACATCAATAGACAGAACATCCAGGCAGAAAATCAATATGGAAACAGTGGTTTTAAATACATTAGACTACATGAACTGAACAGATATACACAGAACATTCTATCTGAAAACAGTAGAATAAACATTCTTTTCAAGTGCACGTAGGACATTTTCCAGGATAGATCATGGGTTAGCCCACAAAACAAGTCTCAATAAATTCAAGAATAGTGAAATCTTATTAAACATCTTTTCCAACCACAACAATATGAAACTAGAACTCGGAAAAAAAGAAACCTGGAAAAAACACAGACACATGGAGGGTAAACATTCTACTCAATAGCCAGTGGGTAGATGAAGAAGTCAAGAAGGAAATCAAATATACTTGGAGACAAATGAACCTGGAAACACAGCGGCTCAAAATCTTTGGGACACAGGAAAAGCTGTCAGTGAAATTTATAAGGATACAGGCCCACCTCAAGTAAGAAGTCTCTCAAATAAACAATCTAAATTTAAACCAAAGAGAACAAGAAGAAACAAAGCCCCAGTTTTTGGGAAATAATCAAGTTCAGAGCAAAAATAAATGATATAGCGACAAAAAAAAAAATAAAACCTAAAAAAGATCAGTGAATCTAAGAGGTAGATCTTTAAAAAGATAAAATTGGCAGAACTTTTGTCATAGTAATCACAGAGAGAGGGGGGGACCCCAAATAAATAATATCAGAAATGAAAGAGAAGTTACAACTGATGGCACAGAAATATATAGGGTTATAAGGGACTATAAAAAATTATATGCCAGCAAATTGGGACAACCTAGAAGAAATGGATAAATTCCTACAAATATACAATCTTTCCAAGACTGAATCAAGAAGAGAAAATCTGAACTGATTACTAGTAACAAAATTGAATAAGTGAAAAAAAAATCAAATTCAACAGTACATTAAAAGAGTCATTCATCGTGACCGAATAGGATTTATTCTGGGGATGCAGGGATGGTTAAATACCAGCTACTCAAGGTGAATACACCACACTGACGAAACGAAAAATAAAAATCATATGATCATCTCAACAGATGTAGCAAAAGCATTGATTAAATTCAACATCCTTTCATTATAAAAACTCTCAAGATGGGTTTAGAGGGATCACCACACATCAACATAATGGAGGCCACACATGACAACCCCACAGGTAACCTTATATGCAGTGGTGAAAAACAGAGCCTTTCTTCTAAGATCATGAACAAGACAAGAAAGTCCATTCATACCACTTTTATTCAATAGTATTGGAAGCAGACAGAAAAAAGAAACAGAAAGCCATATTGGTTAAAAAAAAATTAAAACTCATTATTTGTTGAGGACATGACACTATATATAGAAAATCCTGAAGATTCCAGAAAAAATAAACTATTAGAATAAATGAATTCAGTGAACTTGCAAATACAAAATATATAGAACCTGCTGCTGCATTTTTATATACGAATAATGAAGTATCACAAAGAGAAATCAAGGAAACAACCCCATTTATATAAAAAAAATACATAGGAATAAATTTAACCAAGGACATGAAAGCTATGTACACTGAAAACTAACACACTGATGAAAGAAATTGAAGACAAAACAAATGAAAGATATTTGCTGCTCATGGTTTGGAAGGATACTATTAAGATGTCCAGACTACACAAAGCATTCTGCAGATTCATTGCAATCCATATCAAAATTCCAGTGACATTTTTCACAGAACTAGAATAAAAAACTTAAAATTTTTATGGAACCACAAAAGACCCCAAATGGCCAAAACATTCTTGAGAAAGAAAATTAAACCTGGATGTATCAAGTTTCATGATTTCAAACTCGACTACAAAGCTATAGTAATCAAAACAGTGTGGTAGCATAGTATTAGCAGCACACAGGTCTGTGGAATAGGGTAGAAAGCTCAGAAATAAGTCCATGCATAAATGGCCAACTTATCTACGACAAAGAAAGCAAGAACACAGGATAGTTTTTTCAGTAACTGGTGTGGGGAAAACTGGTCAGCTGCATGCAAAAGAATGAAACTGGACCACTTTCTTACATCATATACAAAAATTAACTCAAAATGGATTAAACATTTGAATTTAAGACTAGGAACCATAAGACTCCTAGAAGAAAACATAGGAAGTAAAGCTCTTTGACACCAATCTTAATGATGTTTTCTAGATCTGACTCCAAAGGCAAGGGAAACAAAAGCAAAAAGAAACTGTTGGGACTCTATCATATTAAGCAGCTTTTTCACAGCAAGGAAGCTATCGACAAAACAAAGAAAACCTACTGAATGGAAGAAGATATTACAAATAATATATGCATTAAGGGGTTAATATCCAAAATATATAAAGAACTCCTACAGCACCAAAAAATAATCTGATTAAGGTGGGTAGAGTACATGAATATACATCTTTACAAAGAACATAACCAAGAGACACAAAAAGGTGCTCAACACCCCTAATCATCAGGGACATGAAAATCAAAACCACAATGAGACATCACCTGACACCTGTCAGAATGGCTAAAATCAAAAAGACAAGAAGTAACAAGTGTTGGTGAGGATATGAAGAAAAGGGAAGCCTCACACACTGTTGGTGCATGTAGCCACCATGGAAAACAGTATGAGGGTTTCTAAAATAATTAAAAATATAAATACCATATCACCCAGTGTTACCACTTGTAGAATGTACCCAAAGAAAACAAAAAACACTGATTTGAAAAGTTATATGCAGTCATATGTTTATTGCAGCATTATTTACAGTAGCCAAGCTACCGAGGCAACGCGAGCGTCCATTGATAGAGGAATAAATGAAAAAGATGTGGTAAACATGTATGATGGAGTATTACTCAGCCATATAAAAGAATAAAATCTTGCCATTCACAATGTGCATGGATCCAGAAGATATTGTGCTAAGTTAAAGGAGTCAGACATAAAAAGACAAATACCATGTGAATTCACTTATATGTGGAATCTAAAAACCAAAACAAAACAGAAACAGACTCACAAAGAGAAACAGGTTCTTAAATACAGAGAACAAACTGCTGGTTGCCAGAGGGTAGGGCAGTGGGGGGACAGGTGAAATAAGTAGATACTGAGAGGTACCAACTTCCAGCTATAAAGTAAATAAATCACTGGGATGAAAATTAGAGCACGGGGGGGTCTGGTCAACAGTCTCACGGAGGTGTTGTACAGTGACAGGTCCTGACTACACTTGTGGTGAGCATAGCATAAGGTGTGTAAGTGTTGAATCACTGTATTGTACACCTGAAAGATACCGTATGTCAACGATACTTCAACAGAAGAAAGGTTAAAAAATGTGCCACACTGAGTGTGAAGGCAGCAAACTGTGTATATCACAACGCAGAAGCATTTCATTAGAGATGGTCAGTACTGAGATGCTCACGGGGGAGGCTAAAAGTTCACTTTAAGAGACTTCTCCATCCCCAGAGGGCACAGTCCCAGGAGAGCTGTCCTATGTAGAATCACAGAACACAGTCTGAGAGGAGGTTGGCGAGTCATTCTCCTTAAGCAGTCTCTTCAGCAACCTTTGGATATATGGTGGGTTTTTTGGTCTGTCTACAAAATATTATATTTAAAAGCTGTTTTATGTTATTTCCTTTTATCTCCAGGAAATTGAAAATTGAAAACCCTGATCAGAATCTGTGGGTTGTTGGGGTTTTTTTTTTTTTCCTCTTTACACCTGTGATGCCGGCAATACATATAAAAATATACCGGCACCGGAGCACTCAGTAGCTTGTGTAGGATAGATGAATTGGAGTGAGGAAAAAAGATTGGAAAGAGAGAGGTCTTAGAGCCCAAAGGAACCTCTTAAGAGAAAAGCCCACATGCCCCAGTACAGTGTGCTTCTCCACAATACAATGCTTTTCTCTAGCATTTCATCATATAAATTGACACTCCGAACAAAAAGACCCATAGTCCTTCATTGTCTTTAATATCATAAACTGTATCCAGTTGAGGGCCCTTCCTATGTCCATGTATGAGAAGTGGTGTTTTCTACGGCTTTTTAATGCACCAGTAAGAGACTGTTGTGTTAATTTAGTAGCATATTCACTGAAGTTGTAGAGAATGCTTGAAAGACACCATCAAGGAGAGGTCATCTAGCAAGAACACGAGGAGGAGACTGGCTTGCATTAAAAACCATTCAACTCCCCATGTGTAACTTTACTGACTTAAACTGTGCATTCAGCAACTGAATTAACCCGGGGATTCTATTAATTTCTTCCTTCTTCCGGCCACTTGGGTTTATGATTTCTGGGTTTGTTCACAAAAGAGGTATTATTAGTTTTGAAGTGTTGCTATAGCATTACCACACCCTTGATGGCTCAAACAGAAGTTTATTCCCTCACACTTCTGGAGTCCAGAAGTCCCAAACCAAGCTGATGGCACAGCCACCTACTCCCCAAGTCTCTTGAGGGGAATGCTTCCTTGTCCCTGCTGGGGTCTGGTGGCTCGGGCGCTCCTTGGCTTTAGACAGCGTCCTTCCGGTCTGCCTGTCTCCCCACAGCCTTGTCTTCTTGCGCCTCTTCTGTCTTCCTTGTAATCTCTTAGGAGGATACTTGGCCACCCGGATAACCTAAGATGATCTCATTCCAAGATCCTTCATTACATCTGCAAAGACTCTTTTCCCAAAGAAGGTCTCATTCACAAGGTTCTAGGGATGAGGATGTGAACTTATTTTGGGGGACCACCTTTCAACCCACTATAGCTGGTGATATTGACAGACCAACCCCAGAATGGGCAGCCCTCTGTTAAGCATTGCAGTGTGCACAAAACCTACTGAACTCCCAATCCCTGGATACCTAATGATGTCACTTCCTGGGTTTATTTTATATGTTTTGGAGAAAAAGCATAAATCATGATAAGACACCTAAAAAATAAAATCTGAGTGGATAAGATGCTAATTAAAAGTGTCAACAAGAAGAAAAGTTGTGTCCTCAGAATTAGGGGAGGGTTAGCCAAAAAAAAAATTTCTATCAGAAAGGGGAAGTGATTCCAGAAAAGGCACAGAAACAGAAGTTAAGGGGGTTAAGCAAGGAACATTAAACAAATGGGTCCAGTTTTATTGGAAAGGCTGAGGCTGAGTGGTCCCAAGAATTGGGGCTGAGAAAAGTAGAGAAGCAGGTGCCAACACTATCTTTTATCTCTGCTGGTGTTGTAGAAGTAGGGGCATCTTAAAGGATGCCTCAGCCATGGTTTGGGTTAAATGTAAAAATGAGAAGCTGGAAAATATGCAGACACAGAAAGAGAAGAATCTAGAATCTCCAGTCTTAGAACTATTAGAACTGAAAAGCACCTTAGATGAGATCTTATCCATGAGAACACTGGCCTAACCCCTATATTTGAAGCCACTTACAAACACTTTCACATGGATTACCTCATTCAGTGCCCACAAAGGTCCTGTGGGATAAGCAAGGCAGGCATCATTGTACCCATTTTCCAGATAAATCACCGTGGGCTTAGAAGGGATGTGGCTTGGCTGAGCTGGTATTCTGTAAGGAATATGTGATGAGTAAATAGCTGATGTGCCTACGAATGCTTTGGCTTTTGGGTTCTGTGGCATTTCCAGTTAGCCCTCCTCTGCCCTCATTCCTTACCCTCATGGAGGTCTGTCTCTGGACCGACAGACTTCTGGACCTTTTGCATTCTAACTTAATCTCTCAAAACATCAATGACCCTTTCTCTGTCAACCCCTAACACTTGGTTCACCTTAGAGGGTGGAATGAAAATCAAACATTATGCTCGTTTTCCTAGCCTGAGGCCCAGACAGCATTTATGTTTAGGATTGATTAAAATGCACCCTTGTAATCACAGGAGACTCAGGATCTCAGCAAGTTCAGTTCAATGAGAAAGACTAGGTAAGCTTGATTTAGAGGACGTAGAAGAGAAGACCTGGGTTTGCAACCTAGCCCACTGACTGTATGGGCTGGCATAAACCCTATAAACCTTAAGAGTCTTGCTTTCAATCAGAAAAATGTGAATAAAAATAAGAATTCCAAAGCAAATGGTGGTTGGGAGAATCAAATGATAAAAAAGCACCTGAGAGCAAGAAAATCCAATACAAATATTAGACACAATGTTCATTGTCCTCAGGACCCACGTATAGCACTGCAGCTGGATATTTGGTGCTCTAGTGATGACCTCCAAACCATCCTTCAGCCAATTTCTAGGAACATGTGTACATGGCTCTAAGTGACGCAAATATGTTCCGTACAGCAGAAACCCAAAATGATACCAATATTGCATAGAGCACATAAAACTAATGATGGTTTAACCATCATTAAAACTATAAAACTATGTTGGTTAATTAAAGTAAAAAAAAATAAGCGAATACATGGAAAAAATATTGCGTAGAGTGCAGATTAGAAAATGAATCTGCAATTTTAGCATGATGAGTAAAATAGGACCTATACTTGGATTTATTGGAATTCATAAATCACAATAAAAGTAAACTTAATTAAAATTAAGGAATAGGAAGGTAGAAGACCCAAGGACAGACATATTGGACAGACATGCTAGTCCTGATGGAAAGTGTGACAGCATTTGAGTTAGGAAGAGAGAGAGAAACAGAACCAATGGGGTGTGAACATGAGATACATACTGACATGTGTCCTAGAGATGCCCCAGCCACCCAGCCAGATGGGAACAGTCTGTGATGCCCTGGTTTATGGAGATTATGGACCAAGCTAGCCCAGATGGACGCTCTAGGGACATCTGCTAATAGTGTCACTCCACCAAAACACAGCTGCATTCCATGATCACTCTCTCTGGCTAATTTACTCCAGCAGAAGGTGGAGAAAGCAATGGAAGGGGACAGTACTTGGGACTTCGTCGCAACTCATAATTGCTGGTGGCAAGCCAACTCCTGGTGGGTGACGGGTTATTCAGCAAACATTTATTGAATGCTCTGTACATGGTACCTCCTGCCAGAGCTGTCACAGTAGAGCAAACAGCAAACAATACACATTTCCACTCCCACAAAGCTCACAGTTTAATTAGAAGCAAAAAAAAAAAAAAAAACCAGTGATCAGAACTTGAGGCTAATATGAATATCAAAGACCACTCAAACTTTTGCTTAAGTGAAATCTCCACTTCCTTGAGAAACTGGAATGGAGAATGCAGACCCGTCAGAAACCAAAGTAGTTTCTCTCTCATCACTGTCTCTCGTTGGGTTTATACAGGCTCTGTCTCCGCTCTTGACCCAGCCATTTCATTTTTCTCCTCTATCTGGTCTTCTGTTCCTATAAGACCATCAGCAACCCTAAGTACCAGACTTCTAACCGAGACACGTCAGTGCTACCTTCTCACAGCCCCACCATCCCCAAAGAGAAAACCTGAATGATCCAGTGGAGTCCCCTCATCTGATGTGGAGGGGACAGGGCTACTTGTGAGGCCCTTTGGGACCAAAATCTTTGAGAAGAAAATGCTGAGCAAATTGTCTACGAAGAGGTACAGAAAAGAGTAAACCGAGAGCTGTTCCTTTGTTCTCTCAAGCCACCTCTGCTAATAAGGAAGACCATGGTAGCCACCACCAGCCCCACACCCTCAACTTAGAGTTCAGGAAGTTCAGAAATCCAAGGGAAGAAGACGTAAAGGAAAAGAAAGCGGGATGTTCTAGAACAAACTAGAATTCATAAGCTGCCATCAACTAAAAAAAAAAAAAAAAAAGTTTAAAGCAAGTGATGTCAAGTGTAACACTTGAATGATCTTTAAAACATCAATTTCATGGGTCCAGAGTGAGAAGAAACTGGCATAAGGACCCAGGACCCAGCAGGGCAACAGGGAGGGAGCAGGGAGGCTCGAGGGGGGAGGGGCAAGGGTGTCCGGACAGAAGGTAGCAATGCTGCCGTCACTGGCACAATGTGATTATACATCTGGAAGGTACTGAGTTCCAGTCTCAGCACAAAGTTTTAAGAAGGAAATTGATAAACTCAAGCTATTTGGAGGGCAGGGGCCAGAATGCTGAAGCATCTGAACACCAGGCTACCTGAGGAACAAAATTCTTGTCCTCAGTGAAAAGACAAGACAAAACTTGAGGTCACTTTCCAAATATTCATGGATAGCAATAATGTACTAGTGTAATCACAGGGAAGGATGATTTGGTTTATTTTATTTTAATATTATCAGTCACATTTACTTAAAAATGGAATGGGTGCTCTACAAGTTTACTGGTTCTCTAAGGAAAGAGGAATTTGTTGACGTGGTTTCTGGCATCGGATGGATTCTGGTTCTAGAATTATTCTTAGTTAGGAGCAGCCTTCCTCACTCAGTCTTGGTGCAATACAGTTTATCCAGAAAGAAACAGAAATACTTGGAAAATAGCACAACATGAGTGTGTGTTTCAAGCCTTTCTTCCCTTGCCATGGAAAAAAAGTGCTGGGATAAAGAGCCTCAGGTCCAGGTCTTGCCTATTTTATTATATATACTCCTATTTTATTTTATATACTCCTTGGTCAATCAGAAAAAGGGATCAGAAACCAGCCATTCCCTTGAAAAGTCAATGCTATCTACACCACTGTCTTTTGCACAAGTAGACAGCTGTATGAGTTGTGTAGCATTAAATACCACCCTATGTCAAACACAGCCCCAACTACAGAACCCTGAGGGCATTTCATCGCTGGCTGTTTCCTTACATCTCAGTATTGTTTCTTGAAGGTACTTTAAAACCAAAGGACGCTACCCTGAAGAGATCACATTTTACTCATCCCACCACCCATGCAGCCATCCATACAGAGCTCTGGAGATGCAGCAGATGCACCAGCATCTGGAGATGCTTCCCAGGGCATGGGGGATAAAAAGTCAGTCAGAGTCAGACCTGAGAAAGTTGACCTGGGCCAAGAAGGGCCAGGGGAAGTCCCAAACCCAAGATGCTAGTCAAGGAGGAAACACCAAGAAAAAGCCAGTGAGCCCAGGGGCAGAGCTGTAGATTGAAGAACGGGGCTGGAAGGGAAGAGGAGGACCAGCAAAGCATGCACTCCTGATGGTCTCAGGCTGTGATGGGACAAATGACTGCTCCTCATGAGGAAATTCCATTTTAACAAAAAATGAAGTGAGATTTTGCTTTGCTTTTGTGTTTCAGAGACTTGAAGCTCGATAACATCCTGTTAGACAGAGATGGACATATCAAAATAGCAGACTTTGGAATGTGCAAAGAGAACATGTTAGGAGATGCCAAGACAAACACTTTCTGTGGAACCCCTGACTACATCGCCCCGGAGGTAAGAATGTGCTGCCTGAAGGGTGTGCATGGGCGCTGGCCCAACTCCCCATCTCCCAAGCACCACTGCTCATTCCTCCTGTGGGGGCTAGAAATCAAAAGACTTTGATAGTTTTTCTCGGGATTGGTCTTTGTTTTTCTGAGTATTTCATACATGCAGTTGCACACAGAGGCTGTGTTATTATATAATTATTTAGTAATTATTATTATTTATTCTGTTATTATTTAATGGGAGGTGGTGCTCATGCTGATTAGGTAGTCTCTGAGTCTTGAATGGCTCTGCATACCCTCTTCAGTCATGGCTCCTCCCACTGCAGCCATAAACCGTATTCACTCCACTGAGACCAACCAGAGGAAACAATGGTGAAGAACCAGGTGGTCACCAAACAGACTCATAAGCGTCCACCTGAATAAGTCCAGTGGTTTCATCTTGGGACCAGAAACACCTAAACTGTGGTTTCCAAGCTGCTGCTGTGTGACCACGGAGAGATTGTTGCGGTCTGTAGACCCACAGCCCCTTTTCTGAGGAGGATACTTATGACCCAGCTTATTTTTAGTGTAAAATGGAGAAACCAATGAAAGTTTAAAAAAGGGGGGAAGCTCCTATTCTAAACCCTTAGAAGAATGGCAGTTTCTCAGAAGGCCACTGACAGTCCTACTCTACCCATGTCTCCGTCCCCTTGTTATGTAGTCCTCCCCCACGGCTGACTCCAGGGAGGTTGGCACCCCTTTGCACTTGGCCCTTCTCATAGCACAACACTCACTTTCATTGTTGTTGTTCTTTTTTTTTAATATCAATCTTCCTATATTACCAGATGATTGTTCTAAAGTCAGACTATTTATTTTGCAATTATTATAGATTAACTAGAAGTTGCACAAATAGTATAGACATGCCACCTATGTATACCTTTCCCCCAGTTTCCTGCAATGGTCACATCTTCTATAACTGTGCTATAAGACCAAGACCTGGGGATGGATATGGGTATAACATATATCCAGTTCTATACCGTTTTCATCACATGGTTTTTATCCCATGTGTACATGAGTGTACATTACTCACATTTACATCCACAGACCGAGCACAGGGCTTGGCACATTAAGTTGCTAATGAAATAGCTTTGAGAAGAATGAATGAATGAGTATTGATGTGTAAAATGTTTAATAGCAATGGACTTCTGATTTCCTGGATCAAAAATTAGCAAGTCTGGCATTGTTCATGTAATTGTGGCACCCTAACTCTAAGAAATTTGTGGTTTTGTCCTTTGCTTATTTTGTATTTAACTTTAATTTAACCCTGTTTAAATGCAAAATTGGCCTCTGGGCAACAAGAAATTATAGCTTTTAACTTTCCTTTCTGCAAATGCCTTATGCCAGATCCTTTACCTCATTCTGTTTCCAGAATTTAGCATCAGTGACTTCTCTTTTTGCAAATTCAGTCTCTCTCATCTTCCAGCATTCTTGTCTTCACACTATTCCATTATTTTTTTTAAGATTTTATTTATTTTTTTGTCAGGGCAAGGAGTATAAGCAGGGGGAGCAGCAGGCAGAGGAAGAAGCAGGGTCCCCACTGAGCAGGGAGCTCAGTGCTGGACTCCATCCCAGGACCCTAGGATCATAACCTGAGCTGAAGGCAGACCTTTACCTGACTGAGCCCCCCAGGTGTTCCACACTCTTCCATTCTTGACACCCTTATTTTCTTATTATATGTTCTACATGAGTGATAGTATTTAGGACTACAGTTTAAATCAATATGGCCAGCCCAAACTTCTTGCTCCAGCTGCCACATACAAAAAAGACTGGGATAATTCCCTGCATATTTTCAGACCACAGTGCTCTGAAGCTAGAACTCAATCACAAGAAGAAAGTTGGAAAGAACTCAAATACATGGAGGCAAAAGAGCATCCTTCTAAAGAATGAATGGGTCAACCAGGAAATTAAAGAAGAATTGAAAAAACTTCATGGAAACAAATGAAAATGAAAACATAACTGTTCAAAATCTTTGGGACACAGCAAAGGTGGTCCTGAAAGGAAAGTACATACAAGCCTTTCTCAAGAAACAAGAAAGGTCTCAAGTACACAACCTAACCCTATGCCTAAAGGAGCTGGAGAAAGAACAGCAAAGAAAGCCTAAACCTACCAGAAGAAGAGAAATAATAAAGATCAGAGCAGAAATCAATGAAATAGAAACCAAAAGAACAATAGAACAAATCAATGAAACTAGGAGCTGGTTCTTTGAAAGAATTAATAAGATTGAGGGACGCCTGGGTGGCTCAGTTGGTTGGACGACTGCCTTCGGCTCAGGGCGTGATCCTGGAGTCCTGGGATCGAGTCCCGCATCAGGCTCCCAGCTCCATGGGGAGTCTGCTTCGCTCTCTGACCTTCTCCTCGCTCGTGCTCTCTCTCACTGTCTCTCTCTCTCAAATAAATAAATAAAATCTTTAAAAAAAAAAAGAATTAATAAGATTGATAAACCACTGGACAGAATTAACAAAAAGAAAAGAGAAAGGACCTGAATTAATAAAATCATGAATGATAGAGGAGAGATCACAACCAACAACAAAGAAATACAATTATAAGAACATATTATGAGAAACTCTACTCCAGCAAATTTGACAATCTGAAAGAAATGGATGCATTCCTAGGGACATATAAACTACCAAAACTGAACCAGGAAGAAATAGAAAACCTGAACAGACCCATAACCAGTAAGGAGCTTGAAGCAGTCATCAAAAATCTCTCAACAAACAAGAGCCCAGGGCCATACAGCTTCCCAGGGGAATTCTACCAAACATTTAAAGAAGAATTAATACCTAGTCTCCTGAAACTGGGCAACAAGTTCCAAAAAATAGAAAATGGAAGGAAAACTTCCAAACTCATTTTATAAGGCCAGCATTACCTTGATCCCCAAACCAAAGACCTCATCAAAAAAGAGAATTACAGAACAATATCCTTAATGAACACAGATGCAAAAATTCTCACCAAAATACAAGCCAATAGGACCCAACAGTAAATTAAAAGGATTATTCACCACAACCAAGTGGGATTTATTCCTGGGCTGCTAGGCTGGTTCAACATCTGCAAAATCAATCAATGTGATACAATACATTAATAAAAGCAAAAGCAAGAACCATATGATACTCTCAATAGATGCTGAAAAAGCATTTGACAAAGTACAGCATCCTTTCTTGGTCAAAACTCTTCAAAGTATAGGGATAGAGGGTACATTCCTCAATATCATCAAAGCCAGCTATGAAAAACCCATAGTGAATATTATTCTCAGTGGGGAAAAATAGAGCTTTTCTGTTAAGGTCAAGGACACAGCAGGGATGTCCATTATCACCACTGCTATTCAACATAGTACTGAAAGTCCTAGCCTCAGCAATCAAGACAATAAAAAGAAGTTAAAGGCATCTAAATTGGCAAAGAAATTGTCAAACACTCACTCTGCAGATGATACGATACCATATGTGAAAAACCCAAAAGACTCCACTCCAAAACTGCTAGAACTCATACAGGAATTCAGTAACTTATCAGGATATAAAATCAATGCACAGAAATCAGTTGCATTTCTATACACCACCAACAAAACAGAAAAAAAGAGATATTAAGGAGTCAATCCCATTTACAATTGCACCCAAAACCATAAGATACCTAGGAATAAACCTAACCAAAGAGGCAAAGAATCTATACTCAAAAAACTATAAAGTACTCATGAAAGAAATCGAGGAAGAAGAAATGGAGAAGTATTCCATGCTCATGGATTAGAAGAACAAATATTCTGAAAATGTCTATGCTACCTAAAGCAATCTACACATTTACTGCAATCCCTATCAAAATACCATCAATTTTTTCAAAGAAATGGAACAAATAATCCTAAAATTCATATGGAACCAGAAAAGACCCCGAAGAACCAGAGGAATATTGAAAAAGAGAACCAAAGCTGGTGGCATCAAAATTCCAGACTTCAAGCTCTATTACAAAGCTGTCATCATCAAGACAGCATGGTACTGGCACAAAAACAGACACATAGATCAATGGAACAGAATAGAGAGCTCATAAATAGACCCTCAACTCTATGGTCAACTAATCTTTGACAAAGCAGGAAAGAATGTCCAATGGAAAAAAGACAGCCTCTTCAATAAATGGTGTTGGGAAAATTGGACAGCCACATGCAGAAAAATGAAATTGGACCATTTCCTTACACCACACACAAAAATAGACTCAAAATGGATGAAGGACCTCAATGTGAGAAAGGAATCCATCAAAATCCTTGAGGAGAACACAGGCAGCAACCTCTTCGACCTCAGCTGCAGCAACATCTTCCTAGGAACATCGCCAAAGGCAAGGGAAACAAGGGCAAAAATGAACTATTGGGATTTCATCAAGATCAGAAGCTTTTGCACAGCAAAGGAAACAGTTAACAAAATCAAAAGACAACTGACAGAATGGAAGAAGATATTTGCAAACGACATATCAGATAAAGGACTAGTGTCCAAAATCTATAAAGAACTTAGCAAACTCAACACCCAAAGAACAAACAATCCAATCAAGAAATGGGCAGAGGACATGAACAGACATTTCTGCAAAGAAGACATCCAGATGGCCAACAGACACATGAAAAAGTGCTCCATATCACTCGGCATTAGGGAAATACAGATCAAAACCACAATGAGATATCACCTCACACCAGTCAGAATGGCTAAAATCAACAAGTCAGGAAATGACAGATGCTGGCGAGGATGCGGAGAAAGGGGAACCCTCCTACACTGTTGGTGGGAATGCAAGCTGATGCAACCACTCTGGAAAACAGCACGGAGGTTCCTCAAAATGTTGAAAATAGAACTGCCCTATGACCCAGCAATTGCACTACTGGGTATTTACCCTAAAGATACAAACGTAGTGATCCAAAGGGGCACGTGCACCCAAATGTTTATAGCAGCAATGTCCACAATAGCCAAACTATGGAAAGAACCTAGATGTCCATCAACAGATGAATGGATGAAGAAGATGTGGTATATATACCCAATGGAATACTATGCAGCCATCAAAAGAAATGAAATCTTGCCATTTGCGACAACATGGATGGAACTAGAGCGTATCATGCTCAGCGAAATAAGTCAAGCGGAGAAAGACAACTCTCATATGATCTCCCTGGTATGAGGAAGTGGTGATGCAACATGGGGGGTTAAGGGAGTAGGAGAAGAATAAATGAAACAAGATGGGATTGGGAGGGAGACAAACCATAAGTGACTCTTAATCTCACAAAACAAACTGTGGGTTGCTGGGGGGAGGGGGGTTGGGAGAAGGGGGGTGGGGTTATGGACATTGGGGAGGGTATGTGCTTTGGTGAGTGCTGTGAAGTGTGTAAACCTGGCGATTCACAGACCTGTACCCCTGGGGATAAAAATATATGTTTATAAAAAATAAAAAATTTTTTAAAAAGTGTGGTGCTGGCACAAAAACAGACACACAGATCAATAGAACAGAATAGAGAGCCCAGAAATAGACCATCAACTCTATGGTCAACTAATCTTTGACAAAGCAGGAAAAGAATGTCCAGTGGAAAAAAGACAGTCTCTTCAACAAATGGTGTTGAGGAAATTGGATAGCCACATGCAGAAAAATGAAACTGGACTATTTCCTTACACCATGCACAAAAATAGACTCAAAATGGATGAAAGAACTGAATGTGAAATAGGAATCCATCAAAATCCTTGAGGAGAACACAGGCAGCAACCTCTTCGACCTCAGCTGCAGCAGTTTCTTCCTAGAAACATCACCAAAGGCAAGGGAAGCAAGGGCTTGGAACTTCATCAAGATCAAAAGCTTTTGCACAGCAAAGAAAACCATCAACAAAACCAAACGGCAACTGACAGAATGGTAGAAGATATTTGCAAACGACAGATCAGATAAAGGGCTAGTATCCAAAATCTATAAAGAGCTTATCAAACTCTTTAGCCAAAGAATAAATAATCCAATCAAGAAATGGGCAGAGAACATGAACAGACATTTCTCCAAAGAAGGTCAGCAGACACATGAAAAAATGCTCCACATCACTTGGCATCAGAAAACTACAAATCAAAACCACAATGAGATACCACCTCACACCAGTCAGAATGGCTAAAATTAACCAGTCAGGAAATGACAGAGGCTGGCGAGGATGTGGAGAAAGGGGAACCCTCCTACAATGTTGGTGGGAATGCAAGATGGTACAGCCATCCTGGAAAACAGCATGAAAGTTCCTCAAAAAGTTGAAAATAGAGCCATCTTATGACCTAGCAATTGCTCTACTGGGTATTTATCCTAAAGATACAAACATAGTGATCCAAAGGGGCATGTGCACCCAAATGTTTATAGCAGCAATGTCCACAATAGCCAAACTATGGAAAGATCCTAGATGTCCATCAACAGATGAATGGATAAAGAAGTATATATACACAATGGAATACTATGCAGCCATCAAAAGAAGTGAAATCTTGCCATTTGCAATGACATGGATGGAACCAGAGCATGTTATGTTAAGCAAAATAAGTTCAAGAAAGACAACTATCATATGATTTCTCTGATATGAGGAATTTGAGAGGGAGGGTGGGGGTTCTGGAGGGAAGGGAGGGAAAAAAATGAAACAAGATGGCACAGGACGGGTTGGGGTGTGGAGAGAGAAACCTTAGGAGACTCTTAATCTCACATAACAAACTGAGGATTGCCGGGGGGTGGGGGAGGGGTGGGGAGGGTGGCTGGGTGATAGACATTGGGGAGGGTATGGTGAGTGCTGGGAAATGTGGAAGACTGATGAGTCACAGACCTGTGCCCCTGGGGAAATGATACATTATATATTAATTAAAAAAAAACCCACACGGGAGCACAGAGCAGGTGGGACAAGGCCATGAGGCCCACCTGGCAGACAGAACCCAAATTACAGCAATAAATGCATTTCGGAGCAATACCAGGAGTGACGCAGCAAGACAAAAAAGAAAAAAAACACACTTCCCTCCCCAAAGCTGCGGAGTATCCCCAGTCCATATCTCCTGAGATACTGAAGTCTACGGTTCTCTGCATCTTTCAGTGACAGGACTGAGGGTCGAACATAGAATTGGAGGTCCAAGCTCATTTTGACAAAGACTAGGGAAAGAAACACAGGAACACCCTCTCTTAGTATATACTAACCACTTAGTAAATCCGTGTGGGATTCCGGTGCCCAGAAGTAGCTCCCCGGGGGGAGCAGGAGTCCCTTGAAGGGTGCTCAGGGGGGCGGGGGGAGTTGGGGCGGGTCCCTTCCTGAACTCGGACAGCACATCAAGGCCGTGAGCTCATGCAGATGTAACACCCTAGCTCTGCCAGGCAGATGGGATTGCAGACAGCTCTCACTGCTGGAGGGGAAGGAGACTCTGACGTCAAGGGGCAAGGTCTTTACTATCGGAATCATTTGAGTAAAGTTGGGGGAGGGAAGGGGACAAAAGATGAGGAGACCATAAGAAGGCAGCAGCAGTTAAGACAGAAACAGGGAAAGGGGCTGCTCCAGTCAGGGTTTCTCCACCACTTTCTTTTAAAAATATCGACAATGTGAGCCTGGCCTTGATAGCCTGAGGCTTAATCCAGGAGACATTAAATATGAAAGGAACATTCAGCAAGGACCAGCATCCAGAAGATCGCTCAACTCACTCACTAGAACATCTTAAATAAGACAGGCAACCTCCTAAAGTCTGGTCACTGTCCTTTGTGACATAGGGACGACAGGACCTACCTCAGGAGTTCTTACGAAAGAAAGAGAGAGAGAGAAAGAGAGAAAAGAGAGAAAGAACACAAAGCGTATGGCAAACACCTAACGCAGGTCCGCACACTTCTGTCAGGCAATGTGAACCTGCGTTGTACTTCTTCCTCCTGACCTAAGACAAATTCTTTATTAACATCACCTAGCTTTAGAAGGCTTCGCTTCCACCACAGCCGTCTGAGATCCTCCAAATTTCTTCTCATCTGTCCTTGAGGATGAAGTTGTTGATGAAGAAGGTCTCTTAGAGCCGTTTCTGGTTGCTTTGGGCTCCCCCTGGTGACAAGCTCTGGGAATTGCATGTGAAGCAGCTTTCCCCGGCCCCTCCCAATTTTTTTTTTTTTTTTTGGAATTTTCAGAAAATGTTTTTATTTTTTTTTAAATTAATTTATTTATTTTCAGAAAAACAGTATTATTTTTTCACCACACCCAGTGCTCCATGCAATCCGTGCCCTCCATAATACCCACCACCCGGTACCCCAAACTCCCACCCCCCCCACCCCGCCACTTCAAACCCCTCAGATTGTTTTTCGGAGTCCAAGGCAAATACGCCAGAACCCAGAGTGTGTGCCCGAGCTCACACAGGCACCCCTATTTTCTTTATCACTCTCCCTGGATCGACTTTTTTAAACTTTGCCTTAAAGAATATTCTATCTTCTCTAAGCTTGAAAGTTAACTTTTAAAATATTAAGTATTAAATTTAAGTATTTGAAAGTTAAGCTCAGGATAGTGGTTAGAATTTTGATGCTGGAAGTCAGTGCCAGATCGCCAACATCTGTCTGCAGCTTGGTCTTTATTTTCACGGATGGGCAGCTGTGGATCCAGATGCGTCTTTATCCTAGAATCTATAGTCCTTTCCATAGGACACAGAACTCGTCTTCCCTACTTTTCCCTGGGTTTTCACGACAACCCGGTAATAAGCCAGCCAGATGTGATCACCACTTTTCACAAGTGAGGAACAGAGGGGGTGACAGAGTCTGCCCCAGCGAGGCCAGAAGGGACCGAGCCAGAACTGGAACCCACAACAACTTGCATGGCCGTCTCAGCTTCCTTGTGGTTTATCAACTCTGGTGTTGGAGGCGCTTCTGCCACCATAACCTGGAGCCTCTCTGCAGATGTAGCTCCTTCCCCAAGGACAGGCGTGGGGTGGGGTAGCCGTCAGAGCTGGCAGCCGTGCACTCATTCTGCTGCATCGAAAGATTCACCAACATGGAGACATGAAACGTCTAAAAACTAGCATCATTTTTCTTTCCTAAAGCCACCAGTGCTGTAATTCTACCGTTCATTCCCAGGGCCCACTTAAGAAGAAATTCCATTTCAAATGAGGAACTCTAACCGTAAAATGACCTTTGTGGGTTTATGTGTCTGTGCTCACAGGAGCGGTGGGGGCGGGGGTGGGCACGGAGCTGGCTTTAAACTACAGGTGGACAGGATGGCCCATCCCAAGAGAGTCTCGCTTTTTAATTTCGTCCTTCAATACTGTTATCGCTTCTCCATTTTGTGTAATGAAGCAGCTTGTCCCCAACCCATCCTGGGAGTGGCAGCCATGAAAGACAAGGATTTTCTCCTTTTCTTCATTTAACAAATTGTTGTGTTCCTACTATGTACTGGATTTAATTGTGGCAAAATATACATACTGTAAAATACGCCATCTTTCATTCTTAAGAGTAAATTCATGAGTGTTAAGCATATTTCTGTTATTACACAACCAATCCCCAGAATTTTTTTTAATCTGGCACAACTGAAACTCTATACCCATTAAACAGCTCCCCATTTCCCCGAACCCCAGCAACCATCATTTTACTTTCTGTCCCTATAAATCAACCCCTTCTAGGGCCCTCGGAGAAGTGGAATCCTACTGTATTTGTCTTCTTGAGTCTGGCTTATTTCACTTAAGCACAACGTCCTCAAGGTTCGTCCAGGTTGTATCATGTGTCAGGATTTCATTCTGTTTTAAGGCTGAGTGGTGTTCTGCTGTATGTATAGATCACACCGTTTATCCATCCATCTGCTGACGGACACGAGGCTCTGTTTAGAGAAGGCTGCAGCTCAGTTTGTTAGGATCGCAAGCACTGAGCAGTGTCCCAGGTACACGGGCTAGGTCCCAACATTAAATAAGCGGTTCAGTACAGAATACAAAATCTTTTCCACCAGGAGAGTGGATTGGCGGAAGGGTAGAAATCTTTTTTAAAATGTAGGTGAGATCCCAGGCTTTAAACTCACTCACTTCCCTAAAGGACAGACCGGACCAGTTCTTCTCAAAGCCCTGCTGTCGAGCTGCACACCAGTCTCAGGGAGCAGATTTCTGCATCTGAAGTCTATTATCCTGGTCTCTCTTGGCATACTCCCTGAATTGCTTTGTTTTGTTTTTTTGAGAGAGAGAAGGAGCTCAAGTGGGGTGGGGGGAGGGACCAGAGGGAGAGAGACGATCCCAAGCAGGATCCTTGCCCAGCCCGACTCGGGGCTCAATTTCACAACCCTGAGATCATGACCTGAGCCAAAATCATGAGTCGACACTTAACCAACCAAGCCACCCAGGTGCCCCACTATATCAGACTCTTTAATGGTGACCATAGATGGGACTCGTTAGTTGTACAACTGTGGCTGGACAGGCTTTAAGGGATGGGTTAGGTCGGATGACCTCTTTGGAGGTGTGAGTAAGTACTCAGAGTTTATGCAAAGTCTCAGGAGGGAAGTCAGTAAAACAGGTGGGTTTGGGTTAACTCTTCACAGGAGAGCATAGATACACACCAGCTTCCTTAGGTCCGAGTCCACCATACAAGTCCTCACATCGCAGGTGGGAAGATGAAAGCTAATGGCACATGTCAGTTGTACATAAGACCAGAAGAAAAGTAGACATTCAAACCAAAAAAGGCTTGCTCAGTTTGGTACTGTCCAGTCATTTCTATTCAAATCGTCCGCTTCTCAAAAGATACCGTTTTCGGCGTGATCTGTGTTGAAACCACATGCTGTCATCGCCGTCAACAATTTACTGAGTGGTGTCGAAAAGTTCAAGCAGGGCTTTCACTCATCTACCTCATGTTTATTAACTACATCTCTGCCTCTTGGTCACACAGATCTTGTTGGGTCAGAAATACAACCATTCTGTTGACTGGTGGTCGTTCGGCGTGCTCCTCTATGAGATGCTCATTGGTCAGTCGCCTTTCCACGGGCAAGACGAAGAAGAGCTTTTCCACTCCATCCGAATGGACAATCCCTTCTACCCTCGGTGGCTTGAGAAGGAGGCGAAGGACCTTCTCGTGAAGGTAAGAAATGGAGTCAAGGAGACGCCACAGGGTTAGTACTGGGCATTCTGCCTGGTGCTCCCATTCATTTCTAGGTTGTGATGGATATATGGTAACCAGTAGTGGTCTCAAACTGGGCTTACATGGGATGCTCACCATCTGTGTCAACGAGGCGCCATCAGGATGGACATTAGACTCCAAAATGAGGAGATGAACATTCACGTGCACAATTTACACAAGCAATGTCCAAAAACCAGTTCCAGGACTATTGAATACCCTCACTTTGAGATGTGACTGGCACCTTGACAAGGGCAATTTGTTCTTAGAAACTCAACCTTTGGTTTCCCATCATGCCCATTAAACAGGTTCAGTCCAATGAATCTTACCCTTCCCACCTGGACAGGATATAGGACTTTTCTGCTCACTCAGGCCTATGACAAATCTCTCATCACTCCTAAGCCATAAAATCTCAGTTCAGAAATTATAACTCTTCAACCCAAGACAGAAGTCATCACATCAACCTGCTCTCTGATGCAAAGACTTCTTATCCCTCTCCCACCATCAGGTTCAGGGCTGGCAGCCACTCACTCACCTGTGGAGAAGGGAATGTGGTTATATTGTGGTCAGCTGTGTCCTCCAACGGGGTTCTCTCCCTAACTCCTGAGTTTCTATTTCAGACCATACCAGGTTACAGACAGAGGGACTCACACAACACATTTACCTACTCATGGTTCTGGAGGCTGAAGTCCAAGAGCAGGGCCCCGCAGGGCTGGCGTCTGGAGGAGGCTGTCTTCCCGAACTAGGCACCTGCCCGCCTCGGCCTCTTATAGTGGGGGAAGCGCCCTCTGCTGTTTCCTCTTAACTAATCTGTTGGACCCCGTTCCTGCCCATGTGACCCCACTTAGCCTTAACTGCTCCCTCCCTCCAGGGGCGCTCACCTTGGGGGTTGGGCTTCAGCGTGTGGATTCTGCTGGAACCCTGAGAAAGCCTGAGCCAACACAGCCCACCGGAAGGAGGAAATAAGGGAACAGTCTGGGGGCTGCCCGGAGCCGGTCCACCTTCAACTGCTGATGTCCCCTAAAACTCAACAGCTCTGCTTCCCAAAGCCAGCTCCACCTCGGGACCCGGCAAGGAGCGAGGGCGAAGGAGTAAGGGGGCAGGTGGTGTTAGTCAGGAGGAAATGCTGGGAGGGATGGTTTCCAAAGACAGAAGTACTGAGTAGGAAGAAAGGATCACTCCCAGTTGGAGGAAGGATGACGGGTCACGTGTGTGGAATATTACTCAGCAGGAAAAGAAATGAACTACCATTGGTGCACAGAACAGCTTGGTTGGATCACAAGGGCGTTCGGCTGAGAGACCAGGAAAAGCCAGTCTCAGAGGTCACGTCCTGTGTGAGTCCACTGGTGTAGCATTCTCGAAAGGACATTGTGGAGACAGAAGTCAGATTAGTGGCAGTGGGGGGTAGGGAGTGTGACTTGAAAGGGGTATCCCGAGGGTCAGCTTTGTGCTGACAGGACAGTTCTGGGTCTTGTGTGTCGTGGTGGTTACCCAGATCTACACGTGGGGTAAAATGACAGGAACAAGACACACACATTTTATCAATGCCAGTCTCCTCGTTCTGATATCATACCGTAGTTATATACGATATAAGCATTGGGGGACGCTGGGGGAAGGGTACACAGGAGTCTATTTTAGGTTTGTTGTTTTTTTTTAAGATTTTATTTATTGTCAGAGAGCGAGGGAGAGCAGAAGCAGGGGGAGCGGCAGGCAGTGGGAGAGGGAGAAGCAGATTCCCCACTGAGCAAGGAGCCCAACACAGGACTCGATCCCAGGACTCTGGGATGATGACCTGAGCCAAAGGCAGATACTTCACCAACTGAGCCACCCAGCTGTCCCCACCTGCACTAGCTTTTCACATCCTGTGAACCAGTATGTATGGACTGAATGCGCCCACCCCAAATGCTGTATTGCTGCCCCCAACCCCAAAGTGATGATTATAGGAGGTGAGGAGCCTTTAGGACATAATTAGTCATAGATGATGCAATGAAGGTGAGGCCACCATGATGGACTAGTGCCCTTATACAAAGAGGAAGAGAGAGATTCCTCCCCCTCCAGTACACTCACCAAGGAAAGGTCACATGAGGACACAGCAAGAAGGTGGCCACCTACAAGCCACAAAGAGGGACCTCACCAGACACTGCCCAGGCTGGCACCCGGGTCTTGGACTTCCAGCGTCCAGAACTGTGATAAGGAAATGTTGATCATTTAAGCCACCACGCAGTCCAGGGCCCTTGGTTATAGCGGCCCAAGCAGACCAAGACACTATAATTATTTCAAAATGAACAGGTTATAAACAAAATAAAATCTAAAGCAAAAATGTCAGCAAATACCCAAGCCCAAATCACATGCAGTTTCAATAGCAGGAAAAAGATTTGCGGTGAGGACGGAGGAGAAATCAGGTTGAACAGAGCAGGAACCAGGACAGCGGAGGACAAAGAAGGGGGTGGGGGGGGGGGCGGGGCGGGACCAGTTTGTGAAAGTGGTTCTACATCCGTGTGGAGGACGTGGGGCTAATTCTTTCCATGGAGTAAGGGTTCCCTGTCCTTGCCCCATGAGGAAGAAAGTCCTCTCCTGTGTCCTAGCCGTTGGGTGGATACAAGTTCGTTTCCCCCACGCGATCTGCGGACAGTAGACCGGCCTCGAGCTTCAGCTCTGCCCCCCATCTGCTGTCACTTTGATCCAACGTCCCCCACATCCTCGAGCTCCCTTTTCTACAACGATCAAAGTTAGTGTCATTTCTGAGAAACTTCCTCTAGGGAAGTGTAGGTAGATAAAGTGTCGCACAGCCCAGAAGTCATCGGTCCTCTGAGAACGCGGCGTCCGTGCAGCAGCAGCATCCGTGTTGGACTCCGTCCCCTCTAGCCGCCGTCGGGCAGGGATGCACACGGCACTGATCCCGTTGTTCTCCGTCCCCTCTAGCCGCCGTAGGGCAGGGATGCACACGGCACTGATCCCGTTGTTCTCCGTCCCCTCTAGCCGCCGTCGGGCAGGGATGCACACGGCACTGATCCCGTTGTTCTCCGTCCCCTCTAGCCGCCGTCGGGCAGGGATGCACACGGCACTGATCCCATTGTTCTCCGTCCCCTCTAGCCGCCGTCGGGCAGGGATGCACACGGCACTGATCCCATTGTTGGGCGGAAGAGGCTGCGTTCCATCCTGGATTGGAACTGCAACTGGGCTGTTCCGCCGACTCTTGCCAAAGACACACAGACACGTCCCCTTCTCCCTCCTGTATTCATCCAGGATGTCCTGCCCATTTATTTGGAAACTGCTGGGAGATGAGTGATCTCAAGCAGAAACAGCTTTCACTCGTGTAGAAAGATCAGAGGAGGGAATGAGGAGGGGAGGAGACTCCAAGGACAGGCGCTGCGCGCTGGTGGCCGTCCTCTGCGGCCCGGCCCTGTGCTCTAGCCCAGACAGTCACATGAGCTTAAACAATCTCCAGCTGCATCCTGGCCATCCGTGCACGAGGGGTGCTGTTTCCTATAAATGTAAACCACCCTCTGACAGCTTTTGTGAACAAAGACAAGTCTTTATTCATGGACACTGTGTTCCTGGGTGCAGCTTCCGTGGCACAGAGCCGATGGCCTCCCATGAGGTCACCCGTCATCTTCATGACCTGGAAGGAGGAGGGGGGATTTGTGGCAGGACAGAGAAGGAAGTAACGAACTCATGCAATACTAGAAGGAAACTGGCGTCTCAAAGCTGGAGATCACATTATATTCTCATTACACATTTTATCTTTAAAAAGATAAAAAATAAAAATATATATATTTTTTAAATTTCACAGGTACATAGACCAGTCTCAGAAAGCTTTGTCATGATGCCCTAGGTACAAATGCCCTTTGGTACTAGGAAAATCTAATGGGAAACAGCGTAGCACACATGCAGCCTAGGGCAGCTACTTCTAATTTAATTCACTAAAACCTTTAATTATGACAACATGAGCTAGTTTTTGGCCCATTCTTGAGGCACTCACACCTTCCCTCTCATCTTGTTTCATCAAAATGTCCTTAAGAAGTAGAGATCAATAGGGTATTTTATGATTGTTTCACAGGAAGAGATATAGGGAAAGTCACTTATTCCCTCTGCTTCTAAAAAATCAATCTGGTTTTCCATCTGTTGATTTACATTGGTGTCTGAGTCTACAGAAAAAAAAGTTTCACTGTGAAGTTGGTGCCTTTTCTGTATGCCATTCTATATGCTAAAAACAAGAAGCTAACAGAAAGTGAGGACTGAAGACATATGGTCTGGAAGTTGTAAAGGAGGACCACTTGCTCACTTACTCAGCAAACAATCACAGAGCATCTTTGCACAGGGCACTGTGTGCCCCTGGAAGAAGGTGTCTGCCCTCAGCTACACTTGAGTAAAAAAAACCAAAATACTCTTAAAAGGTATTTATATATAGTGATTCTTTATCTAATGAAGGGAAGATGTTCGAATGTTCTGTGGAACCCACGGGAGAGACTATTCAACACCAAAAACGAGAAGGGGCTGCTTATAATTTAGGCTCTACCCCTGACGATGGCAGGATCTGTGATCTTGAGCAGGTTACAGAGCTACTCTGAACCTTCGTTTCCCCAACTGACCACGGGACAGTGATATCTGCTTTTGGAATCTCTTTTTAAAATCAGGATGATACGGCTGAGGCATCTAGCACCATGCCTGACTCTCCAAGAATGTTGGTTGGAATGAATCCCAGAATCATCCATATGACCATGAGCTTGACTTGAAGGGCAAGGAGAGCTCACGAGGAGTTAAGGGAATCAAAGAAAACCTCACAAAGAAGAGGGGACATTTAAAGACCGGTGGGCTGGGACTTAGAGATGGTGAGAAGGAAATGGGAGCAGAAGGTATAGAGAGGTATTTCCTCTCCAGATGGAAAGGTCACTAGCGAAGGACAGAGGTAGGAAAGACAGGTGGCACATTCGGTGAGTAGACATGTCTGGACAGAGGAGAGGGTTACGGAGGGAATGGAAGAATGTGTGTCAGCAGAGGCCACAGAGAGCCTGGGATGGCCACCTAAGCGCAGAGGACATAGGTCTCCCCATGGCATAGGATGACCTAGCTTCACCCTGAATTTTATAGGTGAGGACACTGAGACGACCTGCCCGAGGCCACATGGGTAATAAGTCTCTTGAGTGACAGCCTCATGTTAGTGGTTTTCTAAGAGAGCTTTAAAGCCTAAGTTCCATTAAGAGGCCTTCTCTGCCAGCATAGGGTAAGACGGGGAAGGACGTTAGGACGACTAACCATGTGGATGTACGAGGAGGTTATATTAGCATCACATTTGGATTTAAAAAAATTATCATAATTATGAAAAAGAAGAAAAAAATCTCCACTTTGCTACAGCATGTTGGTTTTGTTCTTTTAGTTTGGGGATTTTGCAGGGGAGGGGTTTGGTAGAACCTTTGAAGATTTTCAAGTAGGAAGGCAAGACAAGTAAAGTAGTGTTGGAAAACACATAAACTGGCTATTCTTAAAAGGGGTAAAAACACGAGATCCCTCTAAATTAGTTGTTAATGGAGGTCAGGCCCTGCCCGAGCCTCATGGAAAAATCATGGCATTTCATTGTGGTTTCTGTTTCAGAGACCCACGGTGTCCTTATGATACCCTGTAGTTAGCTGCTACTTTATAAACAGACGTCTAGCTGGGGAAGGAAAAAGGGGCACCCACGGCAGGCACTCAGGACCTGTGGCTTCCCCAGGTCCCCTGTTTAGACTCCCCTATTCCATACTGCCCTTGTCCTACTGTGTTTGAATTTGAAGAGTTTCCAAGTTTCTTTCCTGTCCTGGCCAATGTTCAGTTTGACCTTGTGGGAGAAAGTAACAGGAGAGGGGACAGCACACAAATATACATATATATGTATATATGTATATGTACATTTGTGTATATATGTGTGTGTATATATGTATACATATATATATGTGTGTGTGTGTATATATATGTATATACACATGTATATATGGAACAAGTCAAAAAATATTAAAGATGATTTGACTTAAATATTATTTTACCAGCAGGCTTGCAGATGCCTTATCCAAAGCAGACTCTTGGCGACTGGTTTATATTATCCCTGAAGTGAGCTTTTCCTCATGGCAGGACTGTTTTCCTTAGAAGGCTGCTTCATCAGAAATCAAAGTCGATTAATACGCAGTCAACCAAGCAATAAATGATCCACATACTCTCTGTGGCTCGGTTTTACAGACCAGGCATCAGTGCACGTGTGTGTGTGTGTGTGTGTGTGTGTGTGTGTGTGTCTGTGTGTCCTCCTCCCATCCCCCCCACAGAGCAGTCCCGCAGGAAGGACACCTCACTCACTTCACATGTGAGGACACTGTGAGTCAGAGAGTCCCCTAACCTGCCAGAGGTCCTATTCATGTAGGATGTATACAAAGCTGATTTCAAACCAGGTTTATTTCCCTTGAAAGACAGCATTTCTAGGGCAAGGAAGCAAAAGCCCAGATTCTAGAATGCTCAGAAGGCTCATTTGAGGGAGACTGTTGTCACCAGTGTGACTGGAGGCAACGGTTGGTACCGGTAACTGGTAAGTACAAAAACAAGGTTAGAAAAGTCAAATTCCGTGGCTCTTGGCTTGTGCACTAAGAAATGTGATGTCCTCCGAGGCTGACCAGCTAGTCTCTTGAGAAGTAACGGCCCCCTTTCTGCTGCTGCTCAGCTCTTCGTGAGGGAACCAGAAAAGAGGCTGGGAGTGAGGGGAGACATCCGCCAGCACCCTCTGTTTCGGGAGATCAACTGGGAAGAGCTTGAAAGAAAGGAGATTGACCCACCATTCCGGCCCAAAGTGGTAAGGACCCACCAGGACCCTTTGCTCCCCGCCATTCCTGCTATGCTTCTCCCCCAACCCTGGGCTGCCTGCCCGCCCCTCACCCCTGCCTGAGCCCCAGCTTTCCTCCTGGGTTCAGTTCTTAGAGGAAAGGGCTTCCTTAACTATAGTTCAAGTTATTTGGCTGGTGGGGGAGCGGGATGCAAGGGCATGTTACTCTTGTTTGGAATATCTAACCTCCGGGCTGACGTCATGTACCTGCATGAAAATGAACTGCTGGGCGTACATGCACCAGACTTAACACGCGTGTGCCAGGGACTCTCCAAGAAGACATGGAGCCTTTGCATGGGTACATCCATGCTCCGTGGTCCCTCTACATGAGTCGGACTTGGATGTCAGGGATGTGGGAACCATCATTTCCGTGCTATTTATTCAAGTCTGCCTGACATTTATAACTCATTCAGGTAACTCTGTTCTCTGATAGTGATTGTTGTGTGTCCTTCTGTTTAAGGAAGAAGTCAGTTGGGGCTTGGGAAAAGACAGGTCTCTAAGTTCCCATGTGTATGCTCCCTAGCCAAAATCACTAAGCTCCATAAGGAAAGGCAGAACGACCTGGCCACATGCAGAACTGGCCACCATAAAGTGAAGACAAAAAAGCCTGGTTAAGATGAAGGAGCTCTGCAGACGGATGTTGAGAATGGTGCAAGCACAGCTCAAATGGTTGCTTTTGGGTTAGGTTTATTTTACCACCATTTTTACAAGAATTGATTTTTTTTTTTTTAAGAGTAAAGCAAAGTGCTGGGTTTGCCAGCTATACCCACTCCTGGTGATTACTGGGAAAGAAGCAGTAAAGACCTGGGTAGATAAAAATCATCTCTGCTATCTTTTTGCATGGAGAGGGCATAGGTTTGTGGATTCCAAAGCAGAGTGCTTCACTCTAGGAAAGAGCTACTCCTGTTAGGAGAGTAGGTGGCCAGAAGCAGCAAGTGTGTTTCCAGGGTTAGCAGAGTCCGTCTCAGCGTCTGTCCCCAGCTCTGGGGATGCTCTAAGTGTTCTACAGGCTGGCCTCGAGCACTCTTATTATTTGTGAAAGTGCCACGCCTAATCGATGAGCTAATAATTTGTAATAAAAGGACAAATACCCAACTTTTGCATCAACGTGGACGGGACTGGAGGAGGTTATGCTGAGTGAAATAAGTCAAGCAGAGAGAGTCAGTTACCATATGGTCTCACTTACTTCCGAAGCATAAGGAATAACACGGAGGACATTAGGAGATGGAGAGGAGAAGGGAAGGGGGGAAATCAGAGGGGGAGATAAACCATGAGAACCTGTGGACTCCAAGAAACAAACTGAGGGTTTAAAGGAGAGGGCGGTGGGGGATGGGTGAGCCTGGTGGTGGGTATTAAGGAGGGCGCGGATTGCATGGAGTACGGGGTGAATCTTGGAACACTACATCAAAAACTAATGATGTACTGTATGCTGACTAACATAACACAATAAACAAAAATGAATTTTTACCTTGTTTTAGCTCATCAGAATAATGTGACTCCTGTCTCAAATTCCATGGAACATCACAATCAACTTGATATTGTCCACCTAAAAATCATAATTTTGATCGACACTTTCCCTATAGGACAATTCTTGATTCTGCCAGTGGGAAGGAATTTCCCTCAAATGCTGTATAAAGAACTGTTTGTAGGCTAAGCCACAGGCCGTTGACCTCACCAAGCTAAGAGCCCCCTTGAGGGGCTCTTAGTTATGCTCATATATACAAAGGGGACTTTTTGATAACATTCAAAAAATTGAACTATCCACCATAGAAAGCAGTATTTATAAATAGATGCTTGCTTTTACATTCTTTCTTTTTTTTTTTTCTCATGGACACCAGTGGACTGGGTGGCTTGAGGGAATCTATCTACCTGTGGTCCCAATCTGTCTGTGGAAGACAGTCCAAGATGGTTAATAATAAAATTAACACAGGTAGAGGAAGTAACAGTAGTGAAGGATATTCACATAAGAACAGGAATACATAATCCGAAAAACTCTTGCCCTCGGTTCCCACCCTCCATGCCTTCCCTCCTCCCCCTCCCCAAACTGTCCCTGAAGACTGAACGGGTACAGGTCAAATTTGGGCTCTCTGCTGCTTCTAAGTGCCAATCCCGTTTCATGTAAACCATTAACCAGAAGCAGGACATCCTATCTGAATGTATATAGTGAAGTTCTTTTACATGAATTTAGTTGTGCTATTGCTAAGTGAATGCCTCAAGGTCTTGGAAATAGTCCATAAATCCACACATACAACCATCCGTAAGTATTACTTGTTTACCTGCAGGGCCCACCTTGTCATACAGCGACCTTAGCCTAGATAACAAAAATGAGGATCATTAATTCAGTGGCTGATTTTCTTCCCTTTTTCCCTCCACCCCTCCCTTAAACTCTCCTCAAGAAATCACCGTATGACTGCAGCAATTTCGACAAAGAATTCTTAAATGAGAAACCCCGGCTGTCGTTTGCGGACAGAGCCCTGATCAACAGTATGGACCAGAACATGTTCAGGAACTTTTCCTTCATTAACCCAGGGATGGAGAGGTTGATATCCTGAAGGACCTCCGCTGACACACGAGGGAATTTGCCTTGCATCTGCAAACCTGTTCCAGTGACGCTCCTTGGATTCCTTTTCACCTTGGGAAAGAAAAGAAACACTCAATAATACACAGGCTGAGACCTTTTAGCTCCTCACTGGCTTCGTATCCGCAGCAGAAGCCAACTCCACTCCACTACTGACCACGCCCTTTGGTGCCTCTCCTGTGGTCAGTCTTGAAGCTAGGTCATTACTAACCATAGCTACTGACTGGCATGATGGTTCTCCTTTGCACTGTGGAAAGACCTGAAAAGTTCATACTGCCCTAAATCACAGCTCTTCCCCCGGCCACCAACAGCTGATCAATGACCTGAGGGACACAGGGAGCACCGACTTCTCAAGAGCGAAACAGGATGTCACCAGCTGCAGGAGTGGACGTCATCCAGACGCAGACAAGGAACCACTGACCCGTTTGGTTCTGTTCGCATCTGTGGAAGTGTAAATGGTGGTGGGGGCAGGCCTGGATCGGTTTTTATGGGAATTCTTCACAATAAACATAGCTTGTAACTTGAGATTTACAAATCCATTCATTCTGATTATCCCTGAAGTTCTCGGGAAGGAGGAAATGGAAAGTAAGAAGAGCTCATGTCACTGAGATGGAGGGTTTAATAAAACACCTGCTGTGGCCATCTTGTCAACACAGACATTAGAGTCGAACAAAGATAGAGTCATTTACTCCTCCCCGTAGAATTACTTCATCCGCCCATTCTCAGCTGACTTCAGTATCAGTGGAAGTCACTCATTACCACCCGCTTCACACTGTAACAAGAAAGGAAGTGCACAGTTCTTCCAACAGAAGAGAAAACCAATCTCTTATTATACCCTTAAAGATGATTTGATGACTCATTTGTCTCCCGTTAGGCATTACTCAAGATAAAAGACCTATGCATGCTACTGGTAGCAGTCCATCTTGTTTAACTAGAATTCTAGCTACACATTTTTAAGTATCTGTGCTGTTTGTATATTTTGATAAAATATTGTGACTTAATGATGAAGAGGTGGATATGTAAACCTGGAATAAAAGAAAGAAAGAAAGACGCCTCCTAATAGTTTAATTCCCTACTTGTGCCCCCAAGAACTTGGGTTTTGTCGTGCTTATATCAAAATGTAGCTAACATTGAGTTGATGCTGTAAATTTTGGGAATCATGAAAAATCCCCAAATGGGCGAGAAACTCAGGTGACTTCTAAGTTACTGTTATGTTCCTCTTTCTCTTCACCCCAAGATGATCTGGGAGTGGTCCATGAGTGCTGCCTTGACTCCAATCCATATCTCCAGTTCTAATCTTGTTCCCAGGCTTCAGTTTCCACTGACTTGCTCTATTTTCTTACAGCCTCAACCTCTCTTGTGTTTCCTAACTCTGTTACTGGCACCATGATGGGTCCACTTGTCCAGCCTCAGAACCTCACAGTCATTGTCAACTGTCCCTTCCCCCTGTTTTTTTTTTTTAACCAAATCTTATAATTCTGCCTCTACAGTCTCTCCAAAAGACATACTTGTCTCTACTTTCTCTCCTGCTAATCATGTCTGGATTAGTCTCCCTATCCTAAGTCTTTCTCCCCATTTTAATTCATGTACACATCATACATTATAAACTACAGGGTAGGAATAACTTTTCCTCTGCTCTCTTGTGTTAAGAACCCAGGGCCTGCTGGTTAAATTGACAAGGGAAGCACACTTCTACTTACAACATGCTATACTCATATATGTAGGAGTGCCCAATAATGGATAATTCAAAGAGTAGTTAGAATTTGGGATTCAAATAACCTGGCTTAACAGGATAAAG
Source organism: Neogale vison (assembly GCF_020171115.1). Taxonomy (NCBI): domain Eukaryota; kingdom Metazoa; phylum Chordata; class Mammalia; order Carnivora; family Mustelidae; genus Neogale; species Neogale vison. Next base: position 142,775,294 of record NC_058102.1, read on the forward strand.
TACGGTGGGGGACAGAAAAGTCTCCTATGGGAAGTACAACTAGGTTTCTTTAAGGAACGTAAACGGGGTTTCAAGAGAACATTACAAACTTTCAGAAGTTTGTAATGATGCTTGTCTACAGAGGGTTGAGTGGTCTTCCATCTTCCTCAGGGTTGTAACATCCTCCCGGAGGGAGGACTTACGGTAAGTAGATTTACTCTTGGTCTCACTCCTACAAACAGACCCACTGTGAAGGAGAAATTTTTGGCAGTTGTCAGAAATTTCTGCCTTGGTCAGATAAGGAAAGTTCCAAGAAGACCTCTTCCTGCATCCGCTGAATCCCAAGTGTCTTTAACTTAAAAATAATACTTATTATTTATGAAACATAAAAATATTATCTCCAAAAATCAGTTTTTAACCCCATTCATGTTCAAAACTCTGTGTAATCTTCACTGGCTAGTGAAAACCCATACAGGGCCACCCATTTTGTCCTCAGCCTCTCTACCTGACTTCCCATTTCCACCTGCCATGCACCTGTGCTCCAGGCAATCTGAATTTCTTAGCACTGCCTATAAACTCCCACCAATTCCCACCTCTGGGACTCCCTGATACTAGCTTTTCAGCCTAGAATGCCCATTTCCACACAGTCAACATCTTTCTGTCTCTCAAGACCCAGTTCAGTTGACGTGTCTGCCACCAAGTTTCCCAGTCCTGGGGTATCCCATGAGCTGTTGTAGAAAGATGGCAGCTCAGTTATGATTACAGCATTGCAGAAGTCACTGACTTTCCTGGATGGAATTTTCTCACCTATAAAATGGAGCACATTATCGATAGTGTATTGGGTCATTGTGAGAATAAAAGATGATCTGGCACAGTGGGGGACCTTAGTGCATGCTTCCTAAATGAGAGTTACTGTGGTGCTTTCAAGTTGGTCATGAGCCTGCCAGAAGGTATCTGTATCTATATGTACCAACCTACCCATCTACCTCCCTATCTAAAGAGATAGACAAATATCTACAGACATACCTTAGAGAGATTGCGGGTTTGCTTCCAGACCACCACAGTAAAACAGGTATCATGATAAGGTGAGTCAAGTGAAGTTTTTGGTTTGCCAGTGTATATATGAGAGTTATAATTACATATACTGTACTCCATTAAGTGTGCAGAAGGGTTGGGTCTTCAAAAAAATCAACGTATGTACCTCAATTTAAAAATATTTAACTGCTCAAAAGTGCTAACCATTGTCTGAGCTTTCAGTGAATCATAACCTTTGCTTGTGGAGGGTCTTCCCTCGAAGTTGATGGCTGCTGACTAATCAGGGTACTGGTTGCTGAAGTTTGGGGTGGGGGTGGCAAATTCTTAAGTAAGGCAACAATGAAATTTGCCACAGCAACTGACTCTTCCTTTCACTAATGTTTTCTCTGTAGCATCTGGTACATTTGACAACATTTTACCCATATAGAACTTATTTCAAAATTGGAGTCAATGCTCTAAAATCTTCAAAACAAAGAAGCAACCCACAGAATGGGAGAAGATACTTACAAATGACAGTACAAAAGGTTGATATCCAGGATCTATAAAGAACTCCTCAAACTCAACACACACAAAACAGATAATCATATCAAAAAATGGGCAGACAATATGAACAGACACTTCTCCAATGAAGACATACAAATGGCTATCAGACACATGAAAAAATGTTCATCATCACTAGCCATCAGGGAGATTCAAATTAAAACCACATTGAGATATCACCTTACACCAGTTAGAATGGCCAAAATTAGCAAGACAGGAAACAACATGTGTCGGAGAGGATATGGAGAAAGGGGAACCCTCTTATACTGTTGGTGGGAATGCAAGTTGGTGCAGCCACTTTGGAGAACAGTGTGGAGATTCCTCAAGAAATTAAAAATAGAGCTTCCCTATGACCCTGCAATTGCACTCCTGGGTATTTACCCCAAAGATACAGATGTAGTGAAAAGAAGGGCCATCTGTACCCCAATGTTTATAGCAGCAATGGCCACGGTCACCAAACTGTGGAAAGAACCAAGATGCCCTTCAACAGATGAATGGATATGGAAGATGTGGTCCATTTACACTATGGAGTATTATGCCTCCATCAGAAAGGATGAACACCCAACTTTTGTAGCAACATGGACAGGACTGGAAGAGGTTATGCAGAGTGAAATAAGTCAAGCAGAGAGAGTCAATTATCATATGGTTTCACTTATTTGTGGAGCATAACAAATAACATGGAGGACATGGGGAGATGGAGAGAGAAGGGAGTTGAAGGAAATTGGAAGGAGAGGTGAACCATGAGAGACTAAGGACTCTGAAAAACAACCTGAGGGTTTTGAAGGGGTAGGGGTAAGAGGATGGGGGAACCGGGTGGTGGGTATTAGAGAGGGCACGGATTGCATGGAGCACTGGATGTGGTGCAAAAACAATGAATACTGTTATTCTGAAAAGAAATAAAAATTTTTTAAAAACTGGAGTCAATGCTCTAAAATCTTGCTGCTGCTTTATTAAGTAAGTTTATGTCGTATTCTAAATCCTTTGTCATCATTTCAACAATCTTCATAGCATCTTCACCAGGAGTAGATTCCATCTCAAGGAACCACCTTCTTTGTTTGTCCTTAAGAAGCAATTACTCATTTGTTCAAGTTTTATCATGAAATTGTAGAAGTTCAGTCCCATCTTCAGGATCCACTTCTAATTCTGGGTCTCTGGCTATTTCCACCTCATCTGCAGTGACTTCCTCCACTGAAGTCTTGAGTCCCTCAAAGTCATCCAGGAGGGTTAGAATCAACTTTCTTCAAATTCCTGTGAGTCTTGCTATTTAGACCTCTTCCTATGAATCACGAATGTTCTTCATGGCATCTGGAATGGTGAATCCTTTCCAGTGGGTTTTCAATGTACTTTGCCCAGATCAATCAGAGGAATCACTATCTATGGCAACCATAGCCTTATGGGATGTATTCCTTAAATAAGACTTGGAAGTCAAAATGACACTTTGATCCATGGACTGCAGAATGGATAGTGTGATAGCGGGCATGAAAACAATATTAATTTTATTGCCTGTCTCCATCAGTGCTCTTGGGTCACCAGGTACATTATCAGTAAGCAGTCATATTTTGAAAGGCATGTTTTTTCCTAACCATCAGGTCTCAACAGTGGACTTAAAATATTCAGTAAACCATGTTATAAGCAGATGTGCTGTCATCCAGGCTTCGTTGTTCCATTTATAGGGCACAGGCAGAGTATATTTAACATCTTTCTTAAGGTTCCTGGAATTTTCAGAACAGTCAGTGAGCGCTGGCTTCAGCTTAAAGTCACCAGCTACATTCACCCCGAATAAGACAGTCAGCTTGTCCTTTGAAGCTTTGAAGCCAGGCATTGACTTCTCTAGCTGTGAAAGTCCTTGATGGCACTTTCTTCCAATAGAAGACTGTTTCATCTACATTGATAATCTGTTGTTTAGCACAGCTACCTTCATTATCTTAGCTAGATCTTCTGGATAAATGGTGGCCTCCTTTTGCACTTTTATGTTATGGAGACAGCTTCTTTCCTTGAAAGTCAGGAATCAATTTCTGCTGGATTCAAGCGTTTCTTCTGCAGCTTCTCCACCTCTCTCAGCCTTCATGGAATTGAAGAGAGTCAGGGTCTTGCTCTGGATGAGGCTTTGGCTTAAGGGAATGTTGTGGCTGGTTTGATCTTCTGTCCAAGACCCCTAAAATTTTCTCCATATCACCAATAAGTCTGTTTTGCTTTCTTTTCATTCATGCAGTCACTGAAGCAGCACTTTTCGTTTCCTTCAAGAATTTCCCTTTGCATTTCCAACTTGGCTAACTGTTTGGTGCAACAGGACTAGCTTTCAGCCTCTGTTGGCTTTCAGCATGCCTTGCACACTAAGTTTACTCATACCTAGCTTTTGATTTAAATGATAGACGTGTGAATTTATTTCACTTGAAAACTTAGAAGCCATTGTAGTGTTATTAACTGGACTAAACTCAACATTATTGTGTCTCATGGAATAGGAAGACCAGAGGGGAGAGAGAAAGAGAGATGGGGGAATGGCCAGCCACTGGAGCAATCAAAACCTACACAACATTCATGATATATTATACATATTGTATATATATATTAAGTTTTCCATCTTATATAAGGGGCAGTTCATAGCTATAGTTATACCACAGATCACCATGACAAATAAAATGAGAATGAAAATTTTGCAATATTGCAAGAATTACCAAAATGCGACAGAGACAGAAAGTGAGCAAAGGCTGTTAGAAAATAGCACTGTGGATGCAAGCCTACCACAAATCTTCAATCTGTAAAAACAAACAAACAAACAAACAAATAAATAAAAGAAAATAAAGAAAAAATGCATATCAGTGATACCAAACAATCAAACAACATATGCTTCAAACAAGATATGCTCATTTGAAGATGGATAGACAGGCAGACAGATATATCTATATCTTTAGATAGATGTTCAGATAGATTTGAGATATATCGCATGTATCTTATAAATCATGCCAATCAAATTGGCAACAAGAGAAACAGTTATTGACTGTCTCCACCAAGCAGTGCAGAACAGACTCTGTGACATTACCTGAGAGGCTGTTGCCAGCCACTTTGCCTTGGTACTGTGAAGTGACTGGAAAAAAGAGAACCTAGCAACTTGAGTTAAAATGGAATTCTTTTTTAATCGCCTGTCTCCTGGTTATTGGGTGGTCTCCAAGCTCAGAACAGCTTATAGGTGGAGCCTCCTAAGTTAGTCTCCCATCCCGCCCCTTGTGGAGAGATTGCTGACAACTGGGACCACATCTGGTCCACGATAGAATTATCGTGGACCAGATGTGGTCCCAGTTGTCAGTCCAGCCCTAGCCAGGGTGAGGACAAACACAAATTAACAAGAAGGGGCTTAATTCTCCCTGTTGAAATGAAGGGGAGAGACCTTTCCCCCTCCTCTTCCTTTTCTTTCTGAATGTCTCTCTGTTTTTTTCAAATATATGTAAAACTTTACCATGGTGAAGTAATCTTTGCAGGTCTCACAATTCAAGAATGTTTACTCCCTGACTTGGGAGCCATCCTTTTGAAATGCAAACATCAAGGGAGATAGCTCCCCTGCATCCCAGTTCCTTTGGGAGGGTAAGAACCTAACTTTATTGGGCACCTGGCTTCCATTTGCAAAACTACCTCCTATCCTAAATATATGAGGAGTCCAGTCTGTTCTCCGCTAGATAAAACCAGCACAAACCGTCTCCCCAGCTCCCATGAACTATGTGTGGGGAAAGATGCTGTAACTTCCTCTTGTTTATCTTGAGAACACGTGTTTCTGAGAGACGGTATCTGCTTCAGTGCATAAGGGCATCTCTGTCTCTACCATCTCTTAGCAGATCACCTGTGATGCATGTTACAGTCTGGTTTAATGTCTACTCAGTAACAAAACTGTGTTCTTTCTCTCCCAATCCCGTGGAGAGGTTTTCTGAATTGAGAAAAGATTTGGGGTATTTAAATTACATTACCCCAACACTAGCTTCTCCTAGCTGTCCATCTATGGAGGGGATGTGGGAAGAGACAAGAAACATTTTTGTAACTATCTGCCTTAGTCCAGTTACCCTGAAGACAGCCTGGCATGAAAAAAATTCTAATATTCCATTTAAAGGCACACTCGTGAGCTTCCTCTTAAACTACTCTTAAATGATTAGAAAACCATTTGGTCGGTCTGTTATTTCTCAGACATTTTCTTTTGCTCTCCAATAAGAAAATCATTCAACAAATATTTATTGTGCACCTACGATATGCCTAGAAGCACCTAACGTCTCCAAGACCCTCCCGAAAAACTCTGTGAATTTTCCTTCTGCTTCCTATTCCGTCCAAGATGTGTACTACTCAAGAATTTTTAGCCAAAATTTGGTAACTGCAGTTGTCAGACACATGATCTTTTTTATCTATGTATTTTTCTCCCACAGACTAAAAACTTTTTTTTCTTAAATGGTGATGCTATTCCTTAAGCAATTCCCTGAGGCGGTCTGCAGGGCTAGTCCGGCTGCTTCCTTGCAGAGGGCACCCTGTGCCCTGAGTGGGGAGGAAGGCGGAGGAACAACTTCTATCTTCAAGGCAAGGTGGTGGGTTAGTTTGTAGTCAGACTCAGCCGTTCTTTTCCTGGTAACAGCCTCCGCGCTATTGCAAAGACTGCCCACGTGAGGCCTGACCTTCAGGGGACAGCAGGCATACTGACAGACCAGCAGGACCATGTGGAGTAACAGAAGATCAAAAACAGAAAAGCACATTACAGCCAGATTTCCAGCGCCACAAATATTTGGATAAGGAGTTTGAATGCCATTCCGTGAGCAAAGGTGGAGCTCTGAAATTATGCCAACAAAGCACAGTGGAATCCTCAAGGCGTAAGCACCAGAAACACAAGTGAAAAAAATCTTAATTAAAAAAAAAAAAAAAAAGCACTTTCTGCCAACCTGGAGCGAATTTTCTGAAGCGAAGAGCCACTCAGAGTTTCCTACACATGAGATCATATCATCTGAGGAGGAGTTCTTAGCCCTCATACCCCCACGAAAACAATGAGTGAACAATCATTCAGGGAGGCAGGTAGCTGGGGGCGGGGGGAGCGCCTGAATAAATTGAGAAGCAGCAAGAACCCTGCGGGGGGACAAAAAACCAAGGATGGTCACAGAGAAAAGTAGCATTGACCCACTTCAGTAGTGCAGGGGGTAGTAGGGGCACCAACCTCTGAGCAGCCCAAACCCATGAGGAACAAATGACTCGCCCAAAACTCAACTATTAATAGCCTCCTGCTGACCAGAAGCCTTACGGATGACATAAACCGTTGATTAACTCTTGTTTCGTATATTGCACGTATTATATCCTGTATTTTTACGATAAAGTAAACTAGAAAAAAAAAGTGTTAACAAAATCGAAAAGAAGAGAAAATGCATCTACAGCACTGTATTTATAATAATAACAATAAAAAAAATCCACACAGCTATGGGCCCATGCAGTTCAAACACAAGTTGTTCAAGCATCAGCTGTTGTGGCGTTTTACCTGCGAGTCTGTTCCTCATCCGGGCACCGCTCAGCAGCCATGAATCTTGTGGGCACAGCTTCTCCCTGAGGAGGAGAAGGAGGGCAGGAGACTCCAAAAGCCTGGACGCCAATGACCCCCCACCAGCCCCTTCACTACTGCAGACACCCCTGCTAAGGGACTAATACCCAAACTATATAAGGAACTCACACCACTCAACAGAAAAAAAAAAAAAAATTTAATGGTTAAAGGATATACATAGAGATTTCTCAAAAGCAGACATACAGATGGCCAAAATGTAGGTGAAAAGGTCCTCGACATCACTCATCATTAGGGAAACGCAACTCAAAATTACAAGAAGATACCACCTCATGCCTGTCTCTGAATGGGTAGTTGATTTCAAGAAGTCGAGAAGTAAGTGTTAGCAACGATGTGGAGGAAAGGGAACCCTCGTGCACTGTTGGTGGGAATGCAAACTGGTACAGCCCCTGAGAAAACCAGTATGGGGGCTCCTCCAAAAACTATAAATAGAACTACCCTGTGATCCACTAATTCCACTTCTGCATATATGTGCAAAGAAAATGAAATCCATACCTCAGGGAGATCTGCACTCCTATGTTCACTGTAGCATTATTCACACTGACCTAACTACAGAAGCAACTTCAATGCCCATTAGTGGATGAATGGGTGAAGAATGTACGGTGCATATACATAACGAATGTTACTCAGCCTTTAAAAAAAAAATGTTCTGCTATTTGCAACCATGTGGGTGAATCGGGAGGACATCATACTAAGTAACCCAGAGAGTACTGTATGACCTCGCTTACATATGCAATTTAAAATAACTACACTCAGAGAAGCAGAGAGTAGAGGATGGCCATGAGGGGCTGGGACAAGGAGGAAATGGTGAGATTCTGGTCAAGGGATACAAAGCTGAAGTTATGCAAAATGAGTAAGTTCTGAAGTTCTAACCTAGAACAAGGTGACTCTAGTTAACAGCGGTCTTGTGTACTTGAAATTTGCTAAGAGAGTAGATTTTTTTTTAATATTTTCCTTATTTATTTGACAGACAGAGATCACAAGTAGGCAGAGACGCAGGCAGAGAGAGAGGAGAAAGCAGGCTCCCTGCTGAGCAGAAAGCCCAATGCGGGGCTCGATCCCAGGACCCTGGGATCATGACCTGAGCTGAAGGCAGAGGCTTAACTCTCTGAGCCACCCAGGTACCCCAAGAGAGTAGATCTTAAGTGTTACCACACATACACACAGGAAAGGATGTGAGGAAATGCATATGTTAATGGGCTTGTGGTGAAAACTTCACAACGTATACATATCTCAAAACATCAAGTTGTACACTTTACATATATACAAGTTTCGTCAATTGTACCTCAGTATCACTGGGAAAAATTTCTTTTTAATTTTAAAAAAGAAACTCACACATAAATACGATGAGGTAAACCATCTCTCTCTATTAAACTATCCTTATATATGTTTCATCAGCTGCTTATTTTGTCTGAGTTTCTAACTAATGAACAAAGACGCACATGCATCTCCTCAGCCTTTTGCACCAGGAGGTCCTGAGGCATTGATGCCAGAAAAGCTGATTCAGATTTTCCAGAAGGAAGATGCTAAGAGGAGAAAAGCATTGACCAGGAAGAAGGAGTGACAGAGTAGCTGAGCAGAATCAGAGTTCAAGCACTTGGCACCCCCATACCTGGGCCTCCCCATCCCCGTGTCCAGGTGGAGGCCCTGAGGTTCTAAAGATCGTTCACAAAGAGCTTTCTGCTGTTCCTTGGTGGGGAACGCCACCGTGGCTGGACATCTGCCTGCAGAGAATGTGGAAACCTATCCCTGCCCCCCTCGCTTACGCTACCAGGGGAAGAGGAAGATCAAGTACCCATTCTTCCCATCAGAACAAAGACAAGTTGCAGCTGAATCCAGGTAATTCTGCCCAGGCTGACAAATCAGTCCAATGGGGCTCTCCAACAAGTTCTTAATATTTTAAGTACCTATTACACTGATTTTTAGAATGAATTTGAGACCAGTTTTATTTTTGGCCAATGCAGTATTCTTGGCCTTTTCAAAAGTGATGTTCCTTCTGATGCAGAAGATTAAGACCTCTAATTTCATGCTCACAGACTCTTGGTCTCTGGATCACAAACCCACTATTTCTTTAAAAGTCAGCTCTATTTTTTCCTAGACATCCTCGCCTTAAATTACTGCAGATCTTACACACATTCCTTGGGAATGTGTGTGGGAACTCTGAGAATAAATCTGTGTCCATTCTGGTTTCTTTGTTCATTTTGTGTCACAGCTTCTGTGACAAAAGCATATTTAAAGCATTCATATATACTTAGGTAGACTATTTATAGCAGTGTGTGATGGTCTGACTTCTTAAAATGGAATGAAAGAGTTCTGTTAATTTAATACAGATTCTGATTTCCAGAGAACTCCTAGCCTTGAATGTGGAGCTTTACCTCTTCTCTGGATCTTGCATCATCTTCCTAGAAAGCGGGCGTGGAGGGAGATGGTCATGGCCCCTGAAATTATAAAGGACTTCATTACATTTCAGAACTGGAGGATTCTTAGCTATCCAAACCCCTCAGTTTGCATTTAAGGAAACAAAGCTTCTGGAAGACAAGTGTCCCTTCCCTCCCCCCACACGGCCTCCCAGCCCTGAAGTGACAGCTGGAGAGTAATGGAGGGAGAATGCCATTCCTGAGCTCCTTCTTCTGGGTCTCTATGACCCAATCCATCGCTCCTCAACCTCGCAGAGCAAGATGGATTCCAAACTTTCCACACCAGAGCTTCGGCTTAGAAAAGGGGAGTTGGGGGCGCCTGGGTGGCTCAGTGGGTTGAGCCGCTGCCTTCGGCTCAGGTCATGATCTCAGGGTCCTGGGATCAAGTCCCGCATCGGGCTCTATGCTCAGCAGGGAGCCTGCTTCCCTCTCTCTCTCTCTGCCTGCCTCTCCATCTACTTGTGATTTCTCTCTGTCAAATAAATAAATAAAATCTTTAAAAAAAAAAAAAAAGAAAAGGGGAGTTGGGTGAAGAAACCATACTTATTAAGCATCTGATGTATTAGGAAGAGAGACAATACACACAGAACCCCATGAGTCAGGTGTTATAATTATAAACCCATTTCACTGCCCTATTTTACAGCTAACCATCAAGGCAAAATTTTGACCCAGGTCTCTCTAATTTCAAAGCTCCGACCTTTATCCTGACAGCATGTTTTTCCTAACTCTGTCCCTTTTTGAACTGAACTCTACATACTCTTTCCGTGTGGGGCCATTCCCTCCATGTTACACCACCAACCATCCCTCACCAAACCTATATCCCACCTTGCTGACATGGAAGAACCATTGTCACTGCCCTCAGGGGACAGTCTAGCAAGTTCTCTCTCCCCAGTACCTTCTTTCATTTTTCACCACTGCCCAGTTACAAAGGCAGGGGAGGACAGGCGAGTGTGTGTAGCCGCCATGTTTCTCCCCCTCCTCCCTCAAGATGATGCTCTATCCATCATCTTGACAAGTCAGTCTATTTACAGAGGATGCGGCAATGAGAAAATAGCAGGCCACTATGCCTTTCCCTCCCTTCCAGACCAGTAGAGAGGAGCACAAACAATTCTGTCAATGGCGGAGCAAGTTACAAAATGAGGTGCCCCGATGCTGGTGGTATAAAATATATACAAAACTATACTGATCATGAGAATCCTCTTCCTTATAATTATTTTCCTGAGTCATGTTGCCAAATTCCATAAAGGAGATGTTCAAATTCTGTCCACCCCTCTGCTACAGACTTTGTCCCCCCAGAATCCGTATGTTGAAACCTAACTCCTAATGTGATGATATTAGGGTAGTGTTAGGAGGTTACTTTTGGCCAGTAATTAGACGAGGAGGGTGGAGCCCTCGTGAATGGGATCAGTGTCCTTGTAAACGGACTCCAAAGAGTTCTTTTGCTCTCTGTACCCTGTGAGGACACAGCAAGAAGATGGCCATCTGCAACCCAAAAGACAGAGCCTTTACCGGAACTCAACCTTGCTAGTACCCTGATTCAGACATCCACTTTCCAGAACTGTGAAAAAACACATCTCTGTCATGTATGAGCTCCCCAATCTGTGGTACTTTGCTATAGTGTTTTGTATAGACCAAGACACTCTCCAAAGCTGAATGTCTCTGGCACTTTATATAGCCTGGCAAGTTATTTGCTCCTCAGGCTTCAGGGAGAGACATTAAGTGACCAAAGAATGAGATGAGAACCCTCTGATCACACAGGCAACTGGTACTAAGGCTGGAAATGGTGCTAGGCAAAGTTGTCTCAAGTGTACATCTTTACCCATGGAGTATGGTCCTAGGACTGTCTGAAAACCCTCCTTACAGTTGAAAACACACCTACCAAAAATAAGATCCCACAGACTGATGCCTGTTTAGAGTTGGTAAGAACTTGAAAAGAGCCAGGGCACCTTCTTCTGTGACCAGAAACATAGGTCACCCCAGATCACTGAAACAGGGGAAAGGGCACAAAAGAGGAGGCAGGGAGAAGGAAAACGACCTTTTTGGATGTCGTAAATTTATTAATCTTCAAAGTACTAGATCTGCGAGATTTTGTGAAGTATTCTCACCCATAGCCGTGTGGAGAAGGCAGAGAGAGACAGCTACTCTTTACAGAAACTGAAGGCATAACAGAACAGGAAGGACTAACTTTCCTTTGTCTTCATATTCTTCTAGTTTGGAATGTGTGGAGAAGCACTTATCAGCTCTAGATAACAAGAGAGCCCTAGGACAGAAGGGGGTGGGGGCAGGAAATGGAAATGCAGTCTTAGCAAACTGGTATGTCCAAACACCTGACCTCAAGATTAGACCTCCAATGGAAGGTCATCATGAGGCTCCGGGGACCATAATGATATCCACACATTATGACAGTTCCTGCCGTAATACCCATAGGCTTCCCTTCCAACAGTGACACAGGGAATAAGAACAAATTAGTATTTGTTGTTCAGTGAGGTATGACATCCTATATCTCATCACCCTAAATAATGGCTTGGCACCATTTCACTTACTCATTCATTCATTCATTCATTCATTTAGAAAACCTGGAACACATTCTCTGTCGGAGTTTAATTCCACAGCATCCAATGAATACAGAACGTAGGTCAAATATGGTGCCAGATACGAGATAATCACTGAAGAGGATGCCCAATTTGTACTTTTGTGGTGTGTGCAGTAGTCAAACACACAATTTTCTTGATGAAAATTTTCTCTTTTTTTTAAGATTTTATTTATTTATTTGATAGGCAGAGATCTCAAGTAGACAGAGAGAGAGAGGAGGAAGCAGGTGCCCCGCTGAGCAGAGAGCCCGATGCGGGGCTCGATCCCAGGACCCTGAGATCATGACCTGAGCCGAAGGCAGGGGCTTTAACCCACTGAGCCACCCAGGCGCCCGATGAAAATTTTCTTGATGAAAATTGTGTGTTTCATACTTTATGAAACACGGTATATGCCAGGACTGCATGAGGTGGGAGCAGTAAATTACACAGTGAGTCAAAGAGGGCCTTCCTGGTGAAGAGGCATTTAAAGTGATGTGAATGATGAGGTAGTTGGGGAACTAAGCAACGTCCGGAAAATCTGGAGTGAAGAGGAAGGGGGCGATAGGCAGGTCTGCCAGCATGTCACGGCTCAGGAGGCTAGACTTGATCCTACAGAAACCAGGAGGTGAGCAGTAGGGAAGCAACATGATCAGATTTCAAGTTGGGGAAGACTGAGCTAGAAGAGGTCCTGAGAAGAAGATGGCTGGGGGGGTGGAGGTGGAAAGGAGGCACTTTCCAGATGCCTGGTATTGTGTCATACCCAAATTCTCAAGTAAAATTATTTTGTTTTGCTATTATCTGTGGCTTAAAATTATATAAATGAAGTTTACTATCCAGGGTCCCGGGATCGAGCCCTGCATCAGGCTCTCTGCTCAGCAGGGAGCCTGCTTCCCCTCTCCCTCTCTGCCTGCCTCTCTGTCTACTTGTGATCTCTGTATGTCTTAATAAATAAAAAATCTTTTTAAAAATATCAAATTATTACTAAAAACTTATTCAAAAAAGCATTTGCCTACTCTAATAAAGAAAGACCTCTAAGATTTGATAGGGAGTCCTTTCTAGGAGATAGTGGTAGGTGAAAAAATAAAAGTGCAAGAATATACAGTTGACCCTTGAATGGCACCATTGGTTGGGGTACCTACCACCCTCCCCTGCAGTCGAAGATCTGCATATAACTTTTGACTCCCCCAAAACATTACAATAGCCTACTGTTGCCTGGAAACCTACCAATGCCATTAACCAGTTGACTAACACATATTTACATATTATATGTATTTATACTATATTCTTACATTAAAGTAAGCTAGAGAAAAGAAAATATCATTAAGAGAAAATGATAAGGAAAGGGCGCCTGGGTGGCGCAGGTGGTTAAGCATCTGCCTTCTGCTCAGGTCATGATCTTAGGGTCCTGGGATCAAGTCCCGCATTGGTCTCTCTGCTCAGCAGGGAGCCTGCTTCCTCCTCTCTCTCTCTGCCTGCTTCTCCATCTACTTTTGATCTCTGTCAAATAAATAAATAAAATCTTAAAAAAAAAATCTTCATATAAGTGAACCCATGTAGTTCAAACCAATGTTGTTCAAGGGTTAACTGTACATAGTTTGCCATGTATATATACATTTTTTAAGGGAAAAGCTATTAATAATTGTTTTATATTAATAAATGTATTTATTATATGTGTATGTATTATATGCACATATTATATATGTATATATAATATATGTATTATATTAATAAATGTTTTTATTAATGTTTTATATTAATAAATGTATGTATTATATGTATATATAATATATGTATATTAATAAATGTTTTTTATTAATACACATTCATTTATCATTGCATGAAGAAGCACGGGAAGGATAAGCCAAAAAACACCAAAGGTAGTTACCTGCAAGGGAAAAAGTGACAGAAGAGTTTTGGGAAAGAGTGGCATTCTCTGAGAACACCTCTTGTATAGTTTTGACTTTAGACAGTATACTGAAGATAACTTAAAATTGTAAAAATAAAAATGCAAAACAAAATAACTATATATGTTTATATTTATACAGTTATAAATCCTATATTAATAAATGTTTTAAGCAATTAGCAAATATTTAAAAAAATAAAACCCATGAGAGTTTAAAAACAGAGTGTGCTGATATTCTACCTATTCAAAATGAAAAATTAAATCAGAGTAGGGAAGAGTAGAGACAAAGATTTATAACTGAAAGCAAACACAAATAATCCAATTGTATTTCAAACGTCTTCAAAGGAGAAGGAAGGAAAGGTAGTAAGGAGGGGAGAAGGGAAGAGAAAGAAACCTAATCCAAGGACCTCATGAACACAGTATTTAAAGAAACATCCTGAGTCCAGGAAGAATGGATTGAAAAACTGCAAACGAGTCTGGAACTCCTTGTCAGTATTTTGTTTTAACTAAAGTAGCACCAGCAAAGCAACTGTGACAGGGCTTTCGATGTGACACGAGGTTGAACAAATGGTTGGATGTGTTGATCCTGGAAGCCATGGTTCTCACTGTGGAGAAGGGACATGCAGAGACGGAAAGGGGAAAGATGAGAAAGAAACTGGTTGGTAAACTGGAATTGAAGGAATCAGTATGGGTTCATGATTTTGAACATATAAACATGTTTGGGTGTAAGCTCGTTTCTATGCTGATTTATACGTGTGCATATGTGTGTATATATGTGCATATACATGAGTATATATGTCTCTTATATGCAAATAACGTCAGCTCTTTCTGCTGAAAAGGCCAAGGATTAAGGACATCCAGTGGAATGAGTACCTGGGTCTTAGTCTCCAATACCATTGCTCAGTAAAGGAACCAGAGAGCTCCTTAAAGAAACAGCTGATTAAAGGGCTGGTGTGATGTGAGCCAGGTCGTCTTGTCATACCACAAAGTCATGACGTGCTCCAAAGAAGTGATAAGAGTCTGTCACAGGGCACCAGATGGAAGAGGCTCCCACTGATCACATCAGGAACAGTTTGGGCATCAAAATAATTTATAGAGCAATGAATTACAAATAACTGAAAATGAAGAATGTATTAGTTCATGAAACCAATAATGGATAAATAAGGGAAGAAATAAAAGGCTGAGGGCTGATTGGTAAATACAGAGACAGAATTGTAAAGCAGGCATTTGGAGCAGCCACGACATTAAGTTGATGGGGGGACGTGAAATTTAGGGGGAAATTGTGACGAGGAGCAGGGTACCGGCACTGCCATGAAATGACTTTCCACAAATGGCTTCTTAGTTGCAAGGAAAGGAAAAAAAAACAAACTCCAGTTATTAAGTGGTATCCAAACTGGACAGTACCTTGACCAGGTAACCAAAGGTGGCATCACCAACAAGGGATAGGAGAATATCATGGCCCTCCAGACCATCCCTCCTAAGAAGGATGCATCAACTATGTGATATTCCAGCCATGAACACCTCACCTCAATATAATCCTTAGGAGAAAACATCAGATGAGTACGAGATGTAAAATCTTTTACTTAAAAAAAAAAGTTTGAGAAAGAGAGGAAAATAATGTTCAAAATTATCAAGACCATAAAAGACAAAGACTGGAAATATTCAGATTAAAAGAGGCTACAGAATCAGGACAACTAAATTGAAAGCATGCCCCTAGAACTGGATCCCGTACTGCAGAGAAAATATACCATTATTGTGTCAATTGGTAAAGTTGAAATATGGAAGGTCTATTAGCTAACATCTTGTACCAGTGTAAATTTATGAAGCTTATCACTGAACTATAATTTTTTAAGACATTATCTTCATTCTTAGGAAATAGACACTGAGATGTTTAGGGATAAAGAGCCATAATGTAGGTCACTTACTTTCAAATGGTTTGTAAAAAATACTGAAAGAACATATGATAAAGCAAATGGAGCAAAACATTAAAAACAAGTGAATCCAGTAATGGGTGTTTGGGCATTTCTTGTACTATTTTTGTTTTTGCAATTTTTGCAAATTTGAAATTATTCCCCCCCCCGCAAAAAAAAAAACCACCATAGAATCATTGACTGATCATTAGTAATAGTTACAGTGAGTCCTTTTTACTTTGCCTCAAATGCTGCCTTGACATGTGTGGTGGAAAGAACACTAGACTTAATGTCGGAAAACATGGTTTTGAGTGACTTTGGAAAGGCCATTTAAAGTCCTCAAAACATGGTTTGCACATTTGTAATATGCAGAAAACAAGATACACTTCAGAAGCAAGGACTTTAAAATTAAAGATATTACAAAAAGATACTGCATAAACTCTACGGTGTCATACAATCTCAGGGAAGATCACCGCAACCCATCTACCCTGAAGTTCAAGGTAGAAACCCTGGGGTCCTTCTGTATGCTGTCTTCTCTGCATATATATCAGACCTCAGGTCTTATCTTGTCTGCCTATCCCCTCTGTACCCTTCTCTCTACCTCTACTGACTAATCTTAGTTCCAGTTCTCATTTCCTCCTGCCTCGACCAGGCAAGAGTGCCCTAAGGGTCTCCCAGCCACAGTGGTAATCCCTCTAACGCATCCTCAGAGCGCCCAAGATCATTCTAACCAGTTAATATGATTGTGTCATTCCTACTTCTCCTTCTTAGGTACATTAAAGCAATGGTTTTGACCTTCTGTGAATGAAATTTGTCATACAGTTTCAAAGGGGGTGTGGACTCCCTGAAGTCTCCCTGTTGAGCCTAATTTAATAACTGAGTGTTATAGTTCCTCCTTTTCTTTCACAACTGGATCCTACCTCCTTCTCCATCCTCATATTCCACACGCCACCACCCCCTGCAGTTACTTCCTAATTTCAGCCATTGAAACCTCCTCTTGCTCACTTCTTGGCTTTAAACACGCAGTTGAACATGCCTAGAAGAGTGTTGCCACTTCTTGGATTGGCCAATTCCTAACCATCCTGCAATTCTCAATCCAAAATCGCCTTGTCTAAGAAACTTCTCCTGACTCAATTTGGCCAAATTAGAGGCCTTCCATTAAAGGTTTCCATAGCACCTTTTGCACACCTCTCCCCTGGCCCTTCTTATACTGGACTGTCTCTGCCACCAGACTGAACTCCTTGAGGACAGGTACAGTGAGTGTACCTTCAGCCCCTGGAATCATGTCCAGCATATCACAGGGGATCAGTAAATATGTAGTGAATGCACACATTAAATATTAAAGTCAAACTACCATTATAAAGACCTCATTCCCCTTCCTTTTCTCCAAGAAGGCCAACTCGCAACAATCAATGATAATGTAAAGACAGGAAAAACAATATAACTAGAATGCTGATATGATCCAAAAATTCCCTCCTAACCATTTGGTTTAATCTCTTTGCCCACCAGGCATTTCTCTAGAACATGGGACAAACATCAATACTGAGACCCTTGATCTTCTTCACATGCTCTAACAAAGATGATCCCTAAAAAAATGCAAGATGTAAATTCAGAAGGATAATAATTTTCTGCCTTAAGACCCTCTGACTATATTAAAAACATAAACATAGATCTACCCAAGTCAGAATCTTCATTCTGAAATTCCAAATAAAATACTTGAAATGTCAATAGACTGTAAATCCAAAGACATGTTCATTCATGGGAGGAATTGGCGTTTGTGAAGGAAATGCATTTCCTTCTGTTCATTACTCATCCCTAGTAGAGATGATCTTAATGAAAATAGAGAAGTGGCCGAAGTGTAGGAAATATAAGGAGACTTGAAAGAAGAAGAGACAATAATTATTTACTTAAATCTATTAAAAATTAAAGGTAGAAAGTACACTAGGTTTAAATGTTTTCTTTTAATGTAAGGGAGAGCACTAGAAGATTAGTAATAGGCTGTTTTACTTACAAACAATTAGAAGGGGAAAACAGAACAAATAAAGTTTAAGAAGATAATTACAAAGAGGAATAGTAAGAGGGAAAATTAATTCAAGCATGACACTAATCATAATATATGCCAATGAGTTACATCTTTTCTTAGAAAGATAAAGACTCTCACATTGATACAGAAACAAATTCTGTCAAATGCTCATTAAGAGAGGTAGAGCCATAATAGAGAACAAGAAATTTTGAAGGGAAAAAAAAAAAAGATAAGAAAAGACATATGAGTCAAATGTAAAAGAAAAGAAAGGTAAAGTAAGTCAGGGAAAAAGGAACAGTGGAAACAAAAGGAGGGAGGGATGAAAAGAAAAACTCAGGTATATTAACGCTGAGCCCATACAAAACAGAACTGATAAAAATATAGTCCAAATAGAAGAAAAGCATGCAAATACATGTAAAAATAAGGATTTTAAAAGCAAATTAAGAACAAAACTGATAGAAATAAATAAAGATAAATTCATTGTCACAATGGGAAGTATTAAAATACCCATGTCTTAGTAAACAAGAATAAGTAATGACAGAGAATATTTCAACAACAGAATTAAGAAGCTTGACCTAATATATAAAAAGAGAACCTTGAAGTCAATAAACATTGAATATATACTTTTTCCAAGGAAAAATGTACCCTACTTCACAGAGTTAGTATGAAAATTAAATGAGTTAACATATGGAAAATACTTGGTGTGGGGCACATAGTAAATACTCAATAGGTATATGCTATTGTTATTCTTAAAATCTGCCAATGAAAATGTCAACAAATTCTACAGAGCAAAAGTGATAGGGCTGTAGCCCCTGACCACAATGAGAAAGTAGTGATAGGAAGACAGCAACAATATTCTATCTACATGAGGAGTTAAACTTACAAAGACCTCTAGATTAAAGAGAAAATAAAAGTAAAATTTAAAAATTATTTAGAAATGAATGACAATAAGGGGCGCCTGGGGGGGCTCAGTGGGTTGAGACTCTGCCTTCAGCTCGGGTCATGATCTCAGGGTCCTGGGATCGAGCCCCATATTGGGCTCTCTGCTCAGCAGGGAGCCTGCTTCCTCCTCTCTCTCTGCCTGCCTCCTCTCTGCCTACTTGTGATCTCTGTCTGTCAAATAAATAAACAAAATCTTTAAAAAAAAAAGATTTATTTATTTTAAAGAGAGGGAGCATGAGTAGGAGGGGCAGAGGGAGAGGGAGTGAGGGAATCTCAAGGAGACTCCATGCTGAGCCCAGAGCCTGAGGTGGGGCTCAATCTCAGGACCCTGAGATCATGACCTGAGCCAAAATGAGTCAGATGCCCAAGTGACTGCACCACCCAGGTGCCCCTAAACAACACACTTCTAAATAACACATGGATCACAGAAGAAATCTCAAGACAAAATTTAAATATTTTGAACTAAAGGAAAAGAAAAACATAACTTATGAAAATGTGAAATGCAGCAAAAGCAGTGTTTACAGAATACTCAAAGCAATGAATGCATATATGGGAAAAGAAGAAAGATCCAAAATCAATCATCTAAGCTTACACCTTGGATAACTGCAGAAAGAGGAGAGCAAATTAAATCCAAAGTAAATTGAAGAAAAGAAATAATAAAAATTAAAGCAGTCGTCAATGAAATTAAAAATAGGACACCAATAAAGAAAATCAAGGAAGCCAAAAGCTAATTCTATGAAAAGGTCAATAAAATTAATTATCCTCTAACCAGGCCAAGAAAGAAAAAAAAAGGCCCAAATTACAAATATTAGAACTAAAAGCAGGGATGTCACTAGAGATCCCACAGACAATTAATGGCAATAAAGGAAAACTACGAACAAATCTATGTCCATAAATTTCAGAGAAAAATGAACCAATTCCTTGAAAGACACAATCTCCCAAGATTCACAACAGAAGTAGAAAATCTGAATAAGTCTGTATCTACTAAAGAAGTGGAATCTATAATTAATCTACATAATTCCAGGGGTGCCTGGGTGGTTCAGTTAGTTGAGCATCTGACTTGATTTTGGCTCAGGTCATGATCTCAGTGTCCTGAGTTCAAACCCTGCATAGGGTCCTGCACTCAGTGGGGAGTCTCCTTGTGATTCTCTCACTCCCCCTTCCTCTGTTCTTCCCTCTGTTCATGCTCTCTTTCTCTCTCTCAAAAAACAAAAACACTTTTAAAATAATAATTAATAACCTTCCAAAATGGGGAGCACCAGGCCCAGATGAGTTCACAGGCAAATCACAGAAAATATCGGAGGGAGAATTATACCAACTGTCTACTATCTCTTTCAGAAAACAGAAGCAGAGGGAATACTTCCTGATTCAATTTGTGAACCCAGTATTACCCTCATGCCAAACCAGACAAAAACGTCCCAAGAAAACTCCAGACCAAAATCCTTCTCATGGACATAGATGCAAAAACCCTCAACAAAAACAAATCAGATCCAATTATATACCATGTGAAAAAAATTATATACCATGTGAAAAAAATTATATACCATGGCCAAGTGGGATTTATTCCAGGTATGCAAAGCAAATTCAACATTCAATTAATAGAATCCATCATAACAACAGGCTAAAAAGGAAACATCACATAACCTATATATAAATACATGCAGAAAAAGCATTTGAAAAAAAATCAACTTCCATTTATGATAAAAATTCTCAGTAAACTAAGAATAGAGGAGAGAATTCCTCAACTTGATAGAAGTTAGCTACCAAAAAACCTACAGCTAACATACTTATTAGTAAGAAACTAGAAGTTTTCCAGGGCACCAGGGTGGCTCAGTCAGTTAAACATCTGCTTTTGGCTCAGGTCATGATCCCTAGATCCTGGGATCAGGCCTTATATCGGGCTCTCTGCTCAGCCAGGAGTCTGCTTCTCCCTCTACTTGTGCTCGCTCTCTCTCTCTCTCTCTGTCAAATAAATAAATAAAATCTTAAAAAAAAAAAAAAAGAAACTAGAAGCTTTCCTACTAAGATCAGGAAAAAAGCAAGGACAACTCCCCTCACCATTTTCAAGACCGTATTGTAAATCCTAGCGAATTCAATAAAACAAAAAAAGGAAGATTGAGAAGGAAGAAATACCATGGTCTTTGTTTGCAGATGGCATGATTATCTATGTGGAAAATGCAAAAAAATAAAAAACGAACAAAAACTCCTGAAAGCAATAAGCAATTATAGCAAGGTTGCAGGATACAAGGTTAATATACAGAAGTCAATTGTTTTCCTAAAAGCCAAAAATGAACAAATGGGATTTAAGATTAAAAACACAACACCATTTACACTAGCACCCCCCCCCAAAATTAAATGTTTAGGTATAAATCTAACAAAATATGTACGAGGGACATATGAGGGGAACTACTAAGCTCTAATAAAAGAAACTGAAGAACTAAATAAGTGGAGGATATTCCATGTTCATCAACAGAAAGACTCAATATTGTCACAATGTCAGTTCTTACTAACGTGATCTACAGATACCAATCAAAATCCCAGCAAGTTATTCTGTGCCATCAACAAACTGATTCTAGAACTTAGATGGAGAACAAAACACCAGACTAGCCAAATAATGTTGAAGGAGGAAAATAAAGTTATAGGACTGACACTACCCAACTTCAAGACTTGCTATAAGGTGACAATAATCAAGACAGTTTGGTATTGAAGAATAGACAAACAAGTCAATGGGAGAGAACAGAGAGTCTAGAAATAAACCCATATAAATATAAGTTATCTGATCTCTGATAACAGAGCGAAGGCAATGAACAAAGAAGGTAGTCTTTTCAACACATAGTGTGGAACAGCTGGACAGTCTTTGCAAAAAAAACCAGCCTAGACTCAAACCCTACACCCTTCAAAATAATTACTTTGAAAAGGGTCACAGACCTAAATGTAAAATGCAAATGTATAAAACTCTTAGCAGATAATGTAGGAAAAAATCTAGATGATGTTGGGTATGGTGATGACTTTTTAGATACACCAAAGGCATAATGCATGAAAGAACTGATAAGCTTGACTTCATTAAATTAAAATGTCAGCTTTGTAAACTACAGTATCACAATAATGAAAGGTAAGCCATAGACTGTGAGAAAATATTTGCAAAAGACAGATCTGGATAAAGGACTTTTACCCAAATACACAAAGCACTCTTAAAATTTAACAACAACAAAAACAAACAAACAAAAACAGTTAAAAACTGGCCCAAAGACCTTAACAGAGACTCATCAAAGAATATATAGGATGCCAATAAGCATATGCAAAGATTCTCTACTTCCTATCATCAGGGAAGTACAAATTAAAACAACAATGAAATGTCCGTACATGCCTATTAGATCCGCCAAAATCTGGAACACTGACAGTACCAAACACTGACAAGGATGTGGAACGACAGGAGCTCTCACTTGTTGCTGGTGGGATCACCAAATACAACCATTTTGGAAGACATTCTGGTGTTTCCTACAAAACTAAATATACTCTTACCAAACAATCCAGCAGTTGTACCCCCTGACATTTAGCCAAAGGAGCACAGAACTTATGTCCACAAAAACCTGCACAGGGATGTACATTTCTAATAGTTCTACTCATTATGGCCCACACCTGGGAGCCACCAAGATGTCCTTCAGTAGGTGAATGGATAAATAATGTGGAACATCCAGAGAAAGAATATTATCCAGTACTACAAATAAATGACCTCTCAAGCCATGAATATGCAGAAAAAAACCTTAACTGCATATTACGAAGTGAAAGAAGTTCCTCTGAAAAGGATAGCTGACTCCAACTCTATGACATTCTTGGAAAGGCAAAACTATGGAGACAATAGAAAGATCAGTGCTTGCCAGGCATTTGGGGTAGGGGTGGGGGGCTGGGATAAATCACCTGAAAAGGTGATCACAATGAAAGAACAATCAGGTAAAGTTAGCATCTCAAGCTTTGAATTAAACACAAGTATAAAGCTAAAACCATTTTGGAGCTGCTCTGTTTGTTTGCCTTCTTTTCTCCCCATTTTTGGCACCACGATAACCTTACGAGGAGTCATCTACAAATGCATGTGAAACTGAACTGTTCCAGACGTAAAAAGCCTGTTGAGGAAAATAAACCATCGTAGCAGGCCAAAGGGCTAGGGAATTCGTGTTACCTTAAGGAGATAATAAAAGTGAATGGACAGTCTGACAGGTGTGCTGTGAAATTATCATTATTATCTTGAGGCTATGATGGCATTTTAGAGCATTCTAAGACAGTCTGCGGACCTGAACCCTGAGAACCTCATTTAATGTGATGAAAATAAGTGCCTGTCTTCAAAAACACTGATTCAGTGTTTGGGTCTTTCGTTCCGAAAATACTATTAATTCCACAGCTCTCCAGTTACATAGAAAATCAATACTTCTTTCCCTTCTGCTCCAGATGAAAATGCTCACAGATGTTTACCAAATGCTCCTGCTCGAAGGAGAAAGAGAACGGACAAGGGAACAAGGCGTGAGGCCATGGGTGGAGGTTCGGAAATGTCCGGGCCGTTTCTTCTGAAACATCTGTGCTTCTCACTCACTGTGAAACCTTGAACAAGTCATTTAATCTCCTGGGGCCTCAAAATAAGGGGTCAGCAAAGATGATATCTATGATCCCTTCTAGCTTGAACATTTTCTGGTTCTAATCTGAACCAAAATCCTGAGGTCTGCAAAGGTCAATGAGCAATACTTTCCACACATACAGAAACTCACTGGTTTTGTGCTTTGTAGACTGGAGGGAAGCCTCGGGCCCCTCTTTTCCTCAGCACACCTCTCCCTGAGTCTGGGTCCCTACACATCCCCTCCCCAGTTATCCAGTGTTCTCATGCTGCCCAGAGACCCCCAACCCAGAACCCCGGCAAGAGATTTTGGTTTTTTAAGAATTTATTTATTTGACAGAGACAGATCACAAGTAGGCAGAGAGGCAGGCAGAGAGAGAGGAGGAAGCAGGCTCCTCGCTGAGCGGAGAGCCCAATGCGGGGCTTGATCCCAGGACCCTGAGATCATGACCTGAGCCAAAGGCAGTGGCTTAACCCACTGAGCCACCCAGGCGCCTAGCAGGAGACATTTCTAAGAGTTGTCTTTTAGAATTTAGATTTTGAATCTGAATCATATTCAGATTTTGAAAAATCAAATTCAGATTTTTACCCACTCCACAGTACCCAAAACAATGTTTAACAATGTTTAACTCATAATTGGCTTTTGATAAGTGTTGCCAGTATGAATTGGCTGGATGACAGATAATCTTAATGTTTGCTTTGTATTTCAGAGTATACAGAGTGTTTACACATCTCTTTCTACTCTTTTGGGAGCCCTCTGAAATTGCTTATTAACATATTTATTTAAAAGGTAAGGAAACTGAGACTCAGGGACATAGGAAGTTGTCAAGTGGGAACTTGAACCCTGATCTCTTCACTTCGGATCCTGATTTATTCCTGCATCAATCCATCAATGTGATAACCCCATAATTTTCTGGACAGAATTTTAAATTGACTTGTCTGATTCAGGTCCATACCCGGCTTCACCTGTCCCATTTCTAGGGAAATCAGCACGGGGAGACCTCTTCATGGACGCTTGGCCCTCAACGCCTCCCTCAGTGCTCTCCACACTGTACTTCTGCCTGGACTCAGTCTTCCCAATAAAAAATGGGAACTCTTCCTTGGAGCCCAAAGTTACTGAAAAAAGGGAGATCAGTGGTCCTTTGGCGGAAGATAAAGACTGAGAGTTTGGCCATTCTCATGGAATCTTTACTGCACATGCAAACAAATAAAGAAGCATGAGTACTTCCTGTGTAGAAGACACAGGCCATAGAGAGTGCCCCCCCCCAGGTTCTTTCCAGAGCCCGTTAGCAAGCCCACCAGGAGCAGCCACTTGCTGGGGCATTTCCCACCAATGCCTAACTGGAGAAAGTCCCACACCACCAGCCAGAGGAAACATACTTTGCACATGTCCAAAAACACGCAGGTGGACTTCTCAGTATTTGGAACATCTGTCTCAGACAGAGTCACCAAGGACCCCCATGAGAAGAACCATCAGCTTTAATCACCTACCAGGTCCAGAAAAGGTGGGAATCCACTCACAACTGTCCAAATCAAGAAAGACTTCTCCTTCCGCCCCTCTTTCTTTATATACCCTCCCCCCACCTGGAAGAAGGCAGGAGGGCAGAAACCATAGTCATTGAGCCAGAAAAGGACAAGACTGTTGCATGGAGAGATGAGAAGTCCTAATGAAGCTGCAGGCCTCTTTTTTACCACAAGTAGCCAGCATGCAGCCCACTTGAAAGAGAGGAGGGGAGAAGACCTACATTAAATAAATTGCGGATTTTGCCGTGGCATTGCACCTTTAAATCGTTGAAGTGAGACTTGAGCTCAGGAAGACCAGGAGGGTGTGGGCAACATTTTCATTCACCTAAAAAACTATCAGAAATGTTAGTGGACCTTTAAGATTTCAAAGGTTGAAGAATTAATCTCACAGAACAGGTTTGGGTGGGCAGTAGGCAAAAATGATAAAGATTTTTTCATTTTATTTTGTTATGTTTTACCCTAAGAGTTCTGTTCATACACAAACATGTATTATAGCCAAGACTTTGTTGCTCTTGGCACCACAGCATTCACGAGTGATTCTGAATGCACAGGTCGCCTGCCCTTTTGTCTCCAATCCTACAACTCTGGCAGGTGCTCAGTACATTGAGTGAATGAATGAATGAATGAATGAGTGAATGAATGAATGAGCGAATGAGTGAATGAATGAATGAGTGAATGAATGAATGAGTGAATAAATGAACGAACAAACGGGTGAGCGAATGAATGAATGAGTGAATGAATGAATAAACAAATAAACAGGTGAGTGAATGAATGAATGAGTGAGTGAATGAGTGAATGGGTGAGTGAATGAATGAATGAGTGAATGAATAAATGAGTGAATGAATGAACAAACGGGTGAGCGAATGAATGAATGAATGGGACTGTGGGTGAGCAGCCAACTCTGATCATCTATCTGTGGGAGGGGTTAGTTGATCAGAAGGCCTGGCAGTAAGTGCTTTGTAAGAATTTTTGTAAGAAAATTTGAATTTGGTATCAGATTCTCTCTCTGGGGATGAAGAGCAGAAGCCAGGAGGTAGCTATCACGAAAAGTGACAGGGAATGTAGTCCATCACTGTAATGGGGACTGTGGGGAACCACTAGAATAGTGACCAAGAACTAACCAATTCTGGGGACACTTAGAGTTGCTCTGACATCCTGGAGTTCCTAAGGGGTCCACAAAGTCACTGGGGAGTTTTGTAAGTAACCCTCCAGTCAATCCTGTGTTGGTTCTCTGACTCACTGAGCTGTCTCTAACTCACTCGGAGAACGATCTGGACAAATGTGGGAGCACCCTCCAATCCAAAAGCAAGCTAGAAAACCAAAGAGACGCATGCATTCCCTCAACGATACCCATCCCATGTCTGTGCAACAAAATGGAGTCCTGCCTGCCTTGTTTCTCTATGTACCCTCGGAAGCCCTGAACCCAAAGAGTCCTGAGTGTATCTCTGATTAACTACTACAAAATACACCATAGAGATAATAGCATCAGACTGGTTGACTCATTGTTCCCTACATACCTGATGTGTATTCCTGTCCCAGAACTTTGACTCATTTTCTCCCACCAGCCTGAAAGTTCCTTCCATATCTTGTAAACAACCCAAAGCCAAGCCACTCCCCAAGGTCAAGTTGAAGCTCCAAGCTCCCATATGAGGACATGGTCAGCTGACCATGGTCAGGGATTCTTCATCCCTCATTTTGTCTCTTAAAATGACAGTATGTGAAAGCAGGCCCAAACAACCAGAAGCCAAAGATACTGGGGGACGGAGGAGGTGGTTTTTGTATAGCTCATAACTCACAGTCAAGGAAAAACCTTGGGGCCTTTGGCTCAGGTCATGATCCCGGGGTCCTGGGATTGAGCCCCACATCAGGCTACCTGCCCAGTGGGAATCCTGCTTTCCCTCTCCCACTCCCCCTGTTCATTTTCCAGCTCTCACTCTCTCTCTGTCAAATGAATAAAATATTTAAAAAAAAAAAAAAGGAAGCACCTTGAAAGATGGGAGTAACTCACACTGAGGGGGCTCCCTCTGGAAGGTGGGGTGATCGCCTATGAGGGAGACAGGAAAGGAACCTATTTTCTGTCTCTTGGCCCTCTACCTTCTGTATCACTTTGATTGCTGATTAATAGAATGCACTCACTTCATTAATAAAATGGTATTGTTATTGGGCCAGTTCCTAGATGGAAAGTGGGAAGTAAGAGATTTCCTTATGGACAAATCTTGCCAAGTACCAGGCGCTGTGCTAGAGACTATGTGTATAGTCTTTCATTTCTTCCTCAAAACAACCCTGTAAGGACAGCATGATTGCCCCCACTTCATAAAGAAGGGCACTGTGATTTAGAAAGTTTAGGTATCTTGCCCAGTCTTTAAAAAAAAAAAAAAAACAAACCTTGATGACAGGGGCTGTGCTTTCTATCACTATAAGACGCTGCTTGCTGGCATCATGGCTGAGAGGATCTGGAGTCAGGCTGCCTGATTCAGACCCCCGCCTCACTAGATATGAGGTGTAACCTTGGACACATCACTTAAACACTACGTGCCTCAGTCCCTTCCTTTCTAGAAAGAGAACGATGACAATGCCAGCCTCATCGAGGCATTATAAGAAGTGAATGAGATAATATGTACAAAGCACTTAGAAGACCTCCTACTGTGTAAGTGCCTACTAACCTACCAGCATTATTATTGTACTAACATATCTCAACAAGTACTTCAGAGATCTCTTTTACAGGAAAACTAAATACACGATAATAATAAATAAAATTATTTATTAGTAACAATAATAAATACATGATCACCAAAGGATGCTTTAAAATGAACAAGCAAAAAACAGATAAATACACACACACACACACACACACACTAGCTTATGGCTCTTACGCAGCTATAGAACCAAAGTAAAGTTATGGTTTGGAAAAGTTGAAGACAAAATTATGCAAGTAACAACACTGAAATTAACAGTATTAATTTGATGTGCTGATGCTGTTGGAAGCTGAAGTGAAACCACCATTCCCGGCACAAATGCGTCCCAACTACACAGTATAAGCTGTTTTGACTTTGGTGCAGTTCGGTGACCATGCACAGGGTGATGACTCAGTCCCCCTGCTGCTTTTCTCTACAGAAATATCAAAGAAGAATCAGCTGCATATCTGGATGCGTTTAACCTTCATTTGTCACAAATGCTGAAGTGTACCTCAGCTCTCTCCTTATAGCACATGACAAAGTCATTCCATTGTTGCCAACAGTTCTGAACCCAATGCTCCGCGAGCTCTGGAGTTCAACACTGTCTGATCAAACTTTATGCAGTGATAGAGACGAATATGTCTTTGCTGTACGAAATGGCAGCCAACAGCAACACATGCTTATTGCCTGAAATGTGGCTTAGATCAAGAAGCTGAATTTTTTTTGTTTTAATAACTTAATTTTAAGTAGTCACATGTGTCTAATAGCTACCATACCAGAGCACAGCTCTGAAATCTCATGATGGACTTGGTGAAAAGGAACTTGGTATGACCCATAATTTACATAAATTTAAAAATCTATGTGTGTTTGTATATGTGTGTGTGTGTATACCAAAAGAGCATACCTGTGTGTAGGTACACACAAATTTCAAATGTGTAGTAAGATCCTTCAGAGAGCTGATAATGTCCCAGTTTGAGGAAAACTCAACCATAGAATACTGTGTTCTCATTGGGAAGATTATTCAGTTCTAACCCTGAACGCCAAGGTTTCTGCTCCCCCAGAACAGAGCTGGTACTGGGTTAGAGGGGGGTTGGGAGAAGGGGGGTGGGGTTATGGACATTGGGGAGGGTATGTGCTTTGGTGAGTGCTGTGAAGTGTGTAAACCTGGCGATTCACAGACCTGTACCCCTGGGGATAAAAATATATGTTTATAAAAAATAAAAAATTAAAAAAATAAATAAAAGACACATAAAATTTTAAAAAAAGTAGAGAATCTAGGAACAACAGTAGCATATGCTGAAGTTATCAGGCCATGTCAAGAATGGGGGTGTTGCGTTCTAAGAGGGACCTCAAAGAACTGAAGTTTATTGAGAGGGGGGTTATCAGAAAGACAAAGGGAAACCAAATTATGTCACCCCAGAAGAGTCCCAAGAACTGGTTGTGGTTGGCTTGGAGAAGAGAAGGTAGAAGGAAGAGAGCAATGGACAGATCTACTTGAGATATACTAAGGACAAATCTATGTGCATTCACTACTTTGAACACACAAATCTACCTAGATGGAGGGGGAGAGGTGATGATAGATGACAGAGAGATAACAGACAGAGGGATAGATGATAGATACATGGCAGACTCACAGCTGATAGAGAGTATTTGTTAGGTGGGTGGAGAGATGCAAGAAAGCTAAGCTAAGTGCTTGGTCAGAAGCATTTAACGGGTTTTCAAGCATTAGATTCTAGTTATAATGGAATCAATGGAGTCAAGGCTGCCTCTAACCTCTATGATTCTGTAAGCAGCCTTGAGTTTGGATTGAAAGGGGCATGGCCAGCTCTGGAATTGAGTGCCAAGAGTGTGGAGAAGGCTGGAAAGAGTCTTGAAAGGAAGAGCAGACAGGTTTTCCTCCCTGCTTCCTGTGGCGGCCCTCCAGGGCTGGGGAGAGATGACGACAAGAAGGAACAAGGCTTAGCTTTGCTTCCTGTCTCTTTGGGGAAGTCAGAGGAGGCCCCGACTGACCTCTCACAGGAAGCAGTACGTGGGGATTTACACCAGACCGTATTCCAGCATTCTTGGTGGGTCTTGGTTCATCAGTGTCCTCTGGGAAGAGTCAGATACCAAGAACTACTACCAATCTAAAATTCGTTCTTACTCAAAGACGGGTTCTGCCTCACATCTTTTAGAGATCATCTTTCCCTATTCTTTTTAACAAATGCAAGAGTTCTCCGAATCCACATGTAGTACTTTAAAATGCAAACAGCAGCATGTCATGAATTCTAAAACAGAGATGTTATTTAGAAAAAGTCAGCTTAAATCTAAAGGGAAAGAGGATATTTCTGCAAATGCTTGTAGCAATGACCACATGGTATTTGTTTTTTTCCAGTGCTTCAGGCTTCAAGAGCTCTGGGTGTCCAATTAAAGATATAAATCTGAAAAACAAGTGGAAAATCTAAGTCCAACAAAGCCTACTCATCTTTCAGTCAGTATTTCAAAACACCAACAGATGACATCCACACAAGAGGAACGAGAAAAGACCCATTTTGAACTGTCCTCGTGGTCACACAGATTTCTCTGTCTTCAGCCCCCTCCCCCTCCGACCATCCTTCCCCAGACACCCACTCACTGCCACCACGGAAATTGTGCTTTTAAGGTTTTCCTCTGAGATGTTATTTGTTGTATGGTGAGCTGGGGACCTCTAGTGTCCTAAAACTGTATTCCCTCCAAGTATAAATTGTGGTATTGATACTGATGAAGAAGAATTTATCAAGAGGAAAGCGGATCCTACTAGCCAAGCTTGGTCCTAACATAGCTGAAACCCAGAGCGAAATAGAAATAAAAACCTTCTGTATTTTGCACTCATTTCATGTCTGCTGAACCACAACAAGGATCCAAATTGTTTTATCATGGTGAATATTTGACTCCCCAAGGAGGTGTGTTTCACAAATAGCTTACAAACTGGCCCAATCCTTTTTCGAAGGAAAAAAAAAATTGCAAGCAACTGTCCTACTCTGGAAAACAGTATGGAGGTTTTTATAGAATTACCCTATGATCCAGCATTTGCACTACTAGGTATTCCCCAAAGGATACAAAAATACTGATTCAAAAGGACACATGCACACTGGTGTTTTAGCATTATCAACAACAGTCAAATTATGGAAAGAGCCCCAGTGTCCATCAAATGATGACTGGATAAAGAAGAGGTGGTATATATATATATATATATACAATGGAATGTTACTCAGCCATCAAAAAGAATGAAATTTGCCACTTGCAATAATGTGGGTAGAACTAGGGAGTATTGTGCTAAGTGAAATAATTCAAAGAAAGACTCATTATGTGGAATTTAAGAAGCAAAATAGATGAACATGGGGGAAGGAAGAAAAAAAAAGGAGAGGGAGACAAACCGTAAGAGACTACTAACTACAGAGAACAAACTAGGATTCCTAAAGAAGAGGTGGGTGTGGGGTAGCTATACAGAGAATAGTTATTTAGGAGGACACTTGCTGTGATGAACACTGGGTCTTACATGTAAATGATGGTTCACTAAGTTCTACTCCTGAAACTAACGTTACACTCTATGTTAACTGACTAGAATTTAAATAAAACTTGAAACAAGAAAAAAAGAAACATTTTCCAACAAGAGAGCTCCATCTGTACTTGACCCCACCAACCCCAGAACAATACCTAGAAATACATGCTCTCTGGATTCTTAGAATAAATGGGATTTTATAGGTGGTGGTAACCAAAGTTCAACCACTGGTTTTCAGTATGATTTGTTGCCTCTCCCCAACCATGAGCTTGTCTTCATGCCTTCACTCGCCTGATCTGAACTACGGAGTTCTTAACCTGGGGTTTGTGAATGAAACAAAATTTCCCAATTTTGCATATGTGTATAAATATATATTTTCTTCGGTTTAAGTTAATTTTCTCTTTATTGTTGGCCTTAAGAAATTTGATAATGATATGCCTGATGTAGTCTTCTCCATGTTTTTTGTCTCATGTTATTGGATCTACTGTTTCAATGTTTTCATATTTGGAAAAAGAGGTCATTAGTTATTTAAATATTTTTACAGTTATAGTTTTAAATATTTTACAGTTCCTTTGGGAACTGTAACTGCATATATATTTGACCATTTGAGGTTTATCCCAGGGTGTTGTTTTTTGGGGGAAGAGGGTCATTTCTCTCTCTGGGTTTTATCTTGGATGTTTCCTACTTCTACATCTTCAGGTTTACAAATCTTTTCTTCTGCAGTATCTAATCAGTGCATATGGTAGTCTTCACCTTTAAAAGGTTGTTTTTTTAAATACCTTTCGTGTCTAAACTAACATACTAAATATTTCTTTTTGAAATTATAAATATAGCTAGAATAATGTATGTAATGCCCTTGCTTATTAACTTTATTTTCTGTGGCATTTCTGGGTCTGTTTTGATTGCTTTTTTTCCTCCTTATTATGGAATTTATTTTCCAATTTCTATGTATGCCCAGTAGTCTTTTTTTTTCAAGTTTTTATTTAAATTCCAGTTAATGACTATGCAGTGTTATATTAGTTTGGGTGTCCAGTATAGTGATTCAGCATTTCTATATATCATCTGGTGCTCATCACAAGTGTACTCCTCAGTCCCCAACACCCACTTAACCCATCCCCCCACTCTCCTCCCTTCTGGTAACCATCAGTTTGTTCTCGTAATTAAGAGTCTGTTTCCTGGGGGGGACAAGATGGCGGGGGCGTAGGAGGAGGCGCCTTTTCAACCGGTACCCCAGAGTGAGCTGATTACCTAGCAAAGAACTCCGATCACCCATGAAATCAGCCTGAGATCAGAATTATACACGTCTGGATCTCTACAGGGGCAGAAGACGCCAGTGAGCAGGTAAAGCGGAGCGGGAACGGCGGACTGATATCGGAAGATAAACCAAAGGGGGAGGGAGCCACCAGAGGCGACCGGTGCAAAAGTAATACCCCGAAACGAGCGAGAGTGCCCTGCGTCTGGGGACCAGCATTAACTTGGAGACTGGTTGAAAGCACTCCAAAAGAGCAAAGGATCGCGGGGGCAAATGGTGGGAATCGGGGCGGCTAGGGACAGGGCCTTGAGTCCCCGGTCCCAGACGGCCTCCCCGGCGCGGAGGCAGAGAGAGTGCGGCGGAGAAACCGGCTCCTGGTCCCTAAGCCGCCAGCGCGCCCCAGAGCGCGGGGGTTCCGGCTCCGGTGAGGGGATGGGAGCCGCGCTGGTCTGCAGAACGCGCGCTCGCCCTACCACAAAGCCTGAGATGTGCCCGCACGTCCCTCCAGCTCTCCTGGGTTACTGAGGCCCGGGGGCGCTTCTTGACCCGCGCCATTGTTTCAAAGTCTAAGCCGCGCGCGAAACTCTTCCCCGGACAGAGGCGCGCAAAAGCCCAGCCTGCGGCTCACGGACCAGCGCCCCGTTCTCAGGGCCCCAGACGCGCGCCCGACCCACAGCCGCCTCTGAAAAGAGGTGCGCGCAAGCCGGGCACTCCCAGCCCGGGCCGGCGGCAAAATCTCAGTGTGCGATCGCTGCTTGGAACCTCTCTGGCGGCCCGGAGCTCCCAGACAGCCGCCACTGCCTCGGCTTTGGGGACGAGCAAAAGATCCTGCGCCCCCAGGGTCTGCAACTTGGAACCTGCGCTGCCCCCGGCCAAGGGGGAATTTATTCAGGCTCTGCAGCCAGACTGAGGCTTCTCTCTGAGACGGAGATCAGGATGCGGTTTGATTTCTTCTAATACTACAAAAACCATCAAAGGCGGTCAAGGTGAGAGGGAAAAAAGTGAACAAGCATGAAAACCGCCAGAGAACAAAAGCCTGAAAAAAAAACAGTTTCCCCAGAGCCCACCCCTTGAGGGGGGCGGGGGGACTCAACTCAGGAAACATCATTGACTGACAACCCACGTGGCAGGCCCCTCCCCCAGAAAACAAACCAAGAAAATAAAAAAAAAGGACTACAAGAGAACCACCACTACTTCATAGGAAAACTTGTATTGTTCACTCGTTTCCACTATTCCGGTTCATATATATATATTTTTTTTTACACATAGGTAATTTTTTTAACCTATTTACCGTCACAGCGAGCTGTACAGTACATCAAATTCCATAATACCCTTCTAACCTGAACTTTTTGATACATACACCTATGTTTTTCTTTTGCATTTTTATTTTTTGAATTCCTTTTTGTAAATTTTAGTTTAGTTTAGTCTAGTATATTCCTTTTTATTTTTATCCTCTAATTCATATAGAGTTAAACTTCAAATTAATCCCGTTTCCCCAATCAATACTACCCCTATAGGTAAACCAATTTTTAATCCCCTTTATCTTAGGAAAGTTGAGTCCTTTAACAAAGATATCAACATACATCCGGAAAGAATCAAAACAACCTTCCTCGCACACACTGAGAATTTATAAGAACTCTCCCATATTCTTCCACCAGTGTTTCTGTGTTTTTTGTGTTTGTCCTGATAGCATATAAATTTTACACTTGTGGTTCTTTTTGATGAGGTTCTTTCTTTATTTGCATATATATTTTTTTTCTCTTGTCATATACTTGTATCAGTCTTTTTATCTCTTTTTGTTTGTCTACTTCATAAATCTTACCTTGGGGCCCATCTGGGCTGAACCTTCTTTTTCATCTTCCCTTTCTTTCCTGTCTCTCTCTCTCTCTCTCTTTTTTTTTTCTTCTTTTCTTTTTTTCTTTTTCTTTTTCTTTTCTTTTGTCTCTCGTTTGGGTGGGGAATCCTGATTGCTCAGAAGTGTTCCAGGGTGCACCTTGACAGCACCACAGTTGATACATCCAGCTACATCTGTTCAGTCATCTCCTACCAAAATGACTAGGAGGAGGAATGCCCAACAGAAGAAAAATACAGAGGATGGACCTGCTGCAACAGAGCTAATGGCTATCAACATAGACAATATGTCAGAAAGAGAATTCAGGCTAACAATTATCCAGGAAATAGCTAGGTTGGAGAAAGCCATGGATGACCAAACAGAATTGATTAGGGCCGAACTGAAAGCGACCAGACAGGATGTTCACAATGTTAGGGCGGAGCTTAAAGCTACCAGGGAGGAGGTCCACAATGCTCTCAATGAGTTCCAATCCAATCTAAACTCTCTCAAAGCTAGGGTAACTGAGACAGAAGACAGAATTAGTCATCTGGAAGACAAACAGATAGAGAGAAAGGATCAGGAAGGAGCCTGGAACAAACAGCTTAGAAACCACGAAAACAGAATCAGGGAAATAAATGATGCCATGAAGCGTTCCAACATCAGAATTATTGGAATCCCTGAAGGGGAGGAGAAAGAAAGAAGTCTAGAAGATATAGTGGAACAAGTCCTTCATGAAAATTTTCCCAATCTTGCGAATGGAACTAGCGTACATGTACTAGAGGCTGAACGGTCTCCACCCAAGATTATACATTCCAAAAAAACATCACGACACCTGACAGTCAAATTGAGGAATTCTAATTGTAGGTATAATCTCTTGAAAGTCGCCAGGGCAAAGAGGCTCCTTACTTACAGAGGTAAGCCCATCTGAATAACGTCAGACCTGTCCACAGAGACCTGGAAAGCCAGAAGAGGCTGGCAAGATATATTCAGGGCACTAAATGAGAAGAACATGCAGCCAAGAATACTTTATCCAGCAAGACTGACATTCAAAATGGATGGAGAGATAAAGAGTTTTCAAGACCGGCAAGGCTTAAAAGACTATGCAACCACCAAGCCGACACTGCAGGAAATATTAAGGGGGGTTCTATAAAAGAGAAAAAATCCCAAGAATAGCATTGAACAGAAAGATAGAGACAGTCTACAGAAAGAAAGACTTCAAAGGTAACTCGATGTCAATAAAAACGTATCTATCAATAATCACTCTCAATGTGAATGGCCTAAATGCACCCAAAAAATGGCACAGGGTTGCAGATTGGATAAAACAACAGGACCCATCCGTATGTTGTCTACAAGAGACCCATTTTGAACCTAAAGATACACGCAGACTGAAAGTGAAGGGATGGAGAAGCATCTTTCATGCCAATGGGCCTCCAAAGAAGGCTGGGGTAGCGATTCTCATATCAGATAAATTAGACTTCAAACTAAAGACTGTAGTCAGAGATACAGAAGGACACTACATAATCCTTAAAGGGACTATCCACCAAGATGATCTAACAATTGTAAATATCAATGCTTCCAATATGGGAGCAGCCAATTACTTAAGAAAACTGTTAATCAAGATAAAGAGTCATATTGATATGAATACACTAATCATAGGAGATCTTAACACGCCTCTCTCAGAATTAGACAGATCATCGAAGCAGAAAATCAATAAAGAAACAAGAGCATTGAATGACACATTGGACCAGATGGACCTCATAGATATATACAGAACATTCCACCCTAAAACAACAGAATACTCATTCTTCTCAAGTGCACACGGAACCTTCTCCAGAATAGACCATATAGTTCTCTCTTTTTAAATTGACTACTCAGACTCTGCCCATTTTGTCTTCTTAATTTGGACTTTTTTAGCATCTTTGTAAATGAATATTGTATGTATATTAAATAGATTCTGGGCTTTTACTAGATGTACTCTGTGATCTGAAATACGACTGAATTTTCAGATTGGCTCCTGTATACTTGAAAGACTGCTTAACCACATACTGGGTCACAAATCAGGACTCAACCGATACCAAAAGACTGAGATGATTCCCTGCATATTCTCAGATCACAGTGCTTTGAAACTGGAGCTCAATCACAAGGAAAAGTTCCGAAGGAACTCAAACACCTGGAAGCTAAAGACCACCTTGCTTAAGAATGCTTGGATCAACCAGGAGATCAAAGAAGAACTGAAACAATTCATGGAAACCAATGAGAATGAAGACACTTTGGTCCAAAACCTATGGGATACAGCAAAGGCGGTCCTAAGGGGAAAATACATAGCCATCCAAGCCTCCCTCAAAAAAATTGAAAAATACAGAACACACCAGCTGTCTCTACACCTTAAAGAACTGGAGAATCAACAACAAATCAAACCAACTCCACACATAAGAAGGGAAATCATCAGAAGTTATTATCAACAGTTATATGCCAATAAGCTTAGCAACCTAGATGAAATGGATGCATTCCTGGAAAACTATAAACTACCAAAATTGAACCAGGAAGAAATCGACAACCTGAATAGACAGGTATCTAATAACGAGATTGAAGCAGTGATCAAAAACCTCCCAAAAAACAAGAGCCCAGGACCTGACGGAATCCCTGGGGAATTCTACCAAACCTTCAAAGAAGAAATAATACCTATTCTCCTGAAGCTGTTTCAAAAAATCGAAGCAGAAGGAAAACTTCCAGACTCTTTCTATGAAGCCAGCATTACCCTGATCCCCAAAACAGGCAAAGACCCTACCAAAAAGGAGAATTTTAGACCAATATCACTGATGAATATGGATGCTAAGATTCTCAACAAGATCCTAGCCAACAGGATCCAACAGCACATTAAAAAGATTATCCACCATGATCAGGTGGGATTCATCCCTGAGCTACAAGGATGGTTCAACATTCGCAAATCAGTCAATGTGATACAACAAATTAATATGAGAAGAGAGAAGAAACACATGGTCCTCTCAATTGATGCAGAAAAAGCATTTGACAAAATCCAGCATCCGTTCCTGATTAAAACGCTTCAAAGTATAGGCATAGAGGGAACATTCCTGAACCTCATCAAATCTATCTATGAAAGACCCACAGCAAATATCATCCTCAATGGGAAAAAGACTGCAGCCTTCCCATTGAGATCAGGAACAAGACAAGGATACCCACTTTCACCACTCTTGTTCAACATAGTATTAGAAGTCCTAGCAACAGCAATCAGACAACAAAGAGAAATAAAAGGCATCCAAATTGGTAATGAAGAAGTCAAACTCTCTCTCTTCGCAGATGACATGATTCTTTATATGGAAAACCCAAAAGACTCCACTCCCAAACTACTACAACTCATACAGCAATTCAGCAACGTGGCAGGATACAAAGTCAATGTGCAGAAATCAGTGGCTTTCTTATACACTAACAATGAAAATACAGAAAGGGAAATTAGAGAATCAATTCCATTTACTAGAGCACCAAGAACCATAAGATACCTGGGAATAAACCTAACCAAAGAGGTAAAGGATCTGTACTCGAGGAACTACAGAACACTCAAGAAAGAAATTGAAGAAGACACAAAAAGATGGAAGACCATTCCTTGCTCTTGGATCGGAAGAATAAACATTGTTAAAATGTCTATACTGGGGCGCCTGGGTGGCTCAGTGCGTTAAAGCCTCTGCCTTCGGCTCAGGTCATGATCCCAGGGTCCTGGGATCGAGCCCCACATCGGGCTCTCTGCTCTGCAGG
Source organism: Neogale vison (assembly GCF_020171115.1). Classification (NCBI taxonomy): domain Eukaryota; kingdom Metazoa; phylum Chordata; class Mammalia; order Carnivora; family Mustelidae; genus Neogale; species Neogale vison. Next base: position 142,813,358 of record NC_058102.1, read on the forward strand.
GAGCCTGCTTCCTCCTCTCTCTCTCTGCCTGCCTCTCTGCCTACTTGTGATCTCTGTCAAATAAATAAATAAAATCTTTTTTTAAAAATGTCTATACTGCCTAGAGCAATATATACTTTTAATGCCATTCCTATCAAAATTCCACTGGTATTCTTCAAAGAGCTGGAGCAAATAATCCTAAAATTTGTATGGAATCAGAAGAGACCCCCAAATCGCTAAGGAAATGTTGAAAAACAAAAATAAAACTGGGGGCATCACGTTACCTGATTTCAAGCTTTATTACAAAGCTGTGATCACCAAGACAGCATGGTACTGGCATAAAAACAGACACATAGACCAGTGGAACAGAGTAGAGAGCCCAGATATGGACCCTCAACTCTATGGTCAATTAATCTTCGACAAAACAGGAAAAAATATACAGTGGAAAAAAGACAGTCTCTTCAATAAATGGTGCTGGGAAAACTGGACAGCTATATGTAGAAGAATGAAACTCGACCATTCTCTTATACCATACACAAAGATCAACTCAAAATGGATAAAAGACCTCAACGTGAGACAGGAATCCCTCAGAATCCTAGAGGAGAACATAGGCAGTAATCTCTTCGATATCAGTCACAGGAACTTCTTTCAAGATATGTCTCCAAAGGCAAAGGAAACAAAAGCGAAAATAAACTTTTGGGACTTCATCAAAATCAAAAGCTTCTGCACAGCAAAGGAAACAGTCAAAAAAACAAAGAGGCAACCCACGGAATGGGAGAAGATATTTGCAAATGACAGTACAGATAAAAGGTTGATATCCAGGATCTATAATGAACTCCTCAAACTCAAAACACACGAAACAGGCAAACATATCAAAAAATGGGCAGAAGATATGAACAGACACTTCTCCAATCAAGACATACAAATGGCTATCAGACACATGAATAAATGCTCATCATCATTATCCCTCAGGGAGATTCAAATTAAAACCACATTGAGATATCACCTTACACCAGTTAGAATGGCCAAAATTAACAAAACAGGAGACAACATGTGTTGGAGAGGATGTGGAGAAAGGGGAACTCTCTTACACTGTTGGTGGGAATGCAAGTTGGTGCAGCCTCTTTGGAGAACAGTGTGGAGATTCCTCAAGAAATTAAAAATAGAGCTTCCCTATGACCCTGCAATTGCACTCCTGGGTATTTACCCCAAAGATACAGATGTAGTGAAAAGAAGGGCCATCTGTACCCCAATGTTTATAGCAGCAATGGCCACGGTCGCCAAACTATGGAAAGAACCAAGATGCCCTTCAATGGATGAATGGATAAGGAAGATGTGGTCCATATACACTATGGAGTATTATGCCTCCATCAGAAAGGATGAATACCCAACTTTTGTAGCAACATGGACGGGACTGGAAGAGATTATGCTGAGTGAAATAAGTCAAGCAGAGAGAGTCAATTATCATATGGTTTCACTTATTTGTGGAGCATAACAAATAGCATGGAGGACTTAGGGGTGTTAGAGAGGAGAAGGGAGTTGGGGGAAATTGGAAGGGGAGGTGAATCATGAGAGACTATGGACTCTGAAAAACAATCTGAAGGGATTGAAGTGGCGGGGGGGCGGGTGGGAGGTTGGGGTAGCAGGTGGTGGGTATTAGGGAGGGCACGGATTGCATGGAGCACTGGGTGTGGTGAAAAAATAATGAATACTGTTTTTCTGAAAATAAATAAATTGGGAAAAAAAGAGTCTGTTTCCTGATTTTTCTCTCTCTCTCTCCCTTTTTCCTTTTGCTAATTTTCTTATTTTTAAATTCCACAGGTGAGTGAAATCATACGGTATTTTTCTTTCTCTGGCTTATTTTGCTTCCCATCTAGCTCCATCCACAACATTGTAAATGGCAATATTTCATTCTTTATGATGGCTGAGTAACAGTCCATTGCCTACGTATAACACATCTTTATCCATTCATCAGTCAACGGACACTTGGGCTGTTGCCATAGTTTAGAGATTATAGATAATGGTGCTATAAGCATTGGGGTGGATGTGTCCATTTGAATTAGTATTTCTGTATTCTTTGGGTCATACCTAGTATTGCGATTGCTGGATCAGAAGGTAGATCTATTTTTAACCTTCTGAGGAACCTCCCTACTGTTTTCCACCGTGGTTGCATCAGTTTGTACTCTCATCAGCAGTGCAAGAGTGCTCCCCTTGCTGTTGGTATTTTTATAGGGATTGCATTAAACGTGTAGATTGTTTTGGGTAATATAGATATTTTAACAATATTTTTTTCTTCCAGTCCATGAGCATGGCATGCCTTTCCATTTCTTTGTGTCCTTTTCTGCCTGGTAATCTTTTTAATGGATGTCAGACGTGGCAAATTTTCTTCTTGGTTCCTGGATATGCTTGTCCCCCTAAAAATATTTTTGAGCTTTGTTCTGTGATGTGATAAAGTTACTTGGAAGCTGTTTGCTCCTTTCAGATCTTGCTTTCAGTTGTCATAAAAAGGCCCAGAAAAACATTTTGTTTTTCTGCATTACTGAGGTAAGATCTTTCTTTGTATTTCAACCACTACCCTGTGGGGTAAGAGAACTTGCCCTCTGGCTGTTAGAAACAGGCACAATCTTGGGCTCTTTGTGAGCTCTGGGCACTCTTCTCTCTAGTTCTTTCTGGTAGTTTTGCCCCAGCCATGGGCAGCTTCCTCCTGCATGTGCTGAACACTGCAGAGGGACTCTCTATAGATCTTAGGATTCTCGTTGCCACACCTCTCTAATGCACTGACCTGTGAACTCTAGCTGCCTTCGATTCTCTGGACTCCTGCTTCCATCAGCTCAATGCAAGGAAATTTCCAGGGAACTCCCTGGTTCCCACTCCATGCTCCATGACCTTGAGTCGGCGGGTACAAGGATAAGGCTCGCCTCATTTGCTTCCCACCTCTTGGAGATCACTGTCCTTTCTTACCTGGCTTCTGTTGCTATTTCATTTATTTTGTTGTTTTTTAGTAATTTCAGGTAGGAGAGTAAATCCAGTTCCTATTATTCTATTTTGACCAGAAATGGAATGCTCAAACATATTTCCTAACCGTGTGTGTGTGTGTGTGTGTGTGTGTGTGTGTATGCATGCATGTCGTACAGTGTGTGAGAAAGAAAGCATGAAAGAGCATCTTTGATCTTCTCAGTCCAAATCTACCCTAGAATTAAAAATATTTAGTCTGATTACAGAGGGCCTAAGGGATGCCATGGAGGTCATTTTCTTATTGGTGACACTGACAGCAACTTTTAATATTTATAGTTCATTTGTTTTTAAGTAAGCCTAACTATTTTAGAGTTGTGGAAACACAGAGAAAATTATAATCTCTATACATAAAACCAGGGCACATGAGCAATTGTACTCATGAATGACTGTGGAAGATAGCAACAAACCTAGGAATTCTGACAGTATCAGTTGTGTCTAACAGACCAATAAATCCAGGACTGTTTCTTTGAAAATAAATTAATAAAATTGATACCTATAGCCAGACTTATCAAAAAGAAAAGATAGGGGTGTCTGGGTGGCTAAGTCAGTTAAGTGTCTGTCTTTGGTTCAGGTCATGGTCTCAAGGTCCTGGGATTGAGTCACACATCAGGCTCCCTGCTCAGCAGGGAGTCTGCTACTCCCTCTTCCTCTACTACTCCCCCTGCTCGTGCACTCTCTATCTCTAATAAATAAGTAAATAATCTCTAAAAACAAAAAAAGAAAGAAAAGAGAAAGGACCCAACTTAATAAAATGACAAATGAGAGAGGAGATATCACAACCAACCACATAGAAATAAAAGCAATTATGGGAATATTATGAAAAACTATATGCCAACAAACTAGATAACCTGGAAGAAATGGATGAATTCCTAGAAACCTACAAACAACTAAAACTGAAACAAGAAGAAACAGAAAACTTGAACAGGCCAATAACCAGGAAAGAAATTGAATCAGTAATCAAAAAACTCCCAGTAAACAAAAATCCAAGGTCAGATGGCTTCACAGGGGACTTCTACCAAACATTTAAAGAGGAGTTAATACCTATTCTTCTCAAACTACTCCAAAAAATAGAAAAGAAAGGAAAACTCCCAAATTCATTCTGTGAGATCGGAATTACCCTGATACCAAAACTGGACAAAGACACCACTCAAAAAGAGAACTACAGACCAATATCCCTGAACACAGACGCAAAAATTCTCTATAAAATACTAGCCAGCTGAATCTAACAATACATTAAAAGAATAATTCACCACAATCAAGTGGGATTTATTCCTGGGTAGCAGGGTGGTTCAAGATTCAAAAATCAATCAACATGATACATCACATTAATAAAAAAGGATATGAACCATATGACCATTTTAACAGTTGCAGAAAAAGCATTTGGCAAAGTACAACATCCATTCATGATAAAAACTGCCAACAAAGTAGGTTTAAAGGGAACATACCTCAACATAATGAAAGCCATATATGAAAAAACTCACAGCTAGTATCATCCTCAGGGGAGAAAAACTGAGTGCTTTCCCTTTACAGTCAAGAACAAGACAGCAATGTCTGCTCTTACCACTATTATTTCACAAGGTACTGGAAGTCCTAGCCACAATATCAGACAACCAAAGAAATAAAAGTCATCTAAACTGCTAATGAAGACTTTCACTATTTGCAGATGATATACCATATAAAGAAAACCTGAAAGACTACCAAAAACCTGCCAGAACTGACACATGAATTCAAGAAAGTCACAGGATCTCTACATACCAATAATGAAGCAGCAAAAGAGAAATTAACAAATCAATCACATTTACATCTGCAGCAAAAACAGTAAGATACATAGAGATAAATCTAACCAAAGAGGTGAAAGACCTGTACTCTGAAAACTATAAAATACTGATGAAAGAAACTGAAAAGAATACAAAGAAATAGAAAGACATTCCATGCTCATGGACTAAAAGAAAAAAAATTGTTAAAATGTCCATACTGCCCCCCAAAATCTACACATTTAATGCAATCCCTATCAAAATACCAACAGCATTTTTCATATAGCTACAACAAATAATTCTACAATTTGTATGGAACCACAAAAGACCCCAAAGAGCCAAAGCAACTTTGAAAAAGAAAAGCAAAGCTAAAGTCATCACAATTCTGGACTTCAAGTTCCATTACGAAGCTGTAATGATCAAAACAATATGATACTACCACAAAAAAATAGACACATAGATCAATGGAATGGAATAAAAAACCCAGAAACAAACCCACACCTATATTGTAATCAATCTTTGACTAAGCAGGAAAGAACATCCCATTTGGGGAAAAGTCTCTTCAACAAAGAGTGTTGGGAAAACTGAACAGCCACATGCACGGGAATGAAATGGACCACTTTCTTAAAATACACACAAAAATAAACTCAAAATGGATTAAAGACCTAAATGTGAGACCTGAAACCATAAAAAAATCCTAGAAGAGAACACAGACAGTAACCTCTTCAACATTGGCAACGTACCAATGGAATGAGAGGAGATATCTCCAAAGGACATATCTGATAAGGGATTAGTATCCAAAATAAAGAACTTATAAAACTCAACATCCAAAAAAAATCCCATTTAAAAATGGTCAGAAGACATGAATAGGTATTTTTCCAAAGAAGATGCACAAATGTCCAACAGACACATGAAAATATGTTCAATACCACTGGTCATCAGGGAAATGCAAATCAAAGCTCCATGCTTTAAATTCCTTAATTAATTTAATATTCATAACTACATAAAGTATTTACTAAGATCATGCTCACCTAACTAGTAGAGAAATTGAAGTACAGAAGGCCCAGATTGCTTTACCGTTAGAGGATTGAGTTGGGCTTTGAACACTACAGTCTTCTCTCATTATAAGCTGGAGGCTAAAATGAAAATTACTTATTGCCTAAAAAATTCTTTAGGTTTTCTATAAAACCCAAAGATCAAAGTGCCTTATTCCTCTAATAAGTCTGCAGTGTTTCTCAAGAGGAATTACTGGCATTAGGGAAAGGACCATTATTTCCTGTTTGGAGCTGTGAGCTCATTGTAAGACACTTTGGCCCCTGGTCCCCAAGAACTAAATGCCAATCATGCCCACTACCACCACCTTGGGGGCCATTTTAAAAACCAAAACTGCCCCCTAAGCATTTCCAAAACCACTGCTACTTATACCCCGGGATTGTGAAGCTATTGGGGGTCAACTTTAGCAGCTGTTGACCTAGAAATAAAGCTTCACCTTTTCCCGTAGATTTTCTCTCCCAAGAATGCAGTGGTCATGGAAAGAAAAGGTATTTCCTCATTGGCCTTACTCAGCCAGGATGATGAAGAGTTCCACACAGAAAGCCAGCCAGCTGTGATCTGCAGCACTTGGGATTCCAACTTGGGAGCTTTGTTCATTTACTTAAGGATTTATGTCATTTTAAAGTATATATCCAGGTGCATGGGTGGCTCAGTTGCAAAAGCAACTGCCTTTGGCTCAGGTCATGATCCCGGAGCCCCGGGATCGAGTCCCACATCAGGCTCCCTGCTCAGCAGGGACTCTGCTTCTCCCTCTCACCCTCTCCCCTCTCATGCTCTTTCTCTCACTCTCTCCTCTCTCTCAAGTAAATAAGGAAAATATTTTTAAAAACAAAATATAATAAATAAATGAAAATAAAAGTACATATCCTGCCAAAGTGTCAACACTTTAAACAATTTTGTAAGTGTCCCTTAATAAGTATAAATGGCAAATCATCTCAAAATCAACCAGTCAGTAAATGAAGACATTTATTGACAAGTGAGTACTGAAAAAGTGTTAAAGGGCTGGCTTGTGTTCTGTCCCAACATTTTCCTCAACAGTTAATGAGCATACTCATTCTTCTGGCAGAGGGCAGACTTCTTCTGGCGGAGGGCAGTCTGAAGTTAAAAACACCTCTTACATTTTCGCGCTTGTATTGGCATTAAGCAACCTTTTAACACATTTCACCAAAGACACATTCAGCTAAACTTTCTACCTTACAAGACTTGTAATTTTGCCATTGGGAGTAAATGCATGAACAAAGAAACTTTCCCTTGGTTTGCTACATTAATCCTAGCTATTTTTCCCTTTCCATGAAAAATGGGTTTTCACTAGAATGACATTCCTGCTATAATATCTCCTTCAAGCTACAAAGTGAAAGATACCCTAAAGTAGGTTTACTCACTTTAACCTAAGTGGAGGAGCTTATCTAACTGTTATCAAACTGTGATGTCTGGAAGTTCTTACAGGAATAACTGAAACGGAATTCCAATTGGAAATTCTAGAAAGCATATGTAAAATGAAACAGAAAGAAACACTCCAACTGGGGGCTCAGGGAGGAATATCAGTATTAAGTCTTGAATAATGAGGTTATAAGGAATAGCAAACATCTGAATTTAGTTTTTCTTCCATAAATCCTCTGAGGTAGCTCAGATTGGATGGTGAAAAATGTCCTTGGTCACATAAAACCTTTACACTAAACTTTTTTTAGCCCTCTCTATTACTGTGAAAATGAAAATCACAATGAAATACCATCGCACATCTGCCAGATGAACAAAACTTAAGCTGGAAAAGGAAGTAAAGCTTCAAGAACTTTCACCCACTGCCGTAGAGACATAAATTAGGACAATTGCTTTGGAAAACAGTTTGGCATTGACTAGTGAAGTTAAACCTAAATATATCCTAAACTCAGCCATTTCATTTATGGAGGGATTACTGTTACAGTTATTAACCAGAAGACAGTAAGAGAATATGTATAGCAACATTGTTTATAATAGCAAAAACCTGGAGTCATTCCAAGTGCCCAGCAACATATGAATGGATCGCTAGTAACACCTAAAGAATTAGTTGATCTAGTTGTTAAACACCCACAGCTTCTAGTATCTCAAAAAAAAAAAAGGCAACTTGATTTTATCTCATGAAAAAACAGAACACTTTCATTCTTGCCAAAAAAAAAAAAAACCCAAAACTGAGTCTCTAGCCAAAACTCCATATCCATCCAAGTATTAATTCATAGGAAATACAGAAGGAACACAGAATAATATGTCAAAGTATACCTACAGAATGGAATCAACAAGATCCAATCTGAGCAATTCCAGAAGACAAAGGCTTTCCAGTAAATAAATTTCAAGGAAAAAGGGGGAAGATGTAAAACTATAGATTTAAGAAGACTTAAAAGACATCAATTCATCAGTGTGTGACCCTTACCTGAATCCTGATCCAAAAAAACTGCAAAACAAATTAACAAATAAACATGACACAAAGCCTTTGGAAATTTGAACACTGAAGAAATGGTGGTATTAAAATTATTGCTAATCTTCTTGGTATAATAATGGTATTGTGGTTATATTTTTTAAAAAACTTCTTTAGAGAACTTTAGAAATACATGTACAATATTTTATGTATTTAGAGATACAGTAAAATGATTTGTTATACGTAATTCACTTTAAGAATGGCAAGAATGAATTCAATGGGAACAGGGATGAGGGAAGAAGTGAGTACCTTGCTCAGTGAGGAGCCTGCTTGTCCCTCTACCTCTGTCACTCCCCCTGCTTGCACTCATGTGTGTCCTCTCTCCCCATGGCAAATAAGTAAATAAAATCTTTAAAAATAAAATAAAAATAAAAACAACATAAAGCAAAGGAAAGAAATTAAAGCAAAAATCAAATAGTGGTCACCTGTGATACAGGTAGGGAGGGACACAGAAAGCTCCTGAAATATGGTATATTCTATTTATTGGACTTTTTGATTAATATAGGGATATTTATTGTTTTCTAAATGGTACCTTTGTCTTTTCCTATACCCTGTCATGTATATTCTATTATTTTAAATGAACTTTTTAAAATTAAAATATGTCACCACCAACACAATTTCAACCTTAGGACACTTGTAATACCCTGTGTTAACTGGAAATTAGATGTACAGCTTGCCAAATTTAAGTAAAGCTTCCCAAAGATGAGCATGCCTGTATATATATTTTTCTAAAGTTTTACAACTCATTTCTTACATAGAACCTTTAGAAAACAGTCTTACTGATAATTGAGAGTTAATTATTCAGGAACCAAGAGGTTTTATAATTATTTTGAACAGAAATATCCAAAAGCTGTACTGTGCAGTTCCCTGAACTACATACAGTTCGATTCGACTTAGGGCAGGTATTAAAGACATTTCCAAGGGAATCATAAGTTGTGTCTACACTGAGAATCACTGGCTGAAAGGTTACTACCTCTAACATTAAATTCTCAGATTCATTTAAAACCCAAAAGAAGTAGAGAAAAGAAATCCCTTGTTAGTGTGTTTCGATTACTAATGCACTCAATAAAAGCATGGTGAGTACCTTGGCAGAGACTCCCCTCTGTTCTCCAGCATCCTTTTCCTTCTTATTCCTGAACACCAGCTCAGCTGGATTGCACAGTCAACCCTGCAGTTAGTCGAAAGCATGAGCCTAAGATCTAGCCATTAAAATGTGGGAGGAAATAATGTAAACTACTTCCAGGCTTGGCCTACAGAAACCTGCCATTATGCTCCGTATTCTCTTTACTGTCTGCCAACAGCACATTTACATCTAGGAATGCTATAGAAGCCACATGTTGAATAAGGCAGTGCCTTTATCAGCCTGGTTCCTTGGAGACTGCGTGTAACAGAATCCTCCATCTACCCACTGGTTCATCACAAACATCGACCTTGAAGTTAACGTGAGCCAAAAAAAAAAGGAAGTTCTACTGCATTGGCTCTAATAGTCCAGAGTTCTCTTAAAACAGCCAGCACTGATCTAACCACTACACAGTCCTGCTGGGGTCCTGTGCTCAGGACAGACCTTAACACAGACACTGGTCTCTGTCCTCATGGAGGTTATAGTCTGATCAAGTAAACAGATGAAGGAATGGTTAGTGATGACATGAAGTGCTTCATAAAGAAGGGAGGAAGAAAAGAAGAAAGAGGGCTTTGTAAGAAACAGTAACAAACAAACAAACAAAAAAAACCAGATTTTCAGACAGGAGATCAGGGAATGTTGCTCCAATGAAATGCCATTTAAACAGAGACTTGCTTTTTATTTTTTTAATTTTAATTTTCTTTTATTAATGTGCTCTATCACATTGATTGATTTGTGAATGTCAAACCACACTTGCTTCCCAGGAATAAATCCCATCTTGCCGAGGTAAATAATCCTTTTAGTGAATTGTTGGATCCTATTGGCTAGTATCTTGTTGAGTATTTTAACATCAACATTCACCAGGGATATTGGTCTGTAATTCTTCTTTTTAATGGGGTATTTGCATAGTTTGGGGATCCAAGTAATTCTGGCCTCATAAAACGAGTTGAAGTGTTCCTCCACTTCTTTTTTCCTGAAAAAGCTTCCATAGAATATGTATAATTTCTTCTTTAAATGTTTGTAGAATTCCCCTGGAAGCCATCTGGCCCTGGACCCTTTTTGGGGGGAGAGAGTTTTGATTACCACTTCAATTTCCTTACTGGTTATGAGTCTGAGTCTGTTCTGAATGTCTATTTCTTCTTCTTTCAGTCTCGGTAATTTATAAATTTCCAGGAATACATCGATTTCCTCAAGGTTGCCTAATTTGTTGGCATATAGTTGCTGATAATTTTTCCTTTTTTCTTTTTATTTATTTTTTTAATTTCTTTTCAGTGTTCCAGAATTCATGGTTTATGCACCATACCCAGTGCTCCATGCAATATGTGCCCTCCACAATACCCACCACCTGGCTCACCCAACCTCCCACCACCCCCCTTCAAAACCCTCAGATTGTTTTTCAGAGTCCACAGTCTCTTGTGGTTCATCTCCCCCTCCAATTTTCCCCAACTTCCTTCTTTTCTCCATCTCCCCATGTCCTCCTTGTTATTCCTTATGCTCCACAAATAAGTGAAACCATATGATAATTGACTCTTTCTGCTCGACTTATTTCACTCAGCATCATCTCTTCCAGTCCCGTCCATGTTGCTACAAAAGTTGGGTATTCATCCTTTCTGATGGAGGCATAATACTCCATAGTGTATATGGACCACTTCTTCCTTATCCATTCATCCACTGAAGGGCATCTTGGTTCTTTCCACAGTTTGGCAACTGTGCCCATTGCTGCTATGAACATTGGGATACAGATGGCTCTTTTTTTAACTACATCTGTATCTTTGTGGTAAATACCCACTAGTGCTATTGCAGGGTCACAGGGAAGCTCTACTTTTAATTCCTTAAGAACTCTCCACACTGTTTTCCAAAGAGGCTGCACCAACTTGCATTCCCACCAACAGTGTAAGAGGGTTTCCCTTTCTCCACATCCCCTCCAACACACATTGTTTACTGACTTGTTAATTTTTGCCATTCTAACTGGTGTAAGGTGGTATCTCAATGTAGTTTTGATTTGAATCTCCCTGATGGCTAGTGATGATGAACATTTTTTCATGTGTCTGTTAGCCATTTGTATGGCTTCATTGGAGAAGTGTCTGTTCATGTCTTCTGCCCATTTTTTGACATGATTTTCTGTTTTGTGTGTGTTGAGTTTGAGGAGTTCTTTATAGATCTTGGAAATCAGCCCTTTGTCTGTAATGTCATTTGCTAATATAAAAAGCATTTATGCTACAATAGTATGTTAAAAAATAGACTACATGCTACTGTTAGAAGTTTGCCTCCTTCAGCATGAAGAAAACTGAAGGGAAAGATAGAAAATGAACACTATTGATTTATGCCATGTGGCCTTTTGTTGCTCTCATATTGCTTAGTTCAGTTAAAAACTTGGTCTCTGTTATCACAAACAAGAGGTAAGATATGAAATTGAAGTTTGCATTTCAAACATCTCAAAAAAAAAAAAAACCCCATAAGGAAGTTCTCTAAGAAATGAAACATTAGGGCGCCTGGGTGGCTCAGTGGTTTGAGCTGCTGCCTTCGGCTCAGGTCATGATCTCAGGATCCTGGGATCGAGTCCTGCATCGGGCTCTCTGCTCAGCAAGGAGCCTGCTTCTCTCTCTCTCTCTCTCTCTCTCTCTCTTTCTCTGCCTGCCTCTCCATCTACTTGTGATCTCTCTCTGTCAAATAAATAAATAAAATCTTAAAAAAAAAAAATGAAACATTAAGGCACTCACTTCCAAAATCATGGAAGACAAAATGAATTTATATAAAAAGACAAATAACACAAGCAAAGTCATGACTATAAAAAGTATTAAATAAGCCACAGAACAAATGAGGCAATATTTTGATTTTCATTAGAATGCCAGTGATATTTTTAATAGGTGGACAATAATATTACTTAAATATTACTTAGTTTTTAAACTGACACTTGCATATTCTGTTTGTATATGAAATTCATTTCTCATTTCTCTATCCTGAAGTCATTTTAGAAAGACTTTGAGAAAACCAACTGATTAATCTTTAGATTTCCATCCCCCCAGCATGTATTATCACGTTTTGCTATCTCTAAACTCTGATGAAATTATTGAAGTGTTTAGAATAAAGCTTTAGAAAGTCTAAAAAAAAATAGAGACTTGATGAATAAGTAGGCATTCATCAGATTTAAAAAAAAGAAAGGAAGAAAGAAAGAAAAATAGCTTTTCCAGCAGAAGAAATTGTGATTTTGAAGGTACTGCTGTAGAAAGAGGTACATCTTTGGTACATCCACAAGTCTAGAGGAAGGGGGCGCCTGGGTGGCTCAGTGGGTTAAGCTGCTGCCTTCGGCTCAGGTCATGATCTCAGGGTCCTGGGATCGAGTCCCGCATCGGGCTCTCTGCTCAGCGGGGAGCCTGCTTCCCTCTCTCTGCCTACTTGTGATCTTTCCCTGTCAAATAAATAAATAAAGTATTTAAAAAAAAAAAGAGTCTAGAGGAAGCGTGGTGTGGCTGGCACCTGAGTTAGGGACATGGATAGGGCATATCGGGTAGATGCTTGTAGGAAGTATTCAGCTAATAATGGTTTCTCACAGCAATAGCCAATTACTGAACTTTTTATGGGAGTACCATGATTAGATATAACATACAGAAGATCACTCCATGGGATTATATGAACAGTTTGCAGTGGAGAGGGCTAAAACCCAGGGTTTTGGACAGGATACTGCCACAGGTGTCCACGCAAGAGGGGAGGCAACGATACAGGTAGAAGGAAATAAATATTTTGGATTATATTTTAGATCCAGAATCTATGATGATGGTTACAGATTACATGTGAAGGCAGCAAACAGAGGTCTCAAGGACAATTCCCAAATTTCTAGCATGAGCCACAGTTTGGGTGGTCTTTCCTTAAATAAGGAGAAAAACAAGATGACCAAGTGGTGATGTTAAGAGATAGTTAGCATGGGCACCTGGGTGGCTCAGTGGGTTAAGCCCCTGCCTTCAGCTTAGGTCATAATCTCAGGGTTTTGGGGTCGAGTCCCACATCAGGCTCTCCGCCCAGTGCAGAGACTGCTTCCCCCTCTCCCTCTGCTGCCTCTCTGCCTACTTGTGATCTCTCTCTCTCTCTCTCTGTCAAATAAATAAATAAAATGTTTTTTTTAAAGAGATAGTGTATGATCCTGGAGATAAAAGATTTGGGTGGAAATCTAAAAATTGGGAGCCTTGGTGTATGGAAACTATTTAACATCATCTGGAAGGATTATACTACTCACAGAGAAAGTGTTGGAGAGAAGAGAACCCAAGACTAAGCGCAAGGACCCAAAAACTAAAACATGACAATTAGACTTGGCACGTTCCAGATCACTGCAGACGGTCAAGAGCCCCTTTTACAGAGTGCCAGAGCTAGATGCCAAACTGGACAAGGTAGACGCTGAACAGGGACACAGAAGCTTCAAGCTGCTTGGGATTTTCTTTGCTTTATAAAAGTGAAATGATTATATATGTTTTAATGCATGTATTTCTCACTCAATAGTTCCTCATGGAAACCCTCCATGTCATCTGGTAAATTTCTAAATCATTCATTTTAATGGCTGCATCATACGCTATAGTAAATGTGCAATTTGGTCAACCATTTCCCCATTAATAGACATTCACCTTGTTTCCAGGTAGTGGATGCTTCTAACAATGTGGTAATAAATAGCCTTGTATATTTGCTTTCAATTCCATGAGACAGATATTCAGGGGAGGAAGTGCCAGGTTGAATGTCTATTGCCACTTGGCTTTCCAAAAAGCCACTCTTCAATTCTAACAGTGATGACAGAGACCGTGTTCCCTCATACTCCCACAAACATAATTATTTTTAATTTTCCCAGTCTGATGGGTATATAGTGATATTTTATTGTTGCTGGTATAGCCTGCATTTCCCTAATGACATGTAAACTGCAATGTCTTCTAATACTTCCTGCCCATTTAGGTTTGATCTTCTGTAACATTTTCTATTCATATCATCGATCCAATTCTCCATTATCCATTTTTTCCTGCAGAGAACTTAATTTTCTCTCCTTTTTATTTTTTTATTTTTTATTATATCCTTTATTTATTAAAAAGTTCCAGTTCCCAGTTGGGAGTTAGAAAAACTAAAATAAACTGATACTCATTTATATGTCTGTTTGGCGTGATGGGAATATGGGGAAAGTGTGAAAGGATACATGTTAAACTGGTAACACAGGGAATTAGGGGTCCTGATATGAGGAGGAAAAGGACAGCCAAAAAAATAAAGTTCCACAATGAGAAAAAATTATATATGACTACTTTGATATATCCATATATGTATTGTTTGTGTGTGTATAAAGAGAGAGAGGAATCAAAAGTAATCATGAGAGGGAGGATGGCAGAGTGGTAACATCCTGAGCTCACCAATTCCCATGCACACACCAAGGCCACAACTATATATATGCACTTCAGCTCTCTCTGAAAACAACCTAAAGCCTGGGAGAACAAATCTGCCACAGTGGAAGCCATAAACAGAATACCACATTGAAAATAGTAGTGGGGGGCAGAGCTGTGGTCAGGAATCCCACCACCACAAACAGGAGGGACATCACAAGCATGGGGGAGCAGGGGACCAAGACCAACACAGACACCCCTGACCCTGCGGACCTGCCCTGAGAGGGTGAGACCACATAATATCTGGCTTTGATATTCAGGAGGGCGTAACTCCAGGAGATCTCGAGAGCTGTAGGAAACCAGTCTCCACTCTTAAAGAGTCAGCGTGCTGCCTCGCTCCACGGGAGACCTGACACAGAAGTAGCAGTTTGAAAAGTGCCTGGGTTAGAAGGGAAGAACATTTACTGACTAATTTTAGGACACGTGTCAGAGAAGCAAAGACCTGTAGGAGCCTTCTTGAAAAACAGAAGTGCTGGTGGCACAATGGGGGCAAACTTCACACACCAATGTACACAGAGTAGTCAAAACCACATCTCTTAGCCTGCTGCACTGGGAACAGGGCCTGCCCACCATTACACCTGAAGCAATGTGGCCAATCACTGCAGATAGGAAGGCTGAGGGCCAGCTCTGCCCACCAGGTTGCCTACCATGGCTATAGCAGGGCTTCTCAGGCAGCCATATAGGGAACCAGGCTTGCCCACCAGTATACTTGCAACAGTCGCAACCCAGCCATAACAGGAGGGCACATGCAGCCGACATAGGGAACACCCCTGGAGTGCCTGGTTCTGGTGACCAGGGAGGTTTGTGCTACAGGACACCACAGAATCCCTTCTACACAAAGCCTCTACTTTCAAGACCTGGAGATATAGCTGACCTACCTAATACACAGAAATAAATAGAGTCAAACAAAAAGAGGAGACAGAGGAACATGTTCCAAATAAAACAAGACAAAAACAGAGAAAAAGAGCTAAAGAAAATGGAGACAAGTAATCTACCTAATAAAGTTTGGAATAATGGTCATAAAGATACTCACCAGACTAAATTTTAAAAAAAAAAATTAAAAATAGAGCTACACTATGACCCTGCAATTGCACTACTTGGAATCTATCCCAAGGATAGAGATGTAGTGAAAAAAGGGCCACACACACCCCAAGGTTCATAGCAGCAATGTCCACAAGAGCCAAACTGTGGAAGGCATCAAGATGTCCTTCAACAGATGAATGGATAAAGAAGCTGTCATTCATATACACAATAAAATATTACTCAGCCAACAGAAAGGATGAATATCTACCATTTATATTAACATGGACAGAACTGGAGGGTATGATGCTAAGTGAAATTAGTAAGTCAGAAAAACACAATTATCCTATGGTTTCACTTATATATGGAACATAAGGAATAGTGCAAAGGACAATAAGGGTGCAGGCGGGGGGTGGGGTACTGAATGGGAAGAAATTAGAGAGGGAGATAAACCATCTGAGACTCTTGATCCAGGAAACAAACTGACGGTTGCAGTAAGGGAGGTGGATGGGATGATAGGGTAACTGGGTGATGGGCACTAAGGAGGGTACCTGTGTGATAAGGACTGGGTCTCATACTGAACTGATGAATCACTGAACATTATCTAACACCAATCATGTACTATATCTTACCTAATTGAATTTAAATAAAAATTAATTAAATTAAAAAGTAAAAAAAATTTTAAAAATAAAAAATACCTGGAGAAAAATTAAAATGGAAACAGGACAATTGAAACTCTTTGGAGTGTAGCAAAAGCAGTACTTACCTGAGGGAAAGGGGAAGTTTATAGTGATACAAGTCTATTACAAAAAAACAAGAAAAATCTCAAGCATTTTAACCTTACACCTAAAGGAACTAGAAAAGGAACCCAAAAAATCCCAAAGTAAGTAGAAAGAAACAATAAACAGCAGAGTACGAATAAATAAAATAGACACTAAAAAAAAGAAAGAAAGAAAAGTTCAATAAAGTTAAGAGCTAGTTCCTTGAAAAGATAAAATTTATATAGCCAGATTCATCAAGTTAAATAGAAGACTCAAATAAATAAGATCAGAAATGAAAGAGAAGTTGCAATCGAAAACACAGAAATACAAAAGATTAAAAAAGACTACTATAAAAAAATTATATGCCAACAAACTGGACTGCCTAGAAGAAATAAATAAATTCTTAGAATCATATAATCTTCTAAAACTGAATCAGAGAGAAATAGAAAATCTGAAAAGATCAATTACTAAGAAATAAAATTGAATCAGTAACCAAATTTCTTAACAAACAAAATTCCAGGACCAGACAGCTTCAGGGAAAATTCTACCAAATGTTTTTTAAAAAGTTAATACCTATCTTTCTCAAACTATTCCCAAAAAATAGAAAGGTTAGAATATTTCCAAATTCATTCTATGAGTCCAAAATTACCCTGATTCCAGAATCAGAAGACACTACAAAAAAAGAAAGTTACAGGCCATTATCCCTGCTGAACACAGATGCAAAAATACTCAACAAAATATTGGCAAACTATATTCAACAACACATTAACAGTGTCATTTACCACAATCAGGTGGGATTTATTCCAGGATGCAAAAACAGTCCAATACATGCAAATCAACCACTGTGATGTACCACATTAACAAATGAAGGATAAAAATCATATGATCATCTCAGTGGATTACAAAAAAAGTATTTGACAGAATTCCACATCCATTTATAATAAAAAGTCTCAAAAAAACAGGTACAGAAGGGACATATTCATATAATATAGGCCATAAATCCCAAAACCACACCTACCACTATACTCAATGCTGTAAAACTAAAAGCTTTTCCTCTAGGATGAAAACTATAAGACACTGATGAAAGATACAAGTGGAAAGATACACGATGGCATGGGTTAGAGATACTAAGAGTGTTAAAATGTCCATACTACAGCAATCAATCTATATATTCAACGCAATCTCTATCAAAATACCAATTTTATTTTTCACAGAACTAGAACAAAAAAAAATTCTCGAATTTGTACAAAACCAAAGACCCTGGATAACCAAATCTCTTTTGAGAAAGAGGAAAAAAGCCGGAGGTAAAACAACCCAAGATTTCAAGATACACAACAAAGCTACAGTAATCAGAACAGTATGGTTCTGGCACAAAAATGGACATAGAGATCAACAGAACAGGATAGGAAGTTCATGTGGTCAATGAATCTATGACAAAGGAGGCAAGAATATATAATGGGGAAAAGACAGACTCTTCAACAAATGGTGTTGGGAAAATTGGACAGCTCCATGCAAAAGAATGAAGATGGACCACTATCTTACATCACAGCAACCACAAAAAGAAACTCAAAATGCAATAAAGACCTAAATGTGAGACTGAAACCATAAAACTCATAGAAGAAAACATAGGCAGTAAACTCATAGACATTGGCCCTAGCAATATTTTTATGGATCTGTATTCTGAGGCAGGAAAAACAAAAGCAAAATTAAACTATTAGAACTCCATAAAATTAAAAGCTTTTTCACAGTGAAGGAAGCCATCAACAAAACAAAAGACAACCTACTGAATGGGGAAAGATATTTGCAAATAATATATCTGATAAGGGTTAGTATTCAAAATATATAAAGAACTTATTATAACCCAACACCAAAATAAATAAGTAAATACATAATTCAAGGAGAAAGTAAAGTAAATTTATAGTGGAGAAACCTAGTAGATCATCTACCTGCTTAATCAAATGATGAAAATTAATATTAACTGTAATGGGAAAAAATGCATCATGCATTAAAAGTTATGTTCTACTCCAGTTTTGATAGAAACATCAAACTTCGATAGAGTTATCAAACATTCTTTCTTTTTTAAAAGATTTTGTTTACTTATTGAAAGAGCAAGCAAGCACAAGCAGAGGGAGGGGCAGAGGAAGGAGAGAGAGAAAATCTCAAGCAGCCTTCACGCTGAGCATGGAACCCTATACAAGCCTCAATCTCACAACCCTGAGATCACAACCTGAGCCAAAATCAAGAGTTAGATGCTTAAACAACTGAGCGACCCAGGCACTCCTCCTTTATTATATTTATCTTTATTTGTTGATGTATTTATTTTTATCACTAGGTACTTCCCAGATTATTTCATTTTATGAATTATAAGTCTTTACTGTAATTACTTGTACTGATATTTAAATTTCCCCATATTTGTTTAATGGGTGCTTCTTTAGGCTGGTTTCTGTTTTCTTTTGATATGTCCACATCATTCTCTGAGCCCTTCTCTACTTTCTAGTAAATAAGGTATTTCAGGTTCATCATACACTCTCCCTATTCTAGACCAAGAATCAACCACTTCCCAAAGAGCCCTGTTTTTGTAAGTGAAAAATGGCACCCAGAAACCAAGAACTATGTACACTGTTCTGTGGTGTCACTGTTTTTAGAATCTCTCAGAGGATAGACCTAAAATATAGGTACTATAAATAAATGTGTGCACAAATATATATTTCAAGATCTACCTATTTATATTTTTATGTCTACATCCATAATTAAAAACCATGAGTTTATAATACTTCCAATTTTAACCCAACACTATAGCATTCATTCTGCCCCCTTCATATTTGTAATTACTTTATCCAACAGTGAAAAACATTATTTCTGTTATCTACAACATACTTATTTATACCTATGACCCCAGAATATATAGAAAGTGGTTTTATCTTCTCTCTGTGTTAAGAAGACTACTAACTGCAATCCAATATTTAGAGTTCTCTGTAACTTTAGCCTGAGAGCATACACTTCATGCAATTGACTTTTAACTCTATTTTCCATCTGTTTGGCACAAGTATATTCAGAATATAATTGATTGTTTATATTGACTTTGTATCATGCTACTTAATTTATATCTAGTTTCAATAGTTTTTTGTAGATTTCTCAGGGTTTTCTGCTTAAACAACATGTTACATGCTAATGAAAACAATTTTACTTCTTTCTCTACAACCCGTATGCTCGTTTCCTTTCACTCAACTGCACATTGGCTGTGGTCTCCAGGATGATATCAAATAAAACCAGTGATCCCCAGCATCCCTTTCTTGTTCCCAGTCTTAGTGGACAAAGATTAATATTTCACCATTAAGTATGATGTAATAGAAATGCTGTAAATGCCCTTTATCAGAAGGATGAATTTTCCCTCTATTCCTGATTTTTGAGATTGTTTTTTCATAAACTGGATTTTAGTTTTGTCTAATTGCATCTGATGACATGACTGTATAATTTCTTCTCCTTTATTCTTAATGAGGTGAATAACACTGGTCGATTTTCAAACGTTAAACCAACTTCATACTCCTTCAGTAAACCCCACTTGGTGGTGACAGATTCTCTATATAACACTGAAGATATTTGTACAAATTCTTGCACAAGGGATTCAAGACTTTTCATGTACTTCTCTACTCGTCCCCATGTATCAGCTTCCTGTGAATGTAGTAACAAATTACCACAAACCGGATGGGTTAAAACAGCAGGTAGTTCATCTCTTACGTTTCAAAGACCAGGTCTGAAGTCAGTATCACTGAGTCAAAGTCAAGGTGTCAGCAGGGCCATGCTCCTTCTGAAGACTCTAGGGAAGGACGTGCTCCTTGCCTCTTCCAGCTTCTGTGACATCACCACAATCTCCACCTCCATGGGTTCGCTGCTGTCCCCCCTTCTGTGTGTGTACAATTTGGGACCACCCGGATAATCCGGGATAAACCCTCCATCCCAAGCTCCTTAAATTCATCACACCTGCAAAGGCTCTTTTTACACCATATCAGGTCACATTCACAGCTCCAGGGATGAGGTTCTGATGTTTCTTGGGGCCCATTACCAGCCTACCACTTCTACGTTAGTTTCCCTTAGCGTCTTAAAAAGGTCCTTCTATTGTCTTCTAGTTTCCATTATTTCCTTTAAAAAGTCAGCTGTTATTTTTATTGTTTTTCCCAAACATCAGGTGTTTGCGGTTGGGTTTTTGTGTATGTTTGGCTCTTTGGTTTTATTTAGCTACACTTATGACGTTCTCCTTATCTTTGGCTCTCAACAATTTTACCTGTACCTTCATGTAGTTTCCTTTCTATTTATCCTGCTTGGAGTTTGTTGAGTTTCTTCAATCTGTAATCTGATCCTTTTTACCATTTGGAGAAAGTTATTCAGTATTTCTTCAATTACTGCTTGGCCCCATTTGCATGTGTTTCCTCATTATAATACTATTACCGTGAAAGTCTTGTTACATGGGCAAAGACAATTTTGGAAGATGCCTTTGATCAGATTCCTTGGGTTCTTGTTTAGTTTCATTCTTGTGCTTTGAAGTAGATAAGCCATTTACACTTCTGCCTATTTTCCATCATTGCTTTGTATCTCTCCTGAATTTCTGGTGATAGCACTTTGGTGCCTTTCCTATTCCCATGCAATTCCCCCGTAGACCCATATTTCCAAAGCAACCCCTATGTCAAGTATGCATGTTACAAACATTATCTACTACCTTATAGCTTACCTTTTAAATTTGATCCCTTTTGTTCCAAAAAATCTTTGATTTTAGTCAAATTTACCAGTCTTTCCCGATTCTTACGGCTGGTGATATAATAATTTGTTACTTTAAGGATTCAAAATGTTTATCCAACTGGAATTTACTTTGTGTTGTAAGTAGTGATATAATTTTATTTATTTTTCTAATTCAGAGAACCAGCTGAACCAGAATGCACTGAATAAATGACCCTTCCCCTACTGCTTTATAACACCATCCTATCATTCACCAAGTTTCCACACATACATGGGTCTGTCCTAGTTCTCTACTTTGTTCCCATCTCCCTCTCTGATCTTAACCAACACCACACTTTTGTAAATGTGTCTCAATGTCTAGTTTCACAAATATCATCCCTTTCCTATTCTTTTCTTTTAAAAAAAAAGAATTTTATATATTCGTGGCCTGAATATGTATAAGCATTTGGGGATACATTTGTCAAATGTCATTTTTTAAAAATATTCTGCAGTTTTTACTGTAATGGTATTTATGAATTCAATTATCATTGTGTTTCATTCGTCAAGTTCTTTTTTTTTTTGTCCACCAATAACATTTTATATTTTTTTCCACAAAGATATCCTATATCTTTTGTTAAATTTATTACTGGCACATTTTAACTATAATAAATGGTGTCTTTTCTTTCTCATACATTATATAAATAATCATAGCTAACCTATAGAAAAGCTATTGATATTTCAATATTAAGCTTGGGTCCAGAAAAATTACAGAAGTTTCTTATTAGTTTTGTTTTCTTGAATTTCTTGTTAAAGGCTTTGTCTCTAAATCTAATATAAATTTTCTTAGAATTTCATCACCAAATGTGATGTTTGCTGTAAATTTATATTAGATTAAGGAAATTCCTTTCTATTAATTTGCCAAGAATTTTTGTTTTGCTTTATCATAATTGCTGAATTTCATTAAAAACTTTCTTTGCATGCATTATGTTGATCATATGGTTTTTCTCCTTTAATCTATAAATGAGGAAGAGAACACTGATAAATTTTTCTGAAATGGAAACATCCTCACATTTCTTGGAAAGATATAGATTGGTTATACTGCATTATGTAATACAATGCAAACTTGATTTTCTAAATTTTTTGTCTCATAGTTTGTATATCTGGTTTTAAATAAATGTAACACTAGTCTCATAAAATGAGAATCATTTGTTTCTTCTAGTCTCTGGGGAAAAAAATAAAACAGATTTTCTGTTCCTTGAAGGCTTGGAAACTATCTAAACATTTGTCTAACTGCTCAAATTCCCTAATGGTATTGATTAATACAAAATTGTTATTTCTAGGGAAGTTTATTTCATTAACTTACATTTTTTTTAGAAAACTTGTGTTTTTAAAGTCACAGTTACAAAATTTTCAAAGCACTTTGAACTCTGTTCCTTCAGGATATTTGGGACGAAAGTCCCTTCATGTGAGACAGAGGCTGTACCACGGTCTGAATGAGGTTCCTTGGCTCATGAAAACAAACTGAAACCATGCAAGTATCTAGCCCCTGGGGAACATAATTTTCCCACACCACAGGATGCTCGACTGCACTACCGAGGGACAGACACCCACATGGTAACTTTCTCTACAACCAGAGAAAGTGTTTTCTGTCACTCTCCATCCTACCATCACTTCTCTGCTTTTACTGCAGCTGCCTCTACTAATGTCTCCAACATATTTTCTATTTTATCATCTGTTTTCCTTTTTACTTCTTTATTTGGTTATAAGCCTTCTAGGGAAAGACTGGCCTTTCAGAGTATCAGTAATCAGCAAGTACACTTTTTTCTTCCTCAACAGTGAATCAAGTAACCTCAGCATATGGAGAATACTTTTTTTAATAATTGACTATTTTCCCAATCTATTAATTTTCCCTAGATCCTGAGATGCTTTCCCATATTGGAAAAAAAAAGGAGGAGATTTTGGGATTTTATTTTTTTATTTCTCTTTTAATCTTTATTCTTCTTGAGGGAACAGATACAGAATGCTTGAAACTGAAAAGAATGTGGAGAAGTAAGGATAGCATGCTGAGTTAGTTCATTTAAAAATCTGAAATATCCAGAGAAATTTTAGAAAGCCAAGATTTAACTGTAAGTTAACAGTTTGATGTTTATTTTGTTGCAAGTTTGTATATTTTGTTGATTAATTTGGACAAAGTAATCTTATTAAAGAAAGACTAACTTGTTTACAAAGAAATGGTTTCTATTTGGTTTTCCAAATTTACAGTCCTTCGCAAATCCATCCAGAGAGATGAGTCAACTTTTGGCTCATAGTGAGTTACTTGGTAACTTGACATGGTGAGTTACTTGGTAACTACAACTTATTTCAGAACTGGAATCATGGGAATGCCAGAAGGTGTTCTTGGGCATACGTACAGAAAACAATTTCTTTAAACATATTAAAACTAGGTCATGTATAAAAATTTTAAAGGGCATATAAATAGGCCGTTTTTATAATTCCAATATATCCATGCCTCTGAGCGTCCCCAAACTCTTTTCCTTACTTCTTTTCCTGCCCTTCTACATCACATACATAAATCCTGAAGTCTTAGATAATCTGCAAAACTGCCATGACAGCCATCAGGTGATCAGTTAAAGAGAAGCCCTCTAGATGCAAGATACAAGGAACAAGGAGGAAATTATAAGGGTTGGCTAGTACTGTAATTAGAAAGAGATCCTCTAGAAAGACCATACACCAAGATACCCAGCAACTCGCATTATAACCCAGAAGGGCCAACAGTAGAATTTAATCTTCAGAGGATTTCAGAGCAAAGAATATTTATCAGAGATGAAAAGTTCATTTCATAATGAACTTTTATCAAGAGGACTTAATAATTCTAAACATATGCACCTAATTATAAGTTTCAAAACACATAAAGCAAAATATGATAGAAACTCAAAACACAAAAGCAGAGTCAAGAAAATGAGGTCTAAAAATATTGCGTGCACCCCGGGTTGATTTGGACCTGAATCTCCAACCCCAACCTTTCAAGTAAGGAAAACCAATAAATCTGCCTTTCATTGACATTAGTTTCAGTTGGGTTTTGTCACTTGAAAATGGAAAAGTCATGATTAGTATAACATGCAAAGTTCATTAACTTTCTATCACCTCTAGGACCTGTCCACTTCATCCTTCACCACAATTTTTCTGTGCCCCCCCAACTTCATATCACATACACACACTCACATACACACACACAAAAAAAATCTCTTCTCCAGCACTGCAAACATACCTCATGTTTTCTTAGTTACAGGCCCTCCAATATTGTCTAAAAGTTTATGTCCTCCAGAAATCCAAATGTTGAATCCTAAGCCCCAAGGTGATAATGTTTAGAAGTGGGGCCTCCAGAGGTTATTGGGCCAGGGGCTAGAGCCCTTGAGAACGGGATCAGTGCCCCTATAAAAGGAGCCTGGAAAATATCCTGCCTGCCATCTTCCATGTGGTTAAAGCAAGACGACCATGATTTTGGAAGTCTCAGCCGCCAGAATGGTGAGAAGCTAATATCTGTTGTTTAGAAGCCCCTCCGGCTGTGGCATTCTAAGTCCCAAAAGGACTCAGATGCCTTGCCACAAGCTATTACCTGGAAAACTTTGCCCACCCATTTGAACTTCTGATCCTCCCTCTGATTTCTGCTAAGGTATCACCTATCACCTCACCCAGATGTCTTTTATGCCTCTATTTAACCCCTTCATGCATCTCTACCTCCCTTGCACTGTGTATTCGCCCTCATCACTGCATTCAAATTTGCTTACTTACTTTTCTGAAAACTGTCAGAAATGGCATTTTCTCTTATTCATCTTATATCTGCAGACCATAACAGAATGGCTCTTCTATAGTAGGCACTCACGATCAGTAACTGAATGGATGAATTACTAAATCCTTTAGAGTGATCTATTAGAAACTAAAGCTCTTTCCACAGTTTGAAATGTAGAAAATGGTGTCTGTGGTTCTTAAATGTAGTTCATTGATCCTTTGAGAGGCCTTTTACCTCAAGAAAATAAAAGTTACATGGTGGTGGGTTGTTGGGAAAGTAGGAGACGCAAAGGGTCCTGAGCTCCCTTCATCCCATGAGCACAATGAAGAAACAACTATGTTTATGAGACTAAGTCTGAAAATGACCTGGAGACAGGCAAGACAAATCTTCCACAGCTATTCCTAGAAGAAGGATGGCCGTATCAAAAAGGAGAGTGGGATGGAGACACAGGGGAACCAAACCTCCAGGACAACTGACCACAAATGGGAGGGATGTCACAAGCACAGAGGAGCGAGGGGATCACATCCCTCACTGGACATCCCTGACCTCAGGACTTGCACTGGAAAGATGAGTCCCCATAACACGTAGCTCTGAAAATCAGTGGAGCTTAACTCCAAAGGCTTTAAAAATTAACTCCAGGATTCACTTATTTGTGGAGCATAACCAATAGCATGGAGGACAAGGGGCGTTAGAGAGGAGAAAGAAATTTGGGTAAATCGGAAGGGGAGGTGAACCATGAGAGACTATGGACTCTGAAAAACAATCTGAGGGGTTTGAAGTGGCGGGGGGCTGGGAGGTTGGGGTACCAGGTGGTGGGTATTATAGAGGGCACGGCTTGCATGGAGCACTGGGTGTGGTGAAAAAATAATGAATACTGTTTTCTGAAAATAAATAAATTGGAAAAAAAAAAAGACCTAAAATAAATGGAGCAGCACCTCCTTCATGGAAAAAAAAAAAAAAATTAACTCCAGGAGACCAGTATGAGTCCCTACTCTTAAAGGGCCAGCAAGCTAAATAACTGCCTTAGACACAGCACAAATGCAACAATTTGAAAAGCACCTAGGGTATATGTGAAGATTTACTGAGTAATCTTAGAACAGGAGAGCATGGTAGAGAGGCAGGAATCTGCAGATTTCTCCAAGAACAAAAGCACTGTAAGGCACCATTTTTCTCGTCCTTCCCCAGCCTAGTTAGCCAGACCCTTGCAGAGCCAGCTCTAAAACTCTTCATCTACCTCACTAGCACTGCAAGTTCCACCTGGCATTTTCCTGCAGACTTGTCCTGCCCAAGCCCCAACTTTGGCAGGTGTCCCTCCACAGGAGGTCCTGGAAGGGGAGAAATAACCCCCCACACTAGCATATCCAAAGTTCCTGTAGCTGCATGGAGCAAGTCCTGCCATTTGGTTTGCCTGCAGCTGTGGTAGAAGCTAATGCGGACAGCTAGGCTGAGTGCTGGCCCAAACCACCAACAAGCCCCCAGAAGCTGCAGCTGAGCCTCTCAACAGCACAGGGAGCACACCTTGCCTGGTACACTCACAGCAGGCATAGTAGGTCACTCAGCCAGCTGAGCTGAAGGCCAACCCCATCATCATCATGCCCAGAGCTGTCACAGCTCAGTCACAACAGGAGGGCATATATAGCCCACAGAGGGAATATTCTTGGAGGTTCTTGTGACTGGGGGGCCAGGATGGGGGGATGGCAATGCAAGGAAAAACAGGACCTCTTCTAAACATGGCC
This sequence comes from Neogale vison, assembly GCF_020171115.1. Lineage (NCBI taxonomy): Eukaryota > Metazoa > Chordata > Mammalia > Carnivora > Mustelidae > Neogale > Neogale vison. The sequence goes on from NC_058102.1 coordinate 142,840,150, forward strand.
ACTACTTCCAAGACCAGAGACATAGCTGACCTATCTGATACACAGAAATGAACACAGAATCAGACAAAATGAGGAGAAAGAGTATGACCCAAATGAGAAAACAAGACAAAATCATAGAAAAAATAGCTATATAAAACAGACAAAAGCAATATACCTGATAAAGAGCTCAAAATAATGGTATAAAGATACTGGACTTGAGAAAAGAGTGGATGAACTCAGTGAGAATTTTAACAAAGACATGACAAATTAAAAAGAAAACAGAAGAATACAATAACAAATAAAAAGTAATACAATAGAGGGGATCAACAGCAGATTAGAGGATACAGAAAAATGGTTAAATGATCTGGAAGACATGGAAATGAATGAAGTCAAACTGAGCAGCAAAAAGAAAAAAGAATAATAATAAATGAGGATAGATTAAGGAATCTCTGCAACATCCTCAAGCATTTGCATTCTAGGGGACCCAGAGGAGAAAAAAAGTGAAGGGAAAAGAAATTTATTTGAAAATAATAATACCTGAGAACTTCCCTAATCTAGTCCAGGGATCATGTCAGCCTCAAAAAAGATGAACTCAAGGTAGTCCACACCAAGACACATAATAATTAAAATGACAAAAAAGAATGATAAGGAGAGAATCTTAAAAGCAACAGAAGAAAAGAAAACAGTTTCATACAAGGGAAACCCCATGGAGCTATCAGCTGATTTTTCAACAGAAACTTTGCTTTCCTGAGGGAGTGGCATGATACATTCAAAGTCGAGAAACGAAGACACTTAAAACCAAGAATATTGTATCTGACAAGTCAGACATTCAGAACTGAAGGGAAGAAAAAGAGTTTCTCAGACAAGCAAAAGTTAAAGGAGCTCATCACTACTAAACCACCCTCACAAGAAACACTAGAGGGACCTAAGTGGAAAAGAAAAGGTCATAACTAGACATAAAAAAATTATGGAAGGAAAAAAATCATAGATAAAAGCAAACACACATAAAGGTAGTAGATTAATCACTTACAGAGTCTGTATGGAAATTAAAAATACAAAACTACTATAAGTGAATTATAATTACAAAAATTAGTCAAGGGATATACAAAATTTTTAAATATAAAATATGACATCATATACATAGAACTTGGAGAAAGGAGCAAAAATGTAGTTCTTTTAGAATGTATTTAAACTTAAGTGGCCATCAATTTAATATAGATTGCTATCCAGTCTTTAATACAGACTGCTTTTATATATAAAAACAACAGTAACCACAAGTCTAAAGCCTAAAACAGATACACATAAAATAAAGAGAAAGTAATGCAAAATCACACTAAAGCAAGCCATCAAACTGCAAGGGAAAAGAGCAAGAGAAGAAGAAAGGAAGAGAGAAGATCTACCAAAACAACCAGAAAACAATTAACAAAAAGGCAGTTAAGTACATAGCAATCAATAATTATTTAAATGTAAATGGCCTAAATGCTCCAACCAAAGAACACAGAGTAACTGAATAGATTAAAAACCAAGGTTCTTCTCTATGCCACCTATAAGAGACTCACTTCACACCTAAAGACAAAAACAGACTTGGGGCACCTGGGTGGCTCAGTCAGTTAAGCATCTGCCTTCAGCTAAGGTCATAATCCTAGAGTCCCAGAATCAAGCCCTGTGTCGGGAATCCCTGCTCAGCAGGGCGTCTGCTTCTACCTCCCCTCCGTCTTCCTCCTGCTCTTTCACTCAATCTATCAAATAAATAAATATAAATAAAATCTTTAAAAAAACACACACAAATACAGACTCAAAGGGACAAAAGAGAAAAAGATATTCCATGCAATTGGAAGTAAGAAGGTAGGGGTAGCTATATTTATATCAGACAAAATGGACTTTGAAACAAAGATGTAGCAAAAGACAAGGAAGGGCATTACATAGTGATTAAAGAGTTTAATCCAACAAGAGACTATAGCAATTATAAATATCTACACATCTAATATAAGAGCATCTAAATGTATAAAGCACATATTAACAGAAATAAAGGGGGAAGTTGACAGTAATATTGACAATAATAGTAGAGAAGTTTAATACCCCATTTGCATCAAAGAGGATAACCACCCAGACAGGAAATCAACAAGGGACAATGGCTTTGAAGATCACATTAGACGAGATGGTCTTAACAGATATACACAGAACATTCCATCCAAGAATAGCAGAATACACATTCTTTTCAAGTTGCATGTGGAACATTCTCCAGGAAGATCACATGATAGACCACAAAACAAGTCTTGATAAATTTTAAAAGACTGAAATCATATCAAGCATTTTTTTTTTACCACAATGGCATGAAACTATTCCAAACAACAGGAAAGAAAGGAAAAACCTCCAAATTTATTTTATGAGGGCCAACATTACCCTGATACCAAAATAAACAAAAAAGACACTAAAGAAAGAAAACTACATGCCAATAGGTCTGATGAACACCGATTTAAAAATCCTCCAGAAAATATTACCAAACCAAATTCAACAATACATGAAAAGCATCATTCGCCACCATCAAGTGGGATTTATTTCAGGAATGTAGGTGTTGTCCAATACTCACAAATCAATGTAACACATCACATTAACAAAGGAAGGGTAAAATCCGATGATCATCTCATTAGATGCAGAAAAAGCATTTGACAAAATACAATATCCATTCATGATAAAAACTCTCAACAAATTGGGTTTACAGAGAATATACCTCAACATAGTCAAGCCCACCTATGACAAACCCACAGGTAACGTCATTCTCAATGGTGAAAAACTGAGAGCTTTTCCTCTAGGATCAGGAACAAAACAATGATGTCCACTCTCAGTAATTCTATTCCATATAGAACTGTAAGTTCTAGAGCAGCATTCAGTCAAGGAAAATATACAAAAACATCTACTAGAAGAAGTAAAACTGTCACTATTGCAGATGACATGATACTATATACAGATATTCCTAAAGACTCAATCAAAAAATAATTTGAACCAACACTGAATTCAGTGACAATGAAGGAAACAAAATTAACATACAGAAATTTGTTCCATTCCTATACACTAACAATGGACAAGCCAAAAAAGAAACTAACAACCCAATTTACAACTGCACCAAAAAGAATAAAATACCTAGGAATAAATTCAACCAAGATAATGAAAGACCCATGCATTAAAAACTACAAGACACTCATAAAAGAAACTAAAGATGACACAAACAAATGGAAAGATATACCAGGCTCACAGATTGGAAGACTTAATATCATTCACATGTCCACACTACCCAAAGCAATCTAGAGGTTCAATGCAATCCTTATCAAAATACCAATAGCATTTTTCACAGAAAAGAACAAATCATCCTAAAATTTATATAGAACCCCCAAAGACCTCTAATTATTAAAGTAAGCTTGAGAAAAAACAAAGTTGGATGTATCACAATCCTAGATTTCAAGATATACTATAAAGCTACAGAAATCAGAACAGTATGGTACTGGGCACAAACACATGGATCAATGGAGCAAGACAGAGGGCTCAGAAGTAAACCCACACCTATATTGTCAATTAACTTAAAGGAGATGAAAATATACAAAGGGGAAAAAAGACACTCTTTTCAATAAATGGTGCTGGGAAAAGTGGACAGCTGCATGCCAAAAAATGCTGGACCACTTTCTTATAACACACACATAAATAAACTCAAAATGGATTAAAGACCTGAAATATGAAACCTGCAACAATAACACTCCTAAAAGATAACAAAGGCAGTAATCTCCTGGACGTAAGGTCTTAACAACATATTTGTGTATATTTCTCCTCAAGCGAGGGAAACAAAAGCAAAAGTCAACTATTTGTTTTACACCAAAATGGAATGATTTTGTACAGCAAAGGAGACCATCAAAACAAAAAGGAAATCTCCTGAATGGAAGAAGACATTTCAAACGTTTTATCTGATACGAGGTTAATATCCAAAATATATAAAGAATCTTATGTCTCTCTGTCAAATAAATAAAATAAATTTAAAAAAAAAAAAAGAATCTTATATAGCTCAACACCAAAAAAAAAAAAAAAAATCCAATTAGAAATGAGCAGGGGAGCTTTCCTGCCTGTGGACACTGCCAAGAAAGCATCATAAAAGTCTCCCCTCCCACCACCATCATGTCCAAATCAGAGTCTCCCAAAGAGCCTGAATAGCTGTGGAAGCTCTTCTTTGGAGGTCCGAGTGTTGAAAGCACTGATGAGAATGTGAGGAGCCATCTTTGAGCCCTGGGGAGCACTGAGGACTGTAGGGTGATGAGAGATCGGAACACCAAGGGCTCCAGAGGCTTTGAGCTTATCCCGTACACCAGTTCGGAGGAGATGGGTGGAGCCATGAGTGCAGAGCCGCACAAGGTGGATGGAAGAGTTGTGGACCAGAGGGTTGTCTCAAGAGAAGATTCTGAAAGACGTGGTGCCCACTTAACTGTGAAGAAGAGTTTTATCGGTGGCATTAAAGAAGTCACGGAAGAACATCATCGAAGATTATTTTGAACCGTGTCAGAAAATTGACGTGATTGAAATCTTGACTGAGACCGTGGCAAGAAGAGAGGCTTTGCTTTGTAACATTTAATGACCATGACTTTGTAGACAAGGCTGTCATTCAAAAATCCCATGCTGTGAATGGCCACACCTGTGAAGTAAGGAAAGCGCTATCTACACAAGAGATGGCTAGAGCTTCATCTAGCCAAAGAGGTCGAAGTGCTTCTGGAAACTGTGGAGGTGGTTGTGGAAGTGGTTTTGGTGGGTATGACAAACTTTCGTCATGGAGCAAGGCAGCATGGTGTCAGTCGAGATGGTGGTGGATGCGGCAGCCATGGGGATGGCTATAATGTATTTGGTAAGTACGGAAGCAACTCTGGGGGTGGCAGAAGCCATAATGGTTTTGGCAATTACAACAATCCATCTGCAAATTTTGGACCCATGAGTGAAGGGAATTCTGGAGGCAGATAATCTGGCCCCTATGGTGGTGGAGCCCAGTACTTCGGCAAACCACGAAACCAAGGTGGCTTTGGTGGTTCCAGCAATGGCCGTATCTATGGCAGTGGCAGTGGATTTTCATTACTGCCAAGAAATGAAGTTTAGCAGGAGAGAAGAGCCAGAGAAGTGACAGAGAAGCTATAGTTTACAAAAGATTTGTGACCTTAGCCAAACACAGTGGTGGCATGCCTGGGCTGCTACAAAGAACATGTGTCTTAGACAATACTCACACGCATGGGCAAAAAACTCAAGGACTGTATTTGTGATGAATTGTATGACATGTTATTTCAGTTTCTGTTCCACGGAAAGTGTAAAGCATGCCAACATAGGGTTTTCATGGAGGTTTTTTTTTTGTTTTTTGGCACCCATGCTGTTGACTGGTAAATAAGAGTCTGATCATGATGCTGAATAAATGTGTCTTTTTAAAAAATAAGCAGGGAACCTGAATAGATATTTTTTCAAAGAAGATAAATAGAAGACCAAAAGACACACGAAAAGATGCTCAAAGTCACTGAGTATCAGGGAAATGAAAATCATAACCACAATGAGATAGCACTTTACATCCTTCAGGATGGCTAAGATCAAAAAGACAATAAACAACAAGGCAAAGATGTGGAGAAAAGGGAGCCCTTGTGCACTACTGGCGAGAATGTACATTGGTGGAGCCACAATGGGAAACAGTCTGGAGGTTCCTCAAAACAGGAAGAATACCATTTGGTTCAGTAATTCCACTACTTTGCATATTTACCCAAAGAAAACAAAAACACTTATTCAAAAAGATATGTGCACCCATACACTTATTTCAGTATTATTTATAATAGCCAAGATATGGAAACAACAGAAGTGTTCACTGCTAGACGAATAGATGAAGAGGACATGAGGTATGTATGTATATGCAGAAGAGACTAGTACTCAGCCATAAAAAATAATAAAACCTGGTCATTTGCAACAACATGCATGGATCTAGAAAGTATTGCACTAAGTGAAATAAGTCAGACAAAGAAAGACAAATACCATATGACTTCACTTACATGTGGAATCTAAGAAACAAAACAAAAATGAACTGACAAAAGAACAGAAACAGACTCATAAATACAGAAAACAATCCAGTGACCTCCAGGAAGGAGATAAGGGGGTGGGGGGCGGGGTAAGGGTGAAAAACAGATAAAGGGGATTCATAGGTACAAACTTCCAGATATAAAATAAATCAGTCATGGAGATGAAAATAGAGCAGAGGAATATAGTCAGCATAATCGTAATAACATGCGGTGGCAGATGGTACCTACACTTGGTGTGCGGAGCACTGAGTTATGTATGGGGTTGTTGAATCCATTACACCGTACACCTGACACTAATGTTAACATTGCAAGTCAACTCTACCTCAATAGTAATAATAAAAAAAAAAGTTACAACCTACTTTACAAGTTCAACATGCATGCGTTCGTTTCAACTTTATTACTCATCTCATCAATTACTCCAGTGACTTGTTCATTCCACTTTTTAATTGCGTCAGAGTTTTACGCGTTAATTATGTAACTAGCTATTATGGAAACATGAATTGTACGGGTCAAAGGTGTAGCAGAGGTTCAGTGTCCCCTCTGAGCAGTCACTGGGCGACTGGGGAGGGCGGAGGAAGGAGGAAAGGTGGAGAGAGGGAACTGTGCTCCTATGCATCGCTTCTGGGAGCACGTACGCGGGCTGCTGGTGCTCCCCTCCAGGGACTGTCTCGGCACCCAAGTGAGCATATTTCTTCGGATCATCGCTAACTTGTCACCATGGCAACAGATATCTCTGTCAATAGTAGGCCACGCTCCACAGACCAGAACTGTCCCACGCCCTCTACAAACTTCACCAGCCGCCAGCCCAGGCACACCCTGTGCCCCCGGCTCTCAGCCTCAGCTTTGGGATGCGCCTTCCACGTTCCTGGCTCCTTGCTCCTCCGCAGTCCCTCTCGCTGCTGAGGTAGTAGCTGCTTCCGGTACCTCGTACTGGTGCATTCCTGCGAGCCCAGTTTTACCCCTTCATAACATTCTTGTACTCATTAATGACTTTTTTGTATTAAATTTCCCTGTTCTTGTAGAGGGGAAAACATCAATACCGTAAAGAAGGCACACCTCCGCAAACCCATCAGTAGATTAAATGCAGGTTTCAAACTCCCAGCAAAATTGATGTGTCTGTGTTGGGGAAGGGTGGCAAGAGATTCTTGCTTAGGAAACTAGAATTATTGATTTTTTTAAAAAGATTTTATTTATTTATTCGAGAAAGAGCATGCACTAGAGAGGGAGAGAGAGCAAGCATGACTGGGGGGCAGAGGGAGAAGGAGAAACTGACTCCCGGCTGAGCAGGGAGGGCTTGATCCCAGGCTCCTGGGATCATGACTTGAGCTGAAGCCAGAACTTTAACCTACTGAGCCACCCAGGAACTAGAATGACTGATTTTTAAAGTCTATACAGAAAGAGTAAAGGACAAAAAACGACCAAGACAATTCAGAAGAAGAACATGGTGGAGAGACTTGGCCTGTAAGATAAGGTAGTCACTATGCAGCTACAATGATTTATATCATGTGGCTCTGGGCCAAAAATAGAAAACTAGACAAATAGAAGGAGAATAGAAAATCCAGATCTAGACCTAGACACAAGAGGAAAGTTGATATATGACAGGGACAGTGTAGATATTTGCAATAAAAGTAATAGCTAACATGTATCAAGACTTTTTTGTTCGTTTCCAATATTTATTTAAATTTCACTTAACAGATAGTGTAATATTGGCATCAAGAGTAGATTTCAGGGATTCATCACTTACATGCAACACTCCTGCCCTCCTTAACTTTGTGCCTGGCACTAAATGTTTTAAACTCAATTAACCCCCCCCAACAGTCCTATAACTATTATTATTAATATTATTATTATTATTTTATAGATGAGGAAATTGAAACCCTTAGAAATTGAGTAATATTTTCAAGATCATAGTCCTAATTCAAAGTGACACTGGAGTTTGGACCCAGGCAATTTGATCCCACAGCCCAGGAGGGTTAAAAATTTATTCAGTAAATTGTGGCAGGACCATTGGTTATATAAAATTTTAATTAGTTCTCTACTTCGCACCATACACAAAATAAAATACAGGAGAATCAAAGACTTGGATGAAAATTTTTTTTTAACTTTCAAAAGACCATATAGGGGCACCTGGGTGGCTTAGTGGGTTAAAGCCTCTGCTTTCGGCTCAGGCCATGGTCCCGGGGTCCTGGGATCAAGCCCCACATCGGGCTCTCTGCTCAGCAGGGAGCTTGCTTCCTCCTCTCTCTCCACCTGCTTCTCTGCCTACTGGTGATCTGTCAAATAAATAAATAAAATCTTTAAAGAAAAAGACCATAGAGTGGAGTACTTATAAGACTTAACAGGCGCAAAGGACTGCACAAACACAACACACACAAATTAAAACAAGCCACAAAGAAAAAAGTCATACATTAAACTTCCTTAAAATATAAAACTTTTGTATAACAAAAAGGCATTGTTGTGAAAGTAAAAAAGCAAACCATACACTGGAAGAAAGTGTACACTGACTGAAAAGTTCTCATCTATATGTAAAGAGCTCTTACAGATAAATAAGAAAAAGACTCTCCAATCAGTAGAAAAATTAAACAAAGATTGGAACAGGCTAGTCACAGAGAGGAAAAATCAAATGGCAAATAAGAATATGAAAACATGCCTAACCTCTCTAGTTGTATTTTCTATTAGGCTGACAGAAAAATTTAAATTAGACAGCTGCAAGTTTTGGTGAATATATGAGGGAGCGGCAACCATCATATACTGTTAGAAGGAGTGTAGATGGGTAGAACTATCTGCGGGAGTAATTTGCATGACAGGGGCATTTATGAAGCAACTGATACATGGCTCTAATTTTTACTCTTGTATACTATTCATTGGGCAAACACGTTACTATTCCACTAATAGACATTTGCGCTCTTTCTAACCATTGGCCTTTATGATACATAAAATCACAACACACAGTTGCCAAGATGTCTTTTTACATTTATGTGAAAGTTCCTCCTGAGTACGGCGAGCACAGGCTGTCCGTGGAAATAACGCCCACCACATACCGATGGCTTGTGTGCCAATTGTGGTACCTGCATTATTTGATCTAAAAGGGTAATCCCCATGGTATTATAGAAGATAAGTTTCCTACTGCAATCAGAAACTCTGCATTGGTAATTTTAGCTGCTGGAAGACAAATTAAATTAGCATTATTTTACAGCCAATTTCTGGAACCACAGGTTTGAGTGCCAAAGAACACAGGGTCTCACTGTCAGACTTAGCCTTCCAGAGATGCTATACCAAAGTGACCTGATTAGTGGATGGCAGAGAATAGTCTAGGACACAGTTCAGAGTTTTAAAAGAATAATCTCAGGATGATATTTGATAAGGGACCCAGTTCTAATATAAACAAAGAATTTCTAAAACATGGTATATTTTAAGTCCCCACCATGCTTTAGACTTCACTGTTATACAAGGCAACCTCGATTTCAAGGACGTAGTTATTATTGTGCTTTTTTTGCCACTTTGATAAGATATGGAAAGTGCTGGTTGCTACAAATGCCCAAAACCAATGGCCGAACTGCCCTCAAAGACGGGACCGTCTGGGCGTGCAAGCCCGAGGAAGCCAACATGCCGGACTTGAAACACTGCCGAGCTGGAATCGCCTTTCCATCAGAGGGGGTCTCACTTGAACAGAGGCCTGGGTTTTGAGGCTATCCCTGTGTCCATGACCACAGCAGGGAATGGGGACAGTACCATAAAGCAGCCAGGACTCCCACATCCTCCGTTCAAAGCCTGGTGCCTCCAGTAGCAGTTGCCTCTAAAATGATATGAATAGACATTCTGGCAAGAACAGAACAAAGGACGGAATCAGTTCCCAGCAGTATTTTGGAAGATGCCAGGCAAGTTCACTCTTCCAAAATGTTTGTCTTCCCACCCACCTCAGCTTAACATCTTCCTATTTACATAGGAACATCTTCCTTACTCTTTTTTTAAATTACGATATAATTGAGAAGACAAAGAAATGGAAAATAAAAACGTAACGTGGTGATGGATTGGAAGAACAAATATGGTTAAAATGTCTGTAGTACCCAAAGCAAGCTATACATTTAATGCAATCCCTATCAAAATACCAATAGCATTTTTCACAGAGCTAGAATAAGCAACCCTCAAATTTGTATAGAACCACCAAAGACCCAGAATAGCCAAACTAAGAAGAAGAAACTAAGAAGAAGAAAACCAAAGCTGGGGCACTGTGATTCTGGACTTCCAGATCAATGGAACAGAATAGTGAATCCAGAAAGGGACCCACAATTATACTACCAATTAATCTTTGACAAATCAGGAAAGACTATCCAATGGAAAGAAAGACAATCCCTTCAACAAATGGTGTTGGAAAACCTGAACAGCCACATGCAGAAGAATGAACCTGGGCCACTCTCTTACACCATATGCAAAAATAAATTCAAAATGGATGAAAGACCTAACTAAATGTGAGACAGGAAACCATCAAAATGCTAAAAAAAAAAAAAGAACACAATTAGCACCCTCTTTGAACTCAGCCTCAGCAACTTCTCACTGAACGTGTAGCCAAAGGAGAAGGGAAACAGAAATGAATGACTGGGACTTCATCTAGATAAAAAGCTTTTGCACGGCAAAGGAAACTGTCAACAAAACTAAAAAGCAGCCTGTGGGATGGGAGAAACTGTTTGTAAATGACGTATCTGATAAAGCGTTAGTATCCCAAATCTATGAAGAACTGATCAAACTCAACAGCCAAAAAACAAATAATCCAGTGAAGAAATGGGCAGATTTCCAAAGAAGTTTTCCAAAGGAGACATCCAATGGCTAACATGAAAAGATGCTCAACATCGCTCATCATCGGGAAAATGCAAATCAACACCACAATGAGATACCACCTCACACCTGTCAGAATGAATGGCTAAAATCAACAAACAAGAAACAACAGGTCTTGGTGGAGAAAGGGGAACATTCTTGCACTGCCGGGGGGAATGCAAACTGGTACGGTCACTCTGGAAAATAGTGTGGAGGACCTTCAAAAAGTTAAAAATAGAGCTACCCTACAATCCAGCAATTGCACTACTAGGTATTTACCCAAACGGTACAAAAATGCAGATCCAAAGGGATACATGCACCCTGATGCTTCCAGCAGCTTCATCAACAATAGCCGTAACTATGGCAAGAGCCCAATTATCCATCGACTGAAGAATGATTAATGAAGATGCAGTGTACACACACACACACACACACACAGAACTACTACTCAGCCATCAAAAAGAATGAAACCTTACCATGTACAATAATGTGAATAGAGCTACAGCATATTTTGCTAAGCAAAATAAATCAGGCAAAGACAAATACTATATGATTTCACTCATATGTGGAATTTAAGAAACAGAACAGATAAACATATGAGAGGACAGAAAAAAAGAAAATGAAAAAAGAGAGAGGGAAACAAACCATTAAGAGACTCCTAAAGATGGAGAACAAACTGGGGCGCCAAAGTGGTTCAGTCAGTTAAGCATCTGCCTTCAGCTCAGGTCATGATGTCAGGGTCCTGGGATCGAGCCCCACATCAAGCTCCCTGCTCCGCAGGAAGCCTGCTTCTCCCTCTCCTCTGCCCCTCCACCCTGCTTGTGCTCTCTCTCACTCTATCTCAAACAAATAAATAACATCTTCAAAAAAGAGAGAGAGAGAACGGAGGGTTGATGGAGAGAGGGAGTGGGGGGTAGGCTAGATGGGGGAGGGGTATTAAGGAGGGCTCCTGTTGGGATGAGCTCTGGGTATGTAGATGATGAATCACCAAATTCTACTCTGAAACCTATATTGCACTGTATATTAACTAGAATTTAAATAAAAATTTGGAAAAAAAAAAGATAATTGACATACAACACCATATTCGTTTTAAGGTGTATGTCATAATGATTTGATATATGTATATATTATGATAAAGTATGTGTGGTCTGTGATATATGTATACATATATGTATTTACATGCGTATGTATGTATTACTATAGTAAGTTTAATTAATATCCTAAATCGGAAAGATTTTCAGGGCTTGGGAGTTCCCAGATTAAAATGTCAGTTGCGCAGGGAAATTAACCCTGAAGTTCTGACTGGTATGTAATTTGAAGACATGCCAGAAATCAGGCAGGCAAAGCCCTGGGGTAGTGGGGAGGGGCACCAACAAAGAGAACAGCTCGTGAAGGTGGAGGTGGGTAAGGGCCAACTTAGGGTTGCCTAATGCACTGATTTGCTAGAAGGAAAACTACTGCCCATAATAAGCAAATCTGGTTAATATGGAAGACAGCACCCACTGTCAAAGACACTGGCATTGAAAAGAATTTTTTTCTAACTTTATGCGTGAATTGCATAGGTCCCCTGGCTATTACTTGCCTGAGTTTCCATAAAATAGCACACCCTCGGGCGCCTGGGTGGCTCAGTGGGTTAAGCCGCTGCCTTCGGCTCAGGTCATGATCTCAGGGTCCTGGGATCGAGTCCCGCATCGGGCTCTCTGCTCAGCAGGGAGCCTGCTTCCCTCTCTCTCTCTGCCTGCCTCTCTGCCTACTTGTGATCTGTCTCTGTCAAATAAATAAATAAAATCTTTTAAAAAAAAAAATAGCACACTCTCTCTCTAATGATCTTAATGATTTTGCCTTTAACTAACCTTGGGAAGGAAAATGGTGAATTCTGCGTCTCCTGTGACACTCAAGGATACACGTCACTAGTGTGGTGTGAAGCACAGTTTCCGTGGCCATCCAAGGTCCCATCAGAGTGATCCGGGAACTCATGGTCTAGAGATACGGGGCAGCAGGGCAGTGATGGGGACCAGCACGCTAAGCTGGACAGCTCAGGTATGGATGGGTCAATCAAGCCACTTGAACCTGTAGGGGCCAAGGGCAGGACGCCACAAAATGTGCCCCTTTGGTGTTTTGATTATTTTAAACAAAAGCTTCCCAAGAGACAGCTTGTGCAAGAGCAGCACTCAGACCCTCTTCTGTCCCCCTGAAAGCAGGTAATAAATCTCCCCTGTGAAGAGGGACATCCTGCTCACCAGAGATAGGATATTTGAGCCCAGAAGGCTGTATGGAGAAACCTCCTTTCTTTGTTATTGATCTACTAAGCCCCCCAAAGTCTCTTTACAGTTCCTCACTAATGGAAGTCCTCAAGTTACATTTTCTTTGTCTTGTCAATTCCTCGCAGATTTCTTGTCCTTTTGTCTAAAAAATATAAAAACCACATGGCCTAGGTCATTCTTCCTTTTTTTTTTTTTTAAGATTTTATTTATTTGACAAAGAGACACAACAGAAGCAGGAAGAGCAGGAGAGGAGGAAGCAGGTTTCCCACAGAGCAGGGAGGCCGATGTGGGGCTCAATTCCAGGAGCCTGGGATCGTGACCCAAGCCCAAGGCAGACGCTTAACAACTGAGCCACTCAGGTGCCCCTGCCTTGGTCAATCTTTAGGTCTCCGTTTCATTACTGGGTCTTTGCGTTCATGTAACAAAGCTTTGGGGTTTTTTCTCTTGTTCATCTGTCTCATGTACATTTTATTTTTAGTCTAGCTGGAAGACCCTGAAAGATAAAGGAAGAAGTTTTTCTTCCTTCAGATCCTGCTGTACAGAGAACATGCTAGAACCCTTCCTTTCTTTCCTGATCTCCAGTTAGAAGGGACCGCCCAGACTAGACTGCCTCCTGCCTTGTTTTGACTAAGTGGCGAGTGGCAAATTTCCTGTGTTTCTGTGATTACAGTGTCGTTGAGAAGCCTGGCTCCCGCCGCACCCTGCCTCTGAGTGTTGACTACCTCCCGGCTGCTGGAAAGGGAAGTCCTAGCACAGAGGTGAGTGATTTCTTCAGGCCGGAGAGCACCCAGCAGACGAGCAGTGCCTGAAGCTGTCCTTGGCTTCCTCGCCCAGACTGCTGATTGGCGGAGGAGATAAAACCCCAAATAGAGCTTCCCTACGACCCTGCAATTGCACTCCTGGGTATTTACCCCAAAGATACAGATGTCGTGAAAAGAAGGGCCATCTGTACCCCAATGTTTATAGCAGCAATGGCCACAGTCGCCAAACTATGGAAAGAACCAAGATGCCCTTCAACGGATGAGTGGATAAGGAAGATGTGGTCCATATACACTATGGAGTATTATGCCTCCATCAGAAAGGACGAATATCCAACTTTTGTAGCAACATGGACGGGACTGGAAGAGATTATGCTGAGTGAAATCAGTCAAGCAGAGAGAGTCAATTATCATATGGTTTCACTCATTTGTGGAGCATAACCAATAGCATGGAGGACAAGGGGCGTTAGAGAGGAGTAGGGAATTTGGGTAAATTGGAAGGGGAGGTGAACCATGAGAGACTATGGACTCTGAAAAACAATCTGAGGGGTTTGAAGTGGCGGGGGGGTGGGAGGTTGGGGTACCAGGTGGTGGGTATTATAGAGGGCACAGCTTGCATGGAGCACTGGGTGTGGTGAAAAAATAATGAATACTGTTTTTCTGAAAATAAATAAATTGGGGGAAAAAAAAAAGAAAAAAAAAAGCATTGGCGACGAAATGGAAGACCAGGGAGAGGAAAACGGGAAGGCAAGAAGAAGGGGAAAAGTGGTCAGAGAACGGCATGAAGGCGCTGAATTAAAAAGCGGTCCTAGTTTCTGAATGGAAGTCTGGAGGGCCGCACCATGCTTCACTTGGTGTAAGAAAGACGGGAGACCGAAACACTTACCTGCCCTCTCTTCTGAAATGTTGTCCTCTGTTTCTTCAGATACAAAGAGGGCTTGCCAAAGAATTCAACGTGGGGACATGTGGAATCCGGCTTTTCTCTTCGTGTCCTTGGTGGTCATTACAATGTTTCACGTTGGTGACACATTACTAGGTATAAGAAAGGTATGGGAGGAGTAAACTAGGCTTGGATTTTTTTGTAGCTTCAGGGTCCTTGCAATAACTCCCTACCTCCCTGCTGCAAAATGTGTGAGTGTAAAATACATATATGTAAAATACATACACATCACGTGTGGTGGTAATTCTGGGCTGGAGTCGCTAGAGGGAGGCAGAGGAACATGAGAAAAGCCGCAGTTGTCACCAGGAGACTGGACGTCCCCTCCCATAGAGAGAACCCATAGACTGCACTGACCAGGCAAGATGAGAAATCAGAAGAATTAGATTCTCCTGGCCTGCCCTTCATTCAAAATGTGTGTCTACATTTAATGAGTGTAACCAATCCCTTTCCTAATAATAAGGAAAAAAGCTATTTATGGTAGAACAACGCAGAATTAGTGAGTCCAAGTCTGAGCAGGTCGTGGGGTGAGGGCTCTTACTCAGGAGGAAACCGGGGCAACCAGAGTCCTGAGCCACGTACCGTTGAACTATGCACATTTCAGCAATCATGAGTCTTCCCCGAATCCGTTTTTCATCAAAGAGTGACAGTAATCGTTTCTACCTTGTTGGGTTCCCATATAAACTAAAGAACAGAAAACTTCATAAAACAGCAAAGAACTACATGGATGCGAATCCAATTCCTGCTCTGATGCATGAGTTCCAGATCTGAAGCTGTCTGCTTTACCGTGTTCTGCAAGTTCCCCAGGGAGAGAGCCCAGAACCAGAAGTTGTGGAAGGAAGGAGCCTTCCTCCTTGATATTTAATATGGTACTTGGTGAGTAGCACATAATTTTTTAAAGTCTCTGAAATGAATGAGTAGAAACACTTCCATGTAGAAAAACCACATAATTTAATATCTAAAATAAACCTTTTTTTGTTAATTGAAAGGAAGCGCTATTACTAAGTACTCCAGGAAAAGGGTCAAAAGTAGGACTGTCCAAGGCCAGCCAGGACACAAGACACATGGCCACTCTGCTTCCATAGCACTTACGTGCCCTCGTCAATACCCAAAACCTATTACAGGACTACTTCATTTAATCTCCATAACAATACAGTGAGGCTGGTACTATTATTAGCCATATCTGACAAATACTTCCTATTGACTATGACATGTCTCAAGTCTCCTCGATTTTCAGAACACTGCAAAACCAACAACCACAAAAACAATGATTTCTGTCATTTAAGGGGGAGGGGATGAGAAGCCAGACCATGAACGTGATACGTAAGCTGCAAGGCATATGGACAAGTCACGGCGCTGCCCATAAAAGCAGGAGATCCGGGCGGGCTGAGTGAGAAAATGCGGCGCAGAAATATCACGCAGGTGCCCCCCGCCCCCGGTGGAGATGCTGAGGGACCGAGCCTCCGCTCCAGCTGAGGTCATCCGCTCCAGCTGAGGTCATCGGTCTCCAGCTGAGGTCATCCGCTCCAGGCCCCGCTTTCGGCCTCAGCACTGGTTTTGCGTCGGTTCTGACAGCACCTAACCTTGCTCTGCACGCAAATTCGCTTCCTCAGAAAGTGGCAGAGAGAAGCCCCCAGAATCTGGTGATCCTTTCTTATAAACTCAACTCAGCCTCCTCCTTCTCTGCCTGACATTTGCCACCACAGATGACGTGATTAGGGCCCCAGCCGAGCTCCCGCTGGGTCTTGGGCCTGAAACCGCCTGCCCACCCCGCAGGAAGGAAGGTTCCGTCTGGAGAACCCGGTGTTCGTGAGCTCGGGGCAAGGGCCAAGCCCACCGCATAGAAATAGACGACTCGGGGGCAGGGACGGGCTCTGGGGAAGTCTCCATCGCTCGAGCGCGTCCTGCTGCTTAGCCATGCTCGAGCCACGGAAACCACATGATGCTGAACTTCCTCTGCCTTCGCCCCCAGCCTGCTCCCTGCCTCCTGAGAGTGCCTCTTGCCCTTCCTCGTCTTGTGACTCTGGCGGAGCTCCAGGGTGGTTATTCAACCTGTCTCCAGACGCTCTGGGCCAAAAAAGGAAGAAAGGGCAAGAGCAGTCTCCAGGGCAGAGCTGACCGCCAAAAGCACTGTGAACGGCCCAGGGCTGCCCAGCGAACACAAAGGAATCTTTAAACGGGAAAGTCAGCGCAGAAGGAGTCGGAGGGCATTCCCATGCAAGGGACAGCCCCATGCCAAGGGACGGGTACACATACCACATGCAAACCCGCTAACTCAAGATAAAGCATACGCCTAAATGAAAAAAAAAAATTAAAACGACAAAATGCAGAAGGAAAAAAAAATAGGGGAGTAAATCTTCCTGTCCTTGGGTTAGGCAAGGATTTCTTAGACATGACAACAAAAACACAGAAGAGAAAACTTTGTAAAAGTGGACTGTGTCAGAAATTAAAGTGTGTGCTTCGAGCAACACTAAGAAAGTGTAAAGACAATCAACAGACTTGAAAAAATATTTGCAAATTGTATATCCAATAAGGGCCCAGCATACAAAATATATAAATAACTCTTACAACTTGACAGGGAAGAGACAATCGAGTTTAAGAATGGGCAAAGGACGGACATTTATCCATAGTGAACTCTCATGGTAAATGGACAGGTATCTGAAGAAGGTACCCAAATAGCCAGCAAGCCCATTAAAAGAGGCTCCATCATTAGGGAAATGCAAATAAAACCACAACGAGATGCTACTTCACACCCCCTGCAAGGGCCGAAATTAAAAATACAGACAATCACAAGTGTTGGCAAGGATGTGGAAAAGGAAGACCCAGCACACACCGCCGGTAGGAATATAAGACGGCGCAGCGGCTTTGGAAAACAGTTTGGCAGTTACACGTTAAACAAATAGTTCCCAGATGATTGAGTAACTCCTCTCCAAGTATCTACCCCAAATCCATGAAAACGTATGTCCACACGAATATTTATACACAAAGCTTCATTGTGACATTATTCATAAGAGCCTAAAAGTATCAACAGTCTAAAGGCTCATCAGAGATGAACAGATGTGCAAGCGTGGTCTATCCGTACAGCAGAAACTATTAGCCTTAAACAGGAATGACACACGCTGCCAGATGGGTGAAACTCAAAAATGCTATGCTAAGGGCCACGTCCCTCCACGCACAGCCTCCCGAACTATGACCATTTGCACAGAGTCGCCAGGAAGGCCCCTGGAGCTAGGGTAGGAGCAGTGGTGACTAGCTACAGGCATGCTCTCACAGTGTCCTCCTGGGGAAGGGTGGAGTGGGCTTGGCAGGTTCCAACCTCCCGGGGTGCCGTCTGAGTCCAGTAGCTGGGGAAGGATGTGCTCGGTGCTCAAGAGAACCAGAGAAGTCGCTCTTCACCTCAAAAGTGCTCGCTTTGCCTCCATTGTGAATTATTTTGTTGAGAGAATTACCATCACATCACTGTATTCATGGAAGGAGAGGTAGATGTGAGTCCAGAATGCAGAGCCTGAGAAAAACGGAAGCTGGGAACGGGAACAGTCTTCTCCATTGGATCAGCCTTTCCGGGCACCCCGTTGCTCAAGGGAACAAGGCTCTGAGCCCTTTAGAGAGGACGTGAACCATCTGGTGGGATACAAAGGACATCATCTCTAGGGGAGCAAGAAGGAAACCTGATTTATTTGAAGAAGACAAAATAAGGTCCAGGTAGAGAATGAAAAGAATCTGCATCTCATCACAACTCCACTACACAATAAAACGCTCATGGGACTGTCAGCTTATCGCTGCCTCTTAATATTCCCTCCGCCCTTTCAGCCAGTACTTGGGAAACATTTCCTGGCCCTATGTCGCGAGTTGCATTTCAGACTCAAAGTGTGATAAATGGTGACCTCGTGGTGCGTCTGCTTTCCGTACTTCTCTGTGATGTTCACTGTGCAGCTTGTCCATCAGCGTGCATGGAGCGGATGCAATAGAGCTTGCCTTAGTGCTTCGGTTCAAATAGAGATCCTAATTCAGATGCTAACACCGTATGCCAGTTTTAGAATTTACCATGGTTGTTGGTTTTCCTCTTCTGCTTTATTTAAAACATAACAGTTTTGGTGCTGTCCTGGGACAGTCCTTGGCAATGACAGTGAACAGGACAGGTCATTAGGGTACACTTCCCTGGCTTCTGACTGGGAACCCAAGCCAAGAGAAATCAAACAACCCGTCTGGGATTTTATCCTATGGTTAACTTAATCTCTGTGAGATCCAGCTTCCTTGTAGGTACAATGAGATAACACTAGGGCTGTGGTTCTCAAAGTGTGGCCTGGAGAGATCCTTGAGACTCTTTCAAGGGCACTCAAGGTCAAAGCTGTTTTTGTAATGCTAAGACATCAGAGGAGTTTTCCAGAAGCTATAGGATGTGTGATATCGCAACAGACTGAAGGCAAGGAGAAACGAGACAAGCTTACAGCTAAAACTCTCTTTGAAGCTCATCCCAAATATACTTGATGCAGAATTCATTCTCTCTCTTTAGGCCAGTACTCATCCAAGCAGGTATTTTATAGCTTCAAAAACTTTCCACAAACCTACAGAGCCTTTCCATATCTGCTAAATTTCTAGTATGCAAACTCATTAGGAGCTTGTTTTTTTGTTTTAAATTCTCCCAGTTAGACAGGAAGGTTTATTTCAATGGAAAGTAAAAATCACGTGAGCTCTTATATATAGGAAAGGGTAAAACAAAAAGTTTCATACTTGAGGGTAAAGTTTCATACTAGAAGGGGAATGCATTTCGCTACCCTAGTACCTGGTATGCTCAGTTGGCATCCAGTAATCACTCGTAAATATTTTTCTAAAGGAACAGGATTTAATCTTAAGTAAGCAGTTAATTCTTAAGTGGTTTGAGAATTGCCTTTAATGGAAATTAATGGAAAAAATTTAATGGAAAAAAATGTCTTCAGGAAAAAAACCTAATGCTGGCTACTAGCAATATTCTCATAATATTAAATATCAGTTTAGGTTCCTGAAATACAGCTCCCTCTGCAGAATGCGGGGGAGTCTGAAATATCTCTTCATCTCTTTGGTATCAAGCCCTGAGCTGTCCTTTATCCTAAGATAAGCAAGTGCAACATCCTACCAGAGGTCTTTCCAGTGCAACATCCTACCAGAGGATGTGAACTCAGCCTCTCTTAGCTCTGCTTGGAAGAGACTCGTCCTTGCTATCCTCACAGCCAGCTTTCCAAATAAACTGTCCAAATGCTTCCAGATGAAGAATTCTCTTTGGGGGGGGGGCACCAAGGATGATATTAACCAGACAGTGTAGAGAAGGAAAGTTCAGGTTGTCATCTGCACAAGGGAAAACGGTCCTCTTTCAACATAAAACCAATCACATATTGATGCTGCCTTTATGGGGTTTTTTAAAATATTTTATTTATTTGACAGAGAGAGATCACAAATAGGCAGAGAGGCAGGCAGAGAGAGAGAGAGAGAGGAGGAAGCAGGCTCCCTGCCCAGCAGAGAGCCCGATGGGGGATTCGATCCCAGGACCCTGAGATCATGACCTGAGCTGAAGGCAGAGGCTTAACCCAGTGAGCCACCCAGGTGCCCCTGGGTTTGTTTTTTTTAATGAGATTATTTGTGCTGTACTTAGAAGTTAGTGCTGTACTTGAGAAACATTTCCAAAAATATAAATTAAAGATAACAATATGAGCTTTTGTTTTTTTAATGAGATGATTCGTGTTGTACTTAGAAGTTCGTGCTGTACTTGAGAAGTGTTTCCAAAACTGCAAATTAAAGATAACAATATGAGCTAACAGGGAGGTGTGCGGCCAGCCTTCCATTTAATGAACTTAAAGAAATTGAACATTCAAGTCCATACATAAAATCCTCCACAAACATTTAATGTGCATCTACTGTGTGCCAAGCACGTGACAGGTGCTTAATAATATTCACACTTAAATCTGTCACATTTACTTAACCCCAAATTCCCATTCTAGATTCTGTCCCATTTTTATGTTTAAATTTTTTTGCATAATATTGCTTAATAGCTTTATATGCAACAATGTATCATTTCCCATTTTATTTATGAGAACCATTCATGGGCAAAAGGAACAAAGCAGCAAGGAAGCAAGCCAGGCTGTTCACCAGCTCCTGTCTGACTTCACGCCCCGTCCTTGTTTTTTTTGACTCTTTTCAGATTCCATTTCCACCTACTATTTGGTGATTCCCCAACATTATCTCAAAGGCTTGGACCTTTGCTCTAAGCTGAAGACCCAGTCACACACGCGTCATTGCTACCTGAGATTTTCACATCCTGCTACCTGACAGGTTCCTAATTGCATTTTCTCACACATTCCTCTCAGGGAATGACTCTGTCCATCTCTGAACTGCCCAGATTAGGCTCCTTTTCCCCACATAAAGCAGCCACCTGCTTTTGTCCACTCTGTTTCTTTTATGCCTTTTCTGTCTAATGGTTCAAATGGCAAATTTTATGCTATGTATATTTTACAATATTTTTATTTTACAGTTTTAAAAAACTAATAGTTATATACCAAAAAGCATTAAATTGTGCACCTCTTTTCCCAGTGTAATTAACACACAGTGGTATATTACCTTCAGGCGTACAATATGGTGATTCAATAATTCTGTACATTTCTTGGCGCTCTTAATCCCTTCCCCCTATTTCCCCTGACCCCCTCCCACCTTCCCTCTGGTAACCCTCAGTCTGTTCTCTGTAGTTGAATTAGTCCCTTGGTTTGCCGCTTTTTTAATTTGTTCGTTTGATTTGTTGCTTAATTTCCACATATGAGTGAAATCATATGGAATTTGTTCTTCTTTAACTTATTTCACTTAGCAAAATAATCTCTAGATCCAGCCATGTTGCAAATTGCAAGATTTCATTCTTTATTATAACTGAGTATATAAATATATATATATAATATATACTAATATATTATATATTAAAAATATGATTATATAAATGTAATTATATAAATTTAATATATTAATATATAACTATATATTAATAAATAATCATATATGTTTAATATATTAATTATATATAATATATTAATATATAACAATATATTAACAAATAATCATATTTATTTAATATCTAATATATTTTATATATATTTATATACTCAGTTATAATAAAGAATGAAATCTTGCAATTTGCAACATGGCTGGATCTAGAGATTATTATGCTAAATAAAATACGATTATATAAATGTAATGTATTAATATATAGCCATATATTAATATATAATAATTAATTAATAATATTAATATAATAATTAATATATTAATATATAGCTATATATATTAGTTATATGTATATTATAACTATATATAGCTATATATTAATATATTACATTTATATAATCATATTTATTTAACTATATACAGTTATATAACTATAACTATATATAGTTTATATATATTTTATATAATAGTTTAACTATAATATTATAGTTACATAACTATATATTAATATATTAATTAGTACATTATAGTGATATATAATATACATATTTATTTATACCACATTTACTTTACCCATTCATCAGTTAGTTGAGGGACACTGGGCTGCTTCCATAATGTGGCTGTTGTAAATAATGCTTCAATAAGCACAGGGATGCACATATCTTTTTGAATTAGTATTTTCATTTTCTTTGGGTAAATACCCTGTATTGAAATTACTGGATCCTATGGTATTTCTATTTTTAATTTTCTGAGGAGCCTCCATACTGTTTTCCACGGTGGCTGCACCAGCTTACATTCCACCAATAGTGAACAAGGGTTCCTTTTTCTCCACATCCTCGCTAACACTTGTAGTTTCTTGTGTTTTTTATTTTAGCCATTCTGACAGGTGTGAGGTGATACCTCACGATAGTTTGGATTTGTATTTCCTTGATGATTAGTGATGCTAGATAAACTCCTAGAAACATACAACGTCCCAGAACTGAATCAAGAAGAAACAGCAAATTTTAACAGACGGGACACCAGTAATTACATTGAAACAGAAATCAATTCCCAACAATCAAAACTCCCAAGACCAGACAGCTTCACAGGCAAACTCTACTGAACATTCAAAGAGTTAATACCTAATTCATCTCAAACTATTCCAAAAAATAGAAGAGGAAAGAAAGCTTCTATGTTTATTCTACGAGGCTACCATTACCCTGATACCAAAACCAGACAAAGACACTACAGAAAACGAGAACTCCAGCCCACCATCTCTGATGAAGACACGCATACAAATCATCAACCAAGTATCAGCAAACCAAATCCAACAGTGCCTTTCAAAAAGTCATTCCCCATGATCAAGTGGGATATATTCCTGAGTTGCAAGGGTGGTTCAAAATGCACAAACCAATCGGTATGATACACCACATCAGTGAGAGAAAGGACAAGAACCATAAGATCCTTTCAGTAGATGCAGAAAAAACATTGACGAAGTATAACATTCATTTGTGATAAAACACCCTCAACAAAGAAGGTTTGGAGGGAACAGCTCTCAACATAATAAAGGCCGTGTATGAAAACCACACAGCTTGTATCAGCCTCAATGGGGAAAATTCCAGAGATTTTCCTCTATGGTCAGGAGCAAGGCTGGGACATCCACTCTCCTCTGTTACTGTTATTCACTGTAGTACTAGAAGTCTTAGCTTCAGCTATCGGACAAGAAGAAATAAAAGGCATCCAGATGGGCAAAGAAGTCATCAAACTTTCACTATTTACAGAGACATGATGCTATATTAAAAAAATAACCCTAAAGACTCTACCAAAAACCTCTCAAGCCCAGAATTCTTCATCACATTGTCCCGCTGCCTCTCCCCTGGTCCAGGTCCTCAACACCTTTTCCCAAGACTGTCCCTGCAGCTTCGCCCTCTTACTGATCAAGGTAAGATACACATGACACAAAATTTACCACCTTAACTCTGTCACTTTTGACCGTACTCCTAGAGGGACTTCTCGAAACCCTGAGTTTGATGGTCGCTTGGCTATTTCCCAGTTTGGGGCCATGACAAACAAAGCTGCTATGGCCGTGAGTCCACGCTCGTTTGGGGGCTCACGGGTTTACTTATTTCTGTTGGAGAGAAGAAACCGAGAAATGAGAAGCCCTAGAAGGAAGAGAGGCTGAGATTCTTGGATTGTGGACGGCAGTGACTGACAAGGGTCCTCAATAGCTTTAGACTTGGTGCTCAGACTTGGGATGGGAAAGCGTCACACGGGTTCCATTCCGGAGGGAAGGAGCAAGTTCTGGAGTCTGTCCCGGAGTGGCCACCCTGGGATTCCGATATGCTTGGCCCTGGCCATACTTTGAGAAATACCACTTATAAGACAGTTTTCAGTATAATTAATATGGCCATTGTGCTTTGCCCAAGCCTAACATCCTTAATGCAGGGTGTGCTTTTCCTAAAGCCAGCCGTAGGACACTAAAGCACATTCCTTTCAAGCTTGGACACTTTGAATGGAATCCTATTGTAATAAATCGGACCAAACATCAACATTTCATTGATGAACTATTTACAGTCCATTAAAATGAAACTGTCACCCCACAGCAGAGAGGGACACAGTACTCTCTTTGTGCACACAAAGTCTACCTCGGTTAGAAAAAAACTTAGCAGGAGGAATTTTGAAAAAGCCCATTCTTACAGCACTAAATAGTGACGCTGAAAGATGTTTTCATACCAAACCTGCAGCAACTGTGTTTTCAATGACAGAGAAATGAGTATATTGTTGGGTGAAGGGGAACAGAATATGCCACTCCAAAATATGCCGTTTTGCCATATTGATTATTTTAAATTAAAGTTACTTAAGAAACAGCCTGTGCAAAAAGGATACTCTGACCCTCTTTGGTTCCCCTGGAACCATAGGAAATGAACCTCCCTTATGAAAGGTCCCCTCCCTGTACCAGGAGGAAGAGAGACATCATCACCAGAGGTAGGGAATTTGGGGCCAAGAAGGCTACACACACAAATTTTATTACTTATTAGTTTACTGCCAAGTTCAAACCCCTTTTTCTTGTCAATTCTTCATAAATTTACTGTTTCTTTTTCTAAAAGGCATAAAAACAAAACTGTCTGCATTAGTCGCTTCTTTGAGTCTCCTATTTTTATGGGTTCCTGTATGTACAAAACTTGTTTTTCTCCTGTTAATCTGTCGTATGTCAATTTAATTATTAGCCAGGCAAAGAACCTAGAAGAGGAAAAAGGAAAAGAAAAATCCTTCCTTAGATGGGTCATTGACTTTATGGATAATTTTGTCATGAGAAATGAAGGCCCTGTGTCTGTGAACCATTAAAAAACATATGCACAAACAAACAAAAAAAAAAAACTCACTATGCTAAGTGGAAGAAGCCAATCACAAAGACCACTTATGATTCCATTTTTTTTTAAAAGATTTTATTTATTTATTTGACAGACAGAGATCACAAGCAGGCAGAGAGGCAGACAGAGAGAGGGGGGGAAGCAGGCTCCCTGCTGAGCAGAGAGCCCGATGTGGGGCTTGATCCCAGGACCCCGAGACCATGACCCGAGCCAAAGGCAGACGTTTTAACCCACTGAGCCACCCAGATGTCCCTATGAGTCCATTCTTATGAAATATCAAGCTAAGCAAATCTAGAGACAGATAGTAGATTAGTGGTTACCTAGGGCTGGGAATTGAGGGAATAGAGAAATCTCTTTTGAGGTGATGAAAATGTTCTAAAATTGGATTATGGTGGTAGTTGTATAACTCTGTAAATATACAAAAAGCATTGAACTGTATATTTTAAAAGGGTAAATCTTGTGGTATCTGAATTATATCTCAATGGAGTTTGTTTTAAAAAATCAACTTTTTAGGGGAAAAATACTTATTTTTGGCTAAGGAAATAAAATCTAGCAAATGATAATGGGACTTAATTGCTGGGCTCTAGCACTTACAGGTGATTTTTTAAAAAATTATGAGTCAGGGCGCCTGGGTGGTTCAGTGGGTTAAGCCGCTGCCTTCGGCTCAGGTCATGATCTCAGGGTCCTGGGATCGAGTCCCGCGTCGCGCTCTCTGCTCAGCGGGGAGCCTGGTTCCCTCTCTCTCTCTCTGCCTGCCTCTCCATCTACTTGTTATTTCTCTCTGTCAAATAAATAAATAAAATCTTTTTTAAAAAATAAATAAATAAATAAATAAATAAATATGAGTCATTTAAGTGTGATAATATTAGCATTTACCTTCTCAGAGTAGAAATTATGTCACTATCAATTGCTATTTGATACTGGGCAATTTTAATATCTACTGACGTTTTTGTCCCTTGATCTGGAAGGTCTCACTATTTGCAGATTCTGTTAAGCCTGCATACATCTCACGGATAGAGAAAATTAGGGAAATATTACAGTGGTTCATTCAGAGCTGTCATGACAGCTAAGAAAAGCAGAGAAGCAAAAGGGTAGCTTCTGAGAGACATACTCAGCATAGTGTCTTCACAGATGGGACCACAACAGTGTTGAGAATCATGACTGCAGCACTGCCCTGGCACATGAAAGTCCTTCAGGAAATAGTCATGAAAAGAATGAACGAAAGATGCGTTTCTGGAGAAAAACCTTCTTATTCTTATTCTGGCATACTCATCATTTACTTTTGAGAAAATAGGCTATAAACTTGTCCAGATTCTTGAAAGCAACATGGGTTTCCTTTCTTTTCCTGGATTTTCTTTTTCCTTTTTTTTTTTTTTTTTCAGATTTTATTGATTTGAGAGTGAGCAAGAGAGAGCACAAGCCGAGGGGAGGAGCACAGGGAGAGGAAGAAATATACTCCCCACTGCTCAGGGAGTCTGACCTGGGGCTCGATCCCAGGACTCTGGGATCATGACCTGAGCCAAAGGCAGATGTTTAACAGACTGAGCCACCCAAAAACCCCTCTTCTCCTGGATTTTCAATTGTCACTTCTGCTTTCTTCAATCAGGTTTGAGCTAAATTCATTTACTTCCACAGTCTGTCCAGTATGTATTCCAGTTGCAATAATTTGGCGCACACATTGACAATAAGCGTCTGAGAAAGCAGGGGCCCCTGGTATGTAACACATCCAGTCCCCACGCTGTGCTCATAGTCAGGAAGAGGGATGGTGTTGCTCATTGAAGCTGATACCAATAACCTGATTACTCCTGCATTTTCAGATATTTTTAGGTAGGTATTTTAATTCTTCCCCCTCTGCCCCGGGAAATAAATGGTAAATTAGAAAAATGTCCAAGGCCCCAGGCCATCAGTGGTTTGTTGTTTGAATCAGCAACCAGACTGTGGAGATACAACACTTCTCCAGAGACCAAGCCTCCACATGTAAGACAATGAGGCAGAGAGGGAAGACCTAGGGTATGTCAAAGTCAAAATCACTCAGGTCTCTGCTAAACACCCACTTACCACCAAAGATAAGGAATACACTGAAAGACACCTGCGCAAATAAATTAAGCAGACTTAATCCGTCCTCCATAAATGGCAGTAGCATCTTCCTTTTCACATGTATTCTATGAAATCATTTCTCCCCACACATTAGTATCTGGGGGACACCAGAAGCTGCACAAAAGGGATTAAGTGGATGTATCCATATGCTGAGACCTCTCCCATCCCCACCCCAGCCCTCTTTCCCTCTCTGATTCTCAGAACTCAGAGTTAGGCCTTTATCCTAGACAAGAGATCCATTGAGTTTTCTATAGAATCTGCTCCAGCCAACAGGACAGAAGAGCAGGACAGCCAAGGAAGTTCCTGAACTCAGCAACTCATCTGGAAGGCCCTTCTCTAAAGCTCAGGCAGCATGCCCCATCCATATGCACATAACTCCATCAATGTCACGGTTGATCTGAGGTTGTCAGAAAACAATCACAGATTATCAGAGAGCTAAAGAACATCTCTAATAAGAAAGACAGAGCCTAAATCAAAAAAAGAGGAAAAAAAGCACGATGAGAGATTCTTAACTCTAGGAAACAAACTGAGGGTTACTGGAGGGAGGTGGGTGGGGATGGGGTAACTGGGTGACGGATATTTAGGAGGGCACACGATGGGATGAGCATGGGTATTTACATGCAACTGATGAATCACTGAACACTGCATCCAAAACTAATGATGTACTATATGTTGGCTAGTTGATAAAAAGCAATTAAAAACAATTTTAAAAATGTACTATATGTTGGCTAGGGATAAAAAGCAATTAAAAGAAAACAGAGCCTAGTTACAAAGGGAAAAATAAACTTCCAGAAGAGAAGTTATCACCAATAGCTTTAGAGAGCTATATAAGAAATGAGAAAGCACACTATGTAAAAGTAACACTCAAAGGACAAGAACAAAATGGAATTCTTGAAAATTAAAAATATGAGTGCAGAAATGAAAAACAATAGGAGAACTGAAATATAAAATTGGGAAAATATCCTGTAAGGGAGAGCAAATAAAGAGATGGGTAATAGGAAATAAAAATAAGAAAATTAGAGAGTTAGGCCAGTGGATCCAATCCCTGAATACAGGAAAACAGAAAGCAACAGAGAAGACCGAGGAGAGAGAATCATCAGGGAAGTCATTCTGGGAAATTCATCAGAATCGAAGGGTAGGCATGTGAAGATTAAAGGCATTACAGAGTATCCAGGAAGATGAAAGAACATTGCATATTATCACATAATTTCAGAATACCAGGAACAAGAGAAGATCCTACAGCCTTCCAAGAGGGATGGATTTTTTATTTTCTTCAAAGACTTGGGAATCAGAATAAGATCACATCTCCCAATAACAGCAATGGAAGATAAAAGACCAAAGAACAATGTCTTCAAAATCCTGATGGAAAAAGGATTCCCAACCCCCACCAGTACATCCAGATAAAACATCATTCAAGGGTCAGGAGAGGGTATAGACAGGTTGGACATGTGAAGTAGCAGGAAGGAAAAAATCTCCTCCCATTCCCCATCTTCAAGAAGGTATCAGAAGGGGGCGCGTGGGTGGCTCAAGAGGGTTAAGCCTCTGCCTTCGGCTCGGGTCATGATCTCAGGGTCCTGGGATTGAGTCCCACATCGGGCTCTCTGCTCCGCGGGAAGCCTGCTTCCCCCTCTCTCTGCCTGCCTCTCTGCCTACTTGTAATCTGTCCATCGAAGAAATAAATAAATAAAATCTATTTAAAAAAAAAAAAAAGAAGAAGAAGAAGGTATCAGAGGACCACCCAACTGAGAGAATCAGCTGAGAAAGAAGAGACCAGGAAAAATAAGAAACAGATGATTTTATATCAGAGTGAATAAGGGAATCCCCAAGACATTGGTGAAGAGGAAGTCCCAAGACGGCAGCAATCCCCCGGTACAGAGTTCAGGTGGTCAGGGAGTAGAGAAGGCTGGAAGGCTCCAGGAGGCCCTCTTTAAGAAGATGACATAGAATACCTGAAGTCTCTACATGTCTTAAGGGGAGAGTTGATGGAAAAATTGGGGGTTTGAGTAGTGAAATGACAAGTGCATTAAAAAAAACTAAAAAATTTAAATAAAAAAAAAATTTTTTTACACAAAAAACCAAGAAAATGAAATACAAGTTTGGTTTAACTTTATGGGACACAAAAAGCTGTGTCAAAAAAGAAAAATACGTAAGGTTCAACACTAGGGGAAGAAGATACGTGAACTCTGTGCTATTTTCAACACTTTTCTAGATCTCTAAAATCATTGGAAAAGAAACGAGTAATGATAGTGCATGTACAGAGACCTCTTAAATGGCCCCTGTGTGTGTTAGTCCGCTCTGGCTAGCAGAACAAATATCACAGACTGCATGGCTTCAACAACAGACATTTATCTCACACAGTTCTGAAGGCCACACGTCCAAGACCAAGGTGCAATCAGGACTGGATTCTGGGGGAGGGGGGCTCTCTTCCTGGCTTGTAGACGGCAACGTCTTGCTGAGTCCTCACACGGTAGAGAGACAGAAATCTCCGTTACCTGTTCCTGTCTTTATAAAAGTCCTATCACATTACAGCCTCAGCCACGTGACTTCATTTAACCTAAATTACCTCCCGAAAGGCACCTCCTCTCCAAATACAGTCACAGGGGTGATCAGGGCCTCCGCATACGAATGGGTGGGGAGAGAAGACAGAATTCAGCCCATACCAGCCCACAACTAGCCCAGCCTCTAGCTCTTCCCACCCCGTGTGGTCCTGTGGCAGACAGTTGTCCTGTGTCCTGTGTCCTGTGACAGACAGGTGGCCCCATCTCCTGGTGTCCACACCCTCTGTGATCCCTCCCCCTTGAGTGTAGGTGGGACCTGTGACTTGCTTCCGGCCAACAGAACAGAACAACGCTGCCGGAATGAGTGTGATTACATCACGTTCAGATTATTCTCCCATCCTGCCGCAGTCTCTGTCATGGCTGGCTTTAAGGGAGCAAGGAGCCATGTCGGGGAGCCCCACAAGACAGAGCTCTGTGGTGTCCTGGAGGAGCTAAGGGTGACCTCCAGCAGGGAGCCGGCAAGAAACTATGGCCTTCAGTCCTGCAACCACAAAACCAACGACCTCGGTGAGCTTGGAAATGGATCCCTTTTTGGACAAGCGTCAGAAGAGACCGCAGCTCTGGCCAGTTCCTTCCTTGCAGCTTTGAGACCCTCACCGCTGAGCACAGCTCAGCCATGGATAGACACCTGACCCACCGAGACCCTGAGCTAATGAGCTCCTAACCGCAGTGACACTGCCATCAGCAGTAGCTAACTAACACAAACCCCTCCTCTGAAACACGGACCGACCCACGGAGTCGCCTCTAATGACAAAAGTGTTGGAGGGCCACTCCTGAAACCAGACTGAGTTCTTCCCTGCTCACCTTCCCTCTCTGAGGGGAGGCACCTGCCCTCTGGAAAGGCCCAGGGGGCAAGGAGTAGACACATCCTGCCCGCGGCCACGCGAGAGAGTTTGTAAACAAATGCCCCTTGGGTTGGCTCCTGAGGTGACCGTGTCCCCAGCCGGCTGCCTTCATGGCAGCGTGGGAGAGACCAGAGGCCCTGGTGAGCCACACCTGGGCTGGGACCACAGACAGGGTGTGATGATGAACGTGTATGGTTTTAGGCCTCTAAGGTCTGAGGCAATTGGTTATACAGAAATCGACAAGGAGGACCGTATCCCGTAGGTCTAGGCGTGCAGACAGTCCTGATAAGGCAAACACTAAAAAGAAATCTGCTAGAATTATGAACCCAGGATAACTATCCACCTCTTGAAACTTGGTGAATGGATAACTTACCTAAAAACTGAAGCTTAAAGAGATTTCCTTACCGTACAAATCAAATGTGATTTTTTTTCTTTCTGTCTCACCTAAATTCCAGCTTCTGTCTTCCAGAGTGGAAAGATTTGGGCAGATTTCCTCTAATAAATATTCCTGCGTATCATGTTCTGACCCTTGCGTCCTCGTTCAAACTCTTCTAGTTTTTACAACCTCAAACCACTCTGTATCAAAGCTTCTGTTTCCTTAAATTCCATTCTTTCATCCCTGTTTCCTTTTCTTAGGCTCTACATATGCATGCACGCGTGTGCGTGTGCGTGTGCATGTGTGTGTGTATGCACATGTGTTCTACCCTTGATCTTTCCACTCTTTCCTTTTTCTCCCTAATGAAATAGGAATCCCACTGTTGGATTTGTTGAGTCTCAACATGTGTCCAGGGCCTGGCACACAGAAGTTACTCGATACCCGTTCTGTAAATGAATGAGCCTCCAAACTGAGCATATAATCCTTCAAAGAGGCCTGGAAAGTTCAAGAACTGGTGAGGCTGAAAGCCAAGGGGGTGAGGGGAGGGAGACCCTTGGCTAAGAAACCGGCTTAAGCCTCCATGAGTGCCTATGGCTGTTTGGCTCAGAGACAAGCCCCTTGACACAGACCAGGTAGCAACAGGTGAATGGACAAATGAGCAGAAAAGAGCCAGGACTGAGGCCAAAGACATGTCATGCTCAACCCCAGCCAGTAACGGGCTCTGCAGTGTCCGTGCTCCTCACCGGAGCTGGAATCCACTCCCTCAAAACCAACAAACAGCACGTCAGGGCAGGCGAGTGGAAGGAGGAGCCTCCGGAGTGCCAGGACTTGACTTCTGCCTCGGGTGGTACGGCGGACCAACGCCAAGTCAAGGAGACTCTCCCCGGCCAAGCCGGGCGAGTTCCTGTTAATTTGAGCCCCGGACTGCCAGGAACTGGTGACTCTCTTATTTATGAGTGATGAGGCTCAGACCCTGAAGAGAGCTATTTAGTATCAGAGAACTGCAAAGGACTTCAGAAATCCCCTCTAGTCCAGAGCCTTTCAGATTATTTGACTAGTTTCTGCCTGTCCCTCTAAGGACCATCTCCAGGGATGCGGAGGCCTTATCTGTCCTTGCTTCCCCTTGATTCCCCCCATCACGCTCAGTGCCAGGAACACAACAGGTGCCCAGTAAATGTTGAATGAAGGAATGAATGAGTGAATGAATGAGATCCCTGGGAGCTTGGGATGGTATATTTTATATACATCAGTTTGGTCACAAGGAACCCAGATTAAACGTTATTTCAGGATGTGTTTCTAGATGAAATTGGCATTTGAATCCATGGACTCGGTCAACAGTTCTGCCCCCGTGCATGGGCATCAGCCGATCTGTTGAGAGCCTGAATAGAACAAAAGGGAGAGAAAAGAGAAATTGACACTTTTATCCTGCCTTATTGTTTGAGCTAGACCATCTCATCTTCTGTGGCCCTCGGACTGCGAATTAGAACTCGTTCCCCTGGTCATCAGACCTTCGGGCTCAGACTTAATCCCGTCACTGGCTCTCCTCGGTTTCCGGCTTGCAGAGGGCACACTGTGGGACTTCCCAGCCTCTAGAATTGTAGGAGCCAAGCCTTGTAATAAATCTCTCTCTCTAATATACACATAGATGATAGACATAGGGGTGAGTGTGTCATGTTTGTGTATCTACTGGTTCTGCTTCTCTGGAGAACCTAGAGAAATTACTCCAATACAAAACCAACCCATCTGTGTTCTTTGGCAGGAATCCGGGCTGGATGTTTTGAGTTTTGGAAACCGTCTTCTTAACAGTTTTTGACAGGAAGCGAGTAAGTCAAGACTTCCATTACTCCATCTCCAGGGGATCAGATGTTTGGGGATGGCACAGGCTGGATCGTCACCCCCCTACCCCCCGCCACCCTGAATGACCTCCAACCGAAGCCTCGGGTCTCCTGGAGGACGTCAGGCCTGGTCCTGCCTCAAGCCCGTGGAGAAATCTCTGTTTGCTCTCTGCTGGCTGAAATGGCACGCCACTTGTTGGAATCAACTGTGTTTGCCACCAGCTTGAGACCTCCCCGAAGAAAAATGATCCAACCACTTTAATGACAGACCCCGACCGAGAGTCTCAGTAAAGAAAAAAGTTGGCAAAGGAACAGCGGATCGCCCCCTGAGACAGTAGGGCAAGTTCACAGGCAGTGCATTCTTAGGACCGAGCAGCAAGTAGATGTGTCCCCCCCCTTCCCCACTGTGCCACAAGTGACAAAGACGCTCGGCGCAGCCTAGTCTGGGTTTGTAAAAATAGGAGATTTGAAGGAACAATTCACTCTTGCAGGAGGCTCTAAACAGGGCACTAACAGTGACAGTTGACTGAGCCCATAAGCAGTGCCAGGTCCTGTGCAGGGTATGTTTATCCGGTAGGGTTATCTCCAAATATCCCTGCAGGAAAGGCATCCCCTGGGCTAACAAAGGATGGGACTGAGGTTTCAGTCGGGGGGGCGGGGGGAGGTGAGTGTTTTACCGGACCTCAGTGCCTGCATGTGGCAGAACTGGAATTCAAACCCAGGGGAGAGATGTGGCCCTAGAGGTTAGCTGGGTGTGGGTCCCCGATTGGCCACATACTGGCGATGCACCCAAAGCCAGCTCCGGGACCTCCTGACTCCCACGCCACATTCGTGAGGAGACAGCAATACCCTCTCAGAGGGTCGTCCAGGCATGGGGGAGATAATACAAAAATAGCACTTCGAAGACTGTCTCAGGTACAAAGCAGATTCTCCATAAACGGTAACTATTTAATTACCGTTTGTGTAATTAAAACACAGCGCTGCCCTTCCACACACGCATGCACATGCACACGTAGCTCCATTCCCAGCTTATCTGCCACATGCAGTCAGGCCTTCATTAACACAAGGGCTGAGCTAATCTAATCATTCCCCATGACCAAGTCTAGCCATGAAACGAAGGCTTTATGCCTTAAAATAGCCGCACAGTTAGGATTGCTGCCCTCAGAAATAACACAAAGAATAACAAAATCTGCCATTTACTGGAGGCATGGGCTTCTTCTCACACATCCTCCCCTGGCTTCCGAGAGATGACATTACGTGCCAATGGCTTCTGTCTCAGGAGTATGTTCTGTGCTCAAATTGTTTGCTTGGGATCTAGTTAGTTCTCTCCAGACCAGCGATGTTCCACAGAAATATAACAGGAGCCAGATATGTAATCTTAAATTTTCTAGTAGCTGTGTTTAAAAAAATAAGAACAATGACATCGATTTCAATAAAGCATTCTATGGAGTCTATTATATCCAATATATTACTGGTCCAATATGCAGTCAACATAAAAAATTATTAATGACGTATTTCACCTTTTGTTATGTACTAAGTCCTTGAAATCAGCATAATTTTTACGCTTGCAGGACATCTCAACAAGGCCTAACCCCATATCAAGTGCTTTCTGGTCAGAAGTGGCTGGCGGTTACCAGGGCCCATGAGGGCAGGCAGGGACCTCGTCAGTCCTGAACACGGGGCACAATGCAAGGTCATTAACGGAGTGTGCCGTATGCAGAAGGAGCTCAGTAATTGCATGGATGGACGAATGCGTGGCTGACACGCAGTCTCAAATGATGAGACACACCTGTGAAACAGATTCTCACGCCCGGTAGGCCCTCGGTGATATGGGGGTACTGGGGGGTACGCAGGGCCACTCCTTTGTCATTGCGACTTGTGTTTCTACACAGAAAGGGAACAGGCTTCAGCCTATACAATAAAAGTCAAAAACATGCTTACAGTGACCTGGGAGTGTTTGCCAACGTGGGTCGCTTCTTCCCAACTTGGACAGTCTGGGAGGGATGGAGGAGGTGGGGCAAGGGAAGACTGGATCCTGACCCTGCCTCCCTCCAGCGGCGGGGCCTTAGGCAAATCGCTGCTCCTTTTCCGTCTCAGCTTCCCCATCTGAGACACCTTATGACGTTAGTTCCGACGGTTTAATGACAGCATCCAAACGAAGCCCTCCGAGCACGGGCTGACAGGGAGCAGAGAGCGGCACCCCTTCACTAAGTGGGAGCCGCCTGCATTCATCCCCGCCCCTCCCCCCTTCCCCCATCCTCCAAGGCCCCGCCCCTGCGCATCCTCCCCCTCTTTGGCAGGGGAGAAGGTCGAGCTCTCCAGCCCCCCCAGGCCTCTCAGCAAACAGGCGGGGGGGGGGGGGGGGGGGGGCGGGGGTTGGGAGGTTGGGGTACCAGGTGGTGGGTATTATAGAGGGCACAGCTTGCATGGAGCCCTGGGTGTGGTGAAAAAATAATGAATAATGTTTTTCTGAAAATAAATAAATTGAAGAAAAAAAAAAAAAACAGGTTTCCTCGCGCTCACCCCTCTCTTCGGGCTCCCTGCTCAACCTGCCCCTTCTCCAAGTTTCCACTGTGTCTCTTCTACGTCGCTTCCTTGCTCCGGGACAAAATATTTGCCCAGGAAGTGTGACAGTCATCAGTGAATCCAGTTTGTTTGGGTTTTTAGAAGATTTGGTGTAAATAACATGGAAATAATTGGCTCATCGGGAAGGGGCCACAGCAAACACGTACAGAGAAGCAGACGCGCCATGACAAAAGGAAACCAGGGTATTCGCTCCCCAGGGCCACTGGGGGCGATCCCAGGCCCACCGAGCCAGGAGAACCTGTGTGCCCCATGCTCCTCGCTTCCTGGTCACACTCACGAGGGAACCCCACCTGCTGGTGCTTTCCAGAGAGGGGGGTGCCGTCCCCAGGGCA
Source organism: Neogale vison (assembly GCF_020171115.1). NCBI lineage: Eukaryota > Metazoa > Chordata > Mammalia > Carnivora > Mustelidae > Neogale > Neogale vison. Next base: position 142,875,916 of record NC_058102.1, read on the forward strand.
GCCAGAGTGAGGGGAGAAGGGAAGGGAAGTGAGAACATGGGAAAAGCGAGCCAAGGTGTGCGCTACCCGCTGTCATCGCCTCAAAAGAAAACACAGCTGTGCGCTCAGTCATGTGGAACACTTCGGGGGGACGGTCCAAGGGCATCACTGCGCTAGAGGAGTCCATGCGTGGCAGGGGGGGGGCGGGGGCGGAGGGAGGGGGAGGAGCTTACATGCCAGCTCCTTCCCTCCCGTGTGCGCCAGGCGCCTCCCTGCTCCCGGCGCCACGCCTGTAGGCTATGTGCAGCCCACGCTGGAGCCCCCCTGCATCTCCACGGTGAGTTTCTCCAGGTAGCACCTGGGAACCCAGACCCTGCGTCCCCGCGCAGCAGCCCGTCGCCCGTCAGAGTCTGGATGTGGTGGCAGCAGCCAGGGCCACCGTGGGACCCTGAGGTTGGGAGGAGGGATTAGTGCCAGAGCAGCCCTACGTGCCACAACCGAGCAAGCGCTGAGGGCCCTGGCGGAGGCAGGTGGGACCAGGTGTCACTGGAAAGATGCGCCTATACGTTCAGCCCGGGGGCCCTTTCTCAGTAAGGGGAAGGGAGTTTTACTTTCTTACACTTAAAAAAGACGAAGTCAAAATCTACACCGGGCTGTCATCACCCTCCTCACGCATCCCTGCTCCAGTGCCAGGGAGAATCGCTCCCCAGATCAGCTCAGTGAACACGCTTCCGAGGTTCATGCATTCCTGATCTGTCTTATCACAGTCCCACACCCCCCCCCAAAAACCATGAAAACTTCCCTTAATCTAACATTTCCACATCCAAAGACTAAACATTCTCAGACTATGTGCCGTGGTAATTTAATTCGGAAGATACGATGTCTATCATCACAGCTCCACGGTGTGCCAGAGGTGAGAATTCCTCGTTCGCAAAGTCTTTACATTCTTGTTGGAGGATGTTTACACAAGCTTCATAATGATTTCTTGATTTTTTTTTTTTACTACTTTGAAATACCCTGCCTGAGCAATGATCTATAGAATTCAGTATGCTTCATTACATCAAGTAGATAAAAGGTGTGTGATGCCGTGGGGAAAGTTGGTACAAGAAATCAGGAAAACTGGCTTCCAGTCCCCGCTCAGGCACTAACAGCCTGTGTGTGGGGGACGCGCGAGTCCGCCTCCAGAAGTTCTCCACGTCCTCCTCCATAAAAGGAGGCAGTTAGAACAGATTCCCTCGGGGCTAGCATCCTGTGATTCTATTTAACCATGATGAAGCAAAAGAAAGTTCTTTACTTTCTAAGGTTTTGACCTCAACTTTCCAAAACCTAGAATTCCTCAGGTTCAAGGTGGAGAAGCAGAGTGCTCACCTGTTCTTTCCGGTGGACTAGGAAACATTCCACCCAGGCCGCAGATGGCTTGACACTTGTGTTAGTACCGAGTTTCCTTTGATTCTCATGACTCCTATGGCCATGGGATTAGAACCTCAAAGTCTGCTTAGCTGGCCGGGCTCCTCCCACAGTAACAGGGAAGGTTCCCTTCTGGATGTCAGGTTGTCTGTCGATAAAGCAGCCAATAGAGCCCACGGAAACCATACAAGACTCTGCTGCTTAGAGAGGCTAGTACTCAGAAGTGTTTCCACGAACGGTTCATCTTAAAATACCTGGGATTCTGCTACTTCTGCACATCAGCTCCCCATGAGGAAAACATAACATTCAAACAGGGGGGGAAACATTGAAGATTGAATAAGACGAGAAAGAGAAGACGAGGCTACATGAACCAGAGGCGCCAGAGTAGGTTTGTGATCCACGCAGGAGGGACAGGAAAGGACTCGAGACACACCACCCAGATTGCCGCAACGCAGTTCAGCAGCTGTCGGCGAGGGTCACGGCGCTGAACCTGAGAGCGGCAAGCCCGTCGGTATCTTTGTCAAATCCCCTCTGGGGAATGCAGACTGGGAGGGTCAGTCACCGGAATGTCACTCGCTCCCATGTAAGGTTATGTCAACTTCGGCAAGTATTAAATATAGAACCAGACATGGACGGCTTTACCCAAACTTGAAGAAAAGAGACACTAAACCTGGAAAGAACTTAAATTTTCCCACAAGTAAGCACAGAAGACTGGATCGTTGTTCTCCGGAGCTCTCGAAATCAAGAGAACGTTCCTCAGTCTCTAGAGAGGAGCGGAAACCCAAGAATTTGTGTTATAAACTAAGAGGCATGGCAAGGCTTTGGATCTCATGAAATCACGTTAGATTCTCAAGGATGCATAGATATGCCGAGGAGGTGTGTACGTGTGACTCTACAGAAAGCGACTGGCATGTGGTTCTGCTTTTAACTACCTGTGTTCTAGTAAGAGCTTCTTAAGCATTGATGGATAATTGCTAGATTGTGTCCAAATTTGAGGCACTTCCTTACATTTTACTTATCATGGGTACAGTTCTGGGGCAAGAAATATTTCCTAAACCGCTTGTAGTTACTGGTGCAAAGGAAGAGAGCAACAAAAGTACAGGCCTTCGGGGCCGGGAATCAGGGGTGCAATAGCCGGGTATCAAAACGGCCCTGTGCCAAAGGCGCCCTGGAGAGCGATGGTTGACAGCCAAGAAGCAGGATGACACTGACCGTAGTGGAAACGCCACTGGGTCAGAGGGCGGACAACGTGAGTTGCAATCTTGTCTCTGCCACTTCTCTGCGTACGACCCCAGTCGCTGATTCACTTCTGCGGGTTCAGTTTCTTCACATATAGAATAAAAGCACCGGCCTCTATGACCTCTGCTCCCTTCGGGCTCTGAATTTCTATTCTGTAGAACAGCTGGGCCCTCCCCGGACGTAAACTGACCTCCTTTCGGGTCACCAAAGGAAACGTTGAGCAAAAAAGGATTCACGGGGCCTAATTAATCCTAGAAGTAGGGCAATGTGCCTTCTGGAATTGATATGTACTGACTCAGTAACCCATTCATCAATACGCTCCGTAAACATCCAAGCTTTTTTGAAATGGATTCATGACGTCATAAGAAAACACTGTGTGTGACTCCGTGAGAAATACGTGGCCATGAACACATCCGGGGCAAAGGCCATGACTCGGGCGAGGAAACCTTCCCACTGAACTCTCCGGTGGGTGGCCTCCAGAGTGGCCGGCTCCTTTCTCCCCCAGCTGGAGAGGGACACAGAGAACCTCGAGTTCAGAGGCCCGGGGCATGCAGATGCCAGGCATGGCAAAGGAGACCCGAAGTGGACAGCACCATCCGAGCAGAAAGCAGCTGCCTTCGTGGTCTCTAAGGGTAGAAGGAGTTCCAGCCCCGAAGGCTGTGCCCTGCGGCTCCCCCGTCCACAAAGCAGGACGATTCGCCGTGGCTCTCCTCAGTCCCATGCCGGCCTCAGCCGCAGGTGCCGTGCTGGCCACACACAGAACCTTCGAATACTCATGCCCGGACCCCGGACCCCCTGACCCGGCCAGTCCGACGAGGCGGGCGCCTGGTGGATGACGAAGTCGCTGCGGCCGGTCAGCCGGGGTGCCTGGTCCAGACCCCCCCCATCACTCCCGCTCAGCCCCCGCGGAAACACGACATCGGCTGTTCTGGAAGACAGGAGCTTCTCAGGGATCCGAGGATCTCAGAGGCTCTCAGGGTGGCTTCCAGGGCAACGAAGGAGCCTCGTGCCATTGCCGGGAGGTCGGGCGCCCCCTGCTCTCTAAGCAAGCTGCGGGCACGAGGCCTCCCTCACTTTTCCCTTCCGTCTCCTTGGCTCCCGTCGCCAGTTGTCCCGTCTCAGGGAAGCCGCACTTCAGAGTTCTTCCCGCATCCCTCTACAGCCCTGCACGGAGGGGCAGGGTCCCCCCACCCCCTCCTTATGTCCAGCACATTCCATACAGCGCTGGGCCTCGGGGAGGATCTGCTCACTCCCAGCTCGCGGCGCAGTGCCCAGAGGGGCGGCGGGCAGGGACCAGGGGACAGCAACGCTATGGCTGCCTCGATCCCCACAGCCCGAGGACCAGCACTGGGAACCAAACAGAGGCGGTTTCCGTTCCTTTTGGTGGAAAGTTTCCACCTTAGGAAAACACATCTCCCCCCACTGCATTCTTAGCATGCCGAGCCCCCGTGCACCCCCACCCACAGGCCCAGGGGCTGCAGTGACCTCTTCACCCTGGGTCCCCTACCGCTCTGTCCAAGCTCCTCAGGCCCTTCACATTCCAACCAGTCTGCAGCTTGTCTCCCACGAAGCCGCAGTGCGATAAACCAGCCTCTGCAACGGTACTAGTCAGAGACGGCCGATGGCTTCCTCTCATGCCCTGGAGCGGGTTAGGGGGCTTGGAAAAGGGAGAAAACCTTGACCAGAGGCTCCATCTCGTAATCCTGTGGGTAGAGAAGGCAGCTGGCCAGCAACCAGGGTGACTGGAGAGAGCCCCAAGGCTCCACTTGGTCAAAGACATCTTCCTTTCCATCAGACTCATCATTCCTAATGTGAGGGCCAATTCTGTCATGACGTAAGCATCTGGGCACTGGTTTGAGCTAAATGTTGTGACTTTTTTAAAGGGCTCTGTTTGGTTACTCTCAGCGGCAAGGATCCAGGAACGACAGCACATGGTGAGTGCAGCCTGGAGCCCAGAGGCCAGAGACCCGGGAAATGCTGACAAGGGAAGCTAGTTGGAGCAACAGTTGTCGACCTGGTAGGCCTGTGGGGCCACAGAGACAAGCAGGAAGGCGCTGGGCATCTGAAAGGCCCCAGAAGGCCCTGGAAGTAGGCCATGAGGGTCACAAGAAAAATCCTTGTAAACTCTCACAACGGTGCCCAGGAAGGCTCTGCCCCATGGTGACACTCCGCCCCCCCCCTCCCCACTAGCGAATGCAAAGTCCTGGAGAATGAATGGGTTTTGTTTGGCTTTTCTGAGATGCATCTTAATTCAAGTGCCTCTGCCTGAATGAGTCAGAGACCGAAAAGTCTCCAGCTTCACACCAGCTGGTACTTTTCCATCCCTAACCCTGGGTTATGTAACACGACACATTTTTAGAAACTTGGTTCTAGCTACAGAGACTCCTGTGCTAAAATTTTAGTTTTTGCATCCTCATAATCTCAAACTTTCAAGAAAGGGGACACTAGTATTTTTAAGCGATGAGGAGTAGGAGCTGGAGGACGATGTATCTCCCCGTATATAAAAGGAATAAGGAGTTTCGTGTAGTCATCTCAAAATAGCCCCTTCCTATTCCTGTGTTTGTACAGGAACAGGGTAAGAGAACCTGCAAAAGGCAGGGTTTTTTTTTTTTTTTAAAGATTTTATTTATTTATTTGACAGAGAGAGATCACAAGTAGGCAGAGAGTTAGGCAGAGAGAGAAGGGGAAGCAGGCTCCCCGCTGAGCAGAGAGCTGGATGCGGGGCTCGATCCCAGGACACTAAGATCATGACCTGAGCTGAAGGCAGCGGCTTAATCCACTGAGCCACCCAGGCGCCCCAAAAGGCAGGGTTTTATCCTGTTGCTCCGAGGAAAGCACTGGAAAAGTGCCCAGCTTGGCGGTTTTAAACATAGTGTCACATATGGAGGTAGAACGTTAGCTTAAATTTATACTAGCATGTGGATGACTGATAGAGCATCCAGGCTAGTTTTCCAGAGCAAGGAAGTTTCATGGAGATATCTTGAGAGGACTAGGCTCCTGAAATAAAGAGAGGTTAAACTCAGAGGAGAGAGATGTGTTGACAGAGATGGAGGGAAAGGGGCTCGGGGTAGAAAGGAAAACTAAGGCAGACGGCCTCTGTGAGTGTCAAGTTCGTACTGCAAGGTCACAAGTCTCAAGGTCCCTTATTTCTCAGCTCACTTGTTAGAACATCCAGCCGGATCCTCTCTGAGCCACCTGTCCAAAGCAGACTCTTGTTCTAAATCCCCTCTAAGCAAGTCCCCTGTGGTCTAAGTGCCCAGGAAGGAGAAAAGCACCAGTCGATGACACCTTGTCCTCCTCAGTGGAGCGCTGCACAGAGCCATTGCACTGGCAAAGTCTGCTTAGCCTCCAGAGGTCACAAAACCTTAGTCATAGCCCAAAACATTGAGCCAACACCAAGCAGGAATGGAAAGAAGCAAAGGAGGGGGCAGAGGGAAATGGGCACAGCAGCTGCCCACGTCTGCTCTCTTCCTCCCCGTGCCCACACGTGCGGGCATCTGCACACACACCACTGCCCGCAGACCTCCCAATCTGAAAACCATCATTTCAGGTGCATGGGACGGTGATAATGTCACATCAACTACGCAGAGAACGGGAGCTTAGTTCGGGCCCAATATTTTTAAGGCAACTCATTTCTGCAGCAAGTAGCTCCTGCCCCTCCTCCTAGACAACGCTTCCTGGTGCCAGTGGGACATCCCTGCACCCGCTGCTTCAGCTATAGCGACCTTTGGATTCATGGTTAGTCCTAGAGGTTGCGAGGCAAACTAGTGGAGAAACGAAAAGGTCTTGATAGAGAAGTCTTCAGACCCCTGTCCCTGTTTCCATAATAAAGACAGCCACATGGATAATACTTGCCCTGCATCTCCCTGGATAAAGTGACTTTCCTTAGCTGCCCCATGGAAGGACAGTCACAGTTACTCCCATCCCCAGATCCAGCCAGCCTGCCCGTCCATGGGGACCTTTGGCGGCCAGCTAGCCGTTCACATGATGGATACCGAGCAGGAGCTGCACACAAAGCGTTTCCTTTATGCCAAATACACGACACGATCCCCGTCCCCCGAGATGAGCAAGATGGGCTCCTGCTCTCCATGTCCTCAAATCTTCAACAGTCTCTCTGCAAACTGTACACATCTCTGCCCCGCTCCACAGCAGAAACGTCACAGGGGCTTTGAATCAACTGTGGTAAGAATATTTCCACTGTAGAAATGGGGAACCACGACAGACCAGGGTTTTCCCATTCTTCTGGTTTCTGTTGTGTGGTTTTTGTGTTTTGGTGGGTTTCTCTTTGTTTGGTTTTGTTTTTGAGGTGGTTCCGGCACAACATGTGTCATGATGTGTCGTTGAAATGCAACAGCAGAGAGAGCACGTTATTCTGCTTTTAACGGACGGGGTGAGGCTTTACACGAGGGAAGATAGGCCGGTTGTACATTGGAAGCTGAGTAAGATCTCATCAGAGAGCAAAAGAGGAACAAAGAATTTCAGAAAAAAAAATAACATAAGTAGAGGCACAGACGTTCCTAATTTTAAAAGCTCTGGGGACTCAGAAAAGGAAACCAAAACAACCTGTTGTCCGGCCCAGGGAAGGCTACTGGCCCTTGAAGGACTGACAGGTCTCCGGGAGATGCGGCCAGGGCAGCGGGAAGGACATGAGAGGGCAGAGCCGAGGGGGCCACCAGCAAGGGCACGGAGCTAAGCCGTTCTACTTAGCTGGGGCAGAAAAGACAGACGGAGTGCAAGGCACGTCCTCTCTCCCCCTACCTTAGCAGAGCTCGCCCTGTGGTGAACTGGAGCCCCTCGGTCGATTTTACATGGTGAAAAGAACACGGAATAAAGCAGCACGGAAACACCAAGGTTTCCATGTGTCTGCATGCTGCAGAGATGGAGGCGGACTCTGTCCTCACTTCCCTTGCTACGCAGAGTTCCACTTTCCCCAAGTTTGGCAAAAACCATCAGTATCTCCTCCAGGTGAGAAATTCCTTCCTTGAAAAGCGCTGCCTATTCCCTCCCTCCTCCCCAGGAACATAAACAGTGAGTGAAGAACTCCTGTGTTCTCATGGTTTAAAAAATTATAGCTTCAAAACGAGCACAACGACTATGACACACTTATTAGGAGGGCCAAAGCCCAGAGCCACGACAGCACCCAACGCTGTTGAGGACGCGGAGCAAAGGAACTCTCCTTCCCTGCCGGTGGGAGCGCACAACCCCGCAGCCGCTTTGGAAGCCAGTCTGACAGCTTCCTGCAAAACTAAACATACCCTTCCCATAGGATCCCACAATCACACTCTTTGGCATTTACCCAAAAGAGCTGAAAACTTACATCCACACAAAAAACTGCACATGGATGTTTATAGAAGCTTTATTCATAACTGCCAAGCTTGGAAGCCACCAAGACATCCTTCAGGAGATGAATAAACAAGCCGTGGTATATCCAGAAAATGAAATATTAATCGTTACTAAAAAGAAATGAGTCATCCCTCTGTAGGGATCCCAACTGTGTGACTTTCTGGGAAGGCGACACTGTGGCGACAGTGAAAGGACCAGTGGCCTTTGGGGTGGGGAAGAGAGGAACGGGCAGAGCACAGGGGATTTTGTAGGGCAGTGAACCTCCTCTATAGGACACCGTAATGGTGGATATCTGTCATCATCTATTTATCCAAACCCACAGAATGTACAACACCAAGAGTGACGGCCAATGTAAACCATGGACTCTGGGTGGCGGCAGGAATGTGTGAATGGGAAATCCCTGTCCTTGCCCCTCAAGCTTCCCGTGAACCTAAACTGATCCAAAAAATAAGGTCTATTTTTTTTTAAAGATATTAAAAAAAAAAAAATGGGGGCACCTCGGTGGCACGGTCAGTTAAGTGTCTGACTCTTCATTTCAGCTCAGGTCATGATCTTGGGGTCGTGAGATCGAGCCCCGTGTTGGGCTCTGGGCTGAGCTTGGAGTCTGCTTCAGTCTCCCTCCCTCTCCCCTCCCACTCCCTCATGCTCTCTCTCTCTCTCTCAAAAATAAAAATGCATCTTTAAAATAAAATAAATGCAAAAAAAATAGCACAAAGTAAGAAACCTGAGCTTGTAAGAGGTCCCTGCCCCTCCAGGGCATGCACTCCCGGCCCCTAAGAACGTTCACCCCCCACACCTCCTCCACCCCCCACCCTACGGCACCTGGAAGCCACCAGGTGGCACCGTTGCAGCCATAAGCACTCCCTTGGCTTGGGAAGCCATTGATGATGCTGTTGAGTCCATCCGTTTCAGAGCTCCAAGCTCTGCCCAGGTAATTAAATGCATAGCGAGTGAAGGAATCTAGTGCTGGCCCTCCAAAGGTTTAAACTCTAGCAAGCATGTGGGACCTAGAAGAATGGGAAAACCTAAGTTGAGAGTCAGGAGACCTAGCAGCTAGTCCTGACTTTGCCATTGTTCCATTCGGCCTCTGCCGGTTGCAAGGAAGAGAAGCCAAGATTGTCTTTAATGTAATAAAACAGAGGGGGAAGTGGTCATCGCTGGATACAAGTGCATCACAGACCACCAGCTTGTCACTGTCTAAACCCCCAAACTCGGGCTTGCTCCGGAACTAATACGACATCTTAACCACGTTTAAGGGTACAGTTCACTGGCATTAAGTACATTTGTACTATGTGCAAAACTGGGGTTTTTTAATGCTATTTAATTAGCATTGAGACAATTGTAAAAAAAAAAAAAATTAGGGGGCGCCTGGGTGGCTCAGTGGGTTAAGCCGCTGCCTTCGGCTCAGGTCATGATCTCGGGGTCCTGGGATCGAGTCCCACATCGGGCTCTCTGCTCAGCGGGGAGCCTGCTTCCTTCTATCTCCCTCTCTGCCTGCCTCTCCGTCTGCTTGTGCTCTCTCTGTCAAATAAATAAATAAAATCTTTAAAAAAAAAAAAATTAGGGATGAAATCCTAAAAGTGTAGAGGAACTCTACATTCAGATTGTTCGGGGGGCATCTTAAATTCTCACTTTTTAAAGACCCAAAATAGAAAAAAAAAAAATTCTGACTATGGTTTATGAAGAAAGTCAATGGAGAATTTCAGTCAGTGAAAACATACTCAAAAGGCCCGACACCAAAAAGTTAATAAATGAATGTTCTCCATATAAATGAGAATGTTTAAGTAGGTTGGTTTTGTGTTTTTTTTTTTTTAATGTTCTTCCTTAACTGACTCTTTTGCTTGGTCAGCCATTGGTGGCGCCCGTCGTGTTAGATCAGAGAATTCATACAGACTCCGTTCCGTCTGGCAGTGCCTTAAAGGACAAATGCGGGTACGCCAGGCAAAGGAGGGAGAGAGTAATGATCCAGGTGGAGGAAACAAAGTCACAGAAGCATGAACACACGTGATCTGTTGCAGAACTGTGAAACGCTGGGCTCCACTGGGCTCTGGATCGCAAGGGCAGCCCAGGAGGAAAAGTCAGAGAGGCACGCAGGCCCCGGATTGCTCAAGGCTTGGAAAATCAGGTTGGGACAGTTGGACCCGATCCTAAGGACAGTCACAGAAAGTTCTCCTTGGGGCTGTGTTCTGGTGCAAGCTACGGTTAAATACCGCACATTCACGGAAGGAGGGATGGCTGGCCGCCGGCACTTTCTGCAGGAGGCCATAAGAGATAAAGATCTGAAATGAAGAGTAGTGGCAACAACAGAAATGTGGACACAGACACGGAGGGCATTTTCTCCAAAGAAGTCGACACGTCATGAAGGGAAAGATGGGAGGCACTTTCAAGGCTGGCGCAGAGCTGTCGAGTCGCTTTCAAGGGTGATCACGAATGGAGCTGGCGAGAAACCGGCCTGGAACTTTCTCCCAACCAAATGTCTTTGTAACACAGGGAAATTAATTTTAACTGACTGGTGCACATTCCTGAGACAGCGTCCCGTTGAACACAAGGCCTGAAGTGTGACAGGGAACGCAACACCCTTCTGGTCACCGTGACCTGAAACACGGCAGAGCAACAGCCAAACCTGTGAGCGCTCCTGGAAACGGCTGCGCATCCAGGCGAGGGCGGAGGGGCTGCCTGTGCTGGAGGAGAGAAAACGTGCCAAAATAACCGGCCTTTGGTGATCCAACAGAGCTGCACAGAAACGCCATCGTCCGTTGTGCATAACCAGAGTTTTGAATCGAAACTGAGTGCACTGCATTGGCCACCGACTCCCAGATAAGGCTCAGCCGCTTCAACTCCTTTCCCACACAGCAGTCCTTTGAGACGTTTCCAACAGAGTTTGAGCCTTAAGCCCTTTTAGACGACTCAGAGAATTCAGTAATAGTTACTCAACCATGAATATTAACAGATAGACCCTTTGGCTACATCTCTTGTGTGTGTTTAATAATTGGCAGCATAAATGGCCACATAAATTTAAGGTAACACTATGATTATGTTCATCTTGCCTGTGAGACGTTCGTAATCTAGCAAGAGGGAGACTAATATAAAAATAATTGCAACACAATGAAAATTTTTTAAAAAATAGCATAAAGAGGGAAGAGGTAAAGCACTCCTGTAGTTAAGAAAAGGAGAAATTTCATCATCTTAAACGTGTGAGAATATTAGCCATGTGCCCAGCACATCAATATCCCCCTCTTTTTTTTTTTTTAAAGATTTTATTTATTTATTTGACAGAGAGAGATCACAAGTAGGCAGAGAGGCAGGCAGAGAGAGAGAGAGGAGGAAGCAGGCTCCCTGCTGAGCAGAGAGCCCGATGCGGGACTCAATCCCAGGACCCTGAGATCATGACCCGAGCCAAAGGCAGCGGCTTAACCCACCGAGCCACCCAGGCGCCCCAATATCCCCCTCTTTGATTTCAGCCCTCCGATTCTGCTCTCTGGGCCACTCCAAATGCTGTTTCCTAAAGCGGCCTTTGTGTCGTATGTTCCTCCATTCTCTCTTACCCCACAGTACAGTCTGAGACAGGCAACCTGAAGGTCTGGCATAGATGTGTATGTTAGGAATGGTTTAGCCCAGCAAGGGAGATCAAGCCTTATCCAAGTCATGGTCCAGACTGGATTTTACTGAAACTGGTCGGTATTCTCTTGAGTACTAACTTCCTGAGGGGGGTGGAAAGAACTCCTGCTATGGGAAAATCCAAGAATGTCTAGATGTGGCAAAAATACTAATGTTCCTCTGCTATGCACATCCAGACTTTGGTCCTCGAATAGGACGTTGATCTGTTTACCCTGAAGGCAATCAAGCCTGAGTTCCTCTGGACTCAGGAACTTCACGTTCCTGATGTCCCTCCTGGAAGCTGACATTAGAAACATCTTTTTAAATTCTTATGATAGCTTCTCAGTCTGCCAGCAGCAAACTGAACGGAAGTTCAATTAATTTAAATTCTCGATCAAGATGCTAAATTAATTCTCGAGAATTAATTTAAATTCTCGATCAAGATGCTAAGTCTTCTAAAACTGGGCTGGCCACAGCATGCTCTAGGTTAGTTTAGGTGCAATTTCTGTCTGAGACCAGGTGCTGGTGATTTCTTATAATCCTAGAATTCTGGAATCCTAAACTTATTGGGAAAAAATTAAAGAGCAGTGAAAAGTCTACCATCTATTAAATCTTAAGAGTAGCCAAGTTCTTTACAGATGTCTTTTATCTAATCCCCACAAAACCCCTATGAGTAGGTATGAACCACTGCACTTGAGAAATAGAGAATCTCTTATTTACTTAAGAGAAGTAAACTGGCTCGGAAAGTCACACAGCTAGAAGTTATCAGATCAGAAATCAGAACCCAGATCTGTGTGATGTCACAATCTCTGTTACAGACAAACCCAGTACTTGGTGTGACGTCAGCACACTGAACTGTATGAACAGCAACTGATAAAAATCTAGGATTGTAATAAAACAAATGTTACAGAAGGCACTTTGTATAATAAAATGAAAAGACCTCCAGGGCCACACAGTGAGAAAGAGCTAAAAATGAATGACCTTTTTCATCTTCTTCCTCTTCCCATCCCAAGGTATGGAAGTTTGGAGGTCATGGACTCCTGGGATCCTCTTAACTTCTTTCCCACTACAGTTGTCCCAAAGCAACTGCTATAAAGAGGTGATACACTTCCAATTCTCAGCTGCATGGCACCCTAGACATCCTCATCAATTCTCCCACCAAAGATAAGTGAAATTGCTGGCAAAACATCCCTTTAAAAGGAGCAATAAGATGGCCAAAAAGTAAAGAGCACTTCAATGCCAACTTAGAAGACACTCAAGGAGGTAAATCTGCTCTCATCTTGGTGTTATTTTGTATACCAGGTAGATATGAGCTTGGACATTCACAGGCTCCCATGATGCAGTAGATGGAAATAAAACCCATAGTCAGCTCAGGATGACAAGAAGTCTACTATAAAACAGCCCCAATCACATTCATGATAAGATGAAAAAGAAATAAGTTCACACTTCGGAGACTGTGAGGAAAGTTGCCTTTTTCAAACCAAAGTACTAACTGGAAAACAATACTCCTCTGAGAGTTTATGGCTATAGGTCAATGCCCATGTGAGTCTGCAGTCCAAATTCACACCCCTTGTGCTGCTCTTGAAGGTCTCAAGTTGAAGATTTTGTATAAAGAGGTCCCAGGCTGGTGATGGTCCCAGGCACCTGGAAAAAGCAAATGCTAGATATCCCCTCCATGCAGACCTGAGAGCACTCCCAGAATGAATTTTGAAAAATATGAGATCCCAGCCAAAAATATCATATGTGCACGCACACATACACACATGAAATAAGGAACCATGTATGAGAGCCCATTGGATGTACGGGAAATAAATAGACCAAAGACATAAGATATGGATTTTATGAAGAAGACAAAGCATGAATCTAAGTTCCAAAAGTAAAGAGAATCGAGCAGAGCCAATAGGAAAACAAGAGAGAGATCACGCAGAGGTACTTAAGAAGCCAGTGGCTATGAATTTATCTGTTACGATGAAGGGCATACGTCCACAGGTTCAACTTGTCTAACAAATCCCAAGCACATTGAAAAGGACTATTGTATTTGTATTAGTCAGGGTTCCCCAGAGAAAGAGAACTAGGAAATTATTAATAGAATTGTTCACACATATAGAGAGAAGGAGGTTTATTATAAGGAACTGACTAATGTGATCATGAGAGTTGACAAACCCCGAGATCCAACAATGATTCGGTGAGCTGGAGACCCAGGAGAATTAAATGGTATAGTTCTCATCCAAAGGCCAGGAGACTCAAGATCCAAGAAATGTCCTAATTGGAAGGTGATCAGGCAGTAAGAATTCCCCCTTCCTTGGGGGAGGATCATTCTTTTTGTTGAATTCAGGTCTTCCACTGATTAGAGGAAGCCCACCCACATTAGAGAAGATAATCTGCTTTACCCAGTTTATTGATTTAAATGTTAATCTCCTCTGAAAACACCATCACAGAAATACCCACAAATAATGTTTGACCTGATATATGAGCACCCAACCCATGAAATTAACCATCACAAATATCAGGTGTAACATTTCCTCAACTCCTCTAACCAGAGGTTCCTACTATGAGAGATGTGCAGCTGTAGGAGAGAGCATGGTAAGTTCTAGAGCCTGGTACACTAACCCCATCATGAGAGGAAGGTACAGCCTCCACTGATAGAGCAGATCAACTGAGTCCCCACATCTTCACAGTGACAGAGTAGATCAACCGAGTCCCCACTCTTGGACCACACAGACCACTGCTCTTCAATAGCACATCCCTTCTAAACATTGTCACGCTAGAGTAGAGCTTCTAAAACTAAAAAGTGCTTGGAAACCACCTGGAGCTCTTAGCAAGGTGCATTCTGGTTCAGTAGGTCCAGGGTGGGGGCTGAGGTTCAGCATTTCTCATAAAGTCTCAGGAACTGCTGATGCTGCTGGTCCACAGACCACACTTTCAGCAGCAAGGTGATCTCTGGGGACAGAAAAAGTCCACTTTTTCTCTTACTTCCCCTTCCTTTATGACTAAGGCTTCACCTACACCATACCCTCTTCTTCCCAACTCCAGCCCCATGGCTTAGCCTTTTAACAACAAGAATTAGGTGGAGAAATTGCCTTATCCTTATGGAACTGGAAAGCCTGTCAAAATATTATATTCCATTATACCCAGTCAATGTTTGGAAAATGTCTGTTGTTCTTCTCACATCCCCCTATCCCTCAGGTGCAGTCATAAACAGCTTGCATTTGTTTGCTGCTGTTGATCATGTGGCATTTTCCAGATTTAATTAGCACATTTCTCCCAAAATACCACCAGCCTTCAAAGGCAAGGACACCACCACCAGCAGCAGCAATAATAAAATACTGCAGAATGGTTTTGTAACCTGTTAAGTGCACCTTCCTTCACACCTCAACCTGACACCCATCCTTAAAGAAGCAGTGCAGGCTCTACCTGCTATGAAAACTCTTCTCTAGGCTGATGAGGACAGTGCTGATTACATTTTGATGTTTTCCTTATTTATAGATCTTATTTCCCACCATAAACTCCGGGTGATAGAAACTGTGTCTGAGGTACCTATAGGTGTGCGCTGCTCAGAACGTCATCTAGAATGGATGAGCAGATTGACTTGCACTTACAGTGCTCACAGCCACCCTGTCCTCTCTCCATTTTGCTGGTGCGGAACCCAAGGCTGAGAAGATAAGCAACCTGCCCAAGGTCACCCTGGTTGCTGCCAAAACTGACTCTTCCCACTCTGACATGTCAGCACCCCACCCCCAATCACCACCACCAACTGTCTGTATCTCTAAGTCTCCCAAGAAAGGTTTTGCTGAATTTTCTCCTCAAATGAAGCTGTTGGACACATCCTATTCTGTAAGTGGTGACTCGGTCACACACAGAAGTGTCATGATGAATTAAAAGACTAAACAATTTTTGCCTAAAATGTGTGTTTTGTAAGTTTTTTTAAAAATTCAAGTGGATGAAGGATTTGTAAACAGACTTTATGATTAGCATGCCAAGTGACCTGACTCAACTCAATCATTCAAAATTATCAGACTCTGCATATCCAACAACCAAACATAAGAACTGCAGATCCCATCATCCATGACCAAGCTTCTAGGAGATGTCTGATTCAAACAGCAAGTCCCAGGCCAAATTCGAACACACACAGAAATATTCACTAGCAAGTAGGCACAAAAACAGCCATTCCCATCAGCTCAATGATGTAAAAGCTCTCATCTTTCCATGAAATATTAACTCAAAACAGATGTGACAATATTCTAGCACTAGTATTCAGCTACCATGTTTACTGGCATCGAGTTGCTAGAACCCTCTGTTAATACTAGGACACAGAACACATTGCTGTGCCTGGCTTAGACATCACTGCAAAATTTATAATTTGCTAGCATACTGAATTCCTAAACCCTATTCATGCAAAGACATCTTTAAATAGTTCTAGCCAACTCATGTATCATGAACACCACTCAATTCTTCAATGACAGTTTCCCATATTTATTAGGCTCCTTAGGTGTCGCCCTCGACCCGCAAGGATGACAAGAAGCCCCGGTTCAGATGTATCTTCTCTCTCTCTATTTCCGCAATTCTACACACTTATATACGTTTACATGACCAATCAGCAAGCAGGGTGACCAATAAGGGGCCAAGCAATGGGGAGAGCCAATGAGAGTCCTGTTACTATGCTGATTAAATTTGAAACAGCCAATGACTATGTCCTCCTTTAGGCGGGCTTCACCAGAGCCAATGAGAGTCCTGTTACTATGCTGATTAAATTTGAAACAGCCAATGACTATGTCCTCCTTTAGGCGGGCTTCACCAGAACGTTCGTTGTTTACTTGCAGCATATTTTGCTGGCAGTGAGCCAAGCGCCATCTTGTAATGGCGGGGAATTTCCCAGCCGGAGGCAGTCCCCGACACTTAGGGAACCCTCTAGGACTTACCAGAGATTAAGATCATTAAAGCTTTATAGAAACCTCTCAATACTCCTAAAGACTATGTCCAGGTAGGGGGCCCCTACCTGGCTCCTTGAGATCAAGCCCCATGTCAGGCTCCACACTCAGTGTGGAGACTGCTTAAGATTCTCCCTCTCGGCAAGTGCACCCCAATATTTATAGCAATAATGTCCACAACAGCCAAACTATGGAAAGAGCCCAGATGTCCATCAACAGATGAATGGATAAAGAAGATGTGGTATGTATATATATAAATATATTAAAATTTATATATATATATATATAATGGAATACTATGCAGCCATGAAAAATGAAATCTTGCTATTTGCAACAACATGGATGGAACTAGAGGATATTATGCTACGTGAAATAAGTCAATCAGAAAAAGACAATTATCATACTATCTCACCGATATAAGGAATTTGAGAAACAAGACAGAGGATCATAGGGGAAGGGAGGGAAAAACAAAACAAGACGAACCAGAGAGGGAGACAAACCATAAGAGACTCTTAATCTCAGGAAACAAACTGAGAGTTGCTGGAGTGGATGAGGGTAGGAGGGATGGGGTGGCTGCGTGATGGACACTGGAGAGGGTATGTGCTATGGTGATTGTTGTGAATTGTGTAAGACTGATGAATCACAGATCTGTACCCTTAAACAAATAATACATTGTATGTTAATAAAAAAGTAATAACTAAAAAAATTTTTTAAAGATTCTCCCTCTGCCTTTCCCCCCACCACCCCCTGCTTGTACATTCTCTCTCACTCTTTCTTTAAAAAAAGTAAAAAATTTCTAAAAAAGAGTATTTCCAGTTAGGATATTCTAAAGGTTAACTAACAACCCCATATAGGATTTAGAACAAAACATACACACACACACACTCATTCAGATACACACTTCTATCTATGCTAAAATATTTAAAAGTAATACATTTAAAGGTAAACTTTTCAGACAATACAACAGTTGGATAAAATGAAAGAACACAACTGTGACAGATGGATTTCACAAAGACACACAAGAGTATAATGACGGATTCTCGGGGCTACTTCCATAAATATAACCACATTTCTTTAACCTTAGTATGGGTCTTAATTACACCCCAAATCACAGCTTAGTCTCATTTTAAATCCAACAAACTGAAGCCCAGACAAGGGATAGGATTGGCTCAAGGTTGTTGTGAGAACTAACAGCAGAGCCCAAACTAGCATCAATCTTTAGTCTTTCTGCGGCAGCTGTGGAGCTTCTGAAAAAAAAAATTTTCCAAATATAAAAATAATCCACAACTTTTTTTTATAGATTTACCTATCCATTTGAGAGACAGAGAGAGAGAAACAGCTAAGTGAGGGGAGGGGCAGAAGGTGAGAGAGAATCCCCCGCCCAGCAGATTCCCTGCTGAGCACGGAGCCCACATCGGGCAGAACCCAGAACCCCAAGATCATGACTGGAGCCCATATCAAGAGTTGACCACCCAACCAAACGAGCCACCCAGGTGCACCACCCAAAACCTTTTGCAGAAAATGTAGAAGAAAAAATAAAAATATGAAGATTTAATAAAAGGTTATCCCTGAAAGACTCCGCATATAGACACCCCCCCCAGCCATTGATTAACTAACTGCTTCTTGGCTTTTCTGTAATCGCTCGCCCTTCCCCTGTTAGACCCCTCCCCCAGTTAATTGTTTAACCACTCCCTTGCCTTTCTGTAACCACTTGGCTTTTAGGGGGTGATACTGGTCTCCTGTTTCAACAGGATACTTTATGCGCATAGTCACATAGGCAAGGGGGTCGCCTAGGTACGTGGGCCTAGTCACGTAGGCAGGATGTTTCTCTGCTGAGTAATAAGGTCCAACTCCCCCTCCTCACTCCCCCTCCCCACCTTTCTCTTCGCTCGCTGGGGTCCTTCGAAGCCAATCTACAAACACCGAGTATGCCTTACATTCAAACCAGCCAATAAGAACCTTGTAACTATGTTTCTGCTTCTGTACGTATGCTTTTGCTTCCCCAAACCCCATAAAAAGGCCCTGAACAAAGGGCTGGTGCGCGAGTCTTCCTAAGACTTGACCGCCCGCAGGTACCTGTGTCAACTCAATAAACCTCGTGCTGTTTGCATCTGATCAGTGGACTCGGCTTGGTTTTTGGGTCCGGGGGTCTCCTCCTGAGAAGGGGTCCATTCCGGGGTGCTTGGAGCCCCGGGGGATCTTTCATTTGGGGGCTCGTCCGGGATACGAGACCCCCCACCCAAGGACCACCGACCCACTGTCAGGAGGTAAGCTGGCCAGCACTCTATTCGTTGTGTCTGTTCGTTGCGTCTGTGGCTGCGTCTGAACCTGTTACTTGTGAATTTGCGCATGCGTTTGGTTTGGGGTTCGATCGGATCCATTTGTATTTGGCGGGGGCCAGAAGGAGCTGACGGGCTCGGACTTCTCCCTCGCAGCCCTGGAAGACGTTCCAGAGGCGTTTGTAGTCCTCCCGGGCGGGACATTTGAGTCCTTCGGGACATTTGGGCCCCGGTGCAGCGGGGCATTTGGAGCTCAGCCTGTATCAGAGAGATACGTGGCCTTGGTTGGAGAGGGGGAATCCGGACCCCCAGGATCTCCGCTTGAGTTTTTGCTTTCGGTTTTGTACCGAAATCGCGCAGCGTCCTTCTTGTTAACTGTTTTGTGTGTCTTACTTATTGTCCTTGGTGTTTTCTTTGACTCTAAAATGGGGCAAACACTTACCACCCCCTTAAGTCTCACTTTAGGTCACTGGAGAGATTCTGAGTTTCTCCTAATAGATGTGGGGGTTTCTCCCTCACTCACTTCCCATGTTAATGGCTATAACTGGAACCAACGGGTTGGTCTAACTCGAGACAGAGACCATAAGGAATATTCCCAAGCAGCTGCCGAAACTCTCTTTGTTTCGGGGAAGTTTCCCTGTGTTCTCTGGCCCGACTTGGACTGCTTAACACCTCCCCCCTTGCTGATGGGAAAGCATGGCATCTGCTCCTCTGTTGGGGCTTATGAGCTCTAAAACCGGGAATCTTTTCTCTGCCTCCTGGCAGCACTTTGTTTCTTCTGTTTCCCCCTTATCGTATTTCTGTACCAATGTGCGTGCAGCCTGCATGACTAGCCTCTCAATCATGCACCATGGCTCCTTCTCTCTTCACTGTCAAGGAGCAAGAAGAGCAGCCCCTGGACCTAACGCACCCCCACTCCAGATCTTCCCATGCATGTCTCAGGTAAACATTCAAAGTGGAGTGGGCCCAGGTGAAATGTAAATCACTATTGGAACTAAGTTAAGTTTGTTGGTTTAATTAAGATAAGATGTGTCTTTGAAGTTACAGCAGTAAATGTGAAGCTTTTATTCTATCAAAGTTTATTAAAGGTCAAATAAGCTTGTGTTATTTATTAAAATTTGTTAGCAAAGAGATGACTAAACTGATGGTTAATTGTCTGTCTCAAAGTTCTAATGGGTAATTGCTGAAGTAGCTTTCAAAGTCTTTGGTAACCTGAAAGTTTTAAAGTTTTGCTTGGATGACAAACGGAATTGAATTGTGGACATCTATATCTTAACCAAACAGGATAAAAGGCTAAGTCGTTAATTACTGGATGTAGATTTGTGCTTTTGACTTCTTAACTGCAAAGAAACTAAAAGTATTTAAATCTGCTGGTAAACTTGTTTTCCACTTAACTGATTCATAAATTTGCCACCTGAAAAATTCTGTTGTAACAGTTCACAAATGGCTAATAACTAAAGGTGTTTCTAAGAATACAAAGTTCTGCTTAGTGTAACTAAGACTGATGGAAATAAGGGAAACTCTGTATGTAGGAAAGTAGGAGATATGTAAGAAAGATTTAAGGAATGGGAATACATTTTGTTGAAGGTTAGGGAAGGTAATTTTGTCCTCAATAAAATGGTTGTTTGAAAGAAAATGGCTTGGGACAAAACCTGAATGCAAAGGAAAGATGTAAAAGGTTTGTGAAGGGAAATCTTCAGAAAAGGAATTTTAGATATGGTCAGGACAGACTAAAAAGGAAGAAAAACAACCTCCAAGGTGATTTAATACTCTCCTGACCTGCCTCCACATAGATTATACTTCCAAGTAAAGTATAAGGGCCATTTGGCCTTGAGAGATTAAGGAAGCAGCCCAACCTAGAGAGACTGCGAAAACACCCGGTTGCCATCCTCCATTGCCTGTAACCATAGAAATTCACTCTAATCTGTAAAGAGTAAAAAGGGAGATTGATCACCTCCCATTAGCCAGAGATACCCAAAAGGGAGGGTATCCAACCTGTTTGAATCTGAAGAGTGCCTGACTGTGTAAATCTGTCTATACGGCTTCACTGCTTCGGCTACGGAGTCTGAGTGGGCTGCACCCTGAGTCTCGCAGGGCGTCATATGGCAGAACGGTCATCTACTCCACGGAGTAGCCTGGTCTAGGGTTTATTCGGACAGGCCTTAGCTAAAACGCTCCTAAGTTCCTGTGGGGAATGCGAGCAGGACAGCAGGGGAAAGATCCCCCTCCCTTGTCTGCGACATCATTCATGATGGGAGAAAAACCCAGAAAACTCCTATCTTAAGACTGCACACTTAAAAATAAAATTAAAAAGGGAAAAGACACTGGTATAAAAAAAAAAAGCTGATTTTCTTTGTTTAAAAGGACAAAGTTTTCTTAGATTAATTGATCAGATAAGAGAATGTAAATGGTTTTCTCTTTGCCAGCCCAGAAAACCCAGTCTCTATGTTTTGTTTTATCACGTGTTTAACATCCCTAATTATATTTAGGCATGTGCTTTAAAACTTTCTAAGATTTTAGCAATTGTTGACAAGATTTAAACCAATGATAAACCTTGGGTTACATTTGGGAAAATGCTATAATTATTCTAGAGATTCTATACATTTCCTAAAGTTTTAAATGTTTTAAAAGATCATCGCTTGATATTATAATTACAGAAATGTTATGTGTCACAGAAGTAACCTGATTTCCTTGTCAGCTAAATTGTAAACTCTTGTCTCATCAGCTCTAACCATATCCATTCCGAGTTTTGTCATTTGTAATTGTTTTAATTCTCTTGTAAAATGAGTTTTATCTTAAAGGAGATTCATATAAAGGACTTCCAGGACAAATACAGATATTTGATATACTTGAAAATCCTAAAACTGAAATGGGTAAAAATTTCCAAAACTAACTAAAGGTGCATTCACCAGATTTAATAACATGGGACTAAATGGACTACAAGATTATAGTGTTATGTCTCTTAATGTTTTGTCTTGTTTTAGACATTGCAGCTTCTCTAATGTTTGCTCTTCCAGACTTGGGATACTTTTTCTTAAGTTATCTATAACTCACAGAGATGTAAAAGTGCTCAAGGCATTCAACTTTTCTCTCTATCTGAACCCTCTGAAACCAAAAGGTCTCAGTTAAGTATTCTTTCTTCCATGGCAATCAGTCATTTGCATAAGTTCAATAAGAATCTGTTCTCCTTGTAACAGGAAAGAATTGGAAACTGTTTTTTTTACCAAGGCTTTGACTGGGATGTCATATTTGAAAAGTTTCAGATATGACCAGACAGCTTTAAGGAACTAAGGTTGACTTTATGAAACCTGGATCCATAAAGCCCCTTGGGACTGTTGGCCTGATACCTTGCTTACAGAGTTCCCAGCAGCCTCACCAGGTGAGTAAAGAATGTCACTCCTTGGTAGGTGCAGAATCTCATGAAGAGGCATATGCCCAAATCGACAGGTATTGCAGGCATGCCTGATGGCAAGTACGTGGCTTGGCTTCTGGCCTGGAGAGGCTACTAGAAGTTCAACCTAGAGATTCCTTATAAGAAGTTCCAGCAAAGCAGATTCTAAAAGATCTATATGATCACACTCAACTGTTCTTGCTGAGCTTATGTAAATAATTAGGCCAAGTTTGTTGAAACTGGACTTGTTTCACAAGTGAATTAGTCCTGATTTGGCTATCTCTGGAAATGAGGGTTATTTTAGAGAGAAATTCTGTTTTAGTAACACACCTTTATGGATGTTAAGTTCTAGATTTAATTGTCTTTAAATGTTTGTTTACCTAAGCTAAACAATTTGAGGTAAACTTCAGAGAAGTTGTACAATAGCTCCTTTAGTCGATCTTATTTTGTGGGGATATTAGCAGACCCCACGGCACATGATTAAACAACTGGAAAATGGGATCGATTCCCCTATAATTGTATAACTTAACTAACACCTTGTTTGTGGCTGGGATAATGAAATTGCCTAAAGGCCAGCCTATTGCACTCCATAGGATTAACTATGGACTTATAGAGATAATGGATGACCCCACTTTCTTTATGATTAGATCGGATGATGCATGGGGAACTCCCCTTATCTCTTGACAAGTTTTCTCACTTGCCAGTGATCCTCTGTAATCAGGATATTGTTAAGGCTGGACCACTCAAAGGTCTTCTTATTGGTTTCATCCCTTAGTCATATTTATCCTAGAGGCCACCTCTGTTGAGGTGCAATTGCAAACAGATGCTTTAGCGAAACCTAAAACAGCCCCTAACTAATGAGTTCACATCAGGTCCAGATTTGTCTTAGAAGCCAAAGGCCACTAATAGATGATGGAGGCCGGCTTATTAAATACTGGGCTATACTTACAGATATGCCAGAAATAATACTTAAAACTTGTCAAAGTTTAAACCTAGTTACCTGTATGCCTGAACCTGACCACTGTTCTTCTTTCTCTATAGAGCAAAACTGTTCAGAGGTTATTGATCTTGCTTACTCTATTTGGCCAGATTTAAGATGCCCCTGTTAAAAATAGGAATGACACTTGGTTTTCTGATAACAGTAGTTTTCATAAAAAGAATAAGAAAAGCTAGGTATACTGTAGTGCTCACTAGCACTTTCCAATTGCCAAAGCCTAAGAATTAATATTTATACTGACTCCAAATATGCCTTCCTGGTACTACATGCCCATGGAGCTATTTGGAAGGAAAGGGGATTGCTATCAAGCCATAACTCCCCAATCAAATATGGGCCTAAGTTACAAAACCCTCCTTAACTTACTAAGGATGGTGTATATCAAATCTGGGATGCATATCTGTGGCTTACACCCACGATTGAACGGCTCAGTCAGAAGGCAGTTTTATGCTGGGAACAAAGAAATCATACGAGTGATACTTGGGCAAAGAACGCACGATATCTAGGATGGCTATCACTAGAAATGTGTTCCCAAGTAACAGTACTCCAGGCTACTGACTGGTTTGCTACTGACTGGGCAAGGCGACCTGGCATTAGATGGCCAGCTCCAAATGGAACCCAGTGGATATGTGAAACAAACCTGTGGCCCTGGCTTCCTCCAGGGTGGATAGGTCGCTGTACCTTAGGATTTGCCTGGATTCATGGGCGCATTACTAAAACCATTACAACTCCAGCTAATCTCCCCAACTTAAAACAAAGATGGATGCGATCTATTTTTTAAATGGTATAATCACTTAGCATCCATTTTTGTTCCATCTTTGGGACTAGAGGATGTCATGTGGCATATGTGCAATTATCAAGACAGAATGTTGTGTGTACATCCCAGACTATCACAAAAATGTCACAGGATTAATAAAGAATATAAATGCCCAGATTAAGGCTCTACAAGATCCCTCTCTCTCTTTTAGTGATTGGTTAAGTTCCTGGCTTGGAGGAGGGCTATGGCCAACTCTCCTTTCCGGGCTTCTCATTCTTATCGCCTTATTAACCTTAACATGTTGCTTTGTTCGCTATTTCTCTACTTGATGCCGAGACTCCATCGCTGCAATGACTTCACCATGACAGATGATCCTTACCATGCGCAAAGATACTTTTTCACTGTCAGCACTGGATTCAGCTGCCTCCGCCTTTCGTAACTCCCCTATACATTCCTCCACTGATCAATGTTGACCTGAGTAGGTAGGGACAGCTCTACGCCCCTATTCAGCAGGAAGAAGTTACAGAAGATAAGACCTTCCACCTTCAACCACCTTAAAGATTTAAGGGTCAAAATTGTTCAGGAGGCTGGCTGAAGAGGGAGCAGGGGCTGGCGCCTTGCACCCCCCTCTCCACCCCTCCCCTTGATAATATGTATGACATTTCACAGGCACCCCTGACTGCCCTGAAAAAAAGAACAAATGTTTATATTGCAGAGATCACAGTCTTGTAAGGCAGGAGTCTCCCTTTGTTTGCAAATGTCCTTGAGATTTACAACAAAGAAGTTACCTTATCAATAGCCCAATTTCCAAAGACACATAACTCAGTTCCTCAAGCCCATCTGCAAGCCCTGCAGCTAGTACACCCTAACATCTGCAAGCTAGCAATGGGAACTCCAGCCAATTAGGACGTAGAAAATTACTTTGACCGCCTTCACAACCATCCCCCCGGGGGCAACTCGGGTTAAATCCTTGGGGAAGCTATGGGGACTGAAGTCAACAAAGTATGTTAAGAACACTTATGCCCCGGGTTTCACAGACCCAGAGAGTGGACCTACTGTAGTGGGACATCCCACTTTTATTGTCGCTATTGGGGCTGCAAAACCACTGGTGACACAGCAATATCAGCTAATTCGACAGACCAGATCCCAAACTGACCTGGTACAGGACCAGAGCGAATGGATATAAGATTCTATCCATGATAAAGAAAAAGGGGGGAATGAAAGACTCCGCATATAGACACCCCCCCCAGCCATTGATTAACTAACTGCTTCTTGGCTTTTCTGTAATCGCTCGCCCTTCCCCTGTTAGACCCCTCCCCCAGTTAATTGTTTAACCACTCCCTTGCCTTTCTGTAACCACTTGGCTTTTAGGGGGTGATACTGGTCTCCTGTTTCAACAGGATACTTTATGCGCATAGTCACATAGGCAAGGGGGTCGCCTAGGTACGTGGGCCTAGTCACGTAGGCAGGATGTTTCTCTGCTGAGTAATAAGGTCCAACTCCCCCTCCTCACTCCCCCTCCCCACCTTTCTCTTCGCTCGCTGGGGTCCTTCGAAGCCAATCTACAAACACCGAGTATGCCTTACATTCAAACCAGCCAATAAGAACCTTGTAACTATGTTTCTGCTTCTGTACGTATGCTTTTGCTTCCCCAAACCCCATAAAAAGGCCCTGAACAAAGGGCTGGTGCGCGAGTCTTCCTAAGACTTGACCGCCCGCAGGTACCTGTGTCAACTCAATAAACCTCGTGCTGTTTGCATCTGATCAGTGGACTCGGCTTGGTTTTTGGGTCCGGGGGTCTCCTCCTGAGAAGGGGTCCATTCCGGGGTGCTTGGAGCCCCGGGGGATCTTTCATCCCTAATTCCTAA
Source organism: Neogale vison (assembly GCF_020171115.1). Taxonomy (NCBI): domain Eukaryota; kingdom Metazoa; phylum Chordata; class Mammalia; order Carnivora; family Mustelidae; genus Neogale; species Neogale vison. Next base: position 142,901,698 of record NC_058102.1, read on the forward strand.
ACTCAGATCTAGCCACCGTCTGTGCATCTCCTTATAGACATTAACACAATATACACCCATACCTGGTCATTTTAATATACACGATACCTTCTGGTTTTGTGGACTGCTTTTATTTGGTTTGCTTTTATATGGGAAACAATTCCCCATGACATATAATAACCTTCAAAAATGATTTGTGTAATGATTGCATGACAGTTCGTCCTTTATTTATCCATTCCTCTATTGGTGGACACGAATGTTATCTCGAAGGGTTTGTTATAATCACTCTAAGATGAACATTCTGCTCCTAGAATGTAAGCATTTTGAAGGGAGGGAGTTCGGATCACAGTACCCTCAGCCCCCAGAGTGACCAGCACATAGTAGAAGCTCAGTATGGATGGATGGATGGACAGACAGATGGACAGATGGATGGGCAGATTTAGATGGATGAATAGATATGGATGGATGATTGAAATGGTTGGATTTGCATGCGTCTCTGATAACTTCTCAAAACGTTTAGTTTGAGCACTAACAGATATTCTGGTTAAGTAGCCACGTAAAAAAATAGGGCATCAATTTATTTGAAAAGATCTACTGTCCCATATATTAAAAACCTATTCATTCTTCAACTGACATTTAAATGAGATTATTTATTTACCCGAAATTCAAATTTAACTTGGCATGCCATAGTTAGATTTGCGAATGATAAACCCAATTCTTGATGTACTACCTTCCTAGCACAGGCTGTCCAGAACACCCACACTGATCTCTGAAAACTTAGACCTCTTAAGGAGTCTGAACCCACTGGCCTGTGGCAACCCAACAGTGAATGCTATCAACAGCCATGATCTTTTTGATGGCTGACCTTCTTCAGGAGTCAAGACAAATGAGAAAAACAATAGCAAAGAGAACACCCCACAGTGGTGATGAACCCCGCCACAGCAGGATCTTTTCAAACACAAATGAAAGCACAGGAGTGTCTTCCCCGCAGGGCTTTCTCCTCTTTGCCCACCTCTCCTCTCCTGCCTCTGATGTGAGTCACTCCTGTGCCTCCCGACTGCTCCCGTCCTGGCCTGCAAGGAACTGCATGGTCTGCCCCCTGCCTAGATAGGCGTGTTCAACCCTGTGCCTCTCCCTCCCCTCACGCTGTGCACCACAGACTCCCTGGCCTCTTTCGTCCCTCCCATCTGCTGGGCTCCTTCCTGCTGCAAGGTCTTCACACACACGCTCCTGCTTCTGCCTGGAAAGCCCTCCCTTTCTCCCGTTATTTAGTTCAGCTTACTCATTCTACATCTACGCGCTCTACATCTCACTTCCTCCAGAAGCTGTCCCTCACTCCTTTTGCTGACAAGGTCACGTTCCTTTGGTCTAAGATGTTAAAAGCCCTGAATACTCTTCCTTTCCTGTATTTATGGTCGTTGACATTTTGATTTTGTTTTTGTTGAATATGTATACCCACAAGAATCCAATTTCTAGGAGGGCTTGAACAGCATGTCCCTTTTTGTAATCAGTCTGTTTCCAGGACCTAGCAGAGGTTCTGCCAAAATGAAAACAACTGGACACTCAAATATCTGTTGAGCAGGGAAGAGAAGCCGGCAAGTTTGCTACCATCTTCCCCCTTCCCATCGCAGAGAAGTAGCCACTCCTGACTTGAAAGATGACTCATTCCAGGTGGGCAAAGGAAGGAGATCAAAACCCAACTCCTTTTTTGACTAAACATCTACAGAACTATATATAATCCCCATGTTACACACATGACATATGACCACAAACAATTACAATGTGTGGTACAATGTGATATTTTCAGAGGCACACAGGGGTATAATTTAGGAAATGAAGGCAAATATGGAGGGAAAATTAAGATCTCTGTCCTATCATTCAAGCTAACTTTTCTTCCAGCTAAAAATTCCCAAATTTACAGGTCCAAGGGGATTTTTACTCCTCCACAGGCTTCCAGAGCACAATTTTATCCTTTTATATATCCCATTTATTCTTAGCTTATCCCCTACATGGGATCCTCTATCAGATCTGGGTCTCTTTCCTCCTCAGTCTAAAATTATTAGAGAGATGTTCAAACATATGCAAAAGTAAAAGACCAACAGTACTCATCATGCAGCTAAAACAAATATCAATATATGGCCACTTCTGTTTCATTTTATAACCCACCCACTTTATTATTTTGAAGCAATTATTTTATTTTATTTTATTTATATTTTTTATTATTTTACTTATTATTTTGAAGCAAATCCCAAATATCTAATTATTTCATCTATCAATATTTCAGTACATATCGATATTTCAGTATGTATTCAGTATGTATCGATATTTCGGTATGAAAGTTAAAGACTTCCACAAATGTCATAAATTTTTACCAATAACTGGATTGTTCAAATTAAGATCCAAATAAGAGCTACACATCAGTTCGATTGTTGTGTCTCTTAAATCCCTAATCTATAGGTTCATTCTCCCTATTCCCCTTGCATTTTATGTATTGAAGTAACAGGGTTACTTGCTCTATAGAGTTTCCCAAACCCTAGAGTTTATGAATTACATCCCCCATGGTGTCGTTCACCATGTTCCCCTGCCCTCTGCAGTTTCTTTCAGTAAACGGGCAGACCTAAAAGCAGAATAAATGCTTGATCTTTTCTCCTTTATCTGGCTAGTTTTCAGAATAATCACAGGTGACACACTTCTCCAGAAGAAACAAATGAATTGCTTGTTGTTTTGAAGATCACTATGAATTCATGGATTCATACCTACTTGTGTCTTTTAATCCCTTGTAGTCATAGTTTATGGAGCTCAGACGGTGCTGTCTTCGGCCAACGGCATCTTCTGTGCCCTCCCTTTTGATCTGACCCCAGTCTTCTCTAACGGTTTCCATGCTGATTTGCTAAGATGCTCTTGGCTCCTCTTCTACAGTTCCCGACCCAAATCTGGATCAGCTCTTTCTCCAAGGATGTTCGGTCACTTGTACACTGTAATTCACCTACAGTTTCAGTTTTCCCATTCAGTGATCAGAAAAATTCCTATTAAAGTGTTCAGAATAAAAACAGCTGAAAAGTTATTTTGAGCTAAGGCAACTGAATTCCTGAAATGTCTTGTCTAAACACTGAACCTCCTAAAAGAAGGCATAGACCTCCTGGCATAAACTTCCTCCTTGAGAACAACTGTAACCTTCCTTAGAGACAATTCAGCGCCATGCTCAGACACTGTCACAAAATTGTCTTATTTCCCTTCCACTTCCTATGGGACCATTTGTCCTTCCAAAGAGAAAGAAAACCATTTTATGTTTAAATGTTTAAACTGTTTTCCCATCCCCTTCACCTAATGAGATAGTATACAAGTCCCAAATTTGAGCTGCCCTTTGAGCCACCTGTCTTTATAAACTCCTATATGTACAAGTATGATTAAAGTCTGTCCTTTCTCTTGCTAAACTGTCAGTCTGAATTTAATTTGCAGGCCTCCAAACAAGCACCTAAGAGTGGAGAAGAAAAACTTTTCCTCTTCAGCACTATTTTGACTTTCCTCCTGTTCTAAGATGTACCTACTCAACAGGTGACTGGACAATGACCTCTCCACATCCCCTAAACACATCTCAAATTCAACTGTTCAGCTACGACCCCATCCCCTTTCCCTCACACCTACCCTTTATGAGGGCCTATTTCGGTACTTGGTTATCTGGGTTTGGAGTCAGAGCAGAGCAGGACTCTGTTAGAAACCTAGATTCCGCCCACACCCTCATGAAGCAGCCCTCTGCGGCCGTTCTGGCGGGACCGGACGTCTAACGGTACACCTGATGCTGGCCTTTGCAACATGCAGGAGGCTCTGCAACATGTCGAAGACTCCGGCCTGCCATGTCCCTCACTCTGTAGGAGGGACTTTGAGGAAGGCTGGCTGCCTGAGCAGGCCAGTGTAGAAGATGGACAGACCAGCTCTTACCGCATGAAGCTGTGTCTGATCTTACTTTGACCCCATGCTGGCAAAAGGAGGCGGAGGTCTAAACGCTGGGTCAGCTCTCCAGAGCCCCTCCGAAGCAGCTGGTGTAGAAAGGGGGAAACACTGGAAGGTACAGGGCTTTCCAGGTGGGCTTCCCACGGACGCCGTGGGAACGGAGGTGACCTGGGGGCGGGAAGGGGCTACAGGAAGAGGCCCGAAGCTACGGGCAACAGAGCAGAAGGACAGCAACAGCTCTGACTGGACAGACAAAGCAAAGGGGTGACCGAAGGCCAGGCGGAGGGGTTCCGGGAACAGACTGGACACAGTGCCAACCAGACCTCGGGGCACTGGGGCTGCAGTGAACGTAGACTTGTCCCAGTCTTGACTGAGTCTGGGACAAAGTAGGCTCACAAGGGGACATTCCCTCATGGCCAAGCCAAAGCCGCTGCCTCAGCACCTCCCCTCCCAGACCCGTGGTCCCTGCAGGAGCCAGCTCCTCTGACTCTAGTCCCCTCCTCTGGACCAGAGGGCTTCCTCACTTATCAGTCTCCTCCTGGACCCCTGCCCGCTTCCAGCAGCTCCTTGGCCCCCAGCCCCCTCCCCTGCAGGTCCTCCCCGCTACCGCCAGGCAAGCCCTCCATGTCTTCATTTTGCCCTGCCAAAACATAAAGTGCATGCCCCCCAAACATGTTTATATTTATGCACAAACCGAAAATGCCCCATTGAGCCAAAATTGAGGCATAAGAGAGAAATTAAAAGAGAATCGGAAACATAAACAGATACATGTGACGGGCCTTTCTTCCATTTGCCCCGATTCATGGTCTGACCGACCTCACTGCAAACTCCTGCCACGTTACTGAAGGAGTCTGGGGCTGGATACGCAGCTGATGGCTTGTTTAGACTGGACAGGATGCATGAACCCTGAAAGTGTGTCTTCAAGATCTAAAAAGAGACTGTGTTTTGAGCTGAAGGGGACAGGAAAGGGGCAAATTAAGGAATCTGCCCAAGTCCACGCCTTTGACAGCAGAGACAGCAGATAAATAAATCCAGTTCCCGGTCCCACTGCCACTAAATTCCGTCGGTTTAATACACTCTTTGCCCGCAGCCTGAACTACATCTTTCTGGCTGGACTTAAGCTTCTTACCTGGTCCTGGAACAAAACAAAACATACAAGTGGTGGACACATAGTCACCGAGCGCGGCTTAGGAAGGGGGTCTTCAAATCAAACACGGGTATTAGAAGTACAAAAGCAAAGAACAGAGGTACTTCTCCTCCTGACGGGAACCCTGCAGCCTGGCCGTGGACCCACAGAGCACAGCTGTTAAAAGGCAAAGATGGTTCTTGCAAGATCAAAACCAATGGAGGTGAGTTCATGTCCGACCCTAAAATAAATTCGTAGGCATCCTGTAAGACTTAGACTCGCTTTTCCTGTTTTCCCACTGAAGCAAATGAGTCTAAAAATAATAATAATAATAGCATTCCAAATGACCTAAGGTTAGGAAAATTGGCCTGCAACTGTTTTTGAATTGTCACCCCTGATTTCGTTCTCGACGGAGTACGGCTCATCAGAGAGGATATTGGCGTGGGGACTGACAGCTTCAACGTCAAAACAGGATGTGCCCCCACCAAGGCTCCTGCTTTGCCGCAATCTACCGGAATTAATTGGTCTTGGGGTTTTTTTTGGTGGTGGTGGTGACGGTGGTTTTCTTCTCTTTCTTTCTTTTTTACTTAAGAGCCTCAGATGGGCAGACATGGAAACAGCTTCTCATTTGCATAGAGCCTGGCCCCGCAAGGGTGAGCTGAGGACACGCCGAGTTGCCTTCTTGGCAAAGGCAGGAAGTCAGCTGCAATAAGCTACCACTTTTCAACCCTGGGTGGCTTTTCCTTTTCTCTTTCTCTGCCATTCATTTTGGAAGAAAACATACATTTAATTTCCAACAGAGCACAAGAACTTGGAAGGGGAGGGGAAAACGGTGGCCAAATGCTCCAGGCTGGCCCAGTAACTCCTGTCCCCACATTTTCCTTACTTAATTAAAGGTGCCACGCCAGCAAACTGAAAGGGGCTCGTGGTCCCCGGCCATGCCAGAGGATGGCTGCTGGTGACTCACATGGCAGTGTCCCGAGCGCCCCTGGCCACATGGTGGGGAGCTGATACCAAGGGGCACAGCACCCTCTCCAGCCACCTGGGCAAGCACAGACCTGAGCTTATCATTCCCCCCAAGAGAAGCCCCAGTTCAATGAACACGTCTGCACGAATGGGGGAGAGACTGTAGCAGAACAAGCCGACACGGAGCGCAACGGCTGCATCATTTCAAAGCAAACTGCTCCCTTCTTGCCCATTTCCCGATGCATTTCAATTCGCCCCGATGCTGTTCGCTTGATTTGCATCTCGTTCTCCGATAACTGCTTTCCGGTACTTGAGCTCCATCTAGGATGTGCCCATGGACACAAAGGAGCAACCTTGCTCTGACATCGTGGCCAAAATGCAGGCAGGCACATTCCAAAGGAAACTATATATGAGATACTGTTTTTCTATCCCACGTAAAGACACTGATTAGGCGAGCAGCGGAAACCAGCTCACACCACCCTCCCTGTCCTGGGCCTGACAAATGCCTTTGGGAGTTTGTAGCACTGCCTGGCTTCTAAGGTCCCTTCCAGAGACGGCAAGTTATGCGGACGGGAATGCTCAGCTATTCGGCACCGGGCAACCCGCAATCCTCCGGCCCTGTGGACAGATGCAGAGCCTCTGCATCCAGCCTCAAGGCCATCTCCAAGGACACGTGTTCTTAACATTCCTGGACTCTCAACCCCTGATCATACAAGGAAGTGTCTCCAGATTGAAAGGAAACTGTATTTCTGTGGGTAGCATCTGGTCACGATTCACGTCCCGTCTGTCAGGTAAAACAATGAATTCTGCCCCGACAGAAGCAGCATAATAAAGTGTGTATGTTGGTTTGTTACAAGGAACAAAAAAAAAACAGTAGGAAACTAAATGCGGTAATAAGGTACAGGTAATATTCACACTTGCACATAAATTTCACTTTCATGAGTGTTTCACCAGTTTTATAATGATCCTGAATTAGCTCGGTCCCCTGTCAGAGGGCAACAAACCTAATAAACTAATAAAGAATGCATTTCCAGACCTTTAGAGAACTCCAAATTATTATTATTTTTTAAAGATTTTATTTATTTATTTAAGACTGAGAGAGACAGAGCATAAGGCAGGGGAAGGTCAGAGGGAGAAGCAGACTCCCTGCTAAGCAGGGAGCCCCATGTGGGGCTGGATTCAAGGACCCTGCGATCATAATCTGAGCCAAAGGCAGATGCTTAAACGGCTGAGCCTCCCACGCTCCCCAGAGAACTCCCAATTATTGAACTGAATGTTTCTACAGGTTCCTGGCATTCTGGAGTCATGTGCTCACCAAGTCACAGTTCTAGAAATATCCTCATCCCACAAGTTGTCTTTTCAACTTGCATTAATATTTTCTTTCATACCAAATTACTAGAAATCCATATTTCTAACAAGAAAGGGGTGTTTTGTCACCTGAAAAGCTTTACAGGGCTTGCTAGTCCCCACACCCCTCACAGACTGTGTGATCCCACATATCAGTCGGACAGAGCATGTCCCATCTCACGAAGTGGGTAAAACTACACCTTTACTTGGGTAAATGGGAAGGGGAGGTGAACCATGAGAGACTATGGACTCTGAAAAACAATCTGAGGGGTTTGAAGTGGCGGGGGGGTGGGAGGTTGGGGTACCAGGTGGTGGGTATTATAGAGGGCACGGCTTGCATGGAGCACTGGGTGTGGTGCAAAAATAATGAATACTGTTTTTCTGAAAATAAATAAATTGGAAAAAAAACTACACCTTTACAAAATTAAAATAACTATGTATTAGGGACTGTTGGGGCTGGTTTGGAGATCAACACCGAAAGACTATGTCCTTTGAAGGGCCAAAAGAGTACATGCTAAGCTATGAAATAGAACAAATTTTAAATTCAGATATCTAGCAAAAAAAAAAAATAAATGACATTTAAGACCAGGATTTGCCTGACTTTCTTCTCCGTGGCTGTATCTGAGGAGGGCATGATATGAAAGGAGCACATATTTGAATTGATGGACTAAGTCATAACCTAGCAGGGCTCTTCCCTGTTGGCCAGGCAGATTGGCATTCCGCCAGTCTTTGCTGTTAAAATGATTCTCTCTTATCCAACTCATCTGATGACTTTAAAAAAAAAAAAAAAATATATATATATATATATATATATGTAGGTATATATTTGAGGAATGGGGAGCATAGTAGGGAGGGAAGAGGGGCAGAGGGAGAGAGAGAGAGAGAATCTCAGGCAGATCCTCCCTCACTGAGCACAGAGGCCAACACAGGCTCAATCACATGACCTCAAGATCCTGACCTGAACCGAAATTAAAAGTTAGATGCTTCACTGACTGAGCCACCCAGATGCTCCACCTGAGGACTTTTAATATCACACCTTTTTACTGGGCTTCTTAAGGAAGATTTTGGAGCGCAGGGTAAACAAGGATAGGCTGTGCGCAGCGTCCGGTATCCCAGACCATCAAACGATCTGCCGAGGCCTATGGGGGCAAATTCAGCTAGAAAAGCGGTGCAGGCGGTAGAGCTGAGAACCAGACACGTCCCAAACATTCTGCCTTTCAGCTCTTGAACCTTAAGCAAATTACCTCTTTTAATATTTTAAACTTCATTTCCTAACGTACCTCACGGGGTTCTTACGGGTACTGTGTGTGTATAACGTGTTTAGCAGAGTGCCTCAAATGCTTGATAGGTCGGTAGAAAGATATTCACATATTTTAGAGGAAAATGGGAGTTTTTTTCTCAGAAACTCTTCCCGGGACAAATGATCCAACTACCCCAAAAATAAAAGAAGTGGTCCTCGAGGTGTTAGACTGTGAAGTGTTACTACCTTCAGGCCCAACCCCAAATCTCTATTTCTTTTTAGGAATTCCACTCATACATTTCCGTCATGATTCTTGATCTTATCCTCCCCTGTCCACAATTCAGCTCTGTTTGGGGAAATAGCCCTCAAAGGAGGGAGCAGGAGGGCCTAAATGATAGTCTTCTCTGCCGGCCAACCTCCCGGCCGGATCACACATGCGCAGCTAACCCGACACAGTCACTATCTGGGAAGAAGGCATTATTTTCCTAATTCGTGGGGGCTGTGGTAGAGAGCAATTAGATCACTTTTGCACAGAGCTGTTGGTTCCTTAAAACGAAAAATATTTATTTGACAGAGAAAGAGCAAAAGCAGGGGGAGGAACAGAAAGAGAGGAAGAAGCAGACGCCACCCTGAGCTGAGAACCTGATGTGGGACTCCATCCCAGGCCCCCAGGATCATGACCTGAACTGCAGACAGATGCTTAACCATCTGAGCCGCCCAGGCACTCAGAGAAGAAGAGGAACCATTAGAGACTCTTTAACTATAAGAAACAAGCTGAGGGGGGCGCCTGGGTGGCTCAGCAGGTTAAAGCCTCTGCCTTCGGCTCGGGTCATGGTCCTAGGGTCCTGGGATCGAGCCCCACATCAGGCTCTCTGCTCAGTGGGGAGCCTGCTTCCCTCTCTCTCTCTGCCTACTTGTGATCTTTCTCTGCCAAATAAATAAATAAAATCTTTAAAAAAAAAAAAAAAGAAAGAAAAGAAACAAGCTGAGGGTTGCTGGAGGGAAGGTATGGGGTGGAGAGGTTTGGGGTAAGTGGGTGATGAGCCTTAAGGGGGGCGCTTGGGAACCAGCACTGGATAATTATACACAACTAATGAATCCCTAAGCTTTATCTCTGAAACTAATAGTCTATTATATGTTAATTAATTGATTTTAAACAAATTTTTAAAAAGAAAAGAATACAATCACTTTCTGGCCTTCTTATCAACGACCCCTCACAGCACTGTCCGCTGTACTGGTCCACCCTCTCTCCCCTCCCCCGCCCCCAACCCTCCCTTGCGCCTGTCGGTAAACCAAACTCACCGGGGTGCGCTTTCATGGGCATCAGCGATCCCCCCACACACCCCACCCCACGCCACCCCCCCAACCCCCGGGGGATGCTAAATGATCTGGGGCAAATCTGTTGATCTCCTGCCACTTTCCAAGGGTCCTACAGCGACGAATAAGACCACCAGGGGAGCGGGGGCAAAAGAAAGTAGGTGACTTGGTTAAGGTCACTTTCAACGCCCTGATTCTGAGATAAGGACGGATCCGGAATAAGCGGGCAATGGTCTCAGACAGGGTTCCTCCCCCAGAACTCTTAGGGGTTGGGTCTCCAGGCGCCGGCATCCCTGCTCACCGCCACTTCTCTCTCCTTCCTCCTCGGGGCTGCGGGGCCTTCTAGCTCCCCGGGGGCAGCTTCGAGCAAACTTCCCTTCCCAACCCTGACTTCGGATTCGGCCAAGCTCTGCTCGACCCGAGAGGGGCATCCGCGGGAACCTCTCCAACTTCTCGCCACTCGCACGGGGACAAACGCACGGGGCGGGAACCGGGGCAAGGAAAAGCAGAAAGACGGTCTTAGAGCTCGCTCTCAGCCTGGCATTTCTACCGCTGAATTTTAACCCAAACAGACTTCTGGTAGCAATTCCCTTTCCGTAGACCGACCTCGGAGCACGGCGTGCCCTTCCTGCCTGCTTTATCGTTAGCAAGCAAAGACCAGTACGAGCCTGCATGAGCCTGCATGAGCCGCCCCCGCTCAGAAGGCCCCTGCCCCGAGAGCGGGTGAGAGGGGCAGAGCGAGCGAGAGCACACACCGGCCGGGCCGCAGGGAGACCCCCCAACCCGGGGCTCCTCCCCGCCAGCGCCTGGGGCGCCCACAGCCCTGCCAGGCTGCCACGTGCGCTCCACGTGTGCACGGTGCGTTCGCCCTACCTGGGGCTGCGGTCACGTCCCCCGAGCCCTCTCCGCGGAGGCAGAGTCCCATCATGAGACAAGCACCCCGGCCCCGACCCACCTCCTGCTCGCTCCGGCCTCCGGGTGAATCCGCGCCGCGCGAAGACCAGCGTCTCGCCAGGCAACGAGCGCGCACGCATGTCCGCGGGGCAGCTCGTGCGCGAACGCAGGTGCACAGGCTTTGCTCTGCCCGCGGGCCCCGGGCATCCGTGCGCTGTTTAGGTCTTCGGCTCAGGATCTTGCCCTCTGGCTCTGAGCCACCGCCCTGCGCAAGCGGAAGGGATGGGGCCAGCATCAGGACAGCCTGCTTCCTCCCCGCTTCTGCACCCAGGAGGCCCCCAGGATGCGGTACCCCAGCATCGGACACCTCCCTCCAACACTGGCCTCCAGCCCCCCCCCCGCCCCCCGCTACCTCCAGAGACCTACACACCGCGGAGTGGACCCACCGCCCGCACCTGTCCGCCGCTCCCCCGCACTCCCAGTCTTCTTTCTCCTGCTCCGTTCTTTTAGACTTGGCGTCCTAGGACTTCTCGGCCCTCCAGCCTGCCCTGGAACCCCAAATACCAAAGCCTGGTCTGAATCCCTGAGTTACCCAGTCGGTCTGTCCTGCCCACACCTGCCGCCGCGTTCCTTCCAGACCCCGCGTCCAGGTCTCCATCACTCACACCTGCAGACGCTCCCTCTTCAGTGCGGACGCCGGCTCGGGTTATTTCTAGCCGCCAGCCCAATCCAGGTTTGTTCGTGGCAAACTCTCCCCAGCTGAAATGCCACTTTTTTTTTTTTTTTTTTTTAGATTTTATTTATTTATTTGACAGAGAGAGATCACAAGTAGGCAGAGAGGCAGGCAGAGAGAGAGGGAGAAGCAGGCTCCCTTGCCGAGCAGAGAGCCCAATGCGGGGCTTGATCCCAGGATCCTGAGATCATGACCTGGGCCGAAGGCAGAGGCCTAACCCACTGAGCCACCCAGGCGCCCCTGAAATGCCACTTTTTAGTGGCATTTGCTCCTAGGGAGTTCTTACATACTCAGAAAAATCATGAGTGTTCCCAAAGGAGGTCCTCACTGACAGTCTCTCCTGGGCCCACTGGAGAATGTCCAGGAAATACAAACTTGTAAACTCCAAAATAAGCCTCCGGTAAGAGGGGAAGAGGAGGAGGCATTCCCATTAAATCATGTGCACAGGAAAGGAGCTGACATTTTTATGACCATTATGATAGGACAGCGGCATTACATCTCACTTAAAGATGAGAATGCTCGCGGCCCGTGTTAATTCACTCTCTTGCCTGCTGAGATCAAAGCTTCGGTCGGACTAGCTGAAGGAAAGGCGAGGGGGGACCATCAAACACAAGTAGATTGGAACGGAAAAAGCCTTCTTTCTTTGAGGCAGATTGTGAAGATAGCTAGTCCACACCACTCTCCGCAGCCGCCATGCTTAGCCTCCTCTCTGTTCAGCCTCCTCAAGCAGAGAGGGGCTGCTCGGGCTGGCTTCGGAAGAAATGATACTCGGAGACCCCCTGGGCTCATGCTCCAACCCCTTCTCTCACTGGAGCAGCCAGTGGTCTCCATCTTGCGCTTGGGAGAGTCAGGGTGACTGGCAGGCACTACCAGGCTTCAAGGTCCGCCCTGGGACTTGATTTCCGGGCATATTTTTAATATCTAGACACTGGTAATTCTCATTCAAGTGCTCATGTCTCTGGTTTAAAGAGAAAAACAAGCGGGCTCCCTGGGTCTTAACGTCAACCTGTCAGACCTGGGCTCACAGCGCTAAGACTGCATTTTTCACTCCTTGGTCTGCACTCTTTGTTTACACAGTCTTCTCCGATGCTGCAGTTTGTCCCTTCTGTCACTTCCCAGTTCCTACCCTACTGAGCCCCTGGTCTGTTGCTGGCTGCAGTTGGATCCTTCAGGGACCTATGTGTCACAGTGTATCCAAAACGGAGCATTGGAACCCAACTCCCAACCTCCCTCCACTTCCAGTATGTTCTCTTCCAGGGTTTGCCGTGTCCGTAAGAGGTGTTTTTAGTCTCTCGTTGCTTGTGTAAGAAATACAAGCAATGGGGGGGATGACCACTGTCTCCGACCCCTCCCTTCCTGACATTCACCCCCATCTCCTTCACCACCGCCCCCAGGGGTCCGCACTAGCCCATCACAGTCCACCTCGGAAGTGAGCTGAGAATCCATCCCCTTCTCCCCTCCACCTGCCCAATCCTGCTCTCTTACCGGGGCTACAAAAGAGCCTGTGGGTTGTTCTCTCCATTTTGCTTCCCACCCCCATCTCCCCACACAGCAACTATAGCAAAGTTGTTTGTAGTGTGCTGAAATAGACGCAATATTTACCATTTTAACCATTTTTGAGTGTATAATTCAGTGCCATAAGCACATATGTGCAAACATCACCACCGTCCACCCCCAGCACTTTCTCGTCTTCTGCAGCAGTACCTATTACACTATTCCACACCTATTACACTGTACCTAGTAATCACGCCCATTCTCTCCACCCATCCACCACCCGGGCCGCGATAACCACCGCTCCAACTTCTGTCTGTGAATTTGACGCTTCCAGGTACTCAGAACCATGGCATCTGCAGGATTTGTCCCTTTGTATCTGGCTGACTTCTTTAGCGTAATGTTTCCAAGGTTGATCCGTGTGGGAGCAGGTGTCTGAATTTCCTTCCTTGTTAGGTCTGAACAGTACCCCACTGTGTGTGTGTGTGTGTGATGCCATGTTTTGTTGATCCTCCTTTTGTTTTCCACCTTTAGGCTATTCAGAATCATGGTGCCAAGAGCGTGCGTGGACAAACATCTGTTTTGAGCCCTACTGTCCGTTCTTCAGGGAGGAAGTCCCAGGAGTAGAACTGCGGGATCAAATAGTAATTCTACATTTAAGTTCTTGAAGAACCATAACAAAATTTAAAAAAAACACACATTAGATTATGTCTTTCCTCTCCTTGAAGTCCTTTGACAACTTCCTTTGCACCTGGGTCAGCAAGGAAACATGTCCCAGTTTTGCGTGATCTGCCCTGACCTTTCCCACCTTACCCATTTGCTCGGCCCCTTCTGTGACTTGTTCTAGCCTCCCTGGTCTTCGTCCTGTCACTCAGGGGCACAAAGCCCTTCTCTGCCGCCCACCCTCATGCAGACTGTCCCTGCGCCTGGAATCTCCTTTCCTCTGCTCTTCTGCTCTCCTGCGTTTGAAACATCACGTACTCGGGAAACTCCCAGAGCGAGTCCTAGACCTCCCCACCGTCTAGACCTGATGTTCCCGTGGAACCCCTGACCTAACCGCCTGCTGACTGGTGGAGGGACCCTGAGGTCAGGCGTCCTGACTCTCCCCTCCCCACTCCTATTCATGGCACCCGATCACGTGGTCGAATGAATGGAGACCCCGTTACATTATGGGGTTTTGTGGTTGTAGTCATTTTCCTTGCTGTTTTCTGGAAGCTACCAGGCCATCTGTTATGGACGGAATTTTGTGGCCCCACTGAAATTCACTTGTTGAAGCCCTCATCCTCCCTGGGATGGTATTTGGAGGAGGTGGTCCTTTGGGAGCTGCTTCAATCAAGAGGGCTGAGCCCTGGTCTGATGGGATTAGTGCCCTTAGACGAAGAGACAGCAGAGAGGGTGATCTCTCTCCCTCCCTCCCCCCGCCATCCCTCCTTGCCCCCCTCCCTGCGCTAAGGAAAGGCCATGTGAGGACACAGCCAGAAGCAGCCTTCTACCAAGGAGGAAGAGGGCTCTCACCAGAAACCCGACCATGCCGGCTCCGGATCTCAGACTTCCAGCCTCCCGAACTATGAGAAGGCACTGTCTGTTGCTGGAGCCTCCAGACTACAGCACCAGTCATGGCAACTGGGGCAGACGGAGGCCCCGTCCCCTCAGAGCCAGCCTGTGACAGGTGACCGCTGTGACTCCCGCTTGTTACTACGCCCGCTTCCCTTCCGCACTGCTGCCTTCCCATCTCATGATACCGTGAGCCTTTCTACCACCAACCTGAACTCCTTGGGGTACGAACCACATGGGACATACTTTGTTGATCTCACCTGTCCTTAACCCAACCCAGAGCCATCCCCTCGGCCGGCGAGCTTGTTCAAGTTGGCAGAAACCATTCGGGGGCTTACATATGCCTCCAGAACGTTTGTAGCTTATGAACGCTTCCTCTTTCCAGAAACAGTTTCAACTTGGTTTCTCAAGTGTTAGATAATTGTTAAACATTTAAACTGCTATCGAGCCATATTGCGATTAGAGGAAACCTATGATGCCTCAGGTACGCTAAAGAAGGAGGGATCTACACGAGTACGTTTCTCTCTGTGAGTGTTTTATCAGCATTCAGACTGTGCACGTAAGTTATTTAATGCCTCTACTTGTATGCATGTGAATGTTAATAATGGCAACGCTTTCTTGAGCACTTACATCTTATAAACCCCAGTGTTGGGCTCGGACACTATGCTAAGTGCTTTCCATATGCCTTATAATTTAATCTTCATATAATCCTGGAATGTGGGCATGTCTATGCCAGGTTTACGGAAAGGAGAACGGACTCTCGCAAAGTTGCTGAAGTCCCTAAGTCTATGCAGCTGAAGAATGGTAGTACCAGGATTGGAACTCGGCACGGTCTGATTCCAAATCCTACGCCCTCATATTTTCTGTGAGTTGCTCTCTCTTCACTGAAGTTCCAGCAAAGCTCTGTTCTTCCTTTGATGTATCCTCAGTGCAATGGAGAGCAACCATACCCTTGAGTCAGCCTTATTTCTCAAGCAAGGAAGGCCTTCCTGCGAACGGAAGTCACGGTGTAGGGAAATATCAAGTCACGGAACAGTTGAGACAGAGTTGGTCCTGCTGCAAGAAGAAACAACTCAAAATCCCAAAGACCGATGACAACCAACCATATATTTCCACCTGACAGTGCGCCCACTGCGGGTTAGTTAAAGCTCCGCTCCAAGTCTAGAACCAAAGCCAGGGGCAATCTCTGTCTGAAACGCTGCTTATCTTCAGATGGGAGGCAAGAGCGGACAGGGAAAACCCACAATGATGTTGTTGGCCAAAGACACTTGGCCAAGCCTCATCTCTTGGGGTCGGAATTATAATCCTTGCCCAGAAAGGAGCAGTTACTACTTTTGACAATATTGTAGGCTATCATAAAACTCTTTTTCACTGTGGAAGGAACAGATTATTTCAATCTGGCAAGAATATTTTTGTTCTTTATTCTACAAATCCACAGCACTGTGCTCTTTTTGCCAGAACTCTATGGTAATTACTTTTTTTCTTTTTAATTTAAAAAGGCAACATTTCATCTAAGAATTTAGAATCCAGAGCATACATATTTTAAATAAACACAACCACATGAGTATAATAAAACTAATTTTCCAAAATCCAAATACAGACCCTTTTATATACATGTGTGTATATCAGATTTTCTGAATAATAAGTCACTGGTTCAAAACTTGGAAATATTTTCACCACTAAATTTTGGTCTCGTGTCTTCACTATAACTCTCTAATTGAGTTTTGGAGTTTTGTCTTTTTTTTTTTTCCTCATGGTTCTGGAGGGTTGAAGTCCAGGATGAGGATACCAGTAGACTGTGTCTGGTGAGGGCCACTTTCTGGCTCAACTGGCAGAAGGATAGAGGGAGCTCTCTTGGGTCTCTTTTATGAGGGCGCTAATCCCGTTCATGAGGGTTCCACTTCCATGACCTCATCACCTCCCAAAGGCCCCGCCTCCTCCTAATACCATGATTCCGGGCATTAGCTTTCAACATATGAACCTCGGTGGGGGACACACATATTCGGCGCTAGCACTGTAGGAGATTCACATGTGAGTTGACAGGCGGAGTGAAGCAGATCACTCGTCCTCCCCAGTGCGGGTGGGTTTCATCCAGTCCGCGGCAAGCCTGGCTGCCTTCAGGCTGAGATGTGGATCTTCTCCTGCCTTCCGACTCAGTCAGATCGGAACGACAACATCGGCCCTTGGGGGTCCAGGGCAGCCTTGCCAGCTGCAGAGCTCAAGACTTCTCAGCCTCCGTAACTGACATGAGCCAATTCCTTATCACTTAGATAAATAATATTCTTCATGTCAATAGATAAATATAAATATATTCCCTTATAATTAGTAGGTATATTCCTTATAATTTATATTTATATATGTATGTATATATATACATATATATGTGTATATATAGTATATATATACATTTATTTATTTACTTACTTATCCTATTGGTTCTTCTCTAGAGAACCATGATTAATACAAATGGATCAGAAAATCTTCCTTCTATACAGACGGGAAAACTGGTTTAAGGAAATTGGACTTTTCTTGGGTCATACCACAGGCGAGTTTTCTGGATTCCAGACTCTAAATTCCCAGTTTGGACCAAGCCAGAAGGGGGGCAGAAGGACTAAAATTGGTCAGCACCCTCTTCCAACTCCAAGGCCAGGGTGGCGCAGACCAGTGTGTGCTCTGCTGCTCATGGTTGCTTCCATGAACCTGGCGCCAGGAAATCTCTCAGAGGCCTGCCTTGCCCACACCAAGCACAGGGGAGAGGCTCTGTCTTCTTCCAGTTAGGCTGCGGCGAGCTGGAGGCATTGAGCTTTCAGATGGTTTGGCTCCTAGTTGGGGATTTTCAAGGACAAGGTCACAGATTAGTCGGGTTGGCTCTTCTTGTGCCAGCCAAAATATTCTTAACTATAATTAAGACCAAAATGAAAAGTGCCAAATAAAATGTGCAATGGCCAAGCGTTCCATTCCTTAAAACTGATAACCAGTTTTCAGACCAAGGAATCAGACAAGGTCAACAGAATTAGTTTGTTCAGCTGAAGTGACCCGCACAACTCTTCTCCATGGAGGGTGTCTCATCTAGGCAGAGGCGTATGGTAAATCTCTCCATTCCCCTCAACACAGGGGCTGTACCTGAAGCTACCCTGCAGTTAAATAGGCTTAGCATGGCATACAAATGGCCATCAGGCACATGAAAAGGTGTCCAGCATCACGAGTCACCAGGAAAATGCAAATCAAAACCATTATGGTTGGTCGTTGAAGAATTTACATGTCCACATACACCTTGTAGACCATTTAAATTTGTTTCCGAAAGCATTGTATACAGCAAATGTATATGACTTATTTATGTAAATTTGTCATTAAAAACTATGTAATAAGATATAAGATATGACCTCACTGGTTAGGATGACTCTCGTCAAAAAGACGAGCGAGAACAAGAACTGGTGAGGATGCGGGGGGAGGGAACCTTACGCACAGTCGGTGGGAATGCAAACTGGCACAGTATAGAGGTTCCTCAAAAAACTTTAAGTGAAGCTATCTTATGATCCAGAAATCCCATGTCTGGGTATTCATGCAAAGGAAATGAAATCAGTATCTTGATGAGATATCTGAACTCACAGGTTCACTCAGCATTTTTCACAATAGTCAAGACATGGAAGCCACCAAAGTGTCCATGGACAGAAGAATGGGTGAAGAAAACATAACACACACACACACACACACACACACACACGCACACACACACAGAGAAATATTCTTCAACCATAAAGAAGGAGGATATCCTACCATTTGAACAACACAGATGAATCTGGAGGGCATCTGCTCATTGGAATAAGGCAGACACATGCAAATAAGCTAGACAAATACCGCATGATCTCACTTATACATGAAATCTAAAAATTCAAACTCACAGAAGCAGAAAGTAAGCATGCTGGTGGTTGCCAGGGGCTGAGGAAAGGGGCAAATGGGGGAGGGGTTGGTCAGAGGACATGAAGTTATGCAGAATAGAAAATTCTGGAGATCTAGCCTAGAGCATGGTGACAATAACGGACAATACCTTACTGGATACTGGAAACCTACTGAGAGAGTAGATCTTAACTGTTCTCACCAAAAAAAAACAAAAAACAAAGAAAAAAAGATTAAGATAACTATGTGAGGTGACAGACATATTAATGAGCTTGATTTTGGTAACAATAGATGCATATATCAAAACATCACATGATACACATTAAATATATAAATGTCCATTTGCCGATCATACCTCGATAAGCTGGGTAAGGCAAAACAAACACAGAGAACAAGCTTAGCGTGAGATCCCTGGCTTCAGGATTTACAATCTTGAATGAATAACTCACTGTCCTAGCCCTGGGAGTCCTTCTTGTAACGTCCAATTCATGGAGTCATTACCAAGATCAAATGAGATCCTATGTATCAGCATTTTCAACCTCGACCTTATAGACATTTAGTCCAGATAATCCTGTTTGTGGGGCTGTCCTGTGTCTACAGGATATTTAGCAGCAACCCTGGCCTCTAGCTATTGGAGTCACATTCTCACCAGCTGGGACAACCAAGAATGTCTCCAGACAATGCAAATGTTCCCTTGAGGGATGGAGGGAGGCCACGCCTGGTTGAGAACACCTGCTTGACATGAAGGTCTTTTGTAGAAACATAAAGCATTGCCCAGTGAGTGATTATTATTAATATGCAATGATTTTAAACTAGCCACTTTAAAATCCTGACTGGTTATATTACTGTGTACAGAAAAGCAGTGGCAGCAAAACTGGAAAAGCCACTGAGATTCCCTATTGAAATGTTCAATGGTTACTGTGTAGTAAGCTGAAGTCCTGGTTGTTTTCTATTTCTAATAAAGTTTGAGCATGGGGCAACTGTTGGAAGAGGAAGCCGTCTCATGGTCCCCGAGCATGTGAGCAGCAGGGGAGAGCCCGTGATCAAGCCCATGGAGCTCCCTTGCATCTTTGGCTGTGTAGCCCCCAGACTGTGTCCCCTTCAAGTATCATAGCTTCCTTTGCAAAGTCAGCATCTACCTTAGTCCATTAGGGCTGTTATACCAAAAATACCACAGACTGGGGGATTTAAACAAGAGATGCTTAATTCTCTCAGCTCTGGAGGCTGGATGTCCAAGATGAAGATGTTGGAAGATCCAGGGTCTGGTGAGAGCCCTTGTCCTGGTCTGTAGATGACATTCATCTCACTGTCCCCCAACATGGTGGAGAACAGAGAAAGCAAGCTCTCTGGTGTTGCTTAGTCTAGTGCCATTCCTGATGGCACTTATCCCATCAGGAGGGCTCTTCCCTTAAGGGGAATCCTCCTGCACTGTTAGTGGGAATGCAAACTGGTGTGGCCACTCTGGAAAACAGTATGGAGGGTCCTCAAAAAGTTAAAAATAGAGCTACATTATGATTCAGCAACTGCCCTACTAGGTATTTACCCAAAGGATCCAAGAATACTGATTTGAAGGGGCACATGCATCCTGGTGTTTATAGCAGCATTATCAACATAGCCAAATTATGGAAAGAACCCAAATGTCCATGGACTGAACATGGTTAAAGATGTGGTGTATATGTACAATGAACCATTACTCACCCATCAAAAAGAATGAAATCTTGCTATTTGCAGTGAAGTGGATAAAGCTAGAGAGTATTGTGCTAAGAAAAATTAATCAGTCAAGAAAGACAAATACCATATGATTTCACTCATATGTAGAATTTAAGAAACAAAACAGATGGACATAGGGATAGGGAAATAAACGAGAGAGGGGGAAACCATAAGAGACTCTTAACTATAGGGAACACACCACAGTTGCTGGAGGGGAGGGGAGTGGGGGATGGGCTAGATGAGAGATGGGTACAAGGAGGACACTTGCAATGAGCCCTAGGTGCTATAAGTAAGTGATGAAAAGTTTTACTCCTGAAATTAATATTATACTACATATAAATGAACTAGAATTTAAATAAAAACTTGAAAAGGGAACAAAAAAAATGTCCTCCCTCATGACCCCATCATCTCCCACAGCCCCCACCTCCAAATAGGATCACACTGGGGTTGGGTTTTCAACATATAAATTTGGGGGTAGGGAGACACAAACCTTCAGTCTGTGATAGCATCTGATATACTGCCTGACATATTAAATCATGAATTTACATTGCATGGTTCTCAACCTGGTTGGCATCCTGGAATTCACCTGGACATCTTAAAACATATACTGATCCATGGTCCTGACCCCCAAAGACTCTGGCATGGGGAATGGTCTGGACATTTGAAGTGCCACTGATGATTTTAATATGTGATCAAGGTGAGAATCACCAGCATAGAAAGAACATCACAGAGCTGGTGCCCTTTGCTCTACAGGTGAGGAGAATGCACGAAGGATTCCCATCCAGGCACCTGCTTTGCACTTGTCCAGTGTCCAAGCCATCTGTGGTACATTCCAACCAGTCTCATCCAACCATCTCCCAGGAGACGGTCTCCGGGGCACACTCTTCTCTTCTGCTCTAAAGTCTCCTGAATGCATTTCTGTGTCTTTGGCTAACTCTCAAGAGTCAGAGGCCACTCAGCCTCACATCAAATGTACTTTCTGGAGAAGTTCCAGAACCCTCACATAAAGATTACATAACAGAGAGGAAAGGGAAGCCGATGTGCGGGCAATGAGGGTGAGGGAGGAGGCAGCTCAGCTCAGAGGCTTGGACAAAGGTAGATGATCCAGTAACCCACCAGCGTCTCCATCCCCGTAAACAGCTGTACGTGTGAGTCTTCTGGAGAACAGAGCTGCAGAAGTTTCAATCAATTCAGCAGAAGGGGATTTTGTCTTGGAGAATTTTCTCGTAGCCTCCAGAGCACTCCAGTGATCAGCTTTCCCCTCCGCCTGTGTGCACAGCTCTAACTGTGCTGGGGGGAAAGAAGGATTAGGGAAAGGAAATAGATGGTTTCATCCCCCCCCACACCCTGTCCCCATTTGGTCCTGTTGTGATACAACGTATCAGGATGCACAGCAGGAGGAGGAAGCTGGCAGTGGGGCCCTTGGTCCTAGACCTGCACTTAGCCCGGCATTTTGGGCAGTCAGTACTTCCAGAGTATGCAGACCCAGCACCCAGGCTGGCTTGTGATTTTGAAGGTGCTGGTTTTGTTTGCTTTCCCGGAACGGAGCCCAGATAAAGGCAATTCGCCGTGGCAGTGCCCGTAAAGAAAAGTTGAAAGTGAAACTGAGATTTTGCCAGTTTCCTATATGCTACTTCAGAGACGAGGGGCAACATATTAATGCTCTTAATTTTTTGAAAGCTCTCGGCACATAGAAGTTTACATGCTTTGATAAAATGAATCAAGTTTTTTAAACTTCAGATGATTTCGTTATTATTTAACCTTGGATGGTGACCTGAACAGATACATTCACTTACACTTTTCACATAGGTAGATAGATGTAGGACCTGCTCCACATGCCTCTATCCGAATTAGCGCATTCCAGAAAAAGCTAGAGGTAAAACAGACGTAATTTAATAACACGATGTCAAAGTCATTTTTCAATTTACTTTGGGGAAGGATTTTTTCATCCCTTGGTTTCAGCCAAGTACAAGAAAAGCAGGCGTGTGTGAATGGGTCTGTAAAAGTTTTACCCAGCATGGAGATCTTTGTTTAACCCATTGGCAAGATAGCGATCAGACACCACATTCTTGGTGAAAAGCCTCTTTCACAGAGAGAGTGCATTCAAGAAGAAAATAAAACTTGAATTGCTATTTATAAAGCAGTGTTTGAAAGACAGATGGAAGGAGCAGGTTCCATGGGAAAGGAAAGAGGGAAAGAAAGGGAAACACTGACTTGCCAAAGTAAAGCTGGCCGTGGCTTCGAGTTCTTTCCAAAATGCTCGGAACCTCGGGAAGCAAACAGTCCTCTCCTGGGAGGAGACCCAGGGCAAAATGGCAGTTCGGTAACTGCGAATGCACTTCTCCAAGGCAGAGCCCCACTTGGAAAGCGTCAAAAGAGTTCACAAAAGGCTTTCTCTGCTCTAGCGAATCAACTGCGGAATCAGTAAGAGTACACGGAAACCCCTGGGGTCAAGGGGGGCTTCACATGGTCTCTGAACCTCTGGAGGTTTTGTGAATGAGCTCTAGGGGTCCATGAAAACCCCAAAATGTAGGTAACAGCTGAGTTGAGGCAGAGTGCAGAAGAAGAGGTCGAGGCCAGCCAGATGGGGCGTATTCAGAAGACATTTTCCTATTACAAGCATTGTTCTGAGTGTGCATTTATTCAGTTGGCCACAAGTAACTGTTTGAGACAGCTCATGTTTCTTGATGTTCTAAACTTCCTGAGCAGAACTTGTTCATGGGGCAGGGGCGGTGGTGGAGGGACAGAAATTAGTTCAGGGAAGGGATTACACAGATGTGTTTTTATTTCCATCTTGATGGACCACTGCTGAGTGTGTGCACCTCGGGGTTGGGCCGTATGAAGACACATTTCAAGAAGTCAACGGAAACCTAAATTTTTGCTACTGTTTTAACCCATCGATCTGATCAATGCCTTAGAAGCATTGTACTTACTATGTTCTAATGCTTTATAGTTCGCTTTAAAATGTTTATTTTTCCGATTGAGTTGGTGCGGTGTATTTTTGGTTATGGCAATACTCCCGGCTTTTCCTGGGCTGGTACTCCTCTTTCTGGGATGCCTGCCCCCAAGGTACCCCTTCTAGTCACTATGTTAAACTTACACCATGTTTTCTTCCCTTCTCTGGCAAATGTCAGAACTCTCCCTGGATTTTCCGGAAGGATTTATGATCCTGCAGGTCACAGGGTAACTGGAAAACTTATTTAACAGTTCTAAGAAGAGTGACCTTCCAGTGACCGAGGTTGCTGGTGTCACTCCCTAAAGTGACACTTTCTGTCTCAGTCTCTCTAACACACACACACACCCACACACTTCCATGACTGCTCTCTGCTAAATAGTCATGATGTATGAAAAAGCATGATACATACTATGTGACCTTAACTCCAGAACAATATGGCGGGCAACTAAGAAGGTCAAGGTCAAATGTAAAGTGTTTGTGATTACGGATGATTTCTGTGTTCTTGTGATTATGGATGATTTCTGTTTTCTTTGCTCTTTGTGTTTTACATTTTCAATAATGCACACATTATACACTTTTAAATGTTTTAAAACAATAAGTTCTATTTTTAAAATTAGATGCTAAAGCTTGTATGGATATGTACATGTGCATATTTGTAGAAAGAGGATTTGTTTGTTTGTTTGTTTGTTTGTTTTAAAGATTTTATTTATTTATTTGACAGAGAGAAATCACAAGTAGATGGAGAGGCAGGCAGAGAGAGAGAGAGAGGGAAGCAGGCTCCCTGCTGAGCAGATAGCCCGACATGGGACTCGATCCCAGGACCCTGAGATCATGACCTGAGCCGAAGGCAGCGGCTTAACCCACTGAGCCACCCAGGCGCCCGAAAGAGGATTTGTTTTGATAGACTCCAAGAAGCTGTAAACTCCCAAAATTAAGGGCAACTGTGCCTTCACAATGTTGCCCCCCCCTTTCTTTTTTGTGGCAAAATACATATAACATAAAATTTGCCATGTTGACCATTTTGAAGTGCATAATTGAGAGGCACTAAGTACACTCTGTGGGGCGGCCATCCCCACCACCCATCTCTAGAACTTTTTCATTTTCCTTCACGAAACTGTGCCCATTCAACCCTAAAGCCCCCGCGCCACCCTCAGCCCAGCCCCTACGCTACTTCCTGTCCTCACATGTGACTGGGTGTCTAATGGAAGTAGAATCCTGCATTTGTCCATCTGTGGGCTTGCTGGCCTCGGTAGGGTGTGCTCTAGGCTCAGCCATGCTGGACCAGCTGTCAGAGCTCCATGCTGAACAATATCCCATTGTACGAGTGGACCACATTGTGTTTATCCATTCTTCTGTGGACGGATACTTCAGTTGTTTTGGCCTTTTAGCTATTGTGAACAATGCTGCTATGAACTTGGGTGTGCAAACAATCCATTTGAATCTCAGCTTTTTTTAGGGTATACACCCAAAAGTGAGATTTGGGGGCAATTTTATGTTTAATTTTTTTGAGGAAACACCATACTCTTTTCCACAGCACCTTCGCCATTTTACTTTCTCACCAGCAAATGCACGAGGTTTCCAACTTGTCCACATCTTCTTCCCCCACCCACTTGTTGTTAGATGTAGGAACATATATGTATTGTATGTGTGTATACGTATATATGTGTATATGTGCATTTATGTATATATGTATGTATGTTTTTCACATATGTATGTCTATGTGTGTGTGCATGTACACACATATACACATACATACACATGCATGTACACACATATACACACGTGTATATATAATAGCCATCCAAATGTGTGTGAAGTGGCACCCGTGCCCTTTTAATTGCCTTGCCAAGTCATGGAGTTAGCAATCCTGGCCTCAGACCCTCACCTGTCCTAATGCTCAACTTGAAGCCAGTTTCTTTCTCTCTAGTTAAAGTTGTTTCCTCATTTCTAAAATAAGAAGACTAAATTATTTGTATTGCAAACACATATGTGTGCAAAACATTGGGCTGGGTCTTGCAGGGTGAGAGCTGGGGGAAAGGATGTAGGAGGAACAATCTGGAAGTCCCCTGCTTTCAAAGAGTTTGCCGTAGGCTGAGGACACCAGCCTGAGGTCGAGTGGGATGAGGAGGGGAGGAGGGAAGGAGGAAGCAAGTCCCCTCAGGGACTTGCGATCCAAATTCCAAACTGGAGCGTCATGGTGGCATTCTGAACACCAGTGCGGTGGATGTCAGGAAGCTTTGTCCAGACCAGGCCGAGAACAAACACCCTGCCCATCAGTGTGGAAAGACATCTACACTGGCCTGACTTCCCCTCTCCCACTCAGGACCCTGCATAATCCCTTCCTTTGGCCTCATGAGCTATGTACATATCGCAGTTGGATTTCCGTTCTAGAAGAGAATATAAAGAAACTGGCCTGCTGGTGTCCCAACAAGGCATCAGAAGAGCTTCAGATGGCTCCTGAAAGATGACTTTACTGCACCAGTCACTATCAATGGAAGCGTTAAGGAAGTTCATTTAACCCTTCAGAGGAGTCGAGATTGAGAGGTTGATAGTGCCTGATCATTAGGTGTAAGAGAGTAGATGTGAAGAAGTCATAATACCAAGTGATTTTGTCAATTTACCTTTCTCTATTATTTCAGAAGACGTCGCTATGAGAAAACTCTGATTCCAGAACAAATCATTTCAGTCATGGTGCCACCTGCACCTTCCGTCACTCATGGAATTAATTCCCCCTCCTTCCCTCCTTTCCTTTTTTTCCTTTCTTCTCATTAATGACTAAGCTTAGATGTATTCAAAAACATAACCTTGAAAAAAAAAAAAAAACATAACCTTGTATAGTCCTCACAGCAATAAAATATAAGTAATATTGTAATTATTTTTTACAGCTTGGGAAACTGAGTCTCAGAAACATTAAATAACTTGCCCAGAGTCACACTGCAGAGCCAAAATTAAAACCCAGGACTGAAAGACTCCAAGATCCATGATCAGTCCATTTTATCAGTTTGTTTCTGGTTTTTTAAAAAAAGAAATTCATTGTTGAGTAATCCTAGAATTTGCAGAGAACTGCAAAAGACCTCAAATAGCCAAAGCAATTTTAAGAAAGAGGAACAAAGCCAGAAGTATCACAACTCCAGATATCAAAATTCACTACAAAGCTAAATTAATCAAAACAAAATGGTACTGGCACAAAAACAGACACATAGATCAATGGAATAGTATAGATAGTCCAGAAACAAACCCATGCTTATATGATTAATTTTTTAAGTTTTTATTTCTTTGAAAGATATTTGCAAATAGTGTATCTTAAAAGGGGTTAATATCCAAACTGTGTAGAGAATTCATATAACTCAACACCCAAAATAAAAAGAATCCAATTAAAAATGGGCAGAAGACCTGAATAGACATTTTTCTGAAGAAAACATACAAATGGCCAATGGACACATGAAAAGAAGCTCAACATCACTGATCACCAGGAAATACAAATCAAAACCACAGTGAGCTACTACCTCACACCTGTCAGAATGACTTAAGTCAAAAACACAAGAAACAACAGGGCTGGCGAGGATGTTGAGAAAGGGAACCCTCTTGCACTGTTGGTGGGAATGCAAAATGGTGCAGCCCCTGTGGGAAAACAGTACAGAAGGTTTTTGAAAAGTTAAAAACGGAAAAACCTGATCCAATAATTCCACTACGGGGTATCTACTCAAAAAATACAGAAACTCTAATCTGAAAAAGTACGTGCACCCCTATGTTCACTACAGTATTATTCAGTCGCCAAGATGTGAGCGCACCTCAGTGTGCATGGATAGATGAACGGATAAGGAAGATGTGGCTTCCTGTACGCGGTGAGTCTTACTCAGCCCCAGGAGAGAATGAGCTCTGGTCATTTTCAATGACATGGATTCTCCTTGAGGGTATTATGCTAAGTGAAATAAGTCAGACAGGAAAGACAAATATGATTTCGCTTATACGTGGAGTCTAAACAACTAAAACAAACAAAAAACAAAACCAGATTCATATATACAGAGAATAAACTGGGTGTTGCCAGAGAGGAGAGGGATTGGGGGCTGGGCAAGATAAGTGAAGGGGATTAACAGGTACTCACTTCTAGTTACAAAATAATTAAGTCACAAAGATGAGAAGTACCGCATAGGGAATATGTCAGTAACATTGTAACAATGTTGCACGGTGACAGATGGAAACTATCCTTAGGTGATAAGCTGTGCATGATGTAGGCAATTGTCAAACCATTGTGTCAAACACCTGAGACTAATGTAACATCGCATCTCAACTGTACTTCAGTAACAAAAAGTTTTTTAAAAGTCGTTGTTTAAAAAAAAAAGTAAACTTAAAAAAAAAACAGTAAAGACTTTTGGGGGTTATTAAAAGTTAATTTTAGGGATGCCTGGGTGGCTCAGTCAGTTAAGCGTCTGCCTTCAGCTCAGGTCGTGATCCCAGAGTCCTGAGATCGAGTCCTGCATTGGGCTCCCTGCTCAGTGGGAAGCCTGCTTCTCCCTCGGCCTGCTGCTCACCCTGCTCTGACAAATAAATAAAATCTTTTTTTAAAAAAAGTTAATTTTAAAGCTAATGTTAAGGAAGAAAAAACTGGAAAAACATAAGATAAATTGAGAAGACAGCATGTTTTTATAGCCTTAAGCAAAACACAGACTAGAAGGAAATAGACTTGAACAAGATTAAATGTTAGTGTCTCTAAGACTCTTCTTGATGCCTTATTAAAATTGCTCACATGTGCTTAAAAACCATAATATAATTATCTGGGGGTGGGAGGAATTCAGGAACAAAATGGGAAGGAGAAAGGTGTAGACACGTCAGACGGTGCAAAACCTGATAGAGAAAGCAAAATTGAATTTCCGTGTGGATTTGAGCTTTCACTTAAGGGCAGGGTATGAGATTCTCCAACACTATTCAGTAGTTCAGTTCAAGTACAAAGGAAGTAGATCATTAAGTTCAACCGGGGTTGGAATTTTGCCAGGTGAGTGCAAAGAAGAGAAGATGGGTTCTCAATATATGCTTATTGACCTGCATGATTTTTTTCTTTCAGGGAAAAGAAAGCCAAATACATCGATGTAAATCCAGAAAGATTCTAGAATCCACCCAGGAGGAAGAAAATATTTCGCTTATCAGGGATCATCAGAACGAGTAATTCTTGTCAAATTTGTTGACCACTGAATCCCCAGCATCTAGAACATATAAGGGACTCAATAAATACTTGTTGAAAGGTTTCCTCTCGGCTCTCCTCTCGGGCTCTGTGCCAGGCACCATGCTAGGATGTGGGAACATGCAGGTCTCCAAGAGCAAAAGGCCACACGGGGTGCCTGGGTGGCTCAGTGGGTTAAAGCCTCTGCCTTCGGCTCAGGTCATGATCCCAGTGTCCTGGGATCAAGCCCCGCGTCAGGCTCTCTGCTCCGCAGGGAACCTGCTTTCTCCTCTCTCTGCCTGCCTCTCTGCCTACTTGTGATTTCTCTCTGTCAAATAAATAAATAAAATCTTAAAAAAAAAAAAATAAAAAAGAGCAAAAGGCCACACTATGGAGCAGGACCGTAGAAGCATGAGGATCAAGCACATGGATAAAGGCAGCCTTGGAAAATCTCCCTTGGCCTCCAAACCTTTGCCAAGCCTCCTGATGCTGGTGCACGACACATTCCCATTTCACCGCAAAGCTGGAGCTCCACGCCGTGGCCTGAGTCCACAGCCCCATGGATGGATCGCCGGCTGGGAATAATATTTTCCCCCTTTACACAAATTGTCAGTGGCCTCCCACACGCTTCCCTTCAGGCCCTTGATCTGTGAGGCTCCTGGGATTTTTCCACAGTGAAGTAAGTGACATCAATCACTACAAAGCCACAGCAGACAAATCATAGTGGTCGGGTGTAAACATGGAATGAGCATCTGTTTCAAGTCAAAACATCTCAGGGATTGTTGCAGGAATGTGGCCAGCCGCAGTATGCTGGCAGAAACAGAAGCACAGCTCTGGAGATGGGCAGGAGGCCTCACATCCTTCAGACTTTCCACCCACGTCTGAGCTCCCAAGAGATAAAGCTGTCAGCCACTTGGGTTGTCCTCAAACCTCAAGGCCACCGTTGTACCACTCCCCAAAAAAGAAAGCAGGTGACGTGCCTCAAAACTCCCCACTCTGCCAGTATGGTCTCCATCAAAGAGGAGTCATTCAGGGCGCTGCAAGACACACCCGCCCCCCAGGGCCAGTCTCCGGAAGGGGCAGGTGGCCCACTGAGAACACTGGGTGGGGTTCCCCAGTCACCCTCTGTCTTCCCCTTTGCAGGAGACCTGCACCCATCCCTTCCCCCAGAATGAGGAGCACATAGAAGTTCCAGAAGAACATGTTCCTGCCAACAGTAGCTATCTCCTGGGAAGTGCATTTAGGATAGAGAGACCCAGTGCAGTGAAAAGGGACTTTCATGCTTTTATTTTATATAGGTCTATTATTTGAATTGTTACCATGAGTACACATGGCTTCTATCATAATTAATTTTTAAAACATCCTTGGTCACGCTGGGAATAACTGAGATGCTTCCAAAGATTCTATACCTATCACACAAACGAAAGCCACTGGCTCCTGAGAACAAGCAGTCTGCTCAGTTTCCCCTCTCTGAAGCACCCCTTCCCTGATCTGCCCCCTCCTGCACAGCCCACCCCCAAACTTCTTCATGGTTTTTCAGCCATTCCTACCCTCTCCATCCTCCAAATTAGACACATTTTACTAAGCGCTCAGAAATGCATTTCATCTTGGGGTGCCGGGGTGGCTCAGTCGTTAATTGTCTGCCTTCGGCTCAGGTCATGATCCCAGGGTCCTGGGACTGAGTCCGCATTGGGCTCTCTGCTCAGCAGGAAGCCTGCTTCTCCCGCTCTCCCTCCCCCTGCAGCTCCCCCCGCTTGTGTCCCCTGTCTCACTGTCTCTCTCTTTCTGTCAAATAAATAAATAAAATCTTTTTAAAAATGCATTTCATCTTGTATCTGCTATCATCACTCTTTACGGAAGAAGGTAAGATAGAAAGCAACGTAAATGAGGTATCTAATTTGCTGAATCCTAGACCTCAGGGTTTTGAAGTACTTTATTTTCCTGCTACAATGTCACCATCCAGCTCTCTTTTACTCCACAGTCCTGAGAACACAGCACCAACGCTCCATACATGCATACTCTATTAATAAACATGATGACTTTCCAGACCCCCTACCATCTCCCTTGCCCTAGTCGGGTTGGACAATCTAGGAAGGATCTGGAAATGGACTTTTTCCTGAACCTTAAGCTTAAGATACCAGCTTTCCCAGATTCCGATATCTCCCACCCTACTTCTCTGGAGCCAAATACAGAAATCCCACTGGATACCAAAAGGTCTTGAAACAATCTGTTAACCTCCTCATCACAAAGGCTCCCTACCAAAACTCAGAGAGACGGGAAAGGGAGAGGACGCCTGCCACCCATGGACTTCCGTCACTCAACAGCCTCTCAAGGCTTTCCTGCCCATATTGCAGCCATTCTTCCCCCATTAGATTTTGTGCTCTTGAAAGTACCCTAAGCATATCCCTGATGAGGCACCAATGGCAGGTGGGGAGTCAAATCCCAAGGTTTTTTAAGGTGGTCTATGAGCCTGAGGAATCCAGGAATAACCTGAATTCAGAATTTGGGGTTTGTAGGCTAGTTGGAATTTTTCTGGGCAAATGAGCCATAATTTTAATTCAATTTCCAGACACGTCTGTGTGAAAGTTGAGTCCCCCAGGAAGCAGACGCTGAGGTAAGAGTTCAGAGTACCAAAAGCTGACTGGGGAGTAATACCTTTGAAAGAAAACTAGACAAGGAGAGTTGTCATGCTCTAATGCAAACCCGATAAAGTGTCTCCCCACCCAATGGGAGCTCCAGAGCAGAGGCTGCCTACACGTAGGAGGTAAAAGGCGGGGAGATATCTTGCTATGACCCTAGAATAAGACAAAGCTTGAATGAATTTTAAAATCGTAACAATTCCTGAACCCAGTATGTCTCGTGATGGGCAGGCTCTTGTGCCACTGCCTTTCTAAGTCATTGGTCAACACGTCCACCCTGAGGAAAACATGCCCTGGGTGACCACCACGTTGCTCAGTCATTGACTGAGGATTCACCAGGAGTGTGGCTTGGGAACCACCGAGGTGGATCCTGAAGGAGCTAACAGAGACTGCTGGTCAACCACAGTCCTCATAGTTGCGGGCGAATCCTTTCCGAAAGGGGGATTGAAAGGTCGAGAGATCTACCACAGGCTCCCTCTTGCTCCTCACACGTCCACTCCTTCCTACTCATTTCAGGATCAGCCCCCAAGGTTTCGGTGGGCCGCTCTTCCTAAGGGCAAATTTACCTCCAAAGAGGGAGGTTAAGTGGGAAGAAATAAAGTTCTCATCACTGCTGCTAATCTTCGCACGATGACCCGTTCCTCATTGCCTCGGCCTCCACCACCTACTCTCAATTCTTCTTGCTCTCAGCTACTACCTCTGAAAGCCTTGGGAACTTTCCTGGTGATGTGACACGAATCTTTATTCCCAAGGATTTAAGCCCCTGGTAACCGTACCTTTCCCTGGCAGTGTTGCTGCCCTTGTCCATTCAGTCACTAGGGGCACCCAAGTAGGTGACCTAAGGTGCACACAGCTCTTCCCTTCCCACACAGTATGACAACAACCCTTCCTCCTCCTGCTGATTAGGGTCAACCACCCCTGCCAAGATGGTGGCTCCTTTCCTTGCCTGCAGGTCTCTGGACACCGGGAGCCCACAGTGCCTGGTCAGTATCCGTGGACTCTAATTTAGTGGGACCCTTACTTATTTGCTGGTGAGAGAACACTCCTTTTACAGAGCTCAGAGTCGTGGGGACAGAAAACACAAAGTTTCTTAGTGGGTCACTGGGACTAATGATAAGTGGGGCCATTCTGGCTTCTATTCTGTCCTCAGCTACTTACCATGAAATTTTTCAAACTTCATACTTGCCTTGTCTCCAAATGTGTAGGATAGTCAACGTACGCGACTCTTCCTTCCTAAGTACTTTACATATATCTCCTATTGACACTGTCTTACATAATTACAAAACCATCATGTCATCCAAACAATTAAGAATTCTTCAGTATCTTGGGGCACCTGGGTGGCTCAGGGAGGGGAATGTTTGACTCTTGATACCAGCTCAGGTCCTGATCTCAGGGTCATGAGATTGAGGCCCAGGGCTGGCTCCCCACAGAGTGTGGAAGCTGCTTAAGATTCTCTTTCTCTCTCTGCCCCTACTCCCGCTCACACTCTCTGTCTCTCACAAAAACAAAACAAAACAAGTTCAGTATCTTGGAAGATGCAGCCCATATTCAAAACTCCCTCTCGTTCCCCAGATATTTGCCTCCTTCGTCGGGGAACCGGATATGGTTCTGGCAACCTGTGTCAAGCCCCGGATACTTGTCGTGTTTGAAGTAAATCAGTCAGGGTGATTTCGCCCCCTTTTACCACCGACTGGCCTAGAGACAGGCAGGCGAGCCAGGTCTAGCTACTGTGATGCAAGAGAAAGTCTCTTGGGAGCTTCTAGGTCAGCTTTTCCTCCTTAACATCAGAGGGGACAATGTAAGGGAAAGTTCCCTGCCCTGGGCCCTTCCCTTCCTGCTTGGGTTCTGCCGTGTGAGTACACAATGCTTTGAGCTGTGGCATCTGTCATTACCCGTGACAGGAGACATTACCAACACACAAAGAATGACAGCATCGAAGGAAGGGAGAGCCTGGTCCTTGATGGCTTCGTTGGGGCAGGAACTGACCTTGGAATCCCCCACCTCCAACCTAGGCGTCTTTTTATAGGACAGTAGCAAACCCATGTGAACCCTTTGCATCTGTTACCTGGAGTTTATCAACTCGTAACCTTTGATCAAGCAGCTCTGCTTCCAGGAATTTACCTGAGGGTCTGATGAAGCATTTCCTTAAGGATTCATCTATAATCATAAACGGCTTAGGTGTTGTTCTCAAGCAGTAAAGATAAGTTTAAAACAAACTCAAATATCCATTAACGGAATGTGGGTTAAATAAATTATGACATAATTGTACAGAGAAATACTAGTCAGCCATTAAATAAAATACTGTAAAGAGTATGTAATACCGCGGAAGGATGTTGATGATACAGTCTCCAAGGCAAGCCTAGCTTAATAGCTACCAAGAACCACATCATTCTCCTTCCCCTTCCTTCTATCCTTCACTCCAAGAGTCATCATTTGGCACCTATTGTATGCCGGGATTAGGCTCAGAACTGAGGATATTAAGATGAATGAACGACAATTCCTGCTCCTAACTAATTCACCATCTAGTAGCAGAGAAATTTACAAACAAATCTTTAAAATTCAGGATTTTCAATGCAAGAAGAAACTAGTGTACAAAGAATAGTAAAGGAAAAAAAAAAAGAGGGAGTGATTGATCATTTGGGGGCGACCGAATCAGAAAAATTTCACAGAAAGGTGAGGTGAGAACTGGGTCTGGAGTTGCAAGACTGGAAGAACCTTCCATGCAAGGAGTAGCAGAGACGCGAGAGGGCCAGAGGCACTGGGGAGTCACAAATTGTGGTGGGTCTGGCATATTTGCTACCTGGAGCAGGACATTTAAAACACCCCACCCCTACTCTATAAACCTATTCTTAGGGATAATCATGAAATTAAATGAATAATAATAAAGGCCAGGGTAGAAATACAGAGGATGACATTTTTCTTATATAGAAATTTCTGTCTATAATTATCCAGTTATAAAAACAATTGGTAAATTTTTTTTAAAGATTTTATTTATTTATTTGACAGACAGAGATCACAAATAGGCAGAGGCAGGCAGAGAGAGAAGGGGGAGCAGGCTCCCCGCCAAGCAGAGAGCCCAATGTGGGGCTCGATCCCAGGACCCTGAGGCCATGACCTGAGTCAAAGGCAGAGGCACAGCCCACTGAGCCACCCAGATGCCCCAAAATTGGTAAATTCTAATAAAATCAAAATATTGCACAAGATATGATGTGGACAAGGGGAGTTAGAGAGGAGAAGGGAGTTGGGGGGAATTGGAAGGGGAGGTGAACCATGAGAGACTATGGACTCTGAAAAACAATCTGAGGGTTTTGAAGGGGTGGAGGGTGGGAGGTCGGGGTACCAGGTGGTGGGTACTAGAGAGGGCACGGATTGCATGGAGCACTGGGTGTGATGCAAAAACAATGAATACTGTTATGCTGAAAATAAATAATTTTTTTTAAAAAAGATATGATGTGGGCAACTACTAGGTTATATCACTAACACTTAACCTCTTGATTCATTCTTTAGTTCTAAAAGAAATAATGAACAATTAAAATGAATGTTTTGTGTTAAGGATATTACCAAGTTCAGGAAAATATTTTACACCCAAGCTAAAATTAGCTCTCGCAAAGCAAAAATAATGTATCTACCAGCTCACACAGTTTTACTGATTTCAGTTTTAAACACTAATGAATAATTCCAGGTGGTCACAGACAACAGTGAAATAATGTGAGTTCTGTTTCTCTACCTTTCCAATCACTGGCTGTCCCTGTTTATTTGAACCTATTTAAATATAAGACTGTAGTGAGACAGTTGCCAGAGACTGCAACTGTGTCCAAAATGTGCCAAAATGGTGCTGGACTCTTCCAAACTTCTTCCTGAAACAAAGGTGGGTAGCCATGTCCATGTATGTTGGAGGCTGACTGTAAAACTGGGAGTTCTCTGCACTAATAGTCACGTGGAAAACAATATTTATGAACAAAGAAGTAATAAAAATCTGCTAACTTATACACTATGGAGTATTATGCCTCCATCAGAAAGGATGAATACCCAACTTTTGTAGCAACATGGACGGGACTGGAAGAGATTATGCTGAGTGAAATAAGTCAAGCAGAGAGAGTCAATTATCATATGGTTTCACTTATTTGTGGAGCATAACAAATAGCATGGAGGACAAGGGGCGTTAGAGAGGAGTAGGGAATTTGGGTAAATTGGAAGGGGAGGTGAACCATGAGAGACTATGGACTCTGAAAAACAATCTGAGGGGTTTGAAGTGGCGGGGGGGGGGTGGGAGGTTGGGGTACCAGGTGGTGGGTATTATAGAGGGCACGGCTTGCATGGAGCACTGGATGTGGTGAAAAAATAATGAATACTGTTTTTCTGAAAATAAATAAATTGGAAAAAAAAATCTGCTAACTTGAAATTTACATGACTAAAACCCAGCATGGCCATGGCAACCATTTAGAACTTATATCAACAAAAGACTTTTTTTTTTCTGGGAGGTATAGTCTATCCCTGACATTTTTAAAGAGTTTTAGGGAGATGTGTGTTGAGAAGGCTATATGTGAAGCCGGTAACATCCAAAACAAATAGTGATGCTGTCTCCTCAGTAGTTTCCTTTCTTTCTTTCTTTTTTTAGTGGCATGTATTTCTTTTTTATCTCTTTTCAGCATAACAGTATTCATTATTTTTTCACCACACCCAGTGCTCCATGCAATCCGTGCCCTCTATAATACCCACCACCTGGTACCCCAACCTCCCCCCCCCGCCACTTCAAACCCCTCAGACTGTTTTTCAGAGTCCATAGTCTCTCATGGTTCACCTCCCCTTCCAATTTACCCAAATTCCCTACTCCTCTCTAACGCCCCTTGTCCTCCATGCTATTGGTTATGCTCCACAAATAAGTGAAACCATATGATAATTGACTCTCTCTGCTTGACTTATTTCACTCAGCAGAATCTCTTCCAGTCCCGTCCATGTTGCTACAAAAGTTGGGTATTCATCCTTTCTGATGGAGGCATAATACTCCATAGTGTATATGGACCACATCTTCCTTATCCATTCAGCTGTTGAAGGGCATCTTGGTTCTTTCCACAGTTTGGCGACCATGGCCGTTGCTGCTATAAACATTGGGGTACAGATGGCCCTTCTTTTCACTACATCTGTATCTTTGGGGTAAATACCCAGGAGTGCAATTGCAGGATCATAGGGAAGCTCTATTTTTAATTTCTTGAGGAATCTCCACACTGTTCTCCAAAGAGGCTGCACCAACTTGCATTCCCACCAACAGTGTAAGAGGGTTCCCCTTTCTCCACATCCCCTCCAACACATGTTGTTTCCTCAGTAGTTTTCCACTGAAAAGCTATAGTAAAATTTACATCACCTGTTGGGCCTTCGCACCAGACGGTGGGCTCTCAGACTCCCAATCTGGATCATCCTATTTCTGCCATGACCAAGGAGGTGCAAGATGTAATGGCAGAAGGAAGGAAGGGAAAAAAGAAGTCAGGGAAAGAGGAAGCAGGGAGGGAATAGCCTGAATGTTAATATCTCCCCAAAATTCATCCACTGAACCCTGACACCCCAAGATGATGATGTTAGTAGATGGAGGACATTTGGCTTGATGGTATCATGAAGCAGAGCTTTCATAAATGGATTAGTGTTCTTAAACAGAGTCTTCAGAGAGTTCTCTTGCCCCATGTGAAGAGAGAGCAGGAAGATGGTGGCCTATGAACCAGAAAGCAGGTCTCACCAGACATCAAATCTGCTGGCACCTTGATTTTGGACTTCCTGATTTCCAGAAATGTGAGAAATAAATTTCTGTTATTTATAAGCCACCCAGTAAATGGCATTTTTGTTATAACAGATCAAATAATTTAGGGAAGGAGGGAGGGAGGGAAGGAAGGAAGGAAGGAAGGAAGGAAGGAAGGAAGAAAGGAAAGGAAAACTTCACTTCTGTAGCCATTCCAGGGGCTACAACTCACTACAATCACTTATTGCTCATGTTCTAGATTTCTATCTTTTAATCGAGAATAAATAAATCTCTTTTAGCATTTATTGACCTCATGAGCTTTTGTGTTAGACCCATCTATGTGATATTTACGCTTATAAAACTTTTTATATTAAAACTGGGTGATGGGCATTATGGAGGGCATGTGATATGAGGAGCACGGGGTGTTATATGCAACTGATGAATTATTGGACAGCACATCGGATACTAATGATGTGCTGTGTGTTGGCTAACTGAATTTAAATTAAAAATTAAATATCAATCAATCAATCATAAGTGCTTTCTTTAACAGCAAACCATCATTGTATGGTGGCATATTGCTATCTTGTACCATTTGCTCATATTTTTGTTTCCTCTACAAAGGAAACCAGTCTCTTCTTACGTCCCTTTTCCTCCTCCTTCTAGTTCTCTGTATTAAATTTCTTCTAGCTTCTGTAAACTAATCAATGTGTTGCCTACACAATATATGACATATTTGTTACCTTTGTAAGATTATAGTGCTCCATAAAATCCTTAAAGACATTAAGCTGGATTTTTTTAAGAGTTAATGAGTAAATAATTGTATGCTTTACAAGGCCTCTAGATGCTTGTTTTTTTCAGCATGTGCCAGAGCAGCCGTTAGAGGAACAATTTGAGTCTCTGCCCCGTCCCACTCTTGCTGGGGCACGTCACAATGCCACATCGCCAGCAGCTTCATTTTTATCGATATAAAGGGTACTGGGTAGATGGGATATCCAAAACTTCTTCCAATAGCTCAGCGTTTTTTCTGAATCCCACAGATAACTTCTTCCGTTCAGAAGTTCAGAAAGATCACTTTAAAACTAAGATCATTTTTCCCTTCTTTGCTTTGGTTTCCTACCCAAAAGGAAGGCGGGTATAGAAAAATCACAAATATGTTCACTTTGTATAATTAATAAAATCAGCACACTTCTCTGTCCCTGTCACTTCAGGAGGGAGCGGAGACAGCAAAGTGACACTCCCATCACTGAACAGGACTCAGGAGGCACCTGTCAGGTTGATCAGTCATTAATCATTTACCTGAGCGGCTAACACAGCAGGTGGCCCTCCTCCCAGCTTTCTGCATAGAGATAGTGTGAGCTCTCATTTCCCGGAATTTAATCATAACAGGAATGATTGGCAGTGTGTCTTCCCTTATCAGAATGGAGAGTTGATGATTAGCTAGAACCCCATTTCCGCTGTGGCTTGCCCCCATTAGGACAATTCCCACA
The DNA here is from genome assembly GCF_020171115.1 of Neogale vison. Taxonomy (NCBI): domain Eukaryota; kingdom Metazoa; phylum Chordata; class Mammalia; order Carnivora; family Mustelidae; genus Neogale; species Neogale vison. Next base: position 142,939,871 of record NC_058102.1, read on the forward strand.
CAAGAACTTCGAGCAGGGCTGCTATTTAAGGCAGACTTGTTGCCCAACTAAGCCAAGCTGTCACTCAGTTACATCAACAAGTGCCTTTCAACAAGTGTGGGGGAGAGCTTTCTTCACTCTATTTATCATGTTAACAATCTGAAAACCCAGATTAGTGCAATTCTGTTTAAACAAGGACTCTTCACTTTAAGAAATGATGTGCTTCCCTAGTGTAATTAGAACAAGTTCATTTCCAAAGAAACTCTGGATCAACACTCATTATTTTTTAAAGGTGTATCTCAAACAATCAGAGGCTATGCATGACAATTACCTACAGTCAGAGCAAAGGAAAATAATCTTTATCAACTCCCTTAAACATCCAGGAACTGTTAGATGTCTTACATATGTGCTTGGAATAAGTCTTAGTCCTGCGATCAAGATATGCATGACTTATCACATGACTTTATTTCCTTAAATCAAAGTCAGTTCCAAGTCACTGAGAGAGTACAAAGTCCAACTGTGGAGGCTTCTTTCCATTCAACACCTTCTCCAAGGTTAGAAAGACACACACACAGCAAAACGTTCATCTCCTGTTCATACTCACATGGCCCACCGGAGTTGGGTAGCCTGTGGTATTCATGCCAACCTTGGGCAGAGGAATCTGCAACAAGATGGTAACTTCAGTTGCTAGGGTTCAGCCTGGGGGACCACATGGCCATTCCCTTCAGTGGGCTTCCCACCTTTCCAGATGTTGCCAGACAGAGAAGAGCAGAAGCCCCCTCTTCATGGGACCCACAGATTCCTGTTCATTTCCAAATCTTGAAATTACCCTTCTCTCAAAGTCAACAGCTTCTGTTTACTACCTATGGCTTAATGCCCTCAAGAAGCCCAGGCTTCCAGAACTCAAATCCAGGAAGAAATCAAATCCCATTGTACACAACTCCTGACTTCCATTCTGCATCACAAAGACTAGCACTGCTGAAACAGTTAATAAGAAAACAGCCTGGGGCTCAGTGGGTTAAGCATCCAACTCTTGATTTTGGCTCAGGTCAGGATCTCAGGGTTGCTGGATCAAGCCTGTGATGGGCTCCACAGTGAGTGGGGAATCTGCTTAAGATTCTCGGTCAGCTTGTGCTCTCTCCACCAAAACCTTTTTTAAAAAACAAATAAATAAAATGGCTTAACAGTGGGAAAAAAAAAAAGGAGCAAGAGATTCTCTGTCAGGACAGCAGATAACCTGACCTTCTCAGAAGGGAAGACTAACGTGACTCACACTCTTGAGTTATTTTTGCCGGATCTAAACCCCTTTGAACATTCAGATACTGGACCAAATGGAGCCAGAGGACTGAGGATGCCGGCTTTGAGCGGGTCTCAGTCACCTTAAGATGACTTGCCCCAGCTCCATGCTTTGCCCCCCTTGTGTAAGCCCCTTTATGACACCCACCAACAGGCAGATCCAGATGCAGATCCAGATCCAGTTTTCAAAAGTGCCACAATCAAAACATTTTCATGATGGGAATGCAAAATGGTACAGCCACTGTGGAAGAGTGTGTGGAGGTCCCTCAAATAATTGAAATGGAACTACCTTTGGATCCAGTAGTCCCACTTCTGGATACATATCCAAAAGAACAGAAAGCAGGATCTCAAAGATATTTGCACACCCATGTTCATTACAGTATTATTTATAACAGCCAAGATAAAAAAGCAGCCTAAATGTCTATCAAAGAATGAACAAATAAAGGAAATGCGGCATGAGATCTATCCACACGACGGAATATTATTCAGCCTTAAAAAAGGGAAATCCTGTCACATGCAAGAATGTGAAAAAACCTTGAAGATGTTATGCTGAGTGAAATCAGCCAGTCACAAGAAAACACATGCTGCATGATCCTAGTTATTTAGGTAGGTAGAGTAGTCAAATTCACAGAGACAGAAGGGAGGATGGTGGTTTCAGGGGCTGTGGAGAGGGGAGCAGGTGAGCTGTTGCTATTCAGTGGAGATAATATTTCAGCGTCAGAAGATGAAAAAGTCCTAGAGATATGTTTTACTACAACATGCATATAGTTAGTATTACTGTACACTTAAAATTGTTGGGGGGGCGCCTGGGTGGCTCAGTGGGTTAAGCCGCTGCCTTCAGCTCAGGTCATAATTTGGGTCCTGGGATCGAGTCCCACATCGGGCTCTCTGCTCAGCAGGGAGCCTGCTTCCCTCTATCTCCCTCTCTGCCTGCCTCTCCATCTGCTTGTGATCTCTCTCTGTCAAATAAATAAATAAAATCTTTTAAAAAAATAAAAAAAAATTGTTAGGGGGGTAAATTGTGTTGTACATTTTTTACTACCATTCATTTTAAAACATATTTTCAGGCTTTAGCCTTGCTCAGGAATCAAAGTTTTTAGGAAAAAAGGTGCTGTCTCTGCCAAGCCTCTGTAAAGGTTGGTAGGGGAAACAAGGTTGGGGAGAAAGAGTTCTAAGCCAAGGAAACATACAGAGCCTATAAGACGGGAATTTCTTGGGAAGACAAGATTGGGTGATTCCTGTTTGAGGAGCACAAGTAGTGATATCAGAGAAGAGAGGTAAAGTACTATTCTTTATCTGCCCTAACGGAGGGAATAATTGCCTGTGAATGATCAGTGCCAGGAAGGGACTCGAGTCCATGTCCAACAGCCCTTGACCCACTGCACGTGATTCAGCTACACCATCTCCACAAATGCACATTAGCCGCCTGACATGACCCCACGCATTCCAGGGACTCTCTCTCTGTCCCAACCATGGAAACACCACCCTCTGTGGTCAGCCGACTCACACCTGACCATACATCCTAGTCAGGGAGAAAGGGGTAGAACGTAGACACACAAGTATAAATCCTATCTGTCTCTGAATAAAGATGAAAGCAAGAGTGGGTTCTTTATAGCACAACACAGTCATCGCTGAAAGCACATACCATTCCTGAAAAATATAGGCAGAAGGCATCCCTATGGGTTATCAACTGATGTGTTTCCCTGGTGGGTGAGCTGATCTGTCTCCCCTAGTGTGGGCGCAAGGCCTTCAAAGAAAGCACTGGGGAAAACAGAATTTAAAAGTCATGTATCAAGCAAGGAGTCAACAGCTATAATTTGGGTTCCTTTGCTTTATCAGGGAAGGAAATGAAATGAGCATGTGTCAGCATGGGTTTGGGGCAATACAGTAAATACAGACACGGAAGACACACATCTTCAAGGAGCTCAGAGTCCGGCAGAGAAGATAAGACCTTTCACACATCCGAACCATGGCTGGTACCCCGTAATAAGTTCTTGAAATGACCAGCATCATTCACAGCCACAGAATGCCAGGTTCTTTCAGACACCAGCAGATTTGGGAGGCCTTTCGGGTGTATTCATTTGCACAACAGAGATCCATCTGGAAGACCCTTAATCTTTCAGGACCATTCACAGCTAGCCGGCGGCCGAGCAGCTTTCTGGGCCTGAGAATGCCTCTGAGGATGAAGGGCGACCCGAGCAACGAATAAATGGACATGGTTCCTCTGTTCTCCTGCCTCCTCTCTCAGTCCAGCTTCCGTGGGCATCACCCAAGGACATGTTGTAATGGTTACCCTGGGAGGCGCAGATCTCATGGAGCTGAAACGTGGCTCTGGGTTTGGCTCGACTTACACCTACAAGTCCCCAGGCTGGGTCACAGCATGGGCCTCATCTTTTCTTTTGGCTTTTACTCAGATTGATTTGCAAGACGAGCAGACTGCCAGCCAAGAAGTCTCTTTCTTTTCCTCTTCTTTTTGTAGGGACAAGTTCCTTCACTAAATGGAATATAGTGACTTACGGTACCAGCCCAACTATTAAGAGCCACTTTCGTTTAAAAATGCAATTTGTATTTTTTCATCTGCATTCTTGACAGATGAACAAACTGATGCCCTTAGGAAGTTGTCAGCAGAGGGAGGAAAGCCTGGTCTTTGGAGACACCTCTGACTCAGCTGTTAAACAAAAATGAAGGTATGGCTATTAGAACCAGAATGCCTACATATATGAAAGAGGCCCCACCTGTGATAGAGTGAGAAGGAAAGCTTTCCCAACTCAAAAGTATTCTCCACCTCACATACCCATCATCAAGAGAACGCCCACCCACACAACAAGCCTCCTGCTCAATGCAAATGACCTGAAACCAGTCCCCGCACTCGGAAACAGCTCTGCTTGTATTCTGTCCTTCATGACCCCTCACGGTGGCATCTTGCCAGAGCTCCTACAGCAGAAAATGTTTTTCTTCCTCCAAACAGTATCACCACACCACACCCAACTGTGTTGCATCCATAAAATGTCTGCAAAGACTAGGAAGGACACCTCACTGACAACCTAGTCCTGATTCTGAACTTCATTTTGTCATCTGAGCCCTACAGGTGCCCTGTTCCTGTTCTTGATGCCCACACATGCAGTCTTTTTACCCTTTACCTACTGTCTCCTTGGAAGTCAGACATCATCCCTGTGTCCTACCTTGGGAACAAGTGGTATATTCCATTTTCTCCCAGAAATCGGCACAAATAATTTCTCCTGTATTCTTCCTCCATGCATGTCAACCACTGCAAATGCATAGCAGGCAGGGGGATGCTGGGCCATCATCTAGCACTCAGCCTAACTTTCACTCTCAGATTATGCTCTAGTGGAACACAAAAGGATGTCCTCAGACACCCCCCTTCCAAAAACTCCCAATTTGCCCAAGGAAGCCTGGTCAGTGATAGGAGACCCAAATTTCATCTCGAGATTGTGTTGTTATCTTCCTTACATCTTTATCAGGTACAGGTGAGGTCCAGTCCAATCATCCCTCTGCCTTAGGTCCCTATGAACTGGTATGGGGGTCCCTTTTATGATGTGAATGGCTACCGGGGAGTTTCTGACAATACCTGCAGACATTAGTCTATAGCAGGTAATCTCAGTCCCCAAACTAAGCTATACTGAAAAAGGCTAATTTCTTGTTTCCAGTCCAACATGTAAAGAGGTTAGAAGTCATCACTACCATCCAAAAAGGCTGAGCAAACTAGCAATCAGCAAGTCTTGTTAGAGTCAGAAAATTGAGGTTACAAGACAAACAGCTGTCCCCAAAACTTGAGAGACAGAGAGGCAAATAGAAAAAGAAACCACAGCTCACCCAGAGCAGAAGCCCAAAAGCAGAAGTCTAGAGCTGGAGCCAATATTTGCAGGAACACATTTAGCTATAATTGACTATTGCTAGAGGTTCAGGGTAGATGAGCTTAAGAATCAGAAACTCTAATGGGACCCAATCTTAGGGGTTTCCTCATGCTTTTATGAATTTTACCTCCAAGAATCCTGCCAAATTCTCACTGTGAAGATTTGAGAAAAAAAAAATCCCCTATTGCTTCTAACAGGAGGAAGGGAAAACATTCTATTCTCATTAACAAGGCCTGCCCTCAAGGGGAATTATTTACCAGAGTCTCACCAACTGGGACTTTACCAAAGCCAAGGAGGGAAAGAAAATTCCAGCTCAGACTCAGGGAAAGAACGAGACCTCATCAAAGGACTACACAATGTTTATTATCCCTCACATATTGCCACCACATCAGTAAAGCTCCTGTATAATAACAGCTGATTACAGAAGAAATTGAAGGAAAGAAAAAAGAAAGAAAGAAAGAAAGGGAGAGAAAGGGAAAAGGAGAAGAAGGAAAAGAAAAAGCAAACTTCTTAAAGCAAACCTTTAAGAAGTCTTTAGGAAAATCCAAGACAGCAGGGGACACAAAAACAGGAACATTAGAGGAAATTTTAGCCTCTGACACCACAGCTAAAGAGTAAACACAGCCTAACTTCTAGACAACTAGACCTAAAACTCACATCAAAGGCCTACCCACCTCAGTTTCTTTCACCTGATGCATCATATCTGACTTCCAACAAAAAATTACAAGGAAGCTAAAAGGCAAAAAGTACAATCTGAAGAGACAAAGCAAGAATCATAACCAGACTCAGATATGTCAGAAATCTTGGGATTATGAGACTGCGATTTTAAAAGAACTATGATTCATATGTTAAGTGCCCTAATGGAAAATGTAGATAATATGCAAGAACCCATGAGTAATGTAAGCAGAGAGATGGAAATATCTAAAAAAGAATCAAAAGAAAATGCTTGAAATTGAAACCACTGTAAGAGAAATGAAGAATGCCTTTGATGCATTCATCAGTAGACTGGACATGGCCAAAGAAGAACCAGTAAGCTTGAAGAGTGTCAATAGTAACTTTCAAAATGAAAAGGCAAAGGAAAAAATAATTTAAAAGGCAGAGCATAATATCTAAGTACTGTGGAAAATTATAAACTATGTAACATACACATAGTGAGACTATCAGAAAGAAAAGAAAGAGAGTAAGGGAACAGAACAATATTTGAGGTAATAATGGGTGAGAATTTCCTTAAAATGACATATCTCAAACCACATATGCTCAGAGAAACTCAGAGAACACCAACCAGAATATTTCTAAAAACCTATATCTAGGTATATCATGTTCAAACTGAAGAAAATCAAAGAAAAAGAAGAAATCTTGAAAGAAGCTGGGGGAGAGGGAACACTTTACCTATAGACAAACTAGAATAAGAATTACATCAGACTTCTCTTCAAAAACCATGCCAGCAAGATGAAAGTGGAATGAAATATGTAAAGTGTTGGAAGAAAAGCAATCAACCTAGAATTCTGTATCTAATAAAATTATCATTCAAAAGTAAGAAAAGAATAAAGATGTTTAGAGAAAAACAAATAATGAGGAAATTTGTTATTAGTAGAACTGTCTCATAAGAAATAATTTTTAAAAATCTTCAGAGAGAAGAAAAATGATATAGGTTAAAAATAAATAAAACCTCAAATGTGCAAAAGAAAGGAAGAGCACTAGAGAAGTAATAAGTGAAGTTAAAATTAAATCTTCTTAACTGATCTAATAGATAACAGTTTGTTCAAAATAATGGTAGCAACAATGAATCTGGTGATTAAGCTTAAAGATAAGTGAAATGAATGACAACAACATTATAAAGGACAGGCGGGAAGAATTGGGAGTATCCTGTTATAAGCTTATTTGCACAACAGTGAAGCAGCACTGTTGTTTGAAATTGGACTTGAATTAGTTGTAAATGTAGATTGCATACTCTAGGACAACCACTAAAAGAAGTTAAAAAAAAAGTATAACTGACATACTAAGAGAGGAGAAAAAATAAAATCATACAAAGTGTTCAATTAAAACCAGAGACAGCATTCAAAAAGATAAGTGCATCCTTGTGTTCCTTGCACCGTTATTTACAGTAGCCAAGATGTAAAAGCAACCTAAGTATCCATCAACAGATTCATGTATAAATAAAATGTGGTGCATGTGACGGAATATTACTCAGCCATAAAAAAGAGTGAGATCTTGCTATTTGTGACAACATAGATGGACCTAAAGGGTATTATGCTAAGCGAAGTAAGTCAGACAGAGAAAGAGAAATACCATTTGATTTCAATCATAAGTACAATCTAAAAGACAAACAAACAAAACAAAACAGAAACAGACTATTAATACAGAGAACAAATTGGCAACTGGCAAAGGAGAGAAGCAGAACATGGGTGAAACAGGTGAAAGGGATTAAGAAGTACAAACTTCCAGTTATAAAAGATGTAACTGGGGAATATAAAGTACAATATAGGGAATTCAGTCAATAATATTGTAGCAACATTGTATGGTGATAGATGGTAACTAGACGTGTGGTCTTTTCATAATATATATAAATGTTGAATCACTATTTTGTATACCTGAACTAACATAATATTGCATCTCAATTATACTTCAATTCAAAAAAATAAAACAGAGATGGCAGAAGAAGGGTAGGCATGGGAAAAAGGAAACAAAGAACTAAGGGCAAAGAAGCAATGAATAGAAAACAGTAACAAACATGGTAAAGACTAAACCAACTCTCACAATAATCACAATAATCACTTTAAATGTGAATGGTCTAAATGTTTCAATTAAAAGACAGAGACTATCAGGGTGAATAAAAGAACCAAAACCCACCCAATTATAAGAAACCCACTTGAAATATAGCAGCACAGACAGATTAAAAGTAAACAGAGAAGAAATTGGAACCCTTATGTACTTCTGGTAGAAATGCAAACTAGGGGTGCCTGGGTGCTCAGTCACATGTTGGACTCTTGATGTCAGCTCAGGTCACGATCTCAGGGTCGTGGGATCGAGCCCCATGTTGGGCTCTGTGTCAGTGGGGAGTCTGCTAGAAATTCTCTCTCTCCCACTCTTCTGCCCTGTCCCTTTGCCCTCTACCTCTGCTCCTCCCCACCTGCTCTCTCTCTCTCTCAAATAAATAAATATTAAAAGAAAAAGAAAAGCAAACTAATCCAGCTGCTGTAGGCAGTTCCTAAAAACTTAGGTATAAAATTACTGTATGACCCAGCAAGTCCACTTCAAGGTTTATACCCAAAAGAATTGAAAACAGAGACCCAAACAGATACTCGCATATCCATGTTCATAGAAGCATTATTCACAAGAGCCAAAATATAGAAACAACCCAGAGGTTTACTAATGGATAAACGGATAAACAGAATGTGGTATATGCATACAATGAAATATATTTCCGCCTTAAAATGGAATGGAATTCTGATATGTTACAATATGGATAAAATTTGAAAATGTTATAAATTTTAAACAGTCAGAGACAAAAGAAGAAACATTGAACAATTCCACTTATATGAGGTACTCAGAATAGGTAAATTCATATAGACAGAAAGTAGAAGAGAGGCCACCAGCTGCTGGGGGAGATTTATTGTTAAATGGTTAAATCTTTTGTTTCCAAGTTCTGAAAATGAATATCCATGATAGTTACACAATATTGTGAAAGTACTTAATGCCATTGAATTGCATAGAAATGGTTAAAATGGTAAAATTTGTGTTATATAGATTTTTTTCACCACAGGAAAAAAATTAAGAAAAGAGAGAAACACATTTCATGCTATCACTTATCAAAAGAACACTGGAGTAGCTATATTAATTTCAGACTTGAGAGCAAGAAAAATCATCAGAGATAAAGAGGAGCATTATGTAATGATAACTGGTCTTAATATGTATATGCCTAATATGAAGCATCAAAATACATAAAATCTGATGGAAACACAAAGTGAAACAGAAACACCCATCATTACAGGAGGGGTGCAACACCCCTCCATCCGAAACAGTCAGTCCACAGGCAGAAAGTCAGTAAAGACAGGGTGAACGGAACAGTGATGTCAGTCAACTGGATGTAACTAACATCTGTGGTCTGCTTCACCCGACAGCAGCAGGTACACAGCCTTCTCAAGGTCTCATGGAACCTACACCAGGAGACCACATTCTGGGTCAAGAAACTGTATCTTTAAAAAAGTGCTCTCAGACCACAGTGGAATCAAACTAAAGATCAACAGCAGAAAGACAGTTGGAAAAAAACCACAGAATAATTGGGGATTAAACAACACACTGTTAAATAATGCATGAGTCAAAGAAGAAGACTAAGGAAACATTTTTAAATGTTTTGAAGAAAATGAAAATACAACCCACCAAAATCTGGAGGAACAGAGCAGTGCTTAGAGGGAAATGTTTATCATGGAATGCATACATTAAACACACACACACACACACACACACATGAATTAGTGAAGACTACATCTGAAACTAATGATGTCAGTAAGTTGGCTAATTGAATTTAAATAATATCTAAAAATATATATGAAATCAGTGATCTAAGCTTCTACCTTAGGCAAATAAAAAGGTAGAGCAAATTAAATCCAAAGTAAGCAGAAAAAAATAAATAAGAAAAATTAGAGCAGAAATCAATGAAATTGGAAACAGGAAAACAATAGATAAAATCGAACCACAAGGTAGTTCTTTTTTTTTTTAATTTATTTATTTTCAGAAAAACATTATTCATTATTTTTTCACCACACCCAGTGCTCCATGCAAGCCGTGCCCTCTATAATACCCACCACCTGGTACCCCAACCTCCCACCCCACCCCCCGCCACTTCAAACCCCTTAGATTGTTTGAAACATCAATAAAACTGGGAAACCTGGGGTGCCTGGGTGGTTCAGTGGGTTAAGCCTCTGCCTTTGGTTTGGGTCATGATCTCAGGGTCCTGGGATCAAGCCCTGCCTTGGGCTCTCTGCTCGGCAGGGAGCCGGCTTCCCTCTCTCTCTCTGCCTGCTGCTCTGCTTACTTGTGATCTCTCTCTGTGTCAAATAAATTTTAAAACATCTTTAAATTAAAAATAATAATAATAATAATAAATTTTAAAAACCTGGGAAACCCCTAGTCATGCTAACCAAGAATAAAAGAGATAAGACACGAATCACTAATATAAGAAATGAAAGTACAGACATCATCACCAAAGGTCCCACGGACATTAAAAAGATAATAAAGGAATATTATGGATTACTCTATACCCACAAATGTGATAATTTTGATGACATGGACTCATTCCTTCAAAGACAGAGTCTACCACAACTCCCACAAGAAGAAGCAATCAGAGTAGGCTTCTATTTATTAAAGAGACTGACTCCGTAATTAATAATCTTCCCAGATGGAAAGCACCAGGCCTGGATAGTTCCGCTGGTGAATTTTACTAAACTTTAAAGGAGCAAATCATATTCATTTTCTACCATCTGTTCCAGAAAACAGGAGAGGGAACACTTCCTAACGACTCTATGAACATTCCCCGCACACCAAAACCAAAGATACCAAAAGGAAACGACAGACGGTTCTCTCTCATGAACACAGATGCAAAAATGCTCAACAGAAAATTAGCAAATGTGACTCCAACAATGTATGAACAAAGAACTATACATCACAGCCAACAGAATTGGTGCCAGAGAGGCAAAGCTGTGGTTCAACATTCAAAAATCAATTAATATATCCCATCTCATCCATAGGCTAAGGATAGAGTTTTGTGATATATATTATAGCTTTTATGATTAATTATATAGACATAATAAGGGATCCTCACTACAGAGGGAAAAAAACCCAACTTATTCTGTCTTGTAGAGGTAAGGAAGGCTTCATAAAGGAAGTGACACTGGTAGTAGGTCTTGAGAGATGAGTAGAATCTCTCCAGGGAAGGGTGGTTGAGGGAGAGGCACCTGAGCAGGAAGGTGACTCGTCAGATGTGGCTGGTGTGTGCTGTGCACAGTGCAGAAAAGCTCCGGGGTCCCCTGCCTCTCGTATCTGGCTACTCCACCCGCCTGCAAATCCCAGATTCCTCCAAGAGGTACATCTTAACACCCCTTCTTACACACACTGCATCCTGCCAGGGTCAAGCACGATGAGAAAGTAATCTTTATAAACCCAACACTGCCTCTCACACAAGGACCTTGACATGTCAAAGCTAATTGACTCTAGCTCCATTTATGCAATGGTAAATATCACTGGTCTTTATTTGTCCAATGGCTGGAAATTTTCCTCACCTCCTCCTGCCCCTGGAGCTAGTTAATGGTTAGTTTCTAATTGTCGCCTCATGTTGTCTGGCGGGAGATTCTGTATGACTCATGGCTTTACTGAGTATGACATTCCAGGAGGTCACTGGAGAGACACTCCCCCTGAACGTGACCCCAAGCACACAGGCTGTGACCCCAAGCAGACAACAGGAGATAGCCTCTCCTCTCTAAGTGTTCAGACAGCCGTGAAATTTATGAAAAAGAAAAGGAAAAAAAGGAACCAAGACACTTGCCACTTACAGTACAATGGAAAGGGAGAAATAAAATCTGTTCAGCCCACTTTCATAAGACCAGATGCCATTTCTCAAGGCTGATAGGAACCCTGAACAGCTCCACAGAAAAGAATATTCCCATCCTTCCAAATGTCTAAAATATGCATATGCATGTTAGATATCTGACTATGAATGAAAACATTCATAACTATGCATGTTAGATATCTGACTATTAATGTTTGTAACACTAGACATTACAAGGTTAAGAGCTGTCACTTCAAAGACACAAGATATTGTAAATGTTCATGTATACGTAATTTTTTTTTTAGATTTTATTGAGAGAGAGCACAACAAGCAGAGGCGAGGGGCAGAGGGAGAAGGAGAAGCAGGCTCCTCACTGAGCAGGGAGCCCGATGTGGGGCTCGATCCCAGCACCCTTGGATCATGACCTGAGCTGAAGGCAGATGCTTAATGAACTGAGCCACCCAGGTCCCAACATAAACATAATTTAAATTTATCTAAATATCACATATATGATGGTGCATCTTCATTCAAACGTTAAAGTATTTCAGAATAAAAGTAATTAGAAGTTATGGCTAATGCATTATTATGATCTTACTTAGATCCATGATCTGCTTAGGGATAGTTAGTAACAACAGCTGAAAATGATCAAGCACTTACAGATTAACAGACTGCTCAGAGGTTCATGCGCATCTTTACGACACCCTGACAACAGCAGTCCTGGAATTCTCCCATTTTGCAGATGAGGAACAGAGGTCTGCACTAAATCAGCCAGGAGAGGACAGTCAGGCCCCAAATTCTAGTCTGGATCTAAATCTTTGATTTGAAGCACCCCCCTACGGTCTCCTTGAAATGGCCGCTTCGTTTCTATCCCGTCACTAAGCATTTAATGAGCATGCGTAGAGAACACTACACCAAGCACATAAAAAATGTATATACGACGCAATCTGCCCTCAGCAAAACGGTTAAGTCTAGTAGGCAGTATCAATTTTACCTTTCAAATCACTAGGCAGAAAGCAGCTTTATTCGCAAGAGAAAAAAAATAAGAAATAAATTTCCTTCAGTGGATAAATGGTTAAATAAACCCTGGTACACCCACATCGTGAAATATTACTCAGCACTAAAAAGGAATGAATTATTCACACATGCAACATTGTGGAGGATCAAAGGAACTGTGCCAAGTGAAAAAAGTCAGCCAAAAGGTTAAACACTGTAGGATTCCATTGATGCAACGTTCTTGAAATGACACAATTACAGAGAAGGAGAGCAGGTTAGTAGTTGCCTGGGGTTAGGGATGGGAGGTGGGTGTAGCTCAAGGAAGATTTATGTTGATGGCTCCATGTTGATGGACTCTGGTGAGTTACAGGAATCTACACATGTGATAATATTGCATAGAACTATTCACACACACACAAACACACACACACTCACTCACGAATGCACATAAAACATGGGCAATCTGGATAAGCTATGGGGACAGATGGCGATACCCTGGTGATGACATCGTATTGCAGTCATGGAGGACGTTGCCATCGGGGAAGCTGGGTGAAGAGCAAAAGGACCTCCCTGTGCCTTTTGTCTTGCAACTCCCTTGAACCTACAAGGATTTCATAGTTTTTAAAAGAAATTTAACTGTTATGCAAATAATTCTCCTTTTTTGAAGACCATTGAACTCCACCAGGGGCTGCTACACCTCTGTCGTTGCCCACAGGCCATTGCCCTGAAAAGCCAAAAGTTTTGTTGGTCCTTGGCAGAACTCAAATTCATGTTATTAGAGTCAAGAGTTAAGTAAAGTCAGCTGTTAACATGCAACTAACCTACCAGGAGTTAAATGACAATTCCATATATAGAGATGTTTGGTTTTTGCTGAAGCATAATCTTTTTGTTAAAGGGATCCACAAACACGCATTTGGTACTTTGATACATTTTTTAAAGGATGATCTAAAACACATTATAACTCATCCACACAAATAAATAGCAACTCTTTCCATTCCCACCTCACGCTTCTTTTTGAAGAATTATCCTGTTTGTTATCTATGTATAAAATAAGCTACCCATGAACCTGATTCAGAGGCCAAAAATCCCAAAATTAAGGTAACATTTGGCTAACTACTCTAAGCAACTGAAGTCTTCTTTTGGGTGGACAGAAGTGTCGGTCCTTTTCACCAAAATCTTCTACTTCCCAAACCGACTGTTTATGCACCCAATATTGTCAAATACAAAATGCCAGGAATTGTAAGGAACATCCTGATTTCAGAGATATCCAAGCATGAAGGAGGTGCATCTTAACATCAGTGGAACACCGAGGCGCCTGGGTCCTTCAGTCGGCTAAGTATTCAACCCTTGATTTTGGCTCAAGTCATGATCTCAGGGTCTTGAGACTGAAGCCCCCCATCAGGCTCCACATTGGGTATGAAGTCTGTCTAAGACTCTCTCTCGGGGCACCTGGATCACTCAGCTGGTTAAGCATTTGCCGTCGACGGGTCAAGATCCCAGGATCCTGGGATAGAACCCTGGAGCTCTCTGCTCAGTGAGGAGCCTGCTTCTCCCTCTCCCTCTTCCTCCCCTGGTCTGTCAAATAAATCAATAAAATCTTAAAAAAAAAAAATTCTCTCTCCCACTACCCCCACTTCATGCTTACACATTTGTTCATAAATAAATAAACAAATACAAGAATCAGTGGACCGCTGTAATGTTCCATCCAAACACCTCCAAAATTCTGCCCAGATACCTCCAGAGGTGACCTCTATGTTTATTTGAAGACCAGGATCCTTCCTGACACCATAAAGAAAATGTTTCTATTTATGGTGATGTAATCCCTCCACTTAAAGGACAAGGTCCAAACAAAGGTTTCCTTTTTGCGTGATAAGAACCTGTCCGGGGAAGGCCGGAGTGTGTGGTTATTTGCATTAATGAGATGAGCTCATGTGAAAATTCCCAGAGGGACCAGGGCCTGGGGTCCGCCGTGTGCGAGCAGAGACCAGCTGACCGGAGGCCCGTGACTCATCGATCACTGGCTCCATCACAAGGCAAGGAGGCATTCCCTGGGATAGATAATCAGCTACTTCCTGCCTGTGGGGGACCCCAGCAAGGCTCAGCTGAGTCACACAGCGATGACTAGGGTGACTGGGCTGAGTCACAAGTCAGCTATGCAGAGAAGTCTTCCCCAGTAAGCAGTCTGGTGTTTGCACCGGAGATGGGGGCCACGTCCAGGAAGCAAATGGGCCCTGCCACCAGGACAACAGAAAGGGGGAGGGTGTGACGTGACCACCAGCCGCTGGAACCAAGTCCCCACGGCCCAGCTGGAGGATTCGTGGGACCAGGCAAGAAGCCACAGACGTTAGCCTCCAAGAGAAATCAGAGTCCCCTAATCACAAGAGAGATCTCAAGACCTCCGCCGTCATCCAGTCCAGGAACACGTACACCTGGTTGAAAAATTTTAAAAAATCCTTGCTCCGCTAACCAACCACGGATATTTAGCGTTTTAACCATGAAGGAAGGCATCAGACCCATCAGCGGTGTCTGTGCCTGCGACCAATAAAAACCCTATGTTCACGTCACTTTCTGGTTGTTGCCAATATCTTCAAATATCCTTGGCCCTTCCCCTCTCCTTAGAGCTCACGGTTGTGTTAGACTTGCACATATCTTGCCTTTTAATCTGCTATTCAAGCAGCACCTGTGTTACTCTTCACAAATGTTTGGTATTTTGAAACTGCTTTCAATAAACACGCTTAGTCATTTGGTGTCATATTTTTTACATGGAGGCATTATTCTGAGAAAGGGTCCGGAGTCAACCTTCCTTCACCAAAAGGGTCGGTGGCAGGAAAAAGCATAAAGATGTCGTATTAGCCAGCTAGGGTTGCCGGAGCAAAGCAGAACAGGCTGGTGATTGCAACAGAAATTGGTCTCGTGCTTCCAAAGGTTGCAAGCCCAGATCAAGGGGTCGGCAGAATGGGTTCCCTCTGAGGCCTCTCTCCTTGGCTTGTGGGCAACGGGTTTTCCTTTTGTCAGTTCACATCGTCCTCCTTCTCAGTGGGTCCCTGTGTCCAAATCTTCTGTCTCTCCGGCCACCAGTCACGTTGAATGAGAGCGCTCCCTACCAACAAACCGCATTTTAACCTCATCACCTCTGCAGAGACCCTGTCTCCGAGTAAGGCCACATTGGAGGGTACTGGGGGTTGGGACTCTAACATATGGTTTTTTTGGGGGGACATAATCCAACCCACAACAGACACATCCTTTCGTTCAATCTCCCTGCTCTCTTCATGGGGGGTCTCGGGCCCCGGGAGTGGAGCCACCGAGAAAATCGCTGGCAGAGCAAGGCTGCCGAATGCCTGGCTCAGGACTGAGCGCTGCGGAAACTGCAAAGCGCTGCTCGGATGTGGGCCAACGGGAGCCTCCCTCCTGCAACGCTCTCAGAAGCCTGAGACGCCCGATCAGAATGCAAAACCTTTCCCCTACCAGACAGCCAGTACTCCGACCCCAGACGAGGAGCGGGCACCACGCGTGAGACGGTTTCTTTACTTTCGGCCTCGTCTGTGATTGTAGCAGTGGTTCAGACCACCTGTAGCACAGCATACAGGGTGGCGAGCAACGGCACGCAGGCAGTCGCCTTACGGTCCCCAAGAAAATGCCTGCGACCCTGACGGCACTTACCATGCAGATGATGTTTGAACTTCATAGGAAATTGAGAATGTTTTCTCGCTCTTTCTGTTCTGTCGGGGACCCTCTCTGATCAGTCTCCACCTCGGGCCTACTGACGCGACCTGAAATCCTGCCTCCCCTGTCTGGTCCTGTTCCCAAGAAAGCTGAAATGGGGCGCCTGGGTGGCACAGTTGTTAGCGTCTGCCTTCGGCCTAGGTCATGATCCTGGGGTCCGGGATTGAGGAAACCTGCTTCTTCCTCGCCCACTCTCCCCGCTTGTGTTCCCTCTCTCGCTGTGTCTCTCCCTCTGTCAAATGAATAAATAAAATCTTTAAAGAAAAAAGAAGACAGAGAGAGCTGAAAGGGACTCTTTCCACGCAGCTGAGGGCTTGCACAAACCCAGGATGAGGAACGAGTCCGATGGAAACCAGTCAAAGCAGAGAGCTTCTGGGATCCAGGAAGACCTAGTTCAGTGCATGGGCCAGAATCCATACACCTGAGTGTCAACTCAGGGTCTAATTAAGAAACCAGCACCCCCGTGTCTTACTGGGGCAACCAGAAGGATCACCTTTAGGCAGCCTGAAGTCACGGCAGGGAACTGGGGAGACACTTGCCTACGTGTCCTAAAGTGACGTCTGGGACACTTGTCAGCTCTGGAGCAGTGCCCCCATCAGCCCTTTATCAGAGTGTACCAGCCTGGGGACAGCCCCTGCATGGCGTGAACTTGGGGCAGTCTGCACTTCACCATGTACTCAACGCATTCACAACGGTTGTGAAGCCCGGGACTGCGGCATCCGCGTCTTCCCTGCTCGATCAGAAGCACTAGGAGGGGGGTGCCTGGGTGGCTCAGTGGGTTAAAGCCTCTGGCTTCAGCTCAGGTCATGATCTCAGGGTCCTGGGATCGAGTCCCACATCGGGCTTTCTGCTCAGTAGGGAGCCTGCTTCCCCCTCTCTCTCTACCTGCCTCTCTGCCTACTTGTGCTCTTTTAAAAAAAAAAAAAGAAGAAGAAGAAGAAGAAGAAGCACTAGGAGGACAGGGGCCACTGCGTGCCTTTCCCAGCAGCGCACCTCAGTGCTAAGCACAGATTCCCACACAGGGCCAACCCCGATCAATATTTGCTCAGCAAATACATGAATGGCTCCCCGACTCCACACCCACCTCTCTGAAAGCCTGTGCCCTTTTGGAGCACTTTCTCCCTTTCAAGTTTACCCAAGTTCATTTAAATTTAGCTTTAAAAATATGCCCAGAGAACGGGAGCCAAAAAGCCCACCACAACCTGCTTTACAGACCCACCTCTCGGACATGGTGCTGTGGCTTTCAGGTCCCCAAAGCCCTTTAATGCTTTCTACCAAGCAGGCACACTGCCCCGTTTGTTCTACACAGTGACTTCCTGTTAGAGACCCATGGCTAAGGGCTGACCATCTCACACAAGGTCACACAGCGAGAGCGTAATCAGGGCATGATAGGAAATCTATTTGGTGTTTGTCCCCTGCTTCTGGGGCAGAGTTCCGAAAACCCTAGGGATTTTCCGAGTAACGGGAGTGTTGTTTGTTATTCATAAGGCATTCCTTCTGAGCACACCCAAATTTTTGCTCACGAGGTGACCCGGGTGGGGATTTCAGGACCCTGGACCCCTCAGGAGGGCAGTGGGGCCTGCAGGTGGGCTCTCCGAACATTCTAGAACGAGGAGATGAGCTTCCTGGCTGGGGAGTGTGGAGAGGTGCTGGGAGGGGGGCCCAGCAGAGAGATCACGGGAGCTGCACTCCTGTCTGGGTGGGTGTTCCTGCGTCTCCTCCTTTATAACAAACCCGTAAGGGCAAGTCAGCTGCCCCCGGAGCTCTGGAGCCGTTTGAGCAAATCCTCAGACCTCAAGGGGCCGACTTTCCCGGCGTTCACAGAAACAACCTAACCCTTGCGATGGGTCTCAGGAGGCGGGGGGACAGTCCTGTGGGACTGAGCCCGTCCCCTGAGAGGTCTGCGCTAACCCCAGCAGACAGTGCCAGCATTTCACTGAATCAGGAGACACCCAGGGGGTGAGAGAGAACAGGTTGTTACTGGGGAAAGCCCACGTCTCGGCTCGGAAGTGTTCTGTTTAATCAGTGCGGAGCTTCCCAGCCCACCTCTGAGCACCGGACCACGAGGTTCATCCCGCCACCCCAAGCCAAGTCTACACTTTGACTCGCTGCCACTCGGCTCCCAGGCTCCCAGCAGGCTCCCTTGAGAGCCCGTCAGTGACTAGGGGACTTCCCGGACTGTCCCGCAGGCACCAGGAAGTCAACTAAAGAGGACACTTTTTTTTAGTTCTCAGCCCTGTCTTATCTGAGTGTGGCACACAGCACTGACGCCTAGAACCCTCCGTACCAGACACACAGCAATCACGACCAGTCCCTCTGTTCCCTCTGATGATGACCAAACAGCGGGCAATGTCTCCCCACCTCCTGAAAATACCAAGGTCCCTCCCCTGACCCTGGGAGGTCCTCATTACGATGCCTGCAGTTAAAAAAAAAAAAAAAAAAAAGTGAATGTATAAAGAACAGATTTTTCATCCGCACAGCCTCCTCGGATAGATCTTAGCAAATTGCATTACACGGGTGTTTCCAGGAGAATCTGTTTAAATTCTACACACATTTTCTCTTGGCACTTGAAACCAGGTTCCAGACAGCGGAAGTGGCTGAATACTAATCACTTGTAGCCGAGGACATTTAAAGACCCATCTTTCACTTTTTTTTCACAACTTGAATCATCTGTTCCTCATGCTTCTTGCCCAACCCGCTTTTCAGAAAAGTTCGTAAACCAGCAAAATCCATACTTGGGATGAGATCAATGAAATTAACAAGCTTGCTCTCCTTCCTTCATTGATTTGACAAACATTTATTGGGTATTTCCTATCCCCAGGCAGAGGACTGAACGCTGTGGGGGAGGGAGTGATGAATGAACACCGGCTCGGGGCCTACCCCCAGGGGCCAGAGTCTAGTAAGAGAACAGGCAGGAAGGAAAGAATCACACCAATGAGTGTAAGACAGCGACTCTGGGGGCCGGAGGGCAGAGAGGCTAGGCCTGTGGTCTAAGGAGTGCATTTCACAGGGATTCAAGCTGAGCGAGTTCCAGACTGGGAAGACTGCCCTCCCCACTTGACACTAGGTGTGTCAGAAGCTAACTGGGCAGGAGGGATGGGGGACACTTACTAGGCAGATGCCCCCCAGCAAGTGCAAGGTCCTTCCAAGGGAAGGGCGCATAACCAGGTCAAGGGAACTTCAGAAAGTCTGTATGACTGCAGGAGTAAATGGTCTAAAATGAGGCCGGGGGAGTGGACAAGGGCCGGGCCACCAGGCAGGCGGCGAGCTGTGCTAAGCACGTTTGTCCCAAAGCCCAAAGAGCAACGGGACTCCCTGAAGGACTCTGGCCACACGGGGCTGACACAATCAAAGCATTACCCGAAAACATGACTTTCACAGTAGCATAATGGGTAAAATCATTCCTATTGTACTTGTCATCCGAAATAGCAAAACGATACGGATTATTATCTCCTCTAGAGATGACAGTAATGACACGTTGCAACTTGGAGGGTCACAACACTCTTGTCGCCTGTTCCCAAGCCTCTGGACATCAGTTTTTAAAGAGTAGATTGAAAATTTGCCCATTTTCACACTGGGTGACCCTCTCAGCTTATGTACTCGATACGCCCACTGACTTCTGAAGTGTGGGTATACGGGACTCAGCCGGGGGTCAGAAATGCAAGCCGCTTGATGTCTACTGCTACGAACCATGAGGCCTTGCTCCCTGTTCTCTCTGCACGCTGGCCTATTTCTCCTCCCTTTCTCGGCTCTCAGTCACCCCAACTTCTTAACTGCTGCGTTCCTCTCTCAGGCAAGTCTAAGTCATCCTAGACCACTGAAATGTAAACAGTGGGAAAAAGACTCAGGGCTCCAAAGAACAACAGGAAGTGTGAAATGTTTCATACACTCAAGGAGTTAAAATACAAGACTAAAAATTACAGCAGAGAAGTGGAAATTATTTCTTTTAAAAAGAGACAGTGGGGGAGGGGGTGCCTTGATGGCTCAGTGGGTGAAAGACTCTGCCCTCAGCTTGGGTCATGATCTCAGGGTCCTGGCATCGAGCCCCCATCGGGCTTTCTGCTCAGCAGGGAACCTGCTTCCCCACCTCTCTCTGCTGCCTCTCTGCCTACTTGTGATCTCTCTCTCTGTCAAATAAATAAGTAAAATCTTAAAAAATAAAATAAAAAATAAAAATAAAAGGCATCTACAAAAAAATTATTGGTAGAAAAATTACACGCTTTCCCTCTGAGATCAGGAATGAGCCGAGAATGCCCACTATTACCACTTGTATTCAATGCTGTACCAGAGGGCTGAACGGCAAGATAAATCAAGATAAATGGGGAAAGGATTGAATTGGAAAGAAAAAATAAAACTGTCATCATTCTCTAACTACATAATTGGTTTATGTAAAAAAGTAAAAAAAAAATTACAGATGAATTATTAAGAGCCAGTATGTGAATTTAACAAGGATAATTTCTTAAAAAGCAATTATTTCTACATTACATACATAATTAGAATCATACATAATTAGAAAATGAAATCTTTAATATACCTTTAATCTCTTTATGTTTGATCTTTGTGAATGTGTTACCCAGTCCAAAAAAAGATTAAACAGTCTTTAGTTGTGGAAAAAGAAAATTTCTAACAATAGCATCAAACACACACACATACACACACCCTAATCTGTAGGATAACAGCAGCCACTTGAGTTTAAAACTCTCCACACCACCTCCCCCAGACGGCCCAAGATCACCAAGGAGTGAAAATAAACCACACACGCCTTCGGCATTACCAGAATCAGAAAGAACTTCAAGTTATGCAGAGAAATGTGCACTTAAGCACAACAAAGCTGTCTTGGGAGCTTTGCGGGGGTTCAAGACCTTGGGAGTAAAGAGTGGGGAGAGGAGTCTTAGGAAATTCTTGAAAAAGAAGTCCTGTACGTGTTGCCGTCACACTGAGCTCTGTGCTCAGGACACTGCACTTGGTTTAAAGCTCTGTTGTCACTCTCCTGAAATTCTTCACAATTTCGTCTTCGAACCAATGCCATCACGCATGGGAACTCAGGGAGGCTCAAAGCGAGTGCAAAGAAAGTGTGTAATGCCCGCAATCAGGTAGGTGAGAAGAGAGCCCCAGAAGACCGCTGTGTTTGACCCTGAACTTGTTTTGACTGCACACAGAAGGCAGTGTGTCTGTGCTAGGAAAGGCTAACGACCAAGCATCATCTTCCTTCTCTCCGTTCACTGACCACATACACTGAAAATTATGCCACGAAGGGAGGGGGAGAGATAGACAACCCAGAGTGCCTTTTCTTCTCAGTCCTTCGTCATGCCTCAGTAACCCAAAGGTAGCAAGTGTTGTTAGAATGTGAGCATATCTAGAAGTGAAACAGAAACACTGGGGTTAGTTTTGTACGACCATCCCAACTTCTTCCTATGAAAAAGTACATATGCACATCCAAACTAGGAAATAGTCACCATATGATTTTGGGGGGTTCCACTCCGAAGTCAAAGGCACTTATATTTGCATTTAAAATTGCCATTGTGATATAAAGAGGAAGAGTAGAATTCATGCTAACGTTCAAATTTAATTTTTTCTTTACTTAAACGAGATTAAATAGCAGATAAAAAATACCATGGCAAATCAGGAGATGGCAAAAGAAGAGAGCGTGCTTCATATGTAGTGTCCTTCATGACATTTTTGCCCTTTTTGACCAAAGCGTTGGGCATCTTCATTTTGCATATGGTTCCCAAACGATGGAGAAAGCGTGTTGCTATTGCCCTTGGGCATTCTCACAATGGAAAAAGGGAAACACAAACATGGAATGAGGAAGACAGAGCCTACTTTGCATGTGTGAGACACAGGCACTCACACAGACCTTGTGAAAAGAGCCCCTTGCTCGGTTCAGGGCTCTATGGAGCTGAAATTCTGGATAAGTTTTGAACAAAGGACCCCACATTTCATCTTGCACTGGACTCCCCGAATTATGTAGACAATCCTGCATGATGGCAAGGTAATGGGTCCAGTTGGAATTGGAGACATCAATGTAAACTTTTGTGTCTAACAATTCTATACATGCAGATATGTTATAATCAGTGTATAGTTTTATTTACACACACATACACACATGCACACACATTTATCATAGGCCTGGCCATTGAAAAAGCAAGGAATTATCCTCCATCCAGATCCGGGAACAAGGGTTTATTGGAAACATGGCTTGTTCCAACGCTGAGACGGCTAAAGCACAGAGGAGCATGGACTCTTAGGTCAGAAAGTAAGGAATTACTCAAAAAAAGAGAGGGAAACATGTCAAAGACAAAGGAACCAGCTCAACTACCCCAAGTTTGGGACAATTTGAGTATCAGGAAAGAAAGAGAAAAAGAGAGAGAGAGAGAGGGGAAGGAAGGAAAGAAGGAAGGAAGAAAGAGAGGGAGGGCGGGGACCGGAGGGGAGGATGGAAGGAAGACAGTAATGGATTATAATTCATGGACTATAATAGGAATCTGTGAGTCCATAAAATAAAAAGCAGAGAAGTAAATGAAGAAATAAATGAGGGGGAAAGGAGGGCTCTTCCTGACAGTCAGATATGAGACGCAGGTAGGTATCATGTGCCCTCAGATGGAATATCCTGAGAGAGACACGCACCAGAAAAGCATCAGTATCATTATAAGAAAACATTAAAAACCAAAATAAGAGAAAGAATACACCATATTCATGGATTGAAAAAACCCAGTACTGTAAATATGTCAACTTTCCCCAAGTTCTCTATAGAGTCAATGCAATCTAAAATAAACATCCCAGCAACATATTTATGACAACTGAGAAACTTATTCTAGAATCAGATGGAAATCAGATGGGCCAAGACTAGCCAAGACAATCTTAAATAAGAACCAAGTGAGAGGATTTACTCTATCCAAAAACAAATCTTATTTTAAAGCCACATTGATTAAGGTGATATTGTGCAAGTTTAGATAAATAAATCAATGGAATATAATAGAGAATCTAGAAATGGACCCTCTGGATTTATAAGAACATGGCCCTGGAGAGCAATCTGGAAAAGACAATCTTCTAATTAAGTGATACTAAGTCAATTAGAAGTGGAGGTCATGAGGCAAGACTCCTACGGGTCACAAAAATCAATTCCAGGAGGACTGAAGGTCAATGTGAAAGGCAAATGATAAAACTTCTAGAAGATTACTGTCCCAGCTACCAAGCTCTGTCTCTCAGCTCCAGACCCCCTCTTCTGTGCTTGGTGATTCAGGGGCTGGGACTCTACATTTCTCCTTTGCCAGTTGGTTTCCTGCTAGATTCTGCATGAGGAGCTGCAAGAGGAAGACGGGGAGATGGGAGATACCGAGGAGAGGCTTCCTCCTTCCGGCTCCACGTGCTGTTCGGCACGGGTCCCTCCAGCTGTAGCCATCACGCCCACCGCAGCTGGCTCCAGCCTCCAGCTCAGCCCATCCCACTGCTCCCTCGAGGGAGCTCGGAGAAGCAGCTGGACAGCACCTGAGCCTGCCTCCCTTCTCTGACTTCAAGGTTCCACTAACACCCACTCTTCCCTTTGTTCCCTGGCCTTAGGGGCATGACCTGTTTTCGGAAGCGGTTATCTCCATGTTGCTAAAAGCTTCCTTTTTTGTCTTCAGGCTGTGAGATCCGTGGAACCATTTCTCCTTATCAAATTATCTCTGTTGGACACGGTGTCTTTTCTGTTTCTTAACTCTGCCACGACTGATACAATAACAGGCAAGAAGATTCTCATGACCTCGGGGTAAGGAGAGATTTCCTGTGCAGGACACGAAAAGTGCTAACTATAAAGGAAAAGCTAGGTGAGTTAAATTACTTTGAAAATATCAAAAGACAGCGCTAAAAGGATTAAAAGGCAATTGGACCTCAATAAAGCTGATAAAAAGGGCCAAGACTTCAAAATGTACTTCACAAAAGGTAAGAGACAAATGTCCAAAAAATGCGTAAAAAGGCATTCAACCTAATTTGTCACGAAAGGAATGCAAATTAAAATCAAGAGGAGCTATCACCACAAACGATCAGAAAAACTGGAATTAGAAAGACAGGCTGCAGCGTCACAAACATACCAGTGCACGGTGGGTGCAAGGGTCAGTTAGTACAACAGTTAGGAAAGCTGTATAGCATTACCTACCAAAATTCACCGCATGCCCATCGCCAAGCAATTTCACTCCTATTTGCGAATCAGACTGAAATGCAGGCTCTTTTCACTGAAAGTCATGTGCGAGAACGTTCACAGAAGTATTTTTAGTAATTGCCAAAAACCGGAAAACCACTCATGTCCCAAAACAGTAGATGGAAAAATAAACGAAGTTATATTCATGTAATAAAATACACACGGGAAAGAGAACTCACTTATGTACGCCACCTACTCTCAAATTATATAGAAAACAAAAAAAATAATATATTCTATGTATGCAACCAAATGTATGAATATGTATGAATGAAGGTATGTATGAATCTTAAAAATTTAAAGTTGTATGCAAAGTATGTATGAATCCTAACAATTTAATGTTGAGGGGGAAAAACAAAATCACTACAGAAAACATACAATATGATTTATGTTTAACAAAATCAGCAGGACCAAACCATCGCGTTTAAGGACACATGCTTATATGGTAAAACTACTTTTTTTTTTTTTTTTTTTTAAGTAGAGGTCGTTATCAGGATGGTGACTTCTAGAAGATACGGAGTGGGTGGCACGGAAGGAGGGGAACACAGGTGCTGGCAATGTTCTCTTTTTCACCTCCATGTATACAACTTTGCTTTTCAATAAACCATAGAGTCATACTGTATTTGGGAGAGCACCGTTTTGTGTGTGTTGTATTTCACAATAAAGAGGATGGAAATGTTGTAGCCCACACTTCTGAGGATCACTTAAGGATTACATGAGATTAGGTGGGCGCACAGAGAGCTTTGCAAAGTATCTGACAGGTGATGAACATTCAGGACATGGTTGTGACCCAGTGCAGTACGACTGAGAGACAGAAGTAACTCGAACCCAGAGCTAGGAGAAAGCAAACCCTCATGAGAAGCTGTCAGAGGACCAGAAATGGTTTCCAATAGATGATAAAGGCTGTGGGTAAAAGAGGGAGGTGAGTTTTAAGTATGTTTGCAACGGATAAATGCCAAAGACTAGGAATCATTCCTACCATGTTGCCTGGCTCACGAGAGTCTCCCAATAACTATTAGAAATACGGACAGGCAGATGGAATGATGGATGGACGGATGGACGGGTTGGTGGCTGGAAGGAAGGAAGGATGGACAGATGGGTAGATGAGCAGGAGGCTGAGTGGACGCACAGGTGTGTGGGAAAGTCGGTGGGTGTGTGGATGAGCGCATCCGTGAGGCGATCGGTGGGGGTGGGGGGGGTGCATGGAGGGACCGGACGACGGGTGGGAAAACGAGACAAGAGTTGGTCTGACGCAAACCTTGCCGCTCCAGGGTGAAGAGACTTTCTCCGCGCAGTCCTCTTTGCCCAGAGCTTAGCACAAGACCATAGCAAGCTTTTCTTTCGGGCTTTGTGATTACAGGGATGCGGGTGACCACTTCCGCAGACCTTCTCATGGTTCTTCTTGGTTGTTTACTGGCCAGAGGAAGGGCTGATATCAACCTGGACCTCTAATACCTACCATTACGGGGAAGAGAGCTGGTTTTACCTACAAATTAAGTGTCTGGCAGGGCTACCAATTCAGGCAGAAGGCAGAATATTAGAGTGGTTTTTCCACCCAGACAGACCCCCCATGGGGAGGAAAGGCTCAACTAATGAACAGCCAATGGACAGGGACGCAAGCATGAAGAGGAGGCACCAAGCTAAAAACATGTTTTGCTAAGACAGCCTCAAATGACAAGCAGGCATCCGGAATGGAGACCACCAAAGCCACAATTTCCAGTCCAGTATCATATGTAATTGCAGACTTCAAAGTTTTGTTCATTGCAGGGAAACATCCCTACATGCACCAAGCAATCACTATGTGCCTTTCACTAAGACTGTCTGGTTCTCAGAACTGCAGACGCCCACGGACTTCAGAGGCACATGCTATTGTGACAAGACACAGGTCTTGTACATTGCTTCATTTTTTTCCTATTATAAAGCATAACATTCTTTTTTTTTTTAAACATTTTATTTATTTGATAGACAGAGATCACAAGTAGGCATAGAGGCAGGTAGAGAGAGAGGAGGAAGCAGGCTCCCCGCTGAGCAGAGAGCCTGATGTGGGGCTCGATCCCAGCACGGTGGGATCATGACCTGAGCCGAAGGCAGAGGCTTAACCCACTGAGCCACCCAGGCGCCCCTAAAGCATAACATTCTTTTTTTTTTTTTTTAAGATTTTATTTATTTATTTGACAGAGAGAAATCACAAGTAGACAGAAAGGCAGGCAGAGAGAGAGAGGGAAGCAGGCTCCCCGATGAGCAGAGAGCCAGATGCGGGACTCGATCCCAGGACCCCGAGATCACGACCTGAGCCGAAGGCAGCAGCTTAACCCACTGAGCCATCCAGGCGCCCCAAGCATAACATTCTTGTTCGTAAATCTGAACATCTCCTCCTGCCTCTCTACCCGCCCTTCCCAGTCCCTCATGTTGGATCTATTTCCTTCCAGACTTTTTTCTTTACATGTACACAGACACATTTTTTTTATTTAAAAAAATGATGTCAAAATATACACGTATAGTATAATAAACAATCTAGTTGGTCTTTATCCCCAGTTCCTAGAACAGAACTCTAAACCGGTAGAATTTCCTGAGCAACTGGAGTGCCTCATTTTGCATAAGGTGCCCATTTTGATCACACTTGAGTTTATGCAAATGAGGTGACACAGGTAGCGCCCCTGGATATCTTCGGGATGGGGCTGGTCCCCAGTGATTAGAGGACTAGAACTTTCAGCTCCACCCACCAACCTTGGGGAAGGGGAGAGGAGGTGGAGCTCTATTAAAAACTCTCGCGTGAGATCAGATGAGCTTCCGGGTCCGTGAGCTCGTGGAGGTGCCGGGAGGGTGATGCCCCCGGAGAGGGCACTGGGGACTCTTGTCCCTTCATACGTCCCTTGTCCTACACATTTCCTCCATTTTCCTGCTCCTGAGCTGTACCCTTTATAATAAACTGGTAAATATTGGTGAAAGGGTCTTCCTGAGCTCTGTGAGCCATTCTAGCAAGTTCTTGAACTTGAGGAGGGGGTCCTGGGAGCCCCAGTCTGCAGCCAGTCAGCCAGAAGGACAGCTCACATCCTGGGACTGCTGGGGGGGGGGATCCTGTGGGACTGAGCCCTTTCACTTTCGTAACTGGACACTCCCTCCAGAAGTGAACTGAATCACCGGATACCCATCTGGTTGGTGCCTACGATACATTCCTTCTCACTTTTTCGCAGTGTTTACTCTAAATAACGTCCAGTGGAAGGACTGCACACTTCATTCTCTTCAATCGTTTAAGAGTAAAGCAGACACTAACGAGACCCTCCAATCCCGTCACCGTTTCAGTGTGTGTCGGTCCCCGGGCTTGTGTGCGCTTCTCTTTAACTATAAAGCATCCGCAGCTCCTTTCTGGGTCCTGCCCTTGACCTTCTGGAGCCATTTGGCCTGTTAACACTGAGAACTAGGAGGGGCTGTAAGACTCTAAAAGCCCAGCCCCTTCCCTCTAGTCCTACAAGGGATACTCCGGATACTCCAGAGCTCCCCCACAGGGATCAGGTGAGTGCTGGATTTAGTCTGAAGTCACTCCCTCATTTGATTTCTTTCCCTTTCCCATTCCTGCCTCCCTTAGCCTATGTTCCGTAATAAATCCTAACCAACCCAATGCAGGGTATATTCCGGGAAGAGGACCCCTGACACACAATAATCCACAGCTCACAACAAGCCATCATCTACCAAATTAATCTCCTGTTGACGGACTTTCATGTTATTTCTGAATTTCGCTACCCCAGACCACGCTGCACCCACATCGGCGCACGGCTCCTCCGATGGCATCGTCCGCGGCCGCCCACCTGCCTCCTCTTACCGGTTGCTTTGGTGGACAAGTCAGCTGTCCCGCCTCCTACCGTCATAGTTTAAAAATAAGAAGGTAAACACCCCGGCAAGCAACCCACTACCTTATTAGCAACCCCAAAGATACATGACTCAGTGCGCCTGTTTATTTTTCCCGGAGTTAAGTTAGGATCAAAGAGCTCAGCCCACGCTGCTTCCCGAAACGCCCTACTCCCAGATTCCCGAGTAATCAATGGTTATTATTGCACAGCCTCGCTGCAGGCCGGTGTAGATGTATTTTCAGATCAGTGACTCGGAAAGAGTCCTTTGTCTGAGAAAGTACCGGGTCTCACGTCTCAGTGTCTCACCTTTTTCCAGCTCCGTGGACGGTCCCAAATACAAGCGACGAGGTCAGGAGTGTGGAGAGACTGCCTTGATTGATGCTACTGGGAGATCCTGTAGGACTTCCTGGAAGGAAAGCACTCCAAGTGGGTGAATATTCCTTTTTGAACCAAACGGCTAGGACGTATGGAAACCTGTTTGAAACTCTCGTTTAGGAAACCTTTAAAAATGAGCTAAACTATCTTACTCTCCAGGGAATCCCCAGAGTCGGGACTTCCTCCACGTCCTTCTCTCTTGGCACAGAACCCAAGGCATCGGTGATGTCATCCGTTCCCTTTTCTCTCCTCGTGGGTGAATTGGATCTGACAGTGTCTGAAAGTCCCCTTCATCCCGGCCTAGGGATTTCCACTCACCGAACAGTTGCAGACGAAATTTCAGGATGCCAAGTCTCCATCAGCTTCAACGGGCCTGAGCGTGGGCGCGGCTCCCTGGGGCGGCCTCCAGGCTGACTAAGGAAGTCAGTCCACTTACAACACAGCCTGCGAGCGAAAGAAGAGGTGTGTGGATCGCACCTCCCAGCTGCCTCCCGGCTTAGCCTCCTCGTGGAAAAGGAGAGAACACAGCCCACGTACTCCCAACACCCAAACCTGGCACCAGCTGGGTACAGTACACAGCCACCTCCCCTGAGTGTTAGCGCTCACATCCTAGCAAAGACACTATCTTATTTTTTTTTTTCCATCAGGGATGACCAACTTAAAACAGGCTGAGTCACCTTCACCTCCCAGTCTCCTACTGACCCACCTCTTCCTGTCCTGGGGGGGAAAAATATCCTCAATTAGTCCCAGGCAATTCCTTCCTCTGGTTGGGCTGGATGCTGGGCCAAACCATCCAAGAAGGGGAGAATGAAATCTTCAGAAAATCCTCTCGGGCCCGATGCTCAGAGCAAAAGACAAAGTAAGTGCGGAGGGCACAGACCCTAAAATCTCAGTGGTGGAAGGGAACCCCCGCCATCAGACTGTGCAGGCATGGGGTGCGGAATATAAGTTTTCAGAGTTTGAGTAGTTTACCCAAAGCCGACCATTAAGCGGCAAATCAGAGGTTGCTGCCTACTTTCTCTCCTAGCTCCTGGCCTGCAGCTCTGTCGGCTACAGTACATTGTTAATGTTATTAGAAACACCAGGAACACAAGAAAGGGCTAGAATACATTGTTAATGTTATTAGAAATACCAGGAACACAAGCAAGAAGGTAGCTGACTGGCAAGGCCCCTCTGACCACCTGCCAACACTTTCTTTTTATTATGATTACTATTACTGGTATTATCATCATCATCATTATTATTATTATTAAATGCTGGTGTCCCTTTTTTTTTTTTTCACACTTAGCTAAGCTGAAGGTCCTGAAGGGGAAGCACCAGCACGTCCTTTTCCACGGCTTCAGCATCACGCCGGCCCAAGCTGCCCTTCTGGGCAAGAACCTAGGGTGCTGCCAGCCAGAGAGATGTCGTTCAAAATGGGGTCTTCACCCCCATGAAATCCACACATCCAGCTAGCTCTGGCCTCCAGCAAAGCCTCCCCACTGTTTGTCCGACCTCGCAGAGCTCTGCACACTAACCAAAGCAACACCAAAAAATTAGTCTTTATTTCTCTCAAGTTTGCACTATCGTAAGGAGAGACACCTGTTGAAAGAAAAACATAGATCCTGCATTTTTGCATTGAAATTCATTGATTTTTTTAAAAAAAGAGGTTGATTAAATTTTATTTCATTTAATGGGGGTCAGAAATGCAAATAGATGGAAATCCTCTCCCATGACGCTGTTAATGGGACTCAAGAAAACTAATGGCAAAAATGCCAGGTTAAGAGAAAACAACCATGTCTGATTGGTCTGCACAAAAAACACACTTGCTTTTTGCACAACTAATTCTGATCTGAGAACGTGCCAACTGGCCACAGAACCAGGAAACCCTGTCTCTGAGGCTCATCTCTGTCCCAGGTGAACGTGGGCTCTCTCAGCCAGGTGTCATCGGAGAACCAGAGAGGGGCAGACACAGTGTAAGACCAGTGTGGTCCCCAGGCTGCTGGCGTGAGTGTCACCTCCCGCTGTCTACGCACGGCCCACCAGCCACGGGCTGGAGCCATGAGCCAGGGTCCCTGCAGGAATTTCATTCTGCTACTCCTGCATGGGAAGGAGCACACTGTGGATGATCAGCTTGAGTTTATCATTAGAAGGGGATAAAGAGGAAAGTACATGCATTACGAGACCAACTATTTTTGGTCCCAAGTGAGACTTGCTACTTTTCACGAAAAGCTGCCCTGAGATTTTGCTCCTTCCCTGGTCTTGGCGGAGCACCGGCGGCTCTCCCTGCCCTCCCGTACCAGCCCCCCCCCCCCCACCAGGCTACAGCCCCAGCTTTGCTTTCTCTTCTCTACACCAGCGACCCAGGTAGAAGAATGGAGGAACAAAGCCCGGGAGTGCCCTTGCTGAGCTAACAACTCACGTCACCAAACACACCCCACCGCTGCCTATTTGGTGACGACGTCCTGTCTCCCTCCCCTGGAGCAAATCTGTCTGCATCAGGGGACCACATCCTGCGCCCCACGGATAGCACATCCAACACACCTGTGTGCAACCTCCCCAGGTAGCCCCCTCACCTCAAGCCAATTACCCAATTCGTTTAATTTTATGAAAACACTTTAGATTTCTAGAAGGTAACTTGTTTTTTATCTTACAATAAGCAGCCAAGCTCCAAGAGGAGATACATAGGTAGAAAATCTAAGATTTTTAAGAATTTGTTTTATTTATTTGAGAGAGCAGGCAATAGAGAGAGAGCATGAGCAGGGGGAGGGGCAGAAGGAGAGGGAGAAGCAGACTCCCCACTGAGCAGGGAGCCCGATTCAGGACTCAGTCCCAGGACTCCAAGATCATCAGCTGAGCCGAAAGCAGACTGAGCCACCCAGGCACCCCAAGACTTTACTATTCTTAATTGTATATGTAATGGAAGTAATCGTTCTCCTTGTAAGAGATCCAAATATAGAAGTTTCTAGAGTAAAACACAAAGGTCCTGCTTTATCATCTCCACCCACTTTATCTCCAAAACTAACTTACCTGAATTAACAGTTTGATGCATATCGTTCTATATGTATAAGGTTTTTTTCTATGTATTAGAATATAATATATATTAATAGCATATATAGGACATAAATGACACCATACAATACAATAATATGTATTAGAGATCTTTTCGAATCTGAACATGTATGTTTATCTCATTATTTTTAATTGTTGCTGCTTTCCATTTTGTGACCATATCATAGTTC
The DNA here is from genome assembly GCF_020171115.1 of Neogale vison. Classification (NCBI taxonomy): domain Eukaryota; kingdom Metazoa; phylum Chordata; class Mammalia; order Carnivora; family Mustelidae; genus Neogale; species Neogale vison. The sequence continues at coordinate 142,971,901 of NC_058102.1, forward strand.
TGCAGTCAACTCCATACTGATGGCCACTTAGTTGTTTCAGGTATTCTTACGGTCATATGCACATGATTTTACGTATATGTATATTGTCTATATCATTCCTTAATGTAAGGCATTTCAATCATTTCTAAATTTTCCATATTATAAATAACTTATAAATAAATCTTTGACTGCATTTATGTCTAGACATAAATCTAGACAGATTCCTAGGAACTGAATCACTGAATTGGAAGGACAAACTTTTTAAAATCAAAGTTTTACATGCTTACTTATCCAATTACCAATCAGAAAGCAGACACTACTGTTAATCACAAACAATACCAAAAAAGTCACCAAGGAAACTTTTATAGAGCATATCCTGGGTATCTGTTACCAATTATACCATGCGTTTTGGCACAAGTTTTCTGAACTATATCATTCTTTCTCAGATAAATACTTTCATTCATTCATACTCATTCCTTCTCAGATATAACAAAGCCCAATGTAGGAATCCCAAGAGCCAAAAGTATGTTCACAAATACCCCCGAATAAGAGCTGAGGCCAAACAGCATTATTTCTATATTTGCCAGTCAGCGGGGACAGCAGCTTCCTGTGGCCGATTACGCAAAGGATAGAGACTAAAGAGTTCAGGCATTGGAGTTACACATGAATTTGAATCTGCCCCTACAACTGGAAGCTTCTTCTCTCATGACACCTCTCTCATTCATCAACTTCCGTCCCGTTCTTACAACATCCTCCGTCCTGCCCATATCCTGGCTCTCCTAAATTTAACTCATCCTGCCTTTGCCCCCAGATGAACCTTCCCATACGGCACTTTGCATGCCTCCCTTTACAGGGCCTCCCAGTACCTAAGAGAACTCCACTTCCTAGGGCAATGTGGAAGACACCATCACGATCACCCGCCCCAGCACCTGGAAGAGAGGAAAAGGAAAAGAAAACTGAATAAACTCACAAACGCATATTTGTGAAAAAGCTGTTGGGAGCTTGGGATTCAAAGTAGTCTACCAACTAGACTGTAGAGGGGGCAAACGTCTCCTCCCTGTGAACGCAGAGGGAGGAGATGGGGACGGGTGGGTGGTTGGCTGGGTCTGCCGTGGACTGATGGAAAGCGATGAAAAATCCCTGTGTAGAGTCACTGAGAGGAGATATTTAATTTGGTGGTTTCATCCAAGGTTTCTTCACATCAGTTTAGATGCGTGCACTCTGAGAGTTGGAAAAGATAGTTTGGTTTAGCTCAATGGTTCTCAACCTTGGCTGCGTGTTAGAATCACCTAGGAAACTTGAAAGAACCACCATGGGGAGGCGGGGGAAAGGGGGCATCCAGACCAATTACAACCAAACCTCTGTGGGTAAGGCCCAGACCTCAGCCCTTGGTAAAGTTCACATGGTGATGCTGGTGTACTGCCAAAATTAAGCAGCACAGGCTTAGTCAACTGCTCATATGATCCCCTGTGGTTTAGGTCAGGCTCTAATGTGTTCGACTATTTTATCTCCTTCACGCTACTGAGGGCTCAGGTGATGTACAGATCATCTTTGTATCTCTCCCATTCAACATAGTGCCTTACCTAAAGCCAGCAGGAAAAGGCAATAATAAAAATTAGAGCAGAGATAAATGAAATAGAGATTTCAAACAAACAAGCAACAGAAGAGATCAATGAAACCAGGCACTCATTCTTTGAAAAAAGCAATAGAATTCTGTCAGCCAGACTCATTAAAAAAAAAAAAAAAAAGGACCCAAATAAATAAAATCAGAAACAAAGGAGAAATTAGTACCAACACCACAGCAATACAAAGGATTATAATTCTATATTATATATAAATTAGTATACACATTTATTAAATTATATGCCAAGGAATTAGACAACCTAGAAGAAATGGATAAATTCCTACAAACATATAACCTTCCAAAACCGAATCAGAATGAAATTGAAAAATCTGAAGTAACAAGTGTTGGCAAGGATGTGGAGGAAAAGAAACCTTCATGCACTGTTGGTGGGAAGGCACATTGGTGCAGCCACTGTGGTTCCTCAAAAAATTAAAAATAGAATTATCCTATGATCCCATAATTCTGCTACTGGCTATTTACCCAAGGAAAATGAAAACACTAGATCGAAAAGATAGGCACTTCTGTGTTTATGGCAGTGTTATTTACAACAGCCAAGATGTGGAAACAGCCCAAGTGCCCATCAGTAGCTGAAGGGATGAAAAACACACGGTATATATGCCCAAGAGAATATGACTCCGCCATAAAAAAGAATGAACTCTTGCCTTTGCAACAACATGGATGGAGCTAGAGAGTATATACTGCTAAGTGGAGTCACTCAGAGAAAGACAAACACCGTATGATTTCCTTCGCAAAAAAAACGCATAAAGAAAGATGAAGACACAAACGAAAAAGACTGGAGGACAAACTGGGGGCTGCCAGAAGGGAGGTGGGTGGGGGGATGGGTGAAACAGATGAAGGGGATTAACGGCGAGCACTTGACGAGCACCGAGGAATGTGCAGAATTGTTGAATCTTTATACTGTACACCTGAAACTAAGATAACAATGGGTGAATGATACTCAAATTTTTAAAAACTGTTAAAGCAGTAAATAAATAAATAAATACAGAGCTTTACATGTAGTAGGGATTCAATAAAAGTTCTTTTTTTTTTTTTAAGATTTTATTTATTTATTTGACAGAGAGAAATCACAAGTAGGCAGAGAGGCAGGCAGAGAGAGAGAGAGGAGGAAGCAGGCTCCCTGCTGAGCAGAGAGCCCGATGCGGGGCTAGATCCCAGGACCCTGAGATCATGACCTGAGCCGAAGGCAGCGGCTTAACCCACTGAGCCACCCAGGCGCCCCTCAATAAAAGTTCTTGAGGTGACTGATTAAACACACTCCCAAGAGTCATGGTCTCGGAATTCAACACCAGGAACAAAAATCCATTTTTTAAAAAATATTACAAATATAACACCTCAAATAAAAGGAAGAAAATGGCATTTCCAAGCCAAAAAAATTCATACCTTACACCCCTGGCCCAGGAAAATGGAAGTGGCTACATTTCCAGGGAAATCACATGAACAGAAATGAAAGAAAAGGTCCATTCTCTCATCTCACAAGACTGTTCCCACAGGGCTTCTCCTCTTTCTGCAAACTCCCTGACATTTCTCTAACCAAGTCGGAGCCAGCAAAACAACAAGGACATTAGCTTTATGGCCACCTGGTAACCGTGGTTACCTGGTATGACAGTCTGCACCTTCTAGGGCAAATTATTCAACCTCTCGAATGATTCAACCTTTGGGCCAAACCTTTTTCATGTAGGTTTTTAAAAGATAAACTAAGGTCTATTATAATTTTGGGGAGAGTTTGAACAAAACTCCACTCAAATAGAACAGTGTCCGATCTAGAAAACAGACCGGAACTCCAAGTTGCTGTGAAAAATGACTTTTACAAGCAGAAGGGAGTGGGAACAAGAAGGTTAAACTAGGCAAAAAACCATGTTGTTTATTGCTAGGTCACTTTCCTCAGAAGATGGCAGGGGTCCATCAGGCAGATGACTGACTAAGTTAAGATCCCATTTCTGGGAGAGTCCCAACTGTTTCTAAGTTAAGTCTTGGTTTGGTGACATGGGCTTAGCACAAGTGACTCCATTTGGAGTCTTCTGTCTTGTTTTTAACAATATAAAATGGAGAAAAGAACATAGAACTAGTTCATAGAGCGGTGGAGAAGATTGAGGGCAATGTTCTAAGATTATACATCTAGCTCATAGCAGACATTCAAAGAGGACTTCTGTTTGTTCTTTGGGACCATTTATTTTCTATATTTTCTGGTAAGAAAATCAAGATCTTGCTTCTAGTGATTCCCAGAACTATCTGGGCACCCAGATCGACCATGGAAGAGATATAAGATATGAGATATGAGATACCCCTAGAAAGGTTCAATTAGGAAAGGTTTCGAAGAGAAAACATCACAGCAGCGGAATGGGGACAGAGCACTGGACTGGCCAGGAAGAGAGATGGCTTTTTCTCCGAATGGAGAGCTGAACTCTTGAACCGACTCAATGTGTTTTCCTTTGTTTTGCCTTCGCCTGGACTAGCCCAGAGCAGTGGGCGGATGGATGTCATTGCCTATTTCCTCCCCGTTGTTTTTATAGACCTACATTTTGAGAGGGCTAATTGTTGGAGTCCTATTCCTTCTTCCCCACAAAGAAGAGAGCTTTGTTCAGCAATTAAATCAGGCTGTCTAAGATGGAAAGCCTTCCATTTTAGAGCACGGTTTGGCCCCCAAAGTCAAAGAAACGTTGCCTCTTTTTTAAGGAGCGGACCATGGTTTCTCCCTCCGAGACCGAACTGGACGTTTCTGCCCCTCAGAAACACTGGTCCCTCCATGACCTTATATGGGGAGTAAGACCCGCTGCCAGCCCCGCGGGGCACGACGATGGCTATTCAGACTTCTTGTTTCAACTTCCAGCGAATGAACACAAGCAGGTTGCCTCTGGTTTATCCATATAACAGCCTCGGACCTCTCTGTTCCCTTGTTTGGGACTTCTCGAATTTCAGATTCATAGCAAGGTAACCTCACCAGCCACTGGGCTCCCATCTCACGAGGTCTTTTTGACACCCAGCTTTGCAGAACAGACGTATTTTTCTCCAGCCTTCTAGAGCCCCTGAGAAAGGCTCATTGCTGTTCTTTTAAGTGATTGTCTGCTCCGAGATTAAAGGGTTTTGTTCTGTGGTTTTAATCCGAGCGTAAACCCCTTCAGTCCTTTCTTTGGGAAATACTGGCCAAGCTCCGTGGTGCAAGTCCTGTGGCAAATCCACCCTTTCAGCTGGAGACTCGGGAGCTTGGGTCTGGCAGGGTGGACAGCCAGCCCCACGAAGCACCCAAGGAGAATGCCAGGGCTGACGGCGGGAGGCAGGAGGCTGCAGGATCTCGAGGAGAATCTTCGAGAAGAACCAGAGGAGTCAGCCTTCAGGAGGGGAAGGAAACTGTCTTCTCAGCAGCAGCAGCAGCTGAGAGCTCTTCCCTGAAAGCCCCACGGAGCTCTGACCCCTCCCGTGGCACTGTTTTCTCTCTCTTTCTGGGGAGGTGACTCTCACTGAAAAAAAGACCTAGATCGGGGGTGGGGGGGGGCAAGCTGGTTTGGTCCCAGCTGCTACCATGCCGGAAACGACCACCGCCCTGCGGACCTCCGTTTCTACATCTGTTAAGTGGTGGAGTTGACCGAGAGGCCCAGGAGCCCTCAGGGAATCTAAGCTTCTAAGACGAGAAAAGCTCATATTACAACATGTTTACCCTTCTCTCTGATAAGAACTAATTCTTTCTCCTGCATCTCCTATAGAAGTTCCTCCTTGCACGTAGCACAGTGTTGGACCGTAACAGGAACTCCATGAATTCTGACAGAGTTAATGAATGAATGAATGAATGAACAGACGAATGAACCCGATTTAACCCTGCTCTTGGCGCTTCCGATTAGTGCCACCCTGGGGAGCCGGGGCCCCAGACAGTAGTGTAGCCTGCCTTTGTCCTTAACTGCCCTTTGCAGCTTCTCATTCCTAATCCCTTGTGAGCTGTGGATTTAAAAGACTAAGAATTACTTGTCCACATATAATCTGCTTGTCATTCTTGTGTAAGAAAGCCCAGATTCTTGACTGGGGCTAGCGTGCATTTTGGGTCCAACTGACCCAGACTGCCCGTTGAGGGCAGCTTTTCCCGGGGAGTGTGTCTTTCTGAAACTGAGTAGCAAGCAGGTTGCTCCAAGGAGACCATAGTGTCTCTAGAAATTCCCTTCCCCTTTGACCAAACCCGTCCTCCGGGGGCCTCTGGTGGGCCTGATACCCTGGAGAACAGAGTTTGGTGGTCATTAAATGTGCTTCGTCTCCCTGTGTCTGGTGCTTTGTTAGTCCCAGTAAGGGATCTAGTGTCACGTCACACTCTGTGTGTGGTCTCTGAGGCCCAGAGAGGCCCAAACAGCTGAGCTGAGGTCACACTGTCCCCTGATGAGCAGAGGAAAGAAAGAGCCAGCACTTTAACTCCCAGGCCCTGCAGTTATAAAATGACGAATAACAATGTATGTCACAGCTTGTCCCCCACTCCGTGTGAAGAGATGCAAAGTGAATTAGAAAGAGAGAATAAGGCAGGAGACAAGAACAGACACTTCTCCAATGAAGGCATGCAAACGGCTAACAGACACATAAAAAATGTTCATCATCACTAGCCCTCAGGGAGATTCAAATCAAAACCACACTGAGATATCACCTTACACCAGTTAGAATGGCCAAAATTAACAAGACAGGAAACAACGTGTGTTGGAGAGGATGTGGAGAAAGGGGAACCTTCTCACACTGGGAATGCAAGTTGGTGCAGCCTCTTTAGAAAACAGTGTGGAGATTCCTCAAGAAATTAAAAAGTAGTTTAAATTATAAAAACCATACTGAGAATCTCTGAAAATGCAGTGAGCTCTCACTATGGAAAATGATGGACAGTATTTGTTAGAAATTTCAAGTTTTCAAATAAAAATTAGAACTGTAGAAAACACATCTATCATTTCAAGACTGATGGTTTTTCAATGCTTTACGGATTTTCTGACGGGATCAGAGGGCTATTAATCAATGTGATTTTTTAATAATACATTTTGAAACGTGTCAACATTTATATCTCCATAACTCAGTAAACCAATATTTCCCAAATGACCTATATTGAATGTTACATAATCATGAGTGGATGAAAAATCAATTCAAAGAGCAAGGTCAATCAAATGAATTTTAACGTAACAAGGTATGAAAAGTTCACTGGTCCATATCCGATCTAATGCCCCAAGAAAACTTTAAAAAACTACCATGTGTCCACTTTGGGTATAGGATCAAAGAAGAATACTCATGCTTTTCTGAAAAGGGTATTGATATACTCTGCCATTTCCATCTATATATCTGTGTGAGGCTAGAGCGTCATTATATCCTTCAACACAAGCAATAAAAGTGTCACAACAGATGCAGCACCAAACCAGATACGAGGATTTTCCTTCAAGGATTGTTATGAAAACTATAAATGCCATTTTTCTCACCATATATGTTCTATTTTGAAACTCAGTTGTTTTGCAGAATACATTATTTATCACCTGTAATGAGTTTATTTTAAAATAAATTATTAAATACATGTACTTTTTAAAAATTTCATGGTTTTCCTTTCAAATATACTATATATGGGTAGAAGTGACCCATACAAACAAGGGCTCTTTAGGAGTGTGAAGGAGTCTGAGATCAGAAAGTTGGGGATTGGCTACTCTAACTTATAGTACTTTGCTAGTCCTCAATTCTGAACATTCCAGTTGTAGCCGAGCTCAACCTTCAATAGAGAGCCAGGGCAGAAAAGAAATCCCTGGGGGCTCACAGTGCCACGTTAATCATTAAAGGAGGCTTCCCTCTGCTGGGTGCCCTGGAGGTGTTTCTACCCTGGGGCAATGCACTGTAGGAACTGTTTTGGGGATGGGGTAAAGGGTTTGCCTTCTGTTCTCGAAGCAGAGAAACAGGCTGCAATTGCGAAGGTCAGCAAACTTCTCAGGCTGTTTTACAAAGACCGAATATAGAAGTTGAGGATCCGGAACCCTCTTCCCCTAAAACTATCTCAGCAGGTGTACCCCTGGGAAAGTCCTCATGGACACCCAGGAACAGAGTATCCCCAAAGATGCTCGTCTATAGGCCTTGTTTGGAAGAGGTGGGACAGGGAAAAGGCAGAACCTGGGACACTGAACCTCCCGTCTTCAAGGCTCTGCAAGCATCCTGAATCACAGCCCTTTGAAGAAAATGGGCCCTTCATTTGGATGCCGACAGACCTTTCCACAGCCCCAGGACACAAAAGCCTGCTTGCTGATTAACATGAGACTCAGTCCCAGACCTGTGGTTGGTGATTCATCTGGCAGGGCCTGGTCAGCTGTGTGGTTCTTAGGCTGCGTGACCTGGCATTCTGACGGACCCAGGTTTACCCCGGGTTGTGCCTGGGCAAAACCAAGAGGGACCATAGAGTTCTCCTGGCCTTAGTTCCACATCCGTAAAGTGGGAATAACAATATCTACTTTGCATCGGAAGTATTAGATTGAAAGCTACCACTCTAGAGTTTACTCTGTGCTGGGATCAGTCAAGGTCCGTCTTCATTTATACGATTTGATCCTCACAAAAAGCCGGAAAAGTAATTATGGCATTTCTTCACTTCTAAGGAGAAATTTTGTCTACATTTAACACATCCAAAAATTGAATTTTGTCTTGTGTTGGGTGTGCATATGGTTTGTTCTACTTCGCATTTAAAGTTTAAAAAATCTACGGTGAATCTTATAATAAAAAATGCAGCATGAACTTCTCTACTTTATGAGTGGGAAACAAGTTAAATTACCTGTCCAAGGCCACACACATCTGGAACGCGGTGGGACGGAGATGGCCCCAAGGCCATCTGTCTCCAAAGCCTGGGGTTGCCTGGTCAGTTCATCCCACCGGGGGACCTGCCTCCCCTCGCCTCACGCAGCCAGGACTTGGAAATGAACTGAGTCGCAGCCAGGCCCTAAGTGTCCCCTCTGCCTCGTTACTCACCAAAGGTAGTCACCAGATTATCCAGGTGAGGTATCCTTTGTTCAGTTTATCCAACGGGTGGGAGGTAGAGTCGCTCCGGTGCCTGCAGCTTAGTTAAGGCCTCAAAGAACTGAAAAGGGACCGCTCCCCCGCACCCCCCACCCGCCCACAGCATCGAGGAGCCCCTGGTAATGCAATGTCGTGAAGCATGTTGTATATGGGGACGCCTCTCCACTGAGCCCACCCCCCCCACCACCGTTAGTTTCTTTCTTACAGTCCCCCCCACCCAGCCCACCCCAATCTGCACTTCCCCCTGTGCGCTGAATCTTACGGGGCTGATGATCCCTGCACACGACAGACAGGAGGCTTCCGCGATCGGCATGCGAGCCATGGAAGATCGCCAGACTTCTGTCCGGAGTGTGCAAGCAACCCTCTTTAGTCCTAAGTAGCAGAAGTCCCACACTTTGGTGTGCTTCTGTTGTCTTGACGGGGGTTCTCTTTTAGTATATGGTCTTAGGAGTACGTCAGAACCTACAGGTTGAAGCCAGTGCCTTTATAAAGATTACCTGAACCATCGGTGCCTTGTGAAGACCTGCTCACCTGCCAAGAAAATCTTGATCTAAAGCCACTCACGCTGTGTGGGAAAATGAGAGCTTGAGAGGAAGTTAGTAAGACAACCTTCAGAACCCGCCCCGCCAGTCTTCGGTTGCTCCATGTTTAGCTTAAAAGAGGACAGCAAGGGGCACCTGGGTGGCTCCGTGGGTTAAGCCACTGCCTTCGGCTCGGGTCATGATCTCAGGGTCCTGGGGTCGAGCCCCGCCTCGGGCTCTCTGCGGAGCCGGGAGCCTGCTTCCCTCTCCCTCTCTCTCTCTGCCTGTCTGTCTGCCTGCTTGTGATCTCTGTCTGTCAAATAAATAAATAAAATCTTAAAAAAAAAAAAGACGGCAGCGGTGTGTGGTAGAGGGGAAGTAAAAGCCTCTGGGAATCTAGAAGAGTCTCTGTGTTTTTCGTATGGCTCTGGACGTGTTTCCAATCCGTCTGCTAGGATAACTGCAGGGGTGGGGGTCAGATCTGTGGCAAAGTTTCTCAGCATGTTGCTTTCGTTTTCCTCACAATGGTTGTTAATGACTTGGAAGGTAAAGTATTTATGTTGTGGAAACTCATTACTTCCTTTGTGGTTTCTTCTACTGCTTTTAAGTTTGATTTTCGTCCACCCAATATTTTCTTCTCCTTTTCAACAGTCTGATATTTGTTAACACTTCGGTCAAATGGATGGCGCAATGCTACAGTCTAATTAACTGCCTCTTTTCAAACAGTGGGCTATTTTTCCCAGTTCTGCTTAGTAAATAATTCCAAATTAAAATATTCCCAACAATGCTGGTGAGAAAAACGTTCAATGAGTCATGAGCAAAGTGTGCCTCGCGTGTCAGACCGGCTGGCGGCTCCCGGCGGCAGGTCCCCACCACTCAGCCCCAGCAAGAGAGAGTCCCACAGCTCTGTTTACTCAGATGCAAACCCCTCCTAAGGCCCCACTTGCCCGCTCCCCAGCCCTCCTGGCCTCCCACCTTCGACGGCACAGTGCCACCTGCTGCTTCTTGGAAGTGCCGGGAAAATTCTTGGAACTCCTGCCCAGATAGGTTTTGGATATTACCTGGGGATTTCCAAAATCCGGGCCAGGACTCCCCTGTACTCCTGCTGGGCTGCTGCCGACCTCCCTAAAGACCCTGACCACCTGAGCACCTGCTGAGCGCCACAGGGAGCGTGACGGAAGGGACAGCCCACGCTTCCCAGCCCCACGGGCGTAACGCTGAGCGGACCCCTCACCTGCTCCCCTGCTAACTGACGTTACTGTGGGGAGACCACATTCACCCCCAGTTAAAGCCACACACTTTAGAGTCCCAGCTACCTGGATTTGAATCACCAAAATCTGCTTGTCAAGGCAAAGGCAAAGTTACTGTCATTGAGTCTAAAATTCTGCGTCCGTAAAACGGGCAACAGGCTCACCCCGTGGGGCACCCCGAGGAGGACCCCAAAGACGGTTAACTAAATCTTTACTACCGCGGCGGTGAGTGATGGCCTAATGGCTTCATGTGCTACCGGGGAATTCCTAGTGTGGTCTTCCCGGTACAAAGAGCCACAGCGAGTCTGGCTCCTATTTCGGACCTCGGGAATGGATCCGTTTCCTCTGGCGTTCACCTTCCTGCAGCTTTCTGCCCCTTTCTCCGCCCCCCGCCCCACCTACCCATTCACCACTTCGCCCATATTTATGCAGTCATTATAGCCCTGGCCCAAGGTCGCACACAGACATACCACGGACGTGCCCAAAAGGTCATGGCACTGACCTTTTGTCAGTATCACGTGTGGGTCAGGCCCGGCCCACAGTGGACGTTCGCGCTCCGGGCACCAGGCGAGGCCCGTCACCCCGACGCTCTGCCCCGCCGTGCCGGGGACAGATCGCCTCGGACGTCACTTCAACACGGAGGTGCCGGGCTGCTGCCTCCTCGTCTCCTCACAGCAGGGCCAGGAAAGTGGGAGGGAGGCAGGAAGACTAATTTGGGAGCCAGGCCTATTTCTGGAGCGTAACCGTGGGGGCCACGGAAGGAGCGTCACACCCCGTGAGGGCACCGTGGGTCACCCAGCCGCCGCCTGAAGGACACGCTCGGGGCTGCCTTCGGCCGCACGCGGCCCCCAGCCCTGCCCCAAGAGGAGGGTCCTCGTCTGTGCAGAGGACGGCGCGGACGTCCAACAGCCGGCCTCAGGCACGCCACGGTGGCCCGAGCAGCTCGCCCCCCGCCATAGAAACTGGAAAGGGGCAACAAGGGGGTTGGTGGGGGGAGGTCAGGGACATGAAAGGAGCCCAGACGCGAACCCACTGGCTTCCTGGAATTCTGCCCGGGACGGTCCCCAGCGGCCAGGCTCGTGTGGGGGAGCGCGCGTCTGCGCAAGGGGCTGTGCGGCCGGGGGCTACGAACGCGGGGCGTTGCGTGTGCTGGAGGCACATCCCTATCGCCGTGGATCAGCGTCGGCAGCGGGTGCCCACACGTCCGCTCTGAAGGACGATGACGTTGGGCGCCTGGGTGGCTCAGTGGGTCAAGTGACCGCCTTCGGCTCAGGTCGTGATCCTGGAGTCCCGGGATCGAGTCCCACATCGGGCTCCCTGCTCAGCGGGGAGGCTGTTTCTCCCTCTGACCCTCTCCCCTCTCATGCTCTCTCTGAAATAAATAAATAAAATCTTAAAAAAATAAATTTAAAAAATAAATTAAAAAATAAAGGACGATGACAAGAGCCCGGCGGAGGCCACTCGGTGTACGGACCACAGGGGTTGACTGAAGACTCTTCTCTGCCCTCCCCCGCCGGCTCCCCCCAAGAAAAGGATCAGCGGCACCTCATCAGTGAATTTCAACCAGGTGTTTTATTGTTCTGGCAACTGCAAAATATACAAATTTCTGAAAAGCGTCCCCCGTTTGAAAGCTGGCACAGCCTCACCCCAGGTCATTAATTCCGACAGTGGACAGAACACAGAGGAGTCGTGAGTCACACGTAAAAGGCCCCCAAACCAACCCATGCACAACGAGACCCGATCTATACAGCTTTCTCTGTTCAGGCTCCCTTATACATATTAAATAAATAAATAGCACATCTGCTATCAAAATAATAAAAAAATAAATTTCAAGTATTACAAACGAAAACATCATTGGTGTGGTTGTTTCTCTTCTCCCCATGGAGGACGAGCTTCACCCGCGGTCTCAGGACAGAATAAGGACAGGGAGGTGAGCCCACCCCAAAACAATGATGCCAAGTTAACAAAATTGGTCCCAGATATTTTTCGGGGGGGTAGGGGGTGAGAGGCGATAGTCAGAGCAGCCAGAGCCCCCCATGACCACAGATCAAACACGCCCTCTGTCCAGCGCCTCGAGTCAGAGAGCGGCTTTCCGCCGGGAAGCACTGCGCTCTCTCTGGGGTCTCTCTCCTCATCTGGGCGGACGTCCTCTGGCCCCATCGGGCCTGCACGAACGAATGTTCGGGATGCTCGCTTCCGTAGCTAAGGACCTCGGCAGTGGAGGCTGGGGAGGGCACCCGCACACAGCCCCAGGGGACTGGTGGGAAGGGTCAAAACTCAGAGTCGGCTCTGGTGGCCAGTGTGACAGGGAGGCCAGAAAGAGGGACTCTAGAAAGCTGTGCGCCGCAGGCCCTTCTTTCTGTCTAAAAAAACGACCCACCTACCAGCACACGCTTGGGCGCACACTCTTGCCATCTACCGAGACTCAAGGTGGCAAGAAAGGGACAATAACCCATCTTCGGTCACACAGGAACACAGACGTCAGACATCATCTCGGGCAAAGTGCCCGACTGGGGAAGAAGGGGGAGATCTGAAAGTTTCGGTGTGAAATCTGTGAACTTGATTGCACGGGATCAGCAGCACGTCCCAGTGCCCCACTGAACCGCAAGCAGAGAAACATGCGCTGTCTGACCCCCGCTCTGGATGTCGCAGCCCCCCCACCCCCAACCGACCTGACCCCCAGTACCTCTCTCGTCAGCTCAAAGGGGAAAGACTGTCAAGCTTGAAAGCAGAGGGTGGGCCAGGGAAGTGACCTTTGGCACCAGCTTTTGGAGATTCTTCAAAGGGTCATTTGGACAAATTCTACCACAGAGTCTCAACATCGTTTCTTCTGGGGCCTCTGGACGCCCTGACATCCCCAGTCCACGGGGACAGCAAGGAGACACCAGGAGGCAGAAGCTACAGGTATTCAAGACCACAGGTCCCACAGCCTGCTCTGAACCGCCCCCAAAAAGGCCACAGGAGCCATGAAGGCAAGCGAGGACGCGCCCTTCTTCGGAAACCCAAGCAGTCCAGCCCCGGGCCGGGTGTATAGCAGACGCTCCACGAAGACAGGCAGGAGGAGCTCAGGCCTGCCCGGAGCCCAGAGAGTCTCTTGGAGGAAGCAGCTGCAGGTGTGTGTGGGGGTGTCCCGGCTGGGCCACCAGACCTACCCGGGAAGCACAGGGTGACAGCGAACATCCTGACGGAAGGAGACCAGACCCTTCCTCATCTCTGCTCTGCCTCCGGGTCAGTCGGGCATGGATCCGAACCACCTGCTGCCCGGCTGGTTGACTGGGGTGCCTCTGAGCTCCCCGTCTCATGCACACGCCCTTCCCCACGTGCTTTCCGAGCTCCGACACCCAAGGGCACGAACCCCAAACATGGAAGTTCCGGAAGAAAAGGTGGAACTTTCCTGTCCGCCTCCTGCCAGCTAAAAAAGTGCCCAAGCAAGCAGGTCCCGGAGAGCCGTCTCGCCCGTGCCTCGGGTGCAGGCAGGAGCGCCGAGACGGCAGAGCGGCCTGGGCAGGCGAGGCCCTGAGGCTCTCCCGGTGCCATCGTTCCTGTTGCTGACGCAGCCAGACTGTCCTTGAGCATCTCCAGAAGCAGAATGCGGACCCAGGAGGGAAGGTGTGGCCCGCGGCAGGGTGACCGGCCCATCGGACACACGGGTCCGGCCCAGAGCCTTCTGTCTCTGCCTCCGGCCCAGCCCGGGCGCGGCCTGAATCCTCCCTCCACGAGGCAGCGAGGGTCCGGGCCACGATGCACAGAAGAGCCTTGTGAACGTTCTCACCATCCCTTTCTTCTTCAGCAACTGGGATCGAGGCCCCCCTTTTAATTTTAGGATTCTGGAGCCGAGCGTCTTCTCCCCGCGCTGGGAACATACCAGGTCAGGATCACAGAAACGAAACGAAACCAAACAGCATGAAGGCCGACCTCCTTGGGGCCTTCTCCCAGTTCCTCTTCCGTGGCTCAACGTCCTTCCCCGGCCAGGTGGCGGGTCCGCGGGACCAGGGATGGCGTGCGATGAGGGCAGCCACGGCGCAGACCCCACGCACGCACGCGGGAGAGGCCTCGTGGGGTCTCGGCGGCCCCGCCACGGTCGGGGGCCCAGTTCTCTCCGACCAGCAGGCCCCTCTTCCGTACCACCCACCCCACTCCAGAAGTCCTTGGGATCCCGGCCGCGGGCAGACGGCAAAAGCACTACGTAAGCTGCGGGAATGGAACTGGATGGAGCCGCCGGGTCGGCCTCAGTGTGTCCTCGCGTCGATGCCGCTCTGGGCGCCTTTCACGTTCTGTTTCCAGGAGAAGAGAGGGCGAGGAAGAGGGATCATTACTTCTTGTCCACGAGGCTTCGAAAGCCAAAGACTAAAGCCATGCAGCTGAGATGACCCCCTCCGTCACACACAGAGCACAACCCGGAAGAGCACTGTCGCCAGACAGGTGGAAGAAAGCCCAGGTGGGCTCCAGGACCACAGTGAAGTCACGCCCAGCATCACCCGGAGAAGGGCCCAGGCGAGGGCCCCTGGGGCAGAGGCCTGACATCTGCCTCTAGGAGGCGGGGAAGAAGAGGCAGCCCTCGTGGGTGGGAGCCCCGGGCAACAGCCACCGAGCGCCAGGAGCCCTCCTGCTCACTGAGAGCCTTGAAACCGCCTGCCCCCAGGGAACTCCAGCCGCTCTGCAGCCAGGCAGGAGATGCGCCGGGAGCCCTCCAGTGAGGCAGGAGGCTCTTCCCCCAAGGAGATCGTGCACTCCGGCCCTTGGACGCCAGATTCTATCTAGGAGCATGGGCTCGGCAGCCAGATCATGGGTGCCGCTGGCTGCCGGGAGGGCACGGGGAGGACCCACCCAAGCAAGCCAGGCATTGCCACCGAGCTCTCTTCCTGTTCTAACAAAAGCAATCCTTGCTGGAAGTCCCACCTCTACAAAGCTGACCAGGATCAAATCCCCTTAAGAAGAGTTTTCGGCCAGCTGGGGACAGATGGCGGCCACCACTGCATGGCCCAACCTTCACCCACCCCGCCAAGAAAGGGAACACGGGTTTTTCAAAGTGTTCTCTCCCATCCTATCTCTGCTGAGACCGTCTGCGGGGGGGAGGGGGGTGGAGTGAAGGGGAGAGCGGAACCCAGGCACACGGGGTGCAGGGGCCTGGCAGCCCCCTCCGCCCCGGGCTCCCGGGCAGAACCAAGGGCCTGCGGTGGGGACGCCTGGAGAAGAGCGAGGGCTCAGCCCAGGCCTCCTCCGCCTCCTGTCGCGGGTTCAGGAGGTGGTGTCTGTTGGGTGGGGGTCTCCCTAGGAGGACCTCTAAGCCTTGCAGCCTGCCACTGATGGGAGGGAGCTCCAGGAGCTGCCCAGGCCCCCGCGGCAGCTGGCTCCCCCCGGCCCTCAGACCTCTCAGGCCCACGGCTCCGAGCGCCCGCGAATGAGGACAGATGCAACAAGGACACTGGGGCGTGCAGGCACGGGGCACGTCACATCACTCACGCATGGTGCCCTGGCTCAGGCCATATGGAGGGAAATGAGGGAGAAAGAGAGAGAGAGAGAGAGAGAGAGAGAGGGAGGACCTTGAGACAATGGTGCTGCTTTGAAACAACACGAGTTCTCGGGCATGGGGTGCATGAGTCACAGACTTGACAATGGCCAGGCCTCACACAGACAGACGCCCCGACAGGCTGAGATGCCATGACCCAGGGAGAGGTGGAGGGGACAGAGAGGGGCATGCACCGAGCCATTTACCTTGCCAAGGTTAGTAAGGAGAAAACTTTGAGAAAATGTGACAAACAGTTCGTCTTTCAAGCATAGTGAGGGGAAGGGAAGCACATGTCGGGAAAGAACAGAACAAAACATCTTTAGTAGCAACTCCTTTGTCGCGTGTGCACTTGCAAGTTAAAAATCAAGGTCGCGTGAGGTCCTGCCGCCCGAGGGGGAGGACGGCAGGTGCGGCACCTGACCAGGCTGGCGGGCCGGTTTCACCAGGAAACTACGGCGGCCGGTGTCCTCGGGCCACCTCCCGGGGGCTCCCAGGGGTTGTCCCCAGCCCCCCGTCTCTCGCTGCTCCTGCTGCTCGTAAGAAACCCCCTGGCCTGTGCAGAAGGAGCGGGGGCGGGAGGGGGGGTGTCCAAATGCAGAAGGAGCACAAACGCAGTGCCTCGGGCATCCCAGCGGAGCCCGGGGCACCGTCTCTGCCGCGGTAACGGCTGGTGTCCGGCCGGGCACGGACAGGGCACTGCCGGCCACCCTGCTAAGCGCCACATCCGTATTCTCATGTCCGAAACACCACATACCGTTCCTGCATCCACGTTACAGATGAGGAAGTAGAAGTGCCAGAGCTGCCCAGAATTCCAAAGATGGAGGGTGGTAAAACTAAGACCCAGACCAGGCTCGGCTGGACTTGAGCACTGAGAAGTGTTTACCTGCCACCTCGGACGTGGGCTCACGCTCCCAGGCAGGGCCGGACATGGGGACCCCAGAGTGGAATGCAAGTGGACGGGTGCAGAGGACATGCTTTTGCTGAACTGGAGGGATTCCAGCCGAAGGCACTATGAGACGGGCAAGTTTCACCTTAGGAGGTGGGGGGATGCGTCCGAGGGGCACCCGGCAGCAGGAAGGTTTCTTCCCTGGTCACACCAGGCCACGGCTCAAAAGGAGCAAGACATGCACGGGATGCAGAAGCAGAAGGCTCCAGATCCGAAGGCCAGTTTCAGCAGAACGCCTGCTCTAGAAGACCTCGGTTACAGTGCCTGGCTGCCGGGAGGTACCAGACAGGGGACAGATCATCTTTAAGACAGAACTCCCCCCAGTAAGGAAACACCCTAGCTGCAGAGGGCTGCTGCAGGGGAGAGCCTTCTAAACTGAAAAGGACATCCAAGCAGCTCTGAGCAGTGCCCCAGGGGCCTCAAACGTCAGGTGCCCGGGCCAGGGGTAGGTGAACAGAACCTGAGTGTTCCCATAAGCCAGCAGGGAGAAGGCGGTCAGCCTTCGGGAGAGGGAGACGACCCATTCATGTCCCAGCTCTGCTACCGACCAGCTGGACGGCCTTGTTCATCTGGTAAAAAGGGATGAAACTACCCTATGGACCTCCTGGAGTTATTTTAAGGCCCAAAGACATGGAACACAGGCAAGCAGGCCCGCTTTCCATGAGCCATAAAGGATCGCAAAACAGATTTCGCCGCCGTTGGGGTGACCTAATCTAAGCACGATGTTAAACACCTATTGTCCAAGAACGAGCCACACTTCCAAGCTTGCAGGCCGAGCTCCTCAGCCAGTTCCATTCCTGCTCCCACGACTCCGGTGACCCAACCAGCAAAAGGGAGGATGGGCAGGAGTGGGACCTGAAGGGCTGGGAAGGGGACAGATCATGGCGCCTGTTAATGGAACTCCAAGACAGAAGGCCTCGGCTCCTTCTGTGGCGGGGACCACTGCAGCAGTGGAGACTCTGAATTCTCTAGCAGCTGCTTGGTCCAGTGGACACCTAGCCGGTTCCGGGAGAATTCCGGCGAAGGACAGGGGAAACCAATGGGTCTGAGTTGAGTGGTGCACCCACTTCCAGCCATGACCCTTCAGGCTAAGCAGATGCTGGTACAGCACAACCAGGCAATGGTTCCCAAACCGACCTCCAGAGTGCCAGGGTCCTGGGGCGCCCAGAGGAGCGGGTCTCTGCTCGGACAGAAGGGAGAGCCTACGGGGTTGCAGGCGCACCACAGTCCCCCCCACCAGAGTCTGTCCTCTGTTTTGCAGACGAGGCTCTGGGTTACTTTTCCTTTCAACATGAAAGGCCTCTCCTAGGGCAGGTACAAGACTTAAAAGACGACGCATCAGGCATAAGATCTAGCCCGGTGCCCAAATCAGAAAAAAGCAGATTTCTGTCAAGCCGGGACCACTGCAAGCACCAACAGTAACCAGGAGCCCGAGGGACACACAGGAATCTGGCTGTGGCCGATGGCGGCAGCAGGACGCCCTGGAGAGAGCTGGGCCCGGCGGCTTCTTGCCTCTCTTTCTAAAAACTCATGAATCCCCCTCCGCCTCCCCCAAGGCCATTTTTCTCTGTCACAGAGGGCAAACACTGCCATAGTCCTGCACATTTTATCAGGCAGGAGGCCAAACTGGCAAGCAAGGACAAAGAGGTGTGAGTAGCAAAATTATCCAGAGAAAAATACTTACAAACAGGCCTTCCCTAGCAAAGGCTGCAGAGAGAAAAAGTGGAGAGAGAGAGAGAGAGGTCAGTAGAGGGACAGCGTAGAGGCCCCGAGTCATCTGAAACCAGGACGTTCTCTGCTGGGTTGAACCCGTGCGGACCCTCCTGCTGGGCCCCGCGCGACGGCTGCCAGACTCCGAGGATTCTGAATCTCGAAGGACTGTCCTGTCAAAGTCGGGGGAGTCCCCTGTGACCCTGCAGCACGGCCCCAGGTGCCACCCAACACCGGCCTGGGCCAGTCCCCCCCAAGTACGTGTGGCAGCGGCCTCCTGACTTCCAATCGTGACCCCACAATTCACACCAAAACCGAACGTCACCCAGAAACCACTTCAGTTCTCAGTTTTCATAAAAAGACCTGGTAACGTCTTACAGGCGGGCGCAGAGACGGACACCAGCGTGCGAGAGGATCAGCACGGAGGACCCCGTCTGAACCGCCTTCTGCAGTACGTGCTCTTTTCCCCATTCCACAGATGGGAAAACTGAGGCCTGAAGAGGTTCGGTGGCCTGCCTGAGGCGGCCCGGCACTCCCCACCCCGCCGCGCGGCGCCGAGGGCAGACACCACGAGGTTTCAAGGAGCCTCAGCCTGCGACTCTTTGGCGGCGACCTCGAGGCGGCCCTCAAATCCACGCCGGGGGCACTGCCAGGTCTCCCGTATTGGCAGAGTCCTGGCTGCCACAGAACAAGACTGCTCTTCTGAAAACCAATCTTAATGCCCAAGAGCCAACCTCTGTCAGCTTTGCCTTTTCCCAGCAAAGCCAACAAGTGAAAGCTGGCTGGGTTTTTGCTTTCGGGTGTCTTTACGACCTGGTACCCCGTGACACCCGTGTTGTGTGAGAAGGTGGCCCTCCCCGGGCCACCCCGCGCGTGTGGCCGCCCAGGCTCTACCCCGGCTCTGGAGAAGAACGTGCTTCTCTACAACGGAGCCCAAGAGGGGGCATGTAAGGAAGCTCCTCGACTATCGGCCTAGGACTGAAAAGGCGTCCTCGGGCCACGTGTGGGCCGTGACCCAGAGCTGAAGGACACTCCCGAACTAGGCCTGCGCCTTCCATTCTGAGGAAAAAAGGATTCAGAAATGTGTGCGGGACACAGACACTTGGCCATTTCTTCTACTGTGCCCAGCTCTGCCCCGTGAAGAACGGCTCCTCAGAAAGGAGGCACGCGTGCGCAGCCGTGGTCGGCGAGGAAGGACCCCAGGGTGCCACGCACCTTGTGGGCGGCGGGTGTCCGCGTGTTGTCCCCCTCCCCCACCCGCAGGCCTGGTCTGAGGCCGCCACGGCCCAGGGGGGCTCTCCTCCCGCCCCACCCTGGCTGTGAGAAAGGGAAGGGGTCAACGCACTTGTCCGGGCAGCTGGGAGGGCACCTCCGGGGGCAGGCAGCTGGGCAGGGCAGCGGAGGTAGAAGCCACATGCTCCTCAAAGCTGTTGATGCGAGGCTTTTTGGTGGGCTCAGGGCTGGCTAGTGGGGTGACACTATTGCGTCTCATGAGCGGGTTAGGTCCCTTCTTTGCGTCCTAAGCGAGACAAAGACAAAAGAGAGAAGGCGACAGTTACAAGGGGTGGGGAGGTAAATGAGCCAAAAACCAGAAAACCAAAAAAACCAACCAAACAAACAAAAACCCCCCAAACCGAACAAAACACGTTTCTCTGCTTCTGGATTTTACGGATTCCACACTGACCATGGTCCCTCGCTCTGGGACCACAGGGTCGCGATTTGGTCCTGTGGCTCCCAAATGGCAAGAAGGAGGGAGGGTGTGCTGAGCCCCTTTCGGCCAAAACATTCCGAGATGCCCCCCTCGGAGCACGTGACATTCACAAGGCCGGCGCAGGCCGGACAGCTCAGCGCAGTCACTCGGGCCGATAACGAGACCTGAGCAAAGAACTTGCTGCCAGCCTTCAAGAGAGCGGAGAAGGGGAAGCGGAGGCCTGAGTGTGAGGCTCGGGTCCCCATGGAGGGGACAAAAGGAGGGGGTGTGGGGGGAGGGTCGGAGCTGGTCTCCCCCTGCTGACTGCGAGCCAAGGTGCACGTGGCAGACGGGGTGCTCTCCTGCTCCCCATTACTACACCCTGGCTGAGGACAAGAAATGCAAGCTTCAACCCCCACCAGGAGACCGAAGAGGCAGAAAATCAGAGGTGGGCAGAAACAGCAAAGCCAGAGCCAAACGCCAGCCTTCAGATCAAGTGACAATGCAACGGGAATGAGGACTTTTGTCCCAAGGCCCCGAGACTCTGCAGCCTGCAGAGGGGCCTGAGCGGAGGCCCGTCTCCCTCACGACACAGCTCCGTTCCGCACCATGAAGGGCTCGGGAAGCACCAGAGCCCAGCTGCGGACCAGCGCCGCCGGCTGAGTCCGGCTGGGAGGCTGCTTCTCCCCCCACCGCCCAGGTTCAGAAGTGGGGGCCGTCACAGGGCCGTGGCTGGCCACCCATCCTCCTTCCCCTTCAGGCCACCAGCCAGGCAATGGCTGCTGGAAGGTGGGATTTTCATGCCAAAATATTCTGGCCGAGCTCCTTGGGAACAGGGAGGTGGGCATCCTGCACGGACAGGAACATCACACTCCGTGGCAGAGAAAGGGTCACCCGGCGAAGTGTCGTGGTGTGACAGTCGGTGGAAAGCAAATCCAATGTTCCTTCCCAACCGCGCCCGGGCGGCCGTCTGTTCTGCCCGTGGGGGACCCTAACCTGGCTGCCTCCCTGAGAAATCAGATGCCACCAGGCCTGGGGTCTCCTGATGAAACCTTCTCCCCACTGTCCTTTGAGTCCCTATTTCCCACACCACAGCGCCTGTCCAACCCCACCCCCTTGCCACGACTTCCGTCTTCTTGCTCACTCTGCAGCTAAGCACACAGGTACGCAGGTGACTGAGCGATCTGCTAACCCCGTTCGCACCAGTCACTGGAGGACGCGGCGCCTCAGCCACCCCGAAGGAAAAGACGCCGGCTGGGCTACAGTTACGCTCACAAGAGCGGACCGTGTCTTCCGCCTTAATACCCACTTCCTGGGTCACGTCGAAAGTGGGGGTGGAAAGCGTGAAAAGAAAGGAAAAGAAGAAACCCAGAAGCCACGTGTAAGGACAGGGCGGGACACACACGGCCGAAAAGGGAAGGCAGGGGAGGACGTCCCCAAGACCAGCGGATTCCAAACAAACCACTCCAGCGAGAACCCAGGGCTGAAGGGGACCCGGGTGCGTGGTTACAGGCCACACCACGTGGGGGCCTCCCCAGGGCTCGCAGCCGCTAGCCCTCTCACAGAGACTCCCCCAGCACGGAGGAGGACCGTGGGCCGGTGGGGTGCGCTCACCTCTGACCTCTCCCGGTGCGTGCTCACCGACTCCACGTTCAGGTAGATGGACTCCACACGGCAGCCTGCGGGGGTGGGCACAGGGGTTGGCTTCCAGGGCAAGAGGCCAAGCCCCTTCCAGCCCTGGAGCCACCAAGAGCCACCATCCCAGGGGAGCAGGGTGAGGCACGGGCCACGTCACTACACTCACCGTAAGCGACAGGCGTCAGCTTGAGGACGGTGTGAAGGGGGCACTTCAGATAAGGCATCTCTTCTGAAAAGAAGAGAAAAGGCCCCACGATGAGGGATGAGCCTTGAGGACAGACACTCGCCGGTCCCCAGGGACAGCGTCTGCCACGGATGGCATCAGCACCCTTGGGGTCCCAGCGAAGCACAAGCATCTCCACCCCACACAAGGCCCCCTCCTGCTCCAGGCAGGCACCTGCCCAAAGAACGTGATCAAAACCAACCCCAAGCTCACCCTCTCACAATGCATTAGAGAGTAAAAAAAAAAGTCATTCCCCAGTTTAAGTGCATGGGGATTTGGGTGAAGCTTGGGTAGACACAGGCTTCAATTTTCAGTCTCTGAGTTTTCTGGGCACTTTGTTCTTTAGAAGTGGACCCAGCCCCCAGCCCAAAGCCTCCGGGATGTGAGCAGCTGTCCTGGGACGCTGTTTCACAAAGCGCTTGGGCCCATCAGACTGTGCACCGAACGGGGCTCTGAAGGCTCTCCCGAGGGCTGGCCAGGAAGCCCTGCGCCGGGACGTCTCCCCTCACACTCAGCAGCACAGCAGATGACCGTGTGGTCTGGGTGGGGAAGGTCTGGGTCTGCAGCACCCCACACTCCAAGGCCAGTTTCCCTCTTCCCTTCTGGGGAGCCCGACAGGCTCCTAATCCCAGCCCCCACCCAGAGGAGGCCTGGAAGGACGGCGGCACCTGCACTCTTGTCCAGGAAGTAGGCCAAGAGGCAACGCAGGACGGCCTGATGGCAGATGACCAGCACGTTCTCCTGGCGTTCCAGCTCCATGATCACCGGCTCCAGGCGCTGGACCAGGTCCTGGTAGGACTGCAAGACAGAGGGACAAGGACGTTGACTTGGAGCAGAGGCACATGCGGGAAGGGTAGGAGCTCGGCCACTTCAGTCACATCTCTCCTGTCGTCGGAAACCAGAGGACACGGAATCAACTGAGCACCGGTCACCAGCCAGTGGTATTTCCATGGTGCCTCCCTTGTGGACACCGGGGGACCCGCTGGCTTCTCAGGAAAGGGGATCGTTCCCCCTGTAGGGGAGGATGTAGAGCAGCAGTCCTCTGAGAGGAATGTAAACCATCCTCTCTCCTGGCTGCTTCCCGATCCTCCACAGGGGGAGGGAGGGAATGACCTCCTGACATGTGCCTACAACGTGTGGGGACGCCAAAGACCTCGTGTTGTACGACCCCATTTCTATGAACTGCGCAGAACAGACATCTCCCCGGAGACGCAGAGTAGATCTATGGTTGCCGGGGTCTGGGGGCAAGGAGTCACAGGCTGCGGGTTCTTTTGAAATGACAGAATGTTCTAGAACTAGTGATAATGGTTCCACAGTACTGGGAATATACCAAAAGCCACTGAATCATCTACTTTAAAATGGCAAAGTTTATGTTATGGGAACTTCTTCTCAATAAAAAGAAACTGAAAAACAAACGGTAGGCCTGTAGCTTTGAAAAAAGACCACCAAGGTTCTCACTCAGCCACCCCCTCCGTGGCCCACTCGCTTTCTCTTACTCATCAGGTTCCAGGAATGGGGCCAGGGCCACAGAGGAGGTCAGCACCCTGAGCACGCGGGAACGGAGACATGACCAAGACTGAGACAGGCTGCAGACAGCAAGGACCCACTAGGTGTCACCCAGCGGCCTGGAGCAGAGCCTGAGGGCACCCCACATTCTAGAGGCTCCGTCCAGTGCTCACGCTGCTGGACAGGGCCACACGTGGCATCCATTCAATGAGTGCACGTGACCTGAGCTGACACGGCTGCCGCCTTCTCGTCTGTACCCAAGGGGGTTCCCTTGTGCGGAGCGAATGATCGCCCAACTGTTGTCGTCTCCTGCTCTATGAGAGTCTCATCAGAGAAACACCTCTGGCCCTTGCTCCCGGGAGAACACGAGTGCGCTGCTCCCGCAGCTATGTGCAAGGATGACAATCGGCGGGGACGGCGCCAGGAACACGCACGGAGGGGGCACGGCGGGGGCACGGTGGGGGCCGGATGCAGGAGCCCCTCCACCCCACCTCTCAGAGCTCGCGGCCGCTGTGCCCGGTCACCGGAGGCGCGGGGGGGGTGGGGGGGTGGCCACCTGGGCCCCGCACCCGCCCTGCCCTGGGCCAGTGGGGAGCAGGTGCACGTACCTCCCCCGTGGGGTAGCGGTAGTAGTACTTGTCCTGTTCCCGCAGGGCATACTCCTCGGGGTAGGTGTCCTTGATCTCCTCGTAGGTCATCTCCTCACAGACGCCCTGGGGGGACACGCAGAGGTCACGGCGAGGCGACCCCCGCTCCGCACAGCAGTACGTGCGCGTCTGCCGGGCCCTGACTCCAGGCGCCCGGCGGGAGGAGAGCGCCCCGCCCCCCCGCCCGTGCCCCCCGCCGGTGCCCCCAGCACCTGCGCCCCCCGCCCCACCCCACGGCCGAGGGGTCCCGGCGCTCACAGCGTCGATCTCGTTGAGCGCCTTCCACTGCTCGTAGGGCAGGCGCAGCGCCTCGGCCGTCTGGATGGTGCTCTTCAGCTGGCTGGTCCACACCCTGAGGTCCTTCAGGTTCTGCTCCTCCACGAACTTGCTGAGGGCGTTCGCGAACTGAGAGGGCGCGGGACAGGGGGACCCGGGCTGGACTCAGGCTCCTGCCCCGCCCCCCCGGACCAGTCCCACTCC
This sequence comes from Neogale vison, assembly GCF_020171115.1. NCBI lineage: Eukaryota > Metazoa > Chordata > Mammalia > Carnivora > Mustelidae > Neogale > Neogale vison. Next base: position 142,996,629 of record NC_058102.1, read on the forward strand.
ACAACAGGGACACGGCTCTGCTGCCATCAGAACAGCGGGGACGAGCCCGGGAGCCCCCGACGAGCAGCCCCGCACCCACCCCGCAGGCTCACCCTCCCCGAGGACCCGGGAGGCCCCGCCCCGTGACACCCGCCGGTCCCTCCGCAGCGCGCCCTGCCCCCGCTGCCCTACCTTCCTGCCCCTGCTGGACAGGCCCGAGTCCCCTCCGATCTTCCCCTGGAGGTTGTGCTCGCTCTCGCCGTGCCGACACAGGTAGATGGCGCGGGGCTGCACGTGGATGTTCATCAGGTAGTACACGATGCGGCTCTGGATGTGGTCCTGGACCCTGTTCACCAGGAACCGCCGGCCCACGTCGATCACCTTGATCAGGGACAGGTCCCTGCAGGGGAAGGCACGGCGCTGACCCGCGGTCCCCGGACGGCGCAGCCCCGCCCCGCCGGCCCGGGCAGGAAGCCCGTCGCGGAGACGCAGCCCCGGAGACCCCCCACGCCCGGCTGTGAGGTCGGTGAGGGCCCACGCGGCATCTGCCGTCTCGGACACAGAACCGGCCCGCACGCGCGGTCGCGAGGCCCCTGCCTCCCAGAAGAGGAGGCCAGCCAAGCGACAGAACAGAACAGAAAGGACACAGCAAAGGGACAGGAGCAAGACTGGGCTCGACATACACCTTCCACACCTGGACACAGTGAGCGCCTGAAACACTGACCCCCACACGCAATCGAGAATTTCTGTATTATTTTCAAAAACATTTCATTTATTTACTAGAGAGAGAGAGAGAATGAGCAGGGGGTAGGGGGCAGAGAGAGAGGGGGAAGCAGACTCCCTTCTAAGCGGGAAACCCGCTGTGGGACTGGATCCTACGACCCCAGGCTGAGTTAAGCAAATGCTTAACCGACTGAGCCACCCAGACACCCAAGGATTTTTTTTAAAAAAGGTTTTAAAAGAGCTGATGAAAGTATCCAGGAGCAAGCACTTTGTGGGGATGACAAGAAAACACTCAAGCAGGGGACTCAGAAACGGTCACGTCTTAGGAGTTACCTATCATATTTGTCCGGGTCGAGGGGCTGATAGCTGGCTTCATAGCAACTGATTCGCTTCATGAAGTCGTCCATAGCTTCCGCTGAGTTGCAATCTTTGTAATCCGGGCTGGAGATTTTAACCTCCTGTAACACCACAAAGAGGCAGCTGATGAATCATGCTGTGAAGGTTTTCTGCTTAGACGAAGCAGGATTTGAGGCTTGCAAACCGGGAAAGTACAGAGCAGCTCAGAATAATGATGACCGTACCCGGCATTTAAGAGGAAAAAAAGAAATAACACCAGGGGTTGAGTCAGAGCCCAATGATTACACTGGGAAGCACCCACGGGAGACAGAGGATCGCTCCCCAGAAGGATGGAGACAGGAAATCCACAAGGGTTCTAATGAACACATCTGAATGGGGCACACTTCGGGATCGACCCAGTAGCCAGGGGCACCACAGGCTTGTAACTGGTCCCCAGTTAGGCTTCTCCACCTGGACCACACACCCCGTCCTTTCAAAGGCTTGCTCTCCTGGGAAGGAAGTGAAGCAAAAATGACGCTCAGACCCACCATCTCCGATAAGTGACAGGTCTGAGCAACGGGACAGATGGGAGGGAAACTCAGAATTTGTTAACGCAGGTGTTCTTTTCCCCTACAACGTCTAGCACTGCCACGAGAGAGGCTGGCACTCTTCAAAAACCCAAGTTCAATGGGGCACTAGTGCTTCACGGTGCAGAGTCTCAGTCTGGGAATATGAAACATTCTGCCCATCAGGGGCTGGTGGGGAGGGGAGGGTGGGGTGACCGCGGCGACAGAGATGTGAGCATGCCGAATGCCCACAGGCTGGCACACTTACACGGGCCAGACGGCCAGTTTGGTCTTCTGGATATTTTACCACAGTGAAAAACGATCTAAATTCCCCAATCCCTTTCCCCCTAGCACGGCCACCGCAGAGAGTGCCTTGGAAGGGCCTAAGCCCTGCTCCAGGGCTGAAGCAGAGCCCCGGGTTTCTGAAATGGGGCAAATGACAGGTGTCTCAGTGGGGCACGAGGTACGCAGCGAGCTCACCGCGGAGCACGTGGGGACACTCGCTGCGGAAAACCTACTTGTGTACCTGCCCGCGGCCTCGCTACCAAGCAGAATAGCAGAACCAAACCCAAGAAACGCAGCAACACCCTCTGTTCAGATCACAGCAGCGTCTGTCCTACGTCCCCGTAATTTTGCACCTCCTCCTTTGGACACGCTGAACTAATCCCGACAGACTGTCCCCAGTCTGAAGAGCCCTTCCTGAAACATAAACTCATTTCCTAGAAACGCTCCTAAGTATTCCCACCGCCTTGGAGAAGAGTTCCGGGGCCAGAAGCCAGTGACTCTCCAGCCACTCTGCATACAGCCAACCGGACCATCCCCTGCACAAGCATCAGCCCTGCTTTTCATTAGAAACACGCCAGATTCTCCTGTATTTAAGCTGGAGAGAAAACTGTCTCCTTGGGAAGGTGACCTGTGGTCAAGTCCTCGTGCTAACTGTTTCCATTTAGGATGTATTGCTCTCAAGCGGCAGAATTTAAGAATTGATCAAATTAAGCTGCCAATTACCCTCAGCTGATCTGGGCAAACCTCCCCCTCGGCACCGGGAGAGAAGGGAATGTCACAGATACAGAAGCGGGAAGACTTACTGCCTCCACTCTTCCCACAGCTGGTGGCTCTGCCTTTGAAGTGGGCCGCGTCCTACGGAGTTTTACTTGGTCATTCTTACTAAGGACCGTAACAGCTGCAGAGTCCAGCCCACTGCCTCCTTCCCCATCTGGAGGGGTAAGCTGCCCTTGGTCCTAAGCAGCCCTGCACCCCCCCAGGCTGCCAAGCTACTGCCACCCACAGAAACTGTGCCCAGTCCCCTGCTCCATCTCTTACGTCCCACAAAGACTGCTTTCTGGCAACAGTCTGCAGGGAGCCCAGATAAAACCAATCCAGATCAGAGAACAGGCTTCTAAGTTAAATACCACTTCCTGCCTCCCAGGACCCCACCTCCCACACGAAACCAACGAGCTGCGAGAGCCCTCTGCTCTCAGCATCTGGTTACTGCTCTGGGCCCTGGTCCCCACCTTCCTCTCACTGCTGCCCTAGACTGGGGTCCTCCGTGCTCTTACCATGATGTTGGAGGCTACAACCATAGGGTCGTCGCACACAGACTCGATGAAAAACACCTGGAAGGAAGCAAAGCGAGAAGTTAGGAAACAACAAATGTGAGTAACACGAAGGGCAGACTTTGGTGTCACTCGGATGTCACCACATCCGAGGAGGAAGGACCCCACTTATCAACACCCAGACACATAAAAGGAACCACTTGCTCAACCCCGAGTCCGACACCCTCCCCGTTTCCCAGAGGAACCCCTCAGAGCCCCGCCAGTGAGACCGAACCTGCAGGCAGCAGAGCAAGGGCAGTGGGAGGTAAAGAACCAGGGGCCCCGAACACAGGAATCAGCCCGTCCCCGAGGTGCGTGTTCTCCCTGCTCCTACGTACCCCGGAGCAAGACAAGGAGTCTGGCTCACCTTGAAATCATTTTCTTTGGCAAAATGAAGGATCATGTGTCTCCTCTCTCTGGTAGTATTGGTGGCATCGAAAACCTGATGGGGAGGAACAAGGGCAGTGAAGAAAGCCCAGGTGTCAGGCAAATAGTATTTAACAAACCACAAGCAAACGAACACCAGCAACACCAGCAACGCACAGGGGAGGGGAGGAGTCTGCACCCAGTTCACTACCTTCCTGGGTCCCTGTGCAACTCCAGCCACCCGCTTCTCAAACTCTCGTGCTGAGGGCCCCTGGCCCTGTTGGAGGGGTCCCTGCAGTGGCTCTGGGCACTGCTCTGGCCCGTGTCTACACCTCCCTCCCTCCAGGGCCCCATCCGGCTACGGCGCACGAGACAGAGCTGGCCATTCCCCGGACTCACCGCAATCTGGCCCCCCTCCTTGGTCAGGTAACTTTTGACGTCCCTCAAGGCAGCGAGCGCGCACTGCCTGCAGCACAGAGGGAGAGAGAGAGCGCCTGCCTCAGACCAGCCCGGCCCGCGGGGCAGGCCCAAGCGGCCCCCCATCATCGTAAGGAACGGAGCGACCGGCCACTCTGTCGCTGAGCTGCCAGCCCCGGCCCCACAGCCCCGCTCTCTGGGCCACACGCCACTGATCTCTGTCCGCCGCCTGCTGAACCGGACCCCCGGGAGCAGAGCAAGCCGGAGGCCCACAGAGGCCGAGGCCCATCCCAACTGGCTCCCGGACCTCCTCCCCCGCCCGCGTCCCCTCTCTCTCGCTGAGCCTGCCCTCGGGGAGCAGCGCAGACCCACGTCCCGGCCCCCGCGGCCGCCGGGCCTTACTTGCGCACTTTCATGGCTTCCTCGTTGTCGGGACGGAAGAAGCTGTAGGAGCTGTACTGCTTCACGGCCTCCCGGCGGTACTCGCCAACGTTGAACACTGCAGAGGCGGACACAAGGACCCTCCGCTGAGCCCCGGGGACGAGGGAGCCACACACACCATCGGGAGCTCTCTCGAAAACAGGGACCCGCGCCGACACACCAACGCCAACCTGAGCATGACGGCACTAGGACAGGGACACCAGACAGCAGACCCCAACTGGCAGGGCCGAGAGTTGGGGAGGCAGCCCAGCCTCCCCAGGCCCAGGGCTGCTCAGCGTGGCCCGCCTTCCCAGAGCTGGTCTCCCACCGCCCTGGGGCGGTCCAGCTTCACGAGACCGTGCAAAGGGGCGACAGGGCAAGGATTTCTGCGCCCGGTCCCCAGCAGAGCATGGGGTCTCACGCTGCCTGCAGGGTCTTGGTCGGCTAGTCTCCTGCTGACCCAGCACCCATGCCCGGCAGAAGCACAGAGCACCGGCGGGCACTCACTGAGGACACATGGCACTGGGCACCGTGGGGGACAGCAGATGCCCGAATGAGTTCGGCCGACCCCATGCCCCTTGCCATGTTGTTGGAAAGACCAGTCAAGAAAAGGTAACCAACAGCCTAGAGCACAAGGCATAGAGCCCATGACAGTCACGGAAGACTGTCACAACGAAGTGCTATTGGAACTTGAGAGGCACGGGTCCCCACAAACTCTGTGGCCAGAGAAGGCTTCCTGAAGGAGGGGAGAGCCGAGCTGCGCAGCTGGCAGGGCAGGGGGGGACGAGAGAGCAGGGGAGGGGGGGACATCCCAACACAAAGTCAGGGAACGGAGACAGCGTGGCAAGTGACACAGCCAGAAAGGGACTCTCACAACCACCGGGGACAGGCCAGCCCCACAGCGGCCCTGCAAGGTCCCAGCAGCCACTTTTTCCCGGTGTCAGGGATTGGTGAGCAAGACGGCAGAAATCAACGTGACCACGGCCCGGGCCCGTGGCCTCACCTTTCGTGGGCACGCCGATCCAGTTGAGGTAGCGAGTCAGCTTCTTGGAGATGTAGGTCTTCCCGCGGGCTGGGAGGCCCACCATGACGATCACGGTGGGGGAGTTGGTCAGCTTCGGCCCACAGGCTGTGGAAAGCACAGAAGGGGGTGAGCTGCGGAGCGGCGCACGCAGATGAACAGAATCCTGCGCCCCACAGCGAACTGGCAAATTCTGCAGAAATTGTGATTTCATTCCCGCCTCAAAGCCCCGGGTGTTTGACAGTCTAGCAGGGCTGAGACCGTCCCCTGTTGACTACAGGACCCTCCCCCCCCCAAGTTACATGTCTCCATCTTACTTTCAGGTCATGGGTGGCAAGGGCTATCCCAACCCCAGATACCAGCCCGATCCCTGAGGGCCCTAAACCCAGCCAGGAACCCCGTTATGAACCCCACAGCAGAAAGCACTTTGTGGGGGAGCATAAGGAAGGGACCCCCCCCCACCAATGTTGGTGGAGGCATTTCAATATGAGATAAAACACCAGGGAGAGAGATTTCCCCTGGGTTTTAAGAAAGGAACCCAAAGAACCCTGTTCTGGACATTAAGGTGCAGTATTTCCTTGGGGGTGTCTTCCCTTCAGACTCTAAGGGGCCTCCAGCATCCTGATGACAGAGTGCCAGCGACCACCTGCTGGGAGCAAGAGACTGGCCACCTGCACACCCCCACCCGGCCCAGCAACCCTGCCCGGGCTTGCCGGCTGCCACAGTGAGGCTAGCTCTTTCGGTCAGCTACGTGCCACTGCTTCCCGGACACTGGCTACATGGACGCAGGCAAAGCTCCTGAGACGAAACCACAAATCTAGGCAGAAGTCAGGTTGAGACAGGGGCCTTGTCTCTTTCTAAGCAGGCAAGTGCCAGATGGCGAAGGAAGGAGAGCCACCAGGCCACCGACAGGCACAGGCTTGAAGGAGGGCACCCCCCCCCCCAATCTGGACGCCCCAGCACGGTCCCATGCTCAGCCTGTGACCACACTGAGATCACAAGTGCCAACAGGCACCGTGTCATTCTAGGAGCTGCTCCCTGGACCCGTGGGTTGTGGGCAAGGAGGAAGGAAACAAAGCACGGAGGAGGCTGCTGCTTTCATGGGCTGGACCATCGGCGACCTTCTCCATGCAGAGTGACGAGGAAGAAAGGCCATCAGAAGCCAGGAGACGTTCAGGAGCCACAAAAACCCTTGACTGGGATTCCCCAGCTCCCAGGGGCTGGCGACAAACAAGCGCGTAGAAAACAGGCCAGGATGAGCACACAAATGAAGCAAGGGAGCGCCAGTGGGCTTTCTGGAGTCCAAGGAGCAGGAAGAGAAAGGTGATGGCCTTCCCGAAAACCAGGAGGGACACAAGACAGACCCTGCTGTTTGCGCGGTGACAGCTGCAGGTGACTCACGAGAAAACAACATTCCATCGACTAATCCTTCGCCCAAGCCCACTTATCCGATGTCTCCACCATGCCACTGCTCCCAAGAGTATCCGGACAGGCGGGGACCGGCGGACACACTCTCTCCCTCCCTTCCTCTCTCCACCCCCCACCCCAGCTGTGCACGTGCACGGGATACTCGTGATGGACTCATGCCAAGTAAGTGGAGACAGAGGCGGACCGATTTATCAAATAGTGGATTAGTTCTACCATCAAGTCATCAGAGGCACAAATCCCTGGCAGTCCATCCTTTAGGAGGAAAAAAGCCATATGGACACGGCGGAGTAAAAATCTTAAGCCAAGGATTCAAGTTAAATCTCAAACCCAAATAAGTCATCACTCTTTTACTCAGCAAAGCAGAAGCCATTCCCCCTATTCCTTTGGCTTCTCGTACAAGATTCAGCAAAACTGCGAGAGGGGCCGCAGCCATCCCTCCCTCCTGGCACTCCAGGGTCTCAGAGCAAGGAAACCTTTTGACTAAACCTGTGAGTCTTACTCTCCTTCCCTCTCCGCTCTTTTTTTAAACCCACAGGTGATCTCAAATGCCTTCATGCTATCATCACCTGCCCCTGCCTCAGTTCCCCCCAGGCCCTCGGTTTCTTCTTCTCTGCAGACCTTTATTAACCCACGGAAGAAGAATGCCTCCGTCTACCTCTCCGCCCACACTCCCTGCCGCTCTGCTCTCTCCTCCTCTCCCCCAACAGCATTAGCACGGAGTTTCCCCAAAAGTTCCTATGTGTTTCATTTCATCTTATACCCATGTGTAACATTGTAACTTCTTTTCGACCCCCCCCCAGCGTTTTTATACTCTGATGTATTCGGATGTCCACATAAGCATGTTTAAGGGGATACACATATGTTCACTGTATCAAAGGGTAAAAGACGGCTGGGTTCACACACTGTGAACCCCCTGACTGTGGTTTATGGGGGGGAGGGGGATGGAGCCTGGGCTAAAAGCCTCCTCCAGGGTTAAGGCTGACACCTGAACAAGAGCTCGCAGAAAGCCCCCAAGTTCTGGGAGCTCACGCTCTACTCCTGTCACTGCATTCACTCATTCACCCAACGGACACACACGCCGGGTGCCCCGCGAGCTCCAAGCATTATGTGGCCCCAGTCCCTGTGTGGACGAGCACCTGGTCCGGGGTGGGGAAGAGACGGAGTACGAGCACATAAATGCAGAGTCACTTTGGAGGGAGGAGCACTGGCGCTGGGGCTGGACGTGGCCGGGGTGGGGGGGGGGAGGGAGTCTGGACTGGGCAGCCAGAGTCTGCGTCCCTGAGGAGCACCGGCGCTGAGGGCTGACCGTCCACGGCCAGTCACACACACTGGCCAGTAGATACAGCAAAGCAAATGACAACCAGGGGGCCAGCTGCCGAGGGCAGTGAGCGAGCACCAGCCTATGGGGTGACCTGCGGGGTCAGTCCTAAAAATGGTCAGCTACATGGGCCAGGAGAAACCCCCTGACCCTGCACAGAGGCTGCATCTGAGGGCTCTGGTTCTGGCCCTGCTCCCCAGATTAAGTGACTCACCTCTCGGAAAGCGTGTAACGCACGGACACCAACAGGCACTCAACAGCTGTCCTCACCCACCACACCAACACCCACAACCCATGCTCAGAAAAGAAACCATTGTAAGACACTTCGCTGTTGCTCCCCTACCTCCTTCCACCCAAAGGCACTCCAGCAAAATGCCAACCGCCAAAGATGCCAAGTCACTGGTGCTCTTTTCTGCAAGCAGGTAATCGGGCTTCGGTGCAAGGCTCCAGGAAAACGAATGGAAGGGGTGTTTCGGACGGCGGGCAAGCTGTGGGTGCGGACGGGGCCAATTTCCAGGCAGTCCCACTGGGAGTCCCCCCCACCCTGTGTCTACAGGAAGGTTTGCAGGAGCAAAGCGAACACTGTTCGCGAACACCTGCTGTGAGCCCGCCACCTCAGAAGGGCTCGCTGGGAGGGTTTCATGCGCTTGGCCCTGGGGTAAGAGAAGGCAGGCCCAGAAAGCTCTTCTGTCCCACTGCTGGATACCGAACCATCCATTACTTGGCATGCAGGCTGTCACTCGTGCCTAACTAAGCCTCGGCCACCAAAAGGCCCTCCTAATCTGACACAGCCTCTGCCAGCAACGGGGAGGCACTGGGCATTTTCGTGAATCATCGGACAACCTGGGGGGCAAGCTGTAGAGTGGCCCCAGCCCTGCCTCGGACCTTGGCCAAGCTCCTAGGGCTCTCCGTGTCTTAGTCTCCTTGCCCATGAAATGGAGGGATGCCTCATAAAGGTTCTTGGGAGGAGGACACGGTGAACTACAAGGTCCTAAACGCACTGCTCGCCCTTGCCCGCCTGTCGCTTCCTTCCTTGTCCGTTGCTTCCTGGTCCGTCAGTCCCGGCACGGCTTGCAGTGGAAGGAAACTGCAGCCTCGGTCAGAGGATTTATCACCACACGGGTGTAGCAACAAGACACCCAACGGATGTGCTTTAGACACAGAAACATCGTCGAACGAGCCCATCTGGAACGTTCTGTTGTCTGACTGTTCTCTGTACACGAACAGTAATGTTCACCATGCCGTCTTTCTACTGAGGAGTTTGCCTCAGACCCTCAATTAGGACACCCCTTAGAAAGATGGTAACAGGTTTGGAAGAAAACCCACCCAAGTTTTCAAATACCATTAAAGAAGGGGAGGAAGGTGATGGGGAGGGAAGGGAAGCAGGAAAGATGCTCCAAAAGGAAATACCCTCTTTTCCCCATTCTGCTGAGAGACAAATGTGATTTTTATCAACCCAGAAAAACACCACGATGATACGATATGAAATAAGGTCATATAATAAATACCGAGGCTTCAGAGATTTTATAAGGAAGACTGGGTCTGAGACTACACCCCAGAACCACACACAGGGATTCCAGGAGTGGGCGGGGACAAGAGACTTAATCCACGAGCTTTAGCCCCCACACCCCTCTCCCCACCCCAGGCACAAACCAGGCTCTAATGGTTCTCACAGGGATTTTAGGCAAATCTCTCATCTGCGTGTGAGACGTGCAGACTGGTAGCATCTAATGGACGTGTCTCTGGACTCCGGAGGAAGCCAAGTATAGCTGCACACTTGTCTCCCCAATTCTCACAACTGAGAGAACCCTAGCCAATCTCGGAACTTCACATCCCCCCAAACCTCGGGGGACGACTGAATGTGTTCACATGTGTACACGCTTACCTACAAACACATGTGTACATAGAGAACCCACCTATATTTGTCTGGCCAATTACAGTTTACAAAGGGCTCCAGAAATACTGGTTTTATTCAAACGTTCAAAAGGGTGGGGTTGTTTCTGCGTCTCGCCATGGCCACCTCTCCCTCCCGATTTAGGGCGCTGTATTCCCCACTATCCATCAGGGAATCCTGTGGTCAGCCCCAGCATAGAAAGCTAGTTGAGAGTTTATCTGAAAGGGCTGGGTGCCAGAAACAGACCTGCGAAGCCCCCGCCCTTGGCTACCTCGCAAAGAACCCAGTTCTTAAGGCTTCTGTGGCCCAGGTCTGGCAGAGGGATAAGCTGGTGGAGAAGCAGCCCCCCGTGTCAGGAGCACCATGCCAGGTCCCCATCACCAGGATGACCTAGAAGCACCCCAGAGCCAGCTCTCCCCGCCTCCTGTCTGGGGCGGGGTGGGGGGTGTTGGTGATTCAGACCTGGGCAAAACCTGAGGTGGCAAGCTGTCACCATGGTCTGAGTGACCATCCCCTGGGAAATGTGGCAGCAGTAGAGGCCAGCAGGTGGCCTGGCACTCAGGAGCCCTCACTGCCTAGAAGCACTCTGAGGATCTGCCCACAAGATCCCATGTTTCCCTTTCAGGAAACCTGACCCTGTCTGAAGCACAACACCAGACTGACCCTATGCACCCTCCACAGCAGGTGTTGCCTTGGAATCCCTGGGACCGCCCTTCTAATAGGTGCCTCTCTCTCCGCAGCTTAGGGACAGAGCCCACGGTAAATGGTAAACCTTTCCAAAGCATGCACCACGATGACAGGGCAGGAAGGGGAACCGCCAGCAAATTCCAAGCACAGCACGGTGGATTGTGTGCGTGTGCGCTCGCGCGCGTGCAAAATGCTGCCGAATGTGCGGTCTCTGATCCAGGAATCCTCCCAAACCCAGGAGCACAGGCTTGGTTCCCAGCAGCCCTCTTCTCGCCCCCAGAGCAGGAACTGGACGGGGAAGCCGGGAGAGGGACGGAGGGAAAGGAGAAAGAAAATACACTGAAGAAAAAGGAGAAAGCGAGGAGACAGAGAGGGAGCAGACAGAAATAGAAAGAGAAGCGGGGAATAAAGATACGCAGAAGAGAGAAACAGGAGATGGAAATACGGAGAAGGGACAGACCGATGGAAAGCGAGAGAGAGAGGTGACGAGGAGGGACGGAGGGAGGAAGGCGGAGTGCAGCGGAGGTAGCGAAAGCAGGGAAAGGGTGGGGGTAAAGACCCCCCGCGTCCTTCGGCAAGAGTCGGCCAGGCTGGGGGACCGCTCCGCGGGGGGGGGGGGGCGTCCCTGGCCAAGCGTCCCCGCAGCAAACGCTCCCCGCCTGGTTCTGTGCGCCGGCCCCCCGCGCTCCAGAGCGGAGGCTCGGAGTTTCCGAGGGCCCCCGCGCTCCCGGCGCAGGCCGAGCGGTGCACGGCCGAGCGGCGGGCCCGGCCACAGCGCCCCCGACGCCAGCCGGGGGAGGCGCAGCGCCCGCGCCCCAGCCCGCGCCGTCCCCGCCCCGCGGCCGCAGCGACGGGACCCGCCCGCCCGCGGGGAGGAGCGGGAAGCGCCCGGCCCCGGCCCGCGGGGACAGCGGAGGAGGGCGGCGCCCGGCCCGGCACGAGCGCGCCGGAGGAGCGCAGTCGGCACTACAGCGCCCCGCCAGCGCCCGCCACACAATGGCCGGGCTCTCCACGCGGCGCGCCGCTCCCCTGCAGCCCGGCCCCCCGCGCGAATCTGCACTCACATCTGGGCAGCGAGGGGCGGTGGTCGACCGGGATCCAGATCTTCTGCACTCGGCTCTGAGTCAGCTCCAAGGGCATCTTCACAGCCTAGACTCGGCGGCCCTCCGCCCCCCGCGAACAGTTCAGACTTGGGGAGGAGAGCAGCCTGTCGACCCCCGAAACAAAGGGGAAGGGGGGATGCGTGCGCGGGAGCGCGGCGCGGAAGCTCTCCCGTGCGCTTTTTGGAAACGTGCTTTGTGCTAAATCACGAACGCCCGCCCGGGGCGTGGGGCTCCACGGGCGCGGCGACAAGGCAGGGTAAGGTTAGGGTTGTGCCCGCAGCTGCCGCACGGCTGGGCGCGTCTACTCGGGAAGCCACCGGGATGCTCGGAGCGCCGTGACAGCCGCGGTCCCCGGGTGCCGGCTCGAGCGAAGCCCTCCCCGCCGGCTCGCCGCCTCTCCAGCTCTGCTAGGCGGCAGCGCGCCGCGCCCGGGCTTTTAAGAGTCGCAACCGGCAGCTGCGCGTCAGCCTCGGGGCGGGGACGCATTCTTCGGGATCCAGCCCTCTTCCATGTCGGGGTGGGCCGGCCAGAGCCGGCCTGCTGCCGCCCCCTGCAGCTCAGCCGCAGCAGCGCGCCCTGCTGCCGCCATCCGGGTGAGGACACCCTCAACTCAGCTCTGGCTAAAAAGTCCCACTGGCTGAGCTTTGTCCTCCGTCCCCTGAAGATGACTGGCCCAGCTTCCCAGAATAATGACCTCAGCGGCGCTGGGAAACAAGAAGCGGAGCCGTCCAGTGTGGTGCGTGGACCCCCGTAGCCAAATCACCTTGGATGCTGGTTAAAATGCATCCTGCTGACTCGGCCTTTCTGGGAGTGAGACCCCCCAAAACTCCACATTCTTAACACGCGATCCGCGTTAGGCACCGTCAAGTTGAAGACCCGGGCTTAGAGCTACAGGTTGGACAGAGGTTGGGGGATTCGGGATGGGGGGGGTCTCTGCTACCTTAGAGAGGAAGCCAGAACGGGGATGACAAGAGCGCCTGTGTGACATAGGTCTCTGGGTCATCCCTTGCCGAAGCTGCTCCCTGATAATACCTGAGTCTCACCCACCACGACTCCTGCCACCCGCCGACTCCTGCCACCCGCCGGGGAGGGGGCTTCCCTGGTCCTTCTTCCTCCCCGCACCCACTTTCCTAAGTCCCTTGGAACATTGAGTTGTGCGGAACATTGCTCCCCCAACACCCAGCCCTGAGACCTGGAACCTGGTCTTCTCCCTGCCTCCCCCGCCCCCGCCTCGATGCTGAGAGACCCAAGGGGCTGGGCACTAGACAGGGACAGGAAAGCCCCGGAGGCCAGACTGAAATGGATCGAGTCGTCTTGGTCTTTGTGACCACCATTTACAATATTTTCAATATACCCTAATCCCTCTGAGCAGAAGAGTAGGGAAAACTAGAGCCTCTTCTGACCTGCAATTCATTACCTGCCTGTAAGCCTTGGGAAGACTACTGGGAGGTGGCACCTTAACTGGGCAGACCCCTAAAATTCACGACATTTATCCAGCACAGATCACATCTCTTCCTCGCCATTTTTTGGGGGTGGGGGGGTGTATGTGTTTCCTTCCTCCACGGTCCTCGGAGTCCTGCATCAGCTAGGGACACGGGCCAGTCGCGTGCTCAGGCAAGTGCCCACCCTGTGAGGATCCGGGGGGCTTTTAGCGGGGACTGCCGCCGGCATGGTGGTCTTCCATGCATGTGGTGGCTTCTGCACGCCGCGCATCAGCACAGAAGCGGGGCCCTGCCTTGCAGAGGTGCATACCTCCCCCTGAGATTGTGCTGTGATTGGAAGGAAGAAGGCGGCGCTCCCTGAAACCCACACGGCCGCAGAACAGTCTGCGCAGAGCCTGCCACACGTCTCTCACGTCCCGCATGGCTCCGCCGGCCTCGCCTGCTCCCTGGCGGCCGGCGCAGCTGCTCCCGCCCCGCCCCTCCGGGGCCTCCCTCCCGGGTCCTCCCTCCCTTCCTCCCTTCCTCCCTTCCCTGCACCCCAGCCCGCCCAGGGGCCAGGAGTGCCTAGCGTCGCCGACCCGGAGGGTGTCCCGGACCCCCACTCCGGGCACCCCCGCCCAGCCAGGGCCTTCCCCACCCCCTCTCCGCACCCCCAGCCGGCCCAGGGGCCACAACCGCCCCAAGGAAGCCCGCAGTGTGGGTACCCCCGACCCCACCCCTAACCCCCGCGTCCCCGCGGCGCTGGGGCACGCACCCCTCCCACCCCCCCCACCCCCCCCACGGCCCTCCCCGGAGTCCCGCTCTCCCTGACAGCTTTGCTGACTGTCTGGTTTCGGCGCTCGGGCAGCTGTTCAGAAACCCGAGTGCATTGCACTGGACTTGTTTTTCTGCAGCGGGAGCAAATGCCGGAGATGACACCCTATAACGCCCCAGGGAGAGGCCCACTCCGCTCCGGAAACAAGAGTGGGCTGCTCCAAAGAGAAAAACGGCAGCAAGCCAGCAGCGGAGCCCTGGGGAAAGTTGCTGGTGAGGGTTCCTGGGGTTTGGGAGGAGGCCCCCTGGGGCCACACCCCTCCATGCTTGCACACTCACCTCCCCCCAGAAGAATCGGTATGCCTGCTACTACCCCATCGGATTTTTTGCACACACAGGCAGGGCATGGGGACGAGGTGGCACACTTCCAAGCTCCAAGCTTGCCAACAGCTGTGGGGTCCTTGCTAGCGGAGGCAAACCTTTAATGGCCTGACCCAGATAATGTGTCTGGCAGGGTCCAGTTCTGAGGGCACCAGGCAGTGGAAGTCCCTGGGTAAGCACTGGCACACGCCACCGGACCCCTCTCTGGCCCTGCCTGTGTGTCAACAGTGCCTGGCACTCGTGTGTCCATGGCTACAGAGCAAAGACGAAATTCTTCCTCCTCACCACCTGCACTTGATAGGGGAACAGGGGAACAGAAGTTCACTTAAACTGCCCCCCCCCCGATTCTGATGTCTAAGTGCAGACAATGTGAGACAAGGTGGCGTTCCAGGAGGACTTCACTCTTGAAAATAAAGCAAGGGGACAGCTAGAATGGGTGTGGCATTTGCAGCCCTCAAGTACATTAGGATAGTGTCCCGGTGAGGAGAAAATTGCCTCGTTGCAAAACTGTTTATAAACAACCCACTGCAACCCAACTCCAAGAATGTACTAGTTCAGAGTTTACGGATTTGGACATCCTCCTAACTCGTTCCCCTGCTCTGCTAATGGCTCCATCCTCTACCATCTCCCTGTCACCCACCCGGTGATTAAACATGCAGACCTTCATAAAGGCTGCAGAGGACATAGAATTTTCTGTAATACATCAATATTTCACAGACAGGACAGCTCCAAGTCCTGGGGGAGATTCCACGGTCGGGGCACAACAGGGCTACATGGAACCTTCCAGTGAGTCAGCCCTTTGTTTTTTTGGTTTTTTTTAAAGATTTTATTTATTTATTTGACAGAGACAGATCACAAGCAGGCAGAGAGGCAGGCAGAGAGAGAGAGGGAAGCAGGCTCCCTGCTGAGCAGAGAGCCCGATGCGGGACTCGATCCCAGGACCCTGAGATCATGACCTGAGCCGAAGGCAGCGGCTTAACCCACTGAGCCACCCAGGCGCCCGAGTCAGCCCTTTGTGTTGAGGAAGGGGAAGTTTAGAGATGAGAGGGGGTTAAAGAACTAGGTCAAAGGGCAAGACTGCCGTTATTAACTCTGTTCCCGGACCTGACCCAGACCTCAGACAGTTCCCCGGGGGGACTCGTGACGGGCGCAGTTTCAGCCCAGGGTGCTGAGCGGAGTCTGGTGAAGGGAACACTGCAGACCTTGTCACCCAGAACAGCTGAGCCATTGGACGGGAAGGAACAAAGAGCTTCTTGCACAATAATGTCTGGTGCAGGTGCGTATGGAGAATTCTCTAGCGCGGTGGAGACTCAGAAAATGATGGTGGAAATGATTGCTGGCCAACGTCATCTCCCCTTCACCCCTGCTCCCCAGTGGGGCTAGACAACAGCAAAAAGCAAACCCCACTTCCAAGATCTTGGGCCAGCGAGCCAGACTGCAAACCAGGCCACACCGACCTGCTCCCCCGCGAGAGAATGCGAGCACAAGGCGCGACAGGCTGGGGGCCGTCAGAAGTGGTTAATTAGACACGAAGTGTCGTCATTTGCTCCTTTAACAATCCCATGTCTGAGAGAGTGAGTGAGACACCAAACAAAAGACTGAAATAAACCCTGACCTCACCACCCATCCAGAAACAAGAGACAGGGTGGCTTTTTGTTTTTTGTTTTTTTTTTTTTTAATGTTTGTCAGTCGTACATGAATGGGAACACGGACACAGATGTCCACACGATGCCACCTCGGTGGGTCGAAAAACCAACTCAATACCTGCACAGGGAGGTTTAGGGCAGCTCCGTTCATAATCACCAAAAAGTGGAAGCGGCCAAGCTGTGCTCTGGGAGGTGAATGGATGAATAAACGGGGGTCCATCCAGACAACGGGATTATCACTCAGCACCACAAAGAAATGAGCCGTCAAGCCATGAAAGGACATGGAGACCTGTGTGTGTGTTGTGGAGTGAAAGAAGCCAGTCCGAAAAGGCTCCCCACTTAGGATTCCGAATCTGTGACATCCCGGACCAGGCACAGCTATGGAGAGAGTAAAATGACCAGTGGTCTCCAAGGGTCGGGGGAAGAAATGGTTAAGAGGAGAAACGCAGGGTTGTGCAGGCTGTGAAACCACTCTGGGGGCTCCCGTAACGCTGGATACGCGTCATTTATCCAAACCCCTAGAACGCCTAACGCCAGGAGTGAGCCCCGAGGTAAACTGGGGACTTCAGGAGATGGTGACACATCTGCGCACGTCACCCTTAGTCAGGATGCTCCACGCTGGTGAGTGGTGTGGACAATGTGGGCGGCTGCACACGCGGGGGGGACAGGGACATACGACAGCTCTACACGTTCCTCTCAACTTTGCTGCGGACCTAAAACGGCTCCAAAAAAATAGAGGCTATTTTAAAAATTGCTATGTTTCGGGACACCTGGGTGGCTCAGTAGGTTAAGCGACGGCCTTCGGCTCAGGTCATGATCCTGGAGTCCCGGGATCGAGTCCCACATCGGGCTCCTGCTCGGCAGGGAGTCTGCTTCTCCCTCTGACCCCCGCACTTCGCATGCTCGTCCTCGCTCTCACGCTCTCTCTCTCTCAAATAAATAAATAAAATATATTTTTTTTAATGGGTATGTTCCTGCCAGTGCCATACACTTGTCTCCAAACAAGGGGGCGCACATGTCTCGTGATGGGGCTGGGACAACATTCCTCCGTGGCCACAGCCGGGCTCCATGTGAACAGAGGCAACGTGGGCACCCCAAGTCCCACGGAACCCTACAGCAAGTTCCCATCTCCCTCCGCCCAGGCTATGTTTCTCCACTTTCCTTTCTCCAGACCTTTCCTTTCCTTGGGGCATGCCCCTGAGCTTGAGACCAGGCTCTTAAAACTGCCCGTTGGTGTTTCTTCTCCAGTCTCAAGCCCCGCTGCTGCTCTGAGTATCTTAACACTCCTCGTCCACCTCCTCATCCAATACCAAGACGTAAATTATTTGTGTTCTCAAAGGAGTATTTTGTGGCTTCAAAATATTTGTGCTTTCTAAAAACCAGATATCCTCCAGTCTAGTTCATGGGATCAAACCCATGTTAATTTCCTGGTTTTGATATTTGATAGTCCCGTAACGTTTCACCAGTAGAGGAAGCTGGGTGAAAGGTTCCCGGGACGCTGTGAACTATGTTGTAACTTCTTGTATTTCAAAATAAAAAGTGTTAAAACAAAATATTCAAAACCAGTGAGAGTTCAGTTTCCTCAAATTCTGCAAGAAACAACAACAAAGAAGACACAGATTGTGCGATGTGGGGGAGACACTGAGGGAGAAGGGAACTGGCTGAGGCGCATCAAGAACTCTGTGGGGATCTGCACATGTTCCTACCATCTCTGCTTCTTGAGAATGACACACACACACAGATTTTGCATGAATCCTGTACCTGCAGAAAAAGGGAATCAAGCTCAAATTGTGTTTTTTTTTTCTTTTTTTAAATATGTTTTTTATTTTTTATAAACATATATTTTTATCCCCAGGGGTACAGGTCTGTGAATCACCAGATTTACACACTTCACAGCACTCACCAAAGCACATACCCTCCCCAATCAACAGTCACTTCTAATCAATGTCATCTAATGTTTCCATTGACGTACAAAGTCAAGCTGCCCTGGGTCAGTCTTGGGTCAGGAATAAAGCAAGGGACCAATATTCCTTGCCCAAATGGGACTGCCCTTTCCACCTGCCCTCAAGCTCCTTACCTATCCTTCCTGCAGGTTGGGGTGTGCGGAAGTCAAGGGTGTAGTCAATTTTGAGTGAGAACCCATTCTTGGAATAAAATGTATCTGGCATAAAGACTTAAAACAAGTACATGGTTGGAAAATGGAAAACTCAACATGAGTAGAAAACAAATGATACTTCACATTTTCTTACATCTGCAGTCATCATCAGTGTAGCACAGTGAGAAAATTTGGGAACACTTAGCAGTCAGTATTCACAATCAGAGGAATGGATGATATGGCATTATAAATAATGATACTAAGGATTTATTATGTTTAGGATTAAGTGCTACTAGAAACTTCAGAGATAAATTGTGTTTTAATGTAGGGGGAAATGATTCTACTTCTGGGCTTTGCATAGATCTTTGGGAGAATGCTCAGTGGGTTTGTAGCTTGTCCCCGTTGTGCATGCCTAAAATAAGAGAAAGACAGTCATGCAGAGTTCAGTTGAGGGCTCCAAAGGTCCTTGCTGATCCTGTCTTTCCCTGCGGGGAAAGGAGCACAAGGAGAAGCCCACTGCCCCGCTTCCGGGGTCTGGCGTTTATTAGATACTCACAGCAGTGACTGTGTGTCAGCTGCTTCAAGGAGCAAACTGCGCCGGCGTCTCCATGACCCTGGGTCCCACTGCGGGAGGGAAGTGGGTGGGCACACAGCGGTCATCACCGTACTGGGTGCCCAGCCCGACACTGAGTATTACAAAGAAAAAGCTCCCACGCCAAGAGTTCGTAACTTAAGAACGGTGGGGTCAATGTCCATGCTTGAGAATAAAAATGGAACAAAGAGAGAGGTGGTAGGTAAATGCAGGCTGTGGGGAGGTCCCTTGGGGACGGGAGGAAAGGTCCGCACATAATGGGGGCAGGTCAGGCAATTTCATATTCATCTCATGGTTCTTTAGTTTTTCTCCAACTCCGAGAGGACACACGGAACAAAGTCAGCATCTCTCATTTCTTCCTACATTCAACAAGTAATCACCCAGAGCCACTGCACCAGGGAGGATGAGGGCAAGTAAGATCTGGTCCTTGCCAGAATTACGAATTCGCTCTGGAAGGTCATAGTGTCCCCCCTGCATGTGTGCACACACACGCGCACACACGCACACACACACACACACTCACTCCTCCCTCTGTTCCTTATAGTTAACCAAACTGAGGCTCAGAAATACTCAATTCCTTGCCTGTGATCACATAGCTAATGAGCCAAGGATTAAAAAAAAAAAAGATCTTCAACGAGCCCCGCAGTCTTTCAAGCCTCTCGCGTTTCAAGGGGATTGAAACCTTCCAAGTGGGATGTGCAATTTCCTTCCCAATAACAATGCCAACGACAAAATCTGGAATCCAAGTGGTTTTGACAACGGTCCCAAAATCACTTAGCATTTGGCTGTGATATGGAAGAATCATCTTCAGAAACTACTGTGGGGATTCAGACCTAAAAACTGTCATAAGACCCTACAGTGGAAGGTGCTACTTGACATATGAAAACAAAGCCAGCACGGCAGAGATTCACACATCTTTTTGTTCCAGCACACCTGGACAGCCTCCACCTTACATGTAAGAAAGGCTCGTGGTCACTACCACAGGAGAGCAAATACCCCAGTGTTCCCCAATGTTTATAGACACCACGTCCACAAGAGCTGAAATATGGGAAGAGCCCACAGTCCATCGACAGATGATGGATAAAGATATGGTAAATATATACAACCGAATATTAGTCAGACATCAACAACAAAAAAAAGAAATCTTGCTATTTGTAATGACTTGGAGAGAACCAGAGGGTGTTATGTTAAGTGAAATAAATCAGTCAGGGGAAGACATTTAGCATATGATTTCACTCATTCGTGGAATTTAATAAACAAAACAGAGGTTCATAGGGGAAGGGAGGGAAAAATAAAATGAGAGGAAAACAGAGAGGGAGATAAACCATAAGAGACTCTTAACTCTAGGAAATAAATAAGGTTCCTGGAAGTTAGGTGGGATGGGGTCACTGGGTGATGGACACTGAGGGCCCGTGATAGAATGAGCACTGATGAGTCACTAAACTCTACCTCTGAAACTAATAATATAGGTTAATTAATTTAATTACAATTTTTAAAAAGAAAGAACGGTTTTGTGAAAGGAAACTACATCAACATTAAAAAAGAAAAAAGAAGTGAAGGAAGCCTTGGGCTTCTTGGGTACCTCCCAAAGGTCTTAGCATGTCCTAATTTATTAGTAAAAGGGAAGAAGGAAAGAAGAAATACTCCTACACCTCCAACATCACTCAAATCATTAGATAAATCTCAAATTTCTACTGTCACTAATACATTTTTACAGAATGGCAGCTTCGCTCAGGTTGTCAACAGCCTGACATCTCTGTGCCATCCCGTGGGAGCTACGATGGTAGCTGAAGATTTTCTAGTAGTCAGAAGAAACAGGTGAAACTAGCACCAGGAATATATTTTTAGTTAATGTCTTTTACATTAAGTTAAGTTCGTCTACATTCCGTGTGTTAGCCATCTTCACGCTCCCTTCCAGACATCTGGAGGAAGAGCCTTCCGAAGAGGGAAATAGGAACAAAGGGTCCGGAGGGGGATCCTGATTGGGGATACAGCCAGGGTGGGTGGCACAGGGAGGTAGAAGGCGCCCCGTCAAGTAGCACCTTCTAGATCCATCCGGAAGGCTGGTTCCTCTTCTGAGAAAGCTGGGAAGCCTCCGGAGGGCAATACGAAGACTGAGCAATACAACGGATGACCCGTTAGGACAGGGAGGCCATAATCATGAACACTTTCATGCTCGCTGGTATAGCCATCCCGAGTGTCTGGAACAGAGGCACACCCATGGTAGGCTCTCAGGGTTGACCGAAGGAGAACTTGTTTCAAGACTGGCCTCTGGTTGCTGTGTTAAGAACAGGTTATAACATGCAGGCAATGATCTTGGGACCCTGAAATAATCATAAGGTCCAGAACCTCTGATTTGGATTTATAAGAAGGAGGGAGTGAATGACAGCTCAAGAAACAGGCCCCTGCATGGAGATGTGTTTCCAACAACTTGGCTCTCAATTCCTCCTCCACACCTCCCCCAAATAATGTCCTTCCTTGTGAAACTGAAAGAGGAGGGCGAACCAGAAAAGCTTTAGTCTGCAAAATTTCTCTTGAAGGCTTGAAAACAAGAGGGAGAGTGGGGGAGAGAGAAAGCTGGATGTTGGAACCCGTAGCTGAGCTATATGAAGGAGGAAGGGGCCCTCACATCACGAGAAAAGTTGTCAGCTGCAGTGAGAATAAATTAATGGACAATTCATTGAGAAACCAACGTATCAGGCTGCCTTAGCTCTTCGAGAATAGCCAATGCAGTAACCCTCTTTCTCCTGTCTGCGTGCCACCGTGCAGAGCAGCCTTCTAATTACCGCTCACCCTCTCTCTCAGAGACAGCCACCACTTCCCTCCCCTCACAGAATTACCATTTGTCTTCTCCCACAGGGAACTCCTGGGTGAGCCACCTTTCCAACCCACAGCTGGCACCCTGCATGGACACGGCATTCTCTTACCAGTTTGGTTTGCAACTCAGCCTCCCAAAACCTATCTGTGGATCCACTGCGAAAACCCAATTCTAACCCTTTTTTTTTTTTAAGATTTTTTTTTGTTTATTCATTTGACAAAGAGAGAGAGAGATCACAAATAGGCAGAGAGGCAGGCAGAGGGAGAGAGGGGGAAGCAGGCTCCCCGCTGAGCAGAGAGCCTGATGCGGGGCTCGATCCCAGCACCCTGAGATCATGACCTGAGCCGAAAGCAGAGGTTTAACCCACTGAGCCACCCAGGCACCCCTAAAATCCAGTTCTAAAGAGAAAAATCTGAGGACCAGACCCACACAGAGCCAGCCACCGGGAGGGCATGGCTGAGGGACCAGCCACGTTTCTCTCTACTGGCGCCATCTTGCTTCTCTTCATTGTCGGCATGGAGATATGCCCGGGAACGCACGAGGCTCTGTTTTTGCCACAGTAGTTTCCCAATGACAACATTTTATAGCCAACAGATACAAAACAAAGAGAGATTGAAGAAAACATCCAGAAATGTGTTAAGATCCAGATTAACTGAGGTAATACCTCTGGGTAGAGACAAGCCATGGCTACTACTGACCCCAGATGTCTCCTGTGTAAGGGTCTTCTGTGACCCTCACGACACTCTCTCCCCAGTCACAGGTGAAAAGGAAACAGGAGAAAACTCAGCTCGCTAAGAAAAAGACTATGTGGCTTTCCAGAAGGTGGAAGATTTTCGGAGCGCATCGCTGGATACCTTGGACATAGGTGGGTTCGAGGAGGATAAGCTGGACAGCCCCTGACATTATTGTTCTTGGCAGTTCAGGCTCTTTCTCCATCAGGAAGAAAACTATTACTCATATATCAGTCATCCATCATCATGGATCAGAGCTGCCAAGGATGGTGCATGACCCGCTGGACGGTGATTAAGCCGGCGAAAGGTGCAAACAGCCCGACAGGCAGCCACTGTCCCACAGCAAGCTCACAACAACACAGCCTGTCGCCAGACACCCGTGTGCCAGCTTCAGGGGGATGGTGGCACCAGCACTGCCCTGATAGGGAAGGCTGGACACTGAATGGGCACTCGGCCACTGTCCCACAGCAAGCTCACAACAACACAGCCTGTCGCCAGACACCCGTGTGCCAGCTTCAGGGGGATGGTGGCACCAGCACTGCCCTGATAGGGAAGGCTGGACACTGAATGGGCACTCGGCCACCTGCCACCAGTGTCTGGGACAATATTACCTGCTGCCTGGCCCTCTTCTCCCATCCGTCCCCCAAAGCCGGGAACCTCTTTGGGTAAAGAGACAGTGGGCGTAGCAGCAGCATTCACAACAGCCAAAAGCCCAAGTGTCCACCAAGAGATGAATGGATAAACAAAACCTGGTCCATCCAGACAACGGAACACTCTTCAGCCTCGAAAAGGCAGGAAGTACCAAAGCACGCTGGAACATGGAAGAATCCCGACAGCCTCGTGACGGACCGGCGCTGTGTCCTCCCAAAACCCCTATGTTGAACTCCAACCCCTAGCACCTCAGAATGCCTCTGTATTTGGAGACACTATCTTCAAAGGAACCATTAAGGTAAATGGGGTGAGGATGGGCCCCCACCCAGCTTGACGAATTTCTCTGCGAGAAGAGGAAGTGTGGACACACACAGACTCAGGCACGTGTGCACACAGAGGAAAGACCATACGGGGACACAGCCAGGAGGTCACCTATAGGCCAAGGAGAGGTCTCAGGAAAAACCAAACCTCATCTTGGACTTCCAGCCTCCAGAACCGTGAGAAAATAAATTTCTGTTGTTCAAGCCCCATGATTGTTTGTTACAGCAGCAAGAGCAGACAAAGACGATTCTGCTAAGGGAAAGGAAGAACCAGACACAAAAAGTCATGGGTCATAGGATTCCGCTGACATAAAATCTCTAGGATTGGTAAAACCATAGAGAGAGAAGGCAGATTTGGGACAGCCAAGGCCTGGGGTAAGGGGTGAAGGGGGACTGCCGGCTTCTTGGGGATGGGGCTTCCTTTTGGAGTGATGACAACATTCTGAAGCCAGACAGGGGTGAGGGTTGCTCAACGCTGTGGATGTGTAAATGCTACCCAGTTGTGCACTTTCACATGGTTGGCTTTATAGCGTGAAATCAGAGAGGGAGACAAGCCCTACGAGACTCTTAATCCTAGGAACCAATTGAGGGTTGCAGGAGGGGAGGCGGGTGTGGGATGGGGTAACTGGGTGACGGGCACCGGACGGGATGAGCACTGGGTGTTGCATGCAACTGATGCGTCACTGACCTCTGCCTGTGAAACTGGTAACACAGTATATGTTAATTAACTGAATTTACATAAAATGAAGATAAACTTTAAATGGTTTTATATTATGTGACTTTAATTCAATAAAAAGGGGGAAAATAACGGTAGTAGATGAGAGACAGAAAGCTATCTGAGAAATGAAGCTATGAAGCCTGTTAAAGTCATAACAGGGTAGTTAACTAGACCAAGGAGAAGAGGATGCTAGGAAGGGTAAGGACAACCAAATCCGAGAGACCGGAGAGAGTTGGAGAAGCCATGGTCGGCCCAGAGCTCCTCACCAGAGGCCCAGGGCAGCAAGAGCATGAGCGGTGGTGGGCGAGGACCACCATGTCAGAAAATGGAGGGTTTCCCCGGCTCCTCCTCCTTGTCCATTCCTTCCCATGCCGTGAGATCGATCACATGCGTGGGAGGTTTCGTTACTTCCTGTGTTAGGGCTCCTGAAGGAAGGAAAGAAAGAGAGAGAAGGGAGTGATGGAGGGGGTAAGGAACAGGAACGGTTTAAGTGGAGTGGGAAGCCCAGAAGGGGGCGCTCGTGAGCACACACCGCGCAGGCCACGGACTCCACATTCCCGGGCAGGCAGAGGTGGGCTTTACTATCCCCAGAGGACTAAGGAAGCGTTCTCTCCCTGCCCAGCAACAGCCCAGCCAATGAGAGGCCGCTATACTTCAAACTCCCCGTCCCCCGCCCCCACCCCCACCCCGGGATTTGGCTTTTTTGACAAAACCATCCCTTCCAACTCCCCTCTCTTCTCCATGAAAGAATGTTCCCTTGCCTTGTTCTCCAGGTCTGCCTGTGATGTACCACAGTGTGCATGTCCCAAACCGCTGTTCCCAAATAAACTCATTGTGCTGGTAAACGAACTGATTTTCTTTTTTAAGATTTTATTTATTTGTTTAAGAAAGAGAGAGCGCAAACACATACGCAGGGGAGAGGTGGAGAGAGACGGAGAATCTCAAGCAGACTCCACCCTGAGCACAGAGCCCACTGCGGGGCTCCATCTCACGACCCTAAGATCATGACCTAAGCCCAAACCGAGAGTCTGTTGCTTAACCAACGGAGCCACCCCGGTGCCCCTGGTTATTTTTATGTTTAAAGTTGAAACTATGTATGCATGAGAAGAGATGTTCTAGTAATTGGCTCACATGGTTCTGGAGGCCGAGAAGTCCCATGACATGTCACCTGCACGCTGGAGCACCAGGAAAGCCAGTGTAATTCAGTCTGAGTCCCAAACCCTAAGAACCAGGCACACCGCTGTGCAAAGCCAGGAAGAGATGGGTGTCTTCACTCAAGCAGACAGAGCACACTCACCCCTCCTCCACCTTCCTGATCCATTCAGGACCTCAATGGATAGAGTGATGCCCCAGTGCAGTGGGGAGAGTCGTCTGCTTTACGCCGCCCCTCAGATCAAATGTAATCTCTTCCAGGAACATCATCACGGCCATACGTGGAAAAAACATCTTACCAGCGATCTGGGCAGTCAAGCTGACATAAAATTATCTGTCAGGCACCCCAACTTCCTTCACAGGACAGCCCCAGTTTCTAGCTGCCCAGGTAAATGATATTTTTCAGGCCTGCAGGCTAGACATGGCTGAATGGCTAAGGCAGGGAGAGCAAAGCAGGGTCAGGCTCCAAAGTGCTCCCCCGGCCGTCACTTGGGTGACAGCTCACCCGGTGTCTTCTGCTGCTGGAACAGCCTCTGCATGAGCAGCAGCAACGGGGCCGGGCTTCCCAGCGGCAAACCAACCCACCTTGCTACATCCAAACCCCCCATGTCCCTCAGGCGATTTCCCCCCTGAATCTAGAAACCCCTCTCTGACAGTCCTGGGAAGCCTCGGCTCAAACTTGTGGCTTCAGGCAGCTTGATCCCTTTTTAGACAGTGCTACTGGCCAGACTTCCTTACACCGAGCCAAATGCCTCTTCCCGGAAGTCTCCCCCACGGGTTCTCATTCCGTGCTGGGGACACAACAAGCCTGTGCCCACTGCAGCAAGAGAGGCTTGGCCTCCAACATTTGTGAACAGCTGTCATGTTCCCACAAAAACATACAATCTCCAGGCTAAGCAGCTCACTCCCAGGCTTGAAAACAGTGTAAATATGGTCTTCACACAGCACACACAGCAAAGCCGACTAAAAGCGTGAATGTGTCTCGTGATGTTAAAAGCATCGGTTCCAGGGAGAAGTTAATGGAGTGATGCCATTAGAGCTATGACAAATACCAAAATGAGCCAGGCCCTCCAGATTCCCAGGGCAAAAAGCAATTCTCGGGAACCTATGGATGATCTAGGTTTTGATTCTCAGCTACTGCAAACCAGATCTGTCTGGTCTCCAAAGCTTAGCCAGTGGGAGTAGGGGAAGGGGAGGAAGGGGCCTCAGCTGGGAGCAAGGAGCTTGGACCCCGCTGCCCACCCCCCTATGCCAGGCCACAGGGCTTCTGGACCTCAGTTCCCTCCTCCACAAATGAGCTGTCGAGATGGCCTCTCATCTCTTCCACTCTCCAAGGATCCTAACTGTTCTCGACGACGCAGAAATAGAAACTTGATAATAGGTACACCTGAGTGGCTCAGTCGGTTAAGTCGCTGCCCTCGGCCCAGGTCATGATCCCAGGGTCCAGAGATAGAGTCTCACATCAGGCTCCTTGCTCAGTGGGGAGCCTGCTTCTCTCTCTGCCTCCGCCTGCCGCTCTGCCTGCGTGTGCATGTGCTCTCTCTCTCTCTCTCTGACAAATAAATAAATAAAATCTTTAAAAGAAAAAAAAAAAAGAAAGAAACTTGATAATAATTACCAGACTCTAAGCAGCTCAAAATGGGGACAGCTGTTCATCCTGGGGACACCAGAGCCTCAGTGTTGGGCACGTGGGAGGTGTTCAGTATAGGTCCGTGAGCTCAAGGGTGGTTCCGTTACAGCGACCCTGGGGGGCTCCCATCGGGGAATGGAAATGGCCTCTGTAACTGCTCCAGGGAACGTGCTTATGAGGATTGGATCAGATAGGGATGCAAACGCTCTCCCGAAGACTGTGAACTACTCCACAAATGCAGGAAGATGAGAAGTTTGAACTGCCCGGGCCCACCCCCAGGGGATGACTGAGAGGCTGAAAGCACTTCCTCTGAGCCTGACTGCCCTGGGATCCGGCCTCCATCCCCGGGTGTCCTCCGCACCCCCACCACATGCCCCCAGCACAGGCACAAAATGAGGGGAGGAGCCCAGGTCCCAACAGCGGAGGTCCGCACCGCCGGACTCCGGAGAGAACAGGCACTGGCCAGCAGACCGCCTTCTGCTGAGTCGGCCACGTGCGTCTCGGGGGCGCGGAGGGGAGCCCGAAGTGGGGAAAGCGGGGAACGGGCGCTGTGTTGCAAGGCCTGCTTGCGTGGTGTGGTGCCTGCAACGCCGGGATTGCCACATTCGAACGGGCATCCTTGCCTGCCCTTCTCTGTGCCCCGGACACTTCCTTCTCTCAGTGGAAAGCGCTCTAAAAACAGAGCTAAATCAAGACCAAAAACAATTTTTTAAGTAGCCCCCACACACAGCGGATCCCACCAAAGGCTTATCCGCCTGGAATTTACTTTGTGTGTGATAGAAGTAGTGTATAATCTTTCTTTTGTTAATTTGGATAATGCATTGAACCAAAATGTATTTCTCAATTTTTTATTTAAATTCAATTTAATTAATACATACTGCAGGATTAGTTTCAGAGGGAGAATTCAGTGATTCGTCAGTTGCACAGAACAGCCCATGCTCATCCCATCCCGTGCCCTCCTTCCTGCCCATCACCCAGTTACCCCATCGCCCCACCCACCTCCCCCCCAGCAACTGTCAGTTGGTTTGCTAGGATTAAGAGTCTCTTATGGGGGAGCCTGTGTGGCTCAGGAGGTTAAGCCTCTGCCTTTTGGCTCAGGTCATGGTCTCAGGGTCCTGGGATCAAGCCCTACGTCGGGCTCTCTGCTCGGTGGGGAGCCTGCTTCCCCCTCTGTCTCTGCCTGCTGCTCTGCCTGTGATCTGTCAAATAAATAGATAAAATCTTTAAAAAAAAAAAAAAAAGAGACAGTCTCTTATTGTCTCCCTGTTTTCCTCTCATCTTTCCTTCCCTTCCCCTATGTTCCTGTTTTGTTTCTTAAATTCCACATGAGTGGAATCGTATGACAATGGTCTTTCTCCGACTTACTTCATTTAGTGTTAATACCCACTAGTTCCAACCATGTCACTGCAAATGGCAAGATTTCAGGTTTTTGATGGCTGAGTGATATTCCATTGTAAATATATACCATATCTGTATCTATTCATCTGTCGATGGACATCTCAGCTCTTTCCAGTTTGGCTATTGTGGACATTGCTGCTATAGACATTGGGGTTCATGTGCCCTTTTGAATCACTATGTTTTTATCTTTTGGGTAAATACCCAGTAGTGCAATTACTGGGTCATAGGGTAACTCTAGTTTTGACTTTTTGAGGAACCTCCATGTGTTTTCCAGAGCGGCTGCACCAGCTTGCGTTCCCACCAACAGTGTAGGAGGGTTCCCCTTTCTCCGCATCCTCTCCAACACCTGTAGTTTCCTAACTTAATTTTGGCCATTATGACTGGTGTGAGGTGGTATCTCATTGTGGTTTTGATTTGAATCTCCCTGATGCCGAATGACATTGAACATTTTTTCATGTGTCTGTTGGCCATTTGTAGGTCCTCTTTGGAGAAATGTCTGCTCATGTCCTCTGCTCATTTCTTGACTGGATTTTTTGGGTTTTGGACGTTGAATCTGATAAGTTCTTCACAGACTTTGGATACTAGTCCTTTAACTGATAAGACATTTTCAAATATCTTCTCCCATTCCACAGGTTGCCATTTAGTTTCGCCGACTGTTTCCTCTGCTATGCAGAAGATTTTTTTCTTGATAATGTCCCAATAGTTCATTTTTGTTTCCCTTGCCTCAAGAGACGTGTCTAGCAAGAAGTTGCTGTGGCCGAGGTCACAGAGGTTGCTGCCTGTGTTCTCCTCTAGGACTTTGATGGCTTCCTGTCTCACATTTAGGTCTTTCATCCATTTTGAATTTATTTTTGTGCGTGGTCTAAGAGACTATGACCAGTGCTTTATGGTATACAATAAATGACATCTCTCTGCTTTAGGCTACTGTTGGTCAGGTCTTCTGTTAGCTTTAGCCAAAAGCATTCTTAACTAATTAATATGTCGAGAATATTATCAAAATTTTACTAATACAAACTTCATAATCACATTGTTAACAATGTAATTGAGAAGAGTTCTACTTAAAATCATTTCCCTATTCTATATTACAAAAAAACAGCACCCAAAACTTTTGCTTTTGGCCACTTCGCCACCAGTAGCCACCAGCAGCCTCACTGGAAAATTTGGCCAAGGCTCCTGCTCTTGCAGGAGAGTCAGCAAGACTACAGCACCGGGAACAGGTGAGGTTTAAACCCCTCAGAGTCGCTCAGCTGGGACTTAGACAAAGTACCGGTCCAGCCACAGCAGATGGAGACACACAAGATTAGAAGGGACACCTTGGAAGTAGTGTATAATCTTTCTTTTAGGACACCTATAGAAGTAGTGTATTCTACTTCCTCCAACGCCCTCCTCACCCCGTCAATGGACAGTTTTTAGGGTCTGTGCTCTCCACCCTTAGTAAACTTGAATTCAGAAAAGAATTTGCCCCCATTCCGTTTAGATCCTATGATTGCTAAATGGTGTGGAGCATATACCCCCCCTCACAAGGCTTGACTTCCAACTTTCAACCAGGCCATGCCCAGAAGGAGGAAGCTGAAGGAACAGCATGTCAGGCCCCCACCAAGGCCCCGCACGAGGTGGGTGCTGGGCACTGGCCACCAGGTGGGCATGGGAGTGGCCTCTCCTGGTTTACGTCTGCTTCAAGGGACTGGTCTCTCCTGAAGGGATCACAGTCTGCCTTCTGAAGGGGTTCTCCCTTCAAGGAGTCGCTCAGTGATGCCCTAGATCACCCCCCAAGAGTGGGAAGACACCCCCAAAGAAGGCAGAGGCAGGAGGCTGGACTGGCAAAGATGTGCGTGGAAAGCCGCCCTCACTCCCAATGAGACAGCTCAGGAGATGGAGAGGCACAGCCCTGCCTACAAGGGTGTCCTTGGTGTGCGTAAGTCAAGTTGAAAGCACCAGCATAGACGAGGACCCTATCCGATGACACTGCTAACTGAGTCTTCAGAAACTCCTCACCGGGGAATAAGAAACAGGAGACAGAAGCTGGCACACACGGACTGCACAGGACACAGAGGGCGGCATTGTCAACGTGACCGAATTGTTTGAAAACTCTAATGTACCATATATAAAGTGCACTCCAAATCGCAAAACATGGTGATTACACATAAAAGTAATGCTAGTGGATGTCAGTTTTCTTAAATGTATTGGGTGTTTCTACACATCAGAAATGCTACATCCAGGTGGCTGAATTAGATGCAATTCTCAGTCTTGTTTTGCATATGTGCCTTCCCATATATTTTATAATAACTCTAATATGGTAATATTATAGCAAGTACTTTACAGCCTAAGAGCAATCATCATTAAAACAGCTACCACCTCCTGAGCACTGATGCTGGCCAGACCCTGTGCTCAAATTTTGCAAATATTTTCCCAACAACTCATTGGTAAGTAAGTGTCGGTATTTTTCAGCTAAGGAAATGCAGGCTGAGGCAGGTAAAAGTGTTAAACCAGGTCACATAAGGGATTCCAGTCCACATGAGATCTGTGCCCTACTGGCCTCCAGAAACGCAACTTTTTTTTTAGGAATGCATATATACATCCGGTGAAAAGGGGCAAGAAAAGAGGAAGGTCCGCAAGGAAATCTCAGGCAGGAGAGGCCGCCGGGAGCCCCCACGTCATTCCAGAGGAGGGAGCTGCCTGGGAGTCTATCCCCTCAACTAACCAAGGAAGCAGTTAACAAGTATAAATGAGGGTTTCTTCTTCTGATCCCCCCTTTTTTGGTGAGGGGACAGTGGTGTAAGAGAACTCAAGAGCTCCGCATTAGAAGTTGAGGTTAAGGCATGGAAAGGAGAAATTCCTGGGTCAGTCAGAGACAGCCAGGGTCTGCCAGGGACAGAGCAAGGCTGTGCCGAGCCACAGGTCATTTTGACTCGGCTCTAAGTGTTACATGGGTTGACATATGATACTGAAAGCTTTCTTCCACAAGGTCCCATCACTGAGAGATCCCTGTGTGTTGCCTCTGAGATGCTGCGTGCCCTCCTCAGAGAACACTTGGGTCCACTCAGCCCTTTCCATGTGAAACAGAAAACTGAGCTGCTCAGTCCCGCATCACGTCGTGACCTCTGGGACCCCCAAGACGTTGTACAATTTGGATGTCTCTGTCTAAAATGATAAGCCTCACAAGCAGGAGATGATAATAAGTTATCTGTGGTTCAAAATTAGGCATCACACATGTATTACGCAGTAAAGAGGGGCCAGAGGCTCCCCGCAGCGTGCGCCCCTGGAAATGGAGCCAAGGTCAGAACTCGATGGCTCTGGACGTTACGGCAACTGTGGAAAGTGGAAGAGCTTAGCTCCCTGCAGAAACAGCCCATCCTGGGCTGCCTTCTAAGTGGATTATGCAATAAACCAGCCGCCGTTCCTATAATCCTCTCAAAGCAATGAGGGGGTCAAATGAGGATGTACAGAAGCAGCTGGACGGCCTTGTGGGCAGATAGGAGAAGTGACACAGCGTCACCAGGAAGCCCTCTGGGGCCCAGTCTGGTCACCTAAATATTTCTCCCACTGTAGTCTGCATGTAGAGCCAGAACGTGGCCTCCCGCTATTTAAATCAGCTCTTTTCTGTCTTGGATTTCAATTAATGGAAATGCCCGCCTGATACGTTGCATAATGGAGGGACGGGGCAGAGGGCGAACACGCAACGTCAATGAGTCTGAACCACAATCTAGGTCGTGGTTTTCAACATCTGTGATGTGTAGGAATCATCCGGAGAACTCTCTAAAAAATACACCGTCTGTGAAGCCCCCGCTAGGCCAATCAGATCAGAACTGCTGGGTGAGGTTCAGGCTGTGCCATTTCTCTAAAGCGACTCAGCCGAGCCTGGCGGCTGCGGAGCAAAGCCTCCGGTCTTCACGGCACCGAGCCACAATGCCAGCAGGCGCATGCGCGGAGACTCAGGCCGATGCTGCACGAAGAGGGAGCCCTATAACCGCACCTGACTGCTAAGATTTTATACCTTGTTGAGGAAGCAAGGGAAGGATGCACGGGGAGCAATCAGCAAACAAAATCACAGCGGAGGCTGGAGGTGTTTGCAGAGATTCCTGAGCAAAGAAAAAAAAAAATCAAGTAGAACAAGTGAACCCTCTGGATTTGGTGTTCCTGCTGCATCTGCAATTTTTTTCCCTCTGTGGCTTGTGACCAGCCATTCAGCAGCGCTGAAAACCCTTTTCTTGTTTGTTTTGCTTATGGGAAGGAAGAACTGCCTCCTTCTCAAAGAAGCTGGATAAAACCTTAGGATATTCAAGTACTAGGTAGTTTCCAGAGAAAATGACTTCCTGCTCGCTATCACAGGAGAAAAAAGTCCCCTGGGAGGTCACTTACGGCACCCAGTGCTTCACGCAGCACACAGGGAGACAGGCTGGAAGTCCCCGATGATGAGTAGGGCAGGTGCAGCACGTAGGAACCAGGTCGGGGGGGACGGGGCTTGGCGCATACGCATGTGCGTGTGCAGGTGCACGTACGCGCTCCGGCCTCTGCTGCTGGAAACCCAGCAGGGCTCGGCCACGGCCCCTTCCTAAGCCTGAAGTTCATAGAATGGGTGCATGGGGACAGACAGCCACCCTGGCTGACCCCGCTGCGAAGGAAGCAGGGCCCCTGGGGCATTGGTAAATGCGGTACATCGCCTGGCACAGTCTGGGCCCTCTGCCCTCCTGGCCCCGGACCCAGATGGAATGACAAACTTCACCCACATTTGGACCCAGTCCCCCTGAGAAAGTGAGAGCACAAGGCTCTCCCTCCTCCACTGGCCCACAACCAAAGCTCCCTAGTCCCAGCCCGTTGTGGCAGAAGACAAGCAGAGGTGCCAAGGGGGTCTGGGGTGCCAGGCAGGGGACCTATGGCACTGCCATTTCCAGCCCACCAGACGGGAGCTTGCTGCTCCGCCAGTCTAGCTGTACCTTAGAGCGAGCTGGGTGTAGAGAGCTGGCCTGTGGAGATTCTGGGGAAAGGGCCGGGTCTGTGACTCAAGGAGGCCCTGTTCCTCCCAGAAAGCGGCATTGGGATTCAAAGCTGCCTCACTTGAGCACTGCACCCTCCCATCAGCTCCTTTCCCTTCCCACTCCCCTCCTCTTGTCCATGTTACTCTCTTAGTCTCATCTTACTCTGCCACCCCTCACCATCCCCACCCCATTCCTGCATCATAAACTTCTACTAACTCCATTTTATTGAACTCTGTGATGTGTAGAGGGGGAAATCTGATAAGAGGAATTCATACTAAAATGTGAATGGCTACATTTCGGTCATCAGGTAGCTTCTGAATTTCTCTGTCCACTGGGAGGAAAACCAAAGAGTCAGTCCACCGTGTTAGAGGTTACAGCAGAGCTAGGAAATCTGTCCCATGGGAAGGCGTCACGGAACAATGGACTGCTGAAGCAGGTGCACTCAGGCTGAGGGCCAGACGCCCGGAGTTGCCTCCCAGTGCAGGAAAGGCAGCCCGGCAGCCCCCCGGAACATGCAGTCGGGGGCTCCTGCCTGCCTCCTGGAGCCCCAACCAGACAGACGCCACAGCTCCTTGGCAACTGTCATTCCCAGTCTCGTCCCAACCCACGTGAGCTGTTTCATACTTAGATTTCACACAAAGCTCTGTTTGCAGGTATGGTTCTGGGCTACAACCGATTTGCAAGCCA
Source organism: Neogale vison (assembly GCF_020171115.1). Lineage (NCBI taxonomy): Eukaryota > Metazoa > Chordata > Mammalia > Carnivora > Mustelidae > Neogale > Neogale vison. Next base: position 143,030,472 of record NC_058102.1, read on the forward strand.
AAGTCGGATCCAAGCCATCGATTTTGCGGAAAGCGGATCCAGACAGGCGTTATTCGCTTGAGGCCCACACAAGTTAGGAGGAACAAGGACTAGGGCCCAGGCTTCTTGTCACCCAAGTCATGTTTTAAATAAACATATTACCGAAGTGTAACAGACCTACAAACATGCACAGTTCCATGAATGCTCAAAGCAAACACACTTGAGTAAGCAGTGCTCAGCTCAAGCCTCAGCCCCCAAGCCCTTTGCCAGGGCACTCCCCCACCTCGCCCAGTAACCAGTGTCTTGACTTAGACCAACACTGACTGGTCTGTATGGTCTGACTCTGCATCAGCGGAATAGGGCGGTATGTACTCTATCGCGACTGGCTTTATTCACTCAGCTTTTGCCCACAAGCTGTTTCCTCTTACTGCTAAGGGTCCTCACCCCATGGTCCTGTATGTTCCATCGTACAAATACACCACGTGCATTCATCCACACTGACGGGACACTGAGCGGTTCCCCGTCGGGGCTCTCGCAGGCGACACTGCTGTGCACATTCTCGTCCACGTCTCAGAGCGCACAAGAGGCATTTTTGTAGGGTCTACGCCAATGGAGCTGCCAGGTCAGCGGACTTGCTGGGTCACAGCCGGTCCCTCCATTCCGTGACTACTGCCAAGTGGTTTTCCAAAATGATTACACCGCTTTTCCCTCCACGGGAGAGTTCCCTTTCCTCTACTCTGGTACGGAGGAGCAGAAAAGAGGTGGACAGTAGCATCTCACTGCAGTTTCAATTTGCAAGTCCTTGCTGATTCCAGAGGTGGAGTGGCTTTTCATTATTTATTGGCCATTTGGGTTCTTTTTTTATGAATAACCATAAAATGTGTAAGTGTTTCCGTGTTCAGCTATTTTCGGTTTGCTTGCTTTGTGTTTTTCCTTTCTCTACGGTGACTCTGGTGGGTCTATACATACAGGGACATACTCAGGGCCATGGAGCCAGACTCCCTGGGTCAGGTTCTGGCTGCAATGGTGACCGCCTGTCATTCTGGGCTCCTCTGGTCCTCTCCAGGCCCCCACCGTACTGGCTGTAAGATCCGATGCGGGCAACAGGACCTTCTCCCTTCTGTGTGAGTGAGCGAACGCATGCAAACACCTAGAACGACCTTGGCACATCGGGAGTGCTCATTACGCTGAGATTTTTACAGTTACCCCTGGCAGTTTGTCTCTGAAACTGCCCAACACTGCCCGCAGCAAGTGCACCCAGCAAGGCTGGGGTGAAACTTCACTATTGACAGTCGGTAACGTATCACCACCTGAATAGCAACTTCATACTTCTCCCTACTAAAAAGAGTTATTTCTCTCGAGCATGGAAACCAAAGGAGAGGTAAATCTGGTATTTGTTAGAGATGCTGGGACCAACCCATCCCAACCGAAAAGAAACGAGGCCAGAAGTGGTCCATGAGCACACATGAGGACCCCGGTTCAGGCATCACCCGCAAAGGCTGCTGAAGAGGGATGCTGAGTCTGTGCAGCCGGGGAGCCCGCTCGCCACCCGAGCAAGTGCCAAGTACTCGCTCCGCCCCTGCCTTTCCTCTCACCTCAGCAGCTGCCCACAGCCCACGGGGCCATGCGTTCCGGCTCCCCCAGGCCTGCCCCAGTTTTAGCCCCTGCTCGGCGGTCGGGTGTCAGCAAGCCTGGCTCCAGAGACAAAACTGCCCCTAACGCCTGCGCCGGGGGCCTGGGCTTCCTTGGCACCCCCAGTCCGGGACTGCAGGCCCAGCAGCAGCAGGAGGAGGTCAGGCTGGCGTGTGGAAACTCGCTTCCAGAACACACGGCCAGAAGGGCACGGGCCACGGCCAGACCGGTGCTGTGGGCACGGTGGCTCTCCGGAGGGCCCCTACACTGGACTGCAAAAGCAGGTTATGTGGCCGGACAGGAAGAGGTCAGGGAAGTCTCAGGTTCTTCGGGGAAACAGACCTGGGTCGGCGAAACGATGAGCACAGCAGGTCTGTGCTTGGAGACCAGGTCTAGCATGAAACCGGAGTGAGTCACAGCTCTAATTCCCTTATTTTACACAGAAGGAAACTGAGGCTCCCCAAGGCTTGCAGACCAAGTACGAGCTTTAGAATGAGGCCCACCTGATCAGCACCGATCCCTCCTTTACTACGACTTGCTGGTTCACGACTTTCTACGGCTAATTCGTCTCCGAGTCCTACCTTCCCTGTACGGCTGACCGGCATCCCCACGCTGCTTCGGTCTCCGCTCCCACTAAACCCCAACAGCCCCAGCCGGACCACGGGTCACCATCCCCATCTCCTTGCCCCCAGCCGCTCCCGCTCCACTGCAGCGAGCCCCCCCCCCCCGCCCCCGGCCGACACACTCCGGTTCTGTCCCGCTGCTCGGAAACATCGCGGTCTCCCGACTTCCTCTAGGACCGCCCCCAACCCCCGGGCTGCGTCCTGGCTTCTCCGCGGAGGGCTGTCCAGCAATGTCCTCCAGCAATGTCGCTGCACTCGGGTCACCGGACCTGCTGCTTCCCCCAAACAGCCCGCCCTCCCGACACTTGCGCTTCCCCGGGCATCCCCCGAAACCCTCGGAGTCCTCTCGGAGTCCTCCCGGTCCCCCTCTTCAGGTCCGGACGCCGGCGTCTCCCCCGCAGCACCCCCGCCTGCGACCGGTCAGCGCCCGGCACGGGGCAGCCGGCGTCTGCGGCGCGTCCCACCCGCACGCGAAGCTCTTCGGAGCTGCGGGATCCGTCGCCGTCGGGCCCAGAGCAAAGCGCCAGCCCGGGGAACACGGGAGGGAAAATCGACGCAGGCGGGACCCACAAAAGCCGCCAGCACGGACGGCCTCCTCGGCCAGCTCGCCCTCCGGCGGGGGACGTCGTGCCCGGCGCTGGGTCCGGGAGGGTGACAGAGGAGGCCCTCGTCTCTCGGGGGCTGCTGGCCGACGCGGCAGGGGCACAGGCGAGGACAGGGGGGCAGGACTCCTGTTACGAGAGCGCCGAGAACGATGCCCCATCCCGCCGCAAGGCACGGCGGAAGGCTTCGTGGAGGAAGGGGTGTGACGTGAGTTCTGGGGTGGACAGGTCGGGGGCTGCGGCGTCAGGGGCCAGAGAGAAGAGGCCGCCCCCGGTAGGAGGCAGAGGTGGGGTGTGAGGGGCTACGGGGAGGACCTGAAGCACTGGCGTGGGGGACGCCTCATGGATTCCGATCTGAGCCTCCGCGAGGCTTCCCGCGGGGTGAAGGCCCAGGAGTCAGCAGGGGCCCGTCTCCGGGGAGCGACAGGCGGGTGTGCCCGGCGCGCAGCTGAAGCCTCGCTCTGCGCCTTCCGCGCCATCAAGCCGGCGGGCCGTGGGCAAACCTGTAAGTGGCTCCAGTCCCTGGTGCTTCCCAGGGGGACCCTGAAGAATCCATCTGTGCCTCAGGAGAACCACCCCTGAAGAAGTGACCTGCTACCCTGCCAGGTGTCCCTGGGTCTTCAGGTCCCATTTAAGGCACTGGGAATCATGCCTCTTGTTCCCAACCAGGAAGGAGCCCAGCCCCACTGACCCGGTCCCGTTAGGGACCTGAGAAATGAGTGCTGGGACTGCAAGGTGACTGCGCAGGGACAGGATGCGCCAACCGGGTATCTGCTGTTTACGGGGAGACCGTCCCGCCGTCTGGATGGTTCAGACACAGAGGCGGACATCCTCTGTGGGGATGTCCCGCACAGACACTGTCGGATTGGCACACCCGAGCCAATCCCCTTTGTGACAGGACGCATCACATGGCCCCTGGCCCCTACACTGTAAGCTTGAGATAAGGAGTTAGAAATTCTGCTTTTGAAGGGATTTTTCTTCTCACCGCAGCCCAGAGCGCCGTAAGATTTACACTGAGTGAGTGTGCCCTGCGGAAGTAAAGCCCTTGTGCAAATCAGTCAGCTCTCTGGCATCATAAGGTGTCCTCGGGAGGCCAGGGAGCTTTTTCAGGCCAGAAAGGGACAAGGGGAAAAGCTGGATGCTCTGCATGGCAGGATGTGGGTGTGAGGGTGGGGGAGTGGTTTCTACACCGGCTACACCGACTGGCGCTTTCTCAAGACAGCACTCCACGCCTGAGCCCCACAAGCCCACACCCAGAAGGCCACTGATCCTGGGGCCCGCTCCTGAGGAAATCTTCTCTAGAGAAAGCAGGCCAAACCCAAATCCAGACTCTGGCTCAAAACAGACTGGAAGAACCACCCTTGCTGCCCATGTTTGCCCCCCATGGGGGGAAAGGGGACAGGGAGCTTCTGGTTCTTGTAATTGAAGACAGTTGATAATTACAGTAAGTATAAATGGTCTAAACACTAATCAAAAGACACAGTCATGGTGGATAAAAAGAAAAAGCAAGCCCAACTCTAAGAGATCCACTTGAAACAAGAAATAGATACGTCAAAGTAAAACACACCAGGCAAACACTAACCAGTGGAAAATGGAGTCGCTCGATCAAGAGCTAAGTCAGTTTCAAAACCAAGAACATTTGTGGGGTTCAAGAGGGACATTTCATAATGATTAAACCAGCTGATCTGGCAAAGAGACACAGCAATTAACAGGCATGTCGTTAGGATTATCTGTTAAGTTTCAAATGTATTAATTACTATCGTTTCTATTTGGGTCAAATTGGGGAAAGCTGCCTGATGTCCGTACTGATCTGCCGGCTGGTAGCAACCTCCCCCTCCATATCTTGCTGGATCATTCGCCCTTTGGACACACCGCTGTCAGGTAACATTCTCTGTCACCCCCTCTATGAGCCACAGGATCCTGCACCCACCATGGCACTCAGCAGTCTGGTGAACGCACCTTTGTGTCTCAGTCTCCCTCCTTGAAGCCATGGGCTGTTTTTTTCACCTCTGAATCCCGGACACATGGGACCAGACACATCATATTGCTCGAAGAATGAATGAATGAGAAGTTCAGTCCTCAAAAACTCTGAACTCTTAGGGCCTCCAAGGACAGCAGTGTTTATCTGACTCGAACAGAGAGAACACTGAACACTCAGCCAGCAGAACGTGCCCTGCCACACGGCTAACAAGACCCGCGATCCTAGATATGCGATTTAAGTATTTGGGGCCTCGGTTTCCTTATCTGCAAGGTGATGAAAGAGAAGAGTGGCCTCATGAAGTGTTCCTTGAGAGCCACGGGGTGGAAATGTATTTGGCAACTGTTCGTTCACATCAGAAGCAGGAGGCGCGATGTCCCTGTGTCAGCAACACCCCGGAGGAGGGCAAGGAACGCTAAGGAAAGCACGGCTGTCTGCCAGGTACAGAACAGCGGGAGGGGACAGGGACCTTGTCACAAGTGCACCTGCCCACCCATCTCCTTCTCCACACTCCCCAGGCACCAGCTTGTCCCGGCTGCACCCAGCACCTTCCCTCTCTGAGAAGTGGGCCACGGACACCATCTGGACCAAGGAGCAAATTAACATCACAAGGCATGTGACAGCGACACATCCCTCATGGGAACAGATGCCGGCGAGCTGATCCACCATGCGTCTGTGCGGGACGTCCTTGCAGCGGCGAGAGTAAGGGCTGAGCGTGCCAGGAAAGAAAGCGCCAGAGCATCTGTCCCTTCCCGCCCCGCAGCTTTGGGTTTCCCTCTACGTCTGAGACACCGGGTGCAATGCTGCGGCAAGAAGAGGAAAACAGCATCTCACCCCTTCTGAGTCAGTTCCAAATGCAGAACCTGGGGCTCCAGCCCAGACCTACTGACTACAAATGTGCATTGTAATAACACCGCCAAGGAGCCTGGCACATTCAAGTTAGGGAAGCACCGCTCTTCCCCTGCTGGGTCATTTCTCTGAGGAACAGCACCCAGACTTTGACCACACACTGTTTCCTCCCCAAAAGGCATTTCTTTAAGTTGTCCATTATAAACATGGGCTCCTGTGCTATTATACCATTCTGATCATGAAACTTAAGCAAAAATTAGAAATTAAAAAGGATGCACTAAAATAAACAGGAAGGGAAGTTGTCATATTTTCTTCCTGTACCCAAAGTAATCTTTTGGGGGCCAAGGAAGGACATGAGGTATGTCCTGCCTGTCCCAACTCCTGGATTAATGGAAAACGTATTGGTCATCTGCTCTTTCCAGAAAGTTCTTATTGCACAGTACCCCCCCCACATGCCCCACTTTTATTCCTAATTTTTCCATTCCCATCATCAATAGCCCCAGGAATTTCTGTGGCTGGGTGTTTCCAGGCCCATTTAAATGTGTATCTTCTGCATCTCATTCTTTGGAGGACCGAGAAAGAAAATATAAACAAGGGAGATAGAGGGGAGTGGGAGGGAGTCCGACAGGTGCATTTCTTTTTTTTGACCTTAAAGGATTTAGTATTCCTTCTCAATTTTAGGTCACCAAACAAAGCAAGAAGCCACTCAAAATACGGTGAACTCAAGAGCTACAGAGGTTTTCAAATTTCTTCTCCCTGTGCCACCACCTCCTGTCTTAGGATAAGCATCTATTTTTGGAGCTCTGGTGGCCGGTAAACATGATCCTCCTGCTTGAAACCAAAACCACTCATTAGAGATCCAGAGGTGGGCCCCCAGGGCACATTCCCCCAACCCCAGGGCTTCTGAACCACCATGAGCAGCAGTCCAGGAAAGTCATTGCAAAAAAAGATTCCCAGAATGTTACTAATTTAAGGTTCCTAGAAATAGGGAATAGGGAAAGCCTTTTCAGGGAGTAATACTACATCCTTCTAATAACACATACTACCAATCAGTATTTCACCTTTTCAGTATCTTGACCCAGACCCTCCAAGAAGCTGGGGACGGTTTGCGAAAATGCACATCCATGAAATAACTATAGAAACACGAAGCTGGGAACCCGCCAGCGGCCAGTTCTTCCTCATCCTTCTGAGCCTTGTGGCCAATTTTGTGGGCGAGAGCTCCGGGACTGGGATATCACCCCACAACACAACATAGATGGTGTGGAATTTTTCACAAGTATTTTTAAAGCCTCTGCATACCTGTAAGCCTTTGTCTAGACCACAGCAAACAATCCCCTTCCTCCCCGTCCCTTAGGCATCTCCCTTAGGCACCAGTCTGCAAAGGCAATTTCACCCCCCAAGGCAGCCTAAGGAACAGAAACAAAGGCCCAAGATCAACATCAAAAACCCCTGGGGAAAGATGGGTCTGCTGGGTCCCTGCGCAGGCCCCCGTCTCCTACCCCTTCTTATCAACTCCAGTGGCTCCAGCCCACTTTGGAGCCGCCTTATTCCTCCTTGCACTAAAATGAAGATCCAGCTCTGTGTGTCACGACGGGACCCCATTACAAATCCCACAATTAAGAGAACCAGAAAGAATGGGAAAGTTTCTCCTTCCCCAGTGCATCAGCCGCCCAACTAGCTACCTCATGGCAAGAGAATACAAGGATGGGGACTCTGTTAGAGAACTCTGGGGACAGAAAGGAGAGGTATGTGGCTAAGGACCATTTGCGGGGGGGGGGGGTGCTGTCTTGGGTGGCTGGACCATCAGCAAGTTCCCTGTACACGAGTCAGGGCCCTGCACATCGCCCAGTTTTCCGCAGGGCAGGCCTGGAGGACAGGTTAGCACTTGGGGCAGGGGAGCTGCTGTGCTGACCACCTGTCCTTGAGTCTGGCAGCCCACTTAAGCTCACAAGGAAGTGGAGGTCAGAGCAACCGCGGTGCTGTCTTTGCCGGCCCGGGCTCCTTCAAGTCAGGAACGAAAGCCACCACCTAGGAGCACCCAGCATGCGACACGCACGTTTGGAGTGCTTGGGGCCCAATCCTCACAACCACCCTGCCATCAACAGGCGAGGAGACGGAGGCACAGAGAGGGGAAGGAAGTTCTCTAAGGTCACACAGCTTCCACGCAGCAGAACTGGCATCTAAGGCCAGGAAGTAGGACAGCAGAGCCCGGGAGCGACTTCTCGCCTCACTCACTCTCTCTCAGCTGCAGCAAGAGCCTGGGGGGTCCATCTCTGCCCCTTACCCGTTAATACAAAGACCAGGGTGGGTGACCACGGGCGAAAGACAAGTCTTCCGGCACACTCCCCACCCGAGCTGCCCTTGAGGAGGAGGATGCTGGGGTGGGGACACCGAAAGGCCAAGAAAAGAACAATGTGTCTGGACTTTTGCTCCTAGCCTCTCCCTAAGTTGTTTATGCCTTAAAACCTACCGTTAGGGTACCACCCCTTGAGTTCCAGATCTCTAAAATCAGTTCAAATGGGCACTGAGCTACTTTGGCTTTAAGAGTCCTCCGTAATGAAGGATCTGAGGGAGAAGGAAGTGGGAGAGGTCTTGCAGACAGACAGGAACATTTCACCTTCTCTACAGCACTGCTTAGATCTTAATCTGAGATCTAAGAACTACTTAGCTGGGCTGGACTGACTACCTGGATGATCTCCAAGGCCTTGATACCCTGGAGGAGACACGTATGACCCAGGAAGCTTAGAAGGAATCACCTGAGACTTACTGAAAGGAAGGTATGTGGACCTTCAGAGACAGCTTCTAGATCTCTGAAAATTCCATCCAGGCCAGAGAGGAGACCAACTCTGGATGCTGCCTCCAGGGCTCAGTTTTGTTTTGTTTTCTGGCTGGATTTTTCTGGCTGAAATTGCAACCAGGTCTGCTGGAGAGCCAAGAAAAACCAGATATTGCCTCTTTACACCAATTCCATACTCCCACCTTCCCCCCAGGGATGCTATTATGGGTTTTGTTTTTGATAATTTAATACATGTAGTAGAGGCAAAAGTAGATTCCTAAAGAGCTCCTGTCTTTTCAGAAAGTGTGAAGCTATTACTTCATAATACGAATCCAAAACTTCAGAGAGGGTTACCCCCTCATGCATCTGCCCTCCGGGCTTGGAGTCTGCAATGTCAGACAGTGAGAGCCACAGAGCGAGTCACAGCAGCCCAGATGCTTCCCTCCTGACCTTTCTGTACACCGGATCCGTGCTGCCTCAAGGGCTGACATGAGCCCAAGTCAGTCACCCCCCACTCCTCAGTCCTTACTGCGTTGGTCCCCCTTTTCGTCTGGTCAAGGCACAGGCCTGGACAAGAGGAAGGAGCATCAGATTTGGAAAGTGGACGGGCGAAGAAGCAGGACGAATGTTGGAGGACAGCAGGACACTGTGATCGCATTTGCTACACTGCACGGCAAGATTACTGCTTTACCAAGGTGGAGAGCACTTGTAGACACAATGGGTCAGACGCGCCCTGCTGGAAAATTTGGGTTGCTGGTGAGACAGGTGGCCTCCTCCCTCTCAGATGGCGCTGGCATAGTCCTGTGGCCCAGGATGACCTCCCTCTTCATCCCAGGTGAAGAATCTGTGATATGGCTAAACACGGCCCAATGACCTCTAGTGTCAGGGGTTCCATCCACGAAGAAACCCTTTGGCACTAATCCCGAAGTGACCCGTTCTATTAAAACAAACGCATCGTGAAAGGCTTTGGAGTCTGGCACATCAAACTCCAATCTGAACTGCCCCATTTTCTGACTGATAAATGTATACGCCCAGTTGTACCTGGTTCCTAGTTGTACCTGGTTCCAAGGTCATTCCCGCCCCCTCTCTGTAACCGACCTGCAATTCCCCTCCCGTGAACGCTCTGCTCTGTCCCCTAGGACAGCACTGTGGCAGGGGACCACATAGGACCACACGAGTCTCGCAAACACTAGCCGACGGCCTCAAAAGGTCCTGGGACCTCTCGGAGCAGGGCGAACCACCCCGTTCTTGGAGCACTGCCCCCAGAGCCTGCTTCCTGCCCCTCCCCCAGCTGGGCAAGTGAACTCCACGCCCGCCCAGGGAACTCAGAGGCGACCACCGTCCCGGTCCTGCCCCGATTCATTCCAGGCCGCGGGGGGGGGGGGGGGCGGGGTGGAGGTGGGAGGGGGTGTTCTCGGCTCGTGGTGAGGAGTCTGGGCCCCACACCAGGGACAACTGGCCCTCAGAAGGTGGCTGCGGTTTCAGGGGACCCCTGTGGCCCACGGCGCCCGTGCCGGCTGTTTACTGATGTGACCGACACAGAACATCCCGTCCAGGGTGCCGAGGGAGCAGCGGCGCCGGGCACTTACGACTGTTTACTCCCCACAGAGGAAAACAGCGCACGCTCTGTTGCAATGTCCCCTGTTCGCCTAAGGCTCCCCCGCGTGTCCTTCCCCCTGCGCCGCGCGAGCCTCCGCCCCGCCCCGCCGGGACTCCGCGAGCCACCTGCCGACCTATTTCCGCGGGCGCACGGACCTGATGGGGGGGGGACCCCGCGGAGGGAACGAAAACAGGCCACTGGGCGGAGATGCTCGGAGCCTCCACGAGGAGCGCAGCTGCGCGGGGTGCACGCCGCGCCCACGTGCCGGACCCGGCGGCGCGGGGCAGGCTGGGGCGGCGCCACGTGAACGCGGCGTGCGGGGCGCGGGGGCGGGGCGGGGCGCGCGCTGACCGGCATGTGCGCCGCGCCTGCAGCCAATCCGGCCCTAAGGCCCCGCCCCTAAGGCCCCGCCCCGGCCCTCCGGCCCCGCCCCGCGCCCAGCGTCCCGGGCTGACCCGTCTCCCCGCCCGCCGGCCGGCTCTGCTGACCTCAGCCCGGCAACAGCGGGAGCGAGGGAGCGGCGGCCCGGCCGGCTCTGCGGCGCCCCCGGCCTGCGAGGCGGCTCCTGCCCCACAGCACTGCCCCGACAGGAAAATTGGAATTGGCGCGGACGGGGGCACCGTCCAGGAAGCCCTGCCCTCCACCTGCCATCGTCCTTAGCGCTCTGTCCCCACAGTGTCTGGGTCCCTATATGGAAGGGATCCAGAATATGCCACCCCAAAATACACCTCTCTGGCATAAGGGTTATTTTGCGCTGGTTATTTCTGAGAAACTGCACACAAGCAGGAGCTCTGCAAAGTATTAAGATACCCTTGTGTAGGGGGAATTACACGCAAAGGGGGTCTATGCCAGGAAAAGAATTATGCCCACACATCACCTCACTTACATGCGCGGCTGGGCAAACTGTTTACCGTACATTTCACCTTCTGACCCGCCTGTGAATATTCTTTCTTGCCTTTGTAACCCTTGTCCCTTTCCTTAGCTCAGAATGGCCCATGAGGCCCAAATGTCTGGCAGTTCGAGTCTTGTATCTTTGTGGGACACGTGAATGTATGCACATCACAGACATAACGAAAAAGTGGCTTTTTCCTTCCTGGTTATTTTTTATGGGGGCAGGAGAGTCCCAGCCAAGAATGTAAAAGGATAAAGAGAAACGTATGTTTTTCTTCCCTACAATATGTAGGTCCAAGGTGTTGACATTCAACCTATGTAGGTTTCTTTTGCCTTAAAATATCCCTATTTGTTACTTTAAAAGTAATATACATTCCTTGTGAAATGACTGGGAAATATGGGGGGAAAAAACATAACATATTCCCAGTTGTGTTTCCTTCAGGCTCTCCGACCTGTGCAGATTATTTTTAGAGCCTCGGGAAATCTGGCATTAGCCTTCACCTCTGCACTGAATTTATATGATCTACTCAATGTCATCACTTATGGGAAAATAGACATCAATCATGAGGATTTTTATTTTCATGATAAGGCCAGGAATAAAGGAGATTCAAGATGAGTGGGAACGGAGTACTAGATTCACACTTTGTGAGCCGTTCCAAAGGATCCTCACAGGTACGCGTGTTAATTGTGAAGGGGAAAAGCTCTCTTTAGGAGATGCCCTAACAAATGGCCAAAGTTATTCAACTTCACTGTTAAAGGGACGAGCCAACGCCTGGTCTGTTGATGGAATGCCAGTAAGAAGGACACACAGCATCTATGCAGTTTTCTTGCCAAACGTGGAATCTGAGAAGGAAACCACCAGGCAATTCCAAATTGAGGGCTTCCTGCAAAAGAAGTGGCCAGGGTCTTCACACAAGTGTCAGTATCATTAAAATAACACAAACGAAAGCTGCAGAATTCTTCTAGATAAAAAAGAGACTTCTGGATAAATGTGTGACCTTTGATTGGATCCAAGATGCAAAAAGAAAAAAAAATAATCTATGAAAGACACTACTGAGACCACTCAAATACAGACCGGCAACTAGGTAACAGTCCTATGTCCCAGCAAGGTACCAGCTAGGATGGTAACTGTATGGTGATCATTTAAGAGAATGCTCTTGTTCTCGGGAAGAACATGCTGGAGCATTGAGGGACGAAATGTCGTGATGTCTGCAGCTCATTCCCCGATGGTGCGACATCAACAGAATCAACGGAGGAGCTAAGAGCGTCAGATCAACAACAGCCCAACAACAGCCGGTGAATCCAGGTCCCCGAGGCCGATCACTAGGGTCATTCCTGCAATGCTGCTGAAGGCTGGACATTCTTTAAAGTAGGAGGAGACAGAAATGAAAACCTCCCCAGGCCAGCGCCCCTCCTTGTCCTCGCACACATTTAGTTTCCTAACACACAAGCAGTGCTCAGTGGGCCAAGACTGCATTTCTGCATCATGAAGCAAACACAAGTCAAGCAACCCAAGTGGTATATTTGTGTAGCTACACAAAGAAAATACATGCGAAATTAAAGGGACAAGTCTGTGGTGAGTGAGTCCCTAAACCCCAGGTGTTGTAGCCGATGTTCGGTGTTGAGAAATATTTCCCATCTGCTTACAAGGCACGTCTCCGGAGCAGGATAGCTCTTCCCTCTCTCGGAGGCTCGTGTAGACAGACAGACAGACACACACACACACACACACAGCAAGTACCTGAGACCATCACTTGGTTCAGCATCGGGGCCATGTCAGTGACAGACTTTGAGAAGGAGCGCAGATTCTGCAACTTCTGTTTCAAATCAAAGAACACCATGGTCATTGGTTATCAGGAGGCTCAGTGGGTCAAAGAGGTCTCCTGAAATCGAGGCCTCCCTTTGGCCAGTTCGGCTGCGATGCTTTTCTGGCTGTTGGTTAAGCATTGTGGTGAGAGGCCTGTCTTGGCCTGTCTTGTCCACTCATTCAACAGACGTCGGCAGGGGTGTGCTCGCACCTTCTAGGGGAGACGCTGATCTTTGGTGCCTTGCCTGGTTCAGGGCCACACCCTCTCAGAGGTTCCGTTTCCTTTTTAATGTCTACCTGACCAGCCAAGAGGATCCTGACGGAGGATGTTCCCAACTAGAGTAACGCAGGACACAAGTGGAGCAAGGTGGAGAAAGCAGCATGGAACCAGAAGTGGTCTCCCTTCGAAAAATCAGCGTGTAGCTTGCGAGCAGGGGTAAGGAGGAAGGAAGCGTGCTCGGGAGAGCGAAATGAAATGAGACACCCCAAAGTAAGTCATGGGAAGGAGTTTACATGTTGAACTACGCCTAGAAACCTAAAGGCTAGAAGTTCCATGAACCACTCTAGGGAGGTTGCACGCCTTCTATTTTTTTTTTTTAATTTAATTTACTTATTTGATAGCAGGAGAAAGAGAAAGAGAGAGCAAGCAGGGGGAGCAGCAGGCAAAGGGAGAAGCAGGCTCCGCAGTGAGCAGGGAGCCCGATGCGGGACTTGATCCCAGGACCCCGGGATCATGACCTGAGCCGAAGGCAGACGCTTCACCAACGGAGCCACCCAGGCGCTCCACACCTTCTGTTCTTTCCTCAGCAGGTCAAGTTCCCCTAACCACACCTTTCAGATGATCGTTGTAAGGAAACAGTGTAAGATTCTAATGCACTTTGAAATTTCGATCAAGAATAGAGATTTAAACAACCACAAGTCAGAGAATGGCATTGTTTGAGGACTCTTATGTGCACGGAGCATTAACGTTCCCATAAATGAATCACCTGAACATACAGTTCTCTCTCAATCATCCCCCAGGCACGAGGCTGGGCAGCAGGAACACGGCCTGGGGAGTTTACTGTCAAGTTGGGGAGACGGAATGAATACAAATTACAGCACAAGAACCCTGAGTCCCTCCGGCTTGAAGACTTCAAGGCAGACTGTGGTTTGAGTGGGGCCTTAAAGATACGGCACAAACATACCCAAGGAGGGAGCTGACGAGGAGAGCACAGCTGGGAGGGTGAGGGGTGCGCAAGGAAAACCCTGCAGTAAGACAGCTGACGTCAAAAACTGGGAGACAGTGTTTTCAGGGGCAAAGACATGGTCAGCAAGATGTGAGCAGAAAAAATCTCGAGAGGGTAGACTTTTCCTGAGGAAAACAGTACCTTTCCTCTAGTTCACATAGATAATACAGTCCCTGGTTTACAGAGGGGAAAATCATCCAGAGGAAGGCTGATTTAAGAACTAACCCTACCACCCCGCTTCAACCCAACAATTCCAAAGTGGACGCTTGGACCGACCAAAAGTCAGGTACACACAGAGTGTTCGTGGTGGCTCTGAACGTCACGACCCAAACCAGAAGCGACCCAAAGGTCCATCAACCATAGAAGGGGGATGATGAGCACGGAGTCATGGACGAAGTGTTGAGTCGCGTATTGTACATCTGAAAACAGGAGCACACTGTATGTTAATGCAGTGTAACTAATCCCAGTGTGGATTTAAAAATTTTAAATAAAAAAAATTTAAAAATTAAAGAAAAATAATGAAAGGGATAAGATGTCAACTATTCGCACAAAAGAATACTGCACAATAGAATACTACTAATAAACGTAGAATACTACATTTCTAGACCTAACAACATGGAAAAAAAATCCAGAAGGGATGTTGAGGGAAGCTACAGTGAAAAGATACATGAATGTACAATTCCACGTATGTGGATTTCGAGAATGAGCAGAACTTACTCCTAACGAGAGAAGTCGGCCTAGTGGTTTCTGCTGAGAAGCCAGGGCACCAGGAAGCCCTCTGGGGGTACTGGAAATGTTCTGTAGCTTGGTCAGATGCTGGCTTACATGGATGTACACATATGTATAAAACCATCTGGAATTTGTACACTTACTACACATATGGTACGCCTACGCTTTAAAGAGATGTAAAATATAAGCCAGAAACAAGAGAAAGAGTGACAGAGGTCTCTCTGTGATCTACTAAGGACAAAAAATCGACTGCCCCAGAGCATGGCGGAGATGTGGCAGGTTATGGAAGGAGACTGGCTCGCCACGATTTGTTCACGTTGGAGAAGAAGGAAGAAGGTCAAGGATGGATGCACGAGGCAGAGGTCGAGGGAGCCTGGAACGCAGGTCCCAGCCCCAGCCCCAGCCCCTCCGCCCGCCATCTGTCCGCCGTGACAAAAGTCTGTAAAATCTCTGTCTTTCTGCTTCCCCAGAAAATGCAGACAAAGCCTTTTGCTTCTCGAAGGCTGAGAAACAAGCTGCCGTGGAGGACGATGAATTCCTTTTGTTTGTTTTCTGGAACAGCTTTATTGAGCTATAAATCACCCCTTTAAAACTACGCGATCCACTGTTTTTTATATACTCGCAGACTCGTGTAAACATCCCAATTTTAGAACCTTTCCATTACCCCAAAAGAGCCCTTTAGCTGTCACACCTCCACAGCCCTCCTCCTCAACCTGTAGGCAACCACAAATTTACTTTCCTATTTCTACAGATTTGCTTTTTTTGGACATTAAATATAAATGAAATCACACAATCTTCTGTGAATAGCTTTTTCACTGAGCAAGTATTTCAAGACTCATCTGCTTTATAGATACAGGATTCCTTTTTACTGCTGAACGGTATTTCACTGTATGGATGTACCACATTTTATTTATCGATCAGTGGATGGACATGGGGTTGTGTCTACTTTGGGGGTATTGAGTCACGTTGCTCTGAAAAATCCACGTGTATCTTTTTGTGTGGACGTGTTTTCGTTTCTCGTGGGTAGACATCTAGGAGCCGAAGTGCCTCGTCTGTACCCTCAGAAGCGATGGGAAAGCGGAGAGGAGAGAGGGATGGGATGGGGGGGAGGAGGGCTCTCAGCTGGGCGTGCAGGGAAGGCCTCTGTGAGGAGGAGAGAATCAGCCAGTGCTTTGCAGGAAAAGCTCTGAGGGAGGAATATTCCAGGCAGAGTGAACATGGCCCCAGGCCATGACCTGGCACCTTGAAGCACGGAAGGATGGGGCAAAAGCAACCAGGGGATGGGATCAGGCAATGAGGCTGGAGAGGTGACCCGGCATCTCTCATTCCGTTTTAACTTCTCCTTTTGACATCATTTCAACCTTACAGAAAAAGTCCCATGCACGAGGCATTTCCCGTGTATCCCAGACTTCCCAATTCACCCCAACATTTTCCACATCTGCTTTTTCATTCTCTCTGTATGTTAGTACATTTTTTAAATCTATTTTTTAAAAGATTTTATTTATTTATTTGACAGACAGAGATCACAAGTAGGCAGAGAGGCAGGCAGAGAGAGAGGAGGAAGCAGGCCCCCTGCCAAGCAGAGAGCCCGATGTGCGGCTCGATCCCAGGACCCTGGGATCATGACCTGAGCCGAAGGCAGAGGTTTTAACCCACTGAGCCACCCAGGTGCCCCTTAAATCTATATTTTATACATAGAAGATAGTACATAAGTTAACTTTTTTAAAAATTCACACCTATTATTTTTTTCTGAACCATAAAGATAAAATGTGCCCCATTTCTTAACCCTTCAGTGCGTATCACCTAAAAGCAAAGATGCTTTCCTCCGTGCATAACCACAATAGAACCATCAAAGGCAGGAAATGAACTTGAATACAACACAGAGGCCAGATGCATTTGGCCAACTGCCACGCTAATGGCCAGGCCCCAGTCCAGCCTCTACAGTCCATGTCCATCTGTCTGTCTGTCTCTACCTACCTAACTATCCAATCTGGGTCTCTACCTCCAAGGACCTAATATTTAAAAGTACCTACTACTTGAAATGGACTCTCTAAATAATTTAATTTCTCTGTTAAAACTTAAATGTCACTGGTAATAATAGAAATGCGCAACTAAAATTGAAGACTCCAATATTCTACTGTGGCGAAGCAGGTTTCCCATACTCTGCTCACCGTGTGTCCACTTCGCTCCGAAGGCGCCCACTACTGGGCGCACAGAGGGCACTCGAGTTGTCCTACAACTCGTTCACGAACCATAAAAACACAGCTTTGGGAACCGCTGATCTCCTAAACCAGTGGGAGGAACCATTCTTCTTCATTCTTTCTTGATCTCTGGGCCCCAAGCGCAGAGACCAGGGTCCATCATAACCCCGTCCATCTCGAGCACGCATCCTTGACCCCCGAGCGGCCCGCTTCTGCACCGCTTGGTGAAGGGATGTAAGAGACAAGCAGAAACCCATCAGCCAGTGGACGTCCGAGCTTCTCACTCTACCTTCCATCGAGATACACGTTCCCCCATCCCTGTTCCTGCCTCCCTCCAAACACAAGTAACCATTATCCTGGATTTTAGAAACGAAATACTGGTTTTGTTAGGTGCATACTGCTTAAAAGCGTATTGTTCAGTTTTAGGCATTTTAACTTTATTTAGAAAGTATTTTACTGCATCTAATGTTTTGCAATTTTTTTTAAACGGTCGTGACAGCATCGAATACCACTGTCTGTCCCCGTGGGGCTCCTCCAGACGGCGGCGCCACCGACAGGGCCCGGCGTGACTGCGGCGACCGCGCATCTCCTCCTCTGCTGCGCGTGCGCCGGTTGCTGAGCGCCGCTCTCCGCGCTGGAACACGGCCTGTGCAGGGGATCCTCTCCGTGACGTGCCCAGGAGGGACACACCTGGTCACAGGGGATGTGAATCCCACCTTTACAAGAACATTCCAAACGGTTTCCTGGACACGTGTAGAACGGACGCGCCCATCACGATGTATCAGAAACGCTTCGGACCCACATTCTCTGCAACACCTTACCCCGGCAGACCTCTTCACTTCTGCCAACCAAGTCGGGTGAAACGGGGTCTCCCGCTCTGGTCCCCACGTGTGCTGTCTCGGGCCCTGAACAGATTCAGTGTCTTTATCTCCTTATGTTCCACAGCACCTCATTTTTTTTTTTTTTAAAGATTTCATTTACTCCACAGAGATCACAAGCAGGCGGACAGGCAGGCAGAGAAGGGAAGAGAAACAGGCTCCCTGCTGAGCAGAGAGCCCAACTCGGGGCTCGATCCCAGGACCCCGAGATCACGACCTGAGCGGAAGGCAGAGGCTTTAACCCACTGAGCCACCCAGGTGGCCCCAAGCACCTTTTTTTTTTTAAGATTTTATTATTTATTTGAGAGAGAGAGATCACAAGCAGGCAGAGAGGCAGGCAGAGAGAGAGAGGGGGAAGCAGGCTCCCTGCTGAGCAGAGAGCCCGATGCGGGACTCGATCCCAGGACCCTGGGATCATGACCTGAGCCGAAGGCAGTGGCCCAACCCACTGAGCCACCCAGGCGCCCAAGCACCTGATTTTTAAAAGTCGTTTGGCTCTTCCTAACCAATGGGCAGAAGACATGACCAGACATTTCCCCAGAGAAGACAACCCAATGGCCAACAGACAGGTGAAAAAGTGCTCAGCATCACTCGGCATCAGGGAAACACAAATCAAACCACAGTGAGATCCCACCTCACCACAGTCAGAAAGGCTAAAATTAACCAGTCAGGAAAGGACAGGTGCTGGCAAGGATGCAGAGAAAGGGGAACCTCCTACACTGTTGGTGGGAACGCAAGCTGGTGCAGCCGCTCTGGAAAACAGTGTGGAGGTTCCTCAGAAAGTTGAAAATAGAGCTACTGTATGACCCAGCAATTGCTGGGAATTTACTACTACTGGGTATTTACGCTAAAGATACAAATGTAGTGATCCGAAGGGGCACGTCCACCCGACTGTTCACAGCAGCAATGTCCACAATAGCCAAACGATAAAAGAACCCAGATGCCCATCAACAGATGAAAGGATAAAGAAGATGTGGGACAGGGGCGCCTGGGTGGCTCAGTGGGTTAAGCCTCTGCCTTCGGCTCAGGTCGTGATCTCAGGGTCCTGGGATCGAGCCCCACATTGGGCTCTCTGCTCGGGGGTGGAGGGGAGGCTGCTTCGCCCTCTCTCTCTGCCTACTTGTGATCTCTGTCAAATAAATGAATAAAATCTTAAAAAAAATATGTGGCGCATATATATATATATGCAGTGGCATACATATATATATATATATATATGCACACAATGAACTATGAAACAATGAAATCAAACAATGAAATCTTGCCATTGGTAACGACATGGAGGGAACGAGAGGGTATTATGCTGAGTGAAATAAGTCAGTCAGAGAGAGAAGTATCATATGATCTCCCTGATATTT
Source organism: Neogale vison (assembly GCF_020171115.1). NCBI lineage: Eukaryota > Metazoa > Chordata > Mammalia > Carnivora > Mustelidae > Neogale > Neogale vison. The sequence goes on from NC_058102.1 coordinate 143,049,601, forward strand.
AAGAAAAAAGACAGAGGATCACAGGGGAAGGGAGGGAAAAATGAAAGAAGACAAAACCAGAGAGGGAGACAAACCCTAAGAGACTCTAAATCTTGGGAAACAAACTGAGGGCTGCTGGAGGGGAGAGGGGAGGCAGATGGGGTCCCTGGGCAACGGACAACGAGGAGGGCACGAGAGGGAATGAGCACCGGGTGTTATAGAAGACGGACGACTCTCGCCTCTGCCTCTGAAGCCAATCATACATCATATGCTTATTAATTGAATTCAAAAAATATGGAAAAAAAAAGGTTTAAAAAAACCTTAGTTCCTTCTAACAGAAGGCAGAAAAAGGAACACAGCCACAGAGAAAAAAGGACCATCTCACCGCCCAGGACAGTTGGTTCTTCTGTCGCGTGGATTATGGTTTTTTTGACAGGCCATTGACAACTTATCAGTAGGTGCTCGAAAATGAATTTTTTTGAAGTTTGATAAGGTTAAGAAATGTCCTATAAAACAAGTGTGACAACATGACCTTTTGCTTCATTCAAATGACTTCAAATAAAAAGTGCAGCTTCCATTCGGGATTTGCACAAAACGTGGTTCCAGCCTGAGGTCGTGCCCTGCTTCTGTTCTCCATTCACCGTCCACAAACGTGATTCATGGTAAAGTGGGCGCCAACAGACTCACTTTTTTATTATAAAAGCATGACTTTCAGCTTGTAGGTTCTTCCCACAGAACCCGGCCCAAGCGCAGACTCAGAACCCTTTCCCACGAGGACGAGGCGGCAAATGGATGACAAAATTCCCGTTTGATTCTCTTACAGGTCTGTTGGCAGAACTGCTTTGAGACGGATCCCCACAGTCTCCAGGATGCGTCCCACCGCAACATGTATTGGGTTCTTTCCTTTTGTTGTTCAAACGTTAATGAGGTTTGTTTTTTTTTAAGATTATTTATTTATTTATTTGACAGAGAGAGATCACAAGTAGGCAGAGAGGCAGAGAGAGAGAGAGGAGGAAGCAGGCTCCCTGCTGAGCAGAGGGCCCGATGCGGGACTCGATCCCAGGACCCCGAGATCATGACCTGAGCCGAAGGCAGCAGCTTAACCCACTGAGCCACCCAGGCGCCCCATTTTTTTTTTTAAAAAGACGTTAATGAGGTTTTAAAACCAGTTTCTCTGAATGAGGCCGCGAGCCTGGGGCCCCGGTGTTGGCCGAGGGCAGGTGGGGTGACCAACCGCCCCGGGAGCGAGGAGGCCACGGCTTTTTGCTATTTTCCAAGCCAGACAGGGGAAATCGGGGGCAAACCAGGCTGAGTCGGTCCCCTGGGCCAAGAGACTAAGGGGGGCCGCTGAGGGCTGGGCTGAGTTTGTTCAGGAAGCCTTTCTGGAGTGGAGTTTTCCCCTGCCCTCCAATGAGCCCTTCACAGGCTAAGGAAACCGAAGAAGGGACAGAAATTAACCGGCAGTTGGGTACCACAGACACAGAAAGCCCGGCCACATGAAAACCCACCCCTGCTTCTCTCCCGGCTTGGACCGTATCCGTGCGCAGCGTCCTTGGGTAAAACACATCCAAATGGGAAGAATCCCTCATGCGTGGCAAGAATACTCGGCCCTGATTCGGAAAGCCAGCTTGTTCCTAAACAAAGTATCTGTCCGGCAGTTGGCCCTGACACGGTAGATCTTTCTAGAATGCTCCTTGCTGAGTCCCAAGCCTCTGGAACCACGGATAGAAAGTAAACCGCTGCCTGGGGAGATCCGCTACTCTTGTAGGCTAGTCAACGTTCACTCCACGGAGCCCTGCCGGCCCCCACCCCTGCTGGCCACACAGCCGTTAGGATACCAACCGGTGTCCTCAGCACCCCTCCAGGTCACCTAGAGCAGCCGCAAGAGTCCTCCGTGACTCACTTTTTCTCTTCCCCCACACCCAACCCCTCCCAAACCCTGCAGTCTGTGCCTCCCTGCACCTCCCCTTACAACCACCTGTCCCTCCCCACCCTGGCCTCGCCAAACAGACCCCCAGCTGGCCTCCCTGATCCACCCTCATCACCCTGCACATCAGGCTCAGGAAGGCAGCCACATGCTGCATATTTGGCTTACAGTATATAATTAATTCATGCCACCTCTCTGCTTAAACGCTCCAAGGGCTTCCTGCCCCACCCCAAGTTAGAGGCCAAGGCCTTAGAGGAGCCCTGATTTACAAGATCTGCCCTGCCACCCTTCTGAATGGTGTCCTACACACTTGGCTCCAGCCCCACTGGCTCCCAACACTCAGCCCACTGTGGCCACAGGACCTTTGCACCTACACTTGCCCCTGCTAGAACACTCTCCTAACATATTCCACAGTCCACTCCACACTCCCTTCGGCCTCTACCCAAATATGCCCCCATAGTGACCATCCTAGTTAACAGCCGCTTGCCCCCATCTCCCTCCTCCTCTTTCCTGCTTCACTTCTCTCCATGGCACTCAGGCCCACTAGGCACACTCTAGTTACTCACTTCTCTATTTACTGTCTGTTTCTCCCATTAGAATGTAAGTCCCACGGAGGCAGGCAGCTTTGCCTATAGTGGTCACTGCTGTACCCTCGGCTCCTCACCCACACCTGGCCCACCAGGCGCTGAACAGATGTTTGCTGAATGACTGAAGGGCACAGGGAAGTGACTGAGGTAACACCACCGACTAGGAGAGGCACCAGCAGGCAGGGACAGCTGGCTGGCATCCAGCTGTGTTTTCTGCCTTTTCTACTAAGCATCCTCAGCTGCCGAGTCTATAACCCTCCCTTTCCTTGTGTTCCCCCAAATGGTTATTTTGTGAATGTCCCCAGGGAAATGTGGCCCTTGCAGATGGCTGGCTGTGCGGGGGGCCTCCTTCCCTTCATCCAGATTCTCTGCTTCCTCCCAAGGCCTCCTGGTTCAAAAAGCCCCCAGGAGAGGCCAGATGCCCCCACGGCATACCTACCAGAAGCCTTGAAGCATGACCACTCGGATCTCACCGAAGATCCTAAATCACACTCAGAGTCCTAGCTGCAAGGGAGTCTGGGAAATGCGGCTTACCACTTCCCAGGCTCCGCTGGAGAGCAATCACGCGAGAACGGTCCTTTCAAGGCACGTCACTCCCCACTAGTGGCCTTGAAATCAATTTACTGGAAGCAGACCACAGTCCTTTTTAATGAAATGGAACAGATGACAAAATATCACAGTGTACTATATATTCTGGGATAAGTACTGTTTCATGAAAATGTCTGTCCATGCATCAACCCAAACTGTTACATCAGAATTTCTGGTGCATCAGACTTTTTAAAAAACTCCCTGGTTAATCCAAATGTGTGTCCAGGAATGAGAGCCACGGGGTCTGGTCCTTTCCATTGGAAAACGAAGTTTCTGTACCCATGACCCCCGAAGGGGATCCCTGCTGCCTCCTGAAGCCAGCTTGGCCAAGAAGCTTGGGACGCTCCGTGTCTGTGTGACCAGTGATTAGAGGGCACTGAATCAGATTTGGAGGGAATCTTAGTTCACACCTTCTTTTTCCTGATGGGTAAACTGAGGCCATATGCTCACAAGTGGCTTGAGATAACCAGCCAGTACCTGACACAGTGGGCCTGTCACTACCTGGTCTCCGAGCTCCCGGGCCAGTGTTTTCTCCCCAATGCCATGGTGTTTTCATACACATCACCCCAGGTCCCCTTCCTTGGGGAGGAGTCAGTTGCAGTCACATCAGGAACAGAGCTCCGAAATACCCAGGGAGCCCTAACCTTATCCAGTCAGCCGCTGGGCCCCAGGGGAGAAGAACGCACCCCAGGACCCAGCCTGGGGACACAGACACCCAGGGTGCAGAGCGGGAGCCCAGGACATCAAGGACGGCACCAGCCCAGCCCCTCCTAGAGACGTTTTTTTCAGGATCTGCTCTCTGCACGGCCACTGGGGAACTCGAGAGAAAAGGAGAGATCCAAGGGCTTACAGTCCAAAAATGCTGACCCCAGGTAGCAAAATCACAAGAAATGCAATGGATTTCCTTCCTGCTGCCCATGGTTGAGTCACAGGAATTTCGAAGGGGCCGTATCCCTTGTGACGGTGGTACTGGGGTTTTGCTTCCGTTCCCTCATCATCCCTGAAACTCAGTACCCAGCAGGCACCTGTCAGCTCAGCAAACAGCTGTGGCCTGTCACCTGGCTGGCCCCTCTCAGCTCCAGGACACCAGTCGGGGTTATAGGATCAGCATGAGTGACAGCAGTGTCCTGGGGCCACCCGAGGAGAGGCAGAAGGCTGGGGTTTTCCTGGGCAGGACCCACCTGCATTGATCTCTCAAGGATCCCGATGAGTCAGTCCCGTTCGTCTGTCTCTCTGCTCACAGCCAATGTGGAAGGAGTAGCTGGTTCCTAATGGCGGACTTATTGGACTCTATGATTGCTGCCTGGCCGCGGTCACACTCCACATTCCCTCCTGTCTGATCCCATCATGGGCCGTGCTGGAAAGCACAATGCAGGGGCTGCCTCCCAGCCCTGTTCACCACACAGCTTGAGGAGGGAACCAGACCAGCCACATAACCCCTGTGACCCACGTGTCCTTCATCTGTACAGTGGACACAAGGCACGTGCATCAGAGGGCAGCTGGGAGGTAGGTGCACACACGGGAGGCACTCAGGGCATAGAGGGAGCTCGGTCATGTCAGTTTGGCTTCTGACCATCAGGCAGGACCTCCACCCACTATTTCCCTGGCCCCTCCAAAGGGTGGGGGGTGGGGGCGGTGTGTGGCGCTAGGATTCTCGGTACCCTACTCTCTGAAGGCCGTGCTACAGACTTGTCAACCAGAAAGGGCCCTCAAGACCCCAGCCTCCGAACAGAGCCACGCACGAATCACAGGAGAAGGGTGTCGAGGGAGAACTCCCCCGGCCTTCCCCGCACAGCTCGGCCTGGCTTTCCCCGCCAGCGGTGGTCTTCCTGCCCACCTGCCTCTCGTTCTCACGGCAGCACGTTTCCTCCTCTGACTCAAACCAACCTCAAGGCCGACTTCTCCAAGCCACGTGGCGGAGGACTGAACCCTGTTCCCCACCATGGCCACCATCACCCTGGAACCGTCCGAGAAGAGAAGTAAGTGTTCACATTTCATCCCCACCTGCCTGGAGGGGGACGGTCACTGCTGCCCCGTCTGTCACGTCTGTTCATCCAGTGACACTCGGGGCCTTCTGCCTGCCTGACTGTAGCACGGTGGCGTGTTACACCACCGTGGAGGTCTCCCTGCAGGGAGGGAACTGCCAGGTCTTACCCAACCAGCACCTCCCGTGTGCCTGGTGTGTACAAGCACTCAGTCTAGAGAATGAACGAAGGAAGGAACGAAGGAAGGAACGAGTGAACGGTGCGGCATGCAATCTCTGAACTCTGCATTCTCCGACTCAGGAGACACCAGGCACATTCCTCACACACTCAAGACACAGGACCAACACCTAAGACCCTGGGCTGCTTATCTGTTTGTCTCACCGTATCCACCCTCCACAAAAGGTGAGTCTGCCCAGTTCTGCATCCCAGTGGGCGGACAGCGCAATCAAATTCATCGGCCAATGCCCTGAGGTCAGAGGGAGGGAGCGGCAGAGGGGCTGATTAGCCCAGTTTGTTTTCTGGAGGAATCCTTAAGGGAAGGTCATCTCCGATCAGGCCACAGATCAAGCCAAAGACTCCTCAGCCCTTTAGGCTGGGGTGGTAATGCCCAGGGTCCTGTACTCTCTTCTTTGGCTTTCCTAGACCCCACCCAAACCTCTGTAATAATGCTTTCAATTTTTCTCAGCTTGCCCCATACGCAAGCATGCCCCGTGCTTCTCACCAGGCCTCTGACCTCTTGATCCCAAGGTCTTACCTTGTCAGGGCACAGAAACACCTCATGGGAAGGGAATGAGCGGTCCAGTAGCGTTCTAGAGGTTAGCTAGAAGGAAGTCCTTCTCTGGCTAGCTTCTGTTCGCCTTGGGGCAGGGAGGGACCGAGAGCAGGCAAGTCTTTTCCTATTTTTTAAATTACTTTCTTTGAATAGAAAGCCCAAAAAGACACGAAAGAGTATCTGCACTCACTCAAGTCTCCCCCACCTGGACAGTTTCAGGGACAGAGCGCGGAGCCCCCCTCGCAGGCCGACCTTTCCCCCTCCAGCAGCTCCAGATGACGTCCCATCACCGCACTGCACAGACCGTCTCCCCACAGTCCCCACCCGTGCTTCCTTCGAGATAGAACAGCACAACTCAGTTAAGTGCGAAGTCCCTCCTTGGACTCCAAGCCCTCCAGGGTCCCTGCCCTGGCTGACCGCTGAAGCTTCCAGAACACCCAGCCAGGACTGTTTCTCACAGCCTGGGACCTTCAGGAATTGGCATCCACAGAATGGAGGAACGGTGTTTTTCCTCCGACAATGTTCTCTTCAGATTAAAAAAAGAAAAAAGCCTAACCTCTAGCAGTTTGCAAACTGGTCCTGTATGATGGATCAGCGCCATCATCCAGTGCAATCTGCACGCATAAAACGTCATTCGGCAGCCCAGGTATTTCTTCCCTCTGCGACGTGGAAGCCCCGCTCCTCTTCGCCCCCCACCAAGTGCTGGGACAAGCCTCCTGGGAGTTTGCAAGCAGAGACCACAAGGAAGCAAGTGCGAAGAAGGGGTGAACTTGGCACACCTGCGACTGTTGCCACGGCCGCTAAATGCCATCAGGTGAGAGCTGAGAGAACCTCCCGGCCAGGGCACCATGTTATACGGGGAATCGGGGAGACCCCGAGGACAGCAACCACGGACGTCATCAGCTGACCGAGGACCCCAAGGAGCTCTTCGGCCCTGCTCTCAGAAGCAGTCACCTCACCTCTCACCATCCCCCAAAGAACAAGGAGTGCCAACCATCCCCCTTCCCAACCAGGAGCTCCTAGTGGCATCTTAGCAACCTCTGTTTACAGGACAAAGGCCAAGAGGGCAACACGGGCAACCACAGCATTAACCTACTAATCTGAGTTAGGAGGGAGGGAAGAGAGGGCAAGAGGGCAAGGATGGAGGCAAGAGGGAGAGGACCACACAGCTCAGCCCCAGGCACCGCCGCGGGAGGGGAGGCCTGCTCTCACTTCGCGTCAGGCCGTGGTACGCAGGTGGGGGTGCAGAAGCCTTGGGTTCTGAGGGACAGTGGGACAACGGAGCCCAAGCCTCTCCCGGCCTCAAAACAGGAAGGAGTCGGCGCAAAGTAACAGCGAGTCTTCCTCTCCACCCCGGGGCCAGCCTTCCAGCCGAGCCCTACGCGGGCTTGGGAGCATCCGGGCCTCCATCACCTGCCCGCAAGAGGAGGCCAAATAAAGACAACGGGGGCCCCTTTCGGGGCGGGGGTGGGTCATAGGAGCATCCGGGGCTTGCTGACAGGCCCTGTGTGCCCACCACGCCCCCCTGCAGAGGGGACAGTCTCTAAAGGCCTGCAGGTGGGCCGGGGGCGGGCGGCGCACCACGCAGGGGGCCCCGGAGGGAAGGTCTGGCTGGAGGGCACCTTCCGTGGCCAGGCCCACCTCCTCCCTTCGGCTGCTCTTCTGTGCCCTGTCCCACCGGTCCCCGTGCAGCGTCCCTACTCCTGTCCGTTAGAGCTGAGGCTCCGGGGCGGCCCGAGGGCTGCCGCCCAACAGTCGGAGGGCAGAGAAAGGCGGCGGCAGGACTCGCACACAGACCTGCCTTCCCCACCGCGCGCCCGCGGCCGACCCTCCCCCGGACTCAGCCTGCAACCGGAGAGCGCGACCCGGACCCCACGCGGCGACGCGGCCGCCCCCGAGGGCCCCCAGGCCGCGGGTCCGCGCGCGAACCCGCTCCCGCCGCTCCGCGAACTTGAACGCCGCGCGCCCCGGGGCTGCTTCCCAGTCGCGCCGCTCGCTCCGGCGCGGGCACGTGCGGCGGCGGCAGGGGCGGCGCGGAGGGGCGGCGGGCGCGGCGAGCCCGAGGACAGGGCGGACCCGGGGGCGCGGGGGGCGGCGCGGGGGCGCGGGGGACCCCGCGGCGCGCGGGCCGGTGGGCTCGCGGGGACGGCGCCTACCTTTCCTGAAGGGCATCGCGGAGGGGGGCGCCCCGTGGGGCCGGCCCGGGACTCCGAGGCCGGGCGACGTCCGAGTGGCAGCCCCGCGGCTCGGGGGCGCCCTGGCCGGGCGAGGGCGGGGGGGAACGGGACATATTTGGGCAAAGCGGGGCGCGTCACAGCCGGAGGGAGGAACCGCGGCGCGGCGGGCGGCGCAGCCTCCGGGGCGGGCCCGGCGGAAGCCGCTTAACCCCTGCGCTCCCGGCGCGCCCGGGGCCGCCCACCAGCCCCTCAGGAGCAGGGGCGGCGTCGGGCCCGCCGGTCGGCTCCTGCGGGCGGTTGGGGACGCCCTCCCAGGAGGGGTCTGGGGACTGTGCCCCGCGCTTATCCCTCGCGCTCAGGGGGACGGCTCAAGGGACTGCGCTGGCTGGAACTGAAATGAAACGAGGGGCGCAAGGAGTCACCCCTACCAGTGCGTCTCTGGGAGGCTCCCTGGCCACCCTCCTTCTAAACCCTCAGGCCTTCCCACTTCTGGGCTCCTGCCGCCTTTATTACTAACCCCCCCCCACACACACACACCCCACCAAACCAGCAATTACCACCTCTGTCGAACATTCTACTTTTCTCCTTTGGTCCCTGCTGTTTCCGGGGAACCTGGAGCAGCACCTCACACGTAGATCGTTAAATATGTCAAAAATAATAAAAAAAATACCTAGAGCGATGGAGGAAGGGGACCGTTCCGCGCATCACCACACATTCTCCCTCTGTAAAGGCCAGCGCCTGGGAAATGCTTCGTTATTTGATGGGATCGGATACCTCACAGGCTGAGTTAATGCCTGTGGAAAGTGCTATTTTATACTGCAACTTGAAGAAATGATGGTACGAACAATCTCCTGATCTAGTACTTAAGACGCTCGTGCAAATAGCAATTTCCCCATTAGGTAGTGAAAAAATCCATCCAGGTGAACTGAAAACCCAGTGGGTTGTCTATACTTAATCATTTCTTAGAATCAGTTTCCAGGCCTGCTCTCTTTTATGGGTAGTAGTCCAGACTCCTGCCCCACATTCGGGGGAAGCCACTGTCTGGGGAGAGGGAAGTAATTGTTAGTTCAGACAAGGTATTGTCAGTTGGCTTGGGACACGGCCCCGGTGGAGCCTTCTGGAAAGACACTGTTGCACAGGGTTGGCTGGAGTCTGGGATCAGGAGCTCTCAGACCTCACCTCCTGTGCCACAGGCCTCATGAGTGTGGGTGTCAGTCTGTGCAAGAGGAAAAGGAAGTGAGAGATGGGGGGGTGCCAGATTCAGTGCACTGAGAGACTGTCAAGTCCCTCTGCTCGTTTCCCTGCCGCCACTACAACACTCGGTGAACTTGCACTTGACTCCTTGGACTCACGTGCAAGGAAAGCCGATTTTATCTCAGGCCAGATAAAGGGGGCAAGACTTCTCGTCTCAGTGAAGCCAGAGGACACGCACTTTGAGGTGGGTGGGCCTTTCTTCCTTGTACTTGGCACCTTTCCTTCATTGCCTTGTGGACTCACGTGCCTGATTGTGATACAGTAAGATAAGTACATTTGGTCTTTGTCCCCAGTTCCTGGCACGCGGCTCCCAAGACCCTTGGAATCTGCGCAGGAATGAGGAGTGTTTGCTCGTGAAATGACTGCTGGGGCAGGGCATGTAGGCAGCTTCGGGTGAGGCCTGGTGGCCAGAAAGACTGCATCGTGCCGGGAGGGTTGGAACTTTCCATACCACCTCCAGGTGGTCTACCTCCAGGGAGGGCAGAGGGGCTGGAAATGGAGTTGGATCGCCAGTGGTCAGTCATGCCAACGTAATAAAAACTCATAAAAACCCTGAAATGACAGGGTTCAAAGAGCTTCCGGGTCGGTGAGCACGAGGAGATGCCGGGAGGGAGGTGGGAGGTCCACACACCTCTGCCCTCCTTACCTTGTCCTTGGCGTCTCTTCTGTTCCATGAGTTGTATCCTTTATAATAAACTGATAATAACAAATAAGGCACTTTTCTGAGCTCTGGGAGCCGTTCTAGCAAATCCTCAGACCCGAAGGAGGGAAAGTTGTGGGGACCCCTGACTTCGTAGTCAAGTCGGACAGAGGAGTGGGTACCCGGGCACGCAGTCACGGCATCGGCATCTGAAGTCTTGTGGGACCGAGCCCTTCCCCACCCTGTGGGGTCTGCTGACACCAGGGAGTCACGTCAGAACTGAACCGAATGGCAGGACCGAGACAATGCCTGTTGGTGGGGGAACCGCACACAGGTGGTATCAGAAGCCTTGTGAGGAAAAGCGGTTCGGGCCCACGGAGCCTGATCTCGCCACTTGGAGTGTCGCCCTGTGGACGAACAAAGGCATGGGACTCGCCGCTGTCTTGCTTCTGTCGTGCAGGAGAGCGGCCCTCTCCGGTGCTGTGGATAATCCCGGGACACTTGCTCTTTCGCTCCCAAGCAGAGCACGCCAGCGGGGTTGCCGTTGACGTTTCACAACTGGGGGAGTGTTTCTGCTTGTCCTCGGCACCAGGGAGGGAACGGCCTCGGCAAGTTCACACAAGAGAGAAACGAGCGGCGTGAAAAATCGGATTTGCTCAAGAACGAGCTCATGGCAGCCAGGCCCCAGGACGGGCTGGGAAAATGGGCTGGGGTAGAGGGATGCGGCCTTCGGTGTTGGACACGGAGGCAAGAGATGAAATGATTTAAAATGGGGGAATATATTCCAGGTGCTGTCAACGATGCGGTATGAGCATGGGGTGCCGTCATTCTGTCACTACTCTCCGAACTTGAACTTCCAACTGTGTCAGTCTAATGACTGTTGACTTAACCCCGGTCTTCCGAGGAGCTCTCCACACAGCAGAGTGTGGTCCGAGGCTCTTGCCTAGTGGCTGGAAGTGCGGGGGAAACTGCGAGGGCTGCCGTTCCTCCAGGCCCCAGTTACTGTCCCTGTAGGACGGTCGCCATCAATAGCATCGTCTGGTCACTGAGGTCCTGTGGACCGGGGCGTGCTCCAGCGTGGGGGCCCGGAGAGCAGGCTGGAGGGCGGGGATTGTGACAGGAGGCTGGGCCGCCGGGGCAGTTTCTGATTTACTAAGTCCAGGGCGCGGTGCAAGAATGTGCACGGGAGCAAGCTTCTCGGTTGATCAGGATGTCCCCAGTCCTCCCAGGGCCACCCTGCACTAACAGACCCAGAGAGGGGCACGGGACTGGGCTGTGGGGTGAGGGCCCCCTGAGCACTGGATCGCAATTGGGGATCCTTTCACCTGGGGCGCGAGCCACCCCCTCCTCTGGCATCGATGACCCGCCGGGTGCCACCCCCCACCCCAGGCTCCTGAGGCAGGAAGGGCCAGGCCCAGAGCCTCTGGTGGTCTCACTGCAGGAAGCAAAGGGCCCTCTTCCCGGATCACGTTCCCAGTTCCTAGGCCAAACTGAAGGCTTTCATGCCCCCTCCAAAGGGAGGGTGACACTCAAAAAGAAAAGATCTCACACTTTCTACCCTGGAAATCCCTCCCTCCTTCGGCCCTCCCTTGGTAGGCATTTCCATTTTCAAGCCTTTCCTCTCTAGTTATAGAATGTGAGGTTTTGTCTGCAATGAAGGAATTCAGGCCATAGGAAGAGGGGCCAGGGAACAGTGGGAAGCAGTATGTGAAGGAGGAAGGAAGAGGCGTGCCTGGGGACAGGGACCACCAGGGCGCATACAGTACTTGAGAGCCCTGGCCCCTCTACCAGGTTCCCCAGTGTGGAGAGTCCAGTGGGGGCTGTCCCCACCTCCGGGCATCCCCCGCCCCCTACTCTATGCCCCTTGGCATGTATGCTCCCTGAAGCTTAAAGCTCCTGCTGCCTTAAGCCTTCCTGCTCCTGGGGTTCTGCCAACAGGTGACCCACAGCCAGCCAGCCCTAGGATGGGTGCGTACAAAGAGCAGGGGTGGGGAGAAGGGATGGGCTAAGAATCCCTGCACGGCTTCCTAGGCTCTGGGACATGCCCTCTTCGAGTCTCACTGTCTTATCTGTCAAATGGGTATAATGCAATCTTCATGGACTGCTGTCAGGGTTCAGTGAAACTGCACTGGCGTGGGGCGTAAGTGCTCAATGACAGGTAGCTGCCGCCGCTGCTGCTAGGATTAGTAGAGCTGGAAGCAGGGCCCTGGGGTAGTGAGAGGGAAGGGTCCCAGAAGAGGAGAGAAGCAACGGGGAGCATCTGGGAGACGCAGTGTGGAGCCCGTGGGCCGGCCCAGGAATGCTGGGGCTGAGCTTCCACGGGGTCGCGTGGGACAAAGGAAATCCTGCTGCCCGGGGATGAGCTCTTCACCTGCCCGTTACCGAGCCGTGAGTGTGTGTGCGTGCACGAGTGCAGGTGCACACGGGTCTCACGGTGTAACTATGAACGAATCAGTGACCCACAGTGTTGGGAAAACCATAAACATTACAAGCAGTTACACGGACACATCTAACTCGCAGCTGTTGGTTTCTAAATACCAGTCTCCGACTGAAAGAACCAAGAGACCTTGGAGGCCTGGAACAGCGAAGTACAAGATGAGCCCAGAACACATTGTGGTGCCAGAAACCAAGGAATTATTTCGCTGAGGTACCCACAGAGGACGAGGACGTGTGCAAAAGCCACAGAAGCGGAGCTGAAAGGGCGCGTCAGAGCCAGTCCGAGCAAGGAAAGAAACTGTGGTGGAAACGGATCGTGCCCCGTAGAATAAAGTGAGAATCTGTGAGTCTATACTGACATAAAGAAAACACTCACTAAATACCTAGGGAAGGAGGGAAAGCTCTTCCTCACAAATTCTAAAATTTATGGAAATGATTAGAATCCTAGATGTAGAAGGAATCATGGAGCGAGAAATGTCACCCTTGGGCAAGGGGCACAGACCTCATCGTCTCCGGGAGCAGCAGGACCCAGAGCGGGCGCTGAAATTAGCGAGCAGTAGTGTGGTGAGGGGCAGGAGATGCACGCCCTCATAGTATCTCCTACAAGGTAATCACGGATGACCAAGTGAAGATGGTGACTTCACGGCAGAGGAATCTGGAAGCCACCTGGAGCACATCATCAACATTGAGGTCTCTGGTGATGGACCCAATCGGCCTCAGGTGCCTCCGGATATAACGTACTGGGGAGGACACATCACACATGTAGTGTTCTTGCCCCAAACGCATCACCTGAACTGGATCTTGAGGAAACATGACACACTGAAGATATAGGACATTACAAAAATAACTGGCAAATAGTTCTTCAACAAGGTCAAAATCGTGGAAGACAAGGAGACTGAGGAAGTGTTCTTGCTGAAAGGCAGCTGAACACGCATGAAGGCTAAATGGAAGAGCTGACCTGGATGGCGCCCGCCCCCACGGGAACGTTAGCAGGACAGAGGGTGACACAGGAATAGTATTGTGCCAATATTAATCTCCGGATTCAGGTGACTGTACTCCGCTGTTGTAACATCTGGGGAATTGGGGGATGGGGAGATTCTTTGTCCTCTTTGCAATATTTTTGTGTTTTGAAATTCAAAATAAAAAGTTAAAAAAAAAAACCTTAAAAAAGTAATTATAGAGGCTGCAAAACTCACTAAATGAGAGAACTCCCAAACTGATTTGGCTGTGTAATCAGCTACTAATTACCATTAAAGATGGGAACGGCCTAATTTCCAACAGCACGAGGAGAATTACCGCTATGTAGTGACTTAAAATACCACTTACTGACTCTCGATTCTGTAGGTCGGAAGTCTCGCAGCGAGACTGGGGTCTCCGTTCAGGGTCTCACGAGGCTGGAATCATGGTCACAGGCAGAGCGCCCATCCGGAGGCTGGAGGAAAACCCTGCTTCCAAGCTTACTCCCTTGAGCAGAATTCAGCTCCCGTGGCTGCAGGAATAAAGTCCTTTTCTCCTGCTGTCAGCCAGGGCCACTCTCGGTTCCCAGGGGCTGCCTGCCTTCTTGCCACGTGGTCCCTTCCCTTCCGCAAGTCAGCCATCCGAGCAGGCCCATCGCTTCTCACGCTTCGACCTCTGACCCCTTCTTCTGGGATCCTGGGGGGAAACTCCCTGCCTTAAAGGGCTCAGGCCTGTGCAGATCATCGCCCTCCCTTAAGCTCAGCTGAGCGGGGATCTTCATTTTATCTGCAAATTCTCTGCCCGGCAGTACCTGGATTAGTGTTAGACTGAATAACGGAAGCTTTGTGTGTGCCCGGCCAGGAGTCCCGGGGACCGTGTGGGATCCTGCCCACCACAGAGTAACTCTTTAAACCGAATAAATGGGTACAAACTGACAACAGGCTTATGGGGGGTGGGGGGCTTGGCCTAATGCCCTGAGGACATGGGTCTCCCGTGCCCACCAAATCAGTCTGACCTGGCTCAGAGAGAGTCGCCTTCCCCAATAATCCTCCTGTTTAAACGGACTGTTACGCAGCCACCCAAAAAATAAAATCTTGCCATTTGCAGAGACGTGGATGGACCTAAAGGGTGTTATGCTGAGCAAAATAAGTCAATCAGAGAATGACAATTATACGATCTTACTCACATGTAGAATTTAAGAAATAAAACAGAGAATCATAGGTGAAGGGAGGAGAAAAAAGATGAAATCGGAGCAAGAGACAAACTATAAGAGAGACTTACTGTAAGAAACAAACTGAGGGTTGCTGGAGGGGGGTGGGTGGGGGAAGGGGTCACTGGGTGACCGGCAAGGAGGAGGGCACGGGATGGAACGAGCACCGGGTGTTATCGAAGACTGATGAATCACGGCTTCTACCTCTGAAACCAATACACCATACATTAATTAACTGAATTTAAGTTTTTAAAAAATGCTTTAAGGCACGCCACCAAAATCCTCCTGTTTAAAACCGATTCCTATGTTCAGCCCTGACTATGCTAGAAGGTAATTAATCATCTTCTTTCCAGTTGGTTTCAGAAATCAGGATCTCATCTCTAGGGCACAGATTCTGTTCCAGTCCCTGATGTCCCCAGTGGCAGGGACGTACCATTGGATTTATTGCTCACCTGTCCTTGTGGCTCCGCAGGGCCCAGGACATCGCAGCTGCGGCGCTGGGAATGTGTGCCTGGAGGCTGAGCAGCTCCCTGGCACTTGGGGACAAGCTACCCCTTTCTGCAGAGGAGTCAGGGAAGGGAGGCTCCAAACTCGGTGGGGGGCTTAACCCAGGCCCTCGAAGCCCGCTGAGCCCCGGACTGGGGTGGCATTGAGGAGGGAGCCACTGAAAACCTCAGAGGCCTATATGACTCCAGAATGTCACCAGGCTGCCCTCAGGAAGTTCATTCTCATGCCAGGACAGGAGTAGGCTTTTTGTTGTTGTTTCTTCCTCGCTCTAACAAACGTCTGATTCCCGTGGAGGTGTGTATTCGCCCCGTGTCACGGCCCAAGGCGGCCTCGGCTCAGGAGCTGGCCTGGCCTGGGTGCCCGGCCAGACAAGGACAGACCCGAGGCCTCCCTGCGCTCCCTCCTGACCGAGGCGGCTGTTCTGCTGCGCCCCATCCTTGCCCCAGGGAGCTGGCTTCTCTCGGGTCGTTGTCCCGCAGGCGGGAAGTCACTATCCTCAGAGGGCCAGCCTAGCTGTGAACCGAGGGCCACCAGACCTCAGCAGCCTTAGTCTTAATAACTATTTATGGCCAAGGAGCCTAGCTGCCTCTTTCCCAGAAATCAGGGTCAACTGCTCTGGCCAAGGGGTGGCTTCCCACCCCCATCAGGGTCCCAGAATACGCTACTGCCTTCTGAGGGGACATGAAGAACCGCTGTGATTTAAATGAGTCACAGAATCGCTTCCAGAGAAAAAGGGCAAGTCTTCCCTGTGGGCTTTCACATAACCTGTGATAAAGACAATTTGGAGGTGAACGGAACAGTGGACGAGCCAGGCTGGAGGGCAGCTGGGGGATCTCCTTCTGCCCATTTCTGCCTTCCTCGGCCTCTATTTCACCATCTGTAAGATGCAGAGAACATTAGTTGTCGGCTGGATGTAAGGACCCAATGGCCACTTAAAAGAGAGCACAGGCTCTGTCACGTCGGAGGAGCACAGACATTTACTCTACATGAGGCTGGCTTTTATCTGTACGGAAGACTGCATGGAGTTATTTCTATTTTTTTTTTTTTAAAGATTTTATTTATCCACTTGACAGAGAGAGATCACAAGTAGGCAGAGAGGCAGACAGAGAGAGAGGGGGAAGCAGGCTCTCCGCTGAGCAGAGAGCCCGATGCGGGGCTTGATCCCAGGACCCTGGGATCACGACCTGAGCTGAAAGCAGAGGCTTTAACCCACTGAGCCACCCAGGCTCCCCGAGTTATTTCTATTTTTAACACTTGTTTTATCCAAATTCAAAAGTTGGGGTTTTCTTTAAGCTTTTAGGCTTAACTTAAAATGGCATTATTCTACTTATAACCGTATCATGTAAAATACAGTAAAATTTAACAGTCCCTGTTAAGGGGAACCTTGACAACAGGCCCCACGTAGGAACGTTATTTAGACAAGTGCCTCGTGGAGTACAGCTGCACTCATGAACTACTTTATACTTCTGCACACGTGCGTCTGCTCACAGGCCCTCCCAACCAACCAACTAAATGTGGTGAATCGTAAGTTCTTTCAGATGTTCCCACAGTGCTTACAATCGTCATAAAATTGCACTGCACCTTTTAGGTCAAATCACAAGTCCACACCAATCACTCATATATCTGTATTAAAGCGGGATTACAGAGTCAGTCCGCTGGAGAGTCACATTGGCCACAGTCCCTTAAAATTCCAAGTTCTTAAAATGCCCAATAGATACCAGTCATCCAAACTTAACCCCAATATCGAAAGTATGAGTTTAACTGGCTTCATATTCCTTCGCTTAAATAGAAACTTCTCCACAGTTGAAAGAGAGGGGGTCTACACAAAAGCAATTATAACATTTTCAGCAAGTTGGGGCCTGCCCCAAGGCACTGCGGTTACTTCCCAACCCAAAAGACCCCAATTAGGACAACAAAAGATATACTACATAATTAGGGGTTTCCAGACCTTCTGAATCATGGGTTATTTTTACAAAAAAAAAAAAAAAAATATATATATATATATATATATATATATATTTAAAATGAAAAAGAAAGCTAAATCATGGATCTGCTGCTGGGAGTTTCTAGAAAGGCTGTGAGTGCTCACTGGGGCAGTACATACACTAGATGGGATCTGAGAAGAGCTTTTAAGCTCCTACAAGGCCCTTGCTGCTCTAAGATGGCTTCAAGAATTAGCCGGGGAATGAATTTGTAGATGGTGTCATGTTCCGGGGGCATCTGTGGTTGTGTCCGGGGCCTCACCGGGCCGCCGTGCAGATGGAAGGACAGTTGAAGGACGAGAGGGAAGGATGACATGTGGGGGGTCATGAACAGGCAAGAGCCGAAATCCCAGTCCCGGGGGTAAGGGTTCTCCTGGTGTGAAAGGACAGACGTCGAACTCCAAGGGGCTCAGGCCGGACGGCGGTTAGCGGGAAGAATGCTGCTAACAAGAGGCAGAACCCCCAAACCACAGGGGCCGTGACGGCCTGCACGGGGAGCAGCGGACCCAGGGCCCCTGGTACAGGCCAGAAGCGTGCCGGTCTCTCGCCTCTTCTTTGCACGGGTCACCCCGTTAGCTCACGGCCGCGGTGGCCGCGGTACTGGGGCCCCCACCCGCCCTGCCGTCGCGGCTCCCGCTGGAAGGGGTCCCCAGGGGAGGAGCGGCTCTCCGGGAAGCAGGCGGACCAAGCCCGTGCGGAAGAGCCGCTCAGCCCCCGGGCCTCCCCGAGGCAGAACTCCGGCCGGTTTCGGCAGAAGGGCCAGCAAGCCGGGGAACTGGGTCCTGGCGCCGACTGCGGCCGCCGGCTGGCTCGGGACTTCCCTTCCCTACGACGCCTCGTGGTCCTGGCACGACGGGCCAGCGCGCGCGGCCCCGGGGCGGACGGGCCGGTCGGGAGGGCGGGCGCGTCCCGCAGGGCCTCGGAGCCCGCGGGAGGCCGGATCGCGCGGCGGACTTCCCAAGGGAAACGGGGTTGAGACGGAAGGACGCCGGCCCCTGACCGGGGGACGGTCCCTGGCCACGCGCGAGACCAGGCAGAGGGAGACGGGCGGGCAGCAGAGGCCACGCGGCAGTGCCCCGTCCCCACGCGGGGCCGCCGGAGCGACACGTGGCGGGCCCACCGCGGCGCCCCAGGCCGTGCCCCATCCTTCGCTTTCTTGCCCCCGAACCCGACTTTTGGGACGTACGATTCGACCCCAGAGCCGAGCAGCTTCCCACCCCGTCGCCGGACGTCTTCCTGCGCGACGTGAGCCCCCGAGCCCGTCGGGTCCAGCAGCCGATCGGCGACGCCCACGCGGGGATGGACGGAGTTTGGAGGACGGCGCGCCTCAAAGCGCTGAACTGGGCCACCGTCCCCGAACCTCCCGCCCCAGCGACGGTCCCGGTCCGTGCGCAGCCCGTGGGTCACAAAGCGACCGTCGCTGAGTACGAGCTGGCATTGCGGCGCGGCTCGGCGAGCACATCTCGTCCCCCGGGGTCGCCGGCCTCGCCCAGCGCCTGGCACAGACGCCCACAGACGTGTTACAAGGACCAAGAGGCAGCGCCTCCTCCGCTCGGTGTAAACGTGAAAAATAACGCCGGAGCCTCTCCACGTTCTCAGGGAGGGACGCTTCCGCCCACCCGTAACGAAACTCGCGCGGCCGCGACGGCCCCCAACAAACGGCTTCTTTCTCCGGCAGAGCAGCCAGAGGTCAGCGGAGCAGGCGAGCGCACGGAGTCGTGGCGCTGTGTGCGGCCCCGCGGCCAGCGCGGCCTCGCAGAGGTCGGGGCACAGGCACGCCGGCCTGGATGGGGAGACACGTAGCACAATCCCATCCTTCCCCTTTACCAGGAGAGCCAAAGCTTTCCCTCAAAGACCCCAGATCTTATAAAATCTGTAAAAAGATTTTTATTTATTTGAGAGAAAGAGCTGGGTGGTGGGGGGCGGGTGTAGAGGGAGAAGCAGGCTCCCCGTTGAGCAGGGAGCCTGATGTGGGGCACGAACCCCAGGACCCCCAGACCATGACCTGAGCTGAAGGCAGACGTGCCACCCAGGCGCCTGACCCCAGATGTCTCTACATTCCTCTCATCAAACAGAATCCTAACTTGGGCGCTGGAAAGCAGAGGGTGTGTGTGAAGAGAAAGGGGAAGGGATGCCTGTTCCACGGAGCTCCTGTAGGGACAGGGGATCTGAAGGCCTGTCAGTCCTGTTCACAGAATGGCCCAGGGACGGCTGGGAGCAGTGCTCTCTGTGGGATTAAAGCTCTTTATACCCCGGTTCTTACAACTTAGACCAAATGTTCTAGACCAGCACCAACCTTGGACTACGGATTTAAAAACATTTTACTAAAATGACCTGTTTCAGAGCCCCAAGAGTCACCTGAAGTTCAGTGTCCCAGCTCTATGTCCCGATGTGGGCTGCTCAGTGGCCCCTCTCGGGCGGCTGGAGGGAGCACTGGAGACAGCAGAGGAGCCAGGGATCAAACTCCGAGGGTTTTGCAATGGTTTGTTTTAATATGGCTCTAGAAGTCAGAAAAAAAAAAACCTTTCCTCTAAGCTCTGAATGTGTTTTGGGGCTAATTTCACCTTCATCCGTTTACTAGCTTTATTGATTACATATTTTAGAGACTTTTTGAGCCGTCTGATACACTTTATCATAGCGCCTAATGGAAGGGTAAGCGTTCAAGAAACACCGCATCAACTGGCATAAAATATATGATTTCTCTGAATATCTTTTCAACCTGCTAAAGTCAACAACCGAAGCACAATTTGGCTGAAATCCTTCCTCTACGCCGATCAGCAGGGAGATGGCATCTTTTAACACTGAAGAAAGCAAGCTGGAGCCCTATTCCCTCCTCACCTACTATTTCCAAATCGCTTGCCTCATAAAGAAGTCAGCATCTCGCTCCAGCCTCCTCCTCCCCTTTACGCCCCAGGAAGAGGAAACATTTCAGCACAGACAGGCTTGCGGGGGCCACGAAAGAGTGCGGTGGGTCCACTGGTATCCCTCAGGGGGCGATGTCTCCGGTCTTTGCAAACTACTTCTGGGTCTGCCCCAAAGGTCCGTCGTTAGCAGGAAGGGACCTGCTACTCAGAATGTGCGGTTGTGTGGGTGGCTGGTGTGTGTGTGGGGGGGTGGGGACCATAAAAGGACCGGTCGGAGAAAGGCTTATTTGTATCAGAAAACACGCATCCGTCTAATCGCTTGGAGGCCAAGCGTGGCCTTCGTTCCTACATCGTTACTGTTATGAAAATAATACAGGCGGCGAGACATCACCAAGTGTGCAAATTACACACCAACCTTGCTGTTGAGGGGTGGGCACTCATGAGTTTCCCCAGCCACCGGCTATCACGAAGTCTACAGAGAGTCTGAGAAAATGAGCCGTTTTCACTTCCTCAAGAAAAAGGAGGGATTCTCCGGCGGGGCCCAGCCTCCTCCCTGCCGCGGCATCCAGAAGGCATCACTCCGAGACGAGGATGTACGACGGGGACGCACACGGGTGAGCTCGGGCGAAGGAGCGGACCCCTGCAGGTGTCCTCGCCTTTCGACCCCTCCCACGCACTTGACCCAACCCCCAAGTTCTTGCCACGCGCCGGGACATGACTGTGACCTTCCTACTGGGACGTCTCCTCCGCAGGGCCCGCTGACCTAGTTCAAGCTGGGGGTCGGCGCTGACACCTGTGTGTGCTACTGAGGCCAAGAGACGCCGGAAACGTGAAGAGAGACTGGAGACCGCCACCCCCTTTTTTGCGGGGAGGCTCCCCTCAGCTGGAGCACTTGGAACAGGCGGGCGCAGAAGCGAGGTGACTCAGAGACCGCGCGTCAAAGCGAAGACGATGACTCACCGGACCAGGGGAGACGTGTGGTGGCGGGCGGTGTGAAGTGTCCTCCTCCGTTCCTGTCCCTGCAGACTTCCTACGGGGCCAAAGTGTTTTTTTAGCAAAGGCAGTATCTCTCCCCTTTGTTTTCTCTGAGAAGGTCCAGACTCGGACTGTTGCAGAAACCGCAACTGTGGCCACACCTTTGGGTGCTCGTGAGCCCGCACAGGACGGGCTCGGAAGCAGAGCAGCATGGAGTGCTGCGGTGGCCCGCGGTGGCCCGGCCGCAGGAAGGTAAGGGGGACTCGTTTCTCCAGACCGGGGGAGTCGTGGGCAGGATAAGGGAGGCTGGGACTGTTTCATAGTCAGGCTCGCACAAGGGTAGACATGAAGCATCACGACTCCCCTTGAGTTTCTAGAGTAACACGGTAGTTCTGGATTTCATTAAAAAGAAAAAAAAGTCACTTGAGGAGTTCTTCAACCATCTCTGAGTCCTACAAACATACATCAGCTTTTGAGAGAAAACACTATCCTGACATTTAGAGAATTGCTTAATAAACACAGAAACTTCTGGAGATGCATTTAAGAATCCACTTACTCCACATGATGTGGGGAAGAGGGACAAGGCCGCTCCAACCGTGGGAGACTCCTGGCTGCCCACCTAATCTCCATCCACTCTCTCTTCCTCAGAAACGGAACTTCCAAGTTTGAGTGGGACCCTAAGCTGTCCGAAAAAAGGCTACGTCCCCAGCCTCATCCACAAAGTTCTGCCCAATGTGATAGAAGCAGAAATACTGAATTGTGGTGTGAAGGACGGTTGGCACATGCCATGTGAACCCTTCTTCTCCCCTGTTCTCCCTCTTGAAGGTGGAAGGCAGATGTGATGGATGGAACTTAAGGAGCCTTCACACACCATGAAGTGCAAGGCACATGCTGACGAGAGAGGAGCCATCAGACAGGCCGCCCCTGAGGACCTGGTATCTTCACCTGGCCACCCCCTGGATGCGTTATCTTTTCTGTAATGCGAACTTTTCTGTAAGCAACAAAAGCCTTCTCTTATTGAAGTTACTGTGTGGGTTGACTAGTGTCTCCCCCCCCCCCCACACATCCACACAATTTATGTCCTTTCAGACACCTCAGAATGTGCTCGTTTGGAAGCAGTGCTTTGCAGATATAAGGAGTCACGATGGAGCCACGCTGGAGCAGGGGGAGGCCTGAAGCCGACATGACTGGTGTCCTTAGAAGAGAGACATGGAGACAGAATGCCACATGATGACTATTGGAATTAAGTCTCTAAGTCAGGAAATGCCAAGGACGGGCAGCAGCTGCCAGAAGCCAGGAAGAGGCAGGGAAGGGTCTTCCCATAGCACCTCCCGAGAGAGTACATCCCCCCTGGTGCCTTGATTTCAGCATTGTAGCCTCCAGAACTGTGAAAGGAAACAATTCTGTCAGAGGCCACCGGTTGTGGTTATTTGCTCTGGGCAGCCCCAGGAAACAGACGGAGCTGCTCTTCCCCTTTGTCATCTTTGTCACGGGAGGCCTAACTGTGCAGAACGCGCCGCTTTCCCATTTGGCTCTGACGTCATTGTCCACGGAGGAACTGGAAATGTTGCTGGCGAACGGCGGATGGCTCCCACTGATGTAGAGGAGACTGAGGTGGTTTTATCACCGACTGCACTCTGATTCTGCCCAGAACCTGCCTCTCGGCACTGCCCACTGAGTCTCAGCCGTGTTCTCTGTGACTTTTCCTCACAACTGGATTTAACAAAAAAAAAAAAAAAAAGAATGCCAGACGAGGCAGGAGGCAGAGCAGAACGGACGGATCAACAAGGTCACTCAGAGCTCACCTCCTGAGACAGGGCTTCCCCTTCACTCTCGTTCCATCCTCCCCCTGGGACCCTCTCCCCTCTCCCCCCACCCCGACCCATCCGTTCTGTGCCAGCCGCCCCAGGAACAAACCTCAGAGTGCTCCCCGGGGAGTGTATTTTAGACCCGAGGAGGCCTTCTTCACTCCCCAAATTCCGGCGGGTAACCGCCCGGCTCGGAGCAGAAGCAAGGGAGCAGACGGTCGCCGTGTCAAGCTAACTAGGCAGGAGGCCCTCGCCCCTTCCTTCTCGACGTGATGTAAAGGGCAGGCGTCAGCCTGAAGGACACACAGCCTCCGCGGACAGCCGTGTCCGTCGGCGTCTCCTGCCGCAGCAACAGTGAAAGGGCAAGAACGGACGCGTCAAGCTTGTCCTTTGCCAGCACTGTATGTGGCTCCACACCTCCCTCAAATTTCAATTACATCAACGCCTGGAGGATTATCTTGTTAAAGCGAGAAGGTAGCAGGTAGGAGACTCGAGGGCCCAACAGAAACCACCACCAAGAAGTGTCGACATGGCGACGTGCGGCAGGCCTAGGAAGTGACCGGTCGGGACTGGGGAAGAGGACGCCAGGAAAATACAAACCCACAGATTCACTGATCTGCCTGACCTGGGGAAAAATACTAAATGGCAGATACACACCAATGGAGAAATTAGAAAAATCTTACAATAGGTACATACATAAACAATTTTTTCAAACTGGGCGATTATTATTAACTCTAAAAAACCCAAAGGTTATATAAAAAAATAACCATTAATATACTACCTGGATCGTGCGTGAGTCCTATTTATGTCCTAATAAGTTTGTCGTGACTGCTTTAACTCCGAATTTTGATGTAAACAGTTCACAAGAGTGGGAGGGAGAAATGACACAGGAGCCGGGATGAGAACGCTCAATCCTCCTCTCCCAGAAAATCACTGGGAACAGGTCTACAAATAATAAGTCAAGAAATAGCTTATGAGCCAACGAGTTCAAAATAGAAATAAATGCCATTAAAAAGTCAGTTACAAGAGTTGAATGTGTTTGCCTTTGGGCAACAAGGCTGGTGAGGAAGACGGCTGTTCTAATTCGCTACGAGGCTCTGAGCACTTCGTGGATTTTATAATTATGTGCATGTATTATTTTGAAAAATTACAATAAAAACCGAAAGTAGGAACAGCAGCCCTGAACTTACTTTTCAACCGGAATTTTGATAAGAATTCTGCAAAATTCAGGTCGGAATGACTCAATACAGCTGGCCCCGCACGAAGTACCCATATCTGTACTCGCCTACAAAGGTTCGCTGACTTGCCATCTGTTTACTTCCAAATGACACAGCGAGCCTGATTTTGTTTCTCAGTTCTTGACTACAGCCCGAAGAACAGTATTGCAAGTAACTGGAATGTGTATCTTTGCTAGTTTAAGACTGTCTGCTAAATTATCAGACTCTGATTCCATTTGTTCCTTCTGTTTTTTGAAGATAATTCAGTAATAAAAATTCCCTTAGCAACTCCATTCTTGTGGACCCATTCCCTCCTCTCACGTCCGCTCCGGTTGCAGCAAGCCACGGACCCACGCACAAGCCCGTCCACAGGCTACGGTGCCCTAGCTTATGAGACACTTGAAAATATCAGGTGTTCTCTGCTTAGTGCGACACAGCAGAAGAAGATAATAGAAGAGATTTAATAAGAGATATTTTTAATATCATTTGATAGTACAGAGGAGGGGGAAAAGGCGGTTGTTAAAGAGAAGGATCCAGCTGTTCCCAAATTTGGAAGTCACTGTTGTCCTGAAACATTTAAAAATAGTCTGCAAGCGATGTACCTTCACAAGGGACGATAAGGCAGTAACACCATCTTTCTTCGCTATCATAGTTGTAAACCCCAAGACATTCTCCATGTAAGCTAGTTTCCTAACTTTCCCTTTCTCACACTTTTTACAGAAGTTTTGGGTCACCTTTAAAAAGCAGAATCTATTCTGTGAATGTCTAGCCAATGACTGAAAAAGGAAACTTACTAAATCGCATTTCACAGAACGAGGTCCACGTCTTTATATTTAGCAAATAATATCTGTATCTTAATAACTAAATACTAGGGGGAATTCTTCTAGAAGGAAACTGCTAGCTTTCCCAGTGTTGATATATGTGCATTTATATAAAATGTGATTATTAAATTCACTGTCCCTCAAGAGACGTGAAAATCTTTATCATGTACTGTTTCTAAAAATAAAACAACACACGCAGCTTCCCAATTCTGCTACCTCTAAACCCGTAAGGTTCTGGTCTTGGACTTAACCACTTCATTTTACTGCCTCAATGAGAGGTCAGCGAATAAGAGAAAAGACAGAAAGACCAATTCAGGAACAAACTGACTAATAAAAGCTCCAGAAGAGATACAATGAAGGAAGATGTAAGGATGGAAGCAGAGGAAGTTATCAAATATCACATATGACATGAAAAATTTCCAGGACAGGAATTCAAACATGAATTTCCAGATTGAACGAGTCCATCCCAAATGCCTAACAAATGAAGAGATATAAACCAAGACATGTAATCACAAAACCTTCCTGAGAGAAGAGAAACATATCTAAAGGATGATACTCATTTTCTCAACAGCACTAAAGAAAGAGGATAGGATAGCAATACCTTCACATTTTTTAGGGAAAATGGGTTTTAACCAAGAATTCTGATTTAGTCAAATTATCAAGTATGATGACAAAATTTATTTTCAGATGCAAAAGCCTCAAAAAAAAAAAACCATTACTTCCCAAGGCTCATTTCTCAGGAAACTACTAAGCCCCACCAAAAATAGGGAGGAAATTCAGAAAATGAAAATAGAGAATCCAGCATAGATATCCAACGTGGGGGAGTCAAAGAGAATTTTAACAATTCCATGAGTTCCTGGGAAAAACAGGGTTAGCCTTTCTACTCCCTCTACTCCTCCTTTCAAGTTAGTCATAGAGTAGCATTAAAAAATAGAACCAGAAATAAGTATTTGTATTGTTGCCACATTTTGTATGTTACTCTTAGCTAAGCCATGGTCCATTTTCATCATTGTACGTCTTTTCCTGGAATTACTTGAATCACGTTTTTCCTGGAAGTGAGTCAGAGTACTGCGTTTCCCCCCGGAGACGTCCTTCTGAGAGCCTCCATCTTCTGGCTCCCACAGGGACCAACTTCTCCAGGCCGTCTTTCACCATCATCTCGGGGATTGCTTTCCCCTCTCTGTGCCAGCTCAATGTCCCTTTTCTGGATTTACTCCGTGAGATGCAGTGGCCCGGAAAGCGAATGGAAATTACGAAGGGGGAGACCGAGTTCAGACTATTCTTAGACATGAGCTTAGGAAGAGCAAGGCGAAGAATGGGAGCAGTGGGAGGGGGAGAGAGTGGAAAGTAGCCTCATGAGGATGCATTTAGGAATAAGGAGCCAGAGACCAGAAGCGACCAGCTAATACATTTAAAGGTAGCTCTCTCAGGAGGGGTACAGAACAGAGGGCTGTTGTTTTCCATCGTAAGGCTTGTGGTGCCAATATGCCTTGCGTGAGTAGTAGTTTATCAGGTGCAGGATAATTCTTGGAAGAATACAGGGAAAGCGTCCATTCTCTAGGCCAATCAACTTGCTGATGTTTCTACCTGCTGGAATGTGAGGTGCAGGTGTGGTGGTTTGAGTAGGCACGGGGTCTGTCGGGGAGAGCTCCCCAGCTGTGTGCTTCCAGAGCTGAGACATGACTAGAACAAAGTCTCTTCTCTTTGGGCAAAACCCAAACAGCTAAGGCATTACTTTGGCAGATCGGAAGAGTGCAAGATCAGAACAGGGAGAGTGGCAGGAGAATGAGGTTCCTAAAATCAAGGCGCTCCCCTGGGTCAGTATGAAAGAAAAGAAATAAAATCAACATGTCTCAATTACAGATGGGGTTGGGCTAGAAGGGAAAAGGAAGAATTGAAGATGATGTCTAGGCTTCTGACTTAGGCAATCTTTTTTCCAAATTAGAGCGCTTAGCAGGAGGTTTGAAAGGGGAAAAGTGAGTGAAGTTTGAACACGTTTCAGATGGGAGGGAGACATTTAATAGGCAGTTGGATACAGATCAGAAGTTTTGTAATGACTGGCTGAGATAAAGATGTGTGTTAGTCACAGCAGAAACTAAAGGCTGGGAGAGGAGATAAAATCACCTAGGGAGAGAGGGTGAGCGATAAAGGCAAACACTAACAGGAAGAGTGGTCACAGGCCTCACGAAGGGAGTGGTTACATGTCAAATGCCATAAAAGGTCAGGAAGGAGAACTGAACAGACCCCCTTTAGAAGTGGCTCACAGTAATCATTCACAGAGCAATCGAGAAGGTCTGGTGGCAGCAGAGGTCTGATTTGTAGTCAATTACAAACCCCATTCCTTAAAGCTGAACCGAGAGGGGGTGGGGGATCCAAAGTCAGCAGGTGGCCACAGAGGGCACGTGATTCTTTGAGAAGCCCAACTGTGAAAGAAGAGGCTGGGCACTGGGGAGGAGGAAAGTGAGCTAAACAATAAAGGGTTTAATTTCTTCTCCCTACAGAAGGGATTCTCAGATTTAAGAACGTTTATATGTTTCAGAAGAGAAGCCAGTCTGGGGAGAACCTGAAAAGATGCGAGAGTCTTACTGTACAGTCTTATCACACAATCCAGCAATCACACGCTTAGAGATTTACCCAATTAATGTCCACACTGTGTCCACAAAGAACCTGCACACAAACATTTAACGCACCCGATTCGCAACCGCTGAAGCCAGGAAATGACCAAGATATCCCGCAATAAGGGAAGGAATAAACGTCCAGACGATGGCATATTGGCCACTGATGAAAGCCAAGCTACCAAGGCACAAAAATATATGCATGAATAGATGAATCTCAAATGCACAATGTTTAAGGAAGGAAAGTGTGAAAAAGCCACATACATACGTATGACTCCAATTAGAGGACAATCTGGAAAAGGCAAAACTACAGAGACAATAAGGAGAGTAGTCGCCAGGCAAGGGAGAGGGGAGAGATCCAAACAGGTGCAGCACAGGGATGTTTTCTAGGACAGTGAAACCATTCTGTGTGATACGGTATTGGTGAACCCAGAACATTAAGCTGTTGTCAAAACCTTCAGAGCCCAAAAAAGTAAACCTTAATGTATATATAAAAATTTAAACAACTCATTTAGGAGATTGGGGGATCCCAGGGTGAAATGCAGAATGTGACAGGTAAATCCAAATGTGTTACAAACATCAAAAGCCACCTTACTAAATTAGGTCGGGGTGGGGAATGAAGTGTTGACCTAAGTAACCAGAAATGAGTGAAGTCTGTACAACTAAACATGATAAACTGTACATAAGCACTGTATTTTAGCTGATACAGTTGTTTCCCAGAGGATATGGATTAAACATTCTGGAAGTGGCATTGAAGCAATCAAGTTGATGGATGGCAGAAGGTGGGAGTCCAGGGGACAAGGGATCAGAGTTGGAGAATATATAAATAGATGGTCACACAGACACTGGTTATTCTATACACGTCTGTTTCTCCTCATGCTATCAGCTGAGAGGGCCTGGAAGCAATGACACCCCAACAACAGTGAGCACACCCAACACCCAGATCTTGGTTCCTAACACCATTCCCCGGTAAAAGGAACAACTGCTCCTTGGAGAAATGGCTGATTTTAGGACTCTGGCAGGAAATCAGCAAGCTGAACCTGAAGCACCTGGTAGTGCCAGAAAGTAAGGAAATGCTATAAGCAAACACCCTACCATGATGGGATGTTGAAAGCCAAAGGGATATAAGTGCCAACCAAAAAAGACTCCAACAGCCAAAGATGGAACAATTTAGGTCAAAAAATGAATACTGGTTTATAATCCAAAGTATATCATCAATAAACTCCTACTGACAGAAGACTGAATAAATAAACAAATGGAGGAAAAGGGGACAAATCTTCCATGCAAAATTCCAAGTATTTATGAGTCACTCTACCCTGAGAAGGTGGAACCCACCTCCCTTTCCTCAAATGTGGGCTGTGCACAGAGCCTTCCTTCCAGAGTACAGTACAGTACGGGAGTGAGAAGAGCAACTTCAGAGTGGGGAAACCTGACACACACTAATTCAGTCCAGTGACTGAGATAAACATCAATAGTGACAGGTCATGTTCATAGTACATACCCTTGACAAGAGATGAAAATGGCATTACAGCTCTGTGGTCTTCTTCCCCCACCTACTCCCCAAATTACCCAAGTCTAACCATGTGAAAACCGTCAGATAAATGCCAACTGATGCCTGTTTACAAAATACTTGACCGGCAGTCAACTGTCACAGTCATCAAAAACAAGGAAAGTCTAAGAAACTGTCACAACCAGGAGGAGCCAAAGAAGACAGGGCTAAATGGAAAGTAGTATCTGAATGGGATCCTAAAACAGAAAAAGGATTTTAGGTAAAAACTTTAAAAAATCTGAACAAATTATATATTAATAATTTATAATAATATATTCTCTATAGAATAACCCATCAATATTGCTAATTGTGACAAATGTACCATGTCAGATATGACTGTATATGGGAGTGCACAAGGGAACTCCGTACTGCTGTCCCAGTAATTCTGTACGTCTAAAATAAAAAGTTGAAGAAAACTGGGAGAGCATAAGTGATCCAGCTGGGATCAGAGGATTCCTAGCTCAAGGTCAGAAGGCCACAATGCACCATCACTTCTGTCCTTCCCCTGCAGTTCTGTCTGGGAAAGCTGTCCTCTTGCCTTTCCAGAGGGCAATCATGCCTCATCCTTCAAGATCTATGGCTCAAGTCACCTCTTCTTTAACTGTAGTGTCAGACTCTGCCCCTCCTAAGAGATCTGCTCAGTCATCTGTGATCTGTAGCCTCACGGCCAGCAAATTTACTGTCACTTTATTGTTTACCAGATACGTGCTAGTTGCTGGGACCAGAGAGGACAATGTCATTAACCTCAAAGTACTCAAGTCGAATAACGTATCTTATCTCAGCACTCAGCACCGTTCACCTTGCACTGTTTTGTCTTTGTGGGCCTGTCTCTGAAATGAACTATGAACTCTCTGAAAGCAAGGTGAGCCACTGTATTCATTTCTTCATCCCCAGTGCTAAAATCTGTATCTGTACCCAGTAACTGACAAAAGAAATTCTTGTTGAAACAAAATGAAGAACTAAATTCTCTTTCAGTTTAGGTGGGGACTGCTTCTAGGAAGAGCAAACTGAGAAAAGTCTACAAGGTTTTCTACTAATACATGATTTTTAATTATTTGCAGATTAAAAATCTGCAAAAAAAAATTCTCATTTTCAAAAATATCACACACATTTTGGGAACAGATTACATCAGCAAGACAGGAACGCACCTTCAGGCAATATAGAAAACAGCTGTACAGAGACCCTGAAAAGTGACACCTCATGGAGGTGACCAAGCCTCTCCTCTGCACCCTCCCTGGCACATTGGCTGATCCGCTGGACTAACTGGCTGCCACGGCTCCACTGGGCAAATAAAGGCATTTCTGAAACTACCGAAATGTACCGTCCATTCCCACTTAGAGCTCACAGGCCAGAGAACCGTCGCCTGGCTGCCCCTGGCTCCAGGTAAGAACTTAACTTTTCCAGCCTTTAAAAGAGGCCTAAGAAGTTTGGGGATAGGTACTGGGATATGGAGTGCTAACAGTCAACGTCTTCGGCTCCCCCCAAATACTCACTGTTCTCCCCACATGAACACAAAAAGGCATTCACCCCTGACCCAGAGACAACGCCAAGTCGCTTCCAGTGACTGAAAAATCCAGCCCAAATCTTGGGACTGAAAGGCAGTTTTTTCCATCAGATCCAAATGTGGCCTGACTTGGTCTACACCTGCAGCTACAAAGCCAGGGGACTTGCCCTGGACAGAGGACCTGACATACAAAGCAGGACAGAACGTGGGTGGCTGCCTGTCCCTCACCTGAGCAAACCTGACCACGAGCTCACCTAGAGGGTCTCACTGGAGCACTGTCTTACAGCAGCCGGTCTGGGGCGTGGGGGTGTGTCCAGCCCTCTCCCTTACATTGCCATGAAGGCTGTTGCCTCGAGCAATCAGAAACATCCTTTCTAGTGGGACAGTAGCATTTTTGCAGGACAATTTAGTTCCGCTTCCGCAGCGCTGCACTCTCCAGTCCCAACTCCGGCGAAGGCTGCTGCTGGGGCCGCTGGTGGAGCTTCAGGGACAGGAGGTTTCCCTGCACCAGCCGGGCTCTACCTCGGAACTCAGTGGACTGAGACGCAGGCCGGGAGCACAGGAGCCTTCCACGAGGCCGGGTTTCTTCTTCACTCTCGCTTTGGAACAAGACTCTCGGGAGGCCGGCTTCCTCGTTCTTTTGCAGGACTTGGCAGCTTGCATTTACGCCACACTTCTGGGATACTGCTTTCCTCGGATGATTGACTTAATCTTCCTAACAATCCTAAGTAGGTATGATTGTCATTTCCATTTCCGGTGAGACACCTGGTCACACAGCAGGAAGCAGAACCGGGGTTTGATCCCACGCAGCCTGGCACCAGCATCACAGCTGCCTAAGAAGTGACCAACCCGTGCTCATGCTCTGGGGTTTCCCTCCCATTTTCCCTCACACCAGGCCGTCCGCAGCACAGTAACAGCTTGCCCAAGTATTGACCACCAACTAACCTAGCCTAGGGAATCCTCCCTAGTCCTGTCCTAGCTCCCCAGCATTTAAGGTCAGATGCGACTCCAGATAGCAACTGGTTTATCAGTCAGTTGTTCTGAGGGGCCGCTGAGAACACACTCTGCCTTAGGAAGAAAAGGAATTGACAAAACAAAAGCAAAAACCACCTAGATAGGAAACTAGCATGACTGGCCCCAGTCACGCTTAGAGGTTTAAATAGAGCAAGAACACTGCCAAACCACACCTCGAAACTGCTCCGGACCCTGCCCTGCCACACAAGTGGCCCCACACAGCACAGGCTACTCCAACACGACAAGCTTTCTGCCACAGCTGCCCCCAAGGCCACACAATGCTGGGCCTGCCCCCGCCAGGGCGAGGACGGTGCCCCAGCTGCAAGACAGGCTGGGAAAGCAAGTTTCTGGTCGTGACCTTAGGGAGGGAGGTGGATGCAGGCGACTCCCTGAACACAGGAAGGGCTCGCTGATCACAGGTGGACCAGGAGTGACAAAGGTCTATTATGCTGCACGTAATTATAACACAGCTTCACTGATTTTTAAAATTTATATGGAAATTTTGACCTTGCAGCTAGTATTGGAATTAACTTCAAAGTTCTCAAGCACCATCTTGCAGGTGACTTAGAAATATCAGAAATTCACTGCTAGTAACACACTAAGTGACTAATGTGGTCATGGAAAATTTCAGAAGAAATAATCAGAGGTTGCGGGGACAGACACTAAGTTGGGCTCATGCTAACAACTGAAGCAGTGTAAGAAGGCACCTGCGTTCCTCCCAGTCCATCATGGAAACACTGGCAAAAGCCCCCTGGCTGCAAATAAACAATGATGTTACTGTAAAGCAGAACGATTATATAGGCATTAGAGACGCTGTGAACTGAACACTTGAAGAACATGAAGCTGTCGTCATAAACACAGATGGTCTCAACAGTTTGACAACTTCACGACGGAGCGAAAGCGATGCACATTCAGTAGACGCTGTACTTGGAATTTTGACTGTGAACGTGGATCTTGTCCCAGGCTAGCGACACGTGGTCACATCGGATTTCCGGTAGCTGGGCGGTGAGGGACCTCTCCCAGGAAGCCAGCGATCAGGAGAGCAGAAGGCCGAGCCCGCCGTGCCATTCTGCACTCAGGGGGCCATCCCCGGAATGTGACGCGAGACACAAAGCACCTGATCATCACACAGGCTTCATGTGAGAGGACTCTGCCCACCCGGAGGCTGCCGGGAATGTTGGGGCACGTTCAAGGTGGGCCAGGCCAGGCCAGGCCATTGGGCAGGTTAGGTAAATGGATGTACAGCTTGTAGTGGGTTTGCTGGTGCAAACCCGAGTAAGCCGAGGAAGGTCTGTACTTGGCATAAGCACGGTTAGGTACTTGTGAGCCCCCAGCAGCCTCCACACTCAGGATTTGGTCCGGACGGTCAGGTCCACAGCAAGACCTGCTCGAGTCTCAGGGCTGCGGTTGGTTTTATTCCTGCAAAATACTCAAGTATGTAATTCTTGTACCTTATATTCTTCATCCCAAACTCATTTAATAGAATATGTGCACCTTTATCAGAAAAACCAAGTCTTAATTCAGTTTTACTCAGTAAAATAATAGCACAAAAGAGAAAATGTTATTTTTTTATTTATGTTAAATAAAAACATGAGCAAATCCTTTTTTAAAAAGGGTCAGAATATTCCTTATGTCTCCAAACCATGGATGCAAAGAATTGTTGAGTGCTTTTCCCTCCGCAGGGTCACAACACACTTCCATGTGGTAATCACCTAGAGACAACACAGACTCTCCAACCGCTGCTCCGGGAAAGTCGCGCGCAGTATGTGGGCAAGCAAGGGACAGAACACAGGCACAACGTATTCTGGATACACGTCCCGTGCTGGCACCGAACCTCAGTACCAAGTATAGTCATCCGGTTCTGTTTTGTTTTGTTTTTGGTGGTTCTGCTGCATTTTTAAGCCATATATACCACCACACTTTAAAGGTACAATTTTTCACAATTCCAGAATTCTATCAACTGGCAGTATAGGTTAAGTAGCCTGTGTGGCAACATTTTATAAATTCAAAATTACATATGAGAACTAACGTCATTGCGAATTTTGCCAGTAGAAATGTGACCCTCAAGGAGCCACCATTTCCAAAATACAACTGGACACACGTTTACAACGTACCTGTGAATTCTAGAATCAACACGTCATTTCCGACATCCACTGAGACTACAGGAGAGTCTCTGAAAACAAGTGCTAGATCCATGGTTTTTACACCCATCTACCCCTACACCCACCACATACCCCACAGTCTAACCTCACCAAAGAGGATTTATCCCAACAGTCACGGCAGGTTTGCAATTCTTCAACCTTAGCTCACGTCACAAAGAGTTTTCTATGACTGGAGTCAATGAGAACTTCTCTGTTAGAGAAAGCAAACATTTTCACCTTTGGCAGACTGCCAAGATGATGCTTTATTATAGAATTTATGAAGCTACAGTTTAATAACTTGCAGGTTTTATTAAAATGAATCAAAAAAATGAAAGAAAAGCAAAGGATGACAATACAACCCCATATCCCAAAACTTTCTAGATTTTTTAGTGCAAGAAATGCTGTATCACTGAAGCATTTAAGAGTTCTCATGAAATCCTAGCAAAAAATGTAGTCACCTCAGAAGTGGTAATAAAAAAAGAGAAAACAACCAGAGAGGCACACAGACTGTTGTTTGTTTTTTTTTTTTAAAGGATTTTTATACTATATTTAAAAAACCACAAAATAAAAAAGGGTTCAATCAACATGTATCTTATAAGTCCTTCCAGAGTCTCTGTATCCAGCAGCCACCCCGGCCGGCCGACGCCTTTTCCTTCTCTGCTCAGCCTGCAGCTCATTTAAGGGTCACTGGAGATGACTCGTGCTCTAGTTCTTAAAATCAGACTTGCTCCGCCAAATCCAAGACCCTGAACTTATCCAAATTGTAGAAACATGCTTTTACCACCCGTCCACCAAAATACCTCCCATTCAGATCAACAACAGCTAAAAGACAAACAGAGAGAGCGTCAGTTAATACAGGCATCCTGTAAGGCATCGCGAGAGCGTGTTCTACGGCTCAAGATCACAAATTGCATTCTTTTATTCTTGACATTTAGCGCTGCCACTTACCTTTAATTGCTGATTCAACCCTCTCAAATTCTAAAAATATTCGTACTGCTTCATCATCAGGGGCACCAGGAATCTGGGAAAGAAATGACAGTGTAACAGGTGAAGTTACCAACGGACATGTAGCTGAACGTGCTTCCTTCCTTAGCTGGTCCTTGTCCGGGAAGTAATGCAATTACCATCACACAAGACAAGTCAAACACCAAGGATTTGTAAGTACGATTTGTTCTTCATCAAAAGCTCCATTACCGTCTGTTGCTTTTCTGGGTATCTGTCTATGAGAGGCACTGTCTTAGGTGCAAGCAATGCAGAGCTAAGTAAGCGGGGCGCTCTCTGACCCTGAAGCGGTCCTACACCAGCAACACCTCAACAGATTATGCAGTCATCGGACAGAATGTGAAACAAGAGAGCAGCCGGAGCAGGATCCGAAACTTAATGAAAAGATCTGTGTTCAAAGTGCCTCCCACATTCACTCAAACTCCCCTGTTGGGCTCTCCAAGAAGCCCCCCCCCCCACCTCCCATTCATTCCCAGCACACCCAACCATGCCACTCGGGAGCCCTCCTTAGGCTCCCAAAAGCTGTGACCCCTCCGGATACCTCTTCCTCCTATCCAAATCCCACCCATGTGTTTCAAGCTCAGCCCACATCTGATTGCTCTATTTTTTGTGACCAAGCCCTATCCTCGACTCCTGTATTTATAGTGACTACTACAGAGTCTAGCAACCGCACATACCCTATTTTTACATGAGCCTGTTTCGCTGTTTCTTCAACTGAACACAGCACTGAGAGCACAGCCCACGTTTCCTGCCCAAATGCATGTGGGAGGCACTAAATATACACTTGCCCAATGAAAGCAACCCAAGGCAGGTCCAACTAACTGAACTATTGGGCACATGGCAGTCCTGAATCACCAAACTAAACCTCAATCATAAAATGAAACATTTTATTTCTTCACCAAAAAAATTTGAAGTCCTTCTTGTCCTTATGTTTAAAATTGTTATAACCCTATAAGAGAAGGGTAACTAAGGAACATCTGTCACCTTCGGGTCCTAACAACACACTCACAGCACACCT
Organism: Neogale vison; assembly: GCF_020171115.1. NCBI lineage: Eukaryota > Metazoa > Chordata > Mammalia > Carnivora > Mustelidae > Neogale > Neogale vison. The sequence goes on from NC_058102.1 coordinate 143,085,130, forward strand.
TGTCTCTGCTTGCTGAAAATGTGTGGTAATCTGTCAGTTACAACTTGGGTTACAAACATCAAAAGAAAACCCTCTTACTTCAAATATCACACATTTTCCAACTTTGCCATATTTTTCACATTCTTCCTTGGTTTCCGCTTCCAAGTCTTCATCTACCTCTCCTGCACCAACCATGTTCTATGAACAAAAATGAGTTAGTTCAAGTATAATTTACAAATACATAAATGAGATGAGTAACTTTTTTTCACGATGGCAAATGTTCTCAATCCCAAACGACATGATGAAAATTTTCATACTTGCAGTATGCAAAAATTGGTATTGCTTAACAAAATAAAAATATGTATTTACATTTTTTAACATGCTGAATTAAAGCAAATTATGACGTCATGGCACGTAACAGTACAGATGGACACTCTTACTCCATTTACTCATCTAACTGAAAAAAAATTTTCTAAGCTTATGTGCTACTTTCAGTATAAGTTGAAAAAGAGTGTCCTACACGGACAGCTGCCCAAGTTAAACATGGCTTACCCACGGCTCGAGGCAAAAGTTAGTGTGTTTCAGGTGTGCATAACGAGCGTAAGTGCATGAATACATTTATGTTGTAAAATAACAAGTGAAATAAGTAAATCTTTTGAGAAACACAACATAAAGACACACACATACATTAGGCTTCAAAGAGTCATAGGAGCATAGCTAAGCTGAACTTTTAACAATTTCAAATATTTTAAAGCAATTACTCACTGTGGTCTTAAATATTATATTTAGCAAAAAAAACCAACATTAGTGAAAAAGGAATCTAAAACATCAATCTTAATTAATGGAGTCTAACCAGAAGGATCATTTGCAAAACAAATCATTTTCAGTTTTCTTGAACTGTCACCGTATCAGTAGGGCGGAAAGCATGCACAGACAGCCCAGGGTGGACAGACACGCAAAAATCAGGGTGGGAAAACTGGTTTCAATTCTGCTTCTTACCCTTAGGAGGACCACTTTGGTAGGACACTTAAGTATTTCAGTTAATGGATTTGAATCTGACTTCTTGGATGCATCTGCAGCAAAACATTTAAGACGTGGGCGTGTTAGAACATCGAGTCCAAGTTACGATGACTAATTTAATTTCAAGAGTACTTCCCACTATTTATGTCCTCAGAGTCATCTATAAGCTTTTATGCAATCAGTCTCTGAGCAAAAATGTATCTTATGTGTGAAGAAAATATCTGCTCCGCTTTGGTACAGGTTTCTGCCATATTTCTACAAGTTTTTAGCATCTCTAGTCTGTGATTTTTGCTTCATTCACCTCCTCAGTTCACGTAGCTGACAGCACAGACCACAAACCTTCTGGATCAGAGCAGTGGCACATGCAGTGTGGCCACAGGTCACTAGTGCGATCTAACAAGCAGTGGACTGGCCAGCCACTGGCTGACTCACCGCGCATACCCTCCACCTCCCAAATCAGGGCGACTGCTGACTTCTTCCTCAGACTGCGTGTGGACAGGGCTGCCGGTACAGTTTTCTTCTTTCTTTAGGAAAGGGAGCTAAACTAACATTGCCAAAATAAACTCAATTCTGCTCAAAATGTGAAGTTCTGTTTGTCTCGTTTCAATATGCCCTTAGCACAGAACAGAATAATCAAATGAAAATAAGACACCAAGTGCTACTTGGTGAAGGCATCATGTAGCAACAGACTGTGCAATAACATTACATCTCCCAGAGTGATGGATCTGTAAAAAATGAGAAATCACACTTAAAATGAAAGGGCAGGGGAAAAAAGTAAAGAACCCTAACAGGACGGACGAGCTGTATGTGGCTCTTTCATGACCTAAAAACTAACTAGGACTTCACCAGTTTAACAAGGTCTTTGCCTAGTACAAATCAGCATGAAATCACTTCTCTGAGTGCTGTTTATTTTCTGCCAGTCTCTCATCTTTTCGCCCCTGAACCTTCCTATCTCTAGGTCTGTTTTAAACAACAGATGAGCGAGCCTCTGGAGGGTCTGTGTCCACAACACAGAACTGGAATGCACCATAATCCCAAATTCTTGTGGACTCCAGAGAGGGCCCGCCCCGCCCCGCCCCGCCCCTGCTCCCACCCAGAAGGCGGGCTGTGGAGGAGACCCACCTTTCTCTGTGGCGTCACCCACAATGATCTTGCCTCCTCGCTTGCTTGTCTTCTCCACTGACAGTGCCGTGCTCAGTCCCTGCTCGTGCTTCCCGAGACCCTGGCCTTCCCGGAAGCCGTACTTCTGCATGATTTTATGTGCTACTGTGCCACTGGAAGGGAGAGAGAAGGAGCTCTTGGACTTGAAGTCACCAGCTACAGCATAAACCAGTTTCACATCACAGCAATCGCCTTCTAAAAAGACAGCGTAAATCCCACATGGGCTTCAATGTGGTCACATAGAATTACCAACAGGTCATTCGCTAGGAGCTGTAGGGATGTTCAGGATGAAAAAAATGGAAAAAAAATTGCTGAAATCCTGGATATCCCAAGACCGTCTTGGAGCTAAGGGAAATGCCCATTTCCTACGAGGTTCTCTCGCACCCTGTGAGAAAACACTGCACGTCCCGCATGCCCCCGAGTCAGCCCTGCTCTACAGTTTCTGACCATGGTTTACTTACAAGTGTGCTTTCACATTATGTAGAGCACCACATTTTTCTAAATAGTACAACAGAGTTTCCAATGACAGCTCCAGAAGAACTCTTAGAGATCATCCATTTAACAGATGGAAAAATATACTGAGGCCCAGATTAGCTGACCAGCTTAAGGCTGATTAGGAGCAAAGCAAGACACCTAACTTAGAAATTCTTTCAGAGGTGCTAACGGTCAAGCAAAACTGGAACCTACAACTCGATTCCCAGGCTACAGCTCTTTCTTTAGTACGCAGCATCCAAACTGCACTTGGAGGTGCTTCATGGGTTTCTATGGGGGGCCCCCGTGACCACTGCTATTTAAGGCTTGAATCATAAAACGCTGCTTCAAGTAACAGCATCACCTCATTGTTTCCCTTGCAAATTCCACATGAACAAGCCAACCTTGAGCAGAGAAGCCTGAGGAAGGCTGAGCTACGCCACCCTCTACCTTCCTGGGGTATATGATGAACACTTAATCACTGTTCAAAAGGAATTCAGCAGAACAAGAACCAGCTTCATATCTGTCCCCCATTCAACACACATCCTAGGGCCAGAGTGGAAATGTTCTCCATCTACGCTGCTCACAGAGGAGACTACTGTGACCGAGGAACCGCATTTATCTTCAAGTAATTTAATAACCACCAGTTACCCACAAAAAGCAGCATAGGTCAAGGAGACGGATCCCAACAAGACCAAATACTGAAAACTCTCTTGCAGGGCGTGAGGCCCAGCCGTTTACTCCCACGGGCTGCCACTCTCTCCGGGGCTCTCCGAATCAAAGCACAGGCACTCAGGGTCACTGCTGCAGTCACAGCAGCCCTGTCAGAGGCAGAGTGGAGGCCTTAGTGTCATGTCGCCTCACTGACTGCTCATAGCATGAGACACACAGAGGCAACACTGTAAAACATTCTTTAAACCAAAACACAGGCCAAGTCCGGTGGGGGTCAAAAAACCCCCAAAACAAAAAAAACAAATCCTCAAGCCCCACCAGAAAGTCAACCTTAAAACTGAATTTCATATGCCGGCAAACAAATTTTAATTCTAGTCAGAATGACTAAGTGTTTTAAACCCAAACTGCAGAATCACGATCTTAAAGCAAATGGCTCATTTCATTCGCCCTTTGGATGTAGCATATGTCAGCTCTAATTCGTAAGAGCTACTTTGTTCGCAAATGTTATAAAAATCAATGCAAGTAATTATCACAGAAACTGCTCCGACCTATAGACTCTAACACTGGATCGAAGTCATTCAAAACCTACATCAGAAGGCTTACTGCTGGATCCAAACCTACCAGCGTCAGGCCGGACACCCTCCACAGCACTCGAGTGCTGATTCTTAAGAAGGACGCTCTGTGACTGAATACACCAGTGTCTCCCCATAAGCTCGGGGTGCCCTCATTCCCCAACAAAAGCTGGTCTACCGGCAAGGCCGGCAACAGTCCACACCGCGTCCCGTCCTTCTCACGCTACTGAGATGAGCGCACTCAGAACCATTACCCCATGTTGGCAAGGAAGGAGTTGCCAGGTCCAGTCGGAGATCTAGGTCTGTCTTGTTCCTCATATACGGGAGGAGGGATAGCAGCTTTGGAAGACTGGGAGCGAGGTCTTGAATCCTCTTCGTAAGGGAAATCTCGGGGTACTAATGAATAAAAATAAATCAGGTTTACCAAAATACTACAAACGAATTCGGAACTAAATTTAAGTACATCAGTTACTTACGAGGAGTTAAGAAAACAAGAAATCCATCTCACAGCCACTACATGACATTTTTAAAAACCAGAGGCAGAACACTGTCTTCCTGATTCCTGCTTTGCTCCCCCTGCTTTCATCTCCTCAAAAACAAGTTTTCAGCGTCCTTCTGAAATGTTCCTCACCCTTAAAGTGCTCTAAACTGACACTGTGTGCCTAACACTGCCAGATGCTCTCTGTTCCAGGCGGACCCAACTACTCTCTCCTGCTGCTCGCAGCGCTTTGGGCTCCGGTCTTAAGATTCTCCTCTTACGACCTCGTTAGCCTAGTAAACGAGGGTCTTTGTGATGAGGGGCCGTAACACCAGAGCACTGAACAGGGAGGCTTGGGTTCCACTCCCACAGACTAGGATTCTATTGGGCTTATGGTTTGTCAGGTGTTTTCACATAAAAGGTATTTAACAGTATCTTTTGAATTATTTTCTTTAAAAAGAGAACATAAATTGGGCAACAGGTATTAAAAAGCACTAGGACTAGGCGCCTGCGTGGCTCAGTGGGTTAAAGCCTCTGCCTTCGGCTCAGGTCATGATCTCAAGGTCCTGGGATGGAGCCCCGCATCCGGCTCTCTGCTCAGCGGGGAGCCCACTCCCCCTCCCCCCTCTCTGCCTGCCTCCCTGCCTACTTGTGCTCTCTGTCAAATAAATAAATAAAATCTTAAAAAAAAAAAAGCACTAGGATGACTGTATTTTCTTGGGATCGTTTAGGTGTGGTCCAATCCAGAGGATACAAAAATGATCTAGATGCTGTATCAAAGTTCAATTCCAACCCAAATATTCTAGAATCGATCACCGGCAGAAGAAACAGCAGGTGAGCATGTTTTGGCAATCTAAGTAAATACATACGACACGTGTAAGGAAACGAACTACAAAAAAAATCTGATTGAGGAAGGCACTGCCACCTTGTGGAAGGTCATGAATTTAGCAGCCTCCAAACCCCAAGAGTATGAAAACCGTAAACTGAGCTACATTTGTTCTAAGCGAACTCCAACTATGAAATGTTAGAGAAAATAAAATAAATTACTAAAAAGCAAAGCATTTCACTGCATAAAACACAAGGCTCAGCCTGGTGTGAAAACTTCTAAAGCACAGGAGTGAAGGGCGGTCGCCCCCTTGGCCTCCCCAAAGCTGCTCCTTGGTGGGGCCAGAGGATGGGTTTTCAGGCCATTACCCTTTACATGCAGAAGAGCTGGCTGCTTCCAGCTAAGACCTCCCCTGACCAGGCCCCAGATGTGGGTCAGAATAACAAAGGACAAGAAACAGATACGTACACTCTTTGTCCTTCTCGACCAGAGAAGTGGGTGGCGCAATGGCAGCTCCGCCCATACCTGCAAGACACGAATGAAGCCAGGGTTAGAGGCGGAGACCCTCGGGTGCCTCACAGCCCGGGCCGTAGCACACCCCTTCTGGGGGGCGGGGGAGTGGACACCAGCCACCTCGCCCCTCCCGCTAACATTTACGACTTCACCTCTGAGTCTGGGATTAAAAACACAGAAAATGGGCAAAACAGAGGCAGACAAAATTATCTTTTTCACAGCAGGCATTCAAGAGCCCCGGAATGCAGTTAATGAGTCAACGCCCGGTGAAAGGACGCAGCCCAGAGAACGAGCAGTTCCTTAGGAACCAGTAACACAACCCTCCTGAGAGTCCGCTGCCTGTGAGGTGTTTTCGTAGGTGTTATCTCCTGTAGGTTTAAGAGACCTTACTCCCTCCGAGGAATAACGGGCAAAGACAGAATAAAACCCAGTTGCCCGTGGCACCAACGCTCTCGCGCACGACCCAGCCCACGAGCCGGCCCGCTTCCTTCCAGGGCGTCAACCAGCAGAACACCTGTTTGGAAAGGTGGGTGCTTCTGGCTCCTGGGCTGTTGCCATTCCTGCTCCTGTTTCCTGGACAATGACGACACAGCCACCAAAACAGACCCCACTTGCCACCCAGCAACTGGAGAACACGCATGGAGGACACAGAATTTTTCATTCAATACAAACCCTAACATGCATATTACAACTTAGTAGCCCGTGAAACGATCAAAACAATAAAATGTCAATTTAAAAAACTGATTACACGGGGCACCTGGGTGGCTCAGTGGGTTAAAGCCTCTGCCTTCGGCTCAGGTCACAATTCCTTCCTCTCTCTCTGCCTGCCTCTCAGCCTACTTGTGATCTCTGTCTGTCAAATACATAAATAAAATCTTAAAAAAAAAAAAAAAGAACTGATTACAAACCATGTGGCGCCAGCATTACATAAGGTTTCACAAAAGCAGCTCCTCTAAAGCCGCATACGTGCGTCACGGAGAACGCGGCCGGACTAGACAACGCACTTATGAAAAAAACAGGAACCTGAATAAAACATGTTCTTTCTGAAATACCTCGTATCACTTCTTTCTCACCTTGTCACTAAGACCCAGGTGATGGTTGACTGCCGCTGAAAAAAATCAGCTCTCAGTTTAGTATAAAAAATGCAGGTGATTACTGGAAATCTGCCATGAATCTGGTTAAAACGTGAACATCGCTCTGTTAACAGCAGCATGCAGAACAGCTATAATGCCATTATTTTCCTAATACTAGACTGTATGGCTCCTGTTAACATTAAGAAAACAATGTCCTTAATATAGAAAACACAGCTCCTTATCCAAAGAGCAGCCAATCTGTACGCTGGCAAGGTTAAGACAAACATTCAACCTATACACTGGCTTCTAAAACAAGTCAATTAACATTTGTTAGTTGGTAAGATAATGGATATGGAATGTTTAACACAATGCCTGACATACAGTTAACTCTCCTCTCCATTAGAAAGACAACATAGCACCTGACCGACCGTGCTCAGCATGTTTTTTTTAAATTGAGCTGTGACTGCCATATGGCCTGTTTCAGGTGTACAACATAATGACTTACTGTCTGTGTACACACTGCGACCACAGTAAGTGTAAGTAATGCTGATCATACATGGTCACAAATGTTTTTTTTAATAATGAGGGCTTTTAAGATCTACTCTCTTAACAACTCTGAAACACGCAATATAGTTTTATTAACAACAACCATGTTGTACATGTACATCCTCATGATTTATTTTATAACTGGAAGCTTGTACCTGTCCATCGCCTTTGCCCATTTTGCCTACCTCCCACCTCCATCTCTAGCAATTGCCCATCTGTTCTCTCTGTATCTCTGAACTTGGTTTTTTGTGGTTGCATATAGTAAGCCTCCTATAAATATATTAAATTCATATATGCACTGAAAGATTAAGAATTCTAAATTACTACAGACTGTTCCTTTCCAACTCAATCAGTATCTTGAAGTTTACATTAAACCCTGAAGCAGCGTTGGCTGCACCCTGCAGAAGGCCAGGCTTGCCAAACTGCTAGTCATGTGAGCACGTTCATGTACACGGACATATGCCGCAACTTTATGGTAACATGACTCTTAGGTCCCATGTTGAAGATGACCACGTGGGTTTTCAGGCACACGAAGACCTCGGATAAGCTGAACAGTGGGCCTGTATTTAAACAGCAGTAATTCCCTCTGTGCCCTGGATTCCTCACCTTCAAAACGGGGATAATCACAGCTCCAACTTGGAGCTCTGTGATGAAGCAGGTCATCTATGAAGGTGCTTATTCGACCAGTACCTGGTATCCCATAGATAAGCAGATGACTTACATTCCTCACTTAAATAAATCTCAACCTGCCCACCAAACTGGTCAGTTAAACCAAGGAAATCCCAGCAATCAAAACACAATGAAGCTAATGTTAGAAGCGATCCATTCTCTCAAGAATGAGCACTACTTAGCTATCTAGAGATCACGCAGAACTCAGCTCTAACACAAGGACAATTCTGCCTGTGAAGTTTTAGAGATGGAAGGGGCCGTATGAAGTGCCTGGCTCAAATTCTTGTCGCCCTGCTCTCCACAGACCCTGAAAGAAACCAATGTCCAGGGAAGTTAAAGGATTTCCTTAGATTCATGCATGTTAGTGGCAAAAACTGAGGAAACAAGTGCCTCGACTCTCTGTTCATGCTGAACAGATACACGGCTGGCGACAGAGAAGAGGCCTGTGTGATGCTGCTGGGGGTAAGGAAACTGGTACGTACTTAAGGTATCCCTGAGATCTCCAAGCAACACACGTGAGAAAGTGATCTCAAAGCAAAGTGAAAATAGGATGTAGGTTAAAACTGTTAAGCAAACACGGACTGCTGGGATTCCAGAGAGAAAATTACCCAAATCGATGTCAACTGAACTATTTACCAAGTTGGACAAGAAAAGCAAACAGCAGAATGTCACCATGTTTGAAATGTGACATTTATGTTTCACGCCTTACTTCTTTTCCGCCTCTCTCGCTCATAATCTTCATCTTCATCAGAATCTGGATCTGGTCGCCTCGAAAACCCACTAGCTTCATGTCTGTCCTTACGCCTCCTGCGGTAACAAAGGCACCAAATATTCATTATAGAGGAACCAATTTAGAGATGTGAACCCAAGGATGTCACCTTGACTTGCTCTTGGTTAGAAAATATCAAGCCTTCTCTTTCCCACTGAACTATTAATTTGGGGGGCTGGGAAGGAGGCACATGTGCACATAACTGGCTGAAGACTAAATTTAGTAGAAGTGAGCAAAGTGAGAAAAATCCAAAATATTAAACTGAACAAATTTAACGGACACATGGATATAAGTAGCAAGAGAAAAGTTTCCTTGATTTTTACCTCTTTGGATTTAAAGCATATCAACAAAGGTAATACAATTAACATTCAATATTTACAAAATAAGAACTACAAATAAAGCCTTTTTACCCATACCTTTAAAAAATATAAATAAAAGATGTATATACGCTTTTCAAAATTCCATCTCGCTCAAAATTAGTTAAACTTAAGAAACATTTAAAAAAAAAAAAACACTTAAGAAACATTTTAAGTGTTTTATTTTATCTTCTAAAGTAAGCTCTACTGCCCAACGTGGGGCTTGAACTCATGACCCTGAGACCAAGAATCGCATGCTCTACTAACTCAGCCAGCCAGGTGCCCATAATGTTTCAAGTATTTAAATAGTTATGATTCTAGTAGAACAGGAAAAATGCCCAATTATTCAACTACAGATTTCTAAGTTTCTTTTTTAACAATTCACCTAGAATGTTTCCTTCCAAGTTTTCTGCATCTGGACGTGAAGTCTGCTCTAGCGTTTGTTTTCACGCTGGAATGTAAGGGCAGGCGCACTTGGGAGCTACTGGTTTGGCTCCAGACCACCACAGTAAGGCCGATATTGTAACAAAGGGAATCTGAGTTTTTGGTTTCCCAGTGCATAGAAAAGTTATGTTTCCACTATCCTGTAGTCTGTTAAGTGTGTAATAGCACTAAGCCTTAAAAAAAAACAAGTATATACCTTAATTAAAAATATCGCTAAAAAAGGCCGACCACCCTCTGAGCTTTCAGCAAGTCATAATCACGGATCATCTCACCATAACCAATCTGACAGTGGAAAGTCTGAAATACTGTGAGAATTACCACGTAACAGAGACACGAGGAGAGCAAATGCTCTTAGAAGAACGGCCCTGGGGGACTCCTGGGTGGCTGAGTCAGGCGAGCATCCGGCCCCGCTCTCAGCGTCAGGAGACGGAGCCCACTGTCAGGCTCCACGCTCGGCACAGACTGCTTGAGCGTCCTCTCCCTCTGCCCCTCCTCCCACTTCCACACGCACTCTCCCTCTCATATATGTCATCTATAAAGAAGAGAGAGAGAGAAAATGGTGCTGATGGATTGGCTCCATACAGAGCTGCCATTCTAAAGATCGATTTACTGGTGGGGGAGGGGGAGTGGGGGAACCTCAAGCAGGCTCTGTGCTGAGCGTGCAGCCGGAGGCAGGGCGCCAGCTCAGGACCCCGAGATCAGGACCTGAACCAAGAGCAAGAGTCGGATGTTCAACCAAATGAGCTACCCAGGTGCCCCACCACAAACTTTTAATTTGTAAAAAATACTGCATCTGCAAAAGCACAATAAAATGAGGTATGCTTGTACAAAATCTTAAAAACAGACTGATTCCTTCCGATGACTGCTTAAAACAACCAGGAAAACTAACTTCAGCCTTACAGACAGCACAAAGGTTCACTCATTAATATCACAATGATATTTCAATGTAAAATATCCTCGAATCCAAACAGAGCCTTACTTTTCTCTCTCTTCTATTTCTTTTTGTCTTTCCAGCTCCCGCTGTCTCTGTCGTTCCTCTCTTTGGCGTTTCACTACTTTCTCATAATCATTAGGAAACATGGGATCATATTCATCAGCTAAAGGAATCAGAACTTCTCCTGCAGAAAATCCACTGGGAACAGGATCCTGAGGAAGGTAAAAACGCCAGACCATGTATCATCCTCATGTTTGAGAATTTTATTCACAGTCAAAGAATAGAGCAGGGGCTCTGCAGACCACCCATCTGCCTCCTTTGTTTTACAGACAAGGAAACAGAAGCCCAAAGAGGGTTAGTGACCTGACACGGCCACACATGAGGTAGCTATGTAGCAGCTGAACCAAGAGTTCCCCGCTCAGTTTAGTATTAATTCCATAAATACCTTAGGGCATCTTGCTGCAATTCATAAACAAGCTGCCACCATCTAAAATTTCAAGCAATACATTTGACTCTTTATAATAAACAATGAATATTTTCATTTTAATATGTCTCTATGAAAACTTAAATAAATAATCCATGAATAACAATCATTCTTGTGGTGATTTTAGATTCTAATTTTAGAATCTGCTTACATGGAAACATGATATATCCAGAATTCGCAATAAAAGGCAGAAAGGCTTTCTGAAACCCTTTGGAATACACATCCCTTTCCACATGTGCAGCATTTCAGGAACTGAGTCTGGCACAGCTGGATAGAATTCCCTTCATCATTCATTCTCTTAGGGTCCACTAAGATCATTTTGCATTTTTCTGTATATTTAGAAACTGAGGCTACTCTTTGAGAGTAAAAAGGTAGCCTTAAAGAAATCAGAAAAACAAAAGGCAGACAGAGCACAGCTGACCTGAAAACGGGGACCTAAACTTCCACACTTTCATGTTAGTTTTCTTAGCATTAACTCCTCCTCAGTTATTTGTGAGAATGAGATGCTTTAACTGGTCTCCACAGGTACCCCACGCAAGCACAGGCTGGAACTAAGGTCTCTAAGGGCTCACCCTGCACCGCCTTCAAGAAGGACACTGCCCACACTCACAAAGGCAGGACAGTTGTTCATAAAATGTAGTTTGTATTTGAACATAAATACAAAGAGCTTATGTCCACCACCAATGGATCTAAATCCCATCATTCCTGCATTACACGGTTCCATCTGATGTTTTGTAAATGTGTAAAACACACATTTCAATGCTTCCTTAGAACTAAAAATCAGGAACCATGATGTCCTATGAGTATATGAGAAAAACAGCTGTAATCAGCTTCAGGCCTGAACAGTGGAAAGTTTACCCAAATCTATTTAAGTAAAGGTTCCCAAAGTGTAGTTACGAATTTGCATTCATATAAAAGACATTTTAAAAAACACAGAGGCACATGAACAAGATTTCCTTTCAGTTATTATTCAGACAAGACAGAAACTAACAATTAACTACTCAATTTGTATAATACTATCATCACAGAGTTTCAGACAGAACTAATTGTCAATATCAAGGTTAATTCTTTGTCATTTCAAAATCTGAAAGTAAACAACTTTTACTGTATAAAACCTGCTGAGTGGAACAATGAGACATCATCTTAAAATGCTATCAAGAGTAAAGTGATCTGTCCAATTTTTTTTTTTTAAAGATTTTATTTATTTATTTGACAGACAGAGATCACAAGTAGGCAGAGAAGCAGGCATAGAGAGAGGAGGAAGCAAGGTCCCCACTGAGCGGAGAGCCTGACGCAGGGCTCGATCCCAGGACCCTGGGATCATGACCTGAGCTGAGGGCAGAGGCTTTAACCCACTGAGCCACCCAGGCGCCCCGTAATCTGTCCAATTTTTAAAAATTTAAACGTTAACACCCTAACGCTGGAGAAACTAAAACACTCGTATGCTGTGGGGCTATCACAGGATCAAGACACAGTAACAGAAGACAGTGAACCAGTTTCTGATGAGATGCAGTCAGGGAAAATTAGGTAGATAATCTGTGGGGGAAAGTGCTGACTGATGAAGAATCCCCAGAAACATCTCCACTGAGGGACCCCTTTCCTCCTCGACAGATGATCAGCCTGCAGGACCAACACCCGTTCTTCTGGCCCAGAAGGCTCAGGATCAAGGCAAATGAGGGGAGCAGATTGCAACCCAGAACAGTCTGGACTAAAACTAAATACAGAAAGGAGGGGTCATGCAGTTGGGACTGTGTCTCAGATCCATTTGGGTTCTTTCCAATGGGTGTGGGGGTGCGGGGTGGGACAAGGGTCTTGCTAGAAAGAGCAATAATAGCATATTCTGATTATTAACCTTTTGGTCATTTTTCATCAAGCCATTTGTGTGCACGGTCACATCACACTCCTGCAGTCACACTGCTTGACTGCCACCTGCGGAAGGATGGAAGTTCCCTGATGGTGGGCATGATTTTAACCACAATCTACGCTGAATTCACTTACCCCTCATTCTGTGTCATCTGAACTATGTTCTCTGTTTTCTTTGTCCAGATCCTCCCCATCCTCACTAACCTGTTTACAGAGCTGACAATGTCTGTTTCTTTGTTTTCAAGATGATGTAAAATCGCTGAAGGTAATCAAGGTTCGGTTGACAGAATTTCAACCTTTTCTCTATTTTCATCCATGATAAGACGATAAGCACTAACATTCCTTTTTGATAGTAGAAATTAGAAACAACCCATATATATCCAGCTTTAAGTGACCTAAATAAATTATAGTATACCCACCTGAGGAAGTACACTGAATCCATTAAAATGATCATACAGTCCTGTACTTTTTAACACAGACGGTCACCATAAATAGAGTGGGAAAAGCAAGTCAGAGAACAAAGTAGACAGAGGAGGCAGAGAATGGAACGCTATTCCAAAACATAAAGTTTTTAACTTCTAGAGGGTAGGAGTGAAGTCCTACTGTTTTCCTTTCTGCATCTCTCCAGTTTCTGATTTTGCTATGATGCACTATTTTGCATTCAATACTAATTTTAAAAATTCAGTTGAAAAGGACACTCGCTGGCCTACAAAGACCCACTGAGGGGGACCGTGCTCTGAGGACACGCAGGTGAAACAGAAGAGCCCATGGGCGGGGGGCGGGGCTGGGGCTCACCTTCAGGCCAGCTGCGACGTGCGGCGGGGTGTCCACGATCTGCCGGTCGTCTGAAGAGCCGCCTCGCTTTAGGTCGATTACTGGGGCAAGTACTGTACTCTGTTTCGTTCTCTGGCTCTAAAATCATGGAAAAACAAAAGGACACTAAAACTCATACTGTTTATAATAAAGCTTCGTGGTCTCTGTAACAAGCCTTCTCCAGATATGAGAAAAGCAATCTTAAAGCAACAGCCTTTTAATTCAGTTATTACCATTACCACATACCAATTACTGTAGCCTTTTTTTAACAACACAAATTTCCTCTATTTTTATAAAAGGTTTACAGTAAGTTTCGTTTGTTTAAATTTGCATATATATAATATACGAGAAAAGCTCCAACACTGATTTTCCCTCTGAGCACAGGAGGGCAAGTCTGTAGCGGCACAACACTCGGAGTGGTGGAAGTCTTTCACCAGGAACAGGCGTGCCTGTACACCCTCAGCAAAAGATACTTGCGGATTAGGAGTTTTCCCCTCCCAGTCGAATCTAAACTCCTACCTCTTTTATTATGAACCCACAGAAAAAACTTTTAAAAAAGAGAACAATCCTCCTTCATGTCCCAGCAGCCACTGTTGCCACGTTTCCCCATTTTCTTCACGGGACACGGTATCTTGCACTACACCATCTGAAAGGACGCTGGAGACTCACAACACTTTCCTTTAACCTCCCCAAACTACAGACTTTCTTTTATGTAAGCACAGTACTACCACCACACCTAGTAAAATCAATAATCCCCTGTACCACTTCCCATCCAATTTACACTCAGGTTTTCTAAACTGTCCCCTAAAATGACACTTAAATAGCTGATTTTATTTTGAACCAAAATCACACCAAAGTTCCACAATTCATTTGAGTGTTAGAGCTCTCAATTTAGAAAAGATTCCTTTCCCAGCGCAGAGCCTCTGTCTCCTGTTTTTCCCAACACCTGTAAAATGCCACATGTTCTAGACCAGTCTGATAACTTCCTGGCGGTCTAGTTTCACTTACTCCTCTACGCCCTGTAATTTCGGAGAACAGCGCCTCCCAGGTATGGTGCTGGGCTCCGTCTGGCCCCAGCGCTGCAGCCCGTGGGGTCGGGGTGTCCGGCAGCAGCGCGAACCTCAGATGGGCGGGGCAGTGACCACCTGGTCTTGTGCTTATGAAGCTTTGACCCCCCTGTGCAATTTAAAGGGTTATAGGTTTTCACTGTTATTACTACAAAAGGCTCAAACTAAACCAGCATCCCTCTTGAATTTACCAGTGCTTATAATGTTAAGGAAACAAGCTTAATCCAATCATTAAACAGAAAATCCACCAAAGAAATACCACAGTTGAGAGGACAAGGAGGGAGATGATCAAACCACGTACTCTTCTACGATCCCACAGATGAGAGCACAGCTCCATCTTCCGGGTTTATGTAAAATTTTCTCCACCAAACACCTTTACAGGTTTGGTTAAGCCAACCTAGTACTGAGTAATTTATTAGTCAATTAAAGCTATGAGAATCAATGCAACGTACCTTAACTTCCCTTCAAGAAGAACAAAATACCAACTTCACACAGCAATCTCAAAAAGATATAAGAAAGTCAGCAGAAATTATTTCACAGGCCGGTTTTTATTCTGACCTATCTTTTAAAAACCCATCTGAAAGCGCAGGAGACAACCTCGTAGCTGACCTCACTCTACTGGAGAAGGGAAAACCTGGCAGGCGCAAATTAAACTGAGGCAGATGCTACAGAGGATGTCCGAGTCTAGACTCCTGCTTCTCAGCATCTCACACTTTTGCATGTGAGTGAAGTAATTGCACAGAAAAAGCAGTACATGATGAATAAATTTCATTAAATTTTTTAGTACATTTTTTGAAAGGATCTATTTTCTGAACCGTATTTTATATAAGCTAGTTTTTAACCTACAGGGTGTAAACATGCTCTGACTGGAGAAAGAAGTGATCCTGAAGTTACACTGGGCAGGAGAAAACAAACTGGTTAGATTTTTAAAATTTGGCTACAAGTGACCTCTGAAGCTGACAATATTTACACTGGTAGTTAAAGAATTAGCCTGGTTTTTAATCTGTGTATAGTTTTTCTTCTCTTCTGCTTTGTTATTCCCCACTGACCTAAGACTGTTCACTAGGTACTGAATTTACGTCCTTAAGCTCGACACTGCTCCTTACGGCCAGCGCCATCTCATTAAAGGGCCTATCAGGCCTTGAAGAATGACACATGACATGGTATGAACCCTTATTCCTAGATCTCGTGTGCAGAGTAAAAATTACATGAAATTCAGAAAGATTTTAAAAACTTACCAATTTGGGACGCCTGGGTGGCGCAGTTGGTTGAACGACTGCCTCCGGCTCAGGGCGTGATCCTGGAGTCCCAGGATCGAGTCCCACATCAGGCTCCCAGCTCCATGGGGAGTCTGCTTCGCTCTCTGACCTTCTCCTCGCTCATTCTCTCTCTCACTGTCTCTCTCTCTCAAATAAATAAAATAAAATCTTTAAAAAAAAAAACTTACCAATTTAAAAAACTAAAGGGAAAAATAAGACTTCCTTTGCTAATCTTCCCTTCACATAGGGTGAAAGTTTAAAACAACAAAATCCTGTCTCTTTAAAAATACTGGCATAAAAAAAGTCTATCTCGTCATGATGAAGATGAAAAAGACAAAAACCCTCATCACGAGAGCTGACAAACTAAAATTTTCAGACACTGTTGCTTTACCAGTGGGTATCCTGACCCTAAAAACCTCCCATAGCGCTGAGCACTCACAAGAGCACGTCAATACGAGCACCGACTGAGGAGGTGGTAAAGGAAAAGAAAATTCCAGAACTTTAAGAAAATGTTTATGATGTAAAATTCCAAACACAAAATGTAAAGAGAACAGATTCACGAATCCTTAAATCTCTCTGACCCAGCGACACCAGCTACTGCGTTCTGGGTGCCTCCTCACCTTCCCTGCCCAACAGTGGATTAATTTAAAGCAAATCCCCTAAATTCAAACTTTTTTTTTTTTAAAGATTTTATTTCTTTACTTGAGAGAGAGACAATGAGAGGGGAGAGGGTCAGTGGAAGAAGCAGACTGCCTGCTGAGCAGGGAGCCAGAGGCCGGACTCAATCCTCCTGAGACAAAGGCAGTTGCTAAACCAACTGAGCCACCCAGAAGCCCCAAATTCAAACATTTTATCAGTAAATATTTCAATAGATCTCTAAGGCAGGTTTTCTTAAGTTCTTGTTTCATTATTGGTTTCCCCTCAAGAAACTTTTTAATACATTCTTCCCTGCCCATAAAACTTCACCACAGATCTACTATGTATCTGTTCACGTACCTGATGTGTGTCTGTGCTCCACACATAGAGAGAGCAGGTTTCACCCCATTAGGACAATATTCACCCCCTTCAGGGGGGATATAGCCTCCACTGGGTTATATGCTCTAAAACATAAGGGCCTTAAAAACCAAGCAAATCAGATACCATTCTCGTTCCTACAAGTTTAATACTCCGTGGATAACTGTGTTCAGAATGTCTTACATGTCATTCAGTTTCAAAGCTGTCACCAGTGCCCAGCACGTATACAACAGGAACCAATTCCTCCCCGAATACATAGGGACCATGCAGACCAGCCTGAGCCGTCACTAACGCAAACAGAGTATCAGTTCCTGCGCAGCCTCACTCCTCCGCGGGCCGCCTGCACGCCACCTACTGCCAACAGCAGACTCCTAGAACCCGACCCGGGAACACAGTGAACGAAGCAACACTTCCCCACATTTTCGGCCAACCTCAGACATACTGAATGAAGCCTGAAAACCAGTGTCATTGCTGGAAACAGTCCTGCTTTTTCCTTCCTTCCGATTCCCTGAAACAGTTCTAGTCCCAGGACTGGAGAAGCACAATCACCTTCACTCTGTACTTCTCCGCGCTCAGGGCCTCTCCCCGTAGACACGTTTGCCCTCCGCATTGGAAACACAGGCAGAGGAGAAACCGAAGTACCCGTGCTCCCGAGGAGGAACGTGCTTTGTAGATCTCTGCTCCCACGCGTGGGGGCATCTTACCTTGGCCTGCGTCAGGGCTGCCTTCTTGACCTGAAGCTGAGACTGCAGAAGCTTGAAGTTTTTGGACCAGCCCTCCGTTTTTGAATCACTGGTCTCCACTCCTAGGTCATCGTACAGGGACATCTTTCCAAGTTAATGCTGAAAGGCAAGGGGGAGGAGGCTTAAAGAATGCAAAATACAGGAAGGATTTCACATCTTTCCATGTTAAAATAAGTCAGTATCATGGAATTTTAAAGGTGAAGGGTACTGGGAGAGAACACCTCGTCCAGGAAGCTTCAGCAACAGAAGCCAAGAATGATGCTGCCAATCACCGCCCCTTCTAATGCCCGATCCGCGTGTTGTTTACAAATAAAATTGCAGGATCAAGTAATTCAGGAGTGAAATCATGCAATAGATCTCTAAGGCAGATCTATGCTGCACTATTGCATATAATGATTATTAATAATTTCATATTGTCAATTATATGTATCCAATTTTTAAAAGTTCTTTTTTGTCTCAACAAAAAGTAGAAAATTTACAATAGCGCATTACCAGGTTGACTTAGCACTATTAGCTATGTTTTATAAAGAAGAAATCTAAACATATGCCTAGAAATTGAAAGAAAAACAGAAATGACATGATGTGATATCACGGATGCTGTATTTTCATAAATCCTGAATGATTACTGAGGAGAGCAGAGAGCAGATCATGAACACCCTGACTTCCTCATATTCCACCAAGCTGAAGTTTATAATCTCTGAGAACACTGATTACTAAGATAATCAATAATCTGCAGTAAGTGATCAATACATAATATCCTTGCTGATCAGAGGAACGCAAGACAACAGAAAAAGCCAGAGTTCCCACTCAGGAAGCCTTATCAAGCCGGGCCGGAGTAAATGCAGCATTGCGGGAGAAACCTACTAGATTCCACCAGTAAAGCCGAGCCTCCTACAGAACTGGGACTCTGCGAGATGAATCTGCCCAAGGTCATGGGGGGAAGACCCATTTCAAGCCTAGTCATGGGAACAGCACAACCTAAATCCCTACTGCCACCTCTTTAAAAAACTCAATGTTCTGGGTGAAACCACAACAGAGACCACTTCCCAAAATTTTTTAAAAAAAAAAGTAATAATCAATCTCTTTCTCACAGATGGAAAGAGAAAAAAAATTTCACGGAAATCCCGAAATTGCACCATTTTCAGCATAGGTACTTTCTGATTTATGGACACATTCCAAAAACTCTTGTCAGTTCCCAGGTCCAGACAGCATTTTGCCATAGAAACCGTGTTAACAAATCCTGTTTCGCCTGTGTCTGTGTCTCAGAAAGAGAGGGTAATATAAACAAGAAGGAAAATATTGAATCTTCCCCGGTTGTGTCTGACTCAGGGCAAAACCTTCTCTCTCTTACTACTTCTCAGTCCTCTAAGGCTGGTACTCTAAGACCCTGCCACCGCAACACCCTGGCCAACCCTGGTCACTCTGTGTGGGGAGGCTACCAACATTACCCCCTGCCACCGCCCAGAAGAGCTGGTCGGGTCTGAGCAGAGCAGCTCTTGACCTGGAAGTCAGGGCCCAGGTAACTGTTGCTGCTTTTCGGTTTCTTCTATTCCTTAATATTCCAACCCTCAGATTACCTACAAGCTCTCAGGTTTGGTTTCTAAATGAAAGGCCCCCAAGGCAGTACAGAAACAGGGGGAATAAAGGAGAGCCCAGGGTACTGGTGGCCGACTGCTCTAATGAATCACCTACAAACCGAGGCGAGCTTGCATGTTCTCCTCAGTAGGCTTCTGTGACAACTCACCCGCTCGGCTGATGGCACGAACAAAGAATTTCCTAGACAGCGTCTCTAACAGGGAAATAAATGCCCACTGCCTGCGGTGCCAGACAAAGTGAGCGTTTTACTCAGGAACTTGGCAGCCCATTGTCACGTTAAGCTGGAGTCACTGAGGCAATAAAGAAACAGCAAGGAAAGCCCCTGGCGGCCACTTCAGAACCCGTTCTAATCCACACTCTGGGAAACCCCACGAGCACCCGGATCCAGCCCGCTGAGTCCGCTGCTCTCTCCCCAGACTACGACCACGTCTGACCCAGACAGAGCTGAAAAGGCAGGAAGGCCAACTGCACAGGTAATGCTCTATTTGCAAACCCCTTCCAAGCCATCTTTCCAGAAACTTCTGGCCAACACGAGTGCCCAGAAGAGCAACGCACCGGAGAACTTCGGAGGCTTTCATGCACCTTCTGCAGAGCCCACACGGTATTCAAAACGAATTGTTCTGATCTAAATACATATCCTTACACTTTAAATTTCATCTGAAGAACTCGGAGCAACAGCAAAGAGAAACAATGCTGAATGTCCAGCTTGTTCCTGTGGTTCTCAAACTACTTCAAGAACGACACGCACTTTTCATCCAACCTAGTCTACCTGTCTGGGCTCTCTTCATTCAACTAGTCACTAAACCAAAGCCTAGTTAACCTGTGGGTTCATTTGTTTTCTCTTTCTTTATACTCATAAAGGTGAGGGAAGACAAACACATCCTAGGAAACAAATATAAACAACGAAGCTTTCAGGGAAATTACAAACAGATAAATTACCAAACTTTGTTTGCAACCCAAACTCTACTTCTCCCTGTACTTCTTCATAAAAAACTTCAGAACCTCATCAAAATCGGTATTTACAAATATGTTTGTGCCAACGGAAATGGGTTAACCAAATACCCACTGAACTATGAAGGGAAAAGATTAGCTTATCCATTTTTGCATCTCCGACTTCTGGCACAGGAAATAAACAAACGTTTGCTGAGATACTAGTAATTAAGTCAAGTCTGCGCAGCCACGTGAATCAGCAGTGAAACGACACAAGGCCCGAGGTCCCACTAGAAGGCAGAGACGGGCAAAAGGTCTGGAGACAGACGGTTCTAGTGGCTGTACAGTGTGTACGTACCTACTGCCGCAGTCCCGCGCACTTAAAATGGTTCAAATCCCAAGTGGTGTGTGACATACACGTACCACACACAAACAAAAGACGAGGTAAACAGGAGGGAGAAGCAGCAGCGGGGGAGAGGGCATGAGGTGACAGGCTGCTGACTGACACCAGCACATCTCCCTACCAGGAAGTGCAAAGTTTCAAGGAATTATTTCCCCACATTTAGGGGCAGAAGAAAGTCAAACAGTACAGAGGATCTGTTCCTCCAGCAGAGTTCTTCCACCCAAGAATCCAGTGTTTCGCCAAGATTTCACAGCTGAATTAATGAGGTCCCACGGGCCCCACTTCCAGTGACTACACTTCCAAATCGAAAGCAGTCTGCTGACAACTCCGTCTGATCTGCCTCCCTCCCCAAGCTTCGAAAATCACTATGCAGCAGAATCTTATGTTCATCTAAACCTCCATTTCTGTTCTCAAAACTTTCAAAAACACACTTCAAATATTAGAAACTGATGTCATCTCCCAGCATCTGCTGCTTTTCTGTGAACACAGAGCTTATAGATCAGATCTGTTAATCACAGAAAAAGGGGAAGAGCTTTCTTCGCTTTTCTCGCTGGAACAGAACTTCGAATCCACAGAACTGGATTAATCACAGCAACGACACACGCGTTATCCATCCACACACGTACGGGCTGCTTTTCATTACTGGGATGCTACAGCACCGGTGAATTTGCCAAGAGTCAAAATCTACTTCCTGATGCCCACCCCCTCCCCATCCCATTCAAGTGATTTCTCCAGCCCTGGGGTGGGCAGCACCCTGCATCCCATTCCCACTAATTCCGGACTATTCTTTTACATAATGTGATTTCCTTAAAAGGTTGCACATTTTGATTTCAGCTGTTTGAAGCACTTCTAATATAGCACAGTTGATTCATTCACTCTTCCCACTGCAGTCAGGGAAATCAAACAAGCCCTGAGGAGACCGCCTGCACATGAACTTAACCTAATGACTGCTGAGACGTTAGAGGGCAGAACACATTTACTTCATGAACTCTAGTGACAGGTAATAAAAACCAGTGTTAACATTTGGATACACCACAAGCCAGGGACAAATACAAACACGGACCCGGACCCGAGACTTTTAGAACTTTAAAATACCCGTTACTTTTGTATGGTAACACCAGGCTTTGATCAACACATCTTTCTTGATGCACTGTTTTTTGTTTTTGTTTTTTTTTCCTTAAGAAGAACACAGTAAACACGGTTCTGCCAGAAGAACGATGACTGGATAAAATTCCACCTAAGCTGGCAAAGTATTTAAACGTGCAACTAGCAGAAAAACCATGGAACGAGTCCTCTCAGAAGCAGCCCACCTAGCTCATCTCACGTGCTCTCTGAAGCCTTCGGTGACTGCCACCCCCACATCAACTCCTCCTCCTCAGCGTGTTTCCCCTGAACACACTCGGAGCAACTCCCATAGGTTACGCTGCCTGCTGGGTGACAGGTCTGTCTCTTCCCCTGTTTCAAGCCCCTTAAAAGGGCTGTTTTTGTCTTCATCTTTGTATCTCCAGCGGAACACCAGGCTTTGAACACTGTAAGCACTTTGTAAATATTTTCTAAATGCTATCAAGTGCACCTACTTAATTTACATTATCAAACAATAAGATCTTCAGAATGGCCTTTTAAGGACACAACTTATTTTAAGTGGTATTCGACACACGTGTGCTACATTTTAAGTTGCACACCGTCATAATGGTAGAAAAACCGCCACGACCATACAACGGAGTCGAAGTCGGAGTTCTGAGCACCTAAAGCAGCTGCATGGTAAGAGACCTTTTTAAAAAACCATTAAATAGATACTCATGTAACATACAGCAAAAATGAAGCCTAAAGAACATGGGAAAGTATGTACAGACAGAAAGGAAAAGCAAGGGGACTACGGGGGCGGTGCATGTTGATGTTCACCAAAAAAAAAAAAAAAAAATAGGTAATAAGCAATGAAAGAAATCTGCCCAGTTGTAAAACCTACAACAGCTTTTTAAAGAATAAAAACATTTTTCCCCTGTATGTCCACCTCTGACACCCTGGTTACATTCCTTCTTAGGCTGGAGAGTCTGGCAACAAAGTCCAAGAGAGTCGCCTGGAATGTGGGTGTGTAACAATCTCTCCTCCACCATCCGCTGCTGTCAGCCTTGGGGGATTACTACCCTGGATGTTCCCTGAAGATAACTGAAAACAAACGGGTAAAAAAGAAATCCATTCTGCACATTCACGGTTGGGAACAAACCGACAACCCCCCCCTTCCTGTTTTCCATAAAGGCGATCTTGAGTTACCCCAGAACTCGGCCCTCGCACCGCTCTCCGCTGGGAACAGTCCATCACACCTGTCACACTCCTGTCTCACAACCTGCCCGCTCCAAGCTGTACCGCAGGCCGCACGTCTCTTAAGAAAACTCTACAACGCACCTTCTGTTTAAGTTCCTCATGCACTACCCCCCGTTCCCCAAGTATCTCTGATACGGTGAAAATGGCGGTGACCTGTATCCCCTAAATGTGCGGAAACCGAGGTGCATCCTTTAAAAACTGCACCTGTCGCCAGGAGACACAGTGCTCACCGGCCCTTCTCCAGGACACGCGACTTTCCACCCGGAGGCCTGGCTCCAGCAATAAGGGCCTTCAGCGTCTGCCCTCGACGGCCTTCTCTCGAGCCCACCCGACTGGCCGCTCCTCGAAAGCACCCTACCTGCAGTTTCCAGAATGCGCTACGGTGCTCCTCCCCGGCTACCTTTCCGCTTCTGTCCTCCGCGGCGAGCCTGTCCCCGCTCGTGCGCACCTCACCAAACACGTCCCAGACCCCGCGGTAAGCATCACCCGCTCGGGGAAGCCTCGGATCAAGCCGGGCACGGGTTCTTATTCTACACCTGCTTCCCGAGAATCCAAACCCCGGAGAGTAGGAACCCAGTCTTCCTCATCCCGCGTCCGCCGCTCAGCGCACAGGGTCCGGGCCAGGGCAGATGCCCCGGGGCCATGCCTGCGGCCGGAGCGTCGGGGCTACGACACCGCCTTCACAAGGTCAGGGGCCGAGGCCGCCGGAGCTCCGCCTCCCGTCGCCCGTCCAGGGGAACCCGCGTCTCCGACAGACGGCTGCGTCCGGAGCCCCCCGTCCCGCCGCTTCCCTGCTCTCCGCTCCCCGGGCGCTGGGGGCGGGCACAAGCGTGCTGGGCCACAGGTGACACAAGCCCGGCGCCCAGGGTCGAGGCCCCGGGGCAACCTTCTCAAAAGAGGACCGACGGAGAGGGGAAAGGAAGAAAGCAGCAAGGCAGCGTGCTCGGGTCGGAGCGAGGAAACACCCGGACGGGAAAGGGAAGATCAGGAGGACCGGGAGAGCTCCAGGGCCCGGTGACCCGAGCCACATAAAGGGAAGCGGCGGCGGCGAGCGCGAGGGGCAACACGGCGGGTCGCCCGCCGCCGGGGCCGCGGGTCCGCCGTCCGGAGGCCAAGGGCTCGGCGGCTGCGGGGGGTTCGGCCGGGACCTCTCGGCCCCCTCACTGCGCGGCCTAAAGCCGCGGCCTCGCGTCCAGCGCCGCCCGGGGAGGCGCTCCCGCCCCGGCTTCCCGCCAGGCCGCCCGTCCGGACGCCGCCGGGGGAGCCACTTACCCGGCCCGCCCGGCCGACTCTCCCCATGGGCCGCGGCGGCGCACCGGGGCCGAGGCGCCGCGGACAGGGCGGGCTGGGCGCACTCGGCGTAAGCCCGCGACCGCAAGACCCGAACCGGCGCCAACCCCTACGCCGAGTCCGCAGGGCGCGCGGCGGCGCGGGGTCACGGAGCGCGTGCGGCAGGGAGAGAGGCACGCCTGCGCCTGCGCCGCGGGCCGCTCCGGCGCGCGCCCCCTGCCGGCGGGAGGACCGCAGTGCACCTCCCCTCCGCCGGCTTCCTTCTCTCCCGCCGAAAGGGGGCGCAGCGGTCCCAGTTTGTGAAATTTCAGCCTGGGGAGAGCCGGGCAGGGACTGACCCCCGATGGTGAAGAGGAGAAACGGTCCACAGGCTGCACCCAGCATCCCGGGGAGTCCTCTGCTTTCTGATAGGAGAGGGCCCAGAACCCCTCCAGCGTCCGTGCGCGTTCACCCAGAGCCGTGCATGTCTAAGCACAGAGCGGAGAGTAGGTCACCGGGGGCGGCAGGTGCGGGACACCTGCTGCCAGTCGCCCGCGGATGGGGGCTCGGGGTGCGCGGGAGAGCGTGCGTGGGATGAAGCCCCACGACTTAAAAACGATGCAACAAAAAGCGGGAGCAAACGGGAAATGGGATTTCGTGTAAATATGACTTTTCACCTCCATAAGGAGGCGTAAAAATATTTCGAGCTAAGAAATCAAATAACAGGGCTCAAAATACACATCTTCCTACAAAGGATCATATAAGAAGAGAAGTACAATCAGCTAAAGTCTGGGGATTAGGGAAAGGGAGAAAAGAAAGAAATACGAGAAGGAGTTGGTTAACTGACACTAAAGAAACGGACGACTGAGGACATCAGGTAACATCGTCCTTATGATCACAGACCCCAGGACGAGAACCAAACCTTTCCCGTGATCAAACACAGACACACGACCGCAGTCAAGCGAGGGCCAGGAGCACACAAACATAAAGAAGTCAGGGATCACAAATTTACTGATTTCAGGGCAAAAAGCATTGCTCAAAAGATTTTTTTTATAATCATGAGATTTGCAATTCACAAAGAGGAAAAAATAGGAGCATCTATGCACCAAATATAATTACTTCATTATTCATAGCAAACACTGTAGGAGATATAAAAAAGAATATATAGTTAGAAATAATTGATGGTCTTTGCCAGACTAAGGCCACAGGAGGTAAAAGAGGATAAACAAGACATAAAAATATAGTCTATCATATTAATCATATATATAAATTTAATATTAGATAGGTTATTAATATAGTAATATAGTTAATATTCAGTATATAGATAATATATTAATATATGTTGATAATATATTAATATTAAATTAATAATATATTAGTGATATATTACTAATAAAATAGTAATAGTATATAGTAATAGTAATATAATTAGTAATACATTACTAATATATTATAAATTTATTATGGTGGATCTAATATATTAAACTCTGTATCCTGAAACAGAAATTACATCTTTTCAAGTGTCCTTGGAAGAAGCATTCATGGTTGGCTATATTTTAGGCCACAGGCAAAATCTTAATATATCCCAATATGTAGAGCCATATGGTTAATATTATATAATCCCAATTCAATAAAACTAGGAATTAATGTTAAAACAGAAAATAAAATATCGTACTCCCTGGAAATTTTTAAAGGCTTCCATAACATTTGTATCAAAGCGAAAAACAAGAACAAAATAGAAAATACGTGCGAGAGTCTGAAAGTGAAAATGACAAATCCAAACCCATGGGATTTAGCCACATATTCCTAAGATCATGATTTTAAGTGATCATATTAATTAAAGAGTTAGAATAAACAAAAGGAATCAAGCACCCATGCAAGAAGGTAGAAATACAACAAAATATAGCTTAGAAAAGGAGAAGGATGTAATGAATAAAAATAAAAGCCTAAAATGATGGTGTGTAAAACAGAAAAATATAGAATTATATTTGTTTGAAAGCAAATAGGTAAGCTGTTGGTTAAACAAAATAACAAGAAGAAAGTACAAATATACCAAGTATGGAATCAAGGCAAATAGCTCCAGACACAGAGGAAAGGAAAGTTATATTAAAAGACTTTGTTGAGTTTTATTAAATATGTCAGAAAATCTGGACCAAGGAGTTAATTTGGAGGACAGTATAATTTCTTAAAATTTCTTATAATTTCTTTAGACAAGTTATGAAATTTAAATAGACCAACTATCACAGGAGAAATCAGAAAGAAGACCAAAGTCCTACTGTCCAAAACAGCAAGTCCACAGGGGAACCCTTAGGGCCATCGAATCCTGATGTGCTGTTCCAGGGCATAGAAAATGAAGGGAGGCTTGCTTCAGATTTCTTGTATGAGCCAGCACAGTAGTGATACCTATTAAATATATCTCAAAGAAAGCCATGTCATTCTCACTTAAGATTGTCAAGTCAAAATCCTAAATAAGGGTGCCTGGGTGGCTCAGTGGGTTAAGCCGCTGCCTTCGGCTCAGGTCATGATCTCAGGATCCTGGGATCGAGTCCCGCATCAGGCTCTCTGCTCAGCAGGGAGCCTGCTTCCTCCTCTCTCTCTCTCTCTGCCTGCCTCTCTGCCTGCTTGTGATCTCTCTCTGTCAAATAAATCAATAAAAATCTTTTAAAAAAACTTTAAAAAATCCTAAATAAAATATAGTATGGCATTAGCATCCTCAATAGTATGAGGAGAGATCCTTAGTCCTAGAGTAAGTTCATTCCCAGAGATGTGGCGATCAGCCCCAGCGAGAAGGGAAACATTCTGGCAGTAAGACAAACATGCTGAGGGCTGGAGTGCTCACTCCGTTGTTTTGAAGGAACCAGTCCTGGTTTGGGAGGGTTCATTTCCAGGGTTGGCTTGGAGACCCAAGTTTGTGGGGGTCAGCTTCATCTTACAATTTTTTTTTAAAAATTGACAGGAAAAGAGTCAACTGTGGCATCCGAAGATTTGTCCAAAGACATTGCTGCTTCTAGGAGCCTATGGTCAACCAGGTAGCATTTCAGCCTAGCAGAAGGAAAAGCAGGTAGGAAACATGGACCAGACATATTGAAGATGGCTAGAGGCAGGTAACATAACTAGGAAGAGATGCTCAGGGCACGGACAAGGATGTGTGCAACTCTACGGAACACACCCTTCCCAGAGGCAGGAGGATGTGCAAGGACTAGGAGACAGTCACACTGAATTCTCAGTGGTAGGAACTTTGGTCTAGACACACAGGCAATGACTCGGCCCTGCAGATTAGGATCTCATTGGAGAGAGACAAGGTAGATGTGGGGCTCTCTGCACCCCCAGTCTGGGGAAGGGGGTGGGTAGACCAGATTGTAGGAGACAGCCCTCTTCCCTGGGAGGGTGGGACATCAGAGACCTGGTGAACAGATGAAATAGATGTGAACAGGTTTCTTTGTCCAGGGCCTGGGTGAATTTTGAGAAGAAAACCCAAGCTGGGCCCGTGATGGTCTGTGTACCTGTCAGGGCAGCCCACCCGCCGGCCAGCCAGCTGTTCTCTCCAGGCTCCTTCCTCTTACTCTCTCCTTTTCTTATTTGCCGGTCTGTTATTTATTTGAATGCAACTACAGGACCATGAAGCTAGCATATGAATAAGCAAGCCCGTGTGATGTCTTAGTCTGTCCTCCTGCCAGAAGAGGAACGGAGCCCTCCAGGATCTCTTTCATAAGGACATCAAGCCTGTTCACGGGGGCTCGCCCTCTCACGACCTCCTCAGGTCCCAGGGGGCCCGCCTCCTAATGCGTCACTGAGAAGAGGATTCAACATGTGAATCTCGGGAGGACACATGCATTCCATCTATAGCACCTGGTATTTTCCAGGCTATGTTAGAAGGAGCAAACCCTGTAGAAATCATTTGGATATCACTGAAATCCCATTGAGTGCCCGGAGTGAAAACTCAGCCAGACCGTGAGCCCAGAATGAGAGGGACCTGCCGCTGGAAATGAGGGAGCATATCTTCCCATCCCACATCCTACAAAACCAGCACCAACAAGGAACCCAAGAGAGGCAGATTTCTACAAGGAAATCGACTGTTAACCGACTATGGTTAACCAACTCTTCCGGTTGTTTGACGAGTACTAAATCCGTGATCCGGAATCCGGCTCGCTATTTGCTTCCACAGCTGGCATTCTACTTACTCCCCTTCCCCTCAATCCTCATGTGACATGGTGGAGAATTACATTTATCAGGGAATCCCCATAAAGATGGTTTGAGAAAGAAGCCGTGAGAGTGTCTTAGCCCAAGCTGCTGTAACAAAATATCACAGACGTTGATTTTTGGGTCACAATTCCAGAGCTGCAAGTCTGAGTTCAAAGTGCTGGCAGATCTGGTTGCTGGCGAAAGGGCTCGCTTGGTGGTGGGTAGGCGGCCGCCACCTCGCTGTATGACCGAGAGAGAGCTCTGATCCCTTTCTCTTCATACAAGCATACTGCTCCCATCGTGGGTGCCCCTGCCTCCTGACCTCATCTAAACCTGACTGCCTCCCAAAGACCCTACTTCCTAATCGCAACACACTGGCAGATAAGGCTCCAACCCCTGCATCTGGGGACACACCAACATAGTCTCTAACATGGTGAGCAAAGAACCACACTTCTCAGGGGCTCAGAAAACTTCTGGAAGCTGCCTTTTCCGGGAGTGAGGGAGAAGGAGGAAGCCGGGGCTGGCTCAGCCGCTGTCTGTGTCCTCGAGTGCGGTGTGGGGCGGGTGTGGGGGCTGAAGTCCCCAGTAGGGAGACAGAGCCAAGAGTAACCCGGTGGCGAGAGAGGACAAGACTGTAGCCTGTTCTCTCACAGGAACCACAGAGGGCATGCGGAGCGGCGTCCGTCCTAGAGTCTGAGAAACAGAATCGCCGTGTAGAATACGGCAGCCATATGCCCTTCAAAGAAAGATACACTAATGATCTACTTTTTTTTTTTTCCAGGTTGAAGTTTCTAGAGGCAGGTCCTCTACCCTTCTGTTACCTCACATGTAAACCAGGCAGGGGAAGCGGCGGGACTGGCTTTTAGTTGGGTAACACTTGGACAGTTCTGTGAGGTTGTATACAGTAGGCCCTGAACAGCGTAGGGGGGAGGGGCGCCAACCCCACCCTCACCCCGTACAAGTCGGAAATCCACATGTCACTTCGGACTCCCAGAAAACTTCACTTCACATAGCCTCCTAGTGACTGGAAGCCTTACGGGTCACATAACCAGTCGATTAACACTCACCTTGCATGTTGTATGTATAGAGACTGTGTTCGTTCTTGCAGTAAAGCAAGCTAGAGAAAGCAAAACATTATTAAGAAAATCATAAAAGGGACGCCTGGCTGGCTCAGTCAGCAGAGCAAGTGACGGGTAATCTCGGGGCCGGGAGTTCGAGCCCCGTGTCGCGTGCAGAGATCACTTTTATTTTTTTTTTTAATTTTTTTTTAAAGATTTTATTTATTTGACAGAGAGAGATCAGAAGTAGATGGAGAGGCAGGCAGAGAGAGAGGAGGAAGCAGGCTCCCTGCTGAGCAGAGAGCCCGATGCGGGGCTCGATCCCAGGACCCTGAGATCATGACCTGAGCCGAAGGCAGCGGCTTAACCCACTGAGCCACCCAGGCGCCCCCAGAGATCACTTTTAATGAATAAATAAATAAAATCACAAGGAATAGAAAATACATTTACAGTACTGTGCTGTATTTATCGGGAAAAAAAAATCCACGTGTAAGTGAACCCACGCAGTTCAAACCTGTGTTGTTCAAGGTCAGGGGCGTTATCCCTTTTCCAGATGACCCTTCATGAGGTGAAATGGCTTTGTCACGGGCACAGTTGGCCAGCGGCACAGCCGGCCGCCCCTTGTTGGAGACTGTTCTCTCTCAGCGGCTCCAAGAGGAAAAGGAGTCTTGGGCTAAGCTCAGGCCGACGTAAAATGTAGTTCCTAGACAAGGAGAGTGGAAGTCATTGATGACATAGGATGTTCATTGAACATTTCAGAAAGAAAATGACCCTACAGAGGGCCTCTGATGGTCTCTGGCTCTCTACCAAGCTCTGAGCAGGGGAAGGGCCCTGAAAACAAACACAGAGTCTGGGCTGGTCTCTCCACCCCGAACGAGGCATGCGATGGTGCACAGGAACCCTGAGTTCAGGACCCTCCGAGTGGATCTGTGTCTCCCGAGCCTCCCTAATTGGCCAGACATGCCTGGCTTCCTTCTGGCCAGAGTTCTGTGCATTTCCCAATCATGACAACACACATTTACAGACAGCTTTTTGGCTTATAGACCACAGACGTGATCACCTCCGTTGTTGAGGAGGTCAAAGAAACCTTCTTTCCCTCATGGCCGAGTGTATTAGAAACTTCATTCTTTCTTCCACTCCTGTCAAAAGTAACTGATATGACCTTCATTTTACAAATGGAGAATCTGCGTCTTCATGGGATCGAGGCGTATAGCCAGGGCCATGCAACAAGCAGGCAGATAAATAAATCGTGGAGACTCAGAAGAGGGACAAGATAAAAGGCTTGTCTTGGGGTGGAAGATGGGAGCAGGGAGGATAGTCCGAGACGGGGAGCAGCGTTCAGCAGGCCGGCGGGCAGGAGGGCAGAAAGCGAATGGGAGAGTTCATCAGAAACTAGAGATCAGCAGGGTAGATGTTCTAGAAACACGGGAGACGAGGGAGATGCTTGGGCTGGCCATGCAGCACACAGGACATTAGAGATGGGGGAGGCCAGGAGGTGAGGAAACAAGGGCCGGGGTGCACTGGAAGGAAACAGTTGGTAAACTGACAGTTTGATCAAAATTATAATTTGACCAAAAATAATAACTCCCAGGGGCACCTGAGTGGTAGGGTCAGTTAAGTGCCCCACTCTTGGTTTCTGCTCAGATCATGATCTGAGGGTCGTGAGGCCGACTGACCCCTACACAGGGCTCCACAGTCAGCACGGAATCGGCTTGAGGAGTCTCTCTGCCTGCCCCTCCCCCGACTCGAGCGCAGGTGCACGCTCTCTCTTCCCCTCTCTCAAAAAAATTAAAATTAATTAAAATTAAAATTAATTAAAATTAATTAAAATTAAAATAATAACAGGGAGTGGATGTGTAGTGATATCTTTGGCCTAGCACAGAGGATGACTTCTGTGGACGTTTATATATCTCTAAGCAGTTTTGTCCATTTTGTAGAAACTTTTTTTCCCCGCCTTTTTCCTCAAGTCATTCTCTACAGCTATTTCTGCTCCGCAAAGTTTGTAACAGTGACAATCTAGAAACAAAGTACGTAGTCAATAATAAAGACTCAGTAAAATTCAAATATGTTGGGTGACAATTGATAAGGAAGGATCCCATTTTTGTTTTAAAAATAAGTAAATTTATACCGAGAAAGCACCTAAGGGTTATTTGCCACTCCGAGTTTCTCCAGATAGATGGGATCACAGTAGCTCTTTATTTATATTTTTCGCTTGTTTGTATGTTTTCCCAGTAAAAGATTTTACAGGTTTGTAGAATTATCAGAATTAAAAAACAAATTTTTAAAAAGATTTTAATTTATTTGGGAGAGGGAGAGAGCAAGTGCCGGGGGAGGAGCAGAGGCAGAGGGACAAGCAGACTCTGTGCTGAGTGTGGAGCCCAACGCAGGGCTCGATCTCAGGACCCTGAGATCATGATCTGAACTGAAACCAAGAGTTAGACACTTACGCAACTGAGCCACCCAGGCACCGTTTAAAAAGCAATATTAAATTTATTTTCTACCAACTGATGTTCTGTTTGTTCAACTAGATTTTTCGTAAGGTTTTAATTGTGTTGATTAGTTGAAAACTCACTCTTTTAATAAGAAATTTACTTTTTTAAAAAACATAACAATTTTGGTGCACATTTTATAACTTTCATGTGGGTATTTTTTAGATGCTGAGTTTCCATATGCATTCACCTAAAACAGTCAATAAAACTATGAATTGTCAGGGGGCCTGGGTGGCTCAGTCAGTTACTTTTTCCACTCTCGATTGTGACTCAGGTCATGATCTCAGGGTGGTGGGATCAAGCCCCACTTCGAGCTCTGTGCTCAGCATGGAGTCTGCTTATCCCTCTCCTCCTCACTTTCCCCAACCCCTTCACTATCTCCAAAATAAATAAATAAAATCTTCAAACAACAACAACAAGAATGAACTGTCTATCACTTTCCAACACTGAGGTTCCCATTCTTCAAGCAGCCAGATCAAGAGCTTGATCTGTGAGCCAGTGACTCGGTGGGGGTCTGTTATCTTCTCCATCGTGTTGTTTGGTGCCATCCCCAGAGTGCGTGGGCAGAAGCAAGCCTTGCTCCAGGACTTTGATCATGAGTACAGCTTTGAGTGACAACCTTAATGTGGTCCTCAGTGTGTGATCGGGTCATCAAAACCAGATCAATGACTTACGTGGCAGGATCGGGAAATGAGTTTATCTATGATCAGAGGGTTTCGAGGGATTAGTAACCCTTTTAAGTTATGCTCTTCCTTTGTGGAGAAAAGCACTGCAGAGAAGAGTGATGATGGCCCAGCATGGAGGTATAAATCCATAGAACCACAGAGAGCCAGTGCTCACCTATGCTGGAAATTTTAACGTAAATCGTCTCTTTTTGATCTTGAAATACCCCAGGAGACAGGTGTTGCTATGAACCTCTCCAAGAGGCCAAGTCATGTGCTGAAGTTACAGTTAGTAACTGGCTGGACTGTGGTGAGAGCCCAGGTCTGTAGGACTCTGTTGAAGGTTAGCACACTTTTTATTGGATTAAGCTGCCTCCTGACCAGAAGGCAATTTAACGAAGAGCAGGACAGATATGCCTCCTGTGCTCTATAGTTTATGTTACTCTACAGTTTCATCTCCACATTCCATTGGAACGCTCCCGTTCTTCCCGCTCTGGCAGGGATAAGGGATGCCATTTATCCAGCACTTCCTATGTAGCTGGCTCTGAGCAGAGTGATTTGCATATATTATCTTAATTTATTTACCATAAGAGCCCTGGAAGGTAGCTATCATCAACCCCATTTATGGAGCTGAAGAAATGGTGGCCAAGAGAAATTATTTGCCCCAGGTTCTAAATATAGGAACCCAGAGCTCCCTGACTCCCAAACCTGTTCTCTTCAACGCTATGCCTTACACCACTCATCAAAGACACACAGAGACCAAGCTCACTACAACATACTGTGTCTCTATAGCAAAAAAAGGCTTTTAAGTCTGAGGTCATGTCTTATTTCTAACACTGAAGGAAGACTTACAATTCTTGGATGCCTCCTTAGATTTTATTGAGTTCCATCTTGGAATTTCTGAGCCCAGTTTCTTAGAAATTCATCCAAGGTCAGTATTGTGGTTCAGAAACAAGGAACTTTCTCTAACACTGAATATCAAAGCCAAGGCTGAACAAGCCCTCCAGTTTTAAAAGGGAAAGGCACAGTTGCTGCTGCTCTTTTATCTTCTCAGATGCCTACCTAAAGCCTCCGGTGGGTCAGAAATAGAACCTCAAATTCCATCTTTATGAAGAACTCATTTCTGACTCTGGACTCTGGGGAAGGGTTGCTAAACACAGGCAAGGAAAACAGCTCCTGGCAGCCCACTACCCCAGATCCCAAAAGAACACAGCTCTCCAGAGTAAGCGGCTTACACCTACGAACAACACCAATATTCCTTTTTCGAACCGGTTGAAATGAAACACAGGAGCAGCAGAGGAAGTGGGGTGGCCGGGGAGAAGCACTTTTGCAAGAAGCTGTCTGTAACTGAAGAAGGAGGGAGGGAAGAAACCACAACTGTGAGTACCCTTACAGCTGCTGACGGAGAGAAATACAGGTTAAAAGAAAAGAACAGACGCCAACACACACTCCCCGTGCCTAAGAAGTTCTGCTACTTCGGACCACGACCCCAGGATATTCCCTACCCAAGCCTCCTGCAAAGGTCTTGTTTAAAAAGGACTTGACTCACTGAAATTTTGACAAAAAATGGAAAATGTTTCCAACACAGATCCATACCAAGTCAAACCAAGAAAAAAGGGAAGAAAATAAAATAATCCGAGAAAAATATTGCACCGTCATGAATAAGTCCTGGGAATTAGTCCTGGGACCAAACATATTGCCATGAATTTTTAAAATGTAATGAAGCTTTGGCCTCTGTAAATAGAAACTCAAAGCAGAGATACCAGGAAAATAGGATGCGGGAACAAGAGGTAAAACCTAGGCTGCTTGTGCTCAGGAAATTAGTGCAAGGGTTTCAGTGGAAATGGGACATCTGATAACACAGCCAGCTGAAAACACGGCAAGGCTGAGAAAAGCCAGCAAACCTAAACGGACTTGAGCAGAGCTGTAACTTCAGAGTGCTGTCTGGGTGAATGGCCTCGCTGGCCATGAGGCGGCCAGTGTTTGAGAAGTTCAAGGAAGTAAGGACAATGGGGTGGTGTCTAAGTCCATTGAGCTACTAGCCCAAAATGCCACTGGCTGCGCGGCTTATAAAGAATAGGAATTGCTTTCTCACAGTTCTGATCTTGGTAAATCCAAGATCAAGGTGCTGGAAGGATCAGGGTCTGATGAGAACCCACTTCCTGGTTCATTGACGGCCATCTTCTCGCTGGGTCCTCACATGACAGAAGGGGCAGGGGGGCTCTCTGGGGTCTTCTTTATACAGACCCTAACCCCATGCATGAGTGCTCCCTCATGACCCAGTCACCTCCCAAGGCTCCACCTCTTAATATCATCCCCTTTGGGGTGAGGATTCCAACATATGAATTTGGGGGTATGGCAGATAAACATCCGGACCATAACAAATGGCTATTCTTAGGTTCCACTGATTTTTTACAAAGAACAAATAAAAGCCTGTGGGCATTTAATAGGGAACTGAAAGTCAGAGAAATTCCCTAGTAACTTACAAAGGGGCTCTCCTGAGTCAGTAAAAGGGAGGAGAACACTGAAAACTCTGCCCGGCTAGCATCTCCCCTTGTTTTAAGACAATACAAACACCTTTTCTCCACAGCACAGGATCATTTCCCTATGTCTCCCCACCCCATCCCCCAGCCATTACTCTCTACCTAGGATTGAGAAGCAGCATAATCCTGCCCGGGCTTTTCCCCCTAGGGATGTCATATTCCAGGAACCCTCTCCATGAGTCTTCAGGTCAGCCTTGCATGGCTGCCTGTCCCTCCACCCTGCTCCTTATTGTGACCATTGTGCCTCCTCATGCCAAACCCTTTCCCCTTGCCTTCTGGTGAGTAAGGGCTGGCATCTGGCTTCTATTACAGAGCCCCCCATTGCTATGAAAAAGCCCAGCTGGGCAGCCAGCAAACTGATTACTCAGTTTGTAAACATTGGAGGAAGTGAAGGATGATTGACCCGGTGGCTGAGGGAGGTCATCCTCATAAAAATTCATCATCCCTTGCCCAATTTCCAGACATGAGCCAGTTATCACACCCAGGACCCATCAACAGATGGGGAGGCTCATTCCCCAGGAAAAAGGCAACCCCTCTGCAAGTACACATAATAATAATTCCCCAGTCCTTTACCCAAGGGACCTGTGGCCCTTTACTTAGGCAACTGCACTAGGGAAAGAGACATACCAAAAAAAATTGAGGATTCTTGTTGACATGGGCACCTGGAGACCTGAAGAGTTACCATGCCCCCTTGTGCAAGTTGGGGTATAAGAGAACAGATAATAAATGGAGTCCTGACCGAAGTCCGCCTTCATGGACCCACCTGGCGACCCATTTTCCCAGTTGAATGTGCAGTTGAAATTGATGTACTTGGGAATTGACATAGTCCCCACCTCGGTTCCTTGGCCTATACATGAGGGCTATTATTGTGGGAACGGTGGAAAAAAAGTTGGTGAAGCTCTCTCCTCCTGGATCAAGGTAGAAAACACCACCATGGCCCAGGGAACAGGAAGGACAGCAAAGATAAATGTCCGGCTTAAGGATCTAAAGCAGGAGTTGGTAAACATTTCAGGTTTTGCAGGCTGTTCGGTCTCTATCTAGCACAGCACTTGTCTTTGCTATAACAGCAAAAAGCAGCTATGGAAAATATGTCAGTGAAATAACATTTCCGAGTTTGAATAGAACTTTACTTACAGACACTGAAATGTGAGTTTCATATAATTTCCATGTGTCATAAAATATTCTTTTGATTTTTTGATTTTTCCCCAGCCATTTAAAAATGTAAAAAGCATCTTTAGCTCACTGGCTATATGAAACGGGAGGTAGGTCAGATCTGGCCCTCAGGCCATAAGTGGTGGACCCCTGATGTAAATGATGCAGGGTAGGTGTGCACATCCTACTTCTTTTAAATTCACTAGTCTGACCTTGGAAAACACCATGCAGATCCTGAGACATGATAGGAGACTTCCGTTAAGTCAACCACATAGAAGCCCCAGTTGCAGCTGCTATAATAAATACGGTATTTTTGCCAGAGCAGATTAAGGTGGCCTCAGGGGCATAGCAAGTGGCCAATGAGTTGTTTCCAATTCAAACAGGACTAGTTATGAGAGACAACGATCCACATTTACCGTTTTGCCCCAGGGCCCTGTTAACTCTCCTGCTACCTGTTATAATTCATGAAGAGACAAGTGGCTGAGACATTCTGCAGAACCTCCCGTGCCTGTGACGGTGATAGTGATGGTGATGGTCACTTAGCCAACATATTTTGCTGATCAGGCCAGATAAGCAAGAAATGGCAGGCCTGCGGGAAGACCTCGTAAGACAGGAGAGCCACAGAGAGCGGGACATAAACCCTAAAAATATTCTGGAGCATTCTATAGATTCGGACAAATGAATAAGGACACGTAGCTACCACTATAGTACCATACAGAGCAGTTTCACTGTCCTAGGGGTCTTCTGTGCTCTGCCCATTTCATCCTGTTCCCTACCCCAACCCCGGGAAACCACTGATGTTTCTACTGTCTCCATAGTTTTGCCTTTTCCAGAATGTCATATAGCTGGAATCATACAGTATGAGCCTTCTCAGATTGGTCTCTTTCATTTAGTAATATGCCTTTAAAGGTTCTTCCACATCTTTTCATGGCTTGTTAGCTCATTTCTTTTTAGTACTGAATAATATTCATTATCTGGATGGACCACCTACTGGCGGACATTTTGGTTGCTTCTAAGTTTTGGTGATTATAAGTCAAGCTGCTACAAAATATTTTTTGTGCGGGTTTTTGTGTGCACATAAACACTTCTGTGTCAATACCAACAAGTGTGATTGCTGGTTTGTATGTAAAGTAAATATACTTTTGTAAGTGTGAGTCTTGGCAGGTTATGCCTTTCAAGGAAGTGGGCATATAATTTGTGGACATTGAGTTGTTCTTAGTATTCCTTTATCATCCTCATACTGTTCATGTTGGTACAGATGTCCCCTTTCATTTCTGATATTGAATTTTTTGTCTGCTCTCTTTTTTTTCTTAGCCCGGCTAGAAGCTTATTGATTTTATTGATCTTTTCAAAGAATCAGCTTTTGTGTTCACTGATTTCCTGTTTCAAACTTCATTGGCATCTGCTCTAATTCTTACCATTTTTCCCCCTTCTGCTTATGTTAGCCTTAAGTTGCTCTCCTTTATTGACATCCCTAAGGCTGAAACTTACACGGCTGATTTTAGATCTTTCTTCTTTTCTAATATATTCACTCAGTATTGTAAACTTCTCTCAAATCACTGTGTTCTTTGCAGTTTACATAACTTTGATAGGTTATGTTTCCATTTTTACTTGGTTCAGAATATTTTTGAAATTTCCCCTTTCAACTCTGTGCTATTTAGAAGTGTGTGGCTTAATCTCCACATATTTTGGGGGAATTTCCAGTTATTTTTCTGTTACTGATGGCTAGCTTAATTCCATTATGGTGTAAGATCAGCGTTCTATGATTTCCATTCTTTTTTAATTTGTAAAGATGTGTTTTATGGCCTATAACAGGATCTATCTTGGTAAATACTTCATGTGAGCTTGAGAAAAATGTGTATTCTGCTCTCGTTGAATGACGTGGTCTACACATCCACTACACCCAACCGACCGAAGGGGTCGTTAAGTTCAGCCAGGTCCTTGCTGGTTTCCAGCCTGCGGAACCTGTCCACTTCTGAGAGACGGATGTTGAAGTCTGTAACTGTGAGAGCGGTTTCATCTATAAACCTCACGGTTCTATGAGATTTGGCTCACATAGTTCTATTTTTTTTTTAATTTATTATTTATCTGACAGACAGAGATCACATGTAGGCGGAGAGGCAGGCAGAGAGAGAGAGGAGGAAGCAGGCTCCCAGCCAACCAGAGAGCCCGATGTGGGGCTCAGTCCCAGGACCCTGGGATCATGACCCGAGCCGAAGGCAGAGGCTTTAACCCCCTGTGGCTCACATCGTTTTGATGCTACTGTTGGGGCATGCACAGTAAGAATTGTTACATCTTCTTGGAGAACTGACCTCTTCATCATTCCTTCTTTGTCCTGATAACTTTATTGGCTTTGGAGTCCACTCCCTCTGAAGTTAATTCAGCTACTCCTGCTTTCCTTCAGTTAATGTTGGCATGGTGCACTCTTCTCCACCCATGTACTGCTCGTCTGTACGTGTCCTTGCATTTAAAGTGGGCTTCTTATAGACAATATAGAGTTGGAAGCCTTTTGATCTAGTGTTTAAAACTTCAAAGACAGAGGTGGTGGAAATATTTAGGAAGTGAGAGAAGAGAGCTGAGTACTCTACTTTTCAGTGCTCCGGTGGGCAAGCTGTGAGTCTTTGAATTGCCTCTGACGCTATTAAAATGGTCCCTACTGCTATTGCTATTTTAAGACAACGTGCACACATTCCAACTACGCGGGATTTCATCATCATGAGTAGTAACTTACTTGCACTGTGTATATGATTCAGCTCTGGGCTGAATACAGGGAGGGGACTTGCAAGTGGGTATGAGGTACACAAAGGGGACATGGCATGGAGGAACCCCAGGTGCAGCTCACGGTTACAGGTGCGTCTATCATGACACACACGCAATCCACTGAAATACACCCCAGACAGACTTCCAGAAATGGGAACCAGCTGAACTTTCACTTACTTTTCTGTCAGAAGAATAGCTACATACAGGTCCGTCAAAGGGAAGTTCTAAGGATAGCTTTAGTCTAATTTAGGGAACTGGTGAGTGCTGGGGTCTTTGTACCCATTATTTGGGACTTTCCTTAACATGGGTAAAGACCTACCAGTGTGTCGGGACACCACCGTTTCAGATCATGACCTAGATGCCCTTATGACCTCTTCTACTTCTAAGGACCAACTTCTCATTCCGTTTTAAGGGACAGATAACGAGAGAAGCATCTAAAAGAGAGACATTTGGAACCTAGGAGGAGAAAGGCAAGGCCAACCAGTGGCCAAGTTACCTGGAGATGGTTCCTACAGTATCATCTGTAACCATCCTCGCCCACAAAGGAAGCACGCAGGTCGGGCAGATGAAGGACCCTCTCCTCCGATAAGCAAGTCTTGTTCTGTGGGCTCCCTTTAGGAAATCCTGGAGACAATCTTCCTCCTGTTAGCACATTCTTTCAACAGGCAACCAAAAATGTATCAGACTTAATTTTTTTAAATTACATTCAAGGGAGCTCTGCTCACTTCTACACACATTATCCTCACTAGACATGTATTGCCAGATTCTCCCAAAGATTTATGGCAACCATGGTCGGTTTGACCTCTATGCGGGCTTGAAGTCCCTTGTTAATATTCATTTCCAAAGGTAATTTATTTCCAAGCTCTAGGGATTCGTGTACCAGCCATACACATACTATTTAGTATCTTATATAAACATGTCTTTTGCAATAAAGATTTCAAGAAATTATCTCTTATCATATTTTATATATTTAACTACAAACCCAATGACAGATTATTATTTTCAGTGGTTTATTTATGATCCTACTTGAATGTCAGATGTATATCAAGTTCTTTTTCTAATCTAATAACTCCAATAATGATTTCCCCACAGTATACTCTCACGTTTTAAAACACACATTTTTAAGCCAGAGGATTGCTTCCTAACAGCAAGCATGAAAATCATGATGTGGTTAGAAAATCAGGTGTGGTTAGAAAAGTGATAAAAAAAAAATGGTGACGTTGGCCTTGGGGAAAATGAAAACCCTTTTCTTCTGTTTCCCCAACATCCTACCTTCTGCTACATTTCAAGGTAAGGTGACAGCTCTGACTCAACAGTGCCAACTGTCTCTTCCCCATAATGTGAAAAGACCACAAGCATTAAAGAGGATGTCTTTATCAAAATATCTATAATTGTGACCTTCAGAGAAACAGAAAAAGAAGTACTAGTGAATTTTTGTGTTTGTTTTTTTTCGTGGGTATCCTTCCTCCCTTCCTTTTTCTTTTATATCTAAGACTTCTTCCTGTAGTAAAAACATAGATTCTATTACAAAGAAAACTTGAAAAACAGAATTTAATTCAGTCCATCCACAGGTTTCTCTCTTCTGCGATGGTTGGTCTTTCCTGCTCTAAGAAGAGGCATTTTGTTTGCTGGACCTGAATATCATCTTAGAGGGAAAAAAAAAAAAAGCAAATCTGAAATGTGCTTTTTAAAGCTGATTTGGGTCATCCTCCCAGGAAAGGCCGTACAGTGACTCCTGCACACCTCTGGGCTTTCTTGCTTGAGAGAAGGGGATGAGATTGAACTGTCGTTACTGAGTCATGCAACTGTAGGGCTGAAATTAACTGTAGGTTCCATCACCATATTCAAGGCTTAACTCTTTTCTATTGTACTCACAACGTTGGGACTTCACGGTGCTAATTAATTTACTCTTTCTTCCCTCTGAATTCTGAACCTGTTGGGAAATAAAAGGAGTATGACTTTGGGACCTAGGATAAGAAACAGATATTTGGCCTTCATCCCTGTTCCTGGCATAGAGTTCCTAAAACCCTTGGACTCTCCTAAGTGATGAGAGTGATCTGTATATTTTGTTACGGTAATGAGGTGATTTTTGGAAAACCCCTACTGACGGAGACTGGGAACTGGGGAACCGACCATCCATTGGAGGGTTGGAACGTTCAGTCCCGCCCCTCCCCTTCCCCGCGACCTCTGAAGACTGGAGGGGGCTGCAGGTTGAATTCAATCACCAATGACCAATGATTTAGTAACTATGCTTATGTAATGAAACTTTCATT
The DNA here is from genome assembly GCF_020171115.1 of Neogale vison. Taxonomy (NCBI): domain Eukaryota; kingdom Metazoa; phylum Chordata; class Mammalia; order Carnivora; family Mustelidae; genus Neogale; species Neogale vison. The sequence continues at coordinate 143,126,495 of NC_058102.1, forward strand.
AAAGCCCGGAAGGACCAGGTCAAGAGAGCTCCCAGGCTGTGAACAGGTGGAGAATCAGGAACAGTGGCACGTTCCGAGAGCATTCCCCGTAGCTGGCTCTGTGCATCTCTTCCATCTGCCTGTTTCTAAATGTATATCCTTTTAAAACAAATCAGTGATCCATAGTAAAATATTTCTCTGGGTTCTGTGAGCCACTCTAGCAAATTAAACAAACCCAAGAAAGGGGTCTTTGGAACCTGTGATCGATAGCCATTAAGTATAGGTAACAGCCTAGACTTGCAATTAGCATCCTGAATTGGAGGTGGTTGCTAGAACCTCCAGTCCGTAGCCGGTTGGTCAGAAGAACAGGGAGAAGCCTGGGCCTGCAGCTAGTGTCTAAGGGAGGGGGCATTCTTGTAGGACTGAGCACTTAGCCTGCGGGATCCGACACTCTCTCTGGATAGGCAGTATCAGAATTGAGTTGTAGGACGCCCATCAGGTGTCTGAGAATTGCATGTTGATGGGGAGAACCACCTGTCCCCACCCCCTCTACACTGGAATTAATGATCAGAACACGTATAAGAAGGATTACAGGGATCAAAATATTAGCTTTACAGAGGCAAAGCTAGGTGGCAGTGGGGGCTAGACCCAGGAGTAGGCCTTGTGATATACATGGGGAGGATCGGGTGTGTAAAATGGACACTTGCCCAGCCCTCTGAGGGAGAGGCCTGCCTTGTACCGTGGAAGGCAACCCTGGACAGGTTACCTGTTGCGCACAGAAATACAGAACATAAATGCCTACTAGACTCTTCTTGACTTTTCGCCAATCGGGGAATTACGCCCCTCTCTTGGGGAAGACAGTGATGTGGGAAGGAAAGATAGCAATTTCTACCCAATACTTCTGATAGCCAGAAAGTCAGTCTCCAGAACCTGTCCATCCTAGACAGTAGTGACTTCTAGAAAAATTCTTATGTGCAACTAAAATCCATATTGTTGAAGCTTCTGCTCTACAGCTCCCATTCCATTCGGGGGCTTTTTAGAGTAAGACTAATTCCTCTTCCACGTAACAGCCCTTAAAAAGCTTTGAGACAGATGTTTAGACGGTATCACAGCTCCTCTTCTCTCAGTTAAGCATCTGGAGGTGTTCAAATGAAAAAACCTTTGATCGGCTCACTCACCATCTAAGTCTGTATATTAGATAACTTTATGGTAGCGAGGTTTAAAAAATCACATTCATTGACAATGGATGAAAATAGACCAAATGGAAAAATAGCTAAATATGTAAAGAAAACTTATTAAAAATAATAAACTATTACAATGAATGATGAGATAATAAAAATCTCTCATCAAAATCTAGGAATTGGCCAGGTATGCCCACTCTTATCACTGTGGTTAAGTGCTGTTTTGGAAAGCACTGACTCGGCAGTAAGATGGGAAAATGAAATAAAGGGTATGAATCTTGGAAATAAGGCACAATAGTTTTAATCTACTCACGACATCATTATATTGCTAGCAAAACGGCCATGACTGCTTAAAGATCTGTGATACTGTTTTGAAATTTTCTTTATTAGCTCTTGCTGGAAGCCAGGAAATGTTATTGCATTAAGAGATGTTAGGTGCTATCTAATAATCGCTTCCTCTCGAAAATACGAAAAGCTAAGGCAAAAACACAACAATGAAGACAAGAAAAATTTGGCTCACTGCATTTTCAGTACTATTAACTGTTCATTGCAAAGCTGTTTGGGCTGTACTTTCTCTTTTTTTTTTCAAACTTCTGCTCAATTTGGATTTTAGCTCTATTACACTATTAAACAGACCTGTGGCTCATCTTACAATCACCGTGGTTTTACCTTTCTATCATGCACTTTTGAAATCCTAGCTTTTGAGAATCCCATGTCAGTTATTTAATTTCCTCTCTCATTGGCACCATTATTTGCAGTGATACCATCAGAAGCTAGATGTTAGAGCTTTCCAACTTTCTCAGTCCATCTTTCCTCTCCAAGTCTTGTGCTGCCTAAACCTATCTGTCTTTTTATGAACTTCTGCAACGTTCCTTCCTAAAGGTAAACGGGTTTCCTTTTATGGGTTTTTTCCTTTCCAAATTCTAAGAAAATAAATAGAAATATGGCTATCCTCCCCACCCTAAATTCCTGCTACTTTTATGATTACCCACTTTTTTCCTTCTCTATTAGAATACTATAGAGCTAAGATTCTCTAAGTGTAGTTCCGAGGCCAGTGCAAATTCTCCAGTCCAAGGTCTTCAGGTTCCTCTAGTCCACACCTAGGGAGCTAGAAGTTCTAGAGATGGGGCCCATCAGTCTGTGTCGTAACAAGCCCTCCACGTGATTCTGATGCTTTCTAAAGTTTGCAAATTGCTGACATAAAAAACAATACTTATGTCATTTATCTCCTTGAACATTTTTTTAAAGATTTTATTTATTTATTTGATAGAGAAAGAGATCACAAGCAGGCAGAGAGGCAGGGAGAGAGTGACGGGGAAGCAGATTCCCTGCTGAGCACAGTGCCTGATGCAGGGCTCGATCCCAGGATCCTGGGACCATGACCTGAGCTGAAGGTAGAGGCTTAACCCATTGCGCCACCCAGGTGCCCCGAACATATTTTTGAGTTGTGAAAACTCTAAAAGATATTCCCTTATCAGAATGTGTCTAACCTCTGTGTTCTGCAACTTATGTTAGGGAATATGGTTTTAAGTCTTCTTTTGAGTATTTCTGGGCTGCTTCGGTTTTCAGAGTGATAAATGTTCATGCAGATCTCTATCCTCTTGACATGCTATGGTAGTCCTTCTCATCTCCCCAGAAGCCTGCTCCTTTGAATCACACATGCTCTTTCAATGTTATTTTCTAATCTAAGTACCTATCAGTTGATCTTCGGCAGCTGCTTCTGCATTCTCCACCGAGCGAACCAGCCATGATAGATTTCCAAATGGTCCTGCAGTGCCCAGTGTTCTGTGACAGCATCTTGGGCCCTTGGCCCACCAGGGTGGGGAAGGGGTACTAGGGAAAGAATTAGCGGGAGCTTTGGGGTCCCCCACCCCCACTTCAACCAGAGTGCCTCTGCTTTGGTCACTTTTAACAAATTTGTTTTAAAAAGAAAGAAAAGTTTTCATGTTTTCAAAAAATATTTGATAGTGACTGGGTTAAGTAAGTAGAATACATGCCTACCTAGAAATGCGTAGGTAGAGTCCAGAGATGGGGCAGATACCAAATGTGTGAAGCAACACGTGTCTAGTCATTACCGTCATCATTAATCAGAGGTAACCTCATCACCGTTCTTGCCCTATAGCCACACACGGAGAACTGCAGAGCAAAATGGCTCTTATCAGACTCATTCTTGGTCCTCTAATCCCACTCCATCAGCCCAAGGAGTTAATTATTCCGATAAACATTTATTCCAAAATGTATTTACATCAATAAGCATTTGCTGAACAGTGACCACTGCTCTCAAGTTAATCCCATTCCCTGCAACTTGAGAAAAGGGGCTCCAGACTTGGCTTTTCTTTCCATGCACATGATGCACCCTGTGTCCATTCTCTTCTTCGAACTTCCCGGTGCAACAGTGTCAGAGCCTGGAAGCAGGCTACATGTCTGAATGCCTCTTTTACATTTCATACTGTTGGGCTGGAGTGAGGAAGAAGTGTGCATAGACGAACAGGGGAACAAGTAATACAAAACAGGAAACAAATCATCACAGTGGGTTTTTGATGTATGTATAAATATATTATTTTGCAGAAGTTTGAATTCTCCTCTATGTTTTTTCATGCTTATTCAGTTAGTTTTAAGTTTTCTTTGCTCAAAATAATTGACTGCAAGAAATGTAGTCTTAGAGAAGTATGCTTTAAGACAGAAAGAAGCCAAATTGAGATTGTAAAATTGTGATAAAAATTCACCAAACAGAGACTCAAGAGTTGTTGATGACACCACATATCCTAATTATTTCATTCTTTTCATCCATATTCTTCCTTTTATATTTCTGGGGTATCCTTATTCTGGTTATCCTTATTCTCTTTTGCATGCTTACTCAGCCCAGATTCACGGTCTTTAAGAACTGTGCCCCTCAACACACACACACACACACACACTCACACACACGCACACGAATGGGTTCCTACAACCATAACCATATTATGTGGCCATGGCCATTTGGGCACAGTTGTTTGGACTAGGAATGGACCTCTGCCTTAAGGAAATTCAATTCATTGGTTGTGTATGGCCAGTCAGATGTTCTCTTGAGGATGTGAATTGATGGATAAGAAGACTGAGGGCTCAGAGGGCCTATGTGGCTCAGATGGTGAAGCGTCTGCCTTCGGCACACGTCATGATCTCCAGGTCCTGGGATCGAGCCCCATGTCAGGTTCCCAACTCAGTGGGGAGTCTGCTTCTTCCTCTCCCTCTGCCTCTCCTCCTGCTTGTGTTCTTTCTGTATCTCTGTCTACAGAGATTAAAAAAAAGAAGAAGAAGAAGAAGAAGGCTGAGTGCTCATGGGTAGTCCTCTAATGCTGGCCCATTAGACTGACAGTCCATACTTTCCTACAAAGCCACCAATGAATTCTTGAGACCTAGTTCAGCTTTCCTTGGATTCTGTGATATACCCCATATTCTTCCATAAATACCCACTGTCTGTTCTCTCTCTCTCCTCTTTCTGCTTACTTCCAGTGGCTTTCTGTTAAATGCAACTAATTATTCCTTGAGACACTATCTTTGACGAAGTTTATTTATTAGCTCCTACTGTTACTCTGAGACATGAAACAATATGCTTGCTCTACTCCTAAACTCTCTTATTTTAGATTTATTTATTTTAGAGAGAGAGGGAGAAAGAGAGAGCATGCATGAGCAGGGGAGGGGCAGTGGGAGAGGAAGAAGGAAAGAGAATTCACAAGCAGTCCCCCCACTGGACATGGAGCCCCACACAGGGCTTGATCCCAGGACCCGGAGCTCATGACCTGAGCAGAAACCAGGAGTCAGCCACTTAACTGATTGAACCACCAGGTGCGCACCGCCGCTCCTCCCAGCCCCGACGACCCCCAGTCCCCGCCAACTCACAAACTTGTAATCTCAAATCTTAGTAACCATGTAAACCACACTTCTCAATACAGGCTACAGTTGAAAATGACTTGGAAATTCCATAAAACCTATTAGCCCACATCCCACACTGATTGAGTCTGAAAGTCCAGGTGCAGGCCCTTGATGTTAAAAATAACATTAGGGTTCCCGCAGAAAATTCTAAGAACCAGCCAAGACTGCAGACCACTGGAATATGCCAATAGCCACCCATTCGGATAATGGAGCTAGTGAAGTTCACACTCACCATGAACTTGATCTGCCAGTGATGTCTACTCTAAGAAAATCAGATATAGAAACATTACTTAAAAAAAAAAAACAACAGATAAATCAACAAGTAATTCTTCTCTTTAAAAGGAAATTTATTTCTCTTTCCAATATGGTATTTTTTTTTTACTGTTTTCTTAACTGTTTCTTATTGATTAAAAACATGTTTCAACTTATTCAGCAACCATTAAGAAAGTGAAAGCCACAGACTGGGAAAAATATTTGCAATATATATATCTGATGAAGAATTATATAAAGGATGCAGAATATGCAAAGAATCCCCAGTAATCATTTTCTTAAAAAAGACACAACACCCAACTTTTAAAAATGGGCAAGAGACTTCAATTAGACACCAGACAAAAGAGGATATCCAAATAGCCAATAAATACATGAAAATATCCTCAACACTCTTGTCTCATTAGGAAAATGCAAGTGAAAGCCACAATGATAGGTGAAGGACTAAAATGGTATATGAAAGAGTGAAGTAATTCGAATGTGTGTTATTCTCAACAATTACCATATGCAAATTAAACCAGCAGAATATCTAAAATTTAAAAAGACAGGGGCACCTGGGACACTCAGTCAGTTGAATGCTCAACTCTTGGTTTCAGCTCAGGTTGTGACCTCAGGGTGGTGAAATCAACCTGAGTTCGTCCGGCTCTGCACTCAGCGGGGAATCTGCTGGAAGGTCCTCTCCCTCTGACCCTCCCCGTATCCTAACTGATGTGCTCTCTCCCTCTCTAAAGGAAATACATGAAACCTTGAACATAAATAAATAAATAAAATGGGAAAAGACAGGCAGTAATGCGTGTTGGTGAGCACATGAGCAACAATTAGAATCTACACGTCTGTTGCAAGAACGAGTATAAAACAGTTGCTTTGGAAAAGTGGAAGTTTCATACAAAGGTAGCATACACCTGCCCCTGACTTAATGATTCCACTTGCATGCATATACCCAAGATAACTATGTGTGTGTCCTCAAAAAGCTGTTCTTAGGGGCTTTATTCAAAGGTTTGGCAGTTTCATATAGTCAACATGCATCAACCTTTCATTCCTGCATATCCCTGGGAGAACCGAGCGTATGTGTTTACAAAAAAAAAAAAAAGTGTACAACAATGTTCATAGTAGATTTACTCATAATAACCAAAAGCTGGAAATAACCCAAATGTTCATCAGTAGAAGAATGAAGAACATTTTAATGTACTTATACGAGGGACTGCTACACAGTAATACAAAGAGAGAAAAACCTAGTGACATATGGGATGACATGAATGAATCTTAAAAACATTATGCTGGGTGAAAAGAAGCCAGTCTCCCTCCCTGCCACATATACATACATACATACATACACACATACACACACACACACCCCTTACCAGTTACATGAAGGGAAAGAACAAGCAAAACCAGTGTATCGTTAAAGAACTAAGAGAAGCGGTTATCTCCAAAAGAAAGGAGATGCTGATTGGGAAGAAACAGAAAGACACTTCCTAGGGGAATGGAAATGTTCTCTAACTTGATTGGGATGGTGGTTACAAGGGTGTGTTTGTGGGCTGAAATTCATCAGGCTGCACATTTAAGACTTAAGTATTTTAGCATTACATACACTAAAATTATACTCCAGTAAAAATGTATTTAATAAATATTACCAGGCTTCTGTTATGTGCCTTGACCTGTATGAGGCATTTAGAATTCAAAGATGAATGAGACAGAAAGGAAACTTCTGCCTAGAAGGGATGTTGGAGTTTTAGGTAATGTATTGATAATAACCTTCTTTCTCTCTCTCCTGGGTCCACAATTAAAAGAAGAAAGGAAGGAAGGAAGGAAGGAAGGAAGGAAAGAATGAAGGAAGGAGGGAAGGAGAAAAAAAAGAAGCACAAGGACTTATGGATATTAGAATATCAGCATTATTACCACATAAGGATTGGAGAAAATAGCTCTGGATTTATCATCCAAATCTAGACATGATCTGGCAGTCCTTGGACTCCCAAGAGTCCATCCAAGGAAAAGTTTGGATCTACAGATCAGACTTCCCAAGATGGCCAGCTTCATAGCCTGACATTTATAACAATATGGATGGACCTTGAGGTCATTATGCTAAGGAAAGTAAGTCAGAAAGAGAAAGACAAATACTGAATGATCTCACTTATATGTAGAACCTCAGAAAACTGAACTCATAGAAGAGAGCAGAGCAGTGGTAACCAGGGGCTTGGGGGTAGGGGATGTGGGGAGTTTTTGGTCAAAGAGCACAAATTTCTAGTCCTAAGATGAGTAAGCTTTGGGGATCCAATGAACACTATGGTGATTATAGTTAATAATTCTGTTTTACAAACCTGAAAGCTGCTACGTGAGTAGATCTTAAGTGTTCTCACCACAAAAAAAAAAAAAACCTCCTGGTAATTACGTGACATGATGAAGGTATTCTAACCCTGTGGTGGGAACCATTTTGTAATACATAAGCGTATCAAATTAACACACTGTATGCCTTTAACTTACACAGCGTGTATGTCAATTATATCTCAATAAAGCTGGGGGTGGGAAAAAAAAAGATTCTTGGCTTCTCAAGATTGTTGCAAAGTAGACCCACTTTCCAAGATTGCTGGCTCAGGGAATGGTAATAGAACAAGAGTAAATCTTTAGTTCTTTTGAATTTTTAGGAGATTAGCTCCACCCAATTGAGAAACAGAGGCCAGTGGATGTCAATCAGGAAGGTCGGTCCTCCTCCATAGGAGTAAGTCAGAAGTGGGAAGAGAGGCTGACTGCATGTTTCAGCAGAAGACCCTCCAAGTGAAAACATGAGGCCAGAGAAATGCAGGGTGCCCCCAAGATCCCCCAAACAGGGAGACATACATAGACACAAGCAATTGCAAAATGTTTTGTAGATGACACCAAGTTTACAATGGGTACACAAGAGAATGGTCTACTCTACTGGGAGTGAAAGTCATAAAAACCTCAAAAAGGAGAAAGGTGAGCTGACCTTGAAAGACAAGGAGTGGAGGGACTTTTCAGACAGAGTTTTCCCAGAACCCAAGAAAAACCGTGAAGATATGAAGTGGTCTGACACACTTAAAGATCTTTGGGGACTAGGTAGTTGGTGTAGCTACTTGGTAAGAAGAGTATGCTGAGAAAAGGCTCCATTACAGATGCCCTTGGATGCTATGCTAAGGATCTGGGGATTTATTTCCATGTAATAGAGATGATCACATGTAATAGAGATGATCATATAATGATATTCCTGTTTCGGGTGGTTGCCTACATGCTGAAAGGTAATTCTGAAGGTCAGGGTGAGAGTCAAGGAGAGGGACACTGAGGATCTGCCATTTTTTTTTTAATTTTTTTTTAAAGATTTTATTTATTTATTTGAGAGAGAGAGACAGTGAGAGAGAGAGCATGAGCGAGGAGAAGGTCAGAGAGCGAAGCAGACTCCCCATCGAGCTGGGAGCCTGATGTGGGACTCGATCCCGGGACTCCAGGATCACGCCCTGAGCCGAAGGCAGTCGTCCAACCAACTGAGCCACCCAGGCGTCCCAAGGATCTGCCATTTTTGAAGGAGATGGAGACACCAGGAGAATGACCGAGGGGAAAGAGAGAGTTCGGTTTGGGAAATGTTGCATCTAAGAGATTTATGGGACCTGGACAAATCTCTCAAGGCAGCCCAATGTACCACTCTGTAGCTAAAGGGGAACACTGGGGCTGAATGTATAGATTCGTAAGTGATCGAAATGATTAAAGTTGTGGCTAGACAGGATGAAAATAGAAGAAAGCACCCCCTTCTTGGCAGAGGATTCTATATTTCTATGTACCCTCTTTCTCACCAGTTGTGTTGTCTCCTGTGGGAGGAGTTTACTGTCCCATCCCACTCGTGTCATGCTGGACCGTGTGACTTGCTTTGGCCAGTGGAATGGGATGCCCACTGCACTGAGAAAGCTCTAAGAATTATTCCATGTTTCTGTAAGCTCTCTTGCTTGATTCCTTGCATCACAAGGCTGGCACACGCCCAACAGGGGCTGGTTTTATCTTGTTTTTAAAAAAAAAAAATATTTTAGGATATATTCTTTTTTTATTTTTTTTAAAGACTTTATTTATTTATTTGAGAGAAATCAAAGGTAGGCAGAGAGAGAGAGAGAGGGAGAGAAGCAGGCTCCCTGCCGAGCAGAGAGCCCGATGTGGGACTTGATCCCAGGACCCTGAGATCATGACCTGAGCCGAAGGCAGCGGCTTAACCCACTTAGCCACCCAGGCGCCCAGGATATATTCTTTTTTTAAAAGATTTTATTTATTTATTTGACAGATAGAGATCACAAGCAGGCAGAGAGGCAGGCAGAGAGAAGGGGGAAGCAGGCTCCCTGCTGAGTAGAGAGCCCGATGCGGGGCTCAATCCCAGGGGACCCTGGGATCATGACCTGAGCCGAAGGCAGAGGCTTTAACCCACTGAGCCACCCAGGCACCCCTATTTTAGAATATATTCTCTTGGGACGCCTGGGTGGCGCAGTTGGTTGGACGACTGCCTCCGGCTCAGGGCGTGATCCTGGAGTCCCGGGATCGAGTCCCACATCAGGCTCCCAGCTCCATGGGGAGTCTGCTTCGCTCTCTGACCTTCTCCTCGCTCATTCTCTCTCTCACTGTCTCTCTCTCTCAAATAAATAAAATTAAAAAAAAAAAAGAATATATTCTCTTTTTTTTTTTTCAGTTAATACCCATAGGTTTGTTTTATTTATTATTTATTTATTCCATTGATTAACATGTAGAGTTCAGTAATTCATCTGTCTTATGCAATACCCAGGGCTCATTACGTCATGTGCCCTCCTTACTGTCCATCACCCAGTCACCCCATTCTCCTCACCCCTCTCCCCTCCAGGGGGACTGATATTCTGACTGAGATCTGCGAATGAAGAAGACCAAGACTGAGGAGAGTTTTAGTCTACTCACTGTCTGGAGGAGAGCCATGGCCATAACAGAAAGGTAGAAGACCCTCAGCTGACAGGCAGGATGGGGGGAATTAAACTTTTTTTTGCTGTGAGCCATTGAAGCTTTGGGTTAAACCTTGTGACAGCGAAACTAATACCCATTCTCACCTCTCACACCTTCTCAAATCTACTAGAATGTAAATTCCACAAAAGCACAATGTGATTTTGCTCACTATTGTTTCCCTGGGTCCCAAAATGGTGACTGGCCCCCATAGCAGCTGCTCAATAAAACCTTGAATGAGCCACCTCCTCTAACACCCCTCAGTTTCCCCTTTTCTCAGGTGACAACCTTATTTCTTTCATTTCACTGAGAAAATTAAGCAATCAGAAGGCTCATCTCACCTCTCACCACCACATGTATCAGCAGACCTACCTCTGACCCATTATTCACTATCTTCCACCTGTTATGTAGAAGCACTGTCTATGCAGGCATCTCAGGCTGGGCCTTTTGTCCACACATCAAATCCTTTGGTCTTTCTTTTATTCAAAAACTTTGTGCCTGTAATTCCTCTCTGTCTCTCTCTTGCCAGCATTTCTTCAGCATGCTACTATAGCATAATAAGCCCCTCTCAGAAAACAAGCAAAGTAATTTCTAAAAAGTCACTAATTAAGTGTAAACAATGAATCATGGAATACTACATCAAAAACAAAAAATGGGCAGAAGGTATGAACAGACACTTCTCCAATGAAGACACACAAATGGCTACCAAACACATGAAAAAATGTTCATCATCACTAGCCATCAGGGAGTTTCAAATTAAAACCACATTGAGATATCACCTTACACCAGTTAGAATGGCCAAAATTAGCAAGACAGGAATCAACATGTGTTGGAGAGGATGTGGAGAAAGGGGAACCCTCTTCCACTGTTAGTGGGAATGCAAGTTGGTGCAGCCTCTTTGGAGAACAGTGTGGAGATTCCTCAAGAAATTAAAAATAGAGCTTCCCTATAACCCTGCAGTTGCACTCCTGGGTATTTACCCCAAAGACACAGATGTCGTGAAAAGAAGGGCCATCTGTACCCCAATGTTTATAGCAGCAATGGCCACAGTTGCCAAACTGTGGAAAGAACCAAGATGCTCTTCAACGGACGAATGGATAAGGAAGATGTGGTCCATATACACTATGGAGTATTATGCCTCCATTAGAAAGGATGAATACCCAACTTTTGTAGCAACATGGACGGGACTGGAAGAGATTATGCTGAGTGAAATAAGTCAAGCAGAGAGAGTCAATTATCATATGGTTTCACTTATTTGTGGAGCATAACAAATAGCATGGAGGACAAGGGGAGATGGAGAGGAGAAGAGAGTTGAGGGAAATTGGAAGAGGAGGTGAACCATGAGAGATTATGGACTCTGAAAAACAATCTGAGGGTTTTGAAGGGGCAGGGGGGTGGGAGGTTGAGGGAACCAGGTGGTGGGTATTAGAGAGGGCACGGATTGCATGGAGCACTGGGTGTGGTGCAAAAACAATGAATACTGTTATGCTGAAAAAAAAAACTAATGAAGTACTGCATGGTGATTAACATAATACAAATAAATAAATAAATAAGTCACTAATTGCCAGGGACCAGAGGGAAGGAAGGAACAAATAGGCAGAACACAGGGATTTTTAGGGCAGTGACACTGCTCTGTATGATATTCCAATGGTATATACATATCATTATACATCTGTCCAAATCCCCAGAATTTATAACCCTAACAGTGATCCTTAGTATCAACTATGGACTCTGGGTGATGATGATGTGTTCATGTAAGTTCATCCGTTGTAACAAACGCACCACACTATCGGAGGAGGCTCATAGCAGAAGAGGCTGTGTGGGGACCGGGGGGCAAGCGGTAACTGGGAACTCTTCCTATCTACCGCTCAAGCTTTCTGTTAATCTAAAACTAAGACATAAAGTCCATAAAAAATTAACTCACTAGCCTCCACTGCTACCATGTCAGGCCAAGCCACTGTCTGTCCCACTTGGACAACTGTAATAACCTGATCACTTTTCTCTTCTGCTCTCGGCTTTCTCAGAGCGTCCATCAATTCAGAAAATTATCCCAAACTCCTGACCAGGTCTATAAATCCTTAAATGATCCAGCCCCTCCCTACTTTTCCAACCTGCATCTCTTTCCTCTGTCCTCTGGCTTGTTCACTCACACCAGCCAGATGGTTGATCCTAGGACATTGAGCTCATTCTGCCATGGGGTCCTGTTCTTCCAAATAGCTTCCTGGCTGTTCCTTCACTTTACCTAGGACTCTGTCCAAGTGTCACCTCCTCAAATGGGCTTTTCTTGACTCCTCTGCCCCCTTCTTGGCGTGCTTTACTTACCTGGGTTAGTGTCCTTTGTAACAACTATCACCATGAATCATTACACTACCTATTCATTTGTTTGTTCGTTTATTGTCTACCTGCCCCACCAGAACTTAAGTATCACAGTAATGGCAAATTTTGTCTGTTTTGTCCCTGCTCTAATGCCAGTGCAATGTGGCAGGCACATATTAGGTACCTCATAAATAGTAGTGGAAACAGAGCACCAAAAATGAGCTCAGCAGAAGACGAAGAATTCCCTTCTTTGGATAAAAAAGACAGATAAATCACCAATCTGGGGAAATAACAGGAGAGATGTGTTTTTTTTTCCAGAAAAAGAGAAGTGAGGAAATTAGGATTTAGTCCTTGTCGTCAGCCTAGATGAAACCAACCTAGTCTCAGCAGATCTCAATCGCCTCATGTATCAGCAAAGCAACGGAATGTTTCACGACGGTTTGGGAGGAAAAGAAAGGAGGTAACTCAAACAAAAAGTTTTGAGCTTTTCAGAAAAAATGAATTTCATCAGATTGAGGTATCGTTAATACCCCCAGGAGATGACGGATAGAGGAGAGTTTTGGATTTCATGAATTTAACAAATTGCTAATGTCACTTTGTGTTCTTCCTTTGTTCTATTTTAATCCTCCAGGTTGATATAAAATAAAAAATTTGTCTATTATGAAATAATCCTCTTACCCCATGACCTAGAATGTTCCTGTTTTGGGTTTTGCTTATTGTTTTTATTTACTTGTGTTTCATTTCTTTTCCTTTTCTCAAACTCCGGAACTAGAATTCCGGAGCTAGAAAAAATTGTAGGGAAGTTGTGAGTTTTCACAGTAAGGGAAAAATTTCTCAGAACTTAAGTAAGGAAAATATTGTGCTCCTCCATTCTTACCCTCCCTGGTCCAGCTCAGTTTCTGGAGACCCATTGGCTATTAAGGAGAAGCAGGTCTAGAGTCAAAGAGAACACACTCTGCTCCTAAAAAAAAGGAACGTACATCAGCTGGCTAATTGCATCCAGCTCCCACCTAAACTGAAGGTGTGAGTGTAATCAAACCCTTTGAAACCTACAGCATAACTGGGGATTCCGATATACCACAATTGAATGATTTCTCCTCAAATCCAGTTCCATAGAGTAAATGAAATGAAAGTAATGAAAACCAGTTAAAGCTGATATTCTATAGATCTTGTCCTCTAAGACCAGAGCTCTCAAAGGGCTCTCCATGTCGTCATTCATTCCACAGGTACTTATAGAGTACCTATTAGGTGCAAGGTAGTGCATGAGGCCCTGGGAAGAAAAAGGTGACTTAGCAGCACTTCCTGCCTTAGAAGCACATACAGTCTGGTTGGAATGATCAGATATGTCCCCAGAGACCTGTAATGTGTTATAAATTTGAAAATGCCCGGAGAGTGATGGAATAGTGGCACTGTTTAAGATGCAGATAGACCTAACTATCTAGACCTGACACCAACCCTAATTAATTGTGCAAGTGTGGGTGTTCCATAACCACAATGAGACTCAACGTCTTCATTTGTAAAATGGAAATTGTGATAGTGCGCTGACCTTAACCAGTCGCTGTGAGAAGGCAATGAGATAATACATATGAGATAATACACATAAATGCTTAGCCTGAGGCTCACCATGTACTGGATGCTTAATCGAGGCTAGTGATTATGATTCTCATTGAGATGGCGAGGAGAGACAGTACTTCCAGGACAGAGGAATAAGGTGAGATTTCCATCAGAAGGTAGCATTTGAGCTGGGTATTAAAGAATCCAATTTGAACCAAGGAAGGAGGATATTGTGGGATTAGTGAGCCATTGATGACTTTTACTTTATTGTTTGTCTGGAAGCAAAGCCAGCAGGAAGGAAAACAGTGAGAATTCCTATGGAAGAGCTAGGCTAGGGCAAATGAGGGAGAATCTTGAATGCCATGTTGATAAACTTGGGCTTAATTTCAAAAACATTATGGATTCCTAAGACTCTAGGTTTTGGGTAACAGAAGGGAAAAATGACTGCTTCAAGAAAATCAACTTGGAAACAATGGAGAAGAACGAGGGAAGAGCCAACACATCCCCTCCAAGTAAATCCCCACAGCCCCCTGAGCTCTGTTGGAGCCCCAGGACCTGCTCGGGTAGCCATTAGTAAATGATCAGTGTTGGCGTGAAGGAAAAGATGTGTGCTTATGCACCCCTGAACTAGAGTACAACGGAAGAGATGACATCCATCTAGCAAACACATCCTGTTCTCAAATAGAAAAGGGCAAAAGGAATCTAAATTTTTGGCCATCTTTGTGAGATCCGACAGGACTGGTCATCAATAAGCAGCAAATGGTAGCAAGGTCAACTGTCAACTATGAGAGAGGGAGGGCTCAGTTTCTGATGCGTTCAAACCAACCATTCTCTCCCAGTATCTTATAGGCAGGGCAATTCACAATCGCCAAATGGCTCCTGGGAAACTAGACATGAGAAGAGGGGAGTTATCCGACTCACAGTGGATTTAGATTTTCCATGGTACCCCTGTGCCCCGCCTAGTAAAATCTGGTGGAAATTACAAACTGTAGAAATTCAACTCTGTATTACAATAACAGGATGCACCTGTAGATTTCATAGAATTAGCAGCGGCATTCTCTCAACACCAGTTTGAGAGAAATAAGGCTGTTTGCATAGAACCAACTGGGGCAAAATCTGAAATAGTATGACACTCCTCCCAACAATGAAACATATCACTCACAGCAGACTCGACTAGGCATCCGCCCCCACGTAACAAACAGGTACTGAAGGCCGCCACCCCCCAGCTTCTCTTGTATTGGTTGCTTTGCTACTTGGGGGATTGCCAATTTAACAGACGTGTTTGCAGGTGCCTGGGGGCTTTTCTAGAGGCTCCCAATCCCCATAATTACATTATGGGCTCTTTGAGAGTAGGAACCTGCGATTTCTTTGTCTTTGCATCTTTCAGATCCTGGACTGAGTGCCTTGTTCCTGGGTCCCCGATCTGTATTCCTTGACTTATAATGAAGGGTGCACCCAAGAGCATGTGTCCTGTGTGAGAAAAAGGAAACGCTAGCACCTGTAATGGAGATTTCAGACCTATAGCTAGGAGAGAAAGGAGAGAAAGGCTCGGGACACCATAGGCTTGGGAAAACAGCCTCTTACTGAACTGAACAAGAAACGTGAGCTACGTAAACAGTAGGCTTTCTGCAGCACCTTCCGTCATTGGGCTGCAGCCCAGTCATTGGGCTGCCAAGAGTCCTCCTCTCTCTGGATTCTGCCTCTGCTGCCACAGCTCGGGGAGGAGTGTGAGATGACAGAGCATGTGGTGCCGCTGGGGAAGGCAGGCAGGCCTGCACGCGCAAAGAATCCCTGCAGAACCCAGCAGTCATTTCTCTTGTCAAGAGCTCGTTTCCTTCTCTGAGTGGGTTGTGAGCATCCTCAGATCAGGTCTGAATTTCTCAGCCTGCCCAGATCCTAGCACCACGCTTTCACCATAGGTGCGCGGCCAACATTTGTCGAGGGGTGATTTAACAGAGGCAAAGTTATTTTATCCCAAGTTCTGCCTTATCCCTTCCTGAGACTTGCCTGGTGGAGACAGGAGCCCACAAAGAAATGGTGAACAGGACGGCAGCAGGAAAGGAGAGGGAGAAACTGTGGGATCCTGAGCTCACTGGCCTTCTCTCTTGCCCCTATCTCACAGAGAAAGCTGGGCTCAGCATGTTAACACACCCTCAAAGTGAAGTCAGCTCCAAAAGGCATGAGCAAGAAATGAGATTTTTTTACTCAAGCTTTTTGTGGAAATATTGGGGAAAGGGGGTAACATTGCAAAGCAAACTGCAAACTATTATTTGCCAATGATCTTAAAAATCTCTTTAAGTTGGGGCACCAATGATCTTAAAAATCTCTTTAAGTTGGGGCATTTTAAGTTGGTGGGTATTATAGAGGGCACAGATTGCATGGAGCACTGGGTGTGGTGAAAAAAATAATGAATACTGTTTTTCTGAAAATAAATAAATCAATTTAATTTAAAAAATAACAACAAAACAAAACAAAACAAACAAACAAAAAAATTTGGTTTACTCTGCCTTCGGCTCAGGTCATGATCCCAGGGTCCTGGGATCAAGCCCAGCATCGGGCTCTCTGTTCAGCAAGGAGCCTGCTTTCCTTCCTCTCTCTGCCTGCCTCTCTGCCTACTTGTGATCTGTCAAATAAATAAATAAACTCTTTAAAAAAAACTCTTTAAGTTCTTTATCATTTCCCCAAAGTCCCCTTTAATTTTTCACTCTCTGAACCCCTTCTCTACCAGCCTCTGTCTTGTCTATCACTTTTTTTCTATAAAGCAATTTTTCTCACCCTTGGCATCTCTAATGTGCAAACTCAGGCTCATCCTATTGACTCTGCCTTTGAGAACTGGTGACACCATCGTGGACAAATAGGAATCAGCTGTGTTACCTCATCACCTATAGGACCCACCATCCCTCCCTGTGATCACTGCTTTCTTATCTCTTTCTTCCTTATCCCACCTTTCTCCTCATTTTTTGTTTCTGCTTCCAATCATTCAAGATCCATCTCTTTTACCTTTCTTTCAAAGGAGAATATGTGCCACTTGGGACTAGGGGCATTGTTGAAAGGGCCGTCAAAATGACAAGCCATGATGGTAAATGAGGGGAAAGTGAAAGAAGGTGATAGATTTCTCACGTCTTTTCTCTTCCCCTGCTCCTCCTTCACCCCCTTCTCCCTTATCCCCTAGAAATCATTTCTGCTGCAAGCTAGCTACACATTAGTGGGGTGATGGAAGAGATGGGGGAACCAAGGTTTAGGATAGTCTGGATGATAAATGTCAAAAATAGAGTTCCTCCTTTAGGGACCACCCAGCAGAGTGGGAGCAAGAGAGCAACCAAAAGTGAACAACTAACTCTCATCCATTAATGGCACCGCCTTTCCGCCCCTCACCTAACCTCAGGCTCAGGCACCTGGATTTAGCCCCCTGTTGCCTCCTCCCATCTGCCCTTGCTGGCCTCTTTGTTCCGTGTTCACTAGCATCTTCCCCAGGGAACTTTCAAGGAAGGGAAAAGATGAGACTCAAATCAGTGAATTCTACCTCTACCAAAGCCCACAACTTCCACTCTTTACTTCTTGCCCCTGGATGCCAGGTAAAAAACTGCATGTTTCCTTTGCAAGTTGTCCGGACATCATTCTTCCTTGCCATTCCAACTTGTGTCACTTGTTTCAGGTCCTCATTCTTTCATGCCTGGGGACTATTGTAGCATCTCTATACTCTCAAGATCTCCTGGTGGCTGTCCCCAGCTCAGGCATCATGTGGATTTTGTCCCACCCCTTCTTTGACATCTTCAGTGGTTCAAGTCCAGATATCTTATGATGTCCATCATGGTCCACCCCAGTTTGAATCCAGGTGACATTTCTACCCATAGCTTCCACCACCTGTCCACCTGGCTCTTCTTCTGCCCGAATGCAGACTGTGCCTTGTTATCTCAGAATGTCCTACCAAGGCTGCACTGACCCCTCAAGGACAATTCTTAGGCCTTCCTTGATCATATCAACCCACTAAATTTTCCCTTCCTGACTTTCTGCTGTTCTTATCATGACCATTTGTATTTGTCATTTTTTACCATAAGAAAATTATTTTTCAAGCCTAAAATAAGGCAGATCGGTCAGCCATTTGTTGTCTGATGTAAGGAAGAGTTTCTTCTGGGAAGTACCACGCTTTTCTGGTAACAGGGTTGAGCAATTTCCTGATTAACTGAGACTCAACTTGCAGAGTTGACCACCCGTCCTGTGAGGAACTCAGTTACCTTTAACCAAATGTTCCTTTCTTGAGCCTAATCTATCAATGCCATCTAGCTACTTTTTCTTCCAAAAACAAAGCAAAACCACCTACTAGAAAAGAAATCTTTGAATTGGACTCATTGGAAATTACCTCCTTGCAGCAGGCTTGAAACAAAACTTGGACATATGCTCACAAAGAATTTGCCTGCAGTTGCGTTGTTAGGCTAGTTATATTTTTATGCATAATTGTCTTCACAAAGAGCAGTATAACAGCATATAAACAGTGGATTATGGGACAGCATGGCAGGTGCTATGACTGAGTAGATACAATTAGAAAAGACCTCTTGGGGGCAGTGATTCTCGTATGTCTTTCCATCTCAACTGTAAATTCATTAACCACAGCAGCTTTGGTATACAGAGGGTCACTGTGAGATGATGGATAATTCACGACAAAATGGTTCTGCCACCTTCTCCTCTCCCTAGATCTCCTGTGTCTGCACTGTGCACTGTGACATTAACTAGAAAGCTCAAGGCCAGGAAACAAGGCCTGAAAGGTCACTCAGTACAAACTGTAAAAGTCAGCTGTTTGTTTTATATTAGTCTGTCTTAGTACCAAGAGTTGGTCCTCTTATTTTGTCAGAAAAATTGTGAGGCCTTTGTGATCTGGTATTATTTTGAGACTTTTCATTAATATGATTTCAATATTTTATAAAGACCATCAGTTACTTTAAAGTTATTTTTTTGTGCTGCTTTATTAGTGGTCCTAGGAATTCCTTAGCTGCTGGACCTTCAACCACTTCTTGTTTCAAATGTCAAGATATGTTTATGTGAAATTTTAATATTAGGAAGAAACTTCAAATTACAACATGTCACACAATGGAATCATTGAGTTAGATTTATTGTTTAAAGCAAAAAGGCAGAGTCTCCATATTTGGGAAGGATACGGTAAAAATGCTTTTGCTTAGAAGCTAAGAAAATGCTTTGGGGGCGGCTTCTAAACCAAATAACTGTAACTTTTATAAGGATTGTTGGCTTAGTTAGGTCCTTGTGACGAAGGCCACATTTGACAGTCCTTACACGCTGTCACTGGTATGTAGGGGAAAGAGAAGAGCCTAGAAATTGCACGTGGCTCCAAAAAAAATTGTCAGCTAATTTGCCTTCAGAAGCTCACTTCTCCTTTTTCAAGAAATCTCAGGTTGCATTTTTTTTCATATTCACTTAGAAATGTTAAGTCTTGCTGCTTGTTCATGCCAGTCCCAGTTGAGAACCATTTAAAATTCTTCTAGTCACAGAGGTGAGTCTGCAGGGCTGTGGGACATACATGTTGGGTATTCGCTAAACTGAGTAATGTCGTAAGCACAGGATGAAATGAAAACCCAAGTTACGTGACAGACCAGAGACCAGTGAACTGACAATCACAACACGACAGTGTGTTGGAGACCTCCAACAGCTCACCAAAATCATTCTTCCTTTCTTCTCGGGTAAATGAGTAGAATACATTCCCAAGCCTCCCACAGCCAAATCACTATTTCCATTTTAACAATTTGTTACCGAGGCATCTGGGCTGAGTGGCCAACTCTTGGTTTTGACTTGGGTCATGATCTCATGGGTCCTGCAATGGAGCTTTGTGCCAGGTTCCTGACTCAGTGTGGAGTCTGCTGGAGATTCTCTCTCTCCCTCTTTCCCTCCCCTAACTCATCCCCATACATGCTTTCCCTAAAAATAAGAAATACATCTTAAAAAAGTAATTTGTATACTGTTTTTATAATAAAAATGAAAAATAAAAGATATTTAATCTATTTTACTAATACCTTATCACTTTGTTACTAATAAAATAAAATAGATTTAGCTCTTCTAATTATTATGAGGGGGAGTTGAGGGAGGTTCTATTATAAAACAAAAAATATCATGCTTCAAATTTTGATTATTTTATAAAGAAATTAAATTAATTTGTGAGATTAACTTCTGTTGTCTACTCTAATCCAAACGTACATTATGAGTCCCGGTTAGTATTTCTTTGAACCTCAAACAATTTTTAAATAAATATCATTAAATTTAATTTTACTTTAACTTCATAAAGGAAAAAGAAGCTGACATAAAATTGAAGGTATTAGTGAACTTTAGGTAATTGTCACTTTCCCTCAAGAAATATTAATTGCTAAGACTTTCTAGAGTTTAATAAATCATGAAGCACATGAAAAATCTTGGAGGTGATCATAGTTTTACTTGCTTCTTCATTACCTATGTGCTCATTCTCTGAACGTGTCTGGATTTCACATTGTGGCCTTATTTTCCTTTTCGTACTTTAGTCTTGCTGGTAGCCACTAGCCAGCCTTTTCCCCTTCCTTTTTTGAACAATTCAGTCCTAAATCTTTCAGGGAGAGCAAAGCAAGGGAGACTAATGTGGTTTCCGGTGGAAGGTGGCACAGTTGCCCAGAACAGTAGTGAGGTCGCAGCCCAAAGGTAGTGAGGAAGGGGTCTCCATGGGGAGATTGAAATGAGGAGTCAGGGTCTAAGCAGAATGGAGTGGGGGTCCCCACAGGGAGCGGTCCAGTGGGGGAAGTTAGAACCTGATCAGGGTGAGAGGGGCCCAAAAGGACAGGCCAACTGGCAAGGGCTATCTGAGCCCAAGTGAGATGGGAAGGAGGTTCACACGTGGGGTTGGTGGCGGAACTCAAGCAAGTGGAGAAGGTCATCCCCAAAAGGAAGGGCCCAGCATAGTGGCGCCGCACCCAAGCAGGGCCAGGAGCACATCTGTGAGGTGTGGAGGGCTAGCCTGGTAAGGGCTGTCAGAGCCTGATCAAGACGAGCTCATTCCCTCTGAGTTTGGGAGTTGACTCAGAGTAGGAAATCAGAGCCTGAGCAGGGAAAGGAGGGAATCCATGTGGGGCAAGGAATCGTGGCAGGAGTAAGAGGCTGATAACATACAGGGGGCTTTATCAAAAAGTGTAGAGACTACAGATAATGGAGACCAAATTTCCCACTGTCAGGGAAGGGAGTTAAAAAGATAGGAAAGGAAAAAAACTAGAATTCAACCCTGTGCTATTAGATGGAAAGTGGGATGTTGGGATGTATCAGTGTGAACACATTCATGATTTTCAATATGCGTAGATGGGTGTAGAAAACATATAGATGGAAAGGTGAGGGTAAATGTGTGTGTGTGTGCATATGCGTGTGTACATTCATGTACTGTACATGCATATATTCCCTAGCTTTGTCCACTGGGAGAGCCTGGGATTAGTTCTTCCCCGATAGCAATGAAGCACATAGTGGCTTCTAAAGTCTGTTTTCCTCTAAAGGAACCAGGGTCTTTGGATAAATGGCTGATTCCAGGGCTGGAAAAGAGAAAGTAAAAGATGAGCCCAGAAAATCTTTTTATGCCCCCAAAGCAAGAAGTACTCAAGAGGAATGATGAGGCACATCAAAAGGACAGAGAAGCCAGCTTGAATGGGCCCCCAACTGACAAATGGGGAGAATCTGAGCACTGAAATGAACAATAACAGATTATAACCTACTGCATAAAATAAAAGAGCATGGGTCCACATAGATATAAATAAATGAGTCAATAACGGATATTAAATCCTATCACAGAATATTTAATACAAAGAGGAAGACAGTGTCTCTAAAGCAGAGGTACCTAGAAGATACCATTTTATTTAACCAACTGACCAGAGTAAACGTCATCAGTAACGGGATAAAAGGGTGTGAGGTAAGAACACAGCCCCACTTCCACATTATTCCTGCCAAAGACGCAAAACCAAATCGAATCACCAGGAAACAGTCTATAAATCCAAACTGAGGGAGAATCTACAAAGTGACTTATCTGTTATCTTCCAATGGATCAGGTCATGAAAACCAAGAAAAGACCAAGGACCTACTAGAGGCACGCGACAGTGAGATGCAAGAAATGGTTCTGAACTGGATCCTTTTGCTGGGAGGATGTCCCCGAGACAACTAGAGAAACCTGGGTCCAAGGACAGGTGGCAGTAATGCAGCAACCCTGTTGCCGAACCGATGGTTGTAGTGATGCTGGGGAATTTCTTTGTTGGTCAGAAATACTCACTGAAGTATTCGGGGCCAAGGAATGTTGCACCAGCAACAATACTGACATAGTTTATTGGGAGGAGGTATTTGTATTGTACTTACAATTTTTCTGTAAGTTTGTTTCAAAATTATGCAGTGATAACTATGTCTAGTAAAATTCCATTAAATTGGAAATTTTGATCAGTGGGGCAGACTCTGGAGAACACAGGATTTGCTGCCCTCCCCTGCGTGTGGTTGAACATGCTTCTAGCAGTGAGGATAAGCCCACTCTGGAATCTTAAAAAAATAATCTCGTCACACTTTGCTAAGTATCCCAGAAAGAGAGCAGGTGACTGTTTTTCTCTGCAAACTCTGGCACTCAGCTAGGAAAAGACCCACAGTTCATTTGCAGAATTCCAAGGCTGTCCTCAGAGCTACTTGCTTTTCTGAGAGAATGTCAGAGGTGGAGATAATACATATTGGTACCGTGAACTACTTTGGTTTGCTCAGATAGTCCTCCCTTTGCTTGCTTTTGAATACTTAAAAAACTGTCTTTTATGATAACTAGATGATTGTTAATGGACATCAATTTCTGGACAGCAGAACACAGTCAACCATTTCATGAAAAGCGGAAGGTAACTCTGATAATTCAACAAGGAAGAAAGATTTAATTTTGGGGGGGAAAAAGTCCAAAGTTTAAAACCAAAGCCCACGTTTTAAAGACTTCATTTATTTATTAGAGAGAGAGAGAGAGAAAGAGAGAAAGCAGGGGCAGGGGGAGAAGGAGAAGCAGACTACCTACTGAGTAGGGAGCCCCGATGTGGGATTCCAGCCTAGGACCCTGGGACCATGACCTGAGCTGAACGCGGATACTTAACCGACTGATCCACCCGGGTTCCCCAAAAGCCAACTTCTGGTAGGACCCTTTAAGAGAAAGACAAATCTGGAGGCAAAATACCTTGTAAAATGACACCTCACATTCAAAAACCTGGACACCATTGTGAAATGATTATAGCCACTACTTAATACAGATGTCGAGAGACAATTCATGCATTCCGAGTATGGGTCAGTCTGTTTCCTTTTCAATTCCCTCAATATTGAAGACCCCGCCATGGTTCTCACCCATCTCGTGTGGGATCTGCTGACTCCCCGGGGAGCCGCAAGTTTCTGGGAGAGGACCTCAATTTCACAGTGAGGTCAATTTATGAAATGTGAAAGGAGACCACTGCCAAGAAATGCTTGCTCACCCTCTTTCGGCGGCGGGGGAATCTCCCTTCCCTTCTCTGGGTGAAGCTGAGGAAAGAATTCATACGTGAAGTCCAATCCTCACACACACACCCCCAGCCCACACCTCCCAGCGACTGAACTTGAAAAAAAACCTGGTTAAAACCACTTCCTATATTTGAGACTAGAGAGGGCTAGGCACAATTTCCTGACTGAACAAAGCAGCCTAATGAGAGCGACTCCAGACTGTCCTAGAGACTAGAGAGACCGCAGGGAGGGTGACGGTCCGGACCGACGGACGTCCTTTCATCCATCTCCCATCCTCCCTGCAGGGTGCAAGTCAGAGGCTGATAGGAAACTTGACCTTCTGCCAAGAAACACCTTCTCTCCTCTGCCCTCAAGAAGGCAGCTGATCCCACGTGCCAGGACGATGGAGCCAAGCTTGCTGATGTGGGGAATCTCTACCTTCATCACAGTATCTGGCCACATGACAGGTAAGAGGTCGCGGGGTGCCTTCAGAATCTGGGTAAGGCTAATGGATGTTACCTCTTCCCAGCCACAGAATCAGGAGTGGGGAGTTGCTTAAGTAGAAAATGCAAACAAAGGGGTTGAATCTTGGGGTCTACGCCTTGTCCATGGACCCCCCCCCCGAGCCCCATGCTATGCCTCCGTCATCCCCGATCTAGAAACAGAGCTTGAAGCTGGGGGACCTCCTGCCACTCAGTCTTCGTTATCTCGGAGTGAATGGAGAGGCATGAGGACGGAATGTGAACAGGGCTACTAATGAGCAGGTTCCTCAAGAAATTTCCTCTTATTTTCCAATGGATTTGGTTTTTCACGGCACCAACCAGGTGTAAGATAACAAGAAAAATCTGCTAGGAATCTCTCTAAGACCAAGGTAATGTCCTGAGATGTCAGTAATGTCAGTACCCCGATAGAGGAAATATCAGGGTAATTTTAAGTTTGGCTTCAAGGATGTATATGTTATTTTTAACTGCCTCAGGAAATAATATCGAGGATTTTCCTTACATGTGCAACATTATAGAAATTTTAGAAAGCATAAGTGTACTCACTTTAAGAACTCTACTTTTTCTTATGACTTTATGTGTATGTATCCATATGTGTATATATATATATACACACACATATGCAAATTTTGGATTTCATTCATCCTTTCAAATGGGTTTTGTCAAAGATTTTTTTTAACAAATCAGAAACCGCTAACTTCTACCTCAAACCACCTTCCCTAATTGAGTGTGAATTTTCTAATAACTTCTTCCTTTGCTTACCCAAAAGGACAGATAAGTTATCAAAGTCTACAATTTCATAGCCTTAATTTCTAGATGAATAATAATAATAACCAGCCATAGAAAGGTGTGTTAAGAAGTGAAGCGTTTTGCTTCACTGCTTTTTGCTTACTTGGTGAAGTAGCTAGGTTATGTTGAGCTGTGAGCTGACCCAGGGGTAGGAATTTCTTTATTGTGGAGTTGAAGAAGGCATGATTTCTGGAAGGTTTATGAGATGACTTCTGTTTCATTATGATCTTTGCAAAGTGGGAGGACAGTCCAAGCTAGAACAGAAAAGCCTTTACAACATATCTGGGAAACACATTTCCAGTAAACCTGTGTTATTGCTAGCCACTGGTGACTTATCTGGAGATATGAATGGTCTTGGTGGCCGTGGGGCAAGTGGGAGTATGATGAGAAATCTTCCATTCACTCAGGTCTCCAAAAGTCTATTCAGTACCTCTCAGTCCCCATCTCGACACCATAGGAAATACAAAAATGAACGAGACATAGTCTCAATCCTTGAGAGACTTATAACCTAGCAAGGGAAGGAAAGGCATGGGGATCAGAGCAGTACTGTGGGCTAGAAAGGGACGGAATCTGTGAGCAGGACAAACAGAGAAGCTGCCTGACAGCAGCGCGCAAAGAGAGCCCCGAGAGACCAGTAAAGTTGCCCAAGTGGACATTCCAGAGAGAAAGGCCCTATGACCAAAGACACATCAGACGATGAGGGAACAGCAGGGGGTTTGTTGTGGCCCCCAACACTGGATGAGCATGTGGGGACACTGGGGATCGAGTATGGAAATTTAGGATGGCGTCAAATGGACGATCCAATGACTACTAGACAATAAAAATGACCATGACCATTTACAGAGCGCCTTCCTTGTGCTAGACATGTTAAGTCTCATTTCCATCCTCATAACCACTTCGCAGTGTGGATATCACAACCTCACCGGGTGAAGAACCCAAAACTCAGAAGTCACACAGACAGGGACAGAGTTGGCGTTCCAACCCAGGGCTCCCTGACTTACGATTTTCCCATTCATTGCAGACATGTCTGTGGAGATGGTGGAGGGAGATCAGGTGCACAGAGACAAGTTGCGAGGCCCCTAAAATAGTCCAGTCAAGAGGCTAATGAAGACTTGGTGGCCAAAAAGTGAAATGGGTTGAGTTTCTTGGATTAACCTACAGTTTAGGAACCACCCCAGGATAAGAAAGAACCTCATCTCAGACCTTTTCCTCCAAGAGGAGGAACCCAGTCTTAAAATAAACAAGACTTTTTATTCCTCAGGGGGGAGAGGTCTCTAACGAAATCAAACAGTCAACAGATGCAATTTCTAGCTGATTCATAAGGCAGATTTTCATTCTGAAAATTTCCAAAGCCACCAGTTAAAATTGTAATAGGTTGCAGAGGATGTATTAGTCAACTTCGGTGTTTTTAGTCTCTGTATTACTGGGTCCTGGGATGTGGTTAAAAAGAGAATTCTCCTGATGTTACCAACATGGCACGTTAGCGAAGGCACCTTTCTCAGAATTGTGGAAATTCTGAAAGTTTATCTGTGCTTTCATCATCTTTCTTTCATTCTAGGAATTCTGTGATCAAATCTTCATCCCCTAAATTAAAAAAAAAAAAACCCAAAGTGTGGAAACCCATTAAGATGATATTTTTGTCTAATTATCCCTTCTTGTAAAGACTACTGCCCACACTGGAATTTCCCCTCTTCAAGTTTGTCATTAAAACCCAAAATGCTTCACTCTCCACATCTAATCATTCCATTTCTTCAGATCCCAAAGTGTTGTTACCATGGTTGACTCTGCTCATGTTCAAGACACACCTTGGAGAGACAGGGCTTTGGTAAGCTTAGGGAATACCTTACAGATCAGTTGCTACTTTCTTAAAATAGCATGTCTTACATAGGCAGTGCTGTATGTCACCTGTATGTACGCTCCATTTCAGATTTGACCCAAGCAAGGCACGCAAAAAAGTGACTTCACCCATGGTCAGTTAGAGGGGCTAGTAAAGAACCCTTGTTGATTCCTAGAACTCCAACACTTGGACCCACTCATCTCAAAGAGAAGTATTCTTAAATTTCTTTGGCTAAGTCTTGAGGATTCTGGATACTTCTCTGTTAGGTCTGGTGGAAGTTGTTGCCGTAATAGCTAGAGTCACCCCTGAGGCAGGCTATTCCACAACATGGTAGCTGTTCAAGTGAATTTCCTTGCTTCCCTCCTTGCCCAGGGGTCAGGAGAAACTTCAAAAAAAAAAAAAAAAACTTCGAAACTTTCCTTCAGAAAGTGGGGTCTATCACCTCAGGTCAGGGGAGAGAAGAATTGGGAGAAAATCGAACCTTGAAAGTGAGCCAAGGCCCTTCCTAACAAGCATTGCTGGAGGATAGAAGACGAGACGTGAACAGCAGGACTTTTGACAAACTGCCCCTCCCTCCCTGGGCCTCAGTTTCTCCCTATAAAATGAGAGGGATGAAAGAGAAGATTTTGAGACTCTTGTTGTTCTGTCAAAAATTCTGAAAAGGAACTAAAATAAGCTCCGCTTAAAAGGCATTTTCAAGTGAGGGTATTTTCAGACGAAAAAGTTTCCAGACTGAAGAGATACACACAAGGTCTAGGCTGAAAAGACATTTAAGTGGCAGAGTACCGAAGCCTGGCATGTCACAGCAGGTTATTTCCAACTCTTGAAAGCTACGCCACAGCGCTTAGCCGTGACCCACTGCTTCCGTACATGCCACAGTTGTGAGCGTCAAGACCAAAACACCACTGAGGGCTGCTTGTTTGCTTCCTCAGGGAATCTTCGCCTTCAAACCATTTCCTTGTTCCTCACAGGAGCGGTCCTACACGAGTGGGAATCTGTTTCTCCTCTCTTTATCCCTGGCCATTTCCTGTGAGAAAAGGATAGGTCCTCATTCAATGGACTGCTTCAAAAGTTACAAGCCCTCTGTCCCTGAAAATGTTCCAGTAGAGCTGTCTGGCCACTTCTGGGGCCATCGAGGGGTGCAAGGAAGAGGGACAGGGTGGCCTTCTGGTCTCTTTCCAACCTCCCGTGCCGGTTCTCCTCTGCCTCCTTCCCATATATCTTACCTCCCCTCCTAGAAAATGAAATTAAGGATATGTGATTTTCACATTTTGCAAAGCCAAGATCACAAACAAGTACAGGTTTTCGGCTCTAGGAGAGAAAGCACAATCCAGTCCATTGCCTGCGCCCTGCCCCAAACTCTGGACAGTGGTGAGAAACAGAAAGGCAATGGGCAAGGGGAAGTCTCTGAAAGGGTACAACTTGAACCATAGCTTTATTTGTGTTGGGCAAATTTCCAGTTGGCCAAACATTTGGAGTAAAAATTCCTCTGCTCCTTTCCTCTCCACAAAGGGCTCTCTTTCTCTGGAGGTGGCTGAGCGAAGCTCCAATCAGAGGTTATCAAATAAGGTGGAGAGATTTCCCAAACCAGGCAGGAGGCTGAAGTGAGAGCCTCTGATCCCTTTGGATTTAGAATCTGTGACTGTTTCTTTTCAGGCTGACCATGTGTGCCACCCTGACACCAGCCCACGGCCTACCCAGGGGCCCTCAAAATCTCCTGGAAGACTCTAAACTTCCTGAGATCTTTGTCTCTTGTCCAGCTCTTCCTCGGGGCAGGTATCATGTGAGGAAAGGTTAAGGACAGTTAAGGATCTTCTTCTTCTCTTGGCTTCCTAATGATTTCTTCAGGAATTTCTTCTTTGGTAGAGTCAGCCAATGCCCCAGGTAGCATCAAGGGAGGGAGAAAGCCCAGAGAACCTCATTGCATAAAGATCAACTCATTTGTCACTCCTCCACATAAAGCCTGAACATCTCAACAGGGAGAACATTGTGGTAGCAAGAATCCGTCTGGCTTTTTTTTTTTTTTTTAAAGATTTTATTTATTTATTTGACAAAGAGAGATTACAAGTAGACGGAGAGGCAGGCAGAGAGAGAGAGAGAGAGAGAGAGAGAGGGAAGCAGGCTCCCTGCCGAGCAGAGAGCCCAATGCGGGACTCGATCCCAGGACGCTGAGATCATGACCTGAGCCCAAGGCAGCGGCTTAACCCACTGAGCCACCCAGGCGCCCCCATCTGGCTTTTTTTGGTTCTTAATCTTTTTTGAGTGGTGAGTCCTTGAGAAAACTTGATGAGATCTGTCTCCTTAGAAAAATGTACGTACACACACAAAACCTGGAGTATAATTCTCTGGGTTGTAGCCTCCCTGTAAACCACGGTCACCTGGCAAGATCCTGAACTGGTATTCACCATCTCTATACTGGTAGTCATAAACAGAGAAGATGAGACACAGAAAGTTACCGTCCCTGGAAAGAAAGCTGTAGCTGGCTTGGCAAAGGCAACTTAAGAGGCATGGCTGTATACGGGGAGGACAGCAAGAGATGGGTGCCAACGACAAAACAAAAACACTAGGCAACCAGGGAAAGCAGAGATCCGGGATTAGCATCCAGGTCTCTTAAATTCCAGTCCAATGTTCCTGCACATCTTTACATGCAGTCTCGGTGGTACATAAGCAGCTGTCCACGGGTGGGTTAGGATCACCAAGATGAAAGAGTGTGTGGTCCTTGCCCTCAAGCTGCTCGTGGGGATCAAAGGTCTGCTGAGAAGTTCCTTCTAGAAGATGGCCAAAGGAGAGCCAAGAGTATCTGCTGATGAGTCAGTGCCCATCGCTGAACCCCCACCAGGGTTTCAAATAAGTCACCCGTTTAGGGGCAAGCGATAATGTAGTCATCTCTAGGTATTTTAGGTATTTTCCCCCCTAAGATTACTCAGATAGTTTTTGGCTATTTGACTTGTTCTACGGTTCCGCCCAGATTTGCATCCACCGGTAAGAGAATGCAAGTCTCACTGGGAAATGTATTTAGAGCAGAGGTTCCCAGTGTGCATCTGGAGTGCTTTAACAAAGGATATCCAAGCCCACCCAAGACCAGTGAAGACCAGTTAGGGTAGACTCTCTGGAGATGAGAACTGGACACAATATTTTTTTCCTAAGTTCCTTAAATGATTTAAGACCCATTTAGGATTGAAATCCACAAAATGATGATTCCCATGGTTGTCTGATTCCATTATTTCATTTCTATTCACTAAGATTAGGGGACTTAATGCAGTACTTCCCAAAATTTAATATATTTACAAATCAGCATGGAATATGGTCATGTAGATTCTGATTCAGGATCTCTGGGGTGGGGATTGAGATTCTGGTTTCAAACAGGCTCCCATATGAGGCCCATGCTGTTGGTGCAAAGACCCCATTTTGAGTAGCAAGGCTACCATGTAAGAGAAGGAATACACATTGTATCTATCAGCATAGAACTTGCAACTAAAATGGGAAAACTGATTTGGGAAAGATACAAGATCAAATATTCCAGAGTAGTACATGGCGAGGTCAACGCGTGCCATCGCGATCCAAAGGGTGTGGGTAATCTGCTTCTGGAGAGTCTGGAAAGTCTTCTCAGAGAACATGGCCCTAGGACATAATGACTCTGAAATTGTGCTTGTGACTCTCAGGACATGGGGTGGAGGACAGTATTTTCCAATGGTTTTGCTAAGCTGTATACATGGATCAGGTTCTGTAATGGACTTGAACACTGAGGAGTTGATGAGTGCAGGGAAGTAAAAGGCCCCTATTTCATGTATTAACCAAAGCTTCTGTGTACGTGCTGAGCAACATGAGACTCAAGGTGCTGGTGGTTCTCTGATGAAAACATACCTTTGCTCAGACAAAAAGCACCTGAGTCCTCCCCTCACATTCGTCCTCTAGGCGTCTACACATGTCAGCGGTGTTTGGTTGATTTCCTTCGCACGATGAATCACTGGCCCCGCATCAGCAAGACCATATGACCCCCGATAATGGTCAGAAAGTCCGGGTCTCATTTCCCTACAACCATATTTTGCCCCGACCTGGCTGCAGCTAACCGTGTACCATGAGGCTAGATTCTAGAAGCTTCCCTCCCGACAACCCGTCCCAGGGCCCTCACGCACCCAACCCTTGGGGCTTTTGATCAACAACTCAACTCGGTGCCGGATATCCCGCAAACAGGATGATTTCAGGCAGGAGAAAACTCTAAGGCACACAAGTGAGGGTGACGACCTCACCGGGAAGGGAGAGGGGAGGAGGCACGTGCGGGTCAGAGCTCTGTGCCTCGAGGCAGGCCTGCCCCAGGGTGGAAGGCAGGAGGCTGAATGGTCAGATGTGCTTTTTGGGGTTGTTTTCTCTCCAAGTTCCCCACCGGCCTCTTGCCGTATGCCGTGAGAAAGCAGGCTGGTGGCTGGACACCAGGAGCAGTTGAGAGATTTTCCCACAAGTAGAAGCAAGAGCAGCAGGTTTCTAAGGAATAAAAAGGAAGCTCTGACGAGGCAGCTCGTTCCTTTCCCCTGAAGATCAGGGAGAATGGCCCCAGGAAGCCCGGCCGCCTAGCGGGGGTGAGGGGGGCACGGGGAGTGGGTAGAAACAGGAGCAGGTGAGCGAAATGGTCAGCTGGGACCTGGGAACGCAGGGCCGGGAAAGGCAAGGCGGCCTGGAACCCGCGTCCCCAGGCCTGCTGCCTCCTGCAGGCTGATTCGTTTCCGCCGAGTTCCCAGAACCTTTCAGCAGGAACCCTAACAGGCGCGGAGAGCCACGGCCGGCACCCACTCCTTCAGGAACTATGGGAATGCGGGGCGTCCGTTCAGGTAACGCTCACAGTCAGGAAGGCCTCCTTGTCACCCCACTTTACAGCGGGCACGCTGAGGCTCGCAGAGGCTAAGTAAGCGGCCCAGCGTAACGCAACCAGGCAGAGCTGGGATGTGGGGCTGCGCTCTTCACTCTTCTTCTGAACTGCTGCTAAGGGCATAAATTCATGGGCCGTATGGAGAAAGACGTTGATTCTCACTCTGCGAAAAGTCAAAGGAAGTGTCTCCGAGCTACGGCTCACGGCTCCTGCAGTGCTGTCCCGGGTCCGTGTTCCCATAATGCAGACCCTCGGGCCACACGCCCGCCCCGACCTCTCCAGTCTCCTTGCTTCCTTGGGGTCTTAAACTCTGACTCCTGTTGTTCCCCTCCCATGTTCTTTCCACCACCACTGCCCCCCCCCACCCCCAAGTGCAGCTCGACTCGGGTTTGACTCGGCTTCAAAGAAAGTGCTTCGGTGGAGCCCAGTCTGCCCCAGCCGCCCACAAAACAGAGGAAATTCTGAGCACCTTCAGGCATGAGTCAACCCCGCCAGGTTCAGGAATCTCTGCCCACAGCATCACCCACTCTTTTCTGTTTGGGCCTGAAATAGACACCTTCTTTAGAAGCTTTGCTGCTTTTGGAACTCTCAGCAGTAAAAAAACAAAACAAAACAAAACAAAAAACCCACAAAGGTGAGGATCAAGTGTATGTCCCCGAGGCGTGATAGTGGGAGTTTTCTCTGCTGTGGAGTTTCTCAGAGTTTAGCAAACATTGCCACTAAGGGACAGGGGACAGACAGGTGGAAGAGGGAAGGGGTAGGGTGGCTGAGGACAGTCTCGTCTGTGGCAGGACTCCTGGTTACGAGTTCATTCCTTTGTATATCGATCGGCGAGTTGTTAGTTGAGCAATTACTAGGTGTCAGATACAGGGTCAGAGATGAATGTGGTCGCCCAGTCCTGGGCTGTCGGGAACTCCTCACCCAGGAGGAGAGAAATATCTTGCAGAAATAATGACAACACACGGTAAGGCCCAAGATCTAAGTGTGAAGGAAGAGCGGATGGAACACAGAGACGTTCCTTCGTCTTGCGAGCCCGGTCCTGAGCTGCCTCGCATTTACCCCAACATCTGGGACAGAAGGGAGCACTGGGAGCATTGTGTTGTCATTATTAATTACTAAAGTTATCAAAATCAAACACCACGGACGCCGAATTACAGTAATATTCGAATCATACAGACAGAGGGTTTGCCGAAGCTCTCTCTCTTGCTCAAGAAACTCCGTGATGGAGAAAATGGGAACACTTCGGGTAGAAGCACGGACATTCCTTGGAGAACAGCCTGAGGCTCCCACGGACCCAAATGTTTGCAAAGCCACATGGAGAGACCGCACCGCCGCCCCCGCACCCCGACTGGGTGCGAACAGGTCCCCAGCCCGGGAAGCAGGGGCCTCTCCAAGGAAGAGGGGAAGGGCCCCTCATCACTACTTAAAAGCAAAGCAACTGTGTTGGGTTTTTTTTTTTTTCTTTCTCTTTTTCTTTTTAAATTTTTTTTCATTTCAAAATGAAAGGAGCCGCGTGGAGCCCACTGGCCCATCTCCTCAGAGAAAGGTGGGTCTGTGACGATACCACGTACGGGGCACAGGAATTCCTGCCAGCAGTGTGCGTGGGGGCCCGGAACCGAAGTGACGTCAGCTTCTTCCCGTCTGGGAGCCCGGTGAGTTTCCCGGGAGTTTTGGGGGCGCTGACTTTGCAGGAGGCCGCGTACCTGACAGGTGTCCTGGCCGCCACGGCTTCCCGCCCACGAGGCCGGCCGGGCCCTGAACCCCGCTGAGCGGCCCTGTGGTGTCTTGCTTCCGGCCCCTGCGGTAGCGACACCTCTCTTCAGAGCCTGATTTAGAATAAAAGGACCTTTGTAAAGAGAAAACCTCCTCATTTTAAGTGGAAAGCAAAACAAACAACTGTTAAAAAAAAAAAAAAGAAAGAAAGAAAGAAAGAAAAAGAAAAAGGAAAAGGAAAAAAGAGAAAAAAAAAAAAAAAAAAAAACCAAACCAAACCAAAAAACCCTTTGTCAAATGAAAGGCAGCTTCCTCAGACATCCTGCTGACACCCGGGGGAGCACGGAGACCGCAAAGGGTAAGCGTGTCAGCTCGCCTCCCTCGTTGTGCCCGAGAGTTCACTTCGGGGCTTTCACTGACTGTCACCGCCTTTCACGCCGCAGCCGGGCAGGTTTCACTTTCCCGCTCCCGGGGTCTCTGGCCTGAGCCGGCGATGGCTGCGTGTGACCGGGCTGGGCCGGGCCGCAGGCTCTGCACCCACCGGCCCGGGCACCCTCCCGGCAGCCCTGCCAGACAGGCGCCGTGATTGCTCCCATTCCACAGATGAGGACCCGGACGTGTTGAGGCAGAAACTCGCGTGACCGAGCTGGGCCCTCTGCTCCCTCCCCGGGCGAAGGAAGCAAGCTGACGACAGGCGTCATTGAGTTCCGTGCGCGTCTTGGGCAAGCGTTCAGGCCTCATTTTAAGGCCTCTTTCATCCATCCCCAGATTAAGGCCCCGAAAGTAAGGTTCACGATGATGCCTTGATCCTGACCAAAGAGCCCGAATCCTTCCCGGCTGCCTCAGGGACGCGGCCCATTTCCTCTGCCTGGCGTCCAAGATCCTTTCCACCTGGGACCATCCGTCCATCCATCTCCATGTCCTCTGCTCACGGGAGACCGCAGCCTCGTGCATCCGGTCAGCAGTTCTGTCCTGCAAACACCACTTCCTCGCCTGTGGTTTCCCAGCTCGGCCCCTACGGGCAGCTCCCCTCTTACTGGAATAATCTTCCACAGCTCATTCGCCGGCTTGGCATTCTTCCCGAGTGCAAAGCATCTTGGGAGAGTAGACGAGGCTCATGACTTCGGGAATCTATGGGCTTGAGTTCAAAGACGCGCTCGGACTTGTGTGACTCTATCTCCCTTCACAAGCATGGGTGGGTGCCGTTCTCTGCAGGCACGAGCAAGGGGTGGGCGTCTGACTGACACACCGGGCAAAGAATCAGCAGGGTGTCTGGGAGTACAGAGGAATGCCACAAAACCAGACAGTAGGGTACAGAAAGCCTCCAAGAGAAAACCGTGGAGGGAGCCTGCAGGAGAAGCAGGAGTCCGGAAGATGGGAACTGAGCTATAAGCCCAGCACGAGCAAAGCCAAAGACCAAGGCCACAGTGAGCTCTAGGAGCTGCATGGACTTCCAGCCAAGTGGAGAGTGTGGGCAGGCAGGGGCGGGGGAGATTTCTGAGGCTGGGCATGGGCTATGACACAGAGCCTTGCCAAGTACAGGGCTTTGGACCGCATCCCGCAAGGAACAGGACTACAGGGTGGTCTCAGGCAAGGAAAAGACACGATCTGGGCCTTCGACGGTCTGGGTAGGAGTTGATGGCAGGTTGGTCCTTTAAACCTCCATGGGCCTCAGTTGCTGAGGGTATAAAATGGGAATAACACGGGCGCCTGGCTGACTCAGTCACGGAGTGAGCGACTCTTGATCGTGGGGTTGTAAGTTCAAGCCCCACGGTGGGTGTAGAGATTCCTTTAAAAAATAAAATCCTGAATAAAATGAAATGGGAATATCACACCCCCGTCCTGGGTGGGTCTAAGGCTTGCAGGACAGCCTGCCTATAAAATAGCCAGGATA
This sequence comes from Neogale vison, assembly GCF_020171115.1. Classification (NCBI taxonomy): domain Eukaryota; kingdom Metazoa; phylum Chordata; class Mammalia; order Carnivora; family Mustelidae; genus Neogale; species Neogale vison. Next base: position 143,161,737 of record NC_058102.1, read on the forward strand.
TAGTAGGTGCTCAATAAACATGACTTGCCAGACTTCGAAGCCGCCCAGTCCCCACGGGGAGCTCACAGTCTTCTCCAACTCGACACACATAGGGAAAGAAAGAAAGAAAAGAAAGAAAGAAAAAGAAAAAGAAAGAAAGAAAAAGAAAGGGGCTGCTCGCTCTCCTCTATCTCCTGTTTCAGCGAAAGACACCCCCATCCTCCCTGCCTAATTCCAGCCCTCACCACCTCTCCGTGCTCCCTCTCATCCCTCCCGCCAAGATGCCAGCCATAGCCTTCCCGCCACACGGGTCAGAGGCTAGACGCGGGCAGCAGGGGCCAGAGGCTCCAGGGGCCGCAGGAACAGGGTGCAGCGAGACACGGAGGGAGGAAATGCAGGGGGGGTCATGAGCTCCCAATCCCATCAGGCTGCCGGATCCAAACGCTAGCTTTGCCATCAGCCGGCTGTGCGACTTTGGGCAGGTCAGAGCCGTGTGCCTGACTCCAATAGTCTGTAACATGGAGACGGTAACGAGTAACCTAATAATTAATTAATAAATGGTTTCATTTATAATTGTGTTAATTATACTATACTATATAATTATAATTGTAATATATTATATAATTATATAATTTTAACTATACATTTAAACTATACTCTTAATTATTTATTATATACTTATATATTTGATTATATTTTAATGGCAATTAACTTAAAATAATAGTGATGTTAATTATCACTAATATTGGTAATAGCCTACTTCCCTAGCCGGCTGGAGAGATGAGAGAAGTCCACGGCTGTAAAGTGCCTTGGACAGCGTCCAGCATGCGGTAACTCTGAGACCATGTATGCTGGCGAGGAGATCCATAGAGGGTCTTCAAGCCCCCTCTGAGCCCTGACATTCTGCAGCTTACTAAATATTTGCCCTAGAGCAAAGTGAAAAGCAACAGCCCCTCAATGCTGTGCCGACTGAGCCGCCGGACCCGGGACAGCAAGCTCCCTAGCCGCCTCCTGTCTGTCCGTCCTGAGCAGGACTGAGGCATCGGTTCCAGGCAAGAAAGAAGGTCTATCCAGTTCATGCTGTAATTACCATGTCCTCCAGGAGTCCCACTTGTCGTTCTGTAGCACAAAGCAATTCCCGGGGAATCAAGGTAACAGACTTGAAGTTCCCATGTCCTTGAAAAATGCAGCCACCGCGGGGTTGAGTTCTGTAGGAAGCCGGGCAGGGGCGCCCCGCGGACCACCGCCTGGGGCCACGCCCCCTAGCCTTGAGGTCTCCCTTGAAAGGATCAGAAGCTGCGGCTCTCTGTGTTAGCGAGGAGTTCAGGGAGGCTGCTGAGCCGACCCCTGGGGAGCTCTGAGGTCACGGAAGGCTGCGTCTCCTCCAGGGCTGGTCCAGCCCATACACTAAACTCAACGGAAACCTCTCAGGGGAGTTTGCCTTTCCGAGGCCTGTTGCTCAAGCACAGGCGAGGGCTTTCGGTACAATTCAGCTGATAGTCTTAACCTCCTCCCCGGGCTGCGTGGTCCACCCCGTCATCCCTCCCGCCCGGAAACGTCCTGTGCTGCTTCTGTCTGTGAGGTGGATTTGGGGAAACTTCCCGGCCGCTGCTTGTTTATACTATACCGGACACAGGCAAGGCCCGGTGGGCGAGCAGATCGGGCCGTTGCCAAAGCACCAAGAACCCCAGGACCCGCAGAGGCACTTGCCCTTCAGTTAGGTTGTGAGCTCCGTGTCCAAGTGTGGCTCGTCCTTCTCTGGGAAATGCATCGTGCCCGCGCCGGTCCATCCCCACCCCCTAACACACTCCACACACTGGGCTCCGTCTGTGCCTAGATCAGGGGCCAGCACGGGGGGTTAGGTGAGGACTGGCCCCGGGGCTGCTGGCCACCTCGGATCCAGGGCCCTCCGGGTTTCCGATGGATTCTCTGTGCCCGACACAGTTAGGACCTGTGACAGCACGGCTGGCCCTCGCCTGACACCCAGGCTGGGCTGTGGTTCGCGGGAAGCACGTTGTTCCCGAAAGCTCCCCGGTGTCCCGAGACTTTCTCCTTATTCTTTCTTTCCTATGTTTCCCTTCCGGGCTTGTTTCTCCGGGCATCATACTCAGCCTGTCTGGTGTTCTGTGAAATCTCAGCGGAAACTCTTGCTTTCCAGTTGAAAACTCTCAATTCTGTTTCGCAGAAGAGTCCCTGGGGCAGACTCTGGGTGGGATTCACCGACGGACCGACGGACCATATTTCTTACTAAAAATATGATTCCATCCCAAGAAATCGGTTTCAAAGGTTTGAAGAAAAACTACTTTTAGATTTCAAAGAACAAGAGTATGTTGTTTTTCTTATCTGATACGGCTTTAATTTTCATCAGGTTGACATTCTGTGGTAAGTGTGTGGTTAACTCTTTCATGTGCAGAAGCTTATTGAACCGAGAAGGCTCCCGGGGCAGAAGAGAACCACCCCCTGCCCGTTTCATTCCGGCATTTGAGATCCCCAGACAATGTCCCCGTTGATTCAGAGACGCTGCTGGGAAGACTATTTCTGGTTCCCTGCCCCCTTCCTCCCTTCCAGGGTAAACAGAAAGTAACTGGATTCCCACCCCACCCCCGCTTCTCTTTTTGGCCTTGGTAACAGTGTGCGGGAAGGTGCGAGCTGTCCTCCAAAGGGTCTCACCCCGTAAGTCCCTCATTGCTGGGTGTGGGAACGGACCCTGTGCCTTGCCAGGTCCAGCCAGACATCAGAAATGGTGGATCTGGGGGCGCCTGGGTGGCTCAGTGGGGTAAAGCCTCTGCCTTCAGTTCAGGTCATGATCTCAGGGTCCTGGGATGGAGCCCCGCATCACATCAGGCTCTCTGCCCAGCAGGGAGCCTGCTTCCCCCCCACACCCCCTCCGCCTGCCTCTCCTCCTACTTGTGATCTCTGTCAAATAAATAAAATCTTAAAAAAAAAAAAAGAAAAAAGAAATAGTGGATCTGATAACACACATGAGTCACAGACCATCAGTGCTCCTGACCGCGGTGTGTCCATCTGCTCTGAGATATTTCCCCTCAGAACACACAGCCGCCCCCCTTGGTCCCCCAGGACCCTGCACATTTTCTTTGATGGCACTCACTTCTTTTAACCCTGCGACCCTCGAGTTCCCAGCCCTATGATGCTGAACTTTGCTCCTGCCACGTTCCCCTCTGCATTTATGCCTGCCCAGAGAAGATGGGTATTTGTTTGAATAAATACACAGTATTGCCAATGCCAAGACGCCCACACATTTTTCAGTGCCTCCTGTTGCCCACGTTCATGAAATGATTTTTTTAAATTATTTTTAAAAGATGTTTATTTATTTATTTGGCAGACAGAGATCACAAGTAGGCAGAGAAGCAAGCAGAGAGAGAGGGGGAAGCAGGTTCCCCGCTGAGCAGAGAGTCCGATGCGGGGCTCAATCCCAGGACCCAGGGATCATGACCTGAGCCGAAGGCAGAGGATTTAACACACTGAGCCACCCAGGCGCTCCGCATGAAATAATTTAAATAAATAACGGGTGATGTGGGCAGCCAACAACAACCAGAAACGACTAGGAGTATTCAGACTAAACGGTGGTGATGGGTTGGCAGCGAACAGGAAGTGGACCCTGTTTTAACCTATTTGAAATCCATTATAAGGTCTGCATGTGAACCTAGGTGAGAAGAAGGAAAGTCACAGAGAATGATCATAAACAGTTCTTAGAAGATGAATTCAAAGAAATTCCATTTCCTCATTCTGACACAATCAAGGTTTAAGTAATTAACATTTTAAATATTTTTTTCCAGTTCACAAAGTAACCTGATGTATTTTATCATTTGGTCCTGAAAACAACACTGCCCGAGGGGTAATAAGCAACAGTGAGAATGTGCGGGGCAATTTACAGAGTTCAAGGTCCTTCACTCACACACATGCATGCGTTTCTGTTACTCACAGCCTTGCAAACCACACGCAAGCCACACATTCAACACGTAGTCCCCTGAACACAATCGTCCCTCTGCCAGGGTGACCTCGTCAGCTGAACCTGCCAGGTGAACCCAATACGCCCCTTAAACACGGTACAGTCAAGAGCAGCCTTCCTCCTTACCCGGCTCCCAGAGAGGGAGCAGTTCCCCACCAGGGCACGGCATGTTAGGAGGCCCCGAAGTCCAAAGAGCATGGTGAAAGGCAGTGGCATTGGAGAGACTAAGAAGCTCCTGCGGTCATGTTTAGTCAGTGACCCTGAGGAACCTGCCGCTGCCGATGGATGGGCAGACTCCATCTCCAAACTTGAGCAGTGGAATACCGTAGTACATCCCAACAACTCCGTGCGCGTCCCGCAAACCCATTTTCTGGATCCTCCTGAGGTCCGGAATGCGGCAGGAGCAATGCTGGGAGCCACAGGGCTGGGAACGGGGGGGCACAGGGCTAAAGGCTTCTTGTCGAAATCAGAGGTTAATCATGGGGGCAGAGAACATACTAGAAATCACCTCCAGGCCATTGACTCCACTCCAGGTGCAACTGGTTCTGTAATTTAGGGTGCTTGATTTGGCAACATTTGAAGGACCCGTCGGAGGGGTGGGGAGATGGGAGGCAGAGCAGGGTAGTAAGATACCGCCGCTATGACAGGTGAGCAGAGGGTGAAGGTCATGGACGTGAGAGGAGGCACGTACAGGAGGCACTGAGGCAGCAGAATTCGTGACTCTTGGGAAGTGATTCCGAAGGGGGGCAAGGAAGGGGTGGCATTTAAAGAGAAGCTGGAGTGCCAAGCTTAGGGGGCACAAGTGATGGGAATGGAAAGATCATGAAGACGAACAGGGACAAGAGGAGGAGCAGAGGACTGTCTGTGTTTGCCTTTGTGACTCGTAATTCTGAGATGATTGTAGTCACATGCAGTCGTAAGCGGTACCATAGAGAGATGCACTATGGCCTTCCCGCGCTTCCTTCCGTAACCACAGCGTGACATCACAACCAGGAGACTGACATTGGTACAACCCATCAATCTGATTCAGATTTTGCCAAATTGACATGAAGGGTGTCCGTTGTATTTAGTTCCTGCAACTTTATCACATGTGACCGTCACCGCAGTTAAGACGTACAAGAGTTCCCATCACAAGCGTCTCTCCTCAGCTACCCTTTGTAGCCACAACCATCTGCCTCCTTCCCTCCTAATCCCTGGCACTGTACCATTTCCATCAGTGTATTTTTGTCATTTTAAGAATGCTATGGGATGGAATTATACAAAATTAACTTTTGAAATTGGATTTTTTTTCTTCATTCAACACAATTCCCTTGAGATCCATCTTTCTGCATTACTTAGCTGGAATTTTCCTGTAAAAGACAGCTTTCTCCCCTCCCCATTCCCATCCCACACTCTTATGGTATCTCTATGGATTGCAATCTTTTAAGATAATTTCATCATTTTGTTACTTTAATCATGGGCCCTTTTGGATTTATCAGACCTACTATCATATAACCTACAAGCAGGGATAGTTTGTAGTTCCTTTACTTCCCACTGTTATGCCTTTGCATTCTTTTATCTGATTGCATTGGCTAAAACTTCAATGGCAATGTTAAGCAGAAGAAATAGTACCTTGACCTCGAAACAAAGATTTTCTTTTTTAAGATTTTATTTATTTATTTGACAGACAGAGATCACAAGCAGGCAGAGAGGCAGGAAGAGAAAGAGGGAGAGGGAAGCAGGCTCCCTGCTGATCTGAGAGCCCGATGCGGGACTCGATCCCAGGACCCTGAGATCATGACCCGAGCCAAAGGCAGTGGCTTAACCACTGGAGCCACCCAGGCGCCCCAGAAACAAAGATTTGAAGAGAGTTGAAGCACTGGAGGTGGAAAGGTAAAAGGGCCGTTACGTTGTTACGTTAGGTATGTTACTTTTATGGCCCCACCAGCGCTCAGGGCTGGAGGCAGGAATCTGGATGAGGCAGCACAGCATCCTTGTTAAGAACGTGGGCTCTGAAGCCTGCCTGCGACTCCCAGCTCCTGGGTCCTCTAGGTTAGTGACCGCACTGGGCCACTACAGGCAGTTTATTGAAACCATTCAGTGTCTCATCTGTAAAATGGCAGTAACAATTACAATATTTATTTCACAATAGAATTGAATTAGTTAATACGTGTGAAGATCTTAGAACAGATTTTTGAGCTTGGTAAGAATTCAGTAAGTGGCTAAGTCGTCCTTTATCATGTGGAAGCACTCAGCACAGAGGTAAGACTTGAAGCGATGAGTCTCCCAAGAATAGAATGGTGAGAACATTGGGAAAGCCTCTGCTGAACGCTTCTGGACACTTTTTGGGACTCTGATCAATGCTATCCTCCTCTTAATCCCAGTCTGAACATGCAAAGAACATCAGACAAATTCCAATAGTGGGACATCCTCCAAAATATCCAACCAGGATTCCTCAGAGCTGTGGAGGTCATCAAAAACAAGGAAAGTGGGGGAAACTGTCACATAATCCTCATAGCCAAGAGGAGCTTGAGGGGATATGACAACTCAGTGAAATGTGGAATCCTGGATAGGATCCTGGAACAGGGAAAGAACAGTGGGGGAAAACAGAGGGAATCCGGGTAATGTATAAACTGTAGCTAATAACAAAGTTACTGGTTACTAGTGGTGACAAAGGTACCACACTAAGACATCCATAATAGGAAAAGCTCGGGTCAGAGGATGTATAAAACAAGAGGGAAGTGAGCATTCAGGGAAAGAAAGCCAAAGAGATGAAGAACCAGGGGGTCATGGTGTCTTACAATATCATGAGTGAAGTTTCCAGAAGGAAGGGCTAAAGGAACCAGATGCTCAATGAACGAACTTTGAGGCAAACGAGCGTCACTGGGTTGTTGACTCATAGCTTTCTTGGTGTGTTCTGAGAAAAGAACATCATCCCAGTGCAAGCAGTAGGCATACTAAACAGTTCTGGAGTGAGCGGGGCAGGGACCATGTAGGAACCACGAATGCGCGACTCCCGTGAGATAACGGGGTTCCGGGGGAAGGACACGAAGAGTCATTCCTGGAGGGGCTGTAGGCACCTGGGATGCTTCCAGGCTCAGGAGGTGATGGTGAGACCGGGGATGCCAGAGAGGGGCGGCGGGTAGGGCACAGCTCCAGAGGCAGCGGAGGGGCTGTGACCCGAGCCACACCATGTTGGCTTGGCGAAACCAGGAACGTGTTTTACATGGAGAGACAGAAGGAAGAGGCTATGCTGACTTAAAGGGGGTGTGATGGGGAAATGGGGAGAAACATGGAGAAAGCTGGGGAAGTTCAGAGATGAGAAGACAAATAAAGAGTAAGTGAGAAAGGGCGATCGAGCAAACACTCATGTGGACCAACTCTTCAGTGTCGCTAAGGTCGGGCGACGGTAGGACTGCAGAATCTTTCGATTTCTACTTCTCTCTTAACCTACGCCGTTCACTCTTAACCCCCTTTTCCTTATCTATGAGTGAGATGCCATTCTCTTCAAAGGGATGGTATGAAAAATCTTGGGTAAACTTAAAAAAAAAGTGTGCCTAAAGATAACTATAGTAAATTTTCAAGCTAGTAAACCCCAACCCAAGGATCCCCATATTCTCATAATCTTCACCCAACTATCAGAGCGAGACTCTGGTTCCAGCATCTTCCTTCTAGCCTCCCACTGGAGGTAAACGAGCTTAAGGCAGTGTGAAATTTGACCAGCGATCTGGGAGGAATGCTTCCCACTCCCTCTTCCAGAAAGACCATCGCAGGGGACGAGGGGACAGAGTGAACGGTCGGTGGAACAGGAAGAGGACTCAGGTCTGTGACGCCCAGAGCTGACTTGCTTTCCCTCAACATTAGGGGGTAGACACAAATAGGACAGAAAACTCTCAACTCAAGATCATCATGCTCAATATCTGACATTTTAAAATGAGGACAAAAATTTCTCTTCTAGAAGATGGTCGCATCTTAGCCTACCGACACTCATTTCTGTTGACTGCAGCAGTTCTCTTGTCCCCGCTGGGTTCCTGCACGTCTTTGATCCCTTCTCTTCCATTCCCGACCTCTGCAAATCGATGTCCAGTGCTACTGATCTTCCCACCCCGCCAGCTACCTACCGCCTCTGCTCCTTCCCGTTCCCAGATTCCTCTTGGCTCCGACCCAGCCTATTGTAGTGAATTTCCCAACTCCTTACTCAAACTGTGACTGGAACAGCAGCAGAAAACCCGGAAATGAGGATTCTAAGGCCCTTCCCCAGGCCTTTTGGATCAGTATTTGCATTTTAATAAAGTCCCCCCACCCCGCCGTGACTCAGATGTGCACAGAAGTTTGAGAAGCACTAGCTTAATTGGTCACCCTGCCTCCCACCTGTCTGCCCCCCAGCTGCCCCCAGCTAACCGCATGTTGTTATAGACCCATGAGTCTACAAAAAGCCACACTTTTTTTTTTTTAGATGGTGGGAGGCATAGAGGGAGAGGGAGAGAAAATCTCAAGCAGACTCCATGCCCAATGCAGAGCCTGATGTGGGGATCAATCTCACGACCTTGAGATCACGACCTAAGCTGAAATCATGAGTCGGACACTTAACCAATAGAACCATGCAGGCCCACCACCATGGGCCCACTTGTTCTTCCCAAAGAATGGGTCCAAGCACAGTTATCACTTTCTACTTTGTGTTAGAACCATATATCTGTCCTACCTTCTTTACTAAATTATAAAAATTGCCAAGGAAGGGACCACGGCTTAATTTTTTTAGCTATCCTCCAGGGTCATAAACATACTCAGAAGCCATTCACCAGAGGGAAAGTCCACAAGGGACCAAAGTTAATTCACATTATTCATCGTACACAGAATGTCATTACCAAACAAAACAAAAGGGAAAAGAGTCAATTATCAATATGCTCTGATAGTCGCTTATACTACATCTTTCTGGTACCTACTAATCTGTAATATTTATTTAATATCTGCTTTAACACGATATCTATCTAGAATATAAGTTCCATGAGAGAAAAGGCCCGCCTTCACCACTCACTCTGCTCTCCAGGCCTCAGCAAGAGCTCAGCACGTGGTGGGTGTCATGTATGGTCTATTACGCCACATGATCCGTCGTAGAGCAGACGAGTCCTATCGATAACGCCCTTGGAAGCTGGGAACAGAAATGCCCTGTGATCCAGCAAGGGCACTACTGGGTACTGACCCAAGGAGTACAAAAATGCCACTGCAAAGGGATGCGCCCAGATAGTTACAGCAGCAGCATCTACCACAGTCAAACCATGGAAGCTTCCCAAGTGCCCACCACTCGATGCGTGTGTAAAGAAGACGTGGTGTGCACACGGAGCTGCAGAAATACTGAAATCTTGCCATTTGGAACATGTAGCTCGAACCCTCCCGGATCTTACGGCAGCTCCTCCCGCTGGTTCCTGCTATCCTGCCTCTTGAACACTTGGAGCCCTGCTCCCGCGGAGAAACCAACAGTGCTGTCCTCGGGGCGCTCTTTTCTCTACAATTCTGTCCTCTTCCTTCTTGTTCTTTCCCGACACATTTCAGTTTGTTATTTGATAGCATTTTCTGAAAGTAAAAGTGAGGTTTTTTTTTTTTTTTTAAATGCAGAAATGAAAGCCTCAGTACTGGACTTTCTCGTGATTCCTGTCTTACCACCTTGAGCTGGGCGCTTTGGACAATTAGCTAAAGTCCTCTGAACCTTAGTCTCCTGCTCTGTGTAAGGTGGGGATGAGAATATCTACCTTTCAGGGCTGTTGCGAGCTTTAAAAGTAAACTAAACAAAGAAGCAGCACACAGGCAAGGCTCAGATATCATATATCATATATATACTAAATATATATATACATATATCTCAAAATGGAAGATCTGAGCTCTCTGACTTCTTCAAAGATAATGATCCAGTGGTAGAGCATTTGACTGCAAAGATAATGATCTCAATTAAACCACAACATTTTGCAAACGCTTCCCAGTGACCCAGATAGCTTAGACGTAGCTCTACCCCTCAGCAAGAGAAAGCCTTCCACCGCTGGGCTGAAAGCACCCACATTCCTGAAGATTCTGATTGTACGTGATGGGAAAGCACTGACCTAGGAATCAGGGGTCCTGCTCTCTTGCCAGGCTTGCCACAACCTGAAGAATAACACACAGCCTCAGTTTCCTGACTTACAAAATGTGTGGATGGACCTAAATCATCTCAGGGTCTCTCTCGGCTCTCAGATCCTAGGATCCTATTATGAGGGAAATTTGACATGTCCTATGGTGTTTTGTTTTGTACCAAACACGTCCTTTCTATAAGGCCCAAACTGCTGGATGGGTTTGCCAAGCAAGTTGGAGACTATCTTTGACATTAGGTACAATTTGGGGGATTTTTCTTAGATCTGACGTAGGAAATGAATGACGTTAGGTCAAGAACCAGATTCTTTATCAGGTACCCCGAGCTCTCGATGTACTTCTGTGTCCTTTGTGTAAGCTTAGTAAACCATGATCTAGAAGTTTCTGTGCCTAGTCTCTTGTTCTGCTGGAGAAAACGAAGGCACAAAGATGAAGCCATCTACTCAGTGCTGGCTGGGCTGTGGGTAAACATCGCTTGACCTTGATTCGCCCACTGAGAAAAGAATCTTATCTCAGACTCTGTCCACATCCTTTTGAATCCCCTTTATTTTCCTTGTCTTTCATGTTGCTCACATTGGCCACAAGGGCCAGAAGGGTTCTCTTTCATTTTGAACAACATCAGAGAAGAAAAACAAATCACCTAGCCCACAACCGTTTTTCACCCACCCACCTTTCCTCCTGCCGAGTATGTTTTCACTGCGTCTTCTTAGATACTGAGGAAGCCCCTGGTCGTAAACAGGATCACCAGCGCCTGAGCCCTCTCCGGGTCCACCAGGGGCAGGTGCATGCCTCGGAAAGGGGCAGAAGGAGAGGGGAGACGTGGCAGCTGCCGGTACTGTGTGGTTGTGGACCCCACAGCATCTGCGAGTGTGTCAGAAATCATCTTAGCCTTCCTGTTTGCCTTATTGAACCCAAATGCACATTTTAATAAGACACCCCCCCCCCGCGACTTGTATGCACAGTAACATTTGAGAACCACGCCCAAGGAGGACAGAAGCACAGTCCCATGTCTGTACAGGATCCGCCGTGGACGGGACTCTCTCAGATCAGAGGACCGATGGCCAAGCAAGTGTTAGTATTTCTGGTTCACTCGAGGGACCCAAAAATATCGGCAGAAGACTCGTTTTGATTCTATTCCCCTTTCCAAAACGAAAGGGGGAAAGATAAAGGAGCGGACTGGGGGACTGGGGCTGAAGGCGCGTGGGGAAGCGAAATAAAGGGGGGTCGGCATTCCGCACCCAAGCAGGAACCCCCGTCTGCTCCCACCGTTCTCACTGTGTGCTGGCCCCTGACAGGAAGAAAGCGCCTCGCTCCACCACGTTTCTTATCTCTTACCTGAAACCCAAGCACTAGAAGCGGCACCCGGTGTCCTCCTGGGAACAGGGGTGCGTGGTTGATGGGAGGGCCTAGTGCTTGAGAGACCAGATGCCTGAGAGACAGAAAAGCTGGTCTGATCCTGATTCTGTCACTGTGCGACCTTGGTTGTCATTCTTGTCCCCAATGACCCGAGAATCACAAATGCCTACTCTTTCCCCGCCTGGCAGGGGGGCAGGGGCCCGGGCGAGATGGGGAAGTTGAGCCTCCGGCAATCTGCTGGAGGGAAAACAAAACCCAAGATAACAACAGTGAAAAGAGAAGAGTGTCTTACGGCTCCTCACTCTCACCCAGACCTGTCCGGCTGTACTGGGCAGAGCAAGGAAGCTCTAGTTGCCGTCACCAAGGTCCCAAAAGCACCCAAGGGGGGGCGTCGCACTTCAGTTGAGCAGGAAGTGCCTGGAGGCAACAGATCTGCAGATACCCCAGGGGGAGATGCCCCCGATTCTGCTTCGGGGACAGTGACGAAGGCAAAGTGTGGGAAGGAGGAGAAACACATGGCATCCGGCCTGTGTCTTTCAAATCACCATTCAGAGCAAAACTCCAAAACAAGATGTGGAACACTTTCAGGGTCAGAAAAGCTTAATTTGACTCCCTCTTAGTACACGACAAAGCCCTTGGGATTTTCAGGATTAATAACAGGCATTGTCTCTTTTCCCCTCTGCGTACACAGAAGTACAAGAGCTAAAAGGCAAGGCCACATGGATAACACACCCCTGAGCCTGCCCAGGACTCTCATCCTCGGAGCCCCATTTTTCAAGCTCTGAGCATTTCCCGCCACATTCCAATGTCAAGTTAGTAATCTGACATTTTCCTCCACTCCACAGGAAGCAGACACTCGACTCTCAGGAGAGAAAATGACATCTAATTCCAGAATGAGACCAATACTAAAAAATTACAAAGAGGAAACTTCCCCTATCCACATTCTAAAGAAAATTCTGGAAAGGAAAAAAAAAGAAAGAAAGAAAGAAAAGGAGAGGAGAGGAGAGGAAAAAGAGAAAAGAGATTTTTTTAAAAAGAGAGAAAAGAGAAAAGGACAGTTGTGTTTGCTTCCTAAGCTTCCAGGCCCACTGTGGTGTGAGCCAGAACGGGTGCAACTGAGACCACAGAACAGTATCTTTGTTTTAAAAAGTCAGAGCTGCCGGTAGAAGCAAGAAATGTATCTGGAAAGGGAAAAGCCCGTTAGCTGAATTTCAAGAAAGGATATTCCAAATATTTAGTGAGCAAACGTAGGGAATGGCTGTGGCTGCCATGCTGTGGGGGGAGAAGGTCTGTAAGTGATCGTTCGGGGAAAGTATTTAAAGACATTGGGTCGCATCGTATACCCGGAGCTCCCCTTCATTACTCCTGTGCACGACTTCAGAGTAGACAGTGTTTTTTATTCTCCTTCTGTTTTCTAGATGTTTTACTGCTGCTGTTTTTGTTTTATTTTTTCTTTACTGATACCTAGGAGGGCTAAAAATACCCCAGACTTACTCCTGTTAGACTAAAAAGAAGGAGTGTTTCAGGGTCCTCTTTCCCACCTGCTCATACCTCCCACTTTCCTCAGATGCCGTCTGCAACACCCTTGGCAAGGCATTCTAGGGGAAAGGATTATAGCCAAGCTCTTCACCTGTTCTTAGCTATAGATCAGAGCATTTCAGTGTTTCTAAATTCCAGGAAAGGTGCTTCTTTGAAAATGAAGTCTGTGGGAGAAAGAAATTCTGGAACTTCCCTTGTCCCCACATGATGGATGTCCTCAGTCAAGCGAATTGTGATGACTCTGGGAATTTCCATTGTCTTATTTAGAAGAGCACATCATTGTGTAATTCAACAGTTTTTAAGGACACAAAGTTGCTTCAAAGGCAATTTGCCCTAAAAAAAAGACTTAGGTGTTTAGAAGCATTCTTGGTTCCTGATTAACCCACTGAGCCACTCAGGCTGCTCTTGGTTCCTGATTACGTCATCAGAATCCAAATGCATCTGAGGTCAGTCCTTGATTACTTGTGCTAATGAGTCATTACAAGAGTTGCTAAGTATACTTCTTACTGATTTTCCTGCAGCCAAACTATAGAGAAATGCCATCTCAAGTGCACAACTTGATGAGTTTTCCAATGCACACACCCACATAACCGACATTTCCATCACCGCCAGCTTCCCGCCGACCCCACGCGGGTCGGCCTCTGATTTCTTTCTGTATCTAGTCCTGTCTTTTCTCGAACTTCCTACAGACGGAATCAAACCGTGTGTATGATTTTGTGCATGCCCTCCTTCATTCAACACAGTATTTTTGAGATTATTTAAAGCCACTATAAATATTGTGTGTAAGTTTCTCGTAAACCTGCGCTTTCACTCCGCTGAGATAAATACCTCGGAGCGGAGTGGCTGGATCCTACGATGGGCAGATACCCAGTTACCTTCCCTAAAAAAAACAAAAACCAAACAACTCTCCGCTCTCCGAGGAACGGTATCATTTCACACTCCCACCGTCCCGCGAGAGCGCTCCGGTACCTCTACCTCCTCTCTTCTGTCATTGTCAGTCTTACCTGTTCTAATGGAATATTCCGTGCTCGACTCCCACGTGATTTTCTTGCTGTCTACCGACGTGAGGCGTCCTTCCTCGAGTTCACGGATAATCCTCTTCTGCTTCGGAAGAGTGACTTGTTCCGGTCTTTGCCCATCTGTTTATTGGGTTGTTTGCCTTTTAGGATTGATTTGTAGTTCTTTCGAGAATGTCGACACGGTTTCTTTGTCCAAGGTGTGTGTTGCAAACATATGCTCCCGGTCTGTCACTTATTTTTTCATTTTCTTAGTGTCTTGGGATGACCAGAAGTTTCTGATTGACTTTTTGTTTACAGTCTGTACGTTGTGGGTCCTCTCTAGGAAATCTTGGCCTATCCCTAGTTTGCAAAGCTGTTTGCCTTCATGGACCCTTAGAAGCTTGATAGTTTCAACTTTTATGTGTATACCTAACCTGGATAAATCCAGGGTATGGATTTTTTATGTTTAGATACATAATAAAATTAATTTTTGTATGTGAAATAAGCTTCTTTTCCCCCATAAATTTATCCATTTGTCCCAGAGCATTTGCTGAGATTTCCTGCCCTTGTTGATCTGTCCTAACATATTTATAAAACAATTAGCTGAATGTACATGCATTTCTGGCCTTTATCTTATGTCCCATTGTCTTATCTTTCTACCACAATATACTGTCTTGGTTACTGCAGCTTTATAGAAAATCTTGGTATCAGATTATGTGAACTCTCCAAATTTGTGCATTCTTTTAAAGATAGGCTTAGAAATTCTGGTCTGTTGTATTTCCAAAGAGGTTTTAGAATCAACTTGCCAAATTTCTACCAAAAAGTGTATTGGATTTTTTTAACATTGTAACTGCATTGAATCTGTCAATCAATGTAAGGTGAACTGATGTCCTTTTTAAAAAAATGAATCCGCCAATCCGTAAACATTGTACATTTTTCTATTTATGTAGTTCTTTAATTTATGTTGGTATGTTTCAGAGTTTTCAGTTCAGAGGTCTTGCAAGTTTTTGGTAAATTTATTGATGAGTATTTTATTTTTTGATGCTATCATAATTGAAATTGTTTATAAATATTTAGTTTTCTAATTGTTCGCTTCCAATATACAGAAGTAACTGCCAGTGATTTTTTTTTAAGATTTTATTTACTCGCCAGACAGAGATCACAAGTAGGCAGGCAGAGAGAGAGGGGGAAGCAGGCTTCCCACTGAGCAGAGAGCCCGATGCAGGGCTCGATCCCAGGACCCTGAGATCATGACCTGAGCCGAAGGCAGAGGCTTAACCCACTGAGCCACCCAGGCGCCCCACTGCAAGAGATTTTTGTATACTAAGACTGCTAAATTTATCAAGTTGTAATAGTTATTTTTCATATTTCTTAGTAATTTTATATAAACAATCAAGTCATCTGTGAATACTATTTATTTTGAAATCTACTTTCTGATATTAATGTAGCCGTACCTATTTTCCTATGCAGATCTCTGCATAATATATCTTTATATATACTTTATTTTCAATCTATTAGTGCCTTTGTATTTAAAGTATGCTCTCTTGTAGACAGCACGGGGTTGTGGCCTGCTGTTTTATCCAGTCTGAAAGTGCCTATCTTTTAATTTATGTGTTTGGAGTATGTTTCATACAATTACCGATATAGTTGGCTTTAGGTCTCCCCTTTTGCTACCCTGTTTCCCAGGTGTCCCATTTGGTTTTATATTCTTCCATTCTTCCTTTTCTCTCTTAATTTTGGCTAACCAAGGGGTGCCTGGGGGCCTCACTCATTAAGTGTCTGCCTTCAGCTCAGGTCATGACCCCAGGGTCCCGGGATCGAGCCCCGCATCGGGCTCCCCCCTCAGCAAGAACCCTGCTTCTCCCTCTCCCTCTCCCCCTGCTTGTGTTCCCCTCTCTTGCCGTGTCTCTCTCTGCCAAATAATAAATAAAATCTTTTTAAAAAAAATTTTGGCTAACGAAAAACGTATTTTAATACTCTATTTTGTGTCTCCTAGTGCCATTTTAGCTACACTCTCTGTGTTGTTACTCGCCAGCTTCCCTGAGCTTTCCGGGAGGCATTCCTAACCCACCACGCTCTCCTTGGATTTAGTATCATACCGTTCCGCATACGAGAACTATAGGATAGAAACATTTACTCACCCCAACTTCTACACTGCACTTGTTGCATATTTTACATTGACATATGCAATAACACTGGCCATGCATTCTTATTATTTTTAAGTCCTTCTTTTTCAAAGAAATTAAAAGATGATCTTTCCACTAGCCTAAATATCTACCAGCACACCACTCTTCCCTGCGGATCTGTGTTTCTAACTGTGGTAATACCCACATACCTGAAGAATTTCCTTTCAGCGTTCTCTTTGAGAACACAGGGGTGCTGGTAATACATTCTCTACGCTTCCATTTATCTGAAAATACACTAATTTCATCTTCATTTTCAAAAGATTTTTTTTTCTAGGTAGAATTCCAGGTTGAGAGGCTTTTTTTTTTTCCTTCTTTATAACTTTGGATATGTTCTACCATTATTTTCTAACTTGCGTTGGTTCCTTATTTCAGTGAAATAATGTCAGCCATTAGTCACTATTGTTCCCTGTATGTGGTGTGTCCTTTTCCTCTGGCTACTTTCAAGATGTTTCCACTAGCTTTAGTTTTCAACAGCGTGGCTACGATGTATCTAGGTTGGGTTTTTTTATATTTATCCTGCTTGGAATTCATTGCTTGAAGCATCTTAGACCCGTAAGTCAACATTTGTCCTCAAATTTCAGACATTTTGGCCATTATATCTTCAAATATTTGTTCTGCTCTCCCATTGCTATGGGACTTCAATTAAATATGATAGGCTATCTGATATTATCCCATAGGTCACTGAAGGTCTAGTCAAATTTTTTTCTTTGTGCTCATCAGTTCAATAATTTCTATTGCTCTGTCTTCAAGGTCTGGTGAAGCTCTTTTCAGATATTGCAATTTTCAGTTCTAGAATTTTTATTTGGTTTTTTTCTTATAATTTTCATTTATCTCCTGAGATCTCTTATTGATTCACGCATTATGGCCGTGTTTCCTTGGAATTGGTAGTTGACAATTTTTTTTCTTAAAGGGTCAGAGAGTAAATATTCTCAGCCAGCTAGACATCTAGTCTCTGTTGCAAACACTTAACTCTGTCTTTACCACACAAAAGCAGCCACAGACCAAATGTAAACAATTAAGTGTGGGTTTGTCCCCATAAAACTTTCTTTATAAAAATGAATGGTGGCCGATTGTCTGCTAATTCCAAAATCTGGGCCATTTTAGATTCTAATTGACTCCTTTTAAAAAAAAATGGGTCACATTTTCCTATTTCTTCACATGTCCAGAATTTTTTAAAAACTTGCTGGACGTTATAAATTACACATTTTAGAAGGTCTGGAATAGGTCGTCTTCCTTTCAGAGGCGTTACATTTTGTTCTTACAGGCACCTCAGTCCCAGGTGCATCCTCCTGTCAGCTTTGGTCTTAGACTTCATAAGGATGGGTCAGTGTGGGGGAGTGTCCAAAGTCCAGCCATGCCAGCAGCCTAGAACTTTGATTTCTTCCCTCCTCAGGTCCGTGAGACCACGGCTCTGCTTGGGTTCCACTTTGGTGCCATTTGGCGGGAAAGTGGCCGTGGGGGACTCCACAGCAATGGTGGGGTTCACGTCACAGTTCCCTCTTCTTGAATGATACAGGGCTGCCCTGCCTCTTACTCGATGCCTGGAAACACTTTTTTTGCACATTCTGTCTGGTTTTAAAGTTGTTTTCAGCAGGAGGATAAGTTTGGGTACCAAAATTTTGCCATGGCTGGAAGCAGAAGTCATCACTGATTCCTCCCCCCTTCAATTATTTCATCTCGCTTAGGGCATAGTCATTGCTTCTAAGTTGTTGTTGTTGTTGTTAATTGACTTTATGATTTAAAACAGTGTTAGGCTCACAACAAAACCAAATAAAGGGTACAGAGATTCTTCACGTACTCCGGACCTCATTCATGCATTGCCCCCCACGTGATCATATTGTCAGCCCCCACCAGGTGGTACCTGTCTTTCAGTGGATGAACCCGCACGGACACGCCATCATCACCAGGTCCACAGCAGACATCGGGCTTCACTATTGGTGTCGCACATTCTGTGGGTTTGGGCAAGTGTATAATGATACGCACCCACCAGTAAAGTATCCTACAGAGTATTTTCACTGCCTTGAAATCCTTCGTATGCTGCCTATTCACCTCTCCCTCCTCCCTAACACCTAGCCTCCAGGATCTTCTTACCGTCTCCATAGTTTTGTCTTTTACACAGTGTCGTATAGTTGGAACAACACAGAATGTAGCATTTGAAGTTGGCTTCTTTCACTTAGGAATATGCATTTAGGCTTCCTCTATGTCTTTTCATGGCTTGATAGCTCACTTCTTTTTAGCACTGAATACTATTTTATTGTCTGGATGGACCAGAGTTCATGTATCCCTTCACCTACTGAAGGACAGCTACACGTAGCTTCCAAGTTTTGGCAATCACGAGTAAAGCTGCTAGAAGCATCCATGTGCGGATTTTTGTGTGGACGTAACTTCTCAATTCCTTGGGTGAATACCAAAAAGTGTGCTTGCTGGTATATGGCAAAGCAATTCACTTTCATACATTAGCTTTGTATCCTGCAACCCTGCTGAAGTTGCTTATTGGTACCACAAGGGTTTTGTCTATTTTTCTAAATTGTCTACAGAGGCAGTCATGTCATCTGCAAGAGAAAGTTTTACTCCTTCCCAACAACTTTTAATTCCTTTTCTTTTCTAATTGCATTAGCTAGGATTTCCAGCACCATATTGAAAAGTGGTGATGAGAGGGCACATCCTTGCCTTGTTCTTTCATTTTTTTAAAATTATTATTGTGCATATCTTATCTTAGCAATAGATTTACCTTCTGATACTCAAAACATGGGTTGGGACTGATATACAGCAGGTACCAGTGACTGGTCCTAGGGATACAGGCTGTGAAGAAAGATGACCTCTTGCAGGAGATAAGGGTTAAGGTGAACATCAGTCCCGCCTCTATCTGAATTACCATTCTCCTTTCCTGGACAGAGGTGAAAAGGAAGGAAGAAGAACGGGCATGTGTTCTATGTCCCTCGTGTGTGGGGCGGTCTCCAAGTTACCTTTGCACGTCATTTCATGCAATCTTTAAAACAAACAGTAAAACGGTGATGATGATTATACTACCCAGTTTATAGAAAAAGTGGCCAAGCCTTTGAAAAGTAAAAACAAGGACACTCTATAGCTAGTAAGCTGGTAGGGCTGGGATCTAGAAGCTCAGTTTTCTCCCCTTTCTACCATGCTCCCTTTCTTGCCTTATTATGGTGATTTTATGATGACCACTATCTTTCAGTGTGGATGTTACATGTCCCATTCCCATCGCTGGCTCTCTGAGCCTTTCATATTATTTCCACTTAGACCCTTCTTGGAGAGACGTGGGTGAGGGTCCTCCCTCTCCTTGCCCTCTGTGATTCAGGAGATCAGGGGTATCCTGAGTCATGGGTGTGGCAAGATCTGGGGCACAGTGGAAGGACAGAGAGAAGACGCACTCCAGTGGAGGGATGATGAATGAGCCATTGGCCGACCGTGGTCTGCCAGCAATGTGTGCAGCAACCCGCCAGGATTTGTGCCTGTGCTGGCGAGGGGCAAGGCGGTCAGTGCTGTCTCGCCTGTTCCTGTCTCCTGGGATCCTTCCTAGCCACGATCTCCATCCAGCCTGGGGCTTTTCTCTAAACATCTAATCTCTCGAAGCAGGACTTGTTGTAAGATACACAATGGAATCATTTTTCTGATTTGAACAGCACATTTTTTCCCCTTACTACTTGGGCATTTGGCTACTATTTCAGGTGTCCTTGGTGAGAAACCAGTGTCCTTTTTTGAAGGGGGGTGAGAAAGGGTCAAGTCCTTGTGATATGAGAAGGGATTTGGAAAACTCAGAGGTGGGGAGATGGGTGAAAAATACACATTTCCTACTCGCCAGACTTTGGGTGGAGCCCTTTACATATATTTCTCAAAAAAAAAAAAAAAGGCAAGAAAGAAAGAGAGAGAGAGAGAGAGAGAATCACTAATTATAGAAATTCTGACAATCCTTATTTCCTGAAAAGTATTTCTTGCCCACACGTGTCCCTCAATTAAATTTATATGACTTTCCTCCCTTCCTTTCCTCATATCCTTTAGTCCCCTTCTCTCTCTCTATACTTGCTCAGCATGAGGCATATTCAGAATAAAACCTCATTTGCTTCTATTCATTTAGTTTGAAATAAATTGTAATTTGGAGGGCAGCTCTGTTGAGGTCACAGTCTGAACCATCTGATACAAAGGTTTCTAAAGGACAGTGGCGACAGCCTTTGTTCCTTTCTGGGAAGAGGTGGGGTACCCAGAAATCCTTTAAAGAGAGCCAAGAAATGTGTGATGGGCTCGTCCGAGGGTCCGGACGTGACTGTGAGAGCGGAGCCTCCCTAACCCGAAACAGGCCTCTTTTTCTCGGCAGACCTTTGTGATGACAACCCGCCGAGCCTCAAGCACGCCGCGTACAAAGCCCTCGAGTACAGGACGGGCACGATGCTAAATTGTGGATGTGAGAGAGGCTTCCGCAGGCTAAACAGCGTCATGCGTTGTGCAGGAAACTCTAGCCACGCTTCCTGGGAAAACCAATGCCAGTGCGTCCGCACATGTAAGTGTTTCCTTCTGTAACGTGGAGGGAAGGAGAACAACTCCAGCAGGAGCACAGAGCGTCAGCCCTACAGACGAAAACCCGCCTGCCCAAACCCTGCAATAACGCACCTCAGCGGTTCCTCCAAAATCATTCACTCAGCAAATATTTAAGGCGTGCCTCCTGGTTCCCAGGACTGATCTAGGCCCTCGGGATACCCAACGCTCAAAGAATTTATATTTTGCAGGGGGAGAGGGAACAGACGTTATACTAATCGTGACTGAACAATTTGAAAATAAGTCGAATTCATGGCAATATAAATGTACTTCATGCCACCTAATTACACATTAAAAATGATTCACAGGGTACGTTTTATGCTATGTATATCTCATCGCAATTTTTTAGACATAAAAATTTAAAAAGACTGGTCAGAATGAGCCCATATAAAGAATCAGAAAAATAATAACCATCCCGGTGAGTATCTACCCATAAGGCTGCACCAACTCTTTTGCATTTTGCTTTCGGAAGCTCCTACCTCATGCCACCCACAGGCTGCCTGGTGCCAGCAACCCACCCTAGCTCCACCCCCAGCAATATGGCAACCTGAATTCCCAACAACTTCCCAAGATGCCTCCGTGCCCTTGCCTCTCAGGGTCCATCCCCACAACCCTAAGGAGGAAGCTCTGGCTAGAAAAGTGGAGGCAGTGGGCAAGGCATTTCCTTCCCTGATGAGAGTAAAGAGGGAAGAGAAGCTCACATTACTGACTTGGAGAGTCTTATCTATTACGGATATTTTCTATTTTTTTTTTAAGATTTTATTTATGTATTTGAGAGAGAGAGAGCATAAGCGGGGAAGCAGGGTGAAGGGCAGAGGGAGAAGCAGGCTTCCCACTGAGCAGAGAGCCCGATGCGGGGCTCAATCCCAGGACCCAGGGATCATGACCTGAGCCGAAGGCAGACCTTAACCGACTGAGCCCCCAGGTGCCCCGATTATGGGAATTTTCAATGTGGCTGCCGTGAAGTCTTCGAGACCTTTCTTCAGAGGACAAATCCATGGTCAAGCAGAAAGGACTGTCGGCCCAGGGTCTTCCTAGCCCAGCGTCAGGAGCTGGCATTCCAGAGTGTGAGAAATATTCCCCCAAAGACCCCCCAGGTGCCCCCTGCCCCCCACACCCGTTCCACTACCCCAAGACCCTGGCTGCGCTGGGGGAGCGAGGAGAGGATCAAGCCCAGAGGCGGGTCAGGCTGGTGTGCAGGCCGGGCTCCGAGTCGGTGGGCGGCGGGTGCTGCGGGGCGGGGAGGAAGAGGAGGAAGAGGAAGCTGTTCCCTTGGAATGGCTTATTTCTGGACTTGATGAGCTGGCTTGAGAGCCTTACAGTCCTCACTGCCGGACGGGTTGGAACCAGCAGTGGACGAAGGGTCCCGAACCCCATCACTGCTGGCGAGGGCGAGCACGGAACCCTGAGCACCCCTTATCCTCGCCGACCCACCCCGAGACGGTAGGTGGGGCGCCTTCCCGGAGTGGAATGCGGAGGGCATGACCCCCTGAGGGGCTTTCAAGACCTAAGTTGGGCTGACTTAGCTCTTCGTGTTCTCCACGGAGTCCTGAAAGCTCTCTCACGAGCCCAGTTTCTCGACCGGGTCTCTTGTCTCTGTGATACTGGAACACGGTGAAGAGTGGTGGGTCCATTCGTCCTTTGATGCTTCAGCCCCTGGGACGGGGTCTGTGAGCAACAGCGACAGTGAGCTCTGTGTCGGCCGCCCAGGCACGGACCGCAGAGTCTGGAGTCCTCTGCTGACCCCGTCGCCTCTTCCCCCAGCAGACCCTCCCCAGACCCTCGGCTGGAATCCCGAGCCCGTCTCGGCGGTGCCCGCACTCAGCTCCTTTGCCGAGTCTTCGCAGCAGAGAGGAGAGTGATAGGAGGCTTCCCTCGTCCTTGCTCTACCACTGGATCCCTTTACCTTTCAAGTGAACCGCTGTAGGGCAACAAGGAATTCCTCACGGCCATCGTGCCCACGCCCGCGTGCAAGGCTGGCAGGTGGATGGGCAGAATGGGGTCCCTTTTGGGGAGACCCACACGCACCAGGCAACCTCTCAGTTCCTTCAGAAACACGTTCTGGGGGCACCTGGGTGGCTCAGTCAGTGAAGTGTCTACCTTAAGCTCAGATCATGATCCCAGGGTCCTGGGCTGGAGCCCCATGTAGGGCTCCCTGCTCAGCGGGGAGTCTGCTTCTCCCTCTGCCTGCCTCTCTGCCTGCTTGGGCTCTCTCCCTCCTTCTCTCTAAATAAATAAAATCTTAAAAAAAAAAAAAGAAAGAAAGAAAGAAAAAGAAAAGAAACACATTGTGAGTCACTGATGCTCATGGCGAGGTCCCACCGGGAGCACCCCAAGGGCAGGGGGTGTGTGTGGCTCCTCTTTGTAACCCGTGCACCCCCATACTGCCTGGCGGTGGAAAGACACACGTCGAACAAATGAATACCAAAGAGCATCTTCTATTTTAAGCCTCTGTGAAGTTATTTGCTTCTGTCTCTACCCTCTAGCCTCCAAGAGCACAGAAGGACAAGTCACTCCCAAACCCGAGGAAGAGAAGGCAATGCAGAGCCTAACGCCGTCCGGGGACCAAGGGAAGCTTCCAGGTAAGAGGCGGGTCTGCACAGCGGTCTGGCCGCCTTCCAGGCCGACCCTGCTCCTGCGGGCGCACCCTGTGCCCCCCGAGGGAGGGACGTCTGGCCCACCACCCTCTTCTTACAGGATGTCAGGGAAGCGAAAACGGCTGTGCAGTGTTTGCAGGCTCTAGAGCCACGAGCCTTTCCAGCCCGCGCAGGCTCTGGGCTTCCTCCCGCTCTGGGAGCTGCGCCCAGCAGCCCTGGGCTCGGGTCGGCTCAGCCAGTGCAACTGAACAGAGTTCAGAAGCAGGTATGATCCGACTCACGGGGCCCGGCCCTGCAGACCGTGGAGTCTGCACTCGAGGAAATGCTCCCGTTTTCCCTTCAGTACAAGACAAGGTGCCAGCCAAGCACCTTACCTCAACATGTTGCTTATAAACAGGGGTGTGAGGCCTGCTGGGCTATGCTGGGGAGCACAGAGCATATAGGGGAGCTTAAGGCCGCAGACAGACAACTCCACGCTAATGGGATACGGGGAGCGCGACTCCAGACGAGCCTCGCTCAGGTCAGGTCCTCAGGTCACGAGGACACAGAGCCCGTTAGGAAAACCTGAGTTTTGGGGGGATCTACCAACTTTTACAAGACCCTCTCGTCCTGTGCTAATTTTATTATTTTAAGTTAAACAGAAGTTAAAAGACGACTACACTCACATTTAGGAGTAAGGTCTTACTCAGGATCCTTCTACTGATCACTTGTTTTAAATTAATTTTAATTTATTTGCAGCTTCCTATATATATATATATATATATATATATATATTTTTTTTTTTTTTAAAAGACAAATTGAGGGGGCACTTTGCAATATGGTAGTTCTATCTTGGACCTTCAACTTTGGGCTGACTGGCATTTCAAAACACATTTAATTGTTGGCTTTTTTCTTTCTCTCATATTACCCTCAAAAGTTCTTTCGAGGTTTCTAGGCAAGTCAAAGTCTATTGTCCTTATTCAGGAGATGACCCACTACTGGTTCTGGACACAGACCCTCTAAATGGGATGTTTTCATTAGAGAGAAGCAAATGTCATTTAAACAGGTTCCGACCATTATGGATTTTATTGGCTGTAAAAGAAATTTTATTCTGAGACTAAACCGAAGTTCAGCCATGATCTGGAAGGTGCTACACTAGAGCCGATCCCATGGGACAGGACCATTTTCCACTTGCTGCCATGGGCTTCCCTCTGGGCCAGGGGGTTTATGTGTAAGACACTTTTAAAGGTCATATTGGGTATTCGGACCATGGAAGTTCTGGAAGGCCAGAACCCACGTCTGGGGAGAGAGGGTACATGTGCTTCCGTACATGCAGATGCGGGGCTGGGTAGGGCATCCTGAGAATAAATCAGAGCAGGACATGATCCCTGGGGTTAAAGACCAGTGAGGCTTGGTTTTTACCTGGGCGAGTGGAAGGTTTGAGGGCATGGAGAATTTCAGAGGCCTTGGCAGGGCTCACATAGAGCGGGCTTTAGGCACGGTTTGATCAGAGATCAGGTTCCATTTCCCAGAGCTTCTCTCAGCCCTCCCCTCCCTCTGGCGTTGGCTCCATCTCCAGTGCTCCCACCACAGCCCCAACAGGACCAGCAGCCACCCCCTGAGGAAGGACCTCCTCGCTTAGAATGGACACCTGGGGTGGGCTTCACCTTCCCTTGGCCGCAGTGGGCTTGAGCCTACGTTTATCCCTCAGCTGAGACTGCCCCCCGCCCCGCACTCCTGTGCACTTTCGAGAACCCTCGCCATCACAAGGAGCCGCTCATTCCCCTGGGCTCCTCAGTGACAACACTCAGGACATTGTGTCTCCAGACGTCGGCTCCATTCAATGGCTCGCCCCCTCCTGCGGGAGGGACAGGGTCTGGGTGCCTTCCCTTGCTCAAAGTGCCCGGCAACGTTCCTGACACACAGACTTCTCAGCGCATATTGGTGCAATAAAAGAAAGGATAAACAGTAAGAACCGAGGTCCGGTCTCCAGCAAGAGGCGACTCGGGTTCGCGGGACGCCTCCCGAACTTCCTGTCCCTGTTCCAGGTCACTGCAGGGAGCCTCCTTCCTGGGACCACGAAGATTCAGAGAGAATCTACCACTTTGTGGTGGGGCAGACGGTTCACTACCAGTGCGCGCCGGGATTCAGGGCCCTGCGGAGAGGTTCTGCCGAGAGCGTCTGCAAAACCGTCTCAGGGAAGACGCAGTGGACGCGGCCCCAGCTCAAGTGCATAAGTGACAGGGAGGACGGTCGGTTCCCAGGTACGGAGGGACCCGCGTGGGCCCGTCCCCCCGATTTTCGCACAGGGCTGCGCGGAGTGCAGTTCCTGGCCCGCCAGCTCCGTGACTACGGGAAAACCACTCCATCTCCTCGGGCCTCTGTTTTCTCTCATTCTAGAAAAGACACCAGATACACTAGGGTCCCTCTCACCCCAGGCTCCCTGCACCCTGAGTGTGGATAAACGGTAGAAGGTGGAAGGGGAGGGAGATCTCTCAAGTGTTCACTGGAGGCGGTGCTGCCCCCTCCTAGCCGATCCTGAAATCTGGCCTCTTCTAAGCTATCAGAACTTTCTATCATTCAAAAGGGCAAGGTCAGCCTGCCACGTATGCACTTCTGATTACGGATACGTAACGTGAACTCATTACGTGCCGCGGTCCACCGTTAGCAGGCTCCTTCTCCTCGTGCAATGCCCCTCCGAGCTTTGGTAAAAGTGCCAGCGTGCAGGGAAGGGGCTGAGTCAAGCGGGGACATGATCATGTGTGTGTGTACGCACGCACGCGCGCACACACACACACACACACACTCATTCAGACATGCATGCAACCCGCCTCTGCGGAGGTCTACTATTTTCATTCTGAAAGCGTACTACTATTTTTACAACCCAAAGCCGCTCAGATTTAAACATCCGTGCTACGGGTTTCTCAGCTCACGCCCGTAGGTTCAGAACTCTCCCCGGATGGGGGTATAGCTCAGTGGTAGAGCATTTGACTGCAGAACTCTCCCCGGAGTTTCCCTGGGTGACATCTGAAACCGCCCCCATACACGGAGAGCGCAGGGACAGACCAGAGAAAGAGGCGGGCCACCGCTGGCAGGTGGCGGTTTGAATAAGCAGAGGAACTTACACAGGGGCTAGTGGGGGGCAGCAGAAAGAGGCATGGACACCCGAGCTCGGCCACGGATCTTACAGGTTTATAACGAAGCCTTAATGGGGTTAGTCACCGACACTCTGCAGGTGTTCTCCACGGCCAGTCGCCAGTCGCTAGCTCCAGGCTGTGTCCTTGGAGCAGACTCTGGGACGGGGGTGGGGGTCAGCTGGCACTTGCATCCTTCTGATGACATTCCCCACCCGTGTGCTGGCAGGGAGCCACGTGGCTGGCCAGGACACCAGTTGCACGGGTCCCTTCCCATGTCAGAGGATGGCAGGGCAGGGTCCCGGGTAACTGGAAACATCCACAAGGGGCAGGGAACCTGTCCCCGAGAGAAGCTATCCTTTTGCGCGTTTCTACTTCATTTGCTGTTTCGGGGCACTTGGGCACGGACGACCTGTCTCCAAGCCCCTGGTGGAAACCAGGGCTAATGAGGAAGCTGGGGAAGGAGGCTGCTCGGGGTCCCACAGAGCCAGGATCAGGGTCAAAATTTCCTCTCGCCCGGGGGTGCTGGGGCCGTTTACCCGTGTGCCTGCGACCTGCTGTAGAGGGCTGGGACCCCCAGACCACGCCGGAGAAGGGAGATCCACACCCCGCCGAGTGTGTCAGGGTCGGCTGAGGACCCCGCGGGCCCCACGTTCACCGCTCCCTGTCTCCAGCAGAGGACGAAGAGGAGCCTGAAGCAAGCACCCTCGCAGCCCCTGGGAGAGACGCTTCCCGCCCCTGGACGATGGCAGGTACTACAGGTAAGGCTGCTGGGACGGCGAGGAGAGCTCGGCCCCGAAGCCACCAGGCAGGAGACGGAAGACAGGGTGCCTGGGGCAGCCCCTCCCAGAGCCGGGTCAGCGAGGCCACCCGCCCCTCTGACCCCCCAACCCTCAAACAAGTCCAAAGCAGGGCCCCTGGGTGTCTCCGTCAGCAGGGCTTCTGACTCTTGGCTTCGGCTCAGGCCGTGATCTCAGGGTTACGCGATCGAGCCCCATGTCCGGGTCTGTGCTGGACACAGTGTGTTTAAGTTTCTCTCTCTCCCTCTGCCCTCCCCTCTGCTCTGTCTCTCTTTCTCTCTCCAATAACCAAATAAATCTTTATACCAAACAAACATGTCGAAAGCAAGGGTCAGGGCCAGGAGCAGCCAGGCTGAGGTTGGCACGTCCAGGCAGAAGGCGGCCTGCTTGTCCGCCCCCGCCCGCCCCCAGGCTCCGAGGCTCTAGCTGGAGAGGCCCGGCGCTCCCCAGCGAGCGCGGCCTGATCCGCCGCACAACCGAGCGCCTTCTCCTCTCTCGTGCGCAGACTTCCACGAGCACACAGAAGTGGCTGCCACGGTGGAGTCCTTCCTGTTCATCTCCGAGTACCAGATAGCAGGTGGGTCGGGGGCTCGTGGCTCCCGTGGACAAAACGCAGCCCAGAGCCTGTGGGATATGTTGCTTGGTGGTCTGGGGCGACAGTCGGCCGGTCGGTTGGCTTAAAACGCCCCCCTCCTGGCCCTGTAGAGTGGTCCTACGTACAAGTAAAAGACTAACCCAGATCCGGAGGGCACAAACTCACCGCCGACGGTCACGGTGAGTGCGGTGGGAGGGCTCAAAGCACCACCGAGAGCTGCTCCAGGACGGACCCGAAATGACCAAAGATCCCATAAGCCTCACAGTGGTTTCCTGGTAGGAGAGAAAAACGGGCTTTGAGAGGGGGAAAAAACCGAGCGCACAGAAACGGAGAGCAGAGCGGGGCTGGCGGGGGCTGTGGCTGGGGAAGCTGGGAGACGCCGCGGAAGGACAGAGACTCTGGATAAAGGACGACTCGGTCCCGGGGCGCTGGTGGACAGCGTGGGGACTCTGGTTAACCGTGGGGGGTCGCAGACCCCGAAACTGGCTAAAGGAGCAATTGTGCAGTGTTCTCACCGCGAAAAGGACCCGGCAGACAGGAGGGCTGGTGGGAGGTGTGAGGGCTCCAGCCCCAGCGAGGTGGGATGCGTCCTCACGCCCGATTAGTGCCGCGCACGCCGTGGGCGTCTGCAGTGCCACACGACCGCGCATCCGGAGAGCTTGGGGCAGAAAAGGGAAAACGCGCTGTGAAGAGCATCCAGGACGGCTGGTTGGCCGGGCAGGGGGCAGCGGAGCAGGGGGGCAGGGGCTCCCACCCGGGGAAGGCAACATTTGGGGAACAGGAACACTTTCAAGAGAGGCTCGTTGCCCCTTGTGTTTCGAGCTTTCCTTCACCCATCGTAGGCCTCCCCAGTGGCCTTCTTTACCGAGGCCCCTGACCCATGGTGGAGAGCGTGCTGGTCGGTTAGCTCAGCCTTCCAGAAAGAGCCAAGTCCCTCGTGGAAAGGTGCCAAGACCTCTCCCACCTCCCTGGGCTCCAGCCCCGGGCCGGAGCCTCCCAGGAAACCATGTCCGGGCGGGAGCTGCACTCTGAGAAGGGAAGGCGGAAACGCCCGCGCTCTGGTCTTCAGGAAACCCCTGCTCTGGGGGGATTTTCTCAGGCTGCTCGGCCAAGCCAGCCCAGCAGGAGCCTTAATGAACGGCTTCTCTGTTACAGTGGCCGGCTGCGTTCTCCTCCTGATCAGCGTCCTCCTTCTGAGCGGGCTCACCTGGCAGCGGAGACGGTGAGTTCCGTAGGGTCAGGGTCACGAAGCCCTGGCCGGAGCTGGCAGGCGGAGCCCGGTGTGCGAAGAGCTCAGGCAGAGAAACCCTCACCCTGTCCTCCTGCTAACCAGCAGCGGTTTGGGGAGTCACAGAAAACTGGTCAACCCACACATCCCCAGAGTGGCTGGCAAGAACCCAAGCAGGAGGAAATGGGAAAGGAAAGGAAACTAGCATTGGCTGAGCCCCTACTGTATGCCAGGCTCCGTGCGCATCTAAGGAACATTCCCACAACTTAACTTCTCAGGACATTTGAAAGAGCTGCAGGTTCCCCGATCGAGCAACGCAAACGGGGTGCATGGCAGAGGCCGAAATAACAGCCCAAATCTAGAGCCCAAGGCCTTTCTGTCCCGTCATGTGGCTGGAAGGAAACCAAGGGCAGCATCCCCCTGTTTTCCTCTCCTGTGCTTCCCGCTCCACCTACTGCAGACACTCAGACCAGCACGCCCTTGGCTGGGACGTGACCCATGTGTGGCCTTAATTGCATTAACTCGTATTTTCAACAGTGATTGCCAATTAGAACAACCAGGAGAGAGTTGTTCTTTTTTTTTTTTTTTAATACCAATACTTGCCCTCCAGCCAGGATCCCTAGGACATCAGTGCTTTTTTTTTTTCCAGCTGGGATAGAATTCATCATTCTGACCATTTTATTTTAAGATTTTATTTATTTATTTAACAGACAGAGATCACAGGTAGGCAGAGAGGCAGGCGGAGAGAGAGAGAGAGAGAGAGAGAGAGAGATAGGAGGAAGCAAGTCTCCCTGCTGAGCAGAGAGCCAATGTAGGGCTCGATGCCAGGACCCTGGGATCATGACCTGAGCCGAAGGCAGAGGCTTTAACCCACTGAGCCACCCAGGAACCCCATTCTGACCATTTTAAAGTGCATAATTCAGTGGTTTTGGGCTATGTTGTATATATGCCACCACTGTCTCATTAGACATCAGAACATTTCCATCATCCCAAAAGGAAACCCTGTACTCCCACTTCCGCATTGCCCCCAGTCCCTGGAAAGCACAAGTCCACTTCCCATCCCTGTGGGTTTGCCCGTTTGGGACATTTCCCATAAATGGAACCATACAGTGTATGACCTTGTGTGACCGAGACACCAGTATTTCCTTAAAGCCCCTCAGGGGCACCAAACACACACAGGTCCAGTTTTGACAGCTCTGTGCTAGGCCGGCAGTTCCCAAACTTGAGTGGGCTTGCTCCTCAGAAGCTGCTGGAGGGCTTGTTAAAACACGGACTGCCAGGCCCTGCCTCCGGAGCTTCTGATTCAGCAGGTCTGGGGTGGGGCCGGAGAATCTCCATTTCTAACCCGTTCCCAGGACAATTTGATGCCGCTGTTCCGGGCACCTGACTTTGAGAACCGCTGCACTAGACAGAGAGTATGAAGGTCAAGAGAGTGAATTCGTTTCACACACACACACACACACACACACACACACGGGCCGCTTTCTCCCTCCCTTTAGGCAGACCTCCTATGTCCCTCTCCTGACTCTCTGGGACATTCCTAAAGCACCACCCCCTTGCCCCTCACCAGTGTGCCATCTAACCAACCTTGACATGAGCTCCCCAGGAAGACCCTGAGAAGACACAGGCTCAACTCCTCCCTCAAATCCCGGAGCTCTTAGATCCTACAGTTAGCCCAGACGGGGGAAACCGGCAGATGTCTTTGATCATTCTATGGGTCATCAGGCCCACAAATACTCCTGACTTCCCGCATGTGAATCGAAGAGCACCGATTACCGATTACCGAGAGGCGGGGGTAAGGCCCCTGGGGTTATTCTATCAGGAATTACTCAGATAGAGACCTGACCATCTACCAGCTTCTCCATTAGCAGATTCCTGAGGCGTTGTTTTAGGATTATGTGCGATGGGGTGTGTCAGGTGCTCAGGGCCTTGTGGGAACTCAACGTGCTCTCCCCTCCCTTTGCTGACAAGACTTAATACCTCCTCAAGGAAGTTCTCACTTGGGAGCTTCAAGATGAAGAGCCTTCAGACACAAAGGCAGGAAGCTATTTGGGAGTGGCCAACATTTGGGATTTGTGTTGTGACACAAGGAACAACCTAAAACCAGATGAGTTCCTGCAAGCTCTCCCAGAATGACCGTCTTCCAGGAGACCCACACTCCTTCTCCAAACAGCCTTCTCCCATCACGTCTAGCCAGCCCAGAAGCCTCCCCCGAATCTAATTTCGTCTGATGGTGCCCTCTTGTGGCTACACAGAAATCCTACATGTGACTTTTTTGTTTTCCGTTTTTTGATTTTTGGACCAATTACTAGGGATAAACAGCTGTTGGCTTCCCCTGACTCCTAACAACCAAAAGCCAAAAGCTGAATTTTCATGAATCTTGTGAACCGTTTTTAAGCACAGCCATTATCGAAAATTCAGTATGTCAACATAGTTACATAGATCATATTGAAAACAAAGTTAATACATACTGGAAAGTAGCCACTCTCTAATTACTTAACTGCTTTATTTGTTCTCAGGGTTATTTCAATCTATTGTCTCTATATTATCGAGGCATTGCCGCACAATGGTCTGCTACTACACACCTCTTCCCAATTCTGTGTGCGGTTGTGTCGCGT
Organism: Neogale vison; assembly: GCF_020171115.1. NCBI lineage: Eukaryota > Metazoa > Chordata > Mammalia > Carnivora > Mustelidae > Neogale > Neogale vison. The sequence goes on from NC_058102.1 coordinate 143,193,363, forward strand.
TGGTAGCCAGAAACTGGGCTTGGTGGGCGTCCTGGCACCGTGGAAACAAGCCAGCTTTTTCAAGCAGCGGGTTGTTAATCATTTACCAGCACGCTGTTCTCACAGCCTTACCCCTTGTGAGCTCCCAGGATGCAGGAAGGGATCAGACATTCCTGTGGACTCAGTAAGGGCTGGGGAAGGTCTAGGACTACGCTGTCCAACACACTAGCCACTGGGCACACGGGGTGGATATTTAAGCCTAAACTTAAATAAATGAAACAAGATTAAAAATTCAGTTCATCAGTGACACTAGCCGCATGTCCAGTGTTCAGTAGCCACAGATGGCGACCTCATTGGACAACGCAGATACAAAACATTTCCGTCATCAGAAAGTTCTTACAGTACAGAGCTGGCTAGAAACGGTGCTATCAATTCATGAAAGTCACTTAGCACAGTTACTATTATTCCTTTTCTGCACCTACTGCCCCCCCACATAACTCAAAAAAATGTATAGAATATCTCTTGTATAGATGTTGATCAAAGACCACAAGCTTGCAGTTAGCACGAATGAGTTCTGGGGATCGAATACACAGCATAGAGATCATGGGCAATAATCCTGCATTCTATATTTCAAAGTTGCTAAGAGACTAGATCTTAAATGTTCTCCCCGCAAAAAAGAAATGATGGTTCTATGACACAGTGGAGGTGTTTGCTACTGCTATGGTGATAACTGTGTTGCAATATAGTGATACAGTGTGTTAAAAATACACAAACATGTTGTAGGCCACAAACTTATACCATGTTACTGTCAATCGTATCTTAATTTAAAAAACAAACACTATCGCAAGAACATCTGCTATGTGCCAAGCACTTGCTAGGCCTAAAGATGAGTAGGAAGAGGAAAAAGAGAGCTCAAGTACAAGTTTTTAAAGCCCAGGATTGAGGGGTGATAGGAGCAAAAAGAAAGGACCCTTGATCCTACGCGGGGGTGTCAACAAGAGTAGCCGGTGCCTACAGCCAGACACAGGAAGTTGCGAGATGTCTGCTCAGCAGCAGGGAGCACCGGGAGAGGTAACTCGGTGTGGATGGACGTGACAATGTCCGGGAGAAGCCAGGCAGCTCTGAACCTCAGGTTGTGAGGTGCTGTGGGGACGGACGGTGACCACATCATGGAAGACCAGGTCAGCCAGAGGGGCTCAGACCCCATCTGAGGAAAACAGCCACAGAAACTTGACCTGGGGACAAATGGTAGCACTGGCCCTTCGGACAGTCTGGCTGCGACAGAGGCGAGATGGAGAGGACCTAGGAATCATGGTGGCAGTTATGGCGGAATATTTAGAGACACAAGGTGAGCATGAGCTAGGTCAGTGGGCGCACATTAAAAAGGAGGAAGAGAATCATGAAATACATAAAGGGGGTCAAATGAGCGGGATTTGCCAGCGGATGGGCAGTAAGGGTTAGGGAAGATGGATGCAGCGCAGATGACCCCAGATTTTGAAGTATGATGGGGGACCCCTTAGCCTCTTGGTGAAATGAATGCAAACAGCAGGACACCCCTTGGGGCATCAGTCCCAAAGCAGAAGTCGGTTCCCTGAGACCCACCCAGCCCTGGAGCAGACAAGGAAACTGAAGATCTGCTCCCCGCACAATGGTTGAATCTTCGTGCTGTAGGAACCAGGGGCAGGCAGTCGGGACCTCTGGAGGCACGGAGAGGCCTTGGGGTCAGATTTCAGGCTGTGGGAAGGTAACAGGACCCCGGGATGGAATTTTAAGTTAGCAGGTCACTGGGGGTTTATGTTGAAGGCTCTCCCCACAGCAGGGTACGGTAGAGATCACGTTTTTTTCTCCGTGCAGTAGTACACCCACAACTGACTTAGCTGTCTCCCTGCAGGAGGAAGAGCAGAAGAACAATCTAGAAAACTGGGAGGGGTAAGAAGCCAAGGACAGCTCACAGCAGTCGTGGAGCCCAAGCAAATTCAAAGAAGTCAAACGCTCAGCCAGGAGGCATCTCCCGGGACCTCTTGGGTTTTGGAAAACTCTTGACGTCGCCTGCTGACCCACCAGACCACTGCAAGCTCAGGACACAGCCAGCTCCGTAGTACCAAGAGTGGACCTGACCGGCTCTGGGCAGCAGATCCAGGGTCACTGGAGGAACAGGAAGCAGCAGCCGGAACTGTGGGTCTTATTTTCGCGGCGGCGATGTTATTCAAGCTTGAACAGCACGGGACCCTCCACGCCACACGCGGTGCAGGGAGAAGGAGCTTCGTGTCAATTTCACCCGGAACTTCCCAGTTTAGGAAAACCCTGGCACGAATGTAAATAGTCACACACACACACACACACACACAGAGTCCCCTCCCTACGGAACTGGGGGATGGACGCAGATCCTTCCCTGGCCGCTGGTTGATGAGCCCGTTCTCGGGGCCACATCCTGTAATGAACTCGGAATCTTTCTGTCCTTGGCTCAGTCCTCCAAACTAGCCCCCTTCCACGGACCCTTCAATCTGAATTTCTAAACAGAAGCCACAGCAGCACTCTTTGGGTAACACCGACAGAGGGCAACCCTCTGGGGATCCCAGAGCTTCGGCGTTTAGGATTATTTACTGGAGGTACGCTGGGAAAAGACGGGAAAACGAAGTCCCAGGTAATGAACTGTGCCTAATAAAAAGCTCTCTGTGTACCTTACTAATGTTAGGGTACAGAGTCAACCACCCCTCAATTAGACAGAGAACACTCTCGATAATGCAAGTCACACAGGGAGATTTATTTCCAGCCAGCTGGGGTCCAAGTATCCGCCCGGCACAGCGGGTTTCAACAAGGACCCCGAGCACTCAAAGCCAAGGGTTTCTATAGCATTTTCAAGGCACTTTTTCATAGCTACATACATATCTTGAGCCCCACTTTGACAGTTTAACTTTGTTTAACCTTTTGCCACCCCTGCATCACCCTGGCGCCATCCTGGCGGTTAAGTGAGATTTAGGTTTAGAAGAAATTTAACTTTATTTACATTTCCTTCTGCCTCCGCCTCCTTCAGTTTTAGGATGGGGAGGGCGACCTTAGGCCTTGAGGAACTGAGCCACTTGTCTCTGGAAATTGGGCCATTAAAGAGAAAGCCTTTGTATTGTAAATCACCAGGACATTAAACTGTTAGCCACACAGTTAGCAAATCAGATTTACCTGGAGGCCAGGTTGAGGGTGGGCAGGGGGGTGCATCTGCGGGTCTGAGTCAGCAGGTGCCGGCCGAGGACTTGCACTGGTTAAAAAGTTCAGGTGATGCCGCTGAGGCTGTCTCGAGACCACACTTTGAGAACCTCTGGGTTTGAGAACCTCCCTGCCCATCCACTCACAAAAAACCACGTGATTAAGGAGACTAATGAAAGGTTAAAACCAGCCCGTTTGCATTTCTGAATTCAGGCCAGAAAAGTGTTATTTTAAAAATGGACAGGCATCAGCAGGTCCATATCCAGATTAAAGAACCATTTTCTGCCCCGTCTATGACTAACCAGGTACAATGCCCATTCCAGTGTCCACTTCCCCATGCCCCCAAGTACATGTTTTCTGGGTTGAGAGGAATCTCAGACCAGAAAAAAAAAATTTTTTTTTAGTGTTACTTCTCTTGAGTAAAATTGAACTGAATTATCATGACTTACTGGGGGGGGTGCATGAGAGCAAATGTCTTAAATAATAATTAAGATGTTATTTACCTTCTTCATGCTCATTCTGAGTGTATGGTGGAGTTTCCAAAAACTACATGTTATGTGATGATGTCATCTCTCGGATGTTAACACGTAATGAGTTTATTACTGTTGTTTATGAGAGAACTAATAAATAATATTAATAAATAATATTTTTAAACTTTCTTGGTTTTAGTGTCTAAATGTGGTAAGTATCCCTGACTGTAACTACACAGATGAAAGCAGATAAAAGCTCTTTGGGATTCTCAATAGTCTTCTTTTTCTTTCTTTCTTAGGAAAGTAGAGCCCAGGAAGGGGCAGAGGGAGAGGGAGAGAGAGAGAGAGAGAGAGAATCCTAAGCAGGCTCCATGCTGGGCGTAGAGCTCAACGCCATGACCAGAGCTCCATCCCATGACCCTGAGATCGTAACCCGAGTGAAAATCGAGAGCTGGGCGCTCACCCAACTGGGCCACCCAGGCGCCTCGATACTTTTTAATAATGTACAGAGGTCCTGACAAATAGGTAACAAACACATCGTCATTGGTCATTCCAGAAATCCAAATCAAAACCACAATGCGATACCCCTCCATAGCCATTAAGATGACTCCCGGCCAAAAGGAGAATAACAAACGTGGGCAAGGATATAAAGAAATGGGAATTCTCGTACATTCCTGGTGGAAATGTAATAGGTGCGGACACTGTGGAGAACAGTCTGGGGATTCCTCAAAACATTAAACACACAATTACCACATGACCTGGCAATTCCAAGGGATACCCAAGAGAGATGAAAACCTACGTCCACACAGAAACGTGGACGTGACTATTTCTAACAGCATGACAGCCAGACAGCCAAGAGCTGACAACAGCCTAGGTGCCCATCAGTGAAGAAATGGACTGGTAATTTGTGGTCTCTCCACACACTGCAATGTTATTCAGCCATGAAAAGGAATACTGATACAGTATGGATACGTGGTGCAATGTGGACGAGTTTCAGAAACATCGTGCTAAGGGAAAGAAGCCAGGCACAAAGGGTCCCATGTTACGGGATTCCTTTTATATGATACACCCAGAGTAGGCAGATCCCATTGAGGCAGAAAGTAAATGAGAGGTTGGGAACCTGGGTGGCTCAGTGGGTTAAACCGCTGCCTTCGGCTCAGGTCATGATCTCAGGGTCCTGGGATCGAGCCCCACATCGGGCTCTCTGCTCAGCAGGGAGCCTGCTTCCTCCTCTCACTCTGCCTGCCTCTCTGCCTACTTGTCACCTCTGTCTGTCAAATAAATAAATGAAATCTTTAAAAAAAAAAAAAAAGAATAAAAAACAAACGGAGAGTTGATGGAGGGAGGTGGGTAGAAGATGGGTATTAAGGAGGGCGCCTGTTATGATGAGCACTGGGTGTCGTATGTAAGTGATGAAGCACTGTATTCTACTGAAACCACTATTATATGTTAACTAACCAGAATTTAAATAAAAATTACAAAAGAAAAAAAAGATTTCTATAATAACATTAAAAAAATAAAGTAACTTAAGACACCTGGGTGGCTCAGTGGGTTAAGCCTCTGCCTTCAGTTCAGATCCTGATCCCAGGGTCCTGGGATCGAGCCCCGCATAAGGGTCTCTGCTCAGCAGGGAGCCTGCTTCCCTTCCTCTCTGTCTGCCTCTCTGCCTACTTGTGATCTCTGTCTGTCAAATAAGTAAAAAAAATCTTTAGTTTAAAAAAAAAAATGAGAGGTTAACCGGGGCTGTAGAGTGATTATTTCACATTTTACACAACACCCTTGTGAATGCACCAAATGCCACTGAAGTCCACACTTTTTATGGTTATGTGAATTTCACTTCAATTAAAAGAAACAACAAAAAAAAGAGATCCTGAAACCCAACTCTTTGAGCATAGCGGGTCCCAACCATGGTTCTCAAAGAATGGTCCTCAGTTCACAATAGAGGGCCCCCAAGGGGTGCAGGCAAAGGAGCACCCCTCAAGATTTCTCCAGTCTGAGGGGTTCAGATGAGGGCTCCTGTCTACACTGTGGCCGGAGGCTGGAAGGCCGGAGCCTTGACCCTACCTCTGGACCCAAGAGTAGAACCAACTTCCCTCATTGGTTGCTTGAGGTGGACAGAAGAGTGAGCAGTGAAAGAAAAGGAGGTCATTGCCCAGAGAAGGGAGCACGGATGAAGGGGAAGTAGCCACACCTTTCTCTGTGCCTTTGCTTCCAGGCAGGATTATTCTATTATGGGAGAGCCTCGATTTTCAAATCAGTCATACCCTTAGAAAGCTTAGGAGGATCTAGCTCAAAGCTCTGTCATGGGAGCAGGAGAGAAAAAAAATGTGGACAAGTAGATTTGTAGCGCCAGCATTTGGGAGTTCTTAAGGATGTCGAAAGGCCTCCTGAGATTCTGGGTGACCACATGCTGGGCTGGCCAGGCTGTCCAGGCGGAACGGGGACACACACTTGGACTGGAAGGGAATTAGAGCAGGAGTGTTGAGCGGGGGCTGGGCGAAGGCATCAAGCTGTGATTGTCAGTTGACTTGTGAGCCGGACCCAAGGGACTGGAGGCTCCTCACCCCTCCTCTGTCCTTGGAATGTGAGTTCCGCGTGCCTCTCCCCTGAGAGGCTGCTCCAAGGACACAGCCTCAGATAGGGATGTGGAGTGAGGACATCTGCTCAGTATCCCGGACTGACCCAGTTAAGGTTTCTCTCTGAACTTCCAAGACGCCCCGGGTGGGTGGGCGTGGCATCCACTAGGCGTGCTGTCCCCACCCCCAGTCACATCTGGTATGTAAACTCCCTTGTTTATTAAAACTGCCACCCACCAGCCTGGGGCCGCCTGCCTTCTTCTCAGTCGCTCCTGCCCTCCTCCAACAGACGCTGGTTTCAGATTTCCTTGGAGAAGCTCCAGAAGAGGTTGCAAACCAGCGACGTTCAGGAACCGGAGCAATGAGCCCTGGGAAGGAGACATCGCAGGGAAATCCTGCGTTGGCCAGGGACCTGTGTGGGGAGGGGTGGCCCACATGTCAGATGCTTGTTTGTAGGACTACGGGACCCCCTACTCTCCCTTCCGAACATACCAGCTGTTCTCGGGGGCTTGTTTGAGGAAGTGCATGCAGTTCTCCGTGGCAGAGAAGGGAAGCAAGCCGGGAAGCCCAGCTCGAGGCTGAAGCTGGAGTCAGGAAGCTAGAGCTACCAGGGCAGGACCCGCCGGCGTCCCCCACTCTGCTGGCTTCGGGGGCAGAGGAGGCGGGAGGGCAGGGTGATTAGAGAGGGCTTCGGCACCCCTGGGAGGTGAGCCAGGAAGTGTCTGGCTCTTGATCTCATCTCAGGTTTTGATCTTAGGGTTGTGAGTTCAAGCCCTGCCTTGGGCTCCATGCTGGGTGTGGAGCCTACTTTAAAAAAAGGGGGGAGGGGCACCTGGGTGGCTCAGTGGGTTAAGCCGCTGCCTTCGGCTCAGGTCATGATCTCAGAGTCCTGGGATCGAGCCCCGCGTCCGGCGCTCTGCTCAGCGGGGAGCCTGCTTCCTCCTCTCTCTCTGCCTGCCTCTCTGCCTGCTTGTGATCTCTCTTTGTCAAATAAATAAATAAAATCTTTAAAAAAAAAAAAAAAGTTAGAGGTCTTAGCATACCCTTTGTAAAAAGCTTGGAGGGTTCCAGATGTTTTGGATTAAGATCTGGGCACCTGTGACAAAGCCTGAGTAGGAGTTAAGAGATGTAATCCCTGAAAATGTGATAAGAATGAGGACAAGGATGTTGTGGTAACTGAGGAGAAAACAGATAACATGTGCTTTGCCTTCTAACCAGTAATATGGAAACATTTTAAATTGCAATGATCCAAGTGCCTGGGTGGCTTGGTGGGTTAAGCCCGTCTTCAGCTCAGGTCCTGGTCTCAGGGTCCAGGGATCCAGCCTGCTTCCATTTCTCTGCTTGCCTCTCTGCCTACTTGTGATCTCTCTCTCTCTCTCTCTCTCTGTCAAATAAATAAATAAAATATTTAAAAAATAATTTTTAAAAATTTAAAATAAAATGTTAAAAAAAAACCAACAACAAAGATCCCAATGCAATGATCCCAAAACTCCTAGGGGGAAAAATTGCATTCTTTCTTTCCCTTGGTGTTGTAAATCTTATCATGTCTTTGAAATGTATACAGCCAAGAGATAAACAAATTACAGCTCACAAAGACTGAAGGAAAGAAGGGGGAGGAGGAGGGCGGCTTTTTAAAATACACACTGCTTACTGTAGGAGCTCCCTTCCCCAGAATCCAGTCCACAGAAGCCAAAAGATTACAACAATCAACCAGAAGCTTTAGCCGTGGGAGTGGGTACCTGATTCCCAGGTAGAGATTGGGAATGAACGCTCAATAGATACAGAAAGCTGGAGAAGGTCTGTGGAAAAGAAATATTGATAAAGGAATTTAATATGTAGCCAAGCAATGATTAAAGTAGACTTATGTAAGAGTTCTACTATCAAAAGTACACTGGTACAAAATTAGAATTTACTTTTCTCTGTGTGAAAGGGAAAAGTTTTTCTTAGATGATTGGTTTGCTCTTAATGAGACATTGTAGACAAAGGCTTTTCTTTGCCTTTCTGTACCTGGGAAACTAAGATTCTGTGTTTTGTCTTTATCAGGTCTTTGATTTCTTAAGAAAGTCCGTCTTCTCTGTTAAAGCTAAGTTGTTCACAACTTTGCAACTTGTGTTAATATGTTAAACTTCATGGGCAGCACTGTCAAATAAGAAGCAATGCTAAACTTTCTTTAGGCTATACTTGCAAGGAATTCCCCAAAACTCTGGAATGTCCTAGTAAAATGTTATCAGTCATAACTTTTGAGTGTATGTCAGAGAAACAAGTAAGCCCCTGGTCCGTTGCATCAGATGAACTCTCATCAGATCTGTAGCCACGGCCACTTCCAAGTCTTTGGTCATTTGCAGACAGTAACTGTTTTATCTACTCCTTGGCAAAAAGTGTTCCTGCAAAAGTGACTCATCTTCAGGGAGATTTGTAGAAAAAACTCTGACAGGTTTCTAGTAGATAAGATCAATTTGCCTTCATGTGGGAGGGATAATAATAAACCTTTCCAGAATCCACCTCCCCCTCCCAAGGCTATCTGCACAGTCCAACCATGTGCTTTAGAACAGAATGGGGGACCCATCCCTGTTCTTTTTCCCACATCAGTGAAACAGGCCCATTACATGGATGATACAAGGTGAACATGTGAAGATTTGACCCTGTGGCAGGATACCCTGCCGGCTTTGCTGGAGCATGTGTGAGAGGATGGGCAGCAGATCCACGGAAAATTCAAGACCCAGATACTACAGTAAGCTTTTGGGTGTCAGCTGGCCAGGTGAGACACCTGCTGTCCCAAAAGCTGTGACTACTAAGGTGCAAGCATATCCAGCCCCTAAGGACATGAGCATGGTGTGGGGCTTTGTAGGGGTTTGGGGACTTTGGAGGACTTTGACCCAGTGTTCCTGTCCCTTACGCTGCGTGGCAGAGAGAGGGCACATGTGAGGCTCGGGGTCGGAGTAGCAGCCACCTTCAAGAGGAAGAAGTACTAGGAAAACGGATGAAAGTTCTGGGCATCTCCTAAGCAGGGCTAACATTTGTGCTGGACCCGTCTAGGACTCGGGAAGGCAGGAGTCGGGCACTGGGGCCGAGACAGCAGAAGGAGGGCGTGCCCCTGGGACTTGGGTCCCAGCTCTGGAAGGGGACGGAAAGCTGATCTAGCCCGACAGCGCACCGGCTCCTAGTGGCTCCACAGCACCCCTCCGGGTAGGTTCTCTCCCACGGCAGCCAGCACAGCAACCGGGGGGCTGAGTTCGGAGTGGGCTGGCTGCTGATCGCCCACGAGCCCTGGCTGCCGGCCCCTTGCACAGCGGGACAGCAGGGCTGCTGGAAAGGGATGAACCCTATGTCCTGGACAGTGGGACGCAGAGGAGTGGGTGATTGTGAATCAGCCCTTGTGGGACCAGAATGTGTGTGGAAAGACCTCTGGGTCCATCTGCAAGAGCCTGAGGCATCCTGACTGCTTTTCATTCCCCAGTTCATAAAGCCCTAAGGCTGCAGGGCCCTTCCATAGTGGACTAGACCTGTGAGGACCTTGCTGGTGCCACACGCCCCACCTCCATATTTTTCAGTGGCTCCACCCTCTCCAACATGCTCTTAGAAAGAGTCCATCCAAAGTGGCACCCCAAGCCTGGCCGAGTGCAGGCATCCCTGACAGGGGCCAGCACACTCCAGAGTGATCCCTGCCCCAGGGAGAGGGGAAGACACCCACACCCACCAATCCAACTGCAGCCCCAACAGTGGGCTGGGGGAAGACATCTGGTCTGACTACAAGCCCCATGCACCAAGGAAAGCTCAGGAGACAACACAGGTAGAATGCCCTGTGGCTCTGTGCCACCACGGCTCTGGCAAATGACTGGTCTGACGAAACTCAAGCCCAGGGCGGCTGCTGACTGCCCCACTAACAACACAGGGACCAAATCCTGCTCACAAAAAGGAAAGAAAGCCATTGTAGACAATCGGACTAAAGGCAAATGTGGCTCAGCCCCGTGCACACAACACACATAGGAGGCACCCCTGAAGTTCCAGGTTCTGGTGAACGAGGGACATTGCACTACAGGACATTGAAGGACCTCTTCTTCATTAGGCCACTACTTTCAAGAGCAGGAGACATGACTGACTTTCTAGCAGAAACAGACACAAAGGGTTATGCAAAATGAGGAGACAGGAAAATACGTCCCAAATGAAAGAACAGGACAAAGTCACAGCAAAAGAGCTAAATGAAACACAGGTAATTAATATGTTTGGTAGATGATTTAAAGTAATGGTCATAAAGATACTCACTAGACTTGAGAAAAGAGTGGAGGACCTCAGTGAGACCCTTAACAGAGAGATAAAAAAGAACCAATTGGAAATGAAAAACACAATAACTGAAATGAAAAATACACTAGAGGGAAGAAATAGTAGATGAGAGGAAGCAGAAGAAAGGATCAACAACCTGAAGGAAAAAGTAAGGGAAAGCCATAAAGCTGAACAGGAGAGAGAAAAAAATAACAATAATAAATGAAAAGAGATTCAGGGAACTTGGCAACACCATCAAGTATAAAAACATTCACATTATAGCATTCCAGAAGAAGAAGAAGAGAGAAAAGGAGGCAGATAATTTATTTGAAGAAATAACAGCTGAAAAATTCCTAAATCTGGAGAAGGAAACAGAAATCCAGATCCAGGGAGCACAGAGAGCCCCCAGCAAAATCCACCCAATGAAGTTCACACCAGGACACATAGTATTTAAAATGGCAAAAAGTAGTTGATAAATAGAGAATTTTAAAAAACAGCAAGAGAAAAGGAAACAGTTACTTACAAGGAAAAACCCATGAGGTTATGAGCAGATTTCTCAGCAGAAACTTTGCAGTCCAGAAGAAAGTGGCATGGTAAGTTCAAAGTGCTGAAAGGGAAAAAAAAAAAATCCTGAAACTAAGAATACTCCATCCACTAAGTCCACCATTCAGAATAGAAGGAGAGATAAAAAGAGTTTCCCAGACAAACGAAAGTTAAAGACATTCATCACCACTAAACCAGCCTCACATGAAATGTTAAAGGGGATTCTTTAAGTGGTAAGGAAAGACCATAGCAGGAGTAAGAAAAGTTGGTGGTACAAAAGTGGTAAAATTAAATGTATCTATAAAAAAATCAGTCAAAAACCATTAGAGACTCTTAATCTCACAAAACAAACTGAGGGTTGCTGGGGGTAGAAGAATAGGGAGAGGGTGGTTGGGTAATGGACATTGCAGAGGGTATGTGCTATGGTGAGTGCTGTGAGGTTTATAAACCTGGCAATTCACAGACCTGTACCCCCGGGGCTATTAATACATTATATGTTAATTAAAAAATTAAAAAAAATAAAAATAAAATAATTTTAAAAATCAGTCAAAAGATTCACAAAATAAAAGCATATAAAGTGTAACACCATATATCTAAAATGGGGGGGGTAAAAATTTAGTGTTTTTAGAATGGATTCAAGCTTAACCAACCAACTTTATATAGATTGGTATATGCATAAAATGTTGTATATAAACCTAATGGTAATCATGAATCAAAAACCAGTAACAGATATGCAAAAATAAAGAGAAAGGAATCCAAGTGTGTCAGGAAGCCAGCAAACTATGAGAGAAGAGAGCAAGAGAAGAAAGGAACAGCAAAGAACTCCAAAAACAAACTTCAAACAAGCAGAACAAAATGGCAATAAATACATATCTAACAATGTAACTTTGAATGTACACGGCATATATGCTCCAATCAAAAGACATAGGGTAATGGAAAGGATAAAAAAGCAAGACCATCTATATGTTACCTACAAGAGACTATTTTTCAGACCTAAGGATACATGCAGATTGAAAGCAGAGGGACAGAAAAGCATTTATCATGCAAACAGAAGTGAAAAGAAACCTGGGGTACCAACACTTATATAAGACAAATGGATTTCAAAACAAAGACTGCAACAAGAGACAAGAGTGACACTATATAATTATAAAGGGAACAGTCCAACACGAAGATGGAACAATTATATTTACGTTCCCAACAGGAAGCATCCAAGTACATAAAGCAGCTAATAACAAACATAAAGGAAGCAACTGATACTAATACAGTAATAGTAGGGGACTTTAACACTATTTATATCAATGGATAGATAGATCATCCAAACAGGAAATTACCAAGGAAACAGTGGCTTTGAATGACTCATTGAACCAGATGGATCTAACAGGTATATTCAGAACACTCCATCCTAAAACAGCAGAAGGCACATACTTTTCAAGCGTCCATGGACCATTCTTCAGAATAGATCATATGTTAGGCCACAAAACAAGCCTCCACAAATTGGGAAACAGTAAAGTCATACACCTTTTCTGATCACAACACTATGAAACTAGAAATCAACCACACACGTGTTCACACGTGCAGGTGTGCACACGTGCACACACACACACACACACACACACATCTGGAAAGAACACAAATACATGGAGGTGAAAAAACGTGCTACTAAACAATGAATGGGTCAACCAAGAGATAAAAAAGGAAATTAAAAAATACACAGTGACAGGGGCGCCTGGGTGGCTCAGTGGGTTAAGCCTCTGCCTTCAGCTCAGGTCATGAGCCCAGCATCCTGGGATCCAGCTCCACATCAGGCTCTCTGCTCAGCAGGGAGTCAGCGCCCCCATCTCTGCCTACTTGTGATCTCTGTCAAATGAAAAAATAAAATCTTTTAAAAAAATACAGAGACAAATGAAAATGAAAATACAATGGTCCAAAATCGTAGGGATGCAGCAAAAGCTGTTCTATGTGGGAACTTTATAGCAATCCAGCCCTGTCTCAAAACCCAAAACCAGAAAAAGGGAGGAAATAGTAAAGATTAGAGCAGATATAAATGAAATAGAAACTAAAAATACAATAGAACAGATTGGTTAGAAGAGCTGGTTTTTGGAAATATCAACCAAATTGGTAAACCTTTAGCCAGACTTATAGAAAGTGGGGGAGGGAGGAAGAGCGAGAACTCAAATAAGCCAAGTCAGAAATAAAAGAAGAGAAATAAGAACTGACACCACGGAAATACAAGGGATTAGAAGAGAATATCATAAAAGATTACATGCCACAAACCGGACAACCTAGAAGAAATGGATAAATTCTAAAAACATATAACCTCCCTACATGGAATCAGGAAGAAATAGAAAATTTAAACATACCAATGATCAGTGATGAAATTGAATCAATAATCAAAAAACCCCTAATAAGCCCCTAAAAAACAAAAGCCAGATGGCTTCACGGGTGAATTCTATCAAACATTCAAAGAAGAGTTAATAGTTATTCTCAAGCTATTCCAGAAATAGAAGAGGAAGGAAACCTTCCAAATTCATTCTGGGAGGCCAGCGTTATCCTGATACCAAAACCTGATAAAGACACTCAAGAGAAAAAGAGAACTACAGGCTGATATTTTGGGGATGCAGAAGTCCTTGACATATATTAGCAAACTGAATCCAACCATACAATAAAAGTATCATTCACCAGGGGCGCCTGAGTGGCTCACTGGGTTAAAGCCTCCACCTTCAGCTCAGGTCATGATCCCAGGGTCCTGGGATCAAGCCTCACATCGGGTTCTCTGCTTGCCAGGGAGCCTGCTTCTACCTCTCTCTCTGCCTGCATCTCTGCCTGCTTGTGATCTCTGTCTGTCAAATAAATAAAATCTTTTTAAAAAAAACTATCATTCACCAAATATATGTGTGTGTGTGTGTGTGTGTGTGTGTATGTGAATATATATATATATATATATATATATATAAAATTCACCATGATCAAGTGGGATTTATTCCTGGGATGCAAGGGTAGTTCAACATTTGCAACGCCATCAATGTGATTTAACACATCAAAAGAAAAAAAAAGGTTAAAAAAACATATGATCATCTCCATAGATGCCAAAAAACAACATCTGACAAAGTAAAACATCCAGTCAGGAAAAAAAAAAAAAAAATCCAGACACCCAAAAAAGTCAGTTTAGAGGGAACATACCTCAACATACTAAAGGCCATATATAAAATCCCACAGCTATCATCAGATACTCAGTGGAGAAAAACTGAGAACTTTTCCCCTAAGGTCGGAAACAAAACAAGGATGTCCACTCTTAACATTTTTATCCTTCATAATACTGGAAGTCCTAACCACAACAATCAAACAAACAAAAAAAAAGGAAATAAAAGACATCTAAATTGGTAAAGAAGAAGTAAAACTTCCACTATTTGCACAGGACATGATATTATAAATAGGAAACCTTAAAGACTCCACCAAAAAAACTACTAGTGCCAATAAATGGATTCATTTAGGGAATAGGATATAAAATCATTATACAAAAATCTGTTGCATTCCTATACACTAATACCAAAGTAGCAGAAAGAGAAATGAAGAAAATAGTCTCATTTACAATGCACCAAAAAAATAAAAATACCTAGGAATAAACCCAACAAAGGAGGTGAGGGACTTGCACTCTGAAAACTACACAACACTGATGAAATAAATTGAAAATGACACAAACAAATTAAAATATATTCCATGCTGGGCGTGATCCTGGAGTCCCGGGATCGAGTCCCACATCGGGCTCCCAGCTCCATGGGGAGTCTGCTTCGCTCTCTGACCTTCTCCTCGCTCATTCTCTCTCTCACTGTCTCTCTCTCTCAAATAAATAAAATAAAATCTTAAAAAAAAAATAAAATAAAATATATTCCATGCTTATGGACTGGAAGAACAATGATTGTTAAAATGTCTATACTAACCAAAGCAATGAGCTTAATTTAATGAGATCTTTATCAAAATTCCAACAGCATCTTTCTTTCTTTTTTTTTTTTTTAAGAGAGAAAAAGAGACACCACCAGGGGAGGAGCAGAAGGAGAGGACAGAGAGAATCCTTAAGCAGGCTCCATGCATCCAGCATGGAGCCCAACACAGGGCTCAATGTCATGACCCGAAATAATGACCTGAACTGAAATCAAGAGCTGGACACTTCACTGACCAACCCACACAGGCACCACCAAGAGCACTTTTCATGGAACTAGAACATATAATCCTAAAATGTGTATGGAACCGCCAAAGACCAAATAGTCAAAGCAATCTTGTAAAAGAAAAATGGAAAGTGGAGGTATCCCAATATATTTCAAGATATGCTACAAATCTGTGGCAATCAAAACAGTATGGTGTTGGCATGAAAACAGACACATATATCAACAGAACTGAATAGAAAGTCCAGAAAAAAACCCATGATTATCTGGTCAATTAATCTTCAACAAAGGAAGCAAGAATATGCAAAAGGAAAAGGATGGTCTCTTCAACAAATGGTGTGAGAAAACTGGACAGCTACATGCAGAAGAATGACACTGGACCACTTTCTTACACCACACACAGAAGTGAACTCAAAACGGATTAAGAACTTAAATGTAAGACCTGAAACCATAAAAATCCTAGAAAAGGGCACAGATAGTCATTTATCTGACGTTGGCCATAGCAACATTTTCTAGAGATGTCTCCTGAAGCGAGGTAAACAAAAGCAGAAATAAACTATTGGGGGGACGCCTGGGTGGCGCAGTTGGTTGGACGACTGACTTCGGCTCAGGGCGTGATCCTTGAGTCCCTGGATCGAGTCCCACATCAGGCTCCCAGCTCCATGGGGAGTCTGCTTCGCTCTCTGACCTTCTCCTCGCTCATGCTCTCTCTCACACTCTCTCTCTCTCAAATAAATAAATAAAATCTTTAAAAAAAAAAAAAAAGAAATAAACTATTGGGACTATATCAAAATAAAAAGCTTCTGCACAGCAAAGGAAACAATCAACAAAACTAAAAGACAAACTACTGAATAGGAAAAGATATTTGCAAATGACATATCCCAAAAAGGGTTAGTATCTAAAACATATAAAAGAATTTATACACCTCAACATCAATAAAACAAATAATCCAACTTAAAAATGGGAAGAAGAGGGGCGCCTGGGTGGCTCAGTGGGTTAAAGCCTCTGCCTTCGGCTCAGGTCATGATCCCAGATCCTGGGATTGAGCCCCACATCGGGCTCTCTGCTCCGCAGGGAGCCTGCTTCCTCCCCCCTCTCTCTCTGCCTCCCTCTCTGCCTACTTGTGGTTTCTCTCTCTCTGTCAAATAAATAAAATCTTTTTTTAAAAAAATGGGAAGAAGATATAAATAGACATTTCTCCAAAAAAGACATACACGTGGCCAAGAGACACAAGAAAAGATGTTCAACATCACTAATCATCAGGGAAATGCAGACTGAACCACAATGAGATCTTACCTCACACCTGTCAGAATGGCTAAAATCAAAATTACAAGAAACAAAAAGTACTGATGAGCATCTGGGGCAAAAGGAACCCTCATGCGCTGTTGGTGGGAATGCAAACAGTGCAGACCAGGGAAGCCACAGTGCAGCTTCCTCAAAAAATGAAGGATTTCTTCAAAAAATATAGGATTACCCTACAATCCAGTAATTCCACTACTGGGAATTTACCCCCCCAAATATGAAAACACTAATTAGGAAAGATATATGCACTCCTATGTTTATTGTAGTGTTATTTACAATAGCTGGATTATGGAAGTCACCCAGTGTCTATTGATAGATGAATGGACAAAGAAGGAAAGAAGGGGTGGTATAGACAGATAGTTAGATAGATCAAATAGGTTGCAGGGATTAAGAAGATACTGATCATGATGAATACTGATAATGTAGAGAACTGCTGAATCACTATATGGTACACCTGAAACTAATATCACACTATAAGTCAACTATATTGGAATTTTTAAAAAGGGGGTGTGGTTCCTGGGTGGCTCAGTTAAGTGTCTGACTCTTGATCTCAGCTCACATCTTCATCTCAGGGTCGTGAGTTCAAGCCCCACATTGGGCTTCACACTAGGCATAGAGCCTACTTTAAAAAAGAAAGAAGAAGAAGTAACATGTATCATGTGTCATCTCCATGCTGAATGAAACTTTAAGAGAGAGCACATGCCTTACCACAGAAAATTTCCAGACAGAAGTTTCTCTGTTGGCCTGGATTGCGTTGTGAAATCCCAGAACAGAGTCTTGGGCAAACCGTGATTAATGTAGCATGAAAAAGAAACAAACTTGTGTTGTTACAAGATACTACTATGTAAGGGCTGTTTGTCACTGAAGCCTGACCTGTCTGATTCTGACTGATACACTACCATTCGAAGATGCACAGAAATTGTAGCTTTGTATTTAATCGATAACAAATCAGGTCTTACCCACCAGTTGGCAGGAAAATTAAAATGAAGGAAACAAAATATCCTCTCCAATTTGAACAATTCCTGTAGGCAATGTTCAGCCTCTCTTTAATAAAAATGCTCAGTGTCTCAAATATCCTCGTTCTCTCTCTGCTTCCTGCCCAAAGATGGCAGTGTGGAGAGGGCTGGGGAGAAGTAAAGCTCATTCAGCTTCACAGCCATGGGAAAGAATCAGGGACCCCAAAATCCATCCTCTGCTTTCTCCAGATACTGAACTGATTGTCCAGCTGGAATTTTCAGCAGCAGCTATAACAGTAACAAGTTGTACCCCTAACTTTTTTAGGTCTGACCACCATCCCTGATAGCCCTTCCCTACTGACCCAGATTTATTTGTTCCAACAGGCTTCCAAGATCATTCTGCGGGTTCTGAGACCCACTCAAGCTACCTAGGCTTCCCTCACTACACTCAGCCAGATGGAAAGTTTCCCAGCCAGGCTTCCAATGATTTTCTGTGTCCCAATGACAGAGTCTCTTCCCTCCTGAACACACGGCAGCCTAGGGGGCTACACGGCTGTGCCTCATGGTGGTGTGGGGACAGATTAAGAGGTGTATCCTATGTAAGTCCCAACAGATCTGCAGAAAGCAGTCATCCATCTTTCCACAGAGCCCCGCACATCTGACCCCATCATGCACCTGCCTCTTTCTCTGTCTTTCTCACCATCTCCTGGGACAAGAAAAGGGCAAACATTCCCCTCAGATCATGGTGTCTGGACTCCATATATAAAACCCTAAAAAGCTAGCAATCAAACCTAGCAAGGTGCTAGACCAGATGATAATTCTTTCTCAAGAACATAACCTGGGGCACCTGGGTGGCTTATGTGGTTAAGTGTCTGCCTTTGGCTGAAGTCATGATCCTGGAGTCCTGGGATCAAGCCCCGCATTGGGCTCCCTGCATACTCTCTCTCTCTCTCTCTCTCTCTTTCAAATAAATAAATAAAATCTTAAAAAGAAAAAAAAAAGAACATAACCTACCCAAAAACCTATGTAATCTTTTGCTCCAAAATCTTAAACTTTGGGATAGTTTGTGAAGCACATGAGAAAAAGCATTTAATGTCATGTTGGGAAGCTCAAACCTACTCTGTCACTAACTAGCTAATGACCTTGGAAAATTTATGTAGCCTCCCCCATGTTCCATGTCGTCATTGGTAAAGTGTGGTTATTAATTTCTTTGATGCCTGAACAAAATGTTCATAGGCAAAAAAAACATGGATATCTTTGCTATCCAGAAAGTATTCAATAAATGTTGGCTAAAAATTATCATCAGCATTAGTGACAATAATAATGAATCAAGATCAGCCATTTAAAAGCTTGAATACATTCCTGCCACATAACTCAGCAATTTTACTCCTAGAACAATTTTAAAAGAAAAATATACACATGTGCTATATATATACAAATTTATAGAGAGAGACATATACATATGTATGTACACACATATGTTAATATATAGGTATGCACACATAATTTATATAAAGATATGTATATCAACATACACAACACACTTACATGTGTACATACATATACGTATATTTATACACACACAAAATGTCCATACAAAAATGTTGATAGCAGCTTTATTCATAGTTGCCCAAAACTGGAAACAACTTCATGTCCATCAGCAAACAGGAGAAAGATGAGCAGATTTGCATATTACAAAGTCTATCTCAGCTAAAAATGTTAATCTTATGCTGGATATCAGGAACTATCACTGTTTTTCATTCAATCCAAGATGCTCTCAGTTGTAAGCCTCATCATTATTTTATGTGCAAGAAAGAAAGAGAGAGAGAGAAAAAGAAAAAGAGAGAGGAAGAGAGGAAGAAAGAGCAAGATCACTAAAACTATGTAAATGTTAGGGGACACCTGGGTGGCTCAGTAAATTAAGCCTGTGCCTTTGGCTCAGGTCTTGATCTCAGGGTCCTGGGACTGAGTCCTGCATCAGGAGCAGGGAGCCTGCTTCTTTCTCTCTCCCTGTGCCGCCCCCTACTTGTGCTTTCTATCACACACATTCACTTGCTCTCTCTCTCAAATAAATAAATTATTTTTAAAAATATTTAAAATGTGGGGCAAAATGTATATTTTAGAATCAGTGACCTTTGGTTGCTTAGTCTTTTCTTTGCATTTCTCCTATAACAATCCTAAACTCTCCTCTCCCCACTCCCCACGAAGCGTGTGGATACACCAGGCCAACAACAGTAAAGATCGTGGTTTCAAAAGACAAAATCGAAAAGCACATTAATTATTTTCCAAATATTATTCTTGTCAAACAGGCATTCTGACCCATGTTCTTAACTTGTCTAAGTTCAAAGTCCTTAATTAATGGCTAAATGATATGGGGTGTTTTTTTTCCTTCTTTTTCCTTTTTCTTTTGTTTAAAAAGGCAAGGTCAAAGTTGTTGTCCTCACTGCAAACTGAATTCCACAATGATGACATTTAGATTCTACTTGTGGAAATCTCTTTAAATGTGTTTCCTTCCCAGAATAGAAGTCTTCCAGTTAGCGTGGCTTGTAAATCAACAGTTTATCTGGAAGGAAGTTGGCATTTGGAACTCAAAATTCATGTTTCCCCATACTTAGGTTTAAATTTATTTAATTTTATTTAAAATTATTAAATAACATTTATTTAAATGTAATAAGGTGGGGTTTAAATTTATTTAAGCTTTGGACTCAATCTCTTCCCTGGATGGATATTGCTGGTTGTCTGGGAACAGAGCTCCTCTTCCCCATTTTGAGCCGTTGCCCCCTTTGCTGTACAAAGATGAGGCAAAGCCTCAACTCTGACCCTGGGAAAGTCTATGACAAGACCTCTAATCAATTGGTAAAGGCTTCCCTCCCGACCCATTCAGCTTGTAGAACTGCTAGATAGATGGAACGTATATTTCTAAAGGAGCTTTCTGGAAAGAGGAAGCTGGATGTTTTCTCTTGTGGAGTTCAGTGTGTATAGAAAACTTCTCTACTATGTTAAGATGATCCAAACGAAGTATGCGTATGGGAATAGACAGCACAAGCTTCCACACACCAATGAGGGAATCTGTACCAGGGACCCATGCCCCAAGCTGGGCGTCAGATATTTATGGCAATGGCTGGACCTAGCACAGCAAACAAGGCAGTTAGCTTTGCAATTTGCATCAATCAGTATCCAGCCTGGAGAACAGAAAACTCTCTATGGATTTCAGACACAGGAGATTTAATATAGGGACTTGTTTGCAAGAGTTTTAGAATGCTTAGCACAGCAGAAGGTGGCTTACCCATGGTTCAGTTACTGTCCCCAGGACTGGAGTTACAGAAGGTATTACCCAGAGCCCATGCGCACATGCTTGCCACTACTCCACTACTCCTGCTGTCAGGGCCATGACTGCTGATGGTGGGGGTGCCTGGAATTCTATATTCCTTCTGAATTGGTTTCCACGAGCAAAACGACTCGTGCATTCCTCCTATTTACAATCTTGTACCACTGGGCAGAACCTAACTGGACTCAGTGGGCAAGGGAGGTGAAGAAATGTAATACCCAGGCTTCTAGCCCAAACAGTACAAGAGAGTGTACGGACGGGTGAGGACGGAGCTTCGTCCCAGCAGTCATCATCATGATAGTAATGACAGAGATGGCCATGGGCAGATCAGACCATGTTGAAATTATTTTCAACCGTGACCTTATATGATAACATCAGAAGCAACAGAAGTAGGGAACTAATTATCCTCTCAAATTCTCTGCCTCTGCTGCATAAGAAGTAAGTCAGCGGTATTACAATAACAATGCATGGTGACAGCAGCTACACTTGCTATGAGCCGCACAGCCACTAAGGCACAGACTTGTCCAATCACTATGTTGTTCATCTGAAGCTATGTGCCAACGATCCAAAAAAAAAATTTTTTTTTTTTAATTCTCTGCCTCTGTTTTTTGTACGCAAAACCCACTGCCTTTGAATTAAGCCCCTGATGGTCTTGGGAAATTTGCAGGAAGCAGGAAGTAGGGAAGTCTCAAGAAATGGTTACTTGATTTCCTCCAGGGATGGGCAGTGGAAACTTAGATGATGACATTAGAAAAGTAAATCAAGGGCGCCTGGGTGGCTCAGTGGGTTAAGCCGCTGCCTTCGGCTCAGGTCATGATTTCAGGGTCCTGGGATCAAGTTCCTCCTCTCTCTCTCTCTCTGCCTGCCTCTCTGCCTGCTTGTGATCTCTCTCTGTCAAATAAATAAATAAAATCTTAAAAAAAAAAAAAAGAAAAGTAAAGTAAATCAAAGTGCATCACACACTCAGATAAAATCCTAGTTAGATTTCTAGCCCACTAATTTTAACCTACTTCATAGCAAAAATGTTGTATATCTCAATTTCAAAAGGATTTAAATAAAAATAAACTAATACTGGTATATTAACAAATTGTATAATTAACCCTACCCCCCAAAATGTCTTTGCTTATCTACAGTGTTGCTACGTAAGGAAAAACAGACTTTAATAAAGAAAAATGAGGTGGTAGTACATATTTTTAGGGAGATTCTTTTCTTTTTTTAAAGATTTTGTTTATTTATTTGAGAGAGAGACAGTGCTCTCTCAAAGAAGGTCAGAGGGAGAAGCAGACTCCCCATGGAGCTGGGAGCCCGATGTGGGACTCGATCCTGGGACTCCGGGATCATGACCTGAGCCGAAGGCAGTCGTCCAACCAACTGAGCCACCCAGGCGTCCCTTTATGGAGATTCTAAAGGGGAATTCTGGAAACTTCTAAGGATATTGGCAGTTGGAAAAAATCTTTATTATGTCAATTATCAGTACAAATTACCTTGCTATCATTTCAATGTGTGTGCCTAAGTTCTAGCTGTAATAGACAGGATAATGGTTTCCCCCCCAAAAAACATCTGCATCCTAATTGCTGAAACGTATAAGTAAATATGTTACCATACAAGGCAAAAGAGAACTGGGTTTGTAGATGCAAAGAGAGTCATGAATTAGCTGACCTTACAACGGCAAGATTATCCAGTGGACCCAATGTAATCATGAGAGTCTTGAAAGTGGAGTCGGAAAGAAGAGTCATAGGGGAGAATGAAAGACAGTGGAAGAAGGACCAGAGAGACACAGTGTTGCTGGCTTTGAAGATGAAGCAGTTGGACCATCAGCCAAAGAACACAGGCAGCCTCTATAAGCTGGAAAAGATAAGCAAACAGGTTCTCCCCTGGAGTTCTATCAACACCTTGATTTTAAGCCAGTGAGACCTGTGTCTGACTTCTTACCTCCAGAACAATAAGATAATAATTTTGTGTTAGTTTAAAGCCACTAAGTTTGTTGTCAAATATTATGGCAACAAGAGAAAATGAATACACCAGTTCTCCCAGATGTTCTTCGCTTCCTCTCTCCTCTACTAAGGTACTATGTTGTGGCTACTAAATGTATGCACAGGATAAACACTTTGTGTCAAAATGAATGTACTAGAGGGCACCGGGGTGGCTCAGTCTGTTGAGCTTCTGAATCTTGATTTCAGCTCAGGTCATGATCTCGGGGTCATGAGATTGAGCCCCACACTGGGCTCTGTGCTCAGCATGGAGTCTGCTTGAGATTCTCTCTCCCTCTGCCCCACCCCTCCTCATGTTCTCTCCTCTCTCTCTCTCTCTCTCTCTCCTCTCTTTCAAAAAAAGGAAGAATAAACAAAGAAAGAGAGTGAGAAAGAAAGAAAACTATGATTAAACAAATGGAACTAGAGGAAGCTTCTGGTCTGTAAAGTGGAGGTTTAGATGGCCTCTGAAGAATAGATCAATCTGTGAACTGCCCTACAATCTGAAATAGATTTCTTTAAAAGATTAAGTTCTAATGAACAATGAAAAGTAACATGAAAATCAGGGGCACCTGGATGGCGCAGTCGTTGGAGTATCCAAC
This sequence comes from Neogale vison, assembly GCF_020171115.1. Taxonomy (NCBI): domain Eukaryota; kingdom Metazoa; phylum Chordata; class Mammalia; order Carnivora; family Mustelidae; genus Neogale; species Neogale vison. Next base: position 143,216,710 of record NC_058102.1, read on the forward strand.
TTGGCTTTTGGCTCCCGAGAAATAGAAGCAGTAGGATATTATGAAGCCCCAAGATCTCCAGTCGGGAAGCTGGACACCCAGGAGAGCCAATGGTGTAGTCCCAGCTCCGGTTAGTGTTGAAGGTATAAGACTGATGTCCCTGATCAAACATAGGCAGGAAGAGTTCCTCCTTACTCAGTCTTCTTATTCCATTCAGGTCGCTCTGATTGGATGAGGTTCACCCACATCAGGGAGGACCACCTGCTTTTCTCAGTCTATGGGATTCAAATGCTAATCTCATCCAAAAACACCCTCACAGACACACAAGAATAATGTTTGACCACATGTCTGAGCACCCTATGGAGCAGTCAAGTTGATACATAAAATTAACCATCACATCTACAATAATTTTTTTTTTTTTTTTTTTTAAAGATTTTATTTATTTATTTGAGAGAGAGAGAGAGACAGTGAGAGAGAGCACGAGCGAGGAGAAGGTCAGAGAGGGAAGCAGACTCCCCATGGAGCTGGGAGCCTGATGCGGGACTCGATCCCGGGACTCCAGGATCACGCCCTGAGCCGAAGGCAGTCGTCCAACCAACTGAGCCACCCAGGCGTCCCACATCTACAATAATTTTTTAAAGAACTTGTAGATTCCTTAGGATTTTCTACATGGACAATGTCTCCATGAAAAAAGACGCTTTGCTATTTTCTTTCCAAACCCTATGCCTTCCACTCATTTATTTTTACCTCATTGCATTGGCTAGGACCACCAGGATAATGCTTCACAGTGGTCATGTGAGCATCTATTTATCCATTGCTCCTGAACTTCAGTGGGAAAGCACCAAAACTTTCACCATCAAGTATGAGGTCAGGGGAAGGTTTCCCATACACGCCCTTCATCAGATTGAGGAACTTCCTCTCTATCTATTCCTAGATACTGAGTAAAAGAAGAAGGAAAGTTTGAAGCTCATGGAGGTTGGCTCATGCATTTCAAAGAAAGAAGCCATCTCCATAACATAAGAGTGCAAACTGAAACAGTTGTCCAGAAGATGTGGAAAAGATAATTGCTGAAAGTTGCTACACTAAACAACAGGTCCTCAATGTAGACAAAACAGCCTTAGTGTGGAAGAAGAGCCCATCTAGGACTTTCCCAGATGGAGAAGAGAAGTCAGTGTCTGACTCAGAGGACTCAAAAAAAGAGCTGACTGTCTTGTTAGGGACTAATGCAGCTGATGACTTTAAGCTAAAGCCAGGGCTCACTGACCATTCAGAAAAATCCCAGGAACCTTAAGAATGATTCCAAATCTACTCTGCCTGTGCCCTATAAAGGGGACAGCCTGGATGACAGCATATCTGTTTATAACATGGTATACTGAATATTTTAAGTCCACTATTGAGAACCACTGCTCAGAAAAAAGGGTTCCTTTCAAAATATGGCTGCTCATTGACAATGCACCTGGTCACCCAAGAACTCTCATAGAGATGAAAACGAAATTAATATTGTTCTCATGCTCGCTAATAGAATATCCCTTCTGCAGTCCCTGGATCAAGGAGTCATTCCAACTTTCAAGTCTTCGTATTTAAGAAATACATCCCATAAGGCTATGGTTGCCAGAGAGAGTGATTCTTCTGATGGATCTGATGGATCTGATTCTTCTGATGGCAAAATAAATGAAGAACCTTCTGGAAAGGAGTCACCATTCCAGATGCCATTAAGAGCATTCATGATTCATGGGAAGACGTCAAAATACACACCTGCACAGGAACTTTGGAGAAGCTGATTCCAGCCCTCATGGATGACTTTGAGGGGCTCAAGGCTTCCGTGGAGCAAGTCACTGCAGAGGAGGCGGAAACAGCCAGAGACCCAGAATTAGAAGTGGAGCCAGAGGATGGGACTGAACCGCTGTGATCTCATGATCAAACTGAAGCAGATGAGGAGTTGCTTCTTACAGACAAGCAAAGAAAGTGGGTTCTTGAGATGGAATCTACTCCTGGTTAAGTTAACAACAAAGGATTTAGGATATTACATGAACTCAGTTGATAAAGCAGAGTTGAGAAGGCAGACTCCAATTTTGAAAGAAGTCCTGCTGTGGATGAAATGCTATCAAACAGCACCACCTGCTACAGAGAACTCCTTTGTGAAAGGAAGAGTCCATCACGGAAGCAAATCTCATTGTTGTAGGAGTGTACCTGAGTTATGGGGTACAGACAATTGGGTGAGCAACTTTATCCAGCTGACAAGAGAGTAGCCTTCAGAATCTACTAAGATCTGATCTAGAAATGGTATGTTATTGACCACTAATAGAACCAGAGGTTGCCTCAAAGACCTAAATCATGAAATATTATAAATCAGGTTAGGTAGGTAACATGACCAGTCAGAATTTTTCCCTAAACTTGAACTCACCAGGTTAAATGAAGAAATGACCAGTGTTAATATGCCTTTTTAGACAGACTAACTAGAATAATCTTATAAACCTTATAACCTTAAATTGTTCTTGCAATTATACCATAAATTCAATTATTTAGTTTATATATAATAATAATAGGCTTCTTGGGGAGGAAGCAAGATGGCAGAGTACCAGACTGAAATAGCATTAGGTCGCAGGAGTTCAGCTAGACGGTTATCAAACCATTCTGGGGGCACCTGGGTGGCTCAGTGTGTTAAAGCCTCTGCCTTCAGCTCAGGTCACGATCCCAAGGCCCTGGGATCGAGCCCCGCATCGGGCTCTCTGCTCAGCAGGAAGCCTGCTTCCTCCTCTCTCTCTCTCTCTCTCTGCCTGCCTCTCTGCCTACTTGTGATTTCTCTCTCTCTGTCAAATAAATAAAATCTTAAAAAAAATTAAAAAAAAAAAAAACCATTCTGAACACCTACAAACTCAACAGGAGATGAAAGAGAGGAAGAGCAGCAATTCTAGGAACAAAGAATTGACCACTTTCGGGAAGGAAGGACGTGCAGGGAAGTGAATCCAAAGCCATGGGAAGATAAAGCACGGGGGGAGGGGCCGCCTCCTGGCAAGGGCAGAGCAATGGAGCACAAAATCGGGAACTTCTAGAAGTCTGCTCCACTGAGGGATGTCACTCCAGACATCCAGAGGCTAAGCAGGGGTGGAACCCACGTGGGGACAGTGTGGTCTCAGGACATGCAGGGTCACAGAAAGACCGGGGGTGTCTGAGTGTGGCAGAGCTCGCAGGTATCGGAGCAGGGAAGACAGTTACACAGACGGAGCCAAGTGGGGGCCTCTCAGCCCAGGCTTACCTTAAACTGTGATCTGAGGCACACTTGGGCCACTGCTCTTCGAGGAGGGACCCCACGTGGCAGATCCGGGGAGACCCCCCCCCCATTCCTCCTCTGGGAGGAGTAGCAAAGGAGCATGCGGCAGGAATCTGATGGGCTTGGAGACTCCAAACGGGGCTGAGCACCAGAGATAGAAACACTGGGTCACAGGTCCGGTGAGCTCGGAGCGGGGATGGAGACCAGGGAGAGGGGAGGGACTGACTGCTTTTCTTTGAGGGCGCACTGAGCAGTGGGGCCTGAGCTCTCGGCTCCTCCCGCCAGAGACTGGGCGCCGCCATCTTCATTCCCATCGTCCAAAGCTCTACGGAAAGCGATCAGGGAACAAAAGCTCCCAGCGCGAACCTGAGCAGATGACTTAGCCCGGCCCCTGGCAAGGGTGGTGCGGTTCTGCCTCCAGCAAAGACATTTGAGAATCACTGCAATATGTCCCTCCCCCAGAAGATCATCAAGAACATCCAGCCTAGACCAAGTTCACAGATGAACGAGAACAGCAGGACTCCAGAGATAGGGGAAAGCAAGGCATAGAATTCATGGCTTTTTTCCCATGATCCTTTAAGTCTTGCAAAGTTAAATTTTTTTAATTTTATTTTTTCTTATTCTTTTTTTTTTTACTTTTCCTCTTTCCTCTTTTAACATTTTTAACTATTTTATCTTATCAATACCTTTTTAAAAAATCTTTTTAAGTTTTCATTGTTATAGTCATATTTTATCCCTTCATTGTATTTAATCTTATTTTTGTATATAGTTTTTTTTTCTTTAAAATATTGGGATATAATTTCTTTTAACAGATCAACATATATCCTAAATCTAGCTCCAGCCTGATCACATTCTCTCCTCTTTTTTTTCTCCACCAACTTATCAACTCCTTTTTTAGAATCTTTTTAAATTTTCATCTTTACAGTCATATTCCATTCCTTCATCATGTTTACCCTTGTTTTGGTATATACATAAGTTTTTCTTTCTTCTTTAATATTTTGGGATGTAGTTTATTCTAAGAGACCAGAATACACCCAAAACAAGTGGGTGTCTCTATTTTATTCACCAGTTTAATTATATATATATATATATATATATATATGTAATTTTTTAAGAAGAGGGGGACCAGAATACACCCAAAATCAAGTGGGTGGCTCTGTTTTATTCACCAGTTTAATTACATATACATATATGTAATTAAAATATATATATATATTTTTTTTCTTATTCCTCCTTTCTCCATCTGGATGTCTTCTTTGAAGAAATATCTGTTCATGTCTCCTGCCCATTTCTTGATTGGATTATTTGTTCTTTGGGTGTTGAGTTGAAAATAGAGCTATCCTATGACCCAGCAATCACACTACTAGGTATTTGCCCTAAACATACAAATGTAGGGATCTGAAGGGGCACATGCACCCAATGTTTATAGAAGCAATGTCTACAATAGCCAAACTATGCAAAGAACCTAGATGTCCATCAACAGATGAATGGATAAAGAGGAGGTGGTATAGGGGCACCTGGGTGGCTCAGTAGGTTAAAGCCTCTGCCTTCGGCTCAGGTCATGATCCCAGGGTACTGGGATTAAGCCCCACATTGGGCTCTCTGCTAGGCAGGGAGCCTGCTTCCCTTCCTCTGTCTCTGCCTCTCTCTCTGCCTACTCGTGATCTCTCTCTCTCTGTGTCAAATAAATAAATAAAAAATCTTTAAAAAAAAGAAGATGTGGTATATATACATAGATAGACACACACACACACACACTCACACACAATGGAATACTATGCAGCCATCAAAAGAAATGAAATCTTGCCATTTGCAACGACTTGGATGGAACTAGAAGGTGTTATGCTGAGCGAAATAAGTCAATCAGTGAAAGACAATTATCATATGATCTCCCTGATATGAGGAATTTGAGAGGCAGGGCAGGGGCCTGTGAGGGAGCCAAACCATAAGACTCTTAATCTCACAAAACAAACTGAGGGTTGCTGGGGGTTAGGGGATTAGAGAGATAGGGTGGCTGGGTGATGGGCATTGGGGAGGGTATGTGCTATGGTGAGTGCTGTGATTCACAGACCTGTACTCCTGGGGCAAATAATACATTATCTGTTAATAAAAATAATTTTAAAAAATAATAACTGGTCTCTTTTTCTTTAAAAGTACAACATAATTGTATGCATTTTATAAATGAAATATAACAAAATTTATTCTAAGCCACTAACGAAGATGTGAGAACAGGCTTAATAGTACCTCAAAATTGATGAAAATAATGAGTATATTATATATTTTTCCATTGCAGAAATGAAAATAACATGGCTAATAAAAGGAAAATCTATAAGGGAAAAAACACAAGTCTATCTGAAATGTAATTTCTCTTTTTAAGTGTGTTGTTACAATAACATTTAGTTGTTAGTAAGAGAGAAACCAAAAATAATCATGACAAATTAGGTAGGTATTTAATATCCCTCAAATTCAAGAGGTCAAAGGAAGATAGTCCAGGCTGATGTGGTTCTCCTGGTGTCAGGGACCCAGACTTTTCTATCTTGTTCCTACTATATGGGTGGTTTGTACTTGGGATTATCAGGAATCCTCGTGGTCCAATAGGACTGCTGGTGCTCCGGTCATTTTGTCTGCACTTCTGCCAGAAAGGAAGAGAAAGAGTAAAAAAAGGCATATCCCCTCCTTTTAAGGCTGTTCGAAATGAGTCATGAGGTATAAAGCACATCTCTGTTTTCAAATTTCTTTTGCAACTAAAACAGCAAACAAAAATTGTCCATTTGTTTGGAAGAGTGTGTAAAGAGCGTGTCTGGAACATATGAACTATCTTTTAGGTATGCAACAACTTTGCCTAACTGAGTCTCCCAGTCTACCAGATGCTAGACTTTAAATCTCTTATTAGTTAATTATTTTGGAAACATTTTATATTTTCATTTTGTTGGAAACATTTTCATTTTACAAGCTTGTTTACTTTAGGTGTATTATTTATTTAAAACAGCTACTTTAGGGGTGCCTGGGTGGCTCAGTTGGTTGGGCCACTGCCTTAGGCTCAGGTCATGATCCCAGGGTCCTGGGATCAAGTCCCACATCAGGCTCCGTGCTCAGAGGAGAGTGTGCTGTTCTCTCTGCCCCTCCCTGCTTGCGCACACTCTCTCTCTCTCTGACAAATAAATAAATAAATAAAATCTTTTAAAACAGCTACTTTATACTAAACATCTTCCTAATAAAATGGTCAAAGTTAATTTCACTGGAAAGCATACCTGGAAAACTGCTTTACAGCTGTTGGCTTGCCATGTTTTAATTTTTAAAAATCACCCATGAATTAAAAGTACTACTTTAAAAATAAGATGTTTAATGTTCTCGTGAGAATTTTTGTATTTTTAAAGTAGTTGATACAACACGGTTCAAAACTTTTAAAAAGGAGATTAATATTCAAAAAATATAAAGAACTTACACAACTTAATATAAAAAAAATTTAAAAATGGGCAGAAGACATGAACAGAAGACATCTAGATGGCCAAAAGACACATGAAGAGATGATCAACATCATTCATCATCAGGAAAATGCAAATAAAAACCACAATGAGATACCACCTCACACCTGGCAGAATGACTAAAATCAACAACACAAGAAACAACACATGTGGCGAGGCTTGGGGAAAGGGGAGCCTCCTGCACTGTTTTGGTGGGAATGCAAACTGGTGCAGCCACTCTGGAAAACAGCATGGAGGTTCCTCAAAAATTAAAACTAGAACTATCAGAATTCCAGGAACTCCTTGTCCAGGAATTCACATGAAGAAAATGAAAACACCAGCTCACAAAGACGTATGCACCCCCATGTTCACAGCTGCATTATTTACAATAGCCAAGATATGGAAACAAGCTAAGTGTCCATCTGTGGATGAATAATGTGTTGTACATGTACACAATAGAATATTACTCAGCCGTAGAAAAGAAAGAGATCTTGCCATTTGCAACAACGTGAATGGGACTAGAAGATATTATGCCCTCTAGTGAGGTGAAGTGAAGTCAGTTTGTCTTTGAAGTGAAGACAAAGACCATATGATTTAATTTATATGGGGGAACCAAAAAAACAGAAGAAGCAAATGAACAAAACAAAATGGAAACAGACTCGTAGACACAGGAAACACCTTGGTTACCAAAGGAAAGGGGGGTGGTGAAGAAATGGGAAAAAAAAGTTGAGGGATATTGATTAAAAGGTACAAGCTTCTGGTTATAAGGGAAATAAGTCACGGGGATGTAATGTACACACAGGGAGTATATTCAGTATTGTGATAACTTTGTATGGTGACAGGGTAACTACACTTACCATGGGGACCATTTCATAATGTAGAAAAATATCAAATGATTTTGACGTACACCTGAAACAAACAGGATCTTGTATGTCAATTATGCTTTAAGAAAAAAAAAAGAGGGACCCCTGGGTGGCTCCGTCGGTTACGTGTCTGTCTTAGGCTCAGGTCATGGTCTGAGAGTCCTGAGATGGAGCCCTCTTCTCTCTCTGCCCCACCCCCCACCCCTGCTCATGCTCTCTCACACTCTTTATCTCTCTCTATCTCTCCCAAATAAATGAATAAAATCTTTAACAAAAAAAAAAAAAAAAGAGAGAGAGACCAAAAAAATTTTTTATGACTGGATGGTATTTTCTTGTATTCATGTCACATATCCATCATCCACTCATTTCCCATTAATGAACATTTGGATTTTTTCCAATCTTCACAATTATTAGGATTTTTAAAATTATTATGCTCAGTTGGTCACTGTATAGTACATTATTAGTTCTTCATGTAGTGTTCCCTGATTCATTAGTTACTTATAACACCCAGTGCTCATCACAACAAATGCCTTCCTCAATAACCATCACCCTGTTCCCCCCTCCCCTCTGAAACCCTCAGTTTGTTTCCCTGGGTCAGTCTCTCGTGGTTTTTAACACATTGTCTATGACATAGCTGTAGAAATCACTTGAAAGAAAAGAGAGAGATGACTCTAACCACAATTCTAACCCCAGAGAAATAAAGTAATTTTAAGTTCATAAATAGCTTGTGTTACAACTCAAAATCTGTAAGTTCTCACATTTAAAAAATTACAGTGTTTATAATTTGTAGACATTTTATTCTTAACTGGTTAGGTCAAGGATTCTTTTGAAAAAGTTGATGAAAATTATGGATCCTTCATGCAAAAAATACACACACACACACACACACACACACACTTTTTGCAAAATGTTCCAAGAGGTGGTGGGCTACCTATTGTGATTGGTCATGGATCTAAGATTTCAAAACTCAAGACTCAAACTCATGTCAGTAAATTACTATTTCTGATTTCTCACATGGTAAAGGAAGAGAAATGCTCTTATTTTATTTTATTTTTAGAGAGGGAGGAGGGAAGGAGCAGAAGGGAGAGAGAGAATCTTAAGCAGACACCACACCCTTAAGAATCTTAAGCCTGCCATGGGGCTCAATCTCACAACCCTACTATTATGACCTGAGCCCAAATCAAAATGGAAACTCCAATGCTTAACCAACTGACCCACCCAGGGAGGCCTGGGAAACACTTTGTTTCTGAATCGGTGCGCCTGAGTGGTTCAGAGGGTTTTAAGACTCTTCAGGTCATGGTCTTGGGCTCCTGGGATCAAGCCCTGCATCCGGTTCTCTGCTTGGCAGAGACCCTGCTTCCCCCCCTCTCTCTCTCTGCCTGCCTCTCTGCCTACTTGTGATCTCTCTCTCTCTTTCTGTGTGTGTCAAATAAATAAATAAAATCTTTAAAAAATTTGTTGTCTGAATAAAAAGATTACTATATATTAGATGTTGCAAAACCTGTAGATGGGCTTTGCTTGACTTGTGTGGTGTTTTTGATTGTTTTTTTTTTCCTAAGACAACATTCACTATTTGTAAACTGGAAGATTTCACAGAAGGATCTATATTTTTAAAGTTTCTTCAAAAATTAAAAATCTGGTGGCACTGGCCACACATTGCCTCCTCACAGTCTACAAGGACTTTCTTCCCACTCTGTCTTGTCTCCTACCCACCAACCCTGCTGTCTGGCCCTTCTAGGCATTTGGGTTTGGGATTCCCACAAAAGTCCTGGGCTTTCAGTCCTGAAACCCTCAGGTTCTGTCCTTTTCTTCCTCGGTTTTATCCTATTTAGGGATGAATCCAAAAAAAAAAAGCTGAAAGCAGGAGATTCTTTAAAGCTTTTTCTCTTTTTCCAAGTTCTCTTCAGAAGGAGATAAGATCAGGAAGGTAGGTGAGAGTTTGGGAGTGGAAAGGAATGGGGAGACCATCAAGAACCCCACGGGGGAAGGACAAGCTGGGCTCCTAGGTAGATGAGGGTCAGTAGGGGATTCTCATGGAGTAAATGGAAGTGGGAAATGAAGCTGAATTATCTTGGGGCAGTTCAGTTTATGAGTTTATCACTTAGTTGGGTGTAGTCTCGATGTCAAAAGTGATAGTAGGAACACTGGGAACATCGGTTCCAGCTGTTGGAACATACTTAGGGTAGAGTTTCTCTGACCATCTGCTCATGGAGCCTCCCTGTCTGCCTTCCCGGTGCTCTGGCACCCAGCCTTGACAGATGGCTCTGGCTCACTATCATAGATAGTTCTAGTATTTCTCTCAACACCCTCAACCCCTAACTTGCACTTAACATTTTTAGCTGACACCCTTCTGTATAACCATCTTAGGTAGTTTACAAAGACTAAACCCGTATCCATGTGTGCTGGAGTTCTGGTAGGAAAAAGAGGCCTGGGTCCTCCAAGTTGGAAAGCCACCAGTAAAAACCACAGGAAACAAAGAGATCATTACAACGCAGTGGGAGAAAGAGCAGAGAGGGGCTGACCCCACACGGGGAAAGGGGGTCAAGGATGGTCTTCTGAAGGAGGTTCCTGAGCTGTATTGTAAAGAGCAGGCAAGTCATAGTAGATGTAGAGACAGATATTCCCAGGAAAGGGGACAGTACAAAGGCTCGACCTGCTTGTGATTAAAACGAGTACCGCAGTAATAAGAGACACGATGTGAGAGGAAGAAGGGACCAGACCAGGAATCTTCCACTCAGCACCATAACGGGGAGTTGGGATTTTATACCGAAGTCTATGGAGAACCACTGAAGGAGGCAGAAATGATGAAATTTAATTTCATTTTTAAAACTTGTTACTGTTTCTTTCCTTACATACTTATTATGTGGATCAGTGCAGGAGCCCTCTAACCGGCCTCCTGGCTCCCACAAGCCCCCTGTCTATTCTATAGGAGCCAGAGTGATCCTTTAAAGAAACAAGTCCAAATGCCTCACTCCTGTTTTTAAAACCATACAAAGTCTCCCCATATCACACAGGGTAAAAGCCAAAGTCCTTCCAGAGACCCCACATAGCCTTGTTCCACGATACCTCCAATTTCTTCCCCTAACGCCCTCCCCTTGCTCACTGTTCTCCAGCCAGCCAGGCTCTGGAACTCACCAAGCATACCAATCCTGCCTTAGGGTGCCCATATGGGCTGTCTACTCTGTCTAGAACATTCCTCCTCCCCCCAGTTATCCACCTGCCAAATGCTCTTGTCTCCTTCATGTCTTGGCTCAAATGTCATCTTCTCAATGAGAACATACCTAAAGTGGTACCTTCCCCCATAAAGTATTCTTGGTCCACCTGACCCTTCTTTTTCTTTCTATGTGTATTTTACAACGTCCTATGGAATCTGTCTTTACTAATGTACACACAAGTGTTCTGCATAGTAACAAGCAATTACTTTGTCTTCAGAAAACTATTTTACATTCCATTTTTCTTCTATAATGTCTTTTCATACAAATAATAATGTCACTTTATATCCATCAAGATGGGCCCCAGAGCTGTGGTTTCAAATAGTGTTTTTGTATCGAATTTCTTTTCTTTCTTTCTTTCTTTCTTTCTTTTTTTTACTTTCTAGTTTCCATAGATAAGAAAGATCATACATTATTTGTCTTTCTCTATCATTTCCCTAAGCACAATGCCCTTGAAGTGCATTCATGTTGTCACAAATAGCAAGATTTCATTCCCCCTTTTACAGCTGAATAATATTCATGTCTCTGTGTGTGTGTGTGTGCGTGTGTGTAAGACAATTTCCTTATCCACTCATCCATCAATGGACACTCAGGTTGTTGATATAGCTTGGCTATTATAAATAATGTTGCAGTGAAGATGGGGGAGCAGGTGTCTTTTTCCAGTTAGTGTTTTTGTTTTCTTTGGATAAATACCCAGAAGTGGAATGGCTGGATCTTATGGTACTTCTATTTTTCATTTTTTTAAAAAGATTTTATTTGTTTATTTGGTAGAGAGAGATCACAAGTAGGCAGAAGGGCAGGCAGAGAGGGAGAAAGGAGGAAGCAGGCTCCCCACCAAGCAGAGAGCCCGATGCGGAGCTCCATCCCAGGACCCTGAGATCATGACCTGAGCTGAACGCAGAGGCTTTAACCCACTGAGCCACCCAGGTTCCCCATATTTTTAATTTTTAAAAGAAAGTTCATAGTGTTCTGCATGCCAGCCGCACCAGTTTATGTTCCCAGCAACTGTGCACAAGGGTTCCTACTTCTCCACATCTTCACCAACACTTGTTATTTCTTGTCCTTTGATAATAGCTACTCTGAAGATGGAAACAGCTATTCTTACAGGTGTAAGGGAATAGCTCATCACGGTCTTGAGATATATACACACACACACACATACATATATATATCCTTTCAGCATCATAATTCTCACCCATAAGCTCAAAAGCAGATATCCACAGGACTCCTGCAGGGGAGGGGCAGGCAGGTTATTGACAAAATAACAGGTGGCAAACAGTGGTATTTAGCAAGTGTGTGTCTGGGGGAATGTAATTCAGCTTTTCTTGAAGACTTGGAAGAGGTCTGAGAATGATTCAATGCTGCTGTTTTATCAGTGTGGCATCCATTCATTGTTGTCTTTTCTGTGTGTACAAGTGCTAAGAAAAGAGATACCTGGTCAATAAAATACAGAACTGGAGAGAATACTGCTTCAAAGTCAATTAAACAATCAACTACCTGCTGACTTTGGCGATTATAATTGGTGTCAGGTGGTATTTCAATGTGGTTTTCATTTGAATCTCCCTGATGGCTAATGATGATGAACATTTTTTCATGCGTCTGATAGCCATTTGCATGTCTTCTTTGGCCAAGTGTCTGTTCATGTCTTCTGCCCATTTTTCAACATGATTATCTGTATTTTAGGTGTTGAGTTTGAGGAGTTCTTTATAAATCTTGGATATCAGCCCTTTGTAGTGTCATTTGCAAACATCTTCTCCCATTCTGTGGGTTGCCTTTTTGTTTTGTTGACTGTTTCCTTTGCTGTGCAGGAGCTTTTGATCTTGATGAAATCCCACAAATTCATTTTCGCTTTTGTTTCCTTTGCCTTTGGAGACATATCTTGAAAGAAGTTGCTGTGGCTGATGACGAAGAGATTACTGCCTATGTTCTCCTCTAGGATTCTGATGGATTCCTGCCTCGCGTTAACGTCTTTCATCCATATGGTATGAGACAATGGTTGAGTTTCATTTTTCTACACATAGCTGTCCAATTTCTCCAGCACCATTTGTTGAAGAGACTGTCTTTTTTCCACTGTATATTTTTTCCTGCTTTGTTGAAGATTATTTGACCATAGAGTTGAGGGTCCATATCTGGACTCTTTACTCTGTTCCACTGGTCTATGTGGGTACCATGCTGTCTTGGTGATCACAGCTTTGTAGTAAAATTTGAAATCAGGCAACATGATGCCCCCAGTTTTGTTTTTCTTTTTCAATATTTCCTTAGCAATTCAGGGTCTTTTCTGGTTCCATACAAATTTTAGGATTGTTTATCAACAGGACAGGAAAAAAACACGTTTTGGAGAGGATATGGAGAAAGGGGAACCCTCTTACACTGTTGGTGGGAATGCAAGTCAGTGTAGCCACTTTGGAAAACAGTGCGGCGCGGCGATTCCTTAAGAAATTAAATTAGAGCTTCCCTATGACCCTGCAATTGCACTATTGGGTACTTTGTTACAACAGGTCTAGGAAACTAATGCGTGTGTAAAGGGGGTTACTGGAGTGTAGATGGCAGAGATGCCTACATTTTAGAAAAAGAAACTATCAGTGCTCCTTATAAATGGAACAAACCACTGACAGGACAGCCCCACGGGATCTCCAGGGGATTTCACTGGGAGGAAAAAATTCCACCTCTAAAGGTTACGAACTGCACAGTTTCACGTAAAGCATTCTTCAAGGGACCAAATCCTAGAGACGGAGCATAGGTCCGTGGTTGCCAGGGTGTAGAGCGAGGCTGAGAGAGGAAGGCCGCTGTGACTGGAACAGAGGAGAAGGAGGGACCCTCAAGAAGGTCTTATGCCCAGTCTTGTCAGTGTGGTCGCTGACGGATCCGTGTGTGACAGACCTTTGCAGAGCTAAATTCGGAAGTGTGTGAGTGCATGGAAAGCCCACAAAATTTGCTGTAGGCCTGAGGATCTTCATGAAGGTCAATTTCCTGGTTGTGACACTGTATAGTAATGATTCTGGGTGTCACCACTGGGGAAACAGACTGTAGCCCAGAGATGGTTCGTCTTCCCTAATTTCCTCCTGTAACTGGGAATTTCTGACTGGGCGCCCAGAGCTCTCTCATCACAGACCGGTCTCCAATAATGTCAGGCTTCACTTGAGGTCCCAAGAAGAAATAAAAAAAGAAAGAAAGAAAGAAAGAGAGAGAGAGAGAGAGAAAGAAAGAAAGAAAGAAAAGGAAAGAAGGGAGAAAGAAAGAGAGAAAGAAAGAAAGAAAGAAAGAAAGGGAGAAAGAAAGAAAGAAAGAAAGAGGAACAGAGAGAGAAAGAGAAAGGAAGGAAGGAAGGGAGGGAGGGAGGGAGGGAGAAAGAAAAAAAATATTAAAAACCCACTTGCAAAAGAGGAAGACGGCAGAGTAGATCTCATCTAAAGAGAAGCACCAGGGCGCGGAGAGGAGGCCTTCGACCTGCTCCTGCCTCCCACGCCCCCTTCAACTGTCTGACATTTTCTTGGGGGAAGACATTCGCGCCCGGATTCAGACAAAGTGCCGCTGCCGGAGACGCAGCAGGCATGAGCAGGTGGCACAGGCGGCAGGACACCCGACAGCCACAGCGCGGCGACACCGCCGCGGTCACCCGGACCGCAGGCAGCCGCGGAGCCCAGGGCCACTCGCCCGCCTGCCGGGCAGAGCCGGGACACTTGTTACACTGAGGCCGGAGCGACCGGCGGGGACGCGCGGGAGGTGACCCGCGCCGCAGACGCCGGCTGCGAACGCCCGCCAGCCGCGCTCCCCGATAAGCGCTCGCTTCCCGACGGCGCCGACTCCCTCTGCGACCAGACGCCAGACCAAACGGACTTCTGGGGTCCCCAGGGGCGAGGAGACAGGCGGAGGGGGAGGACCGCAGGCCCCGGCAGGGGACGGTCCGCGCCCCGCGCAGCCAGCGGCGCTCGGGGGACGCGGGCGGCGGCGCGGGGGGCCCGGCGGCGGCCGGGGCTTTCTGGAGAGGAGGGGGTGGGGATGCTGAGTCACGGAGCCGTCGCGGCTCCTCACCTCTCCCCGGCCCTCCGGGGGCTAAAGCAAAAGCGAAAGCGAATGCCACTCGCGGGGCGGCCGGTCCCGGCAGCTGCGCCCGCCGCCTCCTCCGGGACCGTCCGGCGTCTGCCCGCGCGGCCGGCGGGGCGTCCGGGCCGCTGCGAGCCCAGGGCCCGGCGGGCGGGACAGCGGCCCAGCGTCCGGCCATGGCCCCGCGGCCGCCCTCGGGCTGCAGGGTCCGCGCGCTCCCCGCGCTGCCGCTGCTGCTGTCGCTGCTGCTGCTGCTGCTCCAGCCCGCGACGCCGGGTAGGGAGAGGCGCGTGGCGGGGCGGGGGGCGGGGGGCAGCGCGCGCCGCACCTCCCCGGCCGCCACTCGATGCCGGCGGAAGGGGCGCAGCGCCCGCGGGGAGGGGGCCGGGGACACCGGCAGGCAGCGGTCGGGAGGGCAGCGCCGACCGCCGACCGGCCCCAGCTCGCGGGCTCACGCGGGGCAGGGGGACCGGCGGCCGCGCTTTGAATCCCACGCCTTCCCCATTCGCGGGGCAAAGGCAAGAAGCTGCGTTTGCACCGGGGGCTCCGGGGCGGGGGTGAGGGGTTGTTTCACAGCAATTTCGAGAAACGCGTGAAGGCGGTTCTCCGAGCGCCTCCGGGAAAGCCGCGCACTTGCCGCACCGCGAGCGGTGCCCGCGGGGGTGCGCTGAGAACGACCCGGTCTCTACCCTCGAACAAAAGCAAATACTACGAGTGGGTGGCGGCAGGACAGGACGCGGTAGACAGAAAACGTGTTGGGCAGGTTGCACTCGGGAGGCACCGGGAGCCGCTCCACACGCTTGAGCCGCAGGAGGCCGTGCGAGGGCGCGGGCTGGCGGAGGGCGCGCTCCGGCAAGGGGAAGGAGTCACGTCGGTGGTGGCTCTGGTATTACGACGAACGTAGGTCGCATAGATGTAATCTCGGCAGGAAGAACCGAAGTAGTGACTCATCGGTTTTCTTCCCGGGGAGCTAGAGAAGGGAGGAGAAAGGAGCGATGGGCTGGCTTTACCCTTGTTGGCGCTTCTTACCGTCAGGGAGCTTCGCAGTGTCCGATGAAAGCCAGGAACCGTCTCCCCAGAAAAATGCGTGAATGCACATGATCTAATTTGGGAGCCGGGGACCCATCAAAGCCCATTCATAGATTCTCCAAGAGTTAGTTCACCCCATGTTGTGGGGGTTGGGGGGGGCGTGTTTTCAGGCAAGACTCCCAGTACTTTACATCCAGTCGGGCCAGTCTGCCTACCCAGGACTTGCCCCGAGGTTCCATCCACCGTGGCCGCCAGCTGGCTTGCTGTGATCTCGGTAGCTCTGCCATGTTTCCTTAACCTTTATTTTCTTGAGACTATGGATTCCCCGCGCCGCATCTGAGAATCGGACTTACGCGGGTGACCTGGTCAGTTCCTCTCGTCTCCCTAGCCAGTGTGCCCCGTAGCCAGCGACTAGGGCAGCTGGACCAGGACAGTGTGAAAGTGGCATGAGCTGTATTCAGAGCCCAGGAGGTGCAGAGAACTCTGCAGGCAGGACCTCCAAAGCCCATCACCGACAGCCTCGTTTTTGACCTCACAAAGGTACTGCTGCTGTTCAGCAGCTCCTCCTGTTCCTTAGTAGTTTCCTGAGCGGGTTGGGCGAGATGTAATAGATAATAAACTTCATACATTTAATTTCGTGATTTGATATGTTTCGAGGTAAATGACTCCACTCATGAAACCATCATGATCATGAAGGTAAACATACCCCTCACTACCAAAATTTCCTCTTGTCCTGGGTAACCCTTACCTCCCACCCAGCCCTGGTGGGGATACCAGGCCACCTCCCTGGGATTTCGGTCGCTCTTGACTTGCTGTCATTTCTAGAATGTTACATAAATGAAGTCATACAAAACGTACTCTTTCTTGTCTGGCTACTTTCAGCCATGGGAATTGTTCTGAGAATTCTCCCTTCATCTTATCATTTGTATCAATAGTTCATTCCTTTTTATTGCTGAGAAGTGTTTCATTGCATGGCTATCACACCGTTCCTTCATCCATTTGGTTGTTACAGGACGTCTGGGTTGTTTCTGGTTTGGGGCTGTTATGCTTAAAGCTGTTATGAACATTCATATGTCAGTTTTGTGTGGACACAGGCTTGGATTTCTTTTGGGTGGAGACAATGGGTGCAGAATGGCTGAATCATATGACATGTGTGTGTTTTTTATATTCCCACCAGCGATGTGTGAATTCCAGTTTCTCCACAGCCTTGTCAGCACTTGGTAGGGCCAGTATTTTTTCTTTTTCCCCCTTGGAAATTTTTTTCCAGCTTTATTGAGATGCAATTGACGTATAACATTGTGTAAGCTTAAGATATACAACATGATGATTTAATATATGTCCATCTTGTGAAACGATGACCACAATAAAGTTAACACATTCAATCACCTCATTTGTTTACCAAACTGTATGTGTGTGTGTGTGTGTGTGTGTGTGTGTGGTTGGTCCGTCTCTTTAATTGTATCCATTGTGTGTAGTGGACTCTCATATTTTTTTCTCATAGTTTTAAATTTGCATTTTCCTAATAACCGGTGATGTTGAGCATCTTTCCATTTGCTTATTTGCCATCAAATACATCTTTTTTGGTAAAACGTCTGGTTACACATTTTGCTCTTTTAAAAATTGAGTTGTTGAATTATTATTGAATTTCAAAAGTTCTTTATATATTTGGGACACAAGACCTTTATCAAATACAATCTGCAAATATTTCCTCAGAGTCTGTGGCTTGTCCTTTCATTCTCTTAACAGTGTCTGATGAGGAACAGAAAAATTTTCATTTTGAAGTTCAGTTTCTTTCTTTTATGTATTATGCTTTCAGTGTCCTGTCTAAGAAATCTTTGCTAACTCAAGGTCACAGAGGTTTACTTCTAGACGTTTTATAGCCTTAAGATTTTATATTTCTGTCTGTGAATCATTTTGAGTTAATTTTTTATATAATACAAAGTGCAGCTTTAAAGTTCCGTATTGGCTTGGTTTTGGGATTTTTGCATATGGATATCCAATCGTCCCAGTACAATTTGCTGAAAGATGATCTCAACTGAATTGCTCTTACACTTATTTTGAACATCAGATGTTCATATAAGTTTTGGTCGCCATAGACAAAACATCAGTCCATGAAAATCAATTATATCTCTATCCATTAGCAACTGGTTGAAATTTTAAAATATATGTATCATTTGCAATAGCATCAAAATGTATGAACCACTTATGGATAAATGTGACAACAGATGAGAAAGACCTGTATGCTAAAAAACACAAACCACTGCTGAGAGAAAATAAAGCAGACATAAACAAATGGAGACAAATACCATGCTCATGGACAGAACAAAGCAGTATTGCTAAGGTAACCATATTCCGCCCCCACATCCAAATTTCTTGCAAAAACTAACAAACTGATTCCAAAATTCGCATGGAAATGCCTAAGACCCAGTATAGCCAAAACAACTTTGCAAAGCAACTTTCTCTAAGTTGGAGAAGTAACACTTCTGATTTTGAGACTTATTACAGGGTTACAATAATCCAGACAATGTGGTTATAGGGTAAAGATGAACAAAGGGCTAGCAGAAGAGCCTGCACCTAATGTTTTTAAATGAGCTTGGAAGGGAGGTGGATACAAATTATTAAATTTGCTACTTGGTGCTAAGATCCTGATCAGAAATTACAGAGAGAAGCCCATTTCTTCTCATGAGCAGAACAAATAGTGAAGTCTCAGTTTACAGTGCTAACAGATATAACAAATTGCTGTTACCTGTTTTTAGTCAAAAGGCATTACTTGCAGGGAAAACCAATCATCTTAGGCAGAAAGGAATTTATTTCTTAAAGATCCTCACAACCTGAAAAGCTGCAGATGATTTGCCAAAAGCAGCTAAAGATGAGGATTTGTTTGAAGATAAATATACCATCTTGGGTTCTGTTACACAGGGTATTAGTATGCTTTGAGGTGGTTTTACAATTTTTGTGTAAACCATTTTTCAGAATTCTGGGGAGTTTTGCCCAAACCTTTCATTTTCAGTTTCAGATCAATTTTATCTAGTTATTATTGTTTTGTACTGCTACTCACAGCAAAAAAAAAAAAAAAAAAAAAAAAAAAAAAAGTCCTAAAAACTTAAATGCACAAAATATGGGATTTATTGAACTCAACCTAAATGTTCAACAGTGGAGGACTGCAGAAATTAAATGCAGTTGTTTTCAATAATATGCATCATATTATTCCATTTTTACCAGAAGATCTAGAAGTAGCTATCACTGAGTAGGGAGACACTGAGTTGTTAGTGTGTGTGTGTATGTCTGTAGTTGTCTGCTTTTTCTCATTTTTGTCATAATTTGAAATGACTTTGTAAAAAGAAAATAAAACTACAAAAGAAGTAGCTCAAAAAGGCTATAGAATTTGGAGGTTTTTTTCAGAATCATTTTTAAGTAATTACAGCAGATCTTGTTTGGTAATGTTACCATGACTTTATAAATTGGAACCAATTTTGGGTTATAGAACTATAAAGTTACCATAGATAACATTTGTGCATACACTTTATACATTTTATATTTTATGCATACATTTTACAATATTTTACTATTTGTTTAAACGGTTCCTTATAATGCGCAGACTGGATATTTAGGTTGTTTCAAAATGTTTGATATTCTAAAAAGCACAGAGTAGGAACAATTGGATGAAAATAAGCTATATAGAGCAAAAAGGACAAGGGAAAACTCAAAGTCTAAAATAAAGTGGCAGAAATGCTTCTTGGGATATTCTTTTTTAATCAAATCATCACTTCAACTAATCTGTCTTGGGCTAAAGCACTTTTGCCAAATTGATTTTATTATATAGTGTGTAACCGTGTAAATAAATGTATAAAGCTCCCCGAACATGTACACCTGGAGTCATACCCTGTTACTCATCATGCACGGTGATGGAATCTGAATGTTTTCTACTGGGAAAGACTTGATTTTCTTCTGAGAAGTAGGGAGCCCCTGAAGGTCTCTGGGCAGGAGGGACAGTCTTGGACCGGCTTGGGGGAAAGATGACTGTCGTAAAGCATGTGAAGAGCCGACTGTAGTCAGGAGGGTCTGGGGGCAGGCAGCCAAGTTAGAGACTTTGCAACAGTTCTTGTAAATGGTGAAATCCTGAACAGAGACGGTCTCAGGAAGGGAGAGAAGAGGGGGCGGATCTCCTCTGGAGCCCTGCAGGCGCGGGCTGCATTTCCACTTTCCCTTCAGCCTATGACCGCGCAGCTGTTTCAGGCCCTCGCGAATCAATCTTTAAGGACCCCAACCAAGATGAATTCATCTACAGCACAAAATGTGGGCTGGGAATTTCAGTTAAGGAGCCTGAGAGAGAAAGAACAGACTTGATGAGTTAAAGATAATGATCCGGGAAGAGCGCGTACTGACAGCGAGTGCCAGAAGGAAATGAACGTGTTGGCTCGGCTTGGCTGGCATTTCGGCTAGAAAAATAATGAAGGCAAATGCATTGCTGTGAACATAGAGGCCTTTATGTTTTCGACGCCTCAGTGTCACAGTGAGCTTCGTGAGGGGGAACTTACATCTGATACTTCCTACCACACTGAGAATACTGTAGACATATGAATGAATGGTAGAATAAGACCCCAAAAAATATTGGAATGGATTTTGGATTCCAGATATGAGACTAGGCCAAGGAATCTCATTATATTAGACTACGTAAGCCACCTTGATAAAGAAGTCTGATTCATGAGTTCTACCAAGTAGAGAAAGCTGTGACCCAGCACACTATTTTGGTGACTTCATTTATGATCACTAGGACTTGTATATGATTTTTTTTTTTTTTTGGCTACTTAAGAGTTTCTAAAATCCCAGAATCTTGTATTTATAACTATTGACATTACTTCATCCATTCCTGTCTGATATTCAGAAGCCACTAGCCCCAGAAGGCACCTATCACGTACTAGGCTTAGCAACGTGGGAGCACCAGAGAATGCTGTGAGACATTCACCGCTTCCAAAGAGCTCACAAGATTGCAAATAAGGCAACACTGGCTTATGTGGAATATCTAAGGAATAACGTTATGGGAAAATATATAGAGAAATGATCACTGAAGTGTCAAAAGATGTGATCAGGGTCTCTAGGAAGAAAGGCTACTGATACAATCAAATGTACTGTCTCCGGTGCCCTCTTTTTTTTTTTTTAAGATTTTATTTATTTATTTGACAGAAAGAGAGAGATCACAAGTATGCAGAGAGGCAGGCAGAGAGAGATGGAGAAGTAGGCTCCCTGCTGAGCAGAGAGCCCGATGCGGGGCTCGATCCCAGAACCCTGGGATCATGACCTGAGCTGAAGGCAGAGGCTTCAACCCACTGAGCCACCCAGGCACCTACTCCAGTGCCCTTTTGGAGAGCCCAGCTTTGGAGGGTAAATAAGGGGCCATCATGTGACTGAGGGGGCTGGCTTCAGTATATGGACATCCTTGTGCATTCATATATCAATTATTATTATCAATTCTTATTGTTCTTTGAGGCCTGTTCACAATCTATTAGACCACTAGTAGATTTCCTTTTTCAGCAGAAAGATAGATACTCTGAATTGCCACAAAACACCTGGAAATGATGAGTAATAGAGAGTAAATATTTATTAAAATACAGACCCAATAAAATATGTAATCAAGTATTTAAAGCAAAAAAAAATCTATTTTGGTGTTTATAATATACGCAGAAGCAAAATGTATGACCACAAGAGCACAAAGGCTGCGAGAAGAGAAATGGAAGGATAGCGCTTAAGGTTCATATACTGTATATGTGAAGCAGTATAATGTCACCTGAAGGTGAACTGTGATGAGATAAAGACATAAACCGTGAACCCTAAAGCAACCACCAAAATCGTATGATCGAAAGAATCACAGTTAGTGGGCCAACAGAGTGGATAGAATGGAATCATGAAACATACTCAAATAATCACATGACATGATCATTTCCATAGAAAATCCTATGGAATCTCTAAAAATGCTCTTAGAATAAGTGAGTTTAGCAAAATTGCAGAATACACAATTAAATTACAAATATCAATATATAATATACCAGCAACAAGCAGTCAGAAATTGAAAAAAAATGAAAAAAACCCATTTGTGTTGACATAAAAAAAAAAACAACCAGGAAATATTTAGGAATATAGCTGGCAAAAAAATGTATAAAACCAGTAACCAAAAACTACAAAACATTTCTGAGATGAATTACTGAAGATTTAAATAAACTGAGAGAGATACTGTGTTTATAGATATTGAGAAGATTCAATATTATTAAGACATTACTTCTTCCCCAACTTGATCTATAGATTTAATGCAATTTCAATCAAACTTTAAGCAGGTGTTTTTTTTTTTATAGAAACTGATATACTGATTCTGAAATTCAGTAAGGGACCAAACTCTGAAAATGATTAACATATTTATTATAAAGCTACAGTAATCAAAACAGTGTGGTATTGGGGTCAGATTAACAAACAGACAAATATATTGATGGAACAGAATAGTAAGTCCAGAAATAAGCCCACTCATACTGAGTCCTGGCTCAGGATCTTATCCCAGTACTGCTGGAGGTCCACTACTAGGGAACAAGGGGAAGGAGGCTTTTTCCTACACAAAACCTGTAAAGATACAGGGTAGAAGTTGATGACGAGGAAGTAAGGAGCAACATGACTGACAGCTCCAAGTCCAAGAGCCAGACACACAGGGCCTGCCTGAGTTAGCTGATGGGACACAGAGAGCAGAAAACTTCTCTTGACTCCAGGCCAGCACGCACGGACTACCAGCACAGCAGTCAACCCCTGAGAATGCAGTGGGTGAGAGTGTGGAGATACCCTCTTGGGGTTTAGATACACAGAGAAGGATGAGAGAGGAGGGTGAATTAGGAACACAGAAGATCCCTCTGGCCCTCCAGCACCCACCCTATGCCCAAGATAACACTAGAGGAATTTGAACCCAGTGGTGTTCTTTTATACATTTTTTAAAAGATTTTATTTATTTATTTGACAGACAGAGATCACAAGTAGGCAGAGGCAGGCAGAAAGAGAGAGAGAGAGGAGGTAGCAGGTTCCCCACTGAGCAGAAAGCCTGATGCAGGGCTCGATCCCAGGACCCTGAGATCATAACCCAAGCTGAAGGCACGGGCTTTAAACCCACTGAGCCACCCAGGTGCCCCCTTTTATACTTTTTTTTTTTTTTTAAAGATTTTAAGAACCCAGTGGTGTTCTGAAGGCAACCTCAGCACAACAAAATCCGAACCTAATTCAACAACTGACTAGCCCAACTCAGTTCCCCCACACTATCAGTCTAGCCAAAGAAGTTTTCCCATTTTCAGGTATAAATACTGTTTTACCTTAGTTCTATACACATAGTCCAGCAGTCAATCAAAAATTAAGTGACACACAAAAATGCAACAACACCACAATCCCATTATCAAGGGACAAGAAATAAAAAGATTCAAAGATGACCCAAAAATCAGAACTCTGAGACTGGAAGTTAAAATAAATATCACTAACCTGTTAAAGGCTCTGGTGGAAAGGATGGACGGTATTTCTGAACAAATGGGGAATTTTAGCTGAGAGGTAGAAACCATAGGAAAGTGTCAAATGGAAATGTTAGAAATTAGAAAGAAACCAAACAAACAGTAATAGATATGAAGAAAGGTTTCAACAGGCTTACTGGAACACCAGATGCATCCAAGGAAAGAATCAGTAAATTTGAATACAGATCAGTAGAAATTACCCTAACAGAAACACAACAAGAAAAAATGAGAGAGAAAAAAATGTGAGACAATGTATCCAAGAGCTATTGGACAACAGAAAATGATCTAATGTATGTGTAACGAGAATTCCAGAAAAAAAAGAGAGTGGAGCAGAAGAAGTATTTGAAGAGGTAACAGTTGAGAATGTAAGATATTAGATCCAGGAATCTCAGAGAACATTAAGCAGGATAAACACCCACCCCTCTCCCATCCAAGACACCCTCACATCTAAACACATTGTATTCAAATCACTGAAAAGCAAAGATGAAGAAAAACTGTGACAAAAGTTGCTAAAGATACATTACACACAGAAGAATGAAGATAAGAATTAGAGCAGACTTCTTACCAGAAATTATTCAAGCCATAAGAAAATGGATCAACATCCTGAAAATGCTAAAGTAAAACAAGCCATAAACACCCCATCAAGCCAGGGTTCTATAGCCAGAATAGCCAGTTATCTTTTGAAAACCAAAAGCAAAAGAAAGACACTGACAAACAAAAAGTGAAAGAATTCATCACCTGCACACCTACACTCTAAGAAACACTGAAAAACATTCTTTAGGCAAAAGGCATAGAATCCTAAACAGAAACTTGGCTCTCTAAAAAGAAAAACACTGGAAATGGTCAAAATGGAAGCCAATAAAACATATTTGTTCTTTAAAATCACTCTAAAAAATATTTGACTCTCTAAAGCAAAAATAGCAAAGTATTGCTTTGTATGTAACAGTAAAATGTATGACCGCAAAAAATGAGAGAGTGATTCCTAAGAGGATTCTCTGCCTTGGTAGAGTTCTTAACTATATGTGAGGTGCTACAGTATTATGTGAAAGTAGCCTTTGGTAAAATAAAGATGTATTGTGTACCTTAGTGAAACCTCTAAAAATAATCTGAAGTGGTACATAAAATAAGCAATGGTGAAGATAAAGTGGGATAAATAATAGTCAATCCAAAAGCAATCAAGAAAGAGGGAAAGTGAGCAAAGAGCAGATGGAAAAATAGAAAACAGCTAGCAAAATGGTAGGCTTACAACCAGCCATGTCAATAATTACATTAAATATAAGTGATCTAACCATACCAATTAAAAAACAGAGATTCTTCAATTAAATTTTTTGAAAAGCTCCACTATATGCTGACTACAAAATAGCAACTTTGAGTACACAGATAAAGATAGGTTAGAAGAAAAAGGATGGGAAAAGATATAACATGCAAACAGTAATCAGAAGAAATCTGGAGTATTTGTATTCATAGCAAACAAAAGAGACATCACAAGAAGGAATATTACCAGGGATAAAGAGGGGCATTACATAATAAGGGGGTTAATTCACCACGAAGACATAAAAATCCTAATTGTGTTTACATCTACACAATGGAACTTCAAAATTCATAAAGCAAATCTGGTAGAACTGAAAGAAGTAAAATATAAATCCAGGATTATAGTCAGAGACTTTAACACTATTCCTTCAGTAATTAAAAAAAACTAATAGGAAAAAAAACCAGTAAATATATAGAAAATCAAAACTTTCATCTAAGTGGCATTTACAGAAGACCCCTGTCCAACAAACAGGCAACCCATTCTTTTCAAATACATATGGAACATTCACCAAAAGAGACCATACTGTGGGCCACTAAGCAAGCCTCAACAAAGTCCAGATCAATGAAATTACACAAAATATGTTCTGTAACCACAATGGAATTAAATTAGAATGCCTTAACAGAGAAATATCTGGAAAATCCTCAGGTATATCAAAATTCAACAAAGCACTTATAAATAACCTGTGGGTCAAAGAAGAAATTATAAGAGGAAAATAGAAAATGTCTTTAGTTGAATGATAATAAAAATACACTCAAACAAGTTATAATTTGTGGAATCAGTTAAAAGAGATCTTAGAAAGAAATTAATCATATTAAGTGCTTGTATTAGAGAAGAAGTCTCAAATCAATGATGGTTTGATGGTTTCTACCTGAAGAAACCAGACAACAATGAGCAAATTAACCCCAAGCACAAGGAAGGAAATAGTAATGATAAGAGCAGAAATCAATGAAACTGAATACAGAAAAACAATAGAGAATAGCAATTAAACTAAAGATCAACTTTAGTTGATCAAACTAAAAAATCAACAGCATTGTAAATCTCCAGCCAGACTGATCAAGAAGAAAAATGAATAAACATGAATTACACTGGGAATGAAAAGGAACATCACTGCAGGTCCTAGAAATATCTGATGGGTCATGAAGTTTTATTATGCATTACTTTATGGCTATGAATATGACAACTTAGGTAAAATGGACAAATTCATTGAAACAATATGAAAGCCCATTCAGGAATAACCTGAGTTGTCTTATACCTTAGAGAGTTAGAGCTGTAGTGTAAAACAACTCCAGCAAAAAATTCCAGACTCAGATGGCCTCATTGGCTAATTCTTTAAAAAAAAAAAAATCAACAAAGGTATGCAAATTTGAGTAATGGCTAAATCTTCAACAACAGCAGGGGACTATGGAAGGAAGGTATAACTTCTTGCTAACACAGAAGTCCATGCTGCACAAAACTGTCATTTAAGAAAGACAGTGAGATAAAGACCCAAAGGAAGAGAAAATAACAGGTGATGGCATTGAAGTATCTCTAAGGTTCTTGCATAGCTGGGGAGAAGGCTGTAGATATTGATCCCCTTTTCCATGTTATTAAGGACACACGTTAAAAAGGTCTGACCACTACCCAGAGACAGGTTGCTTAACATGGGATGGTAGCAATTCTAAAGATTTTTTTTTTTTAATTTGAGAGAGAGACAGTGAGAGAGAGCATGAGCGAGGAGAAGGTCAGAGGGAGAAGCAGACTCCCCGTGGAGCTGGGAGCCCGATGTGGGACTCGATCCCGGGACTCCGGGATCATGACCTGAGCTGAACGTAGTCATCCAACCAACTGAGCCACCCAGGTGTCCCCAGATGGTAGCAGTTCTAAAACACAGTCTCGAACTATATGAGTCAAAGCACTGGGTGTGATGTGTAAACAGTGAATCCTGGAACACTGAAAAAATTAAATTAAATTTTAAAAAAAGAAAATAAAATAAAAATTAAATTTAAAATTTAAAAATAAAAAAATAAAAGAAATAAAATAAAAAGTAAAAGAATTATATTTGAGGACAAAAAAAGAAACAAAGGAATGTATGTGAGAGTGTTAACATCATACAGGGAATATCAAGAAAGACATAGAAATTATTTTGAAAAAGAAAAAATGATCAGAACTATTAGATATAATATATATTAGCAAGTATACAATCATGATGGAAAATTTTAACATACCTCTAAGTATTTGATGGCTCAAATGTGAAAATAAATCAGTAAAAATATAAAAGTGAAAACAATTAACAGGCTTATCAAATTGTCTAACAACTGAATAACACAGATTCTTTTCCAACACACAGAGAACATTTATAAAAAGACTATGTGTTTCCCAGGCCATAAAATCAGCCTTAATACATTTCAAATGATAGTTATCATATAGACCAACTTCTCTGACCACAAGGAATATAAGTCAGAAAAAAAATTTTTGACTTGGACAAAACAACACAAAAGCACCAAACACCATCATCTGGCAACTTAGAGCCATAAGTGCCTACGTTAGAAAATAAGGAAAGCTTCACATTATGAGGTAAGCATCCTACTGTATATTATAAAAAAGCAGAATAGGGGTAGTGCCTGGGTGGCTCAGTCAGTCAAGTGTCTGCCTTCGGCTCAGGTCATGATCCCAGAGTCCTTTATTTGAGTCCTGCACTGGGCTCCCTGCTCAACAGGAGTCTGCTTCTCACTCTGCCTCTGGCCCTCCCCCCAGCCCTGCCCCGCAACTCAGGTTATCTCTCTCTCTATCTCTGTCAACTAAATAAATAAAATCTTTTTTTTTTAAAAAAGCAGAATAGGTCCAAAAGAAGTAGAAGGAGAAAAAAAAAAAGGATAAAAGCAGATATAAATAATACTGGAAAAGATGTACATTAGAGATATGGCAAGAAATCCAAAAGTTGGATTTTGAAAAATCTACTAAAATGAATAAACCTCTAGCAGAATTAATTGAGAATAAGAGAGAACGCATAAACAAATAAAATTAGGCATGTAAAAGAGGTCATAAATACAACATTTAAAATACTTTCATGCTAAAAAGTTTGCAGTATAGATAACAAATCCTTATTTTTTTTTTTTTTTGACAAATCCTTATTTAAAAACAATTTACTGAGATGCCTGCGTGGCTAAGTGTCCAACTCGTGATTTCCACTCATCATGATGAAGCCTGCATTGGGCTCCAGGCCCAGCATGGAGCCTACTTAAGGTTCTCTCTCCTTCTCCCTCTGCCCCTCCCCCTCTAAAAACAAACAAACAAACAAACAATCAAACAAAAAACAATTTAGCAAAACTAACTCAAGAAGAAATAAGATAGATAAACCTGAAGACTCCCTTTCAAAACATGAACAAGGCCAAGTTTCACAGAATAACCCCTCCTCTTCAACCTTATACAAGAAGTGCCAACCAATATAGTACAAGAAAAACAAACATTGTACAGATTGGAAGAGAACTTTTCAAGCTCTCATTATTTTCAGACATATCATTGTTATTCCATTATAATAATTTGCAGATAAATTAGTAAGGATTGAGCTAGATCACTGAATTAAAAGTCAATATTCAAGAATCAATATTCTTTCTGTACATGGGCAAAAAGCATTTTGATAATACATATTTCTAAAAGATGACATTTACAAAGCACACCTTCCTGCCCCAAATTATCAAGGAATAAAACAACAAAAGATACGTCACTCCCTTATACAGAAAGTCATAAAACTTTTTGAAAGAAACCTAAATAAGTAGAAAGAGAAACAAAAAGAAATCATTCCAAGAACCACTGTGATGAATCTGCAGAGCACCAAAGCAGAGATCTTAAGTATCTTGAGAGAAAAGACAAATTGGTAAAAAATTGCTAACAAAGAAACAATAATTTGGCTTTTTAGTAAAACATCAACACTAAAAGCGTCAAAGCATCAAAGTTCTGAGGACAAAAACCATCTGCATAGAGTTGTATACCCAGAGAAACATTTATTCCTAACAGTAGGCTGAAGTAGGATTCAGGGAAGGTGTAGAGTAGGAAGTATGCGGAATCTGTTCACTGTCCTGGACAATAGTTGCACTGGCAGAATCTGTGTGATAGAACTATTTTGGAACTCTGGGGTATACTGAAAGCTTGCAACTTCCAGGAGAGACTTGGAGGGTGAACAGTGGTCAGTTTCAGCTCTAAGGAGCCGCCACCCATCTGCCACCACCAGCTACATGGCAGGCAGCTGTGTGTGTGTTCCTGGAGCAGCCTGCACACAGCTTGCAGGAGCCAGGGTAGGGCAAAAGGGAACCTGCCCTATAAATACCAGGGATCTGTGCTGTGACTGCTGATTGGTGCTTCTGAGCACAGACTTGCTGCAAAGAGGTGGAAAGCCATTGTTCTGCACCTCTCCCTGTTGTTGCAAGCCCCTCCCAAACCAGTTGATATGACTTCCAGGGGAATTTAGAGAGCCAGCATCCTTTTCCCT
This sequence comes from Neogale vison, assembly GCF_020171115.1. Lineage (NCBI taxonomy): Eukaryota > Metazoa > Chordata > Mammalia > Carnivora > Mustelidae > Neogale > Neogale vison. Next base: position 143,245,875 of record NC_058102.1, read on the forward strand.
CACCACTTCTTTTTCCTATTCCTTCCTTTTGGGAGCTAGACATTAAAGACTAAGACATTCATAAACAACTACATATTCAGGGAACAATAGAAAGTGAGCATACAAGCTCAGAGGAAAAAAAATTTTTTTTAAATATTTTATTTATTTATTTGACAGAGAGAGGGAGAGAGATCACAAGTAGACAGAGAGGCAGGCAGAGAGAGGAGGAAGCAGGCTTACTGCTGAGCAGAGAGCCCGATGTGGGGCTCGATCCCAGGACCCTGGGATCACGACCTGAGCTGAAGGCAGAGGCTTTAACCCACTGAGCCACCCAGGTGCCCCATCAGAGGAAAAATTTAGAAAGGATGTGAGAAGACCTTAAGATCACATCTCAGGATGACCCCTGGCAAAATCACAGCCTGCAGCAGTCGAAAGAATAAACAAATAAATAACAGCAAACCATGCGATATGGGCAAAACTGGAGAAAGTCAAAGAACAAAATGGAAATATTAATAAAGAGAGGGAAAACCTATAAAGAAACCAAAAATAAATTCTGGAGCTGAAAAATACAATGACTCAAATAACAAGTTCATAGAGAGATTCAAAGGCAGATTTGAACAGTTAGAAAAAAGAATTAACACATTTGAAGACGGAAACCACAGAAATGATCAAGTCTGAGAAACAGAATGAAAAAAATTGAAAGAAGGTAAACAGAGCCTGAGGGGCCTGTGGGACACCAACAAGAAACCCACATTGTGTGAGTCTTAAAAGAAGTAAGAGAGAAAGAAGCAGAGAGAATATTTGAAGAAATAAAGGTTGTAAATGTCCCAAATTTGATGAAAGACATGAATATAAACCTCCAGGAAACTCAAGTAACTTCAAGCAAGATGAACTGAGAGAGCTTCACCGAGACACAACAGAACCCAACTTTCAAAAGCCAGAGCCAAAGAGGAAATCTTGAAAGCAGCAAGAGAGAAGGAAATTATCATTTACAAGGGTTTCCCCAATAAGATAATCAGTATATTTCTCATCAAAAACTTTACAGGCTAGAAGGCAGCAGGCCAACATATTGACAATGCTAAAAGAAAAGAACTGCCAACTAAGAATCCTGTATCCAGAAAAACTGTCCTTCAAAAGTCAGGGAGAAATTAAGACATTATAGATCAGCAAAAGCTGAGGGAGTTCACTACCACTGAACCCAACCTTCAGTATATGTTCAGAGTCCTCCAAGGCAAAACAAAAGGACACTGGGACATACCTTGAAGCTGTGTGGAGAAACAAATATCTCAATAAAGGTCAATTCATGGACAATTACTGAAGCTGGTATTACTGAACAGTTTGTAACTGTAATTTTTGTTTTCTACATGATTTAAGAGACTAATATAGTTAAAGAAAAAAAAAAACTCACGTAAAAGGTAACATTAGTGTAACTTTGGTTTAAAACTCCAAATCTTGGGCGCCTGGGTGGCTCAGTCGGTTAAGCCGCTGCCTTCGGCTCAGGTCATGATCTCAGGGTCCTGGGATCGAGTCCCGCATCGGGCTCTCTGCTCAGCAGGGCGCCTGCTTCCCTCTCTCTCTCTCTGCCTGCCTCTCTGTCTACTTGTGATCTCTGTCTGTCAAATAAACAAATAAAATCTTTTAAAAAAAATAAAAATAAAACTCCAAATCTTTTTTTCTGCATAATTTAAGGGACTAATGCATTTTGAAGAATTATTAGCTTATGTCTTGGGATACCCAATGTATAAAGATGTGGTTTTGTGACACTAACAATAGTGATAGAGCTATAAAAGAGCAGAGTTTTTATGTCATTGAAGTTAAGTTGGTGTGAATGCAAATTAGAGTGTGATAACTTTAGGATGTTAAGTATAATCCCCATGGTACCCACAAATAAAATAGCTATAGAATAGACATAAAAGAAATTGAGAAATTTAAACATTTCATGACATCAAATAGGCTAAACATAAAAAAAGACAGTAATGCAGAAAATGAGGGGCAAAAAAGCTATAAGGCACAGAGAAAACAAAGAACAAATGACAGAAGTCAGTCCCTCCTTATTGGTATAACTTTAAATGTAAATGGATTAAACTTTTTAATGGAAATGGAGATTGGCAAAACACCCTCACACACACATACATGATCTGATTATATACTGTCTGTAAGAGACAAACTTAAGATCCTAAGACACAAATAGATTAAAAGTGAAAAGATGTAAAAAGATATTCTATGAAAATAGTAATCAAGAGAGAGTAGGGATGGCTGTACTACTAATATCAGGCAAAATAGACTTTAAATCAAAAAAGTTTAGACACAAAAAAGGACATTCTATATTAATAAAAGGTTTGAGATAGCAAGAAGATAAGTAATTATGTATCTAATAACAGACCACCAAAATATACATTCTTCTCAATCCACATAGGACATTTTGCAGGATGGACCATATATTGGGCCACAAATTAAGTCTCAATAGATTATACAAAGTATCTAATCTGATCATAGCAGGACAAAGTAAGAAATCAGTAACAGAAAGAAAACTAGAAAACTTGTGGAAATTAGGCAACACACTTTTTTAAAAAGATTTTATTTATATATTTGTTAGAGAGAGAGAGAGAGCGAGCACAGGCAGAGTGGCAGGCAGAGAGAGAGAGAGAAGGAAGCTCCCTGCCAAGCAAGGAGCCCAATGTGGAACTCAATCCCAGGACACTGGGATCATGACGTGAGCCGAAGGCAGCCGCTTAACCAACTGAGCCACCCAGGTGACCCAGACATCACACTTTTAAACAACCAAAAGATCAAAGAAGAAATCATAGGGAAATTAGAAAATACTTAGAGATGAATGAAAATGAAAACATGCATACCAAAACTTATGGGACATAGTGAAAATGGAGCTAAGGGGGAAATTTATAGCTATCCATGCTTACATTAAAAAGTAAGAAAGATCTAAAGTCAACAACTTAACTTTATACCTCAGGGCACTAGAAAAAGAACAAATGAAACCCAAAGTAAGCAAAAGGAAGGAAATAACAAAGATTAGAGCAGAGATAAATGAACTAGAGAACAGAAATACAAGAAAATCAATAAAACCAAAAGTTGGTTCTTCAAAAAGATCAACCAAAAGTGACTAACTTTTAGCTAGATGAACTAAAAAAAAAAGAGATAACTTATATTATGCAATCAGAAATTAAAGTGTAGACATTACTACCAATTCTATATAACTGAAAAGGATTATAAGAGAGTACTATGGATAATTTTGTACAAATAATTGGACAACCTAGATGAAACAGACAAATCCCTAGAGAAACAAAACCTACCAGAAGGTAGAAAAAAATTAAAGAAGAGAGAACATTTCCTAATTTAGCCTGAGGCCAGCATTACCCTGATAACAAGGCCAGATAAGGAAACTGTAAGAACAGAACATTACAGACAGAATATTGATGTAAAAATCCTTAACAAAATACTAGCAAACTGAATTCAACAGCATTTTTAAAGGATCATACACCATGACCAAGTGGGATTTATTCTGGGAATGCAAAGATGGTTCAACATATGAAAATTGATCAGTGTAACATACCCCATTAACAGCATGAAGGGGGAAAAACACATGAGCATCTCAACTGATACAGAAAAAGCATCTGACAAAAGTTCAACAACCTTTCATGATTAGAGAAAATACTCAAAATACTAGGAATAGAAGGAAACGTCATTAACATAATAAAAGTCATACATAAAAAACAGTCAACATGACATTCAGTGGTGAAAGTCTGAAAACTTTTCCTCTAAGATCAGGAACAAGGCAGGGATGTCTGCTTTCACCATGTGTACTCAACATAGCACTGAAATTTCTAGCATAGCAGGTGGGCAAGGAAAAGAAATAAAGGGCACCGAAATCAGAAAGGAAGAAGTAAAATTACCTCTGTTTGCAGACGGTACAATCTTTAAAATTTCACAAAAAAACTTTTAGAACTAATGAATGAATTCAGAAAAGTGCTGGACACAAAGTCGACTTACACAAATCAGATGCATTTCTATATAATTACAGTGAATAATCTAAAAGAAGATTACAAAAACAATTCCAGTTTTGATAGCATCAAAAAAATTAAAATACGTAGGAATACACTTAACCAAGGAGCTGAAAGACCTGTACAGTAAAAACTACCAATCACTGCAGACAGAAATGAAAGAAGACACAAATCAATGGAAACACATCCCATGGTCACGGATTGAAAGACTTAATGTTATTAAAATGTCAATACTACCCAAAGTGGTCTACAGATTGAATGCAATTCCTACCGAAATCCCAATGATGTCTTTTACCAAAATAGAAAAACCCATCCTAAAATTCATATGGAATCACAAGAACCCCAAATAGTCAAAACAATTTGGAAAAACAAAACTGGAGGACTCACACACATGGATATCAAAACTTACTACAAAGCAATAGTTATCACAACAGTGTGGTATGAGCATTAAGAAAGACATACAAATGAATGAAATAGAATAGAAAGCCCCCAAATAAACCACCATGTGTATGACAAAATGATTTTTGACAAGGTTGTCAAGATGATTCAATTGGGAAAGGACAGTCTTTTGAACAAACAGTGCTGGGGAAGCTGGACATCCACATGCAAAACAATGAGGTTGGTGGGGTGCCTGGGTGGCTCAGTGGGTTAAAGCCTCTGCCTTTGGCTCAGGTCCTGATCCCAGGGTCCTGGGATTCAGCCCCGCATTGGGCTCTCTGCTCCACAGGGAGCCTGCTTCCCCTCCCCCCTGCCTGCCTCTCTGCCTACTTGTGATCCCTGTCAAATAAATAGATAAAATCTTTAAAAAAAAATAATGAGGTTGGAACCTTACATAATACCATATAAAAAAATTAACAAAAATCAATAAATGATGGAAATATAAGACCTAAAAAAAATAAAACTCCTAGAAGAAAACATAGGACTAAAGCTTCATGACATTGGTTTTGCAAGTTACCTGGATATGACACCAAAGGCACAGGAAACAGGAAAAAAGCAGACAAATTGGACTTCATGAAAATTTTAAAATTTCGTGCACCAAAAGACCCTATTCAGAGAGTAAAATCAAGCCACAGAATGGGAGGAAACATCGGCAAGTCATATATCTGATAAAAGATTAAGGATCATATAAGATATATGATAAGTCATATATATCTGATAAAGGATTAACATCCAGAATGTAGGGAAAACCCCTAACACTCAACAAGAAAAACCAAACACCCCAATTCAAAAATCGGCGAAGAGCTTCTTATATCCCCAAAGATACAACAATGGAGCTAGGTACATGAAAAGATTGTAATCACTAGGGGGATGCAGGTCAAAACTGCAGTGAGATACGTCTAACCATTAAGATGACGACTGACAACAACTAAAACAAGAGGATGTAGAGAAAAGGAGCCTTTGTGCACCGTTGGTGGGAGTGCAACCTGGTGCAGCCACTGTGGAAAACAGTATGACAGTTCCTCAAAAAGTTAAAAACAGAATTACCCTATGATCCAGCAATTCCACCTTGGGTATACACCCAAACAATTTAAAAGTAGGGTCTCAGGGAGGTATTTGTACATCCATGTTAATAGCAGCCTTATTCACAACAGCTAAAACATGTTATCAAACCAAGTATCCATCAACAAATGAATGGTGGATAACCAAAATATGATATATACATAACAATGGAATATTATTCAGCTTTTAAAAGAGAGGAAATTATGTAATATCTGTGGTATATATGAATTGCGCTAAGGACAATATTCTGAAGTGAAATAATCAGGTACAAAAAAGACAAATATAGTTTCATGCCAGATGTCTTTGCAATCCTCCCCAAAATGGACTGGTCTTGGAAGTAACTGTATGTGTGGTGATTGGGGTGAGGTAAGGGTTCTTAGATTGTCCCTCCCTTCCAAAGTTTCAGAATAACCCATGGTAGGGGCCAAGGCTGAGAGCTTGACTCTGTGATCTCACAAGTTCCTCCAGACCCAAGACAACAATGCTGTCAGCATCGAAGAGAAAACTTGGCCAAAGGAAGGAAAGGGGTAGGTAAGGAAAAACCAGTTAAATACACTCCTACCAGCTAAATCCAGTCTTTGCCTAGCCTTCCCCTCTGGGGACTTCTTGTCTCTCGTGTCCTCTGGCATCACTGATCTGTGGCTGAATGGAGACTGTCCAGTCACCAATGATGTAATATTACCTGAGAGGTCCAAAGGTCTATGGTCGATCCAGACTTCCTCAGGAGGAAGGAACGTTTTATCATAGAGCAGAGTCTAGTATTTTTACGGGACTATGTGCTCCGCTCTCCTGTTAAAGATTTCTAGAGTGGAGTGTATTCTGATCATTCCTCCCTGTTCCACCCCACCCTCCAGCTCTAAGTATTTTCCCATCTATGTTAACATAGAGCAAAGCATCAAAGACACAAATTTAAGATTTTTGGCCGCATGGAGCCAAACCCATGGTACTACCAAACTAAACACATCCCTGTACACGCATGTGCACGGTGGATGGGTACTTTTTTAAGATGGAGGTGGGGGAATTGGGTCCAATCAAAAACTATTAGACTAGATATTCAGGAGAGCACATCAGGAGCAACCTGTAAAAGAAATCTTCATTGATGGTATCGATACCAACGAAAGGTATGAACAAGCAGTGATTCTTAAGTTCAAGAGAAGCTTTAAATCCACACTAGAAAGTAACTTGATGTGATGCTGGGAGACTCCGCACCTGTGAATGACAGATATTTTATATGGGGGCACGGGGCACACTTCCCGCAGCATCACCAGCATGTGGAACTGGTTAGAAATGCAGATTTTCAGGCCCAGCCCCAGACCTAATGACTCAGGAGCTCTGGGAGGGGATTCCAGCCCTCTGGGTTTTGACAAACCCTCCAGGTGGTTCTACTGTACGCTCACATTTGGGAATCGCTGACATAGAGGGCCCAAGACGAAGATGAAGGCAGTAAGGAGCAGAGTGGATGTAGCAGAACAAGGACTCAAACATGGCCATGAGGAACTCACACACCAAACCAAAGCCGCAGTCAGAATACCGAATGTGGCAAGAGCACAAACACTACTGTAGACCCTGGAAACGGAAGGAGGAACACGAAACAGCGTGACTAGGGGACAAGGCAAGAGGGAAAGTCAGCACTTTGGAAATCACAAGTAGGGAAATAATTCAAGAACGTTTTCCTGACTAAACTGTAATCTTGGCTTGAGTTGTCCAAGGCTCTTAGAGTTTCCTTCAAGAGCAATCCTCGGAACCCGGGTGGCTCAGTCGGTTAGGCGTCTGCCTTCAGCTCAGCTCAGCTCAGCAGGGAGCCTGCTTCTCCCTCTCCCTCTGCCTGTAGCTCCCCTTGCTTGTGCCTCTCCCTCTCTCTCTTACTCTCTTTCTCTTTCTCTCTGTCAAATAAATAAATAAAATATTTTTTTTAAAAGAGCAGTCCTCAAAGGACCAAAGCACCATTCACCAAGTGGTTTTTGTTTAGTTACTTACTTTGCTTATTTTTTTAATTTATTTATTCTGATGCAACCTCAAACTTAGAGTAAAACCACAAAAAAAGAAGAGACCTCTTAATACCCTTGACCCAGATTCACCGCCTGTTTACACATTGCCCAAGCGCTTTAACATCCCCATCTCTAACCACAGATACTTACTACACATGTGCCTTTTCTTCTACAGCATTTGAAGGTAAGTTGGAGACATTATGCCCCTTTACACCTAAACCCGCAGTATATATTTCCTAAGAATACGTTCTCTAGCATAACTTCCTAAAAACACAACACTCTCACGTAATCACAGAACAATTATCAAAATTCAGAAAATTTAATTTTGACACAATATTATTATCTAACACTCAGGTCATAGTCAGATATTGTCCGTTGTCCCCAAAACGCCCTTGCTCACCATTTTCTCCCTAATTCTGGATCTAATCCAGGGCCACATGGGGCATTTCATTGCCATGTCATGTCTTTTTAAAAGTCTCTCTCAGTCTGGAATATAGCCTCTGCCTTTCCTTACCTTTCTTTTTTCTTTTTCTCTTTCTTTCTTTTTCTTTCCTTCTTGAGAGAGTGAGCCTGCATGCCCGGGACGGGGGGAGAGGAGGGGCAGAGGGAGAGGGAGAGAAAATCCCAAGCAGGCTCCACACCCAGCATGGAGCCTGACATGGGGCTTAGTCCTGTAACCCTGAGATCATGACCCAGATGAAATCAAGAGTCAGACACTTGGGGTGTCTGGGTGGCTCAGTCAGTTAAGTGTCTGACTCTTGGTTTCAGCTAAGGTCATGATCTCAGGTCCCGAGATTGAGCCCCGGGTCCAGCTCTATGCTCAGTGAGGAGTCAGCTTGTCCCTCTCCCTCTGTTCCTCCCTCAACCTTCTCGACCTTCTCTCCTCTTTCCCTCTCCTTCTCTCATAAATTAGTAAAATCTTAAAAAAAAAAAAAAAAAAAAAGAGCCAGACGCAACTGATGCAGCCACCCAGGCGCCCTGCCTTACCTTTCTTGATCTCGAATACAGGCTGTTTTTCAGAATGTCCCTCAATTTAGGTTCATCTAGTGTTTCCTCATGATTAGATTCAGATTTTGGATCTCGGGGAGAAATACCACAGGTGTGATGTTGTGTCCTCCTCAGTGAATCGTATCAGGAGGCACATGAGATTAACTTGTCCCAAGATCACTGGTTGTACCACAGGTTAACTGGACACCATGCAGGGAAGGGGATTCAGGGAATGTGTGTCCAGCTTAGCTAAACTGACCTAGTGCAGTCTGCCACCTGTATAAACATCTGTCCCTTATCCCTTATCCCTCATTCTAGCTTCCACTGTTTCTTCTCTTACTCCGTCATTCCTTCTATATTAATTAGTTTTATACTGTAAAGCGAGCTGTAAGGAGGGCTTTCTCTTCTCCCCTGCTTACGTACTTATTCATTTACTTATTTATATTAGTATAGACTTACGGAATTTTGTTTTATTTTGTTCCATAATCTGTTAGTCTCTTTATTTGCTTTGATACTCAAATGGTCCCAGATGTGGCCAGTGAGAGCCAGTTCAGACGTCCCACTATATCCTTCTGATGATGTTGCCATCTTCCTTTGACTATTTCCTTACTTTCTGGTACAACAAGATATTCAGGCTCATCTTTTCATCTTTTAAAAGATCAAAATGCGGGGCCCCTGGGTGGCTCGATCAGTTAAGCGTCTGGCTCTTGATTTAAGCTCAGGTCATGATCTCAGGGCCATGAGATTGAGCCCCAGGTCAGGCTCTATGCTGGGCGTGAGACCTGCTTAAGATTCTCTCTCTCCATCTCCTTCTGCTCCTCCCCGTGTGTTGTCTCTCTCTCAGTAAATACAATCTTTAAAAATAAACAAAGAAATTAAAAAAATATTGGGCACCTGGGTGGCTCAGTTGGTTGGGCAACTAACTGCCTTTGGCTCAGGTCATGATCCTGGAGTCCTGGGATCAAGTCCCTTATTGGGCTCCCTGCTTGGCAGGGAGTCTGCTTCTCCCTCTGACCCTCCCTGCTGCATGCTTTCTCTCTCAATCTCTCTCTCTCTCTCTCTTAAATAAATAAATAAAATCCTTTTAAAAAAGAAATTTAAAAAGATAAATAATAAAATTATTAAAAATTATTTTAAAAATAAAAGAGTAAAAACTGTTTTCCCCATCCTATCCCTGGAATCAGCCTTTTTTCCAAGTAGTCATGGTTTCTTTTGGTGAAGACCAAGATCTGGGCACCAAGTATGCTCACAGTTAATGTGTCATTGCTTCTAGGTATCGTTAGAGGACGGAGGAGCTAGAGCACGCACACAGTCACACACAGACACACACACACACTTGCATGTCACATTGCCACGTACAGACATATGTACACACACATGAACACACACAGATGATTACGTACGGCTCTCTCCGACCCCGCTCTCTTCTAACACCACAGGGTACATTGTAGTCATCCTTTCCCCGTTCCATAGTCACAACTTCTTCCTCCAATGGCGAGAAGCCTGGACTGAATTCGTCTTTCTCATTGATGACAACTGATTCCTACACATTATCAAGAAGAAGGGAAGCGTTGACAGTGACTTTGGACTTTTGCCCTCAGATTTAACAGCAGAAATGGACTTCGTTGGAGAATCTGCAGCAGCTTTAAGCCTGTCACTGTTTACTGAGTATCTGTCCCAGCTTGCTTTTCCTTCTAAAACAGTGGTTCCCAACTGTGCAGACAGCTTACCTCCTGTGAACCCTTTCTGTTTGGTGTGTCACCTTCACCGTCACTAACGTGAATACACCTGCAAGACACAGTGTTTGGCGGGGTGGGGGCGTTGGGCTGAGAGGGTACTATGTGCTGGGAATCTAGCCGGGGGAGTAAGTCACGCTACCACAGAGAAGGCTGCAGAGTCACTGAAACGTGCAAGAACTCGGAGTTCTCTTGTACTCCGCAGACTGTCCCCCCCCCACAGCCACCGGCTCCGAAGGACGGCCTCACGAGTCACACGTTAGCACGGCTGCCTTCTGCGGGAGCCACGATTCTTAATAACTCTGGCTGACACGGTCGCCCTGTCGGTCCTCCTGAGGGACAGGTCACAAGTGTTTTAACTCAAAGTGTGCCACAAACGCTGAAAGTTGAAAACCACCATTCTAAATGGAGGAGAGTATTTTCAAGACTTAGGAGAGGTAGAAGAATTTGCTGATGAAAATCCCAAATCCGGAAACAACACAGAAAACAGCAGCGACTGGGGGCGGGTGACGGGGGGCGGGGGAGGGGGGAGGTGACAGAAAGAGAAGATAAATAGATTCAGAACATTATTTGAAATGAAAATGAAGCTCGAGCACTACCTGGTGAGTGAAAATGTTCTGGAAGGGATTCGGGCAAACAGGACACAACCCAAAGACCATGCAGATTGGGAGAGAGAGAGGCTGGGATGGTGAAGGGCGTAAGCCTCAGCAGATAGATTTCTTCTGTCTTCTATTGACTCTGCTTCTAGAAATAGTAAGAAAATAATGGTTTCAGAAAACTGGTAAGTGAGAATGAAGATTCTCTTATGACCTCACTGAAGAGGAAATGTCCGTGTCCGCTCTCGAGGCCACGTGAGTGAGGAGAGAACCTGACTATTAGAACAGCACAGTGGTATACTGTATCGTGCAAAATGGAAGATTCTATGCCGATGGGATTTGAAAAGAAAAGTCAGTGACTGGATTAAGAACCAAAAATCAAACAATCCCTTTCCCTTTCTTGAGACCAGGAAGACGAAAGTAAGGCCTGGGCTTTCCTCACCCAAGGGGCTGTCACAGCTCAGTGGGCTCCGGTGGGGACCTCAGCCAGGAAAGCCCACAGGGAGGCCTTCCTGAAGGAGGAGGGGACAGTCTGACCGCTGACCTGCCGGTGGGCTGGTCATCTGTAGGCTGCCAGGCCCTTCCAGGAGATTGTTCTGACCACATTCTGAATTTGCAGGGGGATCCCTCTGATTCTAGTATCTGAGGAAGCACACCCGGCCAGGGGGACGTTACATTAGGGGTCCAGGGGGTGAGTATGTGTCCTGGCCAATTCCAGTAGCTGTTCTTGGACCTCCAAACCTAAGCCAGCGGCTGGGCCGTGTGACAATGCAGGGACTGCTCTCTGGAGGAAAAGATGGGCAAGACCGGGGCGGTCAGGGCCCTAGTCCCGAAAGCCAGGGTTTCTAGGCAGAGACAGGCCAACCCACAGGGAGCCGGTAAGAAGGAAGGAGAAAGCTGCCATTTGGGGGCCCATGGCCAGTCAGAGCGGACCCCAGATCCTGCCCAACCCAAAGAAGGCTCAGCTTGCTGGAAAGCAGTCACAGGGACTATTTGAGTAAATCAGACAAGAGTGGCTCACTTGGGGAAGACAGAAGGAAACCAGCCCCGCTTAGAACACCCAGCTTAAGATCAGAAACATCACATTTGCCAGGACGGGTGGGGATTCATGTTCTGGAAGCCAGAATCCTCACTGGGACATGCGGAGCTGCACAAGTCACGTTTTCCAGAATCCATTCCCCCGGAGACCTAGCACCAAGGTCGAATCCGGGTAGTGCCTGAGCTCACCTCAGCCACTTGGGGTCCGGACACTGTACAGCCCACGCAGGTAGCTCGGTCGTCAGACGTTCAGACTAGAACTCTCTGCTCCTGGTACATTCCAAAACCCAGACGTGAGGATAGGGAACTTCACCAGGTGTCAAGCCCCCGAGCCATGAGACCAGCTTATCCTGCAGATCTACCGAGCACCTGTCTGTAGAAACGCCACCAAAATGAGATGAACGTGCACCAGCAGGCACGTCCCAGGACGCTGCCTGCAGCCAGGGAGGTTCATAGTGAGGAAAGTCGTGGGGTCTAAATTTGCTCAAATCTTTAGGATTCTAATTATAAGACGAGGGACATTTTTCACACAGCTGTACAAGTTAGAGAGAACGCGACTCGTTCTAGCTCTGGCTCTCACCTTCCTTTGGTGACATTCGCCTGAGAAAGGGTATCACTTGACATGCACTTTGTCAGGCCCACAGTCTGCTGGGAGTGACTGGGGTGGGGGGCAGGGGGCGGGCTGTCTCCCAAAGGGGTCCAGAATCCGCCCAGATGACCTTGCCTTCAAGGTCTTCTCGCCTTCAGTTTTTCCCCAAGCTGCCTTCACTTGCTCAGAGAAAGGCAAAAATTCCTAATTCCAGAATCTGCTGCGTTTCTCACATTCATGTAGCAGGCAACGTGGTATGGCCAAGGCACTGAACACCCCCACTCAGCAGGACTTTTCCCTCTCCTGTGCTGGCTCACCCAAGATTTCGGAGTTCCTGTGGCGGCGTCCTTTAAAATCTCCCATCCTGGGGCACCTGGGTGGCTCAGTGGGTTAAGTCTCTGCCTTCAGCTTAGGTCATGATCGCAGGGTCCTGGGAGCGAGCCCCGCATCAGGCTCTCTGCTCAGCAGGGGGCCTGCTTCCCCCCCCGCCCGCCTGCCTCTCTGCCTACTTGTGATCTCTGTCTGTCAAATAAATAAAATCTTAAAAAAAAAATATCTCCCATCCCCTGCCTTTCTATTATGCAGTATTTCATATATTTAAAACAGTGTATAACATACAGGCACAACTAATATTCTGCCGGCCTCCTCCATGTGGCCTTTCATCTGGGCCCAGTGGTCATGCCCCCCACCCCCCCCCGTCCCAATTATCACCCGCAACTGTTCTGACCGGTCAGCATCTGCTTGTTAGATACGAGAGAGAGCACAAGCAGGGAAGGGAGGGGAGACACAGAGGGAGAAGCAGGCTCCCAGCTGAGCCGAGAGCCCAATGTGGGGCTCGATCCCAGGACCCTGCGATCATGACCTGAGCCAAAGGCAGACGTTAACCAACTGAGCCACCCAGGTGCCCTTCGAAAGCATTTTTAACTGGTAAAACATCTGCACCATGCAAAATTCAGAAAGTATGAAAAGGCATTCAGTAACAAGTTTTTCACAGTGTATTCCCAGCTCCCTCACCTCCTGTGTTAATGGCCTCTTGCGTCCTTCCAGAGATGTTATGTATAGACAAACACTGTGTACAGGATCCATTTCTTCTTTCTTCACTGAGTATACCATGTAAAACATAGGGTTCTGTCCCTTTTCTTCCTAACTTAACTGTGCATCTTGGAGATCTTTCCACTCCGGTGCACAGAGAGGTTTCTTCCTCTATGTAAAAAGCTGGTGGTACTTCTTTGCAGGGGTAGCTGTACTGTAATTTACTGAATTTTTCTCCACTGACCACATACAAGGTAATTTACAGGTACTGGCTATTGTGATTGTACTGGCTATTACTTTGTGCTCTCTCCATAAATACACCAGTGTATCCGTAAGGTAAATTCCTAGAAATGAAATTGCTGGGGCAAAGGGCACATGCAAAATAAGCATCATTGTCTGAACAACTCTTTCTCCAACACCTTCGCTTGCCAGCTATTGTACAAGGCTCAGAGAATCCAATGTTGGGCGAGACAGATGTGGTCCCCGCCCTCCACTGCTCAAAGTGCCAATGATGGGACACAGCCACCGCGGCATCTCCTTGTCTTCAAACGCAACCACGAGAGTGGCTGGCTGTGCAGGGAGAGAACACAGAGCTATGGGACCTGGCTGACTGGGTGGGGAGGGGAGGGGAGGGAAGGCTTTCCTGAGCAAGTCATGTTCACGTTCGGAAGGATGACAGGAGATGGGCTGGGGAGAGCAGTGGGCATGGTGAGCGGCACAGGTGGCGGGGAGGGGGGCACTGAAGACCAGAGTGACCAGGGGAAGAGTAGCTGGGGGGCGGGGGCAGGTCCAGCAGAGCCTTGAAGACTTCTTGAGGATTTTAGCTTTTATGCTAAGAGCAGCAGGCAACCAGGAAGGAGTGAGTCATCCAGGGCACATTTCTGAAGATGACCGGCTGTATTACGGAAGTAAATCAAAGGCTTTGGGGAGAACAGGCAGGGAGACCAATTCAAAGGCTACTGCTGCTTTCAGGCAAGAGAGCGCAGAAGCCGGGCTGGAGGGCGCCAAAGAGATAGAGATGGTGAGAGACTGATGGGGAGGGAAGGGAAGGGAGAGGCATTTCCACGGATGGCTGCACAGTCCCTAGCTGTGTTGGATGGTGAGCACTTAAGATAAGGCTCCTAGAAGGCTTCTAAATGATGAGACCTTACTGAACATTTTCCACATGCTTAGAATCTGGGGTGTATCCTAAGGGGCACCTCACAAAGCCAGACCCTGGCTACAAAGGCACCGAGTGCCACCCAGGTTGCCCTGGAGAGCGCCTTCTGAACGAGCTGAGATGTGCTGATCCCCCGTCTTATCTGCACCCTTGCAGGCGTCACGTGCCCTCCTCCCATGTCGGTCGAACATGCAGACATCCGGGTCAAGAGTTACAGCCTGAAATCCAGGGAGCGGTACACGTGTAACTCCGGCTTCAAGCGTAAAGCAGGAACATCCAGCCTGACAGAATGCGTGTTAAACGAGACCACGAACATTGCCCACTGGACAATTCCCAATCTCAAGTGCATCAGTAAGTAGCTATCCCTGAAAATCTCTCCGTGCCCCTTCCCAAAGCCACACAGAGCCCAGCTGTAGTGTGGGAAGCCCAGTAAGCCCATCTCTGGGGGACAAGATATTTGTGTTAAGGTCTGAAACTAAACAGACCTCTAAACAACTCGAAATATTGTGTAGCCTCTAAACAACATCCCTGGGAGCTGGACATACATAGGCTTTAGGGTCACACCATTTTGGCTTCCTTGAGCAAGGGTCTGACCATCTTGGATGTCTCTGTCCCTCATCTAGAAAATGAACCCAACATGAACACTGTGTAAAGTGAAACCTGGTCAATATTAAGTCCAGCCATTCCTCATTTTGTTGCATTTTGCTTTATTGTACTTTACAGATAATTGTGTTTTTTTATGAATTGAAGGTCGGTGGCAATCCTGCCTCATGCAAGTCTACATATGCCATTTTCCCAATAGTATTTGCTCACTTTGTATCTCTGTGTCACATTTTAGTAATTCTCACAGCATTTAAAACTTTCTCATATTTGTTGTGGAAACTTGGATCAGTGACCTTTGATGTTACTGCTGTCATTCCCTTAGGGTACCACAAACCCACATAAAACGGTTAATTGAATCAATGGATGTTGTATGGCTGTCCCCCTGTCTCTCTCTCTCTCCTCAGACCTCCCTATCCCCTGAGACAGAACAATATTGAAATTGGGCTAATTCATAGCCTTATGATGGCTTCTAAAGGTTCGTGTGAAAGGAAGAATCACATCTTCCTCTTCAAATCAAAACTAGGAATGATTAGGTTAGTGAAAAAAGCACATCAAGCCAAGATAGGCCAAAAATGGGCCTCTTATGCCAAGTTATGACTGCAAAGGAAAAGTCCTTGAAGAAAATTGAAGGTGCTACTCTAGAGAAAACACAAAAGGTAAGTAAGCAAAACAGACTTGTTGGTGATATGGAGAAAGTTTGAGTGGTTGGATGGAAGATCAAACCAGCCTCGACACTCCCACAGGCCAATGCCTCATCCAGAGCAAGGCCCTCTTCTCAATACCACGAAGGCGGAGAGAGGTGGGGAGATGCAGAAGAAACTCTTGAAGCTCATGGGGGTTGGCTCATGCACTGCAAGGAAAGAAGCCATCTCCATAACATGAGTGCAAAGTGAAATAGTCAGTTGTCCAGAAGATCTGGCTAAGGTAATTGGTAAAAGTTGCTACACTAAACAACAGATCCTCAATGTAGACAAAACAGCCTTCGTGTGGAAGAAGAGCCCATCTAGGACTTTCCCAGATGGAGAAGAGAAGTCAGTGCCTGACTCAGAGGACTCAAAAAAAGAGCTGACTGCCTTGTTAGGGGCTAATGCAGCTGTTGACTTTAAGCTGAAGCCAGGACTCACTGACCATTCAGAAAATCCCAGGAACCTTAAGAATGATGCCAAATCTACTCTGCCTGTGCCCTGTGAAGGGAGCAACAAAGCCTGGATGACAGCATATCTGTTTACAGCATGGTTTACTGAATATTTTAAGGCCACTGTTGAGAACCACTGCTCAGAAAAAAGGGTTCCTTTCAAAATATGGCTGCTCACTGACAATGCACCTGGTCACCCAAGAACTCCGATGGAGATGAAAACGAAATTAATATTGTTCTCATGCCCGCTAATAGAATATCCCTTCTGCAGTCCCTGGATCAAGGAGTCATTCCAACTTTCAGGTCTTCGTATTTAAGAAATACATCCCATAAGGCTATGGTTGCCAGAGAGAGTGATTCTTCTGATGGATCTGATGGATCTGATTCTTCTGATGGATCTGGGCAAAGTAAATGAAGAACCTTCTGGAAAGGAGTCACCATTCCAGATGCCATTAAGAGCATTCATGATTCATGGGAAGACGTCAAAATACACACCTTCACAGGAGTTTTGGAGAAGTTGATTCCAGCCCTCATGGGTGACTTTGAGGGGCTCAAGGCTTCCGTGGAGCAAGTCACTGCAGAGGAGGCGGAAACAGCCAGAGACCCAGAATTAGAAGTGGAGCCGGAGGATGGGACTGAACCGCTGTGATCTCATGATCAAACTCAAGCAGATGAGGAGTTGCTTCTTACGGACAAGCAAAGAAAGTGGGTTCTTGAGATGGAATCTACTCCTGGTTAAGTTAACAACAAAGGATTTAGGATATTACATGAACTCAGGTGATAAAGCAGAGTTGAGAAGGCAGACTCCAATTTTGAAAGAAGTCCTGCTGTGGATGAAATGCTATCAAACAGCACCACCTGCTCCACAGAAATCATTCATGAAAGGATCAGTCACTGCAACAAACTTCATCAGTGTCATATTTTAAGGAATTGTCCCAGTTACCCCCAGCTTCAGCAGCCTCTCCCCTCATCAGGCAGCGGCCATCAATATCGAGGCAAGACCCTCCACCAGCAAAGATTATGATTCACTGAAAGCTCAAATGATGGTTCGCGTTTTTTAGCAGTATTTTTAAATTAGGGTATATATATTGATTTTTTTAGACACAAGGCTATTGCCCACTTCATAGACTACAGTATGGTACAAACATAACTTTTCTATGCACTGGGAAATAAAAATATTCATTCGACTTGCTTTATTGCCACATTTACTTTATTGTGGTGGTCTAGAACTGAACGCACAATATCTCTGAAGTATGCCTTTAAGATTATGGTAGCAAGAATTTGGCTACAAAGGGTATGTGCTCACAGCATGCTTGCTTCCCAGAGAGCTTCCCAGTTTCTCCCTAGAAGACTGTATGGAAATTATTAGTGTTCTTTGTTGTTCTCTACAACGAAGGGGAATGGGGGCTACCTAACTTGGTCACCCATGTCTGGTGTCCAGCCAGCCCTCCAGAGCCCACGTGAGGGATGGTTTTCAGAATCTATTTTTTCTTTGAACCATCCACAACTGGATGACTATGTCAGAAGCCAGCAATCTTGGAGTGGAAGTCAATAGTTATTTCCAGGAATACTAAGCCCCTTAGTCTAGTAAAATAAAGATCAACTCTGGTTTATTGTATATTTGGTTCGGTCCAACTGCAAGCTAGATACTTTCTCATATATTTGAAAAGTCTCAACTCCTCACTGGGGAAGTGGACGAAAGGGGTTGTTCTAGAGCAAACTCACTCTGCTGTAAGATTCCTTGAAGAGCCAGACTTTCTCATTGATTTTGTGCACCTGTCTCCCACACCTGGATGACTTCATGCAGACATCAGAGGCAGGGCAAGGAAGAAGCCTTCTGTTTGTTGCAAAGGAATTGCTCAGGTGGGGAACATAGAGCCACATGACATCAAGTGGTATCGAAGTGATGAGCTAGCCAGGTGAGGACAGGTATGAGCAAAAACACTCTGGCAAAGACACACAGTGGACATCTTATTCTGTCCAGTCTGGACAACCACTGGTACCTGTAATCCAGGGGCAAAAATAAGGACTTTCCAGCAGCAGCAAAGTGACTGTTTCTTCAAAGTCCCAATTCCTTTGGGTGAATGAATCCAAAATAAAGAAGAGTTGGGGGCTCTGAACAAGTTGGGTGGCGGGGGTGGGGGGGAAGCAAGGGGGAGAGACCTTGGGTCATAGACTTTTAGAACCTAAAGACTGGAGATCTTTAGGTTTTGTGTAGCCCAAAGATTCTTCACCTTCTACCATTTATAACTCCCTCCATTACTTTTCCTAACCTCCTGTGCTTGGAATGCGTTTTTCCCCCCTTACAAAACAATGGAATGTACTGAGTAATCATTTATTTTCCCATGTAAAAGACAGTATCCTAAAACTGAGTTCATCTCATTGATATCTTTCTAACCGAAAATAACAAGACATTTGATGTGTGCAGTCTTTTCAAAAGGCTAGAAAAAGTTTGCTGTGTGTTTGCATTTGCATGGGAATTGCAGATTGGGAAACACTGTTTCTTACTTCTTGTGCTTCTGACCTATCCTGGGAAGCCAGATAGCTCTGTTTTAAATTTACATATTTTCTTTTTATTTACATATGGCTTTGAGGCACTCCAGGTTCCACGCCCAGGCTCATGAGTGCCATGTGGTTATCCTCTCTCTAGGAGACCCCTCCCTGACTCACCTAAGGCCGTCCTCCACAGAAGTGCCGGCAGGGGTGACCCCAGAGCCAAAGAGCACCTCCCTTTCTGGAAAAGGTAGGGATGTTGGAAACTTTTTAAGGACTCCCATTCCCTGTGACCACACGGGTCCCTCTGAGTCCCTCAGATTCTTGGACCACTGCTGGAGTTCCACAGCCAACTTAAGCAACAGAACCCACTTTTTATTAACATCAATATTAAATTTTACGTTAGCTTAATTTTCTCTTTTAAAAATCAAAGTTGCTTGATAGCTAGGTTTCAGTTGCACACAATTAATGATGACTCAAAATCCGCTCCAAATATGCCGGATCAGCCTCAGACGCACTTCCTCATCAACACTGGGGAGGATCTGCAGATTCGCCTGCCCTGCACGTTAGCCTGCCGACATTCATGGGAGCCAGCGGAAAACAGGGCATTCCTCCTCCAGAGACCAAGGATGTTCTTACTTGCTTGCTTACTGACTTAGTCAGCATATTTGCCTCAATTCCCTTATCTCTGTGCCCCACAGGGGCAATGGGGTGGGTCTCCAAGATGCCCACACATCCAACGGGCTGCTTCATAGCAGAGGAAGGCTGAGTTCAAGGAACTCATGTATTTTTCTTTTTAAAGAATTATTTACTTATTTATTTATTTGAGAGAGAAAAAGCTCCTGAGTGGGGGAGAGGCAGTGGGAGAGAGAATCAAGCAGACTCCATGCTGAGCAAAGAGCCCAGTGATGGGCTCCATCCCAGGACCCTGAGGTCACCACCTGGGCCAAAAATCAAGAGCCAGACACTTAAACCACCTGAGCCACCCAGCTGCCCCAAGACACTGGAGTCTTTTATAACTAACTGACCACGTGTGCCCTTTGCTCCAAGGAGAGGCGCTGTCTCCACACTCCAAGGCTATAGGAGCATCTTTGAAAAGACAGTCCCAGGCAGGGCTGCCAGTGCCTCTGCCAACAAGGTGTACAGAAGCATGAGAGACCCACGCAGAACTGTTCCCCCAACGGTCCCAACTGTGATCGCTCTGGTACAGACGCATTGGGCAACGCTGCCAACGTTACCCATTTCCAGGGTCTTAGCTAATCTTCTATCCCCATTTCCTCAGCACTGACCTCATGTTAAGAAAATTTGAAATCGTAGATGCTAATATCTTAGGACAGTGTGCCCTACATCCTAGAAAACCCTTACTTCACACTGACCTCCTGATCTTTTGTGTCCCATTATCCAGTGTGGCGCTTCCGCGCCCTGTCTTCCCCTTCCTGTGCAGTCACAGTCACCCTGCGGCCATGGGCTGCACTGCTCCCGCTCACCTTCCCTACGGCTCGGCTTCCGAACCGTGGACGCACACGGGGATCTCCCTGGAACTCTGGCGATCTGGGAAGTAGGGTTCTAGAAGCTCCCCAAGTAACTCTTAGGGAGCCAAAGCTGAGAACCAATACTGAAGGGGAGATGGCGAGGCCCGAAGGAGGTTTCCTCCTGCTTAGTGAGGTAGTTCGTTGACTACAGACAGGAAGATGTGGTCGAGCGCTGGCTACATTTAAGTTTGGGGTAATTCCAAAAGCCCTTTGACCCAAGTCACGGCTCGTTCACCAACTGATGAGAATGACCAAGTGGTCTCTCCAGCCTTGCCTTCGTGCATCGAACACTTGATCAGGTGAAAGTGTGCAGTCGGGATCTCGGGCGTGGGAGTGTCGTCTCTGACACGGGGTGACGTGGCCAGGGGCACGTGGGTAGAAATGCTCTGGCGGACCCTTCCTTCAAGTGTGCTAAGATTCGGTCAGGCCGAACCTCAGGCTTCCCCTTATTCCAGAAGTCGTGTGCAAACATGCAAAAAAAAATAAAGAAAACCAGCTCCCCGGATGTCTTTGGCAAATACAGTTACACTCGGGTTTTGAGAACAGCGTCTCACGGCGCCTCCGGAGCCTTCTCTACGACACAAGCCCGGATCTACTCAAACCCGTGGCGTCTTTAACTCAGGTGCACCACGATAAACAGCTGTAGAGCCTCTAGCATTCTGCAAAGTCCTGTGGCCATTCCAGGAGGATGAATAGGTTTTACCCACACAAGGGATTTTTCCCAAAAAGCCACGGAGGAGTGCACTGGGGGAGGGCTGGCCCATGAAGGACTTCACTAGAGCAAGTATTAAGCCCACTCTCTTCTGGAGCTGAGCAGAGACTCGATTCTAAACATTTATGTTCTCCATATCTTGCACTTTCCTACAGAACCCGCTTTCACTTCCAAGTCAGACACCACAGTGGCCACGAAGTCCACTATGGTGCCGGGCTCCAGGCCGACGCCATCAAAGCCTCCTGCTGCAGGAACCACAGGGCCGATCAGTCAGGAGCCCTCCCAAGCCCCACCTCAGACAACGGCAAAGGCCTTGGAGCACACTCCCTCTGCCTCCCTGGAGACGCCAGGTTAGCACTGGCTTTGCGTGCACTAGAAGTCAGCCGGCCACGGGCTGCTTCTGAGAGGCGGGTGGAGACCTGGAGGGCGCGGACTGCATGGCTTTATACCATCGGATCCAAAGTCCAGACGACTCAGTTAACCCTCTGCCTGCTGCTCTGCTCTCTAACCTCTGTGCTCTGCCCTGGCTCCGCCCAGCTGGAAAAGAAAGTCCATCTCCCGGATGGGACAAGTCTCACCGTCTTGACCTACATGGCAGAGGCTTTGCCAATCTGAGTAGTACCTGCTTCCTCCCAGTATGGGGGGGACAGCGGAAGCCTTCTGCAATCTGGAGTCACAATCTGTGGGATGGAGAAGCTCTCGGTAATCCGCATCTTCCCGAAAGGCCTATCGGATTCTTTGTGGCGTGTTTTTCTCTACTGCGATACGACTGATCTATCGCCCATGCTGTACCTTTCATCCCCGTGCCTCGATCATCCCGTCCCTGGAAGCCTGGACCTCCCACCCTCCTTCCCCCGTTTTGCCCATCCTCCCACTCCCCTTCCCTCTCGGGCTGTCTCACTTTGTTCTCTGCGTTTCTGGGTCTGTTTCTGCTTTTGTCTGTTTGTTCATCGATTTCATATTTTAGATTCCACATCTAAGTGAAATCATGTGGCATTTGTCTCTCTCTGTTGGACTCATTTCACTTCACATAATACACTCTGTGTCCATCCATTGTTATCTCAAAGGGCAAGACTTCATTCTTTCTTGTGGCTGAGTAATACTGTGTACAGACTCACCACATCTTTACCCGTTCACCTCCCGATGTCCACCTGGGCTGCTCCCATGTCTTGCCCACTATAAATGATGCTGCCGTAAACATAGAGGGCACGTATCTGTTCAGATTAGTGTTTTTGTTTTCTTTGGGTAAGTACCCAGCGGAATTACTGAATCTATAGCTATTTCCATTTTTAGTGTTTTGAGGAGCCTCCATACTGTTTTCCTCAGCGGCTGCACCAGCTTGCACTCCCACCAATAGAGCACGAGGTTCCCTTTTCTCCACATCCTCCCTAACAATTGTTGTTTCTTGTCTTTTTGATTCTAGACATTCTCACAGGTGTAAGGTAATGAGTATCTCATTGTGGTTTTACATTTGCCTTTCCCTGATGTTTTGCGTGCCTGTTGGCCATCTGTGTGTCTTCTTTGGAAAAATGTCTATCTGGTCCTCTACCCATTTTTCATTGGATTATTTGCTTGTGTGTGTGTGTGTGTGTTCATGTGTGTTGAGTTGTATAAGTTCTTTATACATTTTGGATATTAACCCCTTATCAGATATGTCACTTGAAAATATCTTCTCCCATTTAGTAGGTCGCTTTTGTGTTTTGTTGATGGTTTCCTTCACTGTGCAAAGAAAGGGCATATTTGCTTCTTAAGCATGACCCAGCATCTAAATAAATTACCCTTGTTCTCTGCTAAAGGGAATTTGGTTTTGCCAACCATGAATCTCTCAAGGCTTTAGGATGGAAGCCAAACTGCCCAAAATTCTTCCTGCTTAATGAGAAATTAATGCCTTTAGGACTACAGCAATAACTGAGCTGTAATCTCTTCTCTGCAGGTACATATTCATACCATTCTGAAGCTATGACTGGTAAGTATGCTTGTTTGTTTGTTTTCTTGTCCTAGCAGTGTTTATGCCCAGAGGACCCCCATTGCAGGGGGTGGGACTGTCCTGGTTTATGTGCTGCCCCAGCCTGGCCGCCAGCAGCATCCCCTTCCACTCTAAAAGGTGTCTTGGTTTAGGTAGTAAGTTCTAGGCTCCCCCTAACATGACTGCTTTTCTCACTGTTGGGAGCGCTTCGCTGTCAGGCTGCTGATGTGGGAACCAGAGAGCTGGCGCATCATAAAAGGGCCTCCTTCCACAAAGCCAGGCTAGGCTTGCATCCCACACTTACCAGAAAGCCACGAGCACAGACTGCTGTCATTGCAAGGATGCTGTCATTCTGTCATAAATTGCATTCGGCTTTCGCATGGTGTCAGCACGACACGCTTCATGCAAGACTGTCAGAGCTGTCAGTGGAACACACTTCTTACAGAAGATGCACACAACACTAAGGCTTGGAGAGAAGGTGAATGACCAGGAAGTGTGAGGAGGATTCGCAAGAATTAAAGAAAGAGAGGAAGAGAGGGGAGGAGAGAGGAAGGAAAGAGAAAGAAGGGAAAGAGAAACATAATCATAAGAAAGAATCTAAGACTTTGGTCTGATAAGTTTTCAATAAGCAAACAAAATAAAACAAAAAAACCACCATAACTTTGTACAGACAAAAATCATTTCTATTGTCTATTTACTAGTTTTCCTACTGGAGAATAACTCATTTTGTGGCTATATTTTATCTGCATCATGTGTCATCTAGGGGCGCCTGGGTGGCTCAGTCGGTTAAGTGTCTGACTGTTTAAGCTCAAGTCATGATCTCAGGGCCACGGGATGGAGCCCCACATCAGGCTTTGTGCAGAGCATGAAGCCTGCCCAACATTCTCTCCCTCTTCCTCTGCACCGCACCCTCCCCCCCCCCGCCCCCCCGCATGTGCATGTTCATGTTCTCGCGCTCTCTCGCTCTCTCTCTTAAAAAAAAAAAAAAGTCAACCAAGTGGGTTCGGTCATTTCAGCACCTAGTTGATTAGAATGGTTTTAAAATGATCAAAATGTATATGCAAAAGCAAGACATTAAAAAAAAAAAAGCCCCTCTGGCGAGTATTTTCATGGAGAAACTGTGGGATTTAATGACAAGGACACTGAAACTCTAATATGTTTATCACTTGAGAGGCAACAGCGAATACAGTAGCTGACCTAATTTTTCTCCTTATGTCGCATATTACATTCAGCTTTCTACAAAGCTTTGCATTTTTTATTCATTTTTTTGAATTGGTAATATGTGCACAGGGTTTAAAAATTACAAATTACATGGGATGCCTGGGTGGCTCAGTTGGTTAAGCAGCTGCCTTCGGCTCAGGTCATGATCCCAGCGTCCTGGGATCGAGTCCCACATCGGGCTCCTTGTTTGGCAGGGAGCCTGCTTCTCCCTCTGCCTCTGCCTGCCTCTTTGTCCGCCTGAGCTCACTCTTGCTCCTCTCTCTGACAAATAAATAAAATCTTAAAAAAAAAAATTACAAATTACAAAAAGATACAGAGCGAAAAGCCCCATCTCAGACTGAAAATCCGCTTGCAGGCAGAAAGCAACCTCTTACCGGATTTCTGTGTATCCTTTCAGAGTCAAGCAGCAAACAGCTCACAGAGGACACATGACGCTAGAGGGATTGTGTTTTCACTGCTTTGTACCTTGTTCATTTTCACCTAGTGGTATCTCTTGTAAATCTTTCCTTATTGATACATTAAAACCACTTTGTTCTTTAAAACAGCTACAAAATATCCTACCAGATGGATTTGCCACAATTTATGTAACCCCCTCTTTGGACATGTGACTCTTTACATTCTGTGTAAACATACAAACATACAGACTATGTTCCAGTGATTAGCTGGAAAACCCATCATTTTGTTATGTGCAAGTATATCTGTAGGATAAAATTCTCCACCTAAAATCTGGAGGGCCACATTTTCTAAATAGATTTAAACAACGACTTTATTATTTTTTTTTAAGATTTTATTTATTTATTTGACAGAGAGAGATCACAAGTAGGCAGAGAGGCAGGCAGAGAGACATAGGAGGAAGCAGGCTCCCTGCTGAGCAGAGAGCCCGATGCGGGACTCGATCCCAGGACCCTGAGATCATGACCCGAGCCGAGGGCAGCGGCTTAACCCACTGAGCCACCCAGGCGCCCTAAACAACGACTTTATTATGGGATATCATCTTATCATGTTTCTCCAGTTCATAACTTTCTCTAGATTAAAATGTCAAAACTCCCAAATTCTAAAGTATGATGTCATAAACATTAACTCAACACCTGCAGTAGGCAAAGATAGTTCTGTGCAAGAAACTAGAAATACGAAGATTAAAAAAACAAATGAAAAACTTTAAATCTTTCCTATTACATAAATAAGATTTCCTTCCTCCATGGTGCTTCAAGGTAAACATGTTAGCACCCACCTTAAAAGACCGATCAAGTCATTATTAGCAAAGAAATAAAAAATAAAGATGAGTTATATTTCATTAGGTGTTATTTTAAGTTTTATCAGCGAGGAAGGTGTAAACTGAAATTAAAATCATGCTCGTTGTCTACAAACACTTAGTGATGGTGTCTGCCAACGATGTCACAACAGTCCCGGCTACCTGAGACCCAAGAGTTTGCCCCTGTTGGGTACAAGCAGCAGAGACACTGGCTGGCTCCTCGGCCATCTGCAGGTGCTGCCGTTTCTGCGTAAATAAGCAATCAGTGGACCATGTTTGTAAGCAAATATAGATACTTTACCATAGTGATCACTCAGCAAATGTTAATTAACAATATTTTCATCAGCCCATTGATAACTACTGATGTAATTTCTTAAAATGAGTCACATGAATGATTATCGCAACTTCTAAAAGTTTGGTTTTTTTTTTTGGTTCAACAGAAAATGGTATATAGTAGATGCTCAATAAATAGTAAACAAGTATGCGAATGAATACATCAATTTGGGGACTTCAACATTTTGATAAAGGTTTAGGAAGTGTGATTCATCATTTCGGTGTCTTCAGTATCTACAGGCTCGCTTGGCAGCCTTTTTTTTCTTGAAGATTTTATTTATTTATTTTAGAGAGCGAGAGCATGAGCAGGGGGAGGGACAGAGAGGGGAGGGAGAGGGAAAGAATCGGAAGCAGACTCCCACAGAGTGCAGAGCCCCATACAGGGCTCGAACTCATGACCCTGAGATCATGACCCGAGCCAAAACCAAGAGTCAGATGCCTAACCAACCAAGCCACCCAGTGCCCCTGGCAACCCCTTTAATCAATAATCTCATTCCGCGATTCCAATATCCACTCTCTGATCTTTGACTAGGCTAGGCTACTCCTGAGGACTCCTGGCTGTAAAGTAAAAGGCCAGAAGGTCACCTATGACAGTGTTTACATTGCCATGTTCATTTAAGACACTAGGAAAGGAAAGTTAATTCTTCAAACTGTGTCATACTTCTCATCTTTCATATCTGAAATGAATTCGCTGCAGTTGATATGCTCAGTCTTTAATAGGAGTGAGCTCTATGTTATATCATTCATCTGTTTATTCAATAGATTGAGTTCTCACTGTGGGCCAGGTTGGTTCTAAATTGCAACAAAACAAAGATTTCTCATTGAGAAGCTAACAGCACATCAAATGTACTTTAACTTATGGACTGTGAATGGTTTCGTTCAACCAGTTAGGTATTTACCAAGTACCTACTCAGAACCCAGCACTTACGATGTGCTTAGTGCTGTAAGAGACAGACGAGAAACACTGCCCAGAAACAGCAATACTCTTGCTTCAAAACCGATTTCATCAGAGGCAGGCGCTCCGGCACTCAGAAACAGCACTGCCTGGCTGACCTAGTTACAGGTACTGCTAAGAAATGATCACCAACCCCCACCCAACTCCACCCCCGCCGCCAAGTTCTCAGAGGACCTTTTCATCTTTCACACTGAACAGTGGCCACTGGCTGACTTGGCCATGTTCTTTGCTTTAGACCCAACACATACGGCGGGTTGAAGTCAAGGTGGGGAGCTACTGGCCTTTCTCACCCTCCTGAACAATAATCCATTTTTTCTCCTTTCTCCCCCCAGACTAGAATCCTCCTCTGTTCTCCTCTGGCTCACCAAACCTCTCTCTCTTCCTCCTTCTCCAACCCACACCTCCCCTGGGAAACACAAAGGGGTGGGGAACCTGCCAGTTGATTTGTTCAGCTGGCATCTTAGTGATTTTGGTTTCAGTGTCTTTAACTCAGTTTGCCTGGAGGTAATGGAGGAAGAGGCCAAGGTATGAGTTCGTCCCTGGGTTCAAAGTTCTCCGTCACATTATTGGCTCAGGAACCCTCCTCTCTCTGGAGTCGGGAGCCTGCAGGCTTGGTTCTCATTCAGGAGAAACAGGAAGAGGCATTATGAAAGCAAAACTATAGTTGACACGAACGTCCTTTTCCAATAAATCCCTCCAAGGACAGTAAACGCATGCCAAGCTGATTAGTCAATGGAAGAGACTGTTTACCCAAGGGTACACCATTCCCAGAATACCAGAAGTATTTCTGGTTTTTAGTCACAATGATCACTAATGTTAAGTCTGAAAACTCAAAAACTTTCTTCCCTAATTTGCCATGCTTCCTTGTTATTTCCTTTGGGACTTTTCTATTCGTGTTTATATTTTCTTAGGCACAGGTAGTTTCGTCTTGACAACTCTACTCTTTCCTCTGGTGACAGGACCACTTGAAAAATATCAGGGAAAAAGCAAATGTTCTAAAAGAGAAAATAAGGATTATCTACAAGCCCACCATTACTTAATACATTGGTATCTATTCTTCAAGGCTGCCCTGTGCTACAGACACACACATGGCTTACTAGAGATTATTTTTTGGTTCATGTTTATCTCAGTCAGTTTTTTTTTTTTTCACTTAAGATATGGGAGACATCTGTCTGTGGTAATATAGATTCATTTTATAATTTTAAAAAGTTGGATGATAGTCCAGTGTATGGGCAGACTACAGTTTAATTAATTTTCTATTAATAAGAGATTGAGATTAATATTTTAAGAATTGTTTGAAACAATACTTCCATGAAAACGCCTGGTGTATTTGCCCATTTCTTTGGAATCAACCCCTAGAAGTGGGACTAGAGAGTCAATGGGTGTGGTCTTCGCGGAAGCTGAGAAAAACTGTACCACAGTCCGACCCCAGCCCCCAGAGGTTCAGGGTCCTCCTCTCTCGTGTAGAGCAGGTGGCTGTTTATCTGCAAGGGGATTTCACAATAGGGAGGCAAATTGGCCAACTCTGCCGGGAGCTCATTAGGATGCAAATGTTTTCGAAATAGGTTCACCCTGCCTGCAGGCTAGCCCTCTGGCTTCCCCCGCAGAGATCGCAAGCTTCCCTGTCTAATCTCCAATGCCCTGCAGCTGCTGGCCTCCTACATGCAAGTACTCCTTCCAGGCTGTTCCTTTCTTCCTTTTTTTTTTTTTTTTTTTTTTTTTAAAGATTTTATTTATTTGACAGAAGGAGAGAGAGAGAGATCACAAATAGGCGGAGAGAGGGGGAAATGGCTCCCTGCTGAGCAGAGAGCCGGATGCGGATGCGGGGCTCCATCCCAGGACCCCGAGACCATGACCTCAGCTGAAGGCAGAGGCTTCACCCACTGAGCCGCCCAGGCGCCCCAGGCTGTTCCTTTCAACTGAACCCAAACAAAATCTCTCCCCTCTCCTACGCCACGCCGCCTTACTCTTATCCCTACCTCCTTTCGCCTCCTCTCGCTTCTTACCACCCTTCCTCCGCCATAAAAAGTTGCCAGTAAAAAACCAATAATGATGGGGATGCCTGGGTGGCTCAGTCGGTTAGGTGTCCTACCCTTGATCTCAGCTAAGGTCTTGATCTCAGAGTCATAAGTTCAAGCCCTGCATGGGGCTCCATGCTGGGCATGAAGCCTACTTAAAACAAAACAAAAAAGATGAAATTGGAAGAAACATGGCACCGAATGCTATTGTTTCTCAATCGAGAGTCTGTGAAGTTGAAGGAAACGGGGAGGCTGACCCACGGACAACTATTTTCTGAGTCTGGATTTAGCAGCGGACCTGGTTTCCCATCCACATACTCCCAACCCCAGCCGGTGAACTCCGAGGCCTTTACTTTCCCCTCCTGTCCCGTCCCCGTGTCACCCTGGCCAGGAAGGATGGATTGGGAGGGGGGATGTGGTGTGACCTGAAAGGGGATGGTCTGAACTGGCGGTAGGGGTGGAGAAGAACGAGCTTTCTGCCCAGAAGTAGTGAGTGGGGCTGTGTGGATCTCCAGAAATGTTAGTAACAGTCCGCTGGCTGCGAGGGCCTGTGGATCGCTCGGCAAGACTGTCAGCTGTGAAGAGTTTTCAGATTCTTAGACATTCTCACTCCTGCTGCTGGGACTCTCCACGTGACAGCTCAGTTCTGTTCTCTTGCAGCGGTGATGGGGAGCGTACTCCCCGTGGTCTGTGTAGTGCTGGTGGTAATTCTGGTCTGTTACCGAAAATCGAGGTGAGTAGCCGAGAATCACATTGCATGGGAGTCAGCCTTCCTTCCCAGAAAAGAGCATCGTCATGATGCCGCTGTCCCATCGAAGCAAGATGCTCTTCCCTGGCTTCTGAGGCTGGCTGTCAGGCTCGCCCACTCCTGTACTGACCAAAGGGAGAGCTGGCCCTGGGAGGCCCTCCAAGGCCACCCCTGGAGACAGGGCAGCCAGAACCTAACTGGTGGCAAGGGGCTGCTCTACATCAAGGAAAGAAAAGAATGAACCAAATTGTCTTTCCTTTTCAGAAGGAAAGAACCTACCCAATAACCAATCTGATGGAAATGCAATTGCTACAGTACAGCCATGAATATATTTTCTTGAACGTACTCATTAAAGATAGGGATACTTTCTTATTTATGCACTCATTAAATGTCAGCCTGACTTTTGTCTTTCTAATGGTTGAAATTCTTCCTTCATCATTGGTGATGAGAAGACCGTTTCCACCACTTGCTAAAATTTCAGTTTTTGTTATTTTTCTAACCTTGAGGCATTTTTATCATTTTCATTAAAGCCTTAAATGACATATTAGCCTTAATTTCATGCTTGTACCAATTAGAAACCAGTAACCAGCATTCTGTGTTCATATGGCTGTTCCAGATCCGTTCTCAGCATTGTACAATGAACAGCAGAAATCCGATTTGTTGAAACAAAACTTTTAGTTGCTAGTTATAAAGAAGGTTTTTCTAAATATACCAGTATAAGGATGATACCCTTCTTCAAGCCTCGCTTTGGCAAAAGAAATGTTCCATGAAATGCCACTGTGAAGCCGAAATGAAAGAGTCATCTAAAAATTCACATCCATCTTTGGAAAGCTGTTACTACTGTCCCAACTGAAAGACATGCTATAAACCTCATAGATCATTTAGAAACAAACACACTAAGATTGATGTGTGACTTGAAAATCTATCAAAACAGTCCCCCAAAGGCTAAAATGTTGGCAAAATTTAAAAATGGCTTTTATAAGAACTTTCAAAGTGTCCTTTTAACTAAATTTCCACATGAGATGCTATATTTGGAGTTATGTTCTTAAGAGATTATAGTGACTATATCGATGTTAAAAAAACGCACACCATCTTTCTTAAGCATGAGATGTTAAAAGTAGAATCTTACAAGACTTTGTAAATCTGGTATGTTTGGCCAATAAATATGCTGATAAGATGAAAACAACAATATTCACTGACAATAGTAAAGAAATATTGATAAATATATCTTTAAGAATTCGTAAACCTGAAAAGCAGTACTTGGTCATTTGGTGAATCGATTCTTTGCTGTAAACTTCTTTTTTACAGATGGGTTATGAGGTAGGTTGGTCATTCAACAGATTGGCTTTCAGCGAATCATTTTCAGTACACTGGCCTAGAGTCCTGACTATAGCTTAGCTCTCCCTCCACAGAGCTCAACGCGTTTACATACTTGGTAACTGAAGGGGGCTGACACCAAGGAGCCTATTAGTTTCAGGTGTAAATCCCACTGATTCAGCATTTTCATGCATCACGAAATGATCCCCATGAGAAGGCTAATTACTGCCAGATGCCACACAACGTTAATACACCATGACCGACTATATTCCCTGTGCCGTACATGACGTAGTTATTTTGCAACCAGAAGTTTGTGCCTCTGAATCCCCTCCCCCATTTCACCTGCCCCCCAGCCCCGCCCCTCTAGCAATCACCAGTTTGTTCTCTGTATGGCTTGTTTTGTTTGTTCATTTTCTTTTTTTTTAGTTCCACAAATGAGTGAGATCATATGCTATCTGTCTTTCTCTGTCTGACTTATTTAACTTAGCACTCTACCCTCTAGGTCAATTCATGTTGTTGCAAGTGGCAAGATCTCATTATTTTTTATGGCTGAGTAATATTCTATCTTGTATCTATACATCTTTTTTTAATCCATTTCTCTATCGATGGACACTTCGTTTGCTTCCACATCTCGGCTGGGGCAAATAACTCTGCAGTGAACATGGGAAGCAGCTCTCTCTTCCAATTGGTGTTTTTGTTTTCTTTGGCTTCAAAGCATTTACTTTGAAATGTCTTAAAGAGTTGTCTGTCCTCAAGAGGTAGATGACAAAACCCACGGAAGAAACTGCCGACCCAGATACTCGGGGTCTAAAAGCACGAATCCTTCAGTGACAGGGAGACACGTGGAATTAAGATGTTCTGCCTTCACCACCTTGGTTGCTCAGGGACTGGTTTCTTTAAACACATACCAGGTACCAAGAACTGTTTTAAAAGCTTTGTGCCCATTGCATCCTTTTTAGCAAGATGATCGTGTCTGGCTTTGCCGGGATCCCGGTTACTCTCTCCTTTTTGTTCCTGCCATCTGAACTACTGCTTTTTAGCAGAGGACTGGAAAAAAGAGGGTATGCTGCTCCGACAGCACAGGGAATCTCTGACGGATTAGTGGCTTAAAATACCAAAGTAAGATTTCAATGCCAGCCCTGAATGGAGGTGAGCTAGGCTTTCCCCATCTGAGTGTTCAACAGGAACCGTCTGTTCACTCGTGTTGAGGGCGACCCTCTCTTTTCAAAACCTGTGAATGATCTGCTTTACAGGCACACTGCGCAGACACCCAGTGTTGAAATGGAAAGCATGGAAGAGATGCCAATGAATAGGGGAACCAATGGCAGAGTGGAGGACGCAGAAAACTACCCACACGACCTAGGACACTCCAGGGAGAGACTGAGGGCAGCAGAGGCTGGAGCGAAGGCACCGACCCTGCCCTAGCCAAAGAGGACCTGGAAATGACTCAAGATCTTGGGAGAGAGCCCGTCGGGATGATAAGGCAGATGTCTCGGCGTCATTGTATCGATGGCTCCCAGGTGAGACACCTCCTGGGCTGTCCAGTCTCAGGATGGATGCTCAGGACCCTCCCGGCCCAGCCTCGGGTGCAGGGCTGACTTCCTCAGATCCCAGCAGCTGAAGCTCTCCTGGCAGTGGCTGAAAGCCTCGGCTTTCCTTTTATTTCATGTGACATTTATGCAGGATAGCTTAGCAGCCTGACTATTCTGCCCCTCATCCGGACTTGAAGTTTACAGAGAAAAGAAAAATGCCTGAGACGCTAAGACAGTTAGGTCCCTCGTGCTGGCTTAAGGAATGTCTACAAGGATGACAAGAGCGTTGGCAGCTCCAAAACGCTATCCCCCTATGGAGGTGCGAGCATGAACTGGAAGGAAGCAGGTATTGTGCTGCGTGAATCCACTCGATGTAAGGATCCAGAAGGAAGGACATGGAACGTGGGGACATTTCCCATGTATATGCATTTCTATTTATACTCCCTATCCATTATATCTACATATTTTATGTAACTGTTATTTTGAAACTCTGCCTTGTATAAACAAAATATCTATTTTCAATACAAAAAAAAAATTTACTGAATCACTGAGAAGAAATGTGCCACAAATAAACGAGAAGAAAGAGTGGGAATGCAGAGTCCCAAATGGTTGAGTTTGGCTTTTTTTCCTAAAAGGAGAAAAATAATTTAAAAAATAAAAAAATAAAATAAAAACCTTCCCTAAAACTGGATCCGATCACAGGTTTGGAGAATCTCTCATAAGATTTCCCCGTGAGAAGCAACAGGTGGCAGGGTATGGCCCAGGGTACCTCGCACACACACTGTCTCTTTCCCTGCACTGTTCTTTCTTTTTTTAATTAACATTTATTTACTAAATCGGGGCCTCATCCCACCTTCTCATTTTACAGATGAGGAAGCTGAGGTTTCTGGAGGTTGACTTGCCCAAGGTCACACGGCTCAGTTAGTGCGAGGCTGGGCAACACTTAGGAAGGGCGATGGGGCAGGAGAGGCGCAGCCCCAGCCAGAACCCAGCCGGGGGCGGCGGGATGGTCAGGCCACCTTCACAGGCCTGTGGAAAGTGGGACCCCGGCTCGGCGACCATCCACGGGTCGCCAGCAGGCTCAGCTCGCCAAGGGCCATTCCCTACTAACTTCTTCACATCATCAATCTCTACGGTTTCACCAAAATTGAAGGAAGGGTACGAATTTCCTGCAGCCGGTGTTGGGCGTTTAGCACGACGCCCACTTTCCCTGCCTGCAAATTCTTGCCCAACGAGAGGAAACTCATTGCTGACACATGAGCGGAGCCGCTCTATTTGTGGGTTTAATCACTCCACTATCCTGAACCTGCCTGATGAGCTAAATGTTTTGCTTCTCTCTTCAGCTGTTTGCTCCTACGTTTCTTGAGTTTACCATTAACTGGATCCATTTTGTTTGTTATAAGTTTTAAAAGTTTGACCCTTGTGATTTCCAAAACTAATCTCACAGAAGACACAACTCGGCACACACACACACACACACACACACACACACACACACACACACACAAATGCATCCAGTAAAACCAGAACTTTGCAAGGCTTCTCCTGGGTATCAAAGTGTTAAGTCACAGGGGTACTTCACAGACTCGGGCTTCTGGTTCACCATCATCTTTGGAAAACTAATATGACGACCTCGGGGCGGGGGGATGGCCCATTTCGGGGCTGCCTTGACAATTCCAAGCACTAGCTCGCATTTGGTCCCCATTTTATCTGAAAATAGTACTTGCTGATGCCAGAGGGTCTTGTTGGGGGAGGGGGGGACACAGGGACCAGAAGTGAGGAGGAGGGCGCGGAGACAGGGCCAAGCCACAGGGGGAAGGCGGGTGTGAGTTCCACGGGCAAGCGAGCAGCAGGCAGCGGGGGAGGCCCCCGGCTCCTGCTGCACCCCGGCCCCTTCCTAGTCCCTCCCGTCTCCCCGCTCTCAGGAGGCTGCACGCCAGAGTTTTCCCGAATCACCACCTTCCCCTCTCCTACCTGAGAGCCTCTGATTCTTCAGCCTGGGGCAGGGTCCTGCCGACTGAGCCGGAACGATGCTCCTTGCTCTAGTGATCTGCTGCTGCAGACCCCACCATGGAAACAGCAGCTTGAAACTCCACTGTGAGGGTCTCGGCGGGCCAGCGGGGCTCAGCCGGCGGCTGTGTCTGATCTGGCAGCAAACAGGTGCTGCGTTCAGGGCCGCTGGGCTGAGCCGGAAGGTGGGAGAAGGTTTCCCGGGCTCTTCCCATGGCTCCGCAGCCTCTGAGCGAGCCGGGGCTTCCCGACAGCATGGCGGCTCGGTCGCATCGGAAGAAACTGCCAGGCCCCTTGAAGGCTAGGGGAGGGACCGCCCCCTGTCACTTCTGTTGCATTTGATTGGTCAGCGCAAGTCCCCGGGCAGCCAGATACAAGGGGAGGGGAGCAACAAAAGGCATCAATGGAAACTATCTTTGGAGACTCTCTACCACAATACTTTCTGGGGCCATCAGAGAAACGTAATCTGGGCTCCGATCTTTGGCACTCGGTAAATGCCAATAAAGTCCCGACAGCTGAATGATCCAGGGGTGCCTGCGGGGGGGACTGGGTCCATCTTTTTATTTTTTTAGTGGAAGAGGATTTGAAAGTTCTTCAACGGATACACCTTAAGCCCGCATCTGTCAGCCGGCTGAGAGCTCCGTAATTCACACTGTTTTCTCCACTTTCGTTTCCCATCATCCGCAGCATTTGCCACAAAGAAAACGGATTGCTCTTTGTCTTTTTGGTCTGCTTTTTTCCTTGCCTCGTAAGTAACAATTATCATCTTCTTTTTCAATCTTTCGGACATTAGGAAAGGAGCAGACACCAAAGAGACGCATTTAAGGGTCTCTCCGTGTTTCTATCCATCCAATCCATTTTCTTCCTCAAGGAAGGACCTTTTACTCTTAGCCTCAGCATGTCGAGAATGTAACAGAGAATCCTGAGTTTGTTTTCCCACAAACCTATGCTCCTTGAAGACCAGGCCAGATTCAAACAGTACAGGAATTCAATGTGCAGCTATTTTCCTAGAACTTATAAAGTTACAACACTACCTTTATAGGGAATTCTGGTTCCTTTCTCCCCTGCGAGCCTGTCTGTAAATCCAGCCATTCCGCGCTCTCGTTATTTGTAGCTCCCCAGAATGCAGCATCCTTCTTCTCCCATTTTGGGGACCTACTGTGGCGCTGGATTGCCTCAGTGTCCCCTCACCTAGACAGGCAGATATCCCCTCTCCTGCTCCCAGCCGGGGTGGGGGACTGACCGGGGCCCGTCAGATACCCTCACGCAGTTAGAACCCAGAAGCTATGCGGTGGCTCTGGAATGAACGAATGCAACGGAACTGCTGCGGCAGCTCCCAGCAATGCTTCGAGACCATCGGAAGCTCGTCATACTGTTTCTGGGCTCTGGTTTGTCTCCGTCATCCACACCGAATCCTCCAACTTCCCACGATTCTGTGAGCTCCCAACATTCTTTCAGAACATTTTCTTTTTAGAACAGACCCAGTTTCCATTACTTGCCACTGAAAAGTTCCCAACTGGCAGGGAATCTGGAGCGAGGAGCGCATATTGCAAACGAGACAAGGAGGGAAATGGGGCCGCGCCGTGACAGTCTGAGACGGAGGGTGGAAGCAGTGACAGTCCGGCTAACACTCCGAGATGCGAACCCAGCAGCCGCGGCAGGCTGGGAATCGGTTCCCCGACGCCCACTGTGAGGGCCCAGCTCTGGGGGACAGCACTGCGCCATCCTAAAATACCACGGGTCAGGAAAGTGCAGGCCGTAGACGGCGGCTGCTGTTAACGGCAGTGAACAATTCAGAAAAGAGAGGAACAAGCCCAGCTCCTGAAGGGCTCCGTTCGAGCCGCAGATGGAAGCCTAGAGACGTCTAAGCCCAGGCTGAAGCTCATCCTTCGGACAGCAGAGCCAGGAGGGCTGCAGACCCAGACTGAGAGTCTGCATCCTCCTGCTGTTGGGTCACGTCACCGAGTTCACAGCCTGCCAGGTTTCGCAGCTGACGCTGACTGGGCAATACTGGAATGAAGATCCGGGGGAGGTGTGCAGGGTCCCAGGGATGCCCTCCCGCATTTACCCCACCTTGTCCTCAGAATCAGCCCCTGGTTTTGTCTGGTGATGCAGCTCCTCACTTCGAGGTCATACTATTTCCTGGGTTCAGGAGTCATCTCGCAAGAGGAAGCCTGTTCTCCTGGTGACCCACCTCCGGACTCGGGGTCCGCAAGGGAAGAAAGAGACTCGGCTCCCACAGCGGCCGTCCAGAGCCTCGCTCCGTGCTGCCGCCCTCACTGCACTTGCCTTTGCCTCCGGGGGACTGTCCCGTGGTCTTCCGCGGGCCAGGCACGTTGCTCCTGATCAACTCATGGGTCGTTCCTGTGCCATCCTCTCCACACCCAGTCTACGCTCCAAGAGGCAGCCTGATTTCTACCTTCTCCGGGCGGCCTTCGGTAACTATTCCAAAGTACAAAATCCTCTGGCTCTGAGCTCCCGGGACATTCGCTGTGCGCCCTGGAACTGTGGCATTTGCTTACGACTACTTTTGTGCAGCGGAAGGAGCGCAGGACTTAGAAGACCTGGGAAAGCTTAGAAGCTTTCCTTCTGGCCTGGTCAGCTTGGAAGAATCCCTGAAGTCACACACCCTGGCATTCCGTCTTTAAAGAAGTGACCGAAGGACGGCGCCTCCCACCGAGGTGAGGAACAGAAGGGATACTCGAAAGTGCTCCGTGACTGGCATCTGTCTCTCCTCTCTCTCTAGACACTGGAGATGCGGAAACTGAAGACCTGGGACTTATCCTTGAGGTGCTTACAGCCCGGCCAAAGAAAGAACCGTCAAAACAAAGAGCTCTTATGACCAGACTAGTCAATACCAATGCC
The DNA here is from genome assembly GCF_020171115.1 of Neogale vison. Taxonomy (NCBI): domain Eukaryota; kingdom Metazoa; phylum Chordata; class Mammalia; order Carnivora; family Mustelidae; genus Neogale; species Neogale vison. Next base: position 143,283,187 of record NC_058102.1, read on the forward strand.
ACCGGGGTCATGAACAAAGGAATGTCGCAGAAGTGTGGGAAAGGAGGGAAGAAGCCACTAAACAGCCTAGATACGTGGGGAGTCCTTTCTGTTGTGGTGGGACTTACGAAGAAGCATGGCTGAGATCGAAGCAAACAGAAACAGGCAGGGAGGGTTCTCCAAGGGCCAGTGACAGAGGTGGGGACACGGAGAGGAGAGTAAGGCAGATGGCACCTGTGAGCTGGGGCCCCAGCATGGCTGCTGGGTAACTGCATGTCGAACAGACCAAAAAGAGCGAGACTTCAAGAGCAAAGGTCTCACAGGGACTGGACCTAGGGTCTTCTGCCGCATCCCTGGCTCCAACCAACAGCCCAGTAGACGCATCACTACGAACCGAGATGGTCACCTTTCCAGGGCTTTCTTCAGTCCTTGGGCAGAGGACCAAAAGCACAAAGTACAAAAGAAGTGTGTCATCTTCAAAATCCCCTTTGAGAGAAAGGGGATCTAGAAGGCACGCAAGCGCCTCTGCACCCAGTGGTCCGGGGCCGCCTGGCTGTACGGGGCTGTCCATGTTGCCAGCGTGTTCCAAGGAGCCTTCGCTCCCAGAAGCGCGTTGGGTGTTATCCAGGGTGGGGAGCTGAGAAGGATCTCCAGTTGCTGCCCTGAGTCCCGACTAATTAGAGCCGCCTCGCTCTTGAGTTAGGAGTCATGTCTGAAGAATGTCATGGCTAAGAACATCTTGAAAGCCTTCTATGCACTCAGTTCCTAAGAAATGCAGTTGTTTTTTGTTTATTTGCAGAGTCGTTGTTCCCAGGGTTCCCATGGGGGCAGTGCAAATACCGTGGGTTTGGAGATGGCACGGGAGGTGGAGCCCGAGCTCTGATCTATGTGCTGCCGAGCACAGTGGCCTGGGCCCACCACTCTAGAGCCTTCCACTACCTGCTTCTCCAGCTTTGTTGGGGGAACCACATGGAGTAAGGGACATGAAGTCCTAAGTGTGTCTACTGTGTAGGAGGCATTTCCAAAACAAGATCTATTTATATGCTGGAGAATCAGCCACCTGCGGCTACCTGACCCTCCCCTTGCTTCTCAAACAAGTCCCAACACTTGGGTGTTTCTTCTCTTCCACACAACCATGCACATCAGAGGAAGTGGACAACCCAAGCTCCAGGAAAGGAGACCCTGAGTAACTGAACCCATGCCCTCACCAGCGCCTGGCTTAGGAATGGACAGATGACCCAATTGTCACCATGGAGGTGGGGAAGCTTCTAGGAAAGTGTCCTGGCTCTTAAGAGCCGCAGAAGACGGGCTTCTCACTGCCACTGCGCGTCTGGATGCCCTGCCCCAAACTTCTGCAAACAGCCTGTGGCAGGGAAGTCAGCCCGGGCAAAGGGCAGAGGCAAAAGAACCCAGCTTCTCCACAGCTCCGCTGAGCGACTTCTGTCACCGCCCTACAGTCTGTCCCCCTCTGCACTCCTAGGGGAAATCATAGCATTTATCGTTCAATGCCCTTTGGAGTTTTTGTTTAGGGTTACGGCCAAAAAAGTGATACAAAATCTGATACTGAATTTGTTAAGAGAAAATGGGAGACATCCTAACAGATCCTAAAATGGTAACTGGCTGAGCAGAAGCAGTAGAACAGAGGGCAGGGGGAAGGTCCCTACTACTTTCGGCTAGGAAGCCAGGGCCCCTCTATTCTGTGGTCGTAAAGCAACGGATTAAAATGTCACCTGTTTTTCTGGGGGTCCAGATTAGGAAAACATACTGTGAGGAAAGTGATGACTTAAAAAGATCCAGAACTGCTGAGCTGGACATTTAGGAAAGGAGCACGAAACTGGGGTGCTGATCCTGTGTTGGGTACTTCTCAGGCCTTCAGTAAGACCCTTAGAACATGAGCTTCAGTTCAAGGTAGATCAGATGTCTCTTCCGCCCGAGGTGCAAGTTTGAAAGAAGCCCCTGGGGGTTTTAAGCAGGAGGCTGACGAAACTTCGCCTCCATTTCAATAAGATGCGGTGTGCTTCTCTCGTGGACAGAAGATGAACGGGCAAAAGCACAGAGCGACCACCGGCCGGGCCAGACGGGAGCCCCGGTTCAAGAGCACGGATGACGGACAGAAATGCAGGGACTTGAGATTCATGCGAGGTCAGGTCAAAAGGATTTGCGCGTTGGTTCTTTCCTGACGTGGGGAAGGGCGCAGGGAGGAGCCAGCCGGGCAGGGGAGGAAATCAAGAGCTGCCTTTGCATGTTTGAGACAGAACCAAACCGTCCCATGGAGTCAGCAGGCCAAGGCAGTTAGGGTTGAAACTCTTCTCTCTCCACCTCTCAGTCCAAACCGCTGGGAACGGGAAACCACGGGTGGTGGGTGGTGGCGAATGTGGGGCCAACACCGCCGGGCTCACTCGGAGAGTCCGCAATTAAGCAGCTCAGGGAGGAAGGCAGCTCCCTCCAGAGGCTCCGAAGGCCCTGGCAGCCTAAGGGGAAGGCCTTTATTGAAAGACCTCGGGTGAGGTCTTCCTCTGTAGGGGGCAGGGTCTGGAGGGACTCCGGGCTGCCTCATTTGGGGACGGCTTTACCGCACCCATTCGCTGGCAATGCAAAGCAGTCGGCTCGCAGCCCCCCTCCCCCGGGTGTACCCCACATTCCTCAAGCCCAGCGGGGCAGGGGGGCTGGGAAGGACAGCAAGGGGTCTTGAGGGGCGTCCAAGCCCCTTCCCATGCAGGCGGCCGGCCCAGAGGCAGAGCGGTCCCACCACAGGACAGCAGGGCCTGCCACACAGGCTGCGGACAGGGCTTTCCCACAGGGGGAGCTCCCCCTGGCCACTGCCCCCGCCCCAGGCCCTGGTACTGGTGTGTTCAGGGCCTAGTAACTGCGTGTGGGCCTAACCGTTGGCCTTCTCTGCGGGGGCGCAGGCAGCTGGGGAAGCGTACGCAGCCACTAGAGGCGTGGTGTTCAGGTCGAGCCTGTGCTGTCCGCCCCCGCGTCACCCCCACATCAGCCTCAAACCTTCCACACTCTCTGGGGGACCCGCATGGCCACTTCACGACAAACATGCTAAGGTGACTGAGTGACAGCACCTGAAACTTCCTCCTTAGCCATTAGCGGGGCTTTCCGGTCTCCCTCCAACCCCCCCAGCCGCCCCTCGCCGGGGTCCTCCCTCCACCGGCCCCTCTGCCATCTCCCACCCAGCACGGAGGCGACCTGCCCTGATGCCACGTCACCCCCCATCCACCGTCCTCCCCATTCCCAGCCTCCCGGGAGCCTCGTCTCTGTGCACAGTGTCTGGCTTTCACTTCCCACCCCTGCTCTAAAGGTCTGTCATACGGCAGAGTCCACGCCAATCGCGACATGAGAGACCTTTCGTGAAAGGCCCCCCCCCCCCGCGGGGAGGACGCTGTTTGAGGATCTTTGAGCTGATGTCTGCTGTGTGTCCCGTATCTCTAGATAAGCCCTTGGTGACCTCTACTTCCATGTCTCCGTTCCAGGCACGGTAGCCAACGTCCTACAACAGAGGCTGAAGGTCAAATACACCCCCCTCTGAACCCGCGGGTCCCCGCCTTGGACCCCCGCCGAGGCGAGGAAGCCTACGCGAACACACCCGTGCGCAACCGAGCCCCAGCGAAGCAGTAAACGACCTGCCTTCCTTATTCCCGTCTACACAACCTCCTGCTTTAATTATTAGAGAGTTAATCATGTCCTTGTTCCTCTGCCCCAGAGGCTTAGTATTCTAGGTGTCTATCACCAACTTCAGTCTGAACACTCTGCCCGTTTCTGTGAAGTACTTCCCAAGGTTCCAGAACAGGAGGGGTGCCCTCTGCTCCCTTTCGCCTCCGATGGCTTGTTTCCTGGAGGGGAGCCCTCCTCCTGCTTGGTTTGCTCTTGACTTTGTACAATTCAATCTTCTAGAAGCTTCTTGGTAGACAAAATGTCTGTGCCAAGTGCCTCTATGCTACTGCTCATTTGGCTCGGTTCAGAATTCTGCACTGGAAATTGTTTCCCCTCAGTTGTGCAGGGTGAGCTCCGTGTGCTGCTGGCCGTGGAATCGGAAGACATTTGATTTGCAGATGACGTTTTTCTTTCTGGGAGCTTGGAGGATCTTTGCCTCTGCTGTTCCTAAAATCTCACTATAACAAACTCACTGTAGGTCTGTTTTTCATCCATTTTGGCGACCATTTACTGAGCACGTGAATCTGGAAACTTCTGTATTTGGCTGTAGGCAATTTTGATGATTTTTTTAAAAATTTCCCAACCTCTGTCTCTTTCTTCCTGAAACTTCTATTTTTCAGACGCTCAACTGCTTCAACTGGTTCTGACTACGTATTTCCTGTTTTTTCAGTTTGTTTTTGCTCTGCTTTCTGGATATTTTCTCTATCTTTCCAACAATCCTATTGGGGTTTTTTACACTTTCAATGATGTTCAAATATTCACAGATGTCTGTGTATGTGTGTGTGTGTGTGTATATATATATATATATCTTGAGCCTATTATTTCATGGTTGCACTGTCTTCTTTTATTCTCTGAATACACTTAAGAAATTTAGCTGGTTCCTTTTCCCTGCATGGGCTGTTTTCTCCAAGCTGATTCAGCTTGTTTTGATATGAAGGTTGGATATCAAAACAAACTAAATGCAACCTTCACCTTAGAAATGTCCAGATGTTTGGCAAGTCTTGGTTTATTACTATATGAGTGAGACACTAAAAAATGTGTTTGAAGATCTGAGGACTTGGGTGGTTTGAAGACCGTAAGCTCTTGGCACTGGGTAATCTGGCTGGCCAATGTCCTTAGGGAGCCCTGATGTCACCGTCAGCATCTCTGCTCAAGCGGGTTACACACCCCAGCGAAGGAACCGGCCCCCTCCTACGGAGCCTAGGTGTGCCCGCACGTGCGTGTTTTCGTGTGTGTGTAAACTTCGTATGTTGAGAGATTCTAACCCCAAAGGGGATGGTATTAGGAGCTGGAGGTCATTAGGTCATGATGGCGGGGCCCTCACGAACGGGGTTAGTATTTATAAGAGACCCCGGAGAGCGCCCTTGCCCCTCCCACCAGATGAGGCACAGCAAGAAGATGGACGTCTGTGAACCAAGAAGCAGGAGGTCACCAGACCTGGGATCTGCTGACACGTTGATCTCGGACCTCCAGCCTCCAGAACCCTGAGGAATACGCGTCTGTTCGTGAGCCTCCCGTGAGGGCCTCCTGCCATCGCCGGCCCCGCAGAGTCCGGCAACGGCCTTGTTTTCACGCCGGCCCTGCCCTCAGCTCCTCCGAGTCTCTTACGTGACAACCGTCCACCCAGAGGTGAAGCCTCTTGCCTTCTGCTGTGGTCGAGCATGAAAAGCTGCCCAGAAATCTGAGGCCTTAAACGATTTTTATTTCTTTTCCTTTTCTTCTTCTTTTTTAAAAACTAGGCTCCATTCCCAGAGTAGAGCCCAACACAGGGCTCTAACCTATGACCCTGAGATCAAGACCTGAGCTGAGATCAAGAGTTGGACACTTAACCAACTGAGCCACCCAGGTGCCCCTTAGCTGGCTTTTAGAAATTCTTTTTTAAAAGACTTTTTATTATTTGAGAGACAGCATGAGTGGGGGGAGGAGGAGAAGCAGACTCCGTGCTGAGCAGGGAGCCCCACACGGGGCTCGAACCCAGGACCCTGAGATCATGATCTGAGCCGAAGGCAGACGCTTAACCGCCTGAGCCACCCAGGCGAACTTAAATAAACTTTTCTACTAGTCTTCCTGGTTTTTTGCTCCACCTTTATACTCTCCTTCCAGAAAAACCCAGCACCATCAGCACCATCAGTGCCCATCAGTCCTCACAACTTCTGAGAGTTCTTGGGCTTAGGACTCCGTTTACTCGAAGAGCTAAGTCGGTCACCACTCACTTACCTCTTTCCAACTGCCAAAATTTTATAACTTTTATAAAATGTTATAATTTTACCTCCTTTTTGTTTTCTTTGCCCTTACAGGTTTATGCCTTTTAAAAAAATATATCCTTTTACTGCCACTTTCGTGTGGTTTCAGAAGACATGTTTTGTCCGCCCAGTCACCTGGAGTCCCCCCGACCCCCGACCGCCCGGTGGCTTCTGGCCTCACTGAACCGGGGCACGCTAAGCCGCCGCGGACTTCAGAGCGTCCGAGAGACGAACGTCCTCCGCCTTCACTTGACCGGGTGGTGACGCGCACTTCCGTTCCAGCTCCGTCCTCTCCTCCTCGTGGCAACTCGGTCTCCGGGAATCAGGTGTCACTCGCTTCACAAATCCTCTCCCCTACCTCACCCCAAGTCTGGGCTTCCGGCGCCTTCTTACGCCTCTGCCCTTCTCATTCCTGTTATTCTGCTGGAATGAGCACAAGACCCTTACACTGAACGACCTTAACCGCCACTTACATACGCGCAACCCGAAGACCTCTATTTCCAGCCCGAAGCGGCGTGCTGAAGTATGGATCCGTTTCCCGAAGAGCCTCCGGGACAAATCTACTTGGAATTAAGTGCCCCAAATTCAACATGCCACACTGACACCCCACATCCAACATGCTCAACACCGAGGTCATCCCTGCGTTCACAAGTCTACGAAATCTCCCCGGTCTGCCTCCGTGGAGGGTGCCCTCACCCACCCTGCAGGAAGCCAGACGACAGAAGCCCTACGCAGACCCTGTGGCCGACAAGCCGCACGACCGGGGTCCGCTGAGTCCCTGCCACTGGCCACCCTCACCTCAGTACTTTCACGATCCCGTTGGTTCCACCTTCTTAACATCAAGAACAGGAGTTCTCAAAATTTTCGCGTGCCACGGGAGCGCTTGTGGGGCGTGTCAAACACCAAGGGCTGGACCTCGATGTCAGTGTGCAGTCCAGGCTGAGAATCTGCGTTGCTGACAAGTTCCCAGGTGACGTCGGTGCTGCTCATCTGGGGACCAGACTCCGAGAACCACATGTCTCGTGTCGAGTCACCAGCGCTTCTAACCGTCCCCTGCAGTTTCCCTGGTCCAGCAACACCCCCTCCGTGCAGAGCTACAGCCCTGTGTAGAGGGAAGGACGCTACTGCCATGCTCTCTTCCCCAAAAGACAATCTGGGGTCTTAAAATCTTCAGTGATTCCTCAGTTTTTCCAAATCACACTCAGATCCCTGGCCTGCTGTTCGAGGCCCTGGATGGCCGGCCGGGGCCCCTGCGAGCCCGCGGCTACTGTGCGCGCACCGGACCCCAGCCACACACCCTCTCCTCTTGACCCAAGCACGTCCCACGGCCTCACACCTTCAGCCGGCACATCCAGCTGCTGGTATGATGCGATATTTGGAAACACCTGTCAAGAGGTATTATAGGTTGCCTCGATACCATCACCTCATTATCTTCTTAGAAATTTAAAATCTGATTTACGTCTTGAGAGTGATTACAAGAAGGAACAAATTAACACCCGGTCTAGGATACACGGAAGTATCTCAACACTTATACTGCAAGAATAATTTTTATTTTATTTCAAATATCTTCCACACATGACAGCATTCCTGTTTATATCGGCAACTGCATCAGAATCTCTACACACACACGGTCAACACAGAGAAGGTGGAGACCAACTGGAAGCTTTCTTTGAAATGAAAAGCCAGAGCTGGCTAGCAATAGACTGAAAATTCTTAAAGAACCAAAAAGATCTCCCCTGAGGATCAAATAAGAGAAATTAATAAAAAATTAATGAGCCAAAATAAAAATTCAGAACTAGCTTTTAACTATTTTCTTACTCTTCCCCCAGTTATTGTGGGTCAAAAATTAAAAAAAAAAAAGACTACAGAAAACCTTGCACAAAAAACCATTCACAACTCAATAAAATCATGAAAGCCTCTTATTTCAAAGACTCACTTTTAAAGAACTGAATGTATTTTCATTTTCATGTGGTGTTCATGTTTTTGAGTAATGCATTTATTTTTCTCATCCAATCGCTCCTATTAAAATGATGATGGATATTTAACTTATTTTTTAAACTTATATTTTTACTGCCATGTAAAAATTCTTTTTCTATTTGAAACACACCCAATATTTAGCTTCACTCCTTTTTAAAAAATTCTTAACACTTGAGAAGCGCCTGGATGGCACAGTCACTTGAGCGTCTGACTCTTGATTTCGGCTCAGGTCACGATCTCAAGGTCCTGAGATGGAGGCCCTTAATGGGGCTCCGCACTCGGCAGGCAGCCTGCTTAAGATCCTCTCTCCCCTCCCCTCTGCCCCTCCCCCCGCCACACTCAGGCACTCTCTCAAAACAAACTTAACACTTGAAAATGAAATTATCAGTATTAATATTCCTAGATTCTGTTATTTTTTTTAAAAGATTTTATTTATTTATTTGAGAGAGAGACAGTGAGAGAGAGCATGAGCGAGGAGAAGGTCACAGGGAGAAGCAGACTCCCCATGGAGCTGGGAGCCCGATGCGGGACTCGATCCCGGGACTCCGGGATCACGACCTGAGCCGAAGGCAGTCGTCCAACCAACCGAGCCACCCAGGCGTCCCAATTGTTATTTTTTAAAACTAGTACCAAAATGCTAGTCCTGACACCGTGTCCTGGCCGTGCCATCCTTTTGTCCTTCCTGCTGTCCCTTCCTCCTAGAAAAGCTTCCCAGTCTCCAGCAGCCCTCTAGCCGCCTGTCCTGGTGGCAAACGCAGCTCCCGCATCACTCCCGTCCGCAGCCCTCCGACCTGCCCTGTGGCTCGGCCCGCCCGGCCGTCCCCGGCACCGGTGCGGCCCTCCCCCCGCGCCCGGTTCACCTCCGCTACCATTGCACTTGCGTCTCTGGGAGCGGGGCCGCACACAGCATGTGCCCCGCCGCCGGCGCTCCGGGACAGTTCCGAGACCTGATGATTCTCCAGCAAATGCACGGCTTCCCCTCGGGCAGGCACAACTTCATTTCCAGAAAACACGGGGGTGAACCCTTGCTGACTACCCCTCCCCCCACGCCCGCTCTGGAAGGACAGTGAAAACTGACCAACCCAGGGGCGCCTGGGTGGCTCAGTGGGTTAAGCCGCTGCCTTTGGCTCAGGTCATGATCTCAGGGTCCTGGGATCGAGCCCCGCATCGGGCTCTCTGCTCAGCAGGGAGCCTGCTTCCCTCTCTCTCTCTGCCTGCCTCTCCGTCTACTTGTGATTTCTCTCTGTCAAATAAATAAATAAAATCTTTAAAAAAAAAAACTGTGACCAACCCAGATCCACATTCCTCCCCCTCGCTCTCTTACTCTGGGCCACCCATCGAGCATGACGTAAGGCGAGGCCGGGAATCCGGGCCGAGCGGATGCCACAGCCCCGTCCCACGGCCATTAAAGTCTCCCACGCCCGCCTTCGGATTCCCGTCATGTGAATGCTCCTCGCCCCTCGATGTGCAGACCTGAACTTGGCTGTCGCCCTTGAGAGCACCCCTGGGCCCCCCGACAGCGCTGCTCTACTCACCGGCCGGCACTGAGCTCCACCAGGCTGCCGGAGGAGGCCAAGGGGAGGCTGTGACAACGGCAGCTACGAGGCCCGCTCCTGGACGCCGCCTGGCGGGCTCAGGGCCTAGATGTGCCGAGCTCTTTGGGCAATGCCGCGCCAACTCCCCCACCTGCCATCTGCGTCCCTGACGTGCTGTGTGGCAAAAACGTACAAATACCAGATCCATGTACATCTGGACGATGGCAGTTCTGTCGTCGGTTTCTGTAAGAATTGTCTTACTACGTGCGCCCGGCATCCCCAGGCAGCGAACCAGGTACAAAGCCCCCATGTCTCCCTAGGCCCCACCCACCCCCACAGGGGCCAGACAGCTCCACTTCTCTGTCAAGCATTTCTGACCCCCAGTTCTACAGCTGGGAAACACAGAAGCCTGGCTACTGTCACTCTGCACTTGTCATCCCGTGTACTGTGCTGCTCCCCCACTGAGACTGTGCCCCCCGTGTAACGGAAGGCACACGCTATGTCTCTTCATGTGTGATTCCCCACCGCACAAAAACCCCTTGTGTTTCCATCCGTCACTCATGGCCCGGCCATGAAGTCTCACACTCTGCTTGGTGCGCCGTGTGAGCAGGGACCTAGGTGTGGGAGAGTGAGCAGGAAAGAGAGAAAGTCGGAGAAGGTTCAAAAACCACAGGGCTGCGGCCGGGGGTCACACAGAGGTATGCCGGTGCTACAGTGCCTGTTTAATTGAAACCTTGTAATAAAAGTTTAAATACATAAAATGTTTTTTTTATCAAAAGAACATCCCCCGTACCCCCAGCCTGATGTGCACAGAGCAGGGGCAGTGGAAACTGGCTACCTACAGGGAATGGAGAAAACGGCACGTCCAACTCTCGTCGGCTTCGTCCTCCTCCGAAGAGGCCCTGTGTGTGAATTCAGAGTCCCGGGTGAGTGACGACCCTACCCTGCACGGGCTTTCTTCAGGCAACTCGAGTCCACACAAGGCATTCGGTACCAGGGAGAGCGTGCCGCTCGGCTGTCAGAAGACCAGGAAGAGCAGGGCTTCGTGTCTGGGAAGCACTATGTTCTCGACCGTGCGTTCCATGGCGTGCACCTGCTCGGGGGAGGCCGTCAAGAAGGCCAAGGGCCCGATGCGCTGCTCCGCGCACGAGTGGCAGAGGTAGCCTCCCTTGTTTTCCTTCCTGTTGCTCTGCAGGGAAGGGGAAGAAAAAGAGGTCGGGGGGCGATCAGACAGCAGGACTCTCCCCCGAGAGACGAAGCGTTAGCGTTCTGATGTTTGCAGACATGCAACACGGCCATCCAGGGTCAACTCGACTCTATCAGATTCCCGGGGGGGCAGCAACCTGAACTGATCGAGGCACGGGGAGGGGGCCGAGGAGAACCGGAGCGGGCCCTCCAGGAAACCGTGGTCCTGTAAGCGCCGGGCCACAGCCCGACCCGCCAGGCCATGCTCGCGCCTAAGACGCCGCCCACGACCAAATCGAACGCGACAGGAAGCCCAGGCTGCCGAGGCCACCTACGTAAGTGATGGGGAGCTTCCTCATGGTGAGCGCGGTGTCCACGGGGATGGCGTTGTTGCATTGCCCCACGCAGCAGCGCACCACTCCGGCCTTCAGAACGGCGCTGGTCAGCTCCGCCCGCAGGAAGTACTCCTGCGCACAAACGGGGAAGAGGGGGACAGGGTCACCGCGGGCCCTGCGCACAAACGGGGAAGAGGGGGACAGGGTCACCGCGGGTCCTGCGCACAAACGGGGAAGAGGGTCACCGCCACGTCTCCACTGCACTCAGCTCGGACACTCCGCCGGTGCCGGAGCAGAAAACGCTCCTTGGACGTGGCAGAGTCCTCACGGGAGACAAGCACCGACTGTCCGAGCGCCCTCGGCTCTTTGGCTGCCCCCCCGCCAGTCAGGCCGTCAGCAAGACAGGATGCTTAGAGCGGCTCGGCCAGAGTCTTGACACAATGGGCAGCTTGAGAAAAAGGGCTTAATGGGCAAACAGGAAATAATGATCTTTCAGGACTGCGTCTGGATTTTTATCTCACGCCCACCTGTCCCAGAACCAGTAAAAACCATCCGCATGCTGCCTTTTCAAGCCAGGCGAGCTGAACAGGCGGCCTTGAAAGATGTGCCCCACGGACCAGCCTGTCCCCTCCTCCCGGGCTTGTGGCTAAGCGAGGGAGCAAACGCTTGGGCTATTCGCGCCTCGGTCTCTTCAGCTGTGAGATGCGACAGCAGCGCCCGCCTGGCGTGACCTGGGGAGAAGAGACACTCACACGCGCTAAGTGCTCAGGGCCCGGCACGCAGGGAGCACCAAGCCAAACGCTGACAACCTCCCAGACTAGGAAAGTCGGAGGCACAGGGACCAGCGTCTGGTCTGCTGTGCCCGGAATTTAACACAGCTGTGGCAGAGCAGTAAAACCACAAGTATCTGCTGACCGAGGAATTATGATTTCCCGTTTTCTGGATCACAACGGGCTATTGATCTAATTGTGGCAAAACCTGTATCTCGTATCTGGACTGATCTGGCTTTCTCTCTTACAGGATCTGTCTGCCTGCAGCAGAACAGAACAGGAAATACATAAACACTCGTGTTCCCACCAATAACTGAGGTACAATGAAACCAGGAAATCCTTCCAAAACAGAACGACGGGTTTTGCTGCAATCCCCTTTCTCTGTGGTCTCTACTCCCCTGCCCCGGGGGAGCCAGTGCCGTGGATCGGGCGCGCACCCTTTTTGATCCATCCTAAAAGGATTTTAAGTTTACACATACGACCCAGAAGGCGAGGTACCATTTTATAGGTATTTGTTGACAGAAATGTTATACTTCGGGCCGCTTCCCATCGAGTTCATGGAGTGCCGCGCCGGGCAGGACCGCACTGCTCTTTCACGTCTGACTCAGCCGTTCCCTCGGAGCAGACACTCGGGTTGTTTCCAAACTACTGTCCACAAAGCAGCGACAAACCTGCTTGTACACAGCTTCCCCCCCACACATGCAAGGGTTTCTGCGTTTACAAACTTTCTGAGCACAATGCACACCAAGAAACTCACTTAGCGTTACAATTCTATACGCACGTGCGTGCGTACATCAAAGGCTGAAGAACGGTTTCATAAAACAGTATTTAACCTTAAGTGCAGTGTAGTCTTTCTCTTTCAGATTTTATTTCTACCTTGCTTTTTAAAAAACTTGTCACAGCCCACTAAATTCGTTTCATTAATCACGAATGGCTTGAGACCGACACTTGGAAAAGCACAGCTCCAAAGCAGCGGTTCTCAAACACGTTGGTCTTGGAACCCCTTGACACTACTAAACATGACAGGTTTCAAAGGAGGTTTGTTTACGTGAGTCTTATCTGTTACTATTTACTACATAAGAAAGGGGTGCCTGGGTGGCTCAGTGGGTTAAAACCTCTGCCTTCGGCTCAGGTCATGATCTCAGGTCCTGGGATCGAGCCCCGCGCTGGGCTCTCTGTTCAGCGGCGAGCCCGCTTCCTCCTCTCTCTCTCTGCCTGCCTCTTTGCCTACCTGTGATCTCTATCTGTCAAATAAGTAAATAAAATCTTTTTAAAAAAAAAAAAAGGAATTTAAGCCAAGAAATTCTAGAATGCTTCTCTTTTTTTATCGTTATGTTAGTCACCATACAGTAGCAGACCACTAGTTTTTGATGTAGTGTTCCATGATTCATTGTGTGTGTGTAACATCCAGTGCTCATTACTACATGTGCCCTACTTAATACCCATTAGCAGGTACCTCATCCCCCCTCCCCCTCCCCTCTGAAACCCTCAGATTCTTTCCCGGGGTCCATAGTCTCTCGTGGTTCATCTCCCCCTCCAATTTCCCCTTCAGTTCTCCCTTCTCCTAATGTCCTCCGTGCTATTCCTTATGTTCCACATATGACCGAAACCACATAATAATTGACATTCTCTACTTGATTTCTTTCACTCAGCACAATCCCCTCCAGTTCCATCCATGTTGACGCAAATGGTGGGTATTCATCTTTTCTGATGGTTGCGTAATATTCCATTGTATATATGGATATCTTCTTTAGCCATTTGTCTGTTGAAGGGCATCTTAGCTACTTCCAGTCTGGCTATTGGGGACACTGCTGCTCTGAACATTGGGGTGTACTTGACCCCTTTTTTCACTACATCTGTGTCTTTGGGGTAAATACCCAGTAGTGCAATTATAGGGCCATAGGGAAGCTCTATTTTTAATTTCTTAAGGAATCTCCACACTGTTTTCCAAAGTGGCTGCACCAACTTGGATTCCCACCAACAGTGTGAGAGGGTTCCCCTTTCTCCACATCCTCCCTAAACATGTTGTTTATTGTCTTGTTGATTTTGGCCATTCTAACTGGTGTAAGTTGGTATCTCAATGTGGTTTTGATTTGAATCTTCCTGATGGCTAGTGATGATGAACATTTTTTCATATGTCTGTTAGCCATTTGTATGTGTTCTTTGGAGAAGTGTCTGTTCATATCATCTGCCCATTTTTTGACTTATTTGTTTTTTGGGTGTTGAGTTTGAGAAGTTCTTTACAAATCTTGGGTATCAGCCTTTCATCCGTAGTGTCATTTGCGACTATCTTCTCCCTATAAAACAGGTGCATCTTGCTTGGGTCGTGGTTAATACTTTGGCATCTGTACATTCCCTCAACCACCCCTCAACAGATTGACTAAGAGGAAGAACCCCCAACAAAGAAAACAGAGACAAGGCCTCTGACACAGACCTAACGGGATATGGATATAAGCAAGATGTAAGAGGTAGACTTTAGAGCAGCAATTATGAAGCTGATCTCTAGACTTGAGAAAAATATTAGTGACAATAAAGAGTCTCTAAGGGCAGAAATGAGATCAAATCAGGCTGAACTTAAAAATGGTATCAATGAAATGCAGTCTAAACTAGATACTGCCAGGGTTAAGGAGGCAAAAGAACAAATCAGTGAGACAGAAGATGACAGAAAAGAAGGAAACCAAGGAGGCATGGGAAAAACAGCTTAAAGCCCAAGAGATCAGACTGAAAGAGATAAATGATTCCATGAAATATTCCAATGTCTGAATTATTGGGATCCCTGAGGGGGTGGGGGTGGGGGTCTAGAAGATATAGTTGAGCAAATCATGGCTGAGAACTTCCCTATCTGGGAAACGAAATGTATTCGTGTCCAAGAGGCAGGGAGGACCCCCTCCCAAGATCAATGACAACAGATTGATGCCCTGACATATAATAGGACAACTCAACAAATCTTAGAACTAAAACACTTACTCTTCTTAATAACAATTAAGCCTATCACATGTTAATGCTTTTATCAAAAACAACTGTATTTTCAGAAAAAAAAAAAAAAAAACTTGGAAGAGTAACATTGTTTTCACGTCTGGCTTAATGGAAGACAACTGCTTCTGCGTTCAGTCTGTGGTGAGAACACATGTCCCGTGGCCTCTGGAAAACCCCCGTGTGCTTGTCAGAGCACTGAGTGAGAAGGGCGGACGACATCCTGATGGCCTACACAGCACAGAGCACCGCAGCCAAGGTCTTACCAGGACTCATAAACACAGCTACAACTCTTTACCCAGGCTTTTTTCATGTGCCCTTCAATTGGTCTGACTCTCCTCCTTCCGGGAAGTGGATCTGAGGCTTGCCCCCAACAAACCCTTTCCTTGTGGCATAAACTTGATCCTACTTGATGTCTCGGTCTTCGCTGTGCACTGACTGGGCAGACGAGCTCGGTTCGGCTTCAGATCTGGTGAGCCAGCCAGGGGCTCCTTCCTGAGGGCTTGTCGTCAGTCCCAACCAGCGGCCCCACAAGTCCAAGCAGCTGCTTGGGCTCTCTGTCCTAGGATCTGTCCCTGGAGCCCCTTTCTGCTTGGGTGCGGCCAACCTTCGGGGCTTAATTTTACTCCTGTGGCAGGAAACAGTTTTAGGGTTCGACTGGGGCAGACGTCTCTTGGTGAGCTGATGGCACAAGAGCTCATTTCTTCCTCCCATTTGGTCTGGCTCTTAGATTTCTTCCTCCTGATCGGCTGCCTCTTAGCCTCTTTTCCTGCTTCAGAAAAGGCTGGCAAGGAAGCAGTTTGGTTCAATCAGTGGGGCTCTGACTTACGGAGGAACTAGAAACAAGGAAGCTGTTTGGTTCAGTCCGTGAAGCAACCGCCCCCCCACCCCCGCAACTACCCGCCCTGACTTCCAGGGAGGAACCAATGGTCACAGAGTCACTCTTGGCTTAGTCTGGTTTGTCTGTTGCTATAGCTTTTGATATCTTTGAATAAAACCAGACATGTTCTACTTGGAAACTGGGAAATGACACTTTGATTCTCCCACATGCAACCTTCTGGGCCATTCTCCAAACCTGGGCAATCACTTTTGGCAACACTGCTTGGCCACAACAGTCAACAAACGCTGGACAGAAATGACCAACTAACAAATCCATAAATTAGACAATAATCTTGCAATTGGGTTTTGTAAAAGGGGGCTCTTTGGAAGTTGGGCATTTAAGATTTTGTCTGCATCTTGTTTGTGTGGTATTGCTAAAGTTAATTTATAAAAGAGCTCTAGTTTAAAGGCAAGAACTTGTAAAAACTGGGCATTCTAAAACTCAGAAAGATAGGGCGTCTGGGGGCTCAGTTGGTTAAGCGTCTTCTTTGGCTCAGGTCATGATCCCGGGGTCCTGGGATTGAGCCCCTCTACCTACCCACCACTTGTGATCTCTCACTCATGCTGTCTCACAAATACATAAAATCTTTTACAAAGATAAAATTCAGAAAGATAGGAATCCAAATGTTTAAGTTCCTGTGACCTTGGAAAATACTTGGAATTAAAAGCTAATTTATGGCTGTTGGTTTACTAGAAATAAGGGAACCAAGTCTGTAAAGCTGTAGAAGTTTTGTGAGAAGGGAATCTTCGGAAAGGAGTTTTATGCGCAGTCAGGACTAAGATTACGAAGACTTACTATATAAAGAGTCTTACTATATAAAGAGTGCGCAGGATCAGACACGAGTTGAACAGTGACTCAGTATCAACAGGAACCTCAGCTGGTTCTCTGCAGAGTTCCAAAAGTTGGATTACTCTTCGGGGCATGCTACACGGAGGCAAGAGTCCTGGTTTGGGACCATGAGCGTCGAGGGCATGCCCTTGGCAAGGCAGCTGTCTTCGGTCAAGGCAATCCCTGATGGTCCTGCAAGCCAGGACCATGGGCAGCGCTCCTGCCGCTGGGAGTCCCTCATTCCTGATGAAGACTTTCAACTAAGGCAAAGAGTGCATTCCAACAGATTCTTGCTTGAACCATCCCTGGTTCTCTGTTTGCTCTTCCAGATTTAAGGCTATGACTTAGAGAAATTTGGTAAAATATTCCTTTGGAAACAAATATGGAACACTTACCTTCTTCTCCCAATCTGATCCCTCCAGAATTCAGAAACTCTGACTATTCTTATTTTTTATAGAAATGTATGTATTTGTATAAGTTTGATGAGAATCTGGTCTTATACAGAACACAACTGGAAACAGTGGTTATATTACCAAGGCTTTGACAGGAATGTCCTATTTGAGGGGCATGTGCATAGGCTCAGATATGACCAGTTTTAAGGAACTAAGGATGACTTTATGGAACCAACGAAACCCCTTGGAAAAATCGATCTGGTCCCTTGCTTATAGGGTTCCCAGCAGCCTTATCAGAGGAGTAAAGAAGGTCACCTCCCAGCACATGCAGGAACCTCAAGATATTTGGGGGACCTCGAAGATAGGAATTCACCGAAATCTATAGTATTGTAGGTAATGTCTGATGCCAAGTGTTTGGTTTGTCTTCTTAGCCTTAAGAGGCTGTTAGAAGTTGAATGTGAAATTCCTTATGAAAAGTTCCAGCAGAACAAATTTATCCAAAAAAAGGCAGGGGGGGGGCAATTACTACTCTTGCCATGCTTATGCGAACAATTAGGCCAACTTTGTTAAAACTGGCCTTATTTTACAAACAAAGGAGTCTTCATTTGGCTACCTCTGAAAATGATTTTAGAGAAACTGTTCCAGTAACACACCTTCGTGGGTGTTAGATTCTAGTTCTGAATGAACAGTCTTTGAGCGATCAGTTTGCCTGTTCAGCCGGACTGAAGCTGTGCCAGCCGCTTTGCCTCCAGTAAGAGTGGCCCTTGGAGGGGCTCTGCTTAAGGCCCCATGCTATAACTAGGATCTTTAAGATGCGGATGGATTCCCACTGGGCAAATGAATCATTTCACGGTCTAACAGTTTCTGAAAGCTAAAAACAAAGCAACTAACCACACCTTTAAAACCCCAAACATCGTGGGAAAAGTAAGTTTTCCTTTACAATGAGCTTGAAGACAATCAGGCACTGGTGCAGTGAGAGAACAGTGCCCCGGCCACCGAGACGACCAGCCCCCTGGCCCGAGGCACGGTTATACAGCACGTGTCAAAGAGGCAGACTCTCCCCGTCCCCAAAACCCTACCGGTGGATCCAAAACTGCCTAACAGCTTCTCCCCTGGACTCTAAATTCCACGAGGCCATGGAGTGTGTTACTTGTCTAGTCACCTGGACTCCCCAGTGCTAACTACAGTGCCAGGCACGGCACAGGGGCTGCCAACAGAGGGAACAGTCAATCAATCAAGCCACCTCCACTCTTCCCTGACATCCTGGGGGTCCGCTAGTGCCACAGGTGTGAAGACAGGAGCCGCTGGGAAACACCATCGTCCAGGGAACTGCCAAGGGGCTCATGTCATAGTTAAGTGCGAGCAGGAAGACCCGCAAAGCCGCGGCAAACGCTATCCCAAGGAAGGAAAACAAAACCTACCCCAAAGCTTCGCTTGAACCCTCAGGCTTCAGGAACCCAAAGGCACCTGATACCACTACCTCGGCATCCCTTCCTTAAATGTTTCCAGGCTGCTTTGGTCCTCACTAGCGGTTGGGTCCCCAGCTCCTAAGTCCTCACCCACCACCTCCTGGGGGCGATCCTGTCCTCGTCCCCGTTGCACAGAGGAGGGCACAAGAGTTGAGAAAGGAGGTCACCTATGCAAACGTTTGAGAGACGGGCCCGCAGGAGATACGGGCTCCAACCTGGTCTAAGTCCAGAACCTGTGCTCTCCCACCGCCAAGCAACAGGGAGGCTCCCTCTCCCCCGCGATCTGCACACACAAAGCTCCAGGACAAGGAGGCACATGACGACAGAGCTTCGCCACGAGAGCTGCCGAATGAATGAGTGCATGCGAGCCAGGACCCCCATGTCTCCCTCGGGTGCCGGTCCCCCTCCCCCATACCTTCCTTCTGGAGCCGAACGGCTCGACGACCAGTAACCTCGAGATCAGTAACTACCTCAGAGGACCCCCAGCCCGCACTCTCCCGATGCACTGACGGTTACCCCGTCAGGCCACCCGGACCCTGCCCTACCCTCCTCCTCTCCGTGCAGGTGCAGCCCTGGGCCAGCTTCACAGATGAGGACACGGGCGCACAGAGTGATGAGTAACCTGTCCACAGACTGTCCGGCCAGGAGAACTGAGCTGAGAATCGGGCCTGGCCCAGCCCCAGGCCGGAACGGGAGCCGCCCTCATCCAGGGACAAACCCTTCCCGAGCGCCAACAGTGTGCCAGGCGCGTGCTGAGGATACACCTGTGCCACGTGGATTAAGACTCGCGGATTCTGGGAGGCCGAGAAGCTGTCTCTGAGAAACCACATGACTTCCCCACGCTGCATTCAACAATGTGGTGATTCTCCTCACTTCCTCAAAACTTAAGGAAACAAAGGAACCAAAGGGCTTCTGGGGATTCGCTAGATGTTGTAAGGGGGTGAGAGAGAAGGAGGCTACCTGACCTGCTCCTGGTCACAGACACCACGGTGGCTTCTCACTCTGGGTCGCAGGAACAATGGCTTCCTTTTGTTCAAAAGCCTCAGCATGCAGGGCTGCCCCATTCACGTGTTTTCATGTTCTCCACTTCATTATCCTAGTCTCCTAGAGCCTTCAACACCCCACAGCTTTCCTCTCCGAGCGGAGTGGGGGCTTGGCCACTTCCAAAGAGGATGTCTCCAAACAGAGGCCTCGGCCGTGACAAAAAGCAGAAGTATTTCCTCTCACGCAAGGGCGTTCGGACCCAAACTTCAGCTCACACGGACGGGCCACGTTTCCGGGGCTCCCTCAGGGTCCTTCTGGGAGCAACAGATGTTTTCCAACCCAGCCTCAGCAAGGGGAAGTATTTCTCTTGATTCCATATCCCTTTCTACATGGGGGAAAATTCACATTCCCCATAAAATGTAGGTGATCACCAACTGACGAGCTTCCAACTAGCTTTAAAAAGCCTTTCAGATGCTTCTGTGCAACTGGTGGGCTGGGACTCTCAGGTAGACAATCTCTGTGGAAAACCTGGCAGCATCTAGAAAGATCACGCACCCATTTATCCTCTACCTAGAAACTGAGATTCTGCGAACCAGAAAACGATCTGTGCCTTGTGATGCCTCGTGGCATTACTCCTCAAGGCAAGAGACTGGAGAGAGCCCAGTGGCCATCAGCGAGGGGCTACACCAGCCAGGATACACGGACCCAGTGACGACGCCACAGCGGTCCCAAGGGATGAGAAAGAGCTGCACGCAGACTAACAGTGAGTGATCTCCACACACATTTCCCAGCGACAAAGCGAGGTTCAGAACGCTAGCTAGGGGAATGTCACCCTTCACGAAAAAGGAAAATAGGAAAATTTATATGTATCTGCTGATACTTGCAAAAAGAAATACCAAAGGATACACTGAACACAAATTTTTAAAAAATAGTTATCAATGGTGCAGGGAGTCTGAAGGGGACAAAGGCAGAATGAGGGACAAAGTTCTGACGTTGAAAACATAAATGTCTTATACATTCAAAAAAGATAATTAAGACACAAAGAAGCAAAGCAATCCCTGTAGAGACAGCAAACAAACAGGTCTATCTTCTTGTACTTACACTGGCGGATCTAACCCCAGAGGAAAAAGAACTTACTTCAAGAGCCCTCAGAACATGGTACTTGTACAACACGTCCTAGTAGAATATGGAGAAACGGGGCTGTCAGGAAATCTCAAATTGCACTCAATACTCTGCTGACAGGAATACTGGTACTACTTTGTCAAAACTACTTCTTCAGCAGGAGAGTGTAAATAAGTGAACAGTAAGTACCGTTAGGAACCGACATCTACACAACCACGTAAGAAAGCAAATCTAGCGTGGCGCATTCTGTAGCACACTCTCTCCACCACGAGCTGCATTAGAAGGAAGGGGGGGCCTTACACTGCTCTGTATTAAGAAACTTTCAAGACTTCACAACTCCGAATTCTGTTTGGACCCTGACTTAAACAAAACAACTCAAAAAAGGCATTTTTGAGATAATCAC
Organism: Neogale vison; assembly: GCF_020171115.1. Classification (NCBI taxonomy): domain Eukaryota; kingdom Metazoa; phylum Chordata; class Mammalia; order Carnivora; family Mustelidae; genus Neogale; species Neogale vison. The sequence continues at coordinate 143,303,925 of NC_058102.1, forward strand.
AAAAGTACGAATATGGACTGGGTAGCAGAGGCCACATGGAACTATCATAAATTTTACAAAGTAACGGCACTATGGGGGGGTCCACTTTTTTTTAAAAAGAGATATATATTCCAACTGTACATAGGTATAATTTGTATGTAGTAATTCAATTTATTACTTTCTTGACTTTTAAATATCTCAGGATTTTCCTCAGTTAGAAAAAATCCCATTGAGCCGAGCGGAATGTTGCTCCGCAATACCTCGGCTATAAGTCACCAACACGGCAGCTCGGTTCTGTGATGAATCCAGCCTCCAGAGCAGCACCAAGTCTAGAGAAAACCACACTCCAGCTTCTAAAAAGATACTTGTGGTCCGAGTGTATACAAAACTCATATAATCTCTACCTAGAGATTATCCGTACATAAAAATTATAGTTGACCCTCAATTTTGAAATGCACGGGTCTACTTACACACGGATTTTTTTTTTATAGTGCAATGCTGTAAATGTATTTTCTCTTCCTTATGATTCTCCCTTTCTAGCTTACTTTATCATAATACCATACAGAATACATCCAACATACAGAACATGTGTTAACCGACTGTTTATGCTCTCGGTGAGGCTTCTGGTCAACAGTCAGCTACTAGTTAAGTTTTAGGGGAGTCAAGAGCTACCGGCTGTCAATGGTGAGGGGTACTGGAGGGGGTAGGTGTGGTTCAGTGCCCCTCACCCCCTGAAGTTCAACCGTCAACTGTATTTCTACTTCCCCCGGCCCCGGGGTCCTAGCTCAGAGATTAAGAACAGCTGTTCTTATCTCTAAACCACGGGGCCAAGTCCAGACCAGCCGCTGCCGCTGTCAGTCTAGTTTTATAGGGACACCGCCACACTCACGCATTAACAACTTGCCGGCGGCTGCTCTCGCAGTCTTGGGGCAGAGTTAAGCCAAGGCACCAGAAGCCCTACCGCCTGCAACAGAGACCTGACACATTTACTGTCTGGCTCTTTCAAGAGAAAGCGTGCAAAGCTCTGCTCTAAGTCCTCTCTGGAAACCGCTGGGTGACCCAGGTGCCAGTCAGGACACAACCCAAAGAAGGGCTCTGGCTCTGGGATCTGACACACAAGCCATCGCCCATGGTGAGGCCCCAGCAAAGCAAAGATTCCTGGCAAAACATGCAGCTGATTTCAAATTCCAGAAACAATCTATGGCCAGATGGGCCCGTCTAAGAGAAGCTTAGAAGAAAAAAGTGCCACCAACACGCAAGGGAGTCAGTCTCATGCAAGAAGCTTTTGCTCTGGGATGGGTCCTGGAGTACTGGTCCGCAAAGCTTCCCCCTGGGAGGCTCTCACACCATCTTCCTCAAATATGGGAAGAGAAATCCTGTGTGTTGTCTCGGTCATCGTCAGCTCTGCGCCTGGAATGCAGGCTGGGGGAGGGCAGGCGTTCTCTGGCCGCCATGTCACCTCCAGGGCCTAGGAACGGGCGCTGTTCCGTTCTGAGCAGCAGGGTTCTGTGTCACCACCACTGAACAACGCTAGACTTCCAGACCATGTACTAAAAACCGATGACTGCCCCACACCAGCGGCCCGCCCTGAGGTGCAAAGCTGTTGGCGTTCACGGCTCAGACTCCACAGCTCCCAATAGTCCCAGCTCCTTGAGAGAGCACGAAATATAGCGCTTCGGCTGCACAGTCTTTTCTGTTCTCGAGACAACAAAGGAAGAAAGAGTATTTACAGTAACTTTTACACTGAAGTTTTTGGTTTTTGGCTTAAGTATTTTGGGTTCAGGGAAAGATACACCAAGTAGCCACTGTGAGCTCAGACTTCTGTTCTCGTTTCCAACAAAACTGAAAAGACTAACCGGCTTACACCCCGACCTATGAAGGGCAGGAGAGGACTGGATATAAGGGGGGAGCAGGTTGGTTTGTAGGGGATAAAGAGTGAGTGCCAACACTTCCCTAGATCTTAGTTCTTGACCAGAGGCCTGGTGCCTGAATATTCCTTCTCCCCTCCCGAAGGACATTTTCCTTGGAAGAAGTCTGCTGGCGGTAGCAGCAGCTGCCGGTTCAAAATGAACTGGGGAAAGGGAGGGAGGGAAAGCAGACGCAGGACACATTCTGGCTGGTGTCTCCCCAAGACTGTTCAGCACAAAGTGAGCAATTAAGAAACACATCAACAGTGGAGATTTCTAAAAGAACTTGTAAAACTGAATCAGGAAAGAATTAAGAGAACCCGCATTTTTGTCTCTCTGATTACAGCACCTCCTGCAACAGCCATGAGCCCAAAAGAAGCCCTTCTCTGCCAGCCCGGGATCCTGAACCAAAGGCCTTCCCAGGTCGCAGACTGATCCCTTACTCAAACCCAGCGAACTCTGAATGTTGCCGAAGTAACTTGTGCTACTGATTCCTCTTACCCCAGCTAAAGTCAGAATGTTCTCCAAGGATTTGGTCATGATGAGACGCTTCTTGGCACGGGTTACTGCAACATACAGTAAATTCCATTCATCCTCAGAAAACGACTCTAAAGAAAGTGAAGGAAGAAAGGTGTCAGCTCAGAGCCTGCTGATAAAATGCGTGTTCTCCTCTACACGTTCACTCCCCCTCCCGCCCCCGCCTCCCCCACCAAGACCTGCTGGCTGCACACACAAACTCCTCCTCCAAACACCAACTCCAAAAACATACAAAACCCAACAGACTAGTGGCACGAAATACTGAGTTTTAATCTTTGCTGTGACTGGTACATCCCGGGAGCCCGTTCACAGGTCATTTGACACCTAGGAGGATCTCATTCATGCCCCCAGACCTCCTCATGACAGCTGTGGGGGACTGAGGGGGACACTGAGGCTCACAGAGGCCAAGTCACATGGATGCACGGGCCAAGGCTGAGCAAGGGTCCGTGAGCAGAAGCCAAGGCTACTTGTCTCCAAAGCCCACATTCTGCCCTTTCCCTGACACTGTCTCTGTCTCTCTGGAAAGGTCTTGGGCTGTCATATGACAACCAGAGAAGACACACACATCCCTCTACTGTGTCCCGGAAGCCTGGCCCCGACAGTCACCACACCCAGCATGGCGGGGAGAACGTGGCCCTGAGCCACTCGTCGGTGACCATGGTAAAAGCCACCAGACTGTGCACTTTAAATGGGCAGATTTTATGGTATGTGAATCAGACCCTGATAAAGCGGTTATAAAACAAAATATAAAAATATGTTAACATGCAATGGCCAGCAAGGGAAGAAAAAGGGTAGTAATATATTAAATAAACTTTTCTTCTCCAATACGGAGCCGCTGTTGCCTCAGGCCACTCCGCTGCCCCACTCTGCTCTAACCTTCCTTCAGCACGTCTCTCTCTGTCAGGAATGCATTCATCAGGGACCAGGAGTTTGTACCATTTCCACTCACAGCCTGCCAATGTAGGCTACACCCCAAATTCCGAGTCCACAGTCAGCAGAATGTTTGTTTGTTTGCAGAGAAACTTTACATGGTTTAATTCTAAGATTCAAAACCAAAATGACTGCCCAGATGCTCAGAACATAACAACTTGCCTTGAGTATAAACTTACATAAAAGCAATCAAATGACACAAAGTGCTTACTTTTTTATGACTTCCTGGCCTCTTTAAGTAAAAAGAAGATTTAATTTAAAAAAACTACATTTGCGGGGGGGCACCTGGTGGCTCAGTGGGTTAAGCCTCTGCCTTCAGCTCAGGTCATGATCTCAGGGTCCTGGGATCGAGTCCCGCATCGGGCTCTCTGCTCAGCAGGGGGTCTGCTTCCCTGCCGCCCCCCCCCACCTACTTGTGAGCTCTGTCAAATAAATAAATAAAATCTTTTAAAATCAATTAATTTAAAACTACACTTTGGGGATGCCTGGGAGGCTCCGTCGGCTAAACGTCTGATTCTTAATTTCAGTTCAGGTCACAATCTCAGGGTCCTGGGGTCGAGTCCCGAGTCAGGGGCTGTGCTCAGCGGGGAGTCTGCTCGAGATTCTGTCCCTCCGCCCCCCCCCCCACATGTGCCTGCACACTCCCTGTCTGTCTCTCTCTCGGATAAATAAAGCCTGAACAGCAACACCTGTGGGGAGCAGGTGAATGGCTTCAAAGCTCCGTGAGGCCGGGCGGCCAGCATCCGTGGTGAAAGACCCAGAGCTGAAACTCGACCGCCGCACCCGCAGCCTGGGGGGAGGGACCCAGAAGACTCGCTTTCCTCAAACACACAGTGTGACGATAAAACACTGGGAGCTAGGAGGTGTCTTTGTTTTCCTTCTAGAAGGGTCATGCCAAGAGGCCACCACACCCAGCAGAAAGCAGACGACAAGGGGAGCCCGGCGGGCGGGCGGCGCACACACGTGTCTCACCGACTCGGAAGTGGGGCAGCTGCGCGAGGTTGTGCCTGGCACACGGCACTTTCACAAAATCATCCAACACGTGCACGGTGTCAAACTCCAAGCCTTTGGCCTTGTGCACAGTGCCCAAAATGTACTCTGGGTTCAAAAGAGAGCGCACGGTTAGGTGGGGGCGTGGCAGGGAAGGGAAGGAGACGGAAGAGAAAAGCGAGCTCTTCCCGCCACGCTCCTAAAAGCAACGGTGCTGCCAGGACCCTTCCTTGCCCACGTGTTGCTCAGGGGACAGCGGTGGGGGTAGGGAGACAGGAAACGACAGGAGACAAGAAAAAGAGACGGAGAGAAACATGAAAAGACGGGGAAGGAGCAACTTCCGCGTAGATGGGCCACTACCTGGGAATCACGTTCCAGAGCTGGCGGGGACTGGCCCAGCCCTGCAGTCTGCAGGCAAAGGGATGGAGCCACGGGAGCCCCGAGCCACTTGCCCGCAGTCCCACCCAGAGCAGACCCCACGACAGAACTGAAGGCCCGCTCTGCTCCCCGTCCCCCAGGCTCTGAGGCAGGGGTGCCACAGAGCCCCGCTGGGCCCCCCGGAGACCCAGGAAGAGGACCGTCGGACCGCCCTCCCGCCGGGAGGTGAGGAACCCCTGTCCTCCTCACCTGCGAAGTCCAGGTCTTCTATGTGGCACCTCTCGATCCTTCGCACGAGGTCTGGGATCCTGGTGTTGTATTTCTCCACGACCGCAATCTTGGCCTCCAGCTCCTTGTCCTCGGCCGCCGTCACGTACCTCTTGAAACCACTAAAGCCTTCCTTGTGCACCCATCTTCTAATGAATCTGTCCTTAATAACGAGGTTCTCTGGGGAGAACACACACTCGGGTTAACACAACAGGCCACGCTAAGCTACGCGGCAGCAGCTCCACATTCCTAGCCAACAGCAGCACAAACCCGGGGGATCCAGGTTCTAGTCCCGACTGCATCACTAACCTGCTGTGTGACCCTGGGCAAGTCAGAAAGGACCTGTGCTTTAGCCTCTCCGTCTCCAAACTTAGGATCGAGGGCCCGACCCTCGACAGCCTCACCTACTTCACAGGGATGTGAAACAGCGCAGTGTGGAAAAGAACTACGCTACAGGATGTTAGAAATGACCGTCTGAGGCCCATGCAGAGGTTTCGGCGGGTAAAGGTGCCCAGGCAGACAGAAGGATGGTGAGGGAAGACAGCCTAAGGGACCGACAATAGGAAGAAACGCAGACTCCTGAGAGAAGGGTCTGGAAAGCGCTCTCAGGATCTCTGTGACAGGCAGCCTCGGGCATCCCACTCTTGATGGGAAGAGAGCTGCCCTGGCCCCCCTCCTCCAGGAGGAAAGTAAGATCGCTGACGCAGGGCGAGCCCGAGCCTTCTCCCGTCCCGGTCACCGACGCGCTTCTGTCCACTGCACCGGCCAGGAGGCTACTCACGTTTCTTCCGCTCTTCCTCCGGCTGAAGAAGGATCCAGATATCAATGATTCTGTCCAATCCAAATGATTTAATCCCCTGAAAAAGTTTTTTGGTGGGATTTTTGGTTTTTTTGTAGTTTTCCATTTTGTTTTGTTACTGTTGTTTTAACAAAACAAAGTAAAGCAAACGTAAAGATGGGATTCTGAAATGAGGTGTTTTCATAGAAACAGACCTCAATCACACCCAAAGCACACAGCGGGCGACCTCCTCGAACACGAAAGCACTAGCCACCACGCGGCCTGAGCACTCAGGAACCTCGGACGGTAAGTTTCGGCTGCTACCTCAAACTCTTCTTCCATTTAAACATTTCTTTTCTTTTTAATTTATTTATTTGACACACAGAGAGCACAAGTGGGCAGAGAGACAGGCAGAGAGAGGGGGGGAAGCAGGCTCCCCACTGAGCAGAGAGCCCGATGTGGGGCTCGATCCCAGGACCCTGAGATCATGACCTGAGCTGAAGGCAGAGGCTTAACCCACTGAGCCACCCAGGCGCCCCTCTTCCTCTATTTAAAAAACAAAAGCGGGGGGCGACAAGAACCCGCTGCACGCTGCTTTCTTGCCCGAAAGGGGCAACTGAAACCATCCACCTTCCAGGAACAGAAAGATGGCCACGATGGACGCCCTGAGGACACCTGAACACAACATGCGGCATGTGATACTTACCGCTGTGTCCCTGGAGGAAAGGACTACACTAGAAAATGTCTACAGGTCCAGACTGCTGTATGTTCTGGAAGGTTAGCTCCTGCAGGAGGGGGCCCGCCTGGGTCACAGTGTGACCTTTCTACCCAGAAGTACGCGTGAGCACGGCCCGGGGCCACGGCGCCACACTCCAAGGATTTGTCCTCATTTGGGCAAGAGACACGTAAACCGTTAACATAAAACAGAGACTGAAACGAGCCGACACGTGCTAGTGTTGGAAAGCAGAAGTGATCCTGAGTGTGGACACGTGCTGCGGATGACGTGTGGGCGTGACGGAGGGACAACTGCCTCCTGTCTGCCATGCCCCGCGCAGGCCATACCCAAGAGTGCTACCTTCCTACAACGACAAAGGTCCCCGCGTTACACTACAGTCACTACATGAAATACTACAGTGTTAATGCAGCCAAAGGGAAGATGCGTACGTGTTGAGTAGAAACTGCACAAGTGTGTGTGTGCCCTGTTACTGCGAAGATGCAGAAATGTGTGTCTGTAAGAACAAAGACATAAACAGCAAAAGGGAAAATTATTATCTGAAATCCTGAGATTAAGGGTGATTTTTTTTTTTCCTTTTAATTTCCAGAACTTCGGGAACTCGGCTGTAGAATCTCTATCGGTAAGAAAAAGAAAACCCCGACCGCCTTCTGATTCCAGTTCACTGGCTGTGCTCCCTGAGTGCCCACACACAGCGAGCCTCGGAGCCCACTGTTTTTCATAAAAGGAGTGACTGTCTTGTGGTCGTGTCGCTTTGCTCGGAAGAGTCAGAAGTGTCATACACGTGTCACCTCCTCCTAACTTCCCCGTGAACCAGGTAAAGGAAAGGCATTTTTTTTGTCTTAGAGATGGAGAGAATGAGGCACACGGAAGCTGTGACTTGCCGCAAGCCACACACAGTTAGTGACAGAACCAGAGCTAGAACCCAGGCGTGCACACCCTGCACGCGAGCAGCTCCCTCGTCCCTCCACCGACGAGCGCCGCACGCCACCACACTCGCACGCAGCCAGCCGGCAGCCCCGCGGGGAGAGCCGAAGAGGAGAAGGCGCTAGTGCTTCTGAAGAGCGGAAGAAGGATCCTCAGTCCTCACTGGGTCTCTGTAGGGACGTTGGGCTAACGTCAGCCGAACGGCCGGGACAACGCCTTCAGCCACGGAGCAGATGGCGCCCAAGACCCCAAACGCTTGCTTGCGTCACAACCCAAATGCAGCCGACTATTGTCACCGGCTAGGTCTGTGTCTGTGCAGGAAGCAGCCGACAGAAATGTGCTCTTACCCCGATCAGATGGATCCTCGCTGGGACTTCCCCTTCCGTCACCCGCACAGCCTCATCAAACACGTTGGCATTGGTCCGGGACAACAGGGCTACCTGGCCCTTGGCATCACCTCTAATGCCACCTTTTGGGAGAGAGCGCACACTCTGTGGCCAATCCCAATAAACAGGAGAACTAATTTTGGAACAAATAAATGAAGAGGAACCGAAAGCCTTACTCTGATGGTTTCCTCCAACCAAAGTCTTTTTCCTCACTCGCTTGCAGACATCCAAGATGGTAGCTCCCACGTACGCTATTTCCACGCCAAATCGGAAACTCTGTGGGAAAACGACAAAACAAACGGAGTCAACAACCCCTCCCTGAAGCAGGTTAGCACGTTTCTGCCCCCGCGAGGTCCCAGCCTTGCCAAACCCCACTGCTGATTCCTGCCTCACCCTATCTGGAGAGGGGATTTGCAAAGTCCCCACTGTACACCCGCTCACAATCCCATGACCACTGGCTTGACTCCTAAGCTTTCGAAACTGCAGCTGCCTTCCCAGAACCTTCGGGATACCTACCTTCCTTTACCCCTTACCCCCAGATCCCAACCTGGGCAATTCTCCCACCGCGGGACCTAGACTGGTTTTCTCACCGCTGCTACCAGCCCAGCTCAGCAACCCAAACTCCACGCTCACCCAGTCGGTCTCCCCCTCCCACTGCCAGATGCGTCTCTACGCCTCTGTGCGACGACTCTTTCCCACAAAACTTTCATGGGGCCGCACCCTTGCTACAAGACAGGAAGAGCAGCACAGGGGGAAAAAGGTGACACACGCACTCCAAACAGGCCTCACAGCCCGGACAGCCTCGTTTCCTCTCCTGCCCCAAGACCAACGGAACACTTCTCTTTTAAGCAAAGCTACCCTTCCTTCTCAATCAAACCTAATGAAAAAGTGTAAATTATACAAGGGGGGGGGCGCCTGGGGGGTTTCTCCCCTCACCTCAGAGACCTCCCTCAACATTAATTTAAAATTGCTGCCCACACGGCCAGCCCCAAGCATCCTTCCTGAACATTCCCGGCCCTCGGCACAGGGCCAAACAGTCTCCTACCCTTCACAGCATGGCCCCACACCCTACTTCTTTGATCAGTGCAGCTGGAAAGACACCATTTGTCTCCAAACTCATGGTACTTACTGCCCTTTCCGTGCATTTATGACTTAAAGTAATAAACTACCGTGTGCTTTGGTGAACATCAATAAAACTCAGGAAAACACAAGACTTTGGATGAACAGTACTGTGTGGTTATAGCATCACTCCGAGTGAGCCGTAACCCAAAACATAAAATAAAATATCCATGAGTCCACACTGATATAAACAAATGGTTGAGTAAGTAAGTAAGTGGGAGAGAAGATAAAAATCTTCTTTGCAGAGGATTTCTCCATAATTTATGCAGCCTCCCCGACAGCCTCCCACAGACAGGTACTGGGAAAGGGAGGACCGTGACAGCTTTCTCAGACAGCCGAGGACGCCCCGAGCTGCCACGCTCATAGTGGCAGACACAAGTTTTCCAAATTCTCGTTTCACTTGAAAGCAGGAATTTTATCTTTGGCAACAAACATTTGTCGGTTGTTTTCCTTGAAGTCACGGCTCACTCCCTTCATTTTTGAGAAAATGCCAAAGACCGGAGCCCGTCAGCTGTTCCTTCACGTACCAACAGGAACGACACACAGGCGCAGCGGGCTGAGCTCCCAGCTCAAACCCAAGGGCCCTCGGTCCGGGAGCCCACACGCCTCCGTGCGCGGCCGGCCTTCCGCCGCTCTGGCCGCCTGCTCACAAGGATCCCAGAGACGCACCCAAGGGCCAGCAGTCCATGCTGTCCGAATGCTGTCACCGCAGGACGTCCCAGAGCGAACCGCCCTGGTCTGTCTGTCTGACCCCCCGCGGGTCGCAGGAAGAGCGCGATGACGGCCACACCACGTGGTGCCACGGCCCCCACCCCCGGGAAGGCGTCAGCGGTGCAAATGCGAGCACAGGGGCGACGGCACACGCAGGTGTTGCGAACACAGAGGTGACTCTGCGGACCCGAGAACCACAGAGAACCAGCGCTTAGAAGCAAGGATCTGCTACGTACTGGGCGCCTGGCACAGGGGAGCCGCGGGAAAGCGAGGGCGGGGAAGCGCAAAGCTGGCTTCTAGGGTTCTGGGGACTCGGAAGCAGAGGGAGCTCTTACCTGTGTGAGATAGAAGACGTGCGTGTGAGGGACTGTAAACAGAGCATTGACTGCACCACGGAAGGTATAGATCTGCTGATGTGGGTCCCCTACAAAGATTTTCCCACATGGCTGAGACAGAACTATGTTCATGATAGCTGCAACCAATAAGAGGGACAGTGAAAGAGCTGAAGGAACGCCGACTCACAGAGCACAAAGAACCCGTATTTACGACCGAAAAAGATGAAAATGCTTCATGAAACGAAGCCAGGGCACACTGGACAACGGACTTGTCCTTCCCTGCGGCATACGCAGGCAACGCAAAGAAACAACTGTATAAGGGACAAGAGAAACCACTTCTGAGCCTAGGAATGCAGATTATTTTTAGTCCCGGATAAATGATGGAGTCTTTAAAAAAAAAAAACCACATAAGCAAATAAAAAAGGAGGCAAATTGTCTTCTCTAACATTGTAACTCAAAGCTCAGAAAGGACCCCCGAGAGGCACGCTAGTTTCTAACAGCCACTTGGAAAACACGCACGCGCTGTCCGCTCTAAGTTGACTAGCTTTTCCCACTCAGCCTGAGTCCAGGGCCCAGTCGCCGGATGGACTGTGCTTAGTCAACATTTTAAGAGTAACCGAAGCAAAACATTAACAGAAAAATAAATCTGCTTTGAGTTGAGGGGCGGGGTGAGAAGGCCAACTGCTGAAATCCACAGTCGAGTAACAACGGATTTCTGTGTGACTCAATTATCATCTGTGCCTCTTCCTTACGACAAGTAAGAATAATCAGCTCATGTCACATGTGTGTCCTCTTCCATAATCATGGAGCCGCTTCTACGTGTTTGAGACTACTGATGTCCGGAAAAGCGTATCACCTGGGGTACAGTCCTGGGCCTCGTCCACAAAGATGGCGTCAAAAGAGGCAAGCAGAGGCTTGCTCAGCTGCCAGAGTTTCAAGTAGCCTGAAAGAGGGGAGCGGCAAGTCAGAACTCGCAGGCAGAGCAGTCACATTGAACGGGAGTCAAGCAGGGGGCATACCATCGTGAGTCATTTGGTAAGCCTCTTCTTTGCATTCCCCCAACTTCCGCATGTTGTCCCAGAGTCGGCTGGCTTCAAGGACACCGTTCTAGAAAGCAAGTGATACGGCAAGTCACAGTTTAAGACCCTGGATAAGACCCCTCCTCAAATCACGTTCATTCTCACATACAGACATCCGAACAAAGGCACCATCACAACACCGTGAGGGGCAGTCACCTCCCTAACCTTCCTCCGGTTCCACGACAGCCTTAGCACAATGTCAAGTGCAGAGATGAGTAAGAAGCTGGGGCCGTACCAAGCCCAGGGACAGACTATCAAAGAGTACAAGATCTGGGGCGGGGGTGGGGAAGGCGGGGAGGGGAGGGGGCAAGAGCACAAGACATGACGAGCCAGAAAAGCTGGATTAGCGCTCTAGACTTGCGACTGACCACTAAGCCATACGAAGAATGGCCAATGACTGAAAAGACAAGAAAAATCCACAAAGAGACTCCTTATTTTTAGATTCGAACCCAATGACAAGCTCCTATAAGCCTTGGGTAGGAGGAGCCTCATCTGTTGAATTAGGAGGACCAGCGTGCAAATTAAGTAGCAGGTCTGTGAGTCCGCTTCACAGAAAACACGCCACCTCACAGCCAGCACGACGGGCCTGCGGTCCGGGAGTCCGCCGTGCCGGCAGTTCGGAGGAAGGCAAGGCGAGCAGGATGGAGTATCACGCCAGCTCTCCTGCATCCTCCATCCCTGACCGTGAGGAGATTCAGATACTCACCAGCTTTTCACTCTGTTCAACCATGACTCTCTGTCCTTGGCTGTTCTTGCACCAGATCGGCACGTGATCGATAGTGAGCTCTTCGTCGGCCGAGGCGAAGAAGTTCTCTAAGGTCTTACATACGAGCTTGGCCCGTATGAATCCGCCTTTCCCTTCAGCAAGGACAGAATTGACCATGAAGGGGGTCAACTTGAAGAGATTCAGTTTCTTCTTTAATTGGTACCTGTAACACGCAGCCCAAACGAACGGTATTTGACTGTCAGCACGCGGTATTTCGGGCTCCCCCGACTGGAACCCCCTTCCCTACAGTGACACCACCTGGCCACGTTAAATGTCACAACAGGTTAGGGGAAAACAAAACCCAGACAGGTTGAGCAAGGTCCATGCAGGATGTGAAACGGCTTCACCCGGCTTTCAGGGACTCTCAGACAACAGCCCAGAAGAGGAAGTGGCTCACGGCAGATGCCACTGCTCCACAGTGTGGACTAGACTCCAAGAGGTCCCTGAGGGGACACTCGAGTTCCCTGAAGCCCTCCCATCCAAGGGACTGCTCAGAGGCCCCAGCGGCCCTGGGCGAATGCACGACCGCCGAGTCTCCCCCCACCTCGTCCCAGGGAAGCCCATCAGTCAGACTGAGGAGAGCCTGGGCACCAGACCAGTCCTTCGGACTCTCTGCACCTCAGTTCCGGAGAAATGAGAACGCCCCCTCAGTACGACACTACCGTCTGCAAACAACGCATCTTTACAGAGTGCAAATCACTACGTATCTTTCCGTTTCCTGCCTGTAAGCGGAGCGGAAAGCACTCCGTATTCCCAGTGTTGCTGTGTCTGAGTTCCTATGGAGTCATGACGCTCACGACAGGAAAACCAGGAACTAGACAAAGACGGCGACAGCACAATGCTCACTTCCGCCCGACGTGCCCATAGGCCATGGAATGGAAGGTCTTGCAGATGACGTTGGCAGGAAAGACTAGCTCGGCCTGCTTTGCGATGCTCTTGTTGAACGTCACATACAGAAACCTGCTCTGGGACCACTTTTCAGCATACTTGACCAGCGTGGAGGTCTTCCCGGTGCCTGGGGAAGCCAAGAGTAAAGGAGGTGACCCTCTGCCCAGGAAAACCTGTTCCAAAGGATGCCCTAATCAGGTCTTACCCATGCTTATCTTATCTCCCGCTAGAGACCAGACCAGTGACAGGTTTCTCAATGCCGATAAGGGGCAGTGAAAAGAGCAGGAGATTCTAAGCTTGATTAATCTGGGCTTGGCTCTCGGCTCTAGCTGGCTCCAGCTGAGCAGAGAAGGACGAGCCGCCGGACCTCTCTGACCATGGGTGTACCCCTCAGCCATGCGTGGGTAACACTGACCTTGCAGGTCTGGCAGGATAAAGCAATCATCAAGGCACCCTGCAGGGGAACTCAGTAAGAGCAGCTGCTGCTGTCCTACACATCAGTCACGATCCAAAGGCAAGAGCGTGCAGGTGAGATTCAAGGATGCTTCTGGCCCATTCTGAGCTCTCCGGCACGCCCTGCCTCTCCACCGTTCGCTTACTCAGTTACCATTCACTGAACAAATACTCACGAGCACCTACCTACTCCACGCTCAGCTGTATGCTAAGCACTGGGAGTATGCTAAAAACAAAACAAAAAAATAAAAACAAAAAAAAACCAATAAAGCAAGATTCCTTTACTACAATCTCCTCGGGAATACAATACCAACACAGCTGAAACAATTAGAACACAATGAGAGTATAATGACAACGCCGAAAACCAAAAAAAGTATGAGTTTGGAAACAAAAAATCACCTCTAAAAGTAGAAAAATGGTACCTCTTTCCCTCCCTAACAGGGCTACTGTGAAGTCTAATGACACAGTGCGGAAGTGTTTATGAAATGTGTGTGTTCTCTATACTTATTAAATAATCAGATGCCCAAGAGTTTGTATACATGATCAATTACAGCGAGAGTTCAGAGGTCATATAGGGCTCTAACGGCTCAAGAAGCCTCCACTAGGAAAAAGCCGCACCGATGTGAGTCGGGGACAGCATGGCGAGGAGGCGGGTGGGGGTGGGGGGCTCCTCTTGGAGAGAAACAGACCCAGCTGTGAATTCTACCTCCTCCACTTCTGTGCTTATCTAACCTGGGGCAAGTCCTCGCAACTTCTCTGAGCATCAAATCCTTATCCATAAAACAGAGATAACCAACCAACCTTCCAGAACGTTCTAGGACTCAGCACCGTGCCAGGTACTGAACGAATCCTTGCTGTTGTTTGTAGCAGGGTATTTAGGCAGAAAAGAAACAGGAAGGAATTCCAGGTAGAACAGAGTATGAGCAAAGGCTCAGACAAAAGGATAACCACGTGCTTGGGGCTGCAAGGGCAATGAGCAAGGGCAATGTAGGAGAACTACAGCCGGCATCACGGAGGAATGTAGGTTAGAACCAGTGCTGGGAGAGACTCCCGGACTTTCCACAACAGAAATCAGGGAGCTACAGAAACGTGGCCCGCCCCTCTGTGAGCAATCCGTGCCTGAGCATTTACAATGATAAATGACGGGCCGGGTCAGTCCTGCTGGTATCATCCCACAAACAAATGCCTAAGAACCATCTGTCCAACCAGGAAGGCCATGTGGATGCTCCCCGGAGTGGCAAAAAACAAACAAACAAACAACAACAACCAAAAAAACAAGCATTCCTTAACTGCTTTTAAAATTATTTATTTGGGGCGCCTGGGTGGCTCAGTCGGTTAAGTATCTGCCGCCTTCCACCCAGGTCATGATCCCGGGTCCAGGGATCGAGTCCCGTATGGGGCTCCCTGCTCAGCAGGGACATGGTTTCCCTCTGCTGCTCCCTCTCCTTGTGCCCTCTCTCTGACAAATAAATAAAAATAAAATGTTTAAAAAAAATAAAAATAAAATTATTTAACTGCAGTAGTTGGACAATAGACCAAGGTAAAGAAATTCTGGCAGGTAGCAGGGAAAAGGGAAGCAGGGCTGAGAGGCATGAACCCGACGCCCCAGTGCAGGAACGGTGAGCTCCCTCACCTGCAAACGCCATGATCTTGACCACCTGGAGAGGTTCCATCTTGTGGCTCAGAATCAGCTGTTGTTCATGTGTAAGCTGGATGGTTTTCTTGCTGTAATCATTATAGAAGAGAAATCAGAAAAACAAAGGAATTCCAAAGACCAGGTGACAGGACTGTCACAAAGCAAACAGGCAGACTGGAGGAAATTAACCCAACAAAAGGCCTCGCCTTGGGGTGATAAACATGTTCCAAAGCTAGTTTATGACGTTGGTTGCACACTCAATAAATGTACCAAAAACCACTGGACTGTACAATTAAAATGGGTGAATTTTATGTCATGTAAATTATACCTCAATGAAACTGTTAAGACAAAACACCCCTCCTCTCTAAGTATAAGGAGGAACTGAGAATAGAAGACAAAACACACACACACACACACACAAGTCCCTATACACATACCCTGGCCAAACCGATGGTTCCTCTTTAACTTCTCTGGCCTGAGGACAGGAATTCTCCTCAAGATATAGGCAATAGAAAATGCAGTAGTGAATCCTAGTAGGAAAAAAGCAGATTTAGAGATTTTCAAATTAATTAACAATCTTGATCCTGTTTTCTCTCAGATGTATTTGGACTCCTTACCATTTCTAAAAAGAAAATAGCTACCACCATTTTATAGGGGAAAAAGAAAAAAAGAAAGAAAGAAAAGATGTTAAATACACCTAGAGCTGACCAAAGCCCTCTCGGAAAGCCCAGCTCTGGGAAGGTGCCTGGCTCTAGTGCGTAACCGCGAAGGAGAGAGACCAGGACATGCTATCTGGCGACCAAAGCACTAACTGTAACCCTAAGAGACAAACAATCACAAAAGCAGCAAGACCGCCTGAAAACAACTGCAAATTCTACTCAGAGCAGTGTGATCCTCGTTTGAAATCACCTTAATGTCACCGTGTCTTTCTCAGACTCCTTTGCTCTGCTCCCTGCTTCCTGTAAGGTCATAACTGGAGTAGAAGCATGAAGAACATTCAGTCTTTAAAGGTCCCAAAGGAAGGGTGTTACACAGACAGCAGGATGCGATTACCAAGGACTGGAAACAGAATGGCCTCCAAGCCACCGAGAGGGGCCCATGACAATACGAAGCACTCAGCAGAGGCCCCGGAAATGGGCAAGCAGCCCGCTACACGCCACTTCCAAGCTCTCTGTGTTCACACTGACCCCAAACCCTTCCCCATCCATCACCAATCACCATCACCCTCCATCACCTGCCCAAATTTAGCGCACCGCTTCCCATCCCCAGAGGGAAAGTGATCTCTGAGCACCATCAAATACCTTTAATGACACAACACTTCTGTCTCTGGTCATATTACCTCCCAGGTAAAGCAGGAAGAAATTCATCAACACAACAAAACCCAACAGATCGCGCCCTCCCTTCCTCCTCTCTGGATGGAGAGAACCTGCAGGTTCGGAATCTGCACGTAAGAATGTTATTCACCATGTGTGTACTGTGTTGTACCAGTTAATCCTAAATCTCCTTGTCCTGTGCCTCAATGCCATGGTAGGGATACAACGTAACTGGCATTTAATAAACTGAAACGTAACTCTGAAACACAGCAAATACTCTGACATTTCTGGAGCACGCGTGTTCCCTCCTTGAACTCCAGCAAGGATGCCTGGGCCACAGCTCATGGGGTCTCCCCAGCCATGCATCCCCCCCAGGGCTTAAGGATTCCAGAGAAAGGAAATCCTCCCCGGGACTTCTGCTTCCCCAGGACCGGCTGCAGTAGCACACCACCCATCTCCAGGCGGGGGATTAGGGCGCCCTGACAGCTGCCCTCCACAGCCTGGATTTCATGCTGACCTCTCCCCATGGTCCACGTCAGCTTTCCTCGTCTGGCCGCTGCCGGCCTCCCGTAACTGTGGATCGGCTCCCTCTTCTTCACCAGTCTTGCCACAATAGACCGCTTCTCTTCCTTGGATGTACTAAATTCATCCCCGTCTTTGGACCCTGAAATTATCTACTCCTTCTGCTAAAATGCTCTCCCCTCAAATCTTAAAACGTCATTTTATTTATCTTTTTAAGATTTTATTTATTTGAGAGAGAGAGAGCAAGCGACAGACAGCACAAGTGAGCATGAGGGAGGAGCCGAGCAGGGAGCCCGACGTGGGATCACAACCTGAGCCGAAGGCAGACGCGTAACTGATAGAGCCAGCCAGGTGCCCCTTCCTCCCCCAATCTAACGCAGTGCTCCCCACAGCCCTTGCCCACTTCCCCCTTCTTTCTCTCTGAACCACTTGTCACTCACTACAATGTTCTTTTAAATTTTTTTTTTAAGATTTTATTCATTTATTTGACAGAGAGAGATCACAAGCAGGCAGAGAGGCAGGCAGAGAGGGAGGAGGAAGCAGGATCCCCACTGAGCAGAGAACCTGATGTGGGGCTCGATCCCAGGACCCTGAGATCATGACCTGACCTGAAGGCAGAGGCTTAACCCACTGAGCCACCCAGGCGCCCCTCTCTCCTTTTTTTTTAAGATTTTATTTATTTATTTATTTGACAGAGATCACAAGTAGGCAGAGAGGCAGGCAGAGAGAGAGGAGGAAGCAGGCTCCCCGCTGAGCAGAGAGCCCAATGCGGGGCTGGATCCCAGGACCCTGAGATCATGACCTGAGCCCAAGGCAGAGGCTTAACCCACTGAGCCTCCCAGGCGCCCCGCTCACTAGAATGTTCTTGTTCAGTGCGCTCACTTCCGCAGTCCCTGTCCGCTCTCTCTGGAACACAGCGCTCGAGGCCTGGACCAGCGGCTGACACGCAGCCTCAGACCTGCTGACCCTCCGCCAGCTGCCCTGTGCACACACGCTGGCGAGCGAAACCACGACGGTCACTCTGAACGAACCACCTCCGTCCTAGAGACGGTAAGGCAGGCGAGACTTGGCCACAGTGCTTAGCTCCCCCCCAAAACAGAAACGGAGGAACCGAATCGTAATGCTTCCCTAGGAAAATGAGGCCACACAGGAAGGCAGAAGGCTCGTTCTAGCGAGGGGACTTCACGTCAGGCTTCCATAGCCTCGAGCGTCCACGGGCTCAGTGCTATTCCCAGCGGGGTGGCACTTCGTATCCGCAGAGCATGTCCGACCCTCCCAGCACCTGCCGTTCACCGCTGTGGACTTGGGGTGGGGGGCCTGGGAGACCCACGGCGTGCCCGGGGCTAGAGCTGGGCGGCGCAGACAGCGCGGGCCGTGGCCTCGCCCGGGCCTGGGCTCTTCCTCCCCCCGCTTTACCGGTTGCTGATGTTGATCCCCTTCTCCCTCATGGCGTAGAGGAGCACGGCGAGGCAGTACAGCGTCTCCGTGATGTCCGGCACCGTCACGGTGGAGCTGGGTCTCCGGAGGCAGAAGAGCAGCTGCCGGATGTCGTTCACGCTGCTGGACAGGAGGACGATGGCCGCCACCAGAGCCCACACGTTGACACCCTGTGGAGAGTGGCAGACCGGGCAGGGAGAAAAGAACACGATTAATGAAAACCCATCGGACAACCAGCGAAGAAAGCCAAGGCTCGGGCGGCCTGGGCCGAGTGCCAGCTGCCCACGCGACATTCAGAAACATCAGCCTTCCCCTTCACCCTGGATTCCTTTCTTTCATCGCTTCTGGATTTGAGTCCTTAGTGTCTTCAGTTAAAAAACATTAATGAAGGATCTAACAGAGCACCGGCCTAGAGGAACACCTAGCTCCCAACGTTCCTCTCCGGGTCGGGGTGAGCCTCCTGTCCACAGCGACTCGACGGGGTCCGAGAAGCTCACTGGGCAACTGTGCCGGCCCGGGAGGCCAACGGAGGGGCGACGCAAAAGACGACAGTGGTCTTTCAGGGACAAAACCAAGACTGACAATTCCCTGGCATTAAGACGTTAATCTTCTACTTACTTCGCGTTATTATTATTTGTTAATTAATGTTTTAATTAATACAAATTCGATGTTTTAACTAACATTACGTAAATGACTGAAAATGTCTTATTATGGATCTGTTTAGCATACTCCGTTTAGTAGTATCTAAGAAAATGTTCAGGAACACAGAAATAGTCCAATACTGGAAAAGTATCTTTCTCATTCTTTACTTTACTACAAGCATCCCGGTTATAATTTCAGGGTCCTCTCACTCCAACCATCCTGTGAAAGAAATGACTCCCCCCCCCACCACCAGCAATCACGTCACTAAAGGCAGAAAGAGCAAAACACACGGCTGGATTGCCAGCTTTCTGCAGGCTGCAGCCGGGCAGAGGGTGTACAGAGCTTCCAAGACAAAACGGAAGAATCCCTGATCTAGATAAGAAGCCACAAGACCCAGTGAGGTACAACTGACGAGTCACTGAACCTTACCTCTGAAGCTAATATCACACTGTTTATTAATTAATTGAATCTAAATAAAATAAAATTTAATTTAAAATAAATAAATAAAACTTTAAAAGAATAAAAGGTCATCTGTCATATCAACACCCAAAGATACAGAAATGGTGAGCATTTCAGCATCTTTCCATCCTATTATATATAAGCGGTATATTTTGTAAAAAACAAAACAAACAAACAAAAAAAAGAGGCTGAGTCAGGAAACTGAAGATTATTTCTAGCTTCCCACTGACTCATGAATGTCTGTAGGAGAACCTTCATTTCTCTGATTCTTTCCAATAACCCACTTACTGACAATGGAATGGGCTCCCGTACAAAGAAATCCTTATTAATCAAAGCTTTTAGAGACCAGACAACCATCCTCTGTTGAAGATTCCTCCACAGAACGGGAAATTGGATTAAATGCTTTTTAAAATCCCTTCCACACTGAAGAATCTGTAACAACATGGCCTGTTATGTCCATAAGGGGACCAATGATGAGATTGAGGCTTCAAAGCAGAGATTAAAGGAAGACTTTGAGGAGCGCCTGGCGGCACAGTCCGTTAAGCCTCCAGACTCTTGATTTTGGCTCAGGTCGCGACTTCAGGGTGGGGAGATGGAGGCTGGCGTCCAGCTCTCTGCTGGGCATGGAGCCTGGTTAAGATTCTCTCCCTCTCCCCCCCAACTCCCTCTCAAAAAAAAAAAGGGAAGAATTTGAAAATAGATCTAAAATGGTGACCTTCAGCCAGACTTCATCTCCACTAGGCTTTCTGGAAGAGAAAGGGAGTGGCGTTGGCCTGCAGTCACTCACCGTGGCCGCCACGTAGAGATCCGGGAGGTGCTGACGCACGCAGGCCTCTGCCTCAGGAAGGAGGAGGTGATCCCTCAGACTCCACAAGGCCCGTCCAGGGTCCACACTGGGGGAGCATTTACTGGTGGCTGCATAGCTGTACGACAGTCACAGCAGAGTCCGTGAGAAAGCTGACCCCCAGGGCTAACAGGCGGGAAAGGACTGGAGACTCAGTCTTCCTCCCCGGAGAAAAGCCACTCACCGAATGAGGTTCAGCACACACAAGTCGGACTCCTTCTCTATCCCGTAGCTCAGCAGGATGCCATCCACTTTGCTCACAGCTTGTTCCTCATTCATCAGGTAGCGATGATACAGCTTTTTCCAAGGAATGAACTGGAGGGGTTTTAAAAAAAAATCCAGAATAACATGCAGGCAGCGGCGCTGAGGGCAGATTAAGCCACTCCTTATGGACGACCTTCTGACACCTGAAACGCACTTACAGCTCACAATTCCAAAGCTGGGCAAGGAGGGCAGAAACATTACACACGTTTTGCTGGAAATGAGGAGAACTGGGTCTTGGTTTTGATTCCAACACTAACTTGACACAGAATCTGGGAAAAACTAGTGTGATTTCCTGGTCAGGACACTGACAGCTCAGCGTTTCAATGAAGATCAAATAATAGGAGAACCGTAGCTGGGGCACCTGGGGGGCTCAGTCAGTTAATTGTCTGCCTTCAGCTCAGGTCACGATCTTGGGGTCCTCGGATCTGCCCCACATCAGGCTCCCTGCTCAGCAGGGAGTCTGCTTCTCCCTCTCCCTCTGCCCCTCCCCCCTGGTTCATGCTCTTTTCTCTCTCAAAAAAAAAAAAAAACCCCTGTGGCTATACTAACATCAGACAAAAAAAGGCTCTACATCAAAAACTATTCCAAGAGAAAGAAGATTATATAATAATAAACGGGCCAATGCACCAAGAAGGTCTAATAATCCTAAGTATAAATGTACCAAGTATCAGAGCTCCTCAATGAGGGAAGCAGACACGAAACCAAACGGAGGAACAGACAGAAACATGAAGTCCCAGGAGATTTCAATGCTCCACTCTGAAGAATGAACAGAGCCATCAGACAGAAGATCAATAAGGAAACAGGATATAAACAACAGTGGACCAAGGGGACCTAACAGACAGATCCGGAACATTTCACCCCACAGCAGCAGCATATACAGCCTTCTCCAGTAAACACGGAGCACCCTCCAGGACAGATAACATGCTAGACCACAAAAACAAGATGAAATCTGAGGGAGACTAACCGTAAGAGACTCTTGACTCTAGGGAACAAACTGAGGCCTGCTGGAGGGGAAGTCGTGGGGGAGATGGGATACCTGGGTGAGGGGCATGTGCTGGAGTGAGCACTGGCTAGTACGTAAGACTGATGAGTCACTGCCCTCCACCTCTGAAACCAATAATGCATCATATGCTAACTGAACTTAAGTAAAATTTTTTTAAAAGAAAAAAACAAATTTTAAGACATTAAAATTGTAGAAAGTATTCTTTTTGATCACTATCCCACAAGTATGTGGAAATTAAATAATGCTCTTAAAACCAGTGGGTCAAAAATGAAATCGTAAGAAATTAGAAAAGACCATGAAACAAATGAAAACAAAAAACACAGCATACCAAAGCTTAATGGGATGAAGTGAAAGCCATGCTCAGAGAGAAGTTTATAGTTGTAAACACCTATATTAAAGAAGAAGAAAGACCACAAATCAACAACCTAACTTTGTTAGGTCCCTAGGTCCTAACTAGGTTCCTAACTAGTTAGGGACTAGAAAAAAAAAAGCTAGCAGAAGGAAAGAAATAATAAAGACCAGAGAAGAGATAAATGAAATTAAGAAGAGAGAAGCAGAAAGAAAAAAAAAAAAAAAATCAATGAAACTAAGAGTTGGTTTTCTTAAAAGATCAACAAAATTGACAACCCTTTTGGTAGACTAAGAAAAAAATGAGGAGATTCAAATAACTGAAATCAGAAATGAAACATGGGACATTACAATTGATATCAGAAATAAAAGGACATGAACCAACTGAACAACCTAGAAGAAAAGACAACCTACCAAGGCTGACTCACGAAGAAACAGAAAATCTGAACACACCAATAATAAGTGACTTGAGTTGGTAACCAAAGACCTCCCAACCAAGGAAGTCCAGGACCAGATGGCTTCACTGGAGAATTCCACTGGGCATTAATTCCTTCAGAAGAATGAATATCTTTCCTTCTTAAACAGTCCAAAAAAACTGAAGAGGATGGAGGACCTCCAAACTGATTCTAGGAAGCCAGCATAACCTTAGAAAAGTTAGAGAAAGATACTAGAGCAATGAAAGGGAAATGAGAGCTACAACAGATCACCGGAAATACGTACGTCGCATCCTTGTTAAGCGGTGATGAAAAACAGCCTCAGTCTAACATTTCAGGAGGTAAATATGAGCTGGAAAAACCTGCCCCAGATCTTCTCAAGCAGAATGGAGAAAACTCACTATCCCCATCTGGGACTACTCAGGTCACACGGAATGCATCTCAGTACGGTGGGTAGAAATACTATGACACAAAACAGAGGTCACACCCAAAGGCAGAAAGGCAGTTCTCAGAAAGTACAAAACAAGACCTCAAGCAAAGAATGAAGCAAGAGTGATATGAAATTTCATCCAAACCCTTCATTTTTATAAGAAAAATGTATTGTCTTCCTATGTCCATCTTGCCCTCCATCCCTAAATTTTTTAAAAAGATTGTATTTATTTATTTGAGAGAGAAAGAGCATGTAAGAGAGGAGCAGAGCGGGAAGGAGAAGGAGAGAGAATCCCAAGAAGACTCTGTGCTGAGTGCAGAGCCCAATGTGCGGCTAGATCCCATGACTTCGAAACGACAATCTGAGCCAGAACCAGGAGTCTCAGACACCCAACCAACCAAGCCACCTAGGCGCCCGTCCATCCCTAAATTTCTAAACTTCACCATATCTGAAGGGAGAGTTTATCTTCATTTCTAGGGTTTGTCCCCAATGGCTAGTCTAAGGGATCTCGTAAGCCAAGCAGAACGTGCTCCCAGCCCGTGGGCTTACCCTTGAGCCCGCAGCTGGGAGGGAAGATATGTAATCGAAGACCAACAGAAGGGCAGGGTGCCAGAGCAGTGAGGGAATGGACTAAGCACCAGGAAGTCTCTCTCTCGCTCGCTTTTTTTTTTGGAAGATCTTGTTTATTTAATGGACAGAGGGAAAGAAACAGTGAGAGAAGGAACACAAGCAAGGGGAGTGGGAGAAGGAGAAGCAGTGCTAAGCAGGGAGCCCAGTGCAGGATCCCATGACCCTGGAATCATGACCTGAGCCAAAGACAGATGCTCAATGACTGGGCCACCCAGGCACCCCAGGAAGTCTCTTCCAAGAGCAAGGGCTGCCCACTGTATCAATGGCAAGAGGGACACCTAGGGTGACAAGATTTATTTATGAATCACCTACTGTATATAAAAGATCATGAGGCACAATGGAGAACTCAAAAACAAAGAGGACCGGCAGCCTTCTGTCCATGAGCCAGTAATTTAAAAGGAGAAGGAAGGTGGGCACCTGGATGGCTCAGTCAGCTAAGCGTCCAACTCTCGGTTTCAGCTCAGGTCATGATCTCAGGGCCATGAGATCAAGATCCTGCTTGAGATTCTTTCCCCTTCCCTCTCCTTCCCACTCTCCTCCTCCCCCTGCTGGCACACACTGTCTCCCTTTCTGTCTCTCAAATAAATAAAACCTTTAAAAAGAGGCGGAAGGTTCTCCAAACTGTAATATGGAATGGGATAAGCTTCAAACAGAGGGAGAAACTGCTACAAAAGCACAAGGAAGAGAAAGGGAGAAATTCTACTTCACTTCCCTAGGAATAGAGTGAAGCCTTGAACACATGAGACGTCAAGAGAGATATGAAGGGCCCTTTACATGGGGTGGGGCGGGGAGGAGGCTAGACCAGCCTAGACAAGGGGTATGCAGCTTACGGTCGGGACACAGAAAATCCCTTGTGGTGGGCAGAATACAGGGATATGCTGGGGAGTGGGCAGTGAGGCTCTCGGCAAATCCTCGGGCAAACACGGAAAGCCGTAAGGGCCTCCAGGGAACTCAGGTATTATTCCCGAGGCGAATAGAAACTACCATTTCTGGAGGAATGTTAAGGTCTGTTGTGAGCGAAGCCAACCTGTGTGCTTTCCGAGAAAGCACCGCGGAGCCACGAGCGGCCTACGTACCAGTGGGTCACTGATGATATCTCTCCAAAGGTGGCACACGAGGCTCACGTTCCAGTAGAGATCCTCCACGGGGAGGAAGGCGAAGATGTGCCGGAGGACCTCATTGGGCAGGCTCGAAATGTGGCTCTGGGCTTCCTGGCCTGGCAAGGTCCCCAGAAGCCCATAGTAAGAGTCAGGAATGGGATCAGGCCCAACGTCCTCCACTTCCTCGCTGGGTCGTCCGGACTCTGCAGAGCGCCATGACAGAGAGTCCTCGGTTTCTTGCCTGGCTTCCCTGGGTCTTGCGCCCGACGGGGACAAACGATGCCGTGCAGTCTTTCTAGAAACCCCATCCCACTGACTGGTCCCTGTAGCCTGATTCCTGTCGTCCTCAAAGGACCGAGACCGCTTCCTTGCAGGCAGAGCGGACCCTGCCACGCCCAGTCTTGCTTCTCCATCACCCTCCTGAGGCAGGGCGCAGTGGTTCTCTGCAGCAAAGATCATGTCCCCCTCCGAGTCCTTAGAGGCGTCCTGGCCCCCAGAACTGCTTTTGGCCATGTCATTGATGCCCCGCTGCCGGGCGGCTGGGAAGAACTCAGTGTTGTACCCGTGACATCCTTGACCTGCACGGAGAACCCAAACACAGTGAACAAGACAGGAAGGCCCGCGGACCCACGGCTGCGCCCCAGGAGGGACGCTGACTTTAACTATGTACATTAATAGAGAACAGAGACAAGGACATAGCTACCAGTCAACTAATTTCATACATAGATCTAATCCCAAAAGTCTTTCTATTTGGCTCTATCACGTACTCAGACACACGCATGAAGAGACAGACACCAGTCTCCAGATGGTCCGAGGAGCACGGTCTACTTTGCAGTAGGTACAAACTGAACACCGATGGACAGACAGAAGGTCAACAACTCCTCACACAGACACACCCACTTACAGGAACTCACTTCTCCTGCCTTACTCGTACAACACAAAATCTAAACCCGAAAATGCTTCGGGTTCTCAGGATTCAGGAAAACCTACTCTTTGCCTCAGTTAAAACCCTTGTGACTTATTTTTGTCTCCTCCTGTGAAGCTGACACAGTCACTGATTTTCAAATAAGAAGAAGAGAGTCAGAATTCTCTTCATAGGATGCGGGTGGTACCTTAGCCGCCCACACATTCCTTCAAGGGGCCTTCCTTCGGCACCCGGGATTCTGAGACAAACTGAAACTGAAACGGCCTGTACGGTCCCTGATCTCGGACTTCCAGGCACGTAAGGGAGTCCAAGTGGTGACTGCACACAGCACCACTGTATTCTTACGCCCTACTGTACAATGCCAGTCACGTGATTAAGCGCCTTATCAATATATAACAAAAGACACGGCTCCTGCCCGAAGTGGCTACAGCTGGAATTCTTACTGTGGAAAATAAGAGAGTGGAACAAGACCAGGATTAGCCTCTAATAGAATTCATAGGATTCAGTATTTCTTCTATGTTAGAGGGAAAAACCGTAACTGGTTCTAGGGCAATCTGATAGAAACCCAGGGCTTGGAGGCAGGAGGCGGGTGACATCCTGATACTCTAACTGTGGCGCTCGATGGCTCCGACACCCAGGGAGCCTGCATGTGCTCCGGGCCGGGACTCCGCACGGAAACGCGCACGCGCTGACCAAGTCCTTGTCAACGAACTCACGACACAGAGAAGCTGCCTTCTACACACAGAACAAACAAAACACTACCACGGAGTTTAAAACTGCCTCATACATGGGTTACAGTAGTTCCAAAAAGTGACAAACACGTATTACGATAGTTACAGATGACTACGTAAGATTTGAGTTGGATTCTGCAATTAAATATATCAAAGGGAACTAAGGCAATCGGGACTCTCCTGATGGGTATTACTAACAAAAGGAGGAATTCGTTTGGCACCTAAATGGGTAATAAGAAAAACCGACGTCCCAGAAGTAGAATTTGCATGTAATTAATAATAAATACCACGAGACAGCAAGTCCAAGCTTGCGTCCGTAAGAGTAACAGGGAAACTTTTCATGGCACGTGCCTGAGTGATGGGTCAGAAAACGGAACTCAAGGATATTAACTTGATGCTGGATGTTCCAGCTGGTTTGGAAGAAGTAACACGGGAAGGCAAGGAGAAGGGTTCCTGCAACAGTTGGGCACAAGGTGACAGAGGGCACAGTCGGCCGTGAAGCACGGCATGGGGGCATTCTGGAGAAAACTAATGGCACGGAAAACTAATGGGCTCAGTGACAGACCACTGGAGTAGGGACATCACACAGCTCTAGGGAGGACCATGACACTGGTGTGTGTCTCCCAGCGCACTGTGGTAAAGCCAGCCAATGCAACTCGTTCTGCCACATTTCCCTGGGGCTTTGGCCAACCGCTATCAGAGATGCCATTTTCACGGACACTCACACATCATGAAAAACGTGTCCAACTATGGCAAGAGGACTAAAAATCACAGCAGCAATATTTACAAATACCAGGAGAGAGTCAAAGGTCACACACACTACAGATTCAGAAATGCAAGGTATTTTTGGAAGACATACCCCTAGTCCCTCTTTTTGTTCTGGGTCTAGGATAGAGACCATGGTTCGGGTCTCTGTTGGTCCATCTTTGACAGAAGGGCTGGGTCACAGCCAAGTGACTCCGAGCCAAATGTTGGCAGTCGATGGCTGTAAGGTGCTTCCGCTTAAACCGTCTCACTGTTTGGTACCAACGGGCAGAAGAAATGGGACACTCGTTAGTCATGACCAACTCTCCAAGTGAGCCAACAGCTTATACTTCATTTTCAGGAATCTACTGACTGTGGACCACCCCAGCCAGCCCTTTCCTTCTTCCCTAAATTCCTAACCACTTTTAGTCATTTCCTAGTCTCTTAGCATTTCCTCCTTAGAATTTAAAAATCCTAAAATAAGATACCAAAATGATTGTTTTTCTTTACTAAACCTCCTGGAAGCCCTGATCATGAACATTTATTCAAAAAGAGGTTACCACTAATGCTTAAGTTGGGATCCAAGATCTTTTCTCTGACTTTATCCAGGCCATTTATGTTCCCACAATAACCGTAAGTATTTCAGGGTTGGCTTAGCTTTGCAAAAATAAACTCATTCATCATCCCCGGTATATACTAGCTTCTCCAGGTCTCAGAATCACAACGCAGCGACTACTGAAGAGTCCCTATAAAATCCCAGAGGGCCCCCCCATGTACGCATCTCAGATCCCAGGGCATCTCTGTACTGGCACTGATGTAAGCAGACAGGACTGATGCCCCCAAGTAGAAGAGAATCAAATCCACTCTCGAGGATCTTCAAGAGGAGGAATTTTCATACCCTCCCTTGGCAACGCATTAGAGCAGCAACTGTACCTAGAATTCTGTCTCAAGAGTACCGACATATGTAGTTTTATATTCATCATTTTCTATCAGGTAATTCCTTTTCATATTTAACCAAGACTTCATGTTTCTGTATCTGGGAACACATGTACGATCTAGCTACCTCCTTATGGCATTAAACAGAATGGTTAACACTAGATGTTCAACATTCTGAACAGTTACACTTAAAAAAAAAAAGCAAAAGTAAAGAAAGGACAAGAACAGCTATAACAGAATCCGAGTCATCCTTTACAGAAGGCGGTCAAGAAAGAATAAAATCCATTCCTGTCAGTACCACGTTTTCTCAAGTCCTAAAAATACTCGAGCCAACGCTAGTGTCAGATGCCAGAATCTCACGCAACATTTCAGCACAAAAATGTCTAAAACCAAGTCACGGATGAGCATAACCAGCTCAATTTACTTTTTTTTTTTTTTAATCATGAACCCCCTCGGCCCTTAGCTTCTTCAGAAATGCTCCTTCCAAATTTCAGCTCATTCTTTCAAGGTTTAAACAGAATTTGTAGAGAAAAAAAAGTCTTCATGAATATTTTAAGACTTTAAAATAATGATTCCTACATGCAAAAATAATTGTCCAAGCCCCTCTAAAAGGATGCCAGAGACCCTTCTACTACGTGAATTTAGAAACTAGAGGCAGAGACAGAACCGTGCAGGGCCAGAGCTGTTTCTACAAACACGGCCAGAGGGATCAAGGCAGCAAGCGGAGCGAGAGGAAGGGGCCCTGGTGTGAGCCCTTCACCCACCACACGGCACCTGCTGTACCCACCAGCTCACTCACTTCTCCAAGACTCAGCGGCATTACAACGCTTAAATGAGAAAATACACCCAACAGTCCCTGAACTACAGAACCCCACCCAAATACACCCCTCTGCTCACTCTGCTTAACAAAGCTTAGGTATGACCAGTTTACAGAAAACACTGAAATAACTTTCAAATTATAAAGATGCCACCTAATGGGAAGACATGAAATGCGTCAGCAATCCAATCTCACAGCCACGTCTGTATTCCCGGGAACGTCTTTAAAAAAAAAAAAAAAAGGTAACATATCTTAATTACTTACTATGAACCGAAAATATCCCTCCAATGTAATGGTTGGTAACTGATTTTTCTGTTGCTGTTGAACACGTTCCTTGACCCAAAAAACGAAGAGTCTTATTCACACTTAAAGAGGCAAAAAAATGAATGTGCACTCTGTCTACATTAGAAAAATAAAATGTATTTGAAATTTTCTACATTGAAAAAAATAAGCTTAAACTCTATTCTCCTTTTATATAAAAGACACAACTTTACCATTTCTGCTCCAAACCCCTCGTATTACAAAGTCAACAACCTAACTATTTTGCCTGAATGGGGACCAGCGGTCAGAATGGCAAAAAGTTCTAAGGTAGAGCTACAGTGACCCTTCCAGAATACCGACAAATCCCGGCCCCTAATTCGGGTGCTCCACGTGCACGCGGTTCAACTTACAGCAGCAGCTGCAGGGTTCCAACCATAAGCCCACTAACACTGTAGATCCCAAATACGTGCCTGGTCTTTGCTTCTCTGGCTCTTCAAATATCCCCAACTATTTCAGAACTGGCAAACAGAACATCTAGAATTAGAACAGGAGATAGGAGCAAAAAGCTACTAATAGGCACTTATTTAAGGAAGGTGAAGGTCTAGAGACGCCGGGGTGGGGCTCAGGCCATGATCCAGGCTCCTGAGATCGAGTCCCTCGTTGGGATCCGTGCTCAGTGGGGAGCCTGCTTCTCCCTCTCCCGCTCCCCCTGCTTATGCTTTCTCTGCCAAATAAATAAATAAACTCTTTAAAAAAAAAAAAGGAAAGAAAGAAGGTGAAGTTCTATTGCCAAACGGGCCTGGAATAGGATTAACATCAAACCACTCAAATTCATACAATCCCAGGGCCTTGGGGCCAGCGCAGACCTGCTTAGCTTACTGGGATGAGTCAGGTAACACAAGACGTCTAAAAGGCAATAGTGACATAGAACCAATAGGAACACTGGGGTCAGTCAGGGTTTTAGATGCCCACCCAAATCTACAATATAGCTCTAAGTTTGGCTGTGGCAAACTGTTAAACAAGACAGTGGCTGACAGCAGATGTGTACAGAAGAAGTACTTCTTCATAGAGCTGCCACGCGCCCTAGAACTTTTTCTGTAGAAAGTACGTAAGAATGGCTTGATCCCAGCCCATCCCAGCCCTCCTCAGCCAACCACCCGTCAGGGCGATGCATAACGCAAACGTGGGTGGCCCTGATAACGACCACCAACTGGGTGGGAATGTCCTGACCGCACGCCCAGCAGTCGGCCAGCCCGCCAGCCCGCGTCCTCCAAGTAGATAAGGTACTGTTCTGTCTTTCTGACTGCACCCTGTGAACACAGCGCAGTACTGGACACCGGCACCTGCGGAGCCAACACTAAGAGCGGAGAAGGAAGAGAAGAGAGCAGGGAGCGTGGTAAGGCTGGGCGGCACGGGACCCCGAGCCCCAGACTGCTAGGAATTTGCTGCAGAACTCCTTTCAAGGGCAGACCACACGAGAGAGAACATCAAAAACACCCAAAGGAATTATTTTTGGAAAAGTAATTATATGGACAGGGTAGGCTCTTACTCACATATTTATTTTGCAAAATACATCAGAATCTTAAATCTCTGTTGAGAAGATGCAATGTTTGCAGAAATCTTACGAAGACACAAGAGCGGAAGAAAGGCGTTACGGGAGTGAGCAGAACACAGTACTCGGCTTCCAGAGAGTTCGAGTAAATTCCCACGGGTTCCGGCATGCAGCCATCGCGCAAGGAGCTAAGGTTAAGAGCGGAAGGAGGAGGGGCCCCAGGCTGAGCCATCTGGCTTCTGGGTATTGTCGCCTGAATCGGTGTCACCTCGGCCACCTGTGACTGCTGACCTGGGAGGCAAAGCTACCATTTTCATTGGATTTCCGTATCAAAAATTACTCTTCCGACTTCAGCAAGAGATCAGAAAAACTAGACTGCATTTTATCTGACTCTCAGACCTCTGAGGGATGAAGTGCTTCGTTCACTAACTGGGAGCCAGAGCCCCGTGTCCGTCTGCCTCCGGAGTCACACAAATCACGGAACTGTGGTTCGATTCGTTCTCTGCTCGGCAGGTGTATTCAACCCTTAAAGCCTTGATTCCCTTATCATTCAAGATGGGGACGACCATAACCCACCACACTGAATTCACAGGACAGCCGAGGCTCCAATGAGACGATACAGATGAAGATACTCTGTGACATCCGTACGGAGGCTGACAGAATCGCCAGGCTACGCTGTCAGAACTACACGTGCGCCTCACCAGGCTCGGTGTCTCCTTGAAGGTGCATGAGTTTTATCTTAACAGCATGAATGTTCCGGTAAAATTTCTAAAAAATAGTACAGCAAAATGCTAAGCACCCTTCTATTCTCATGAACATACTTTTAAACCAACAGCTCAAGTGTAATGTCATCGAAACAAAAATGCGCAAATGTGACGTCCTCCTCCCCAGTCACCCGGACCACGCAGCATCCCTCCCTCCCCTAAATGCCAAGTGCACGGAGTCTCACGGGGCACAGCTGGAAGCTCTCGGGATCCCTTCGGGAGCAAAGGGGAAGCGGGCTCCGCGGTCAGCGTGCGGTGAAAGGGACGGCGAGAGATCAGGGTCCCTCGTGTGCTGAGCCGCGTGAGGCCCGGAGGTGTGAATGTCCTCTGTACCCACGCAGGTGTTCTGTACCCTCTAAGAGACTGTCCCACGATGACTAACAGAAATGTGTCATCCCCCTCATGTGTCAGGACTGGAAAAAACTGCGGACGCATGAAAGCCATTTGGCCAAGCAACACTGTGCCCGTTATCACACTGCTTTCCCCGGGACGGCTTTCTCGCAGCAGGATGTCCCTGCGACCCCCGCTCTGCTGGGCCCCCTTCCAAAAACCCACAGCTCAGCAGCCCAGCAGAGCCTCGGGTTCCCGCCCTGTCTGACTTCAAACGGTGACCGCCTGCAGTGATCATTACCTGGACCGCATCATCGAGTCTTCCCCTCGATGACCGGCAGATGAGCGGCCGTCCCATGCAGCGTCCACCTCCAGGCCACCCCTGCCTCGGCAGGCCCTCGGGCCCAGGCCTCCCCTGAGCCACAGCTGTTCTCGAGCGCTCCTGGACCAGAAGGCCCTAGAAGGCTGGGAACGTTATCCCGCAAAGTTCTTAAGATAACACTTTGCAAGTCACAGAGCCTGAGGCACCTGTTGAGTGAGAAGCACAGTCAGGATTCCTGGACTCTGTTCTCATCAGTCAGCTTCATTCCAGAATCATACGGCAAAACAACTTACAAAACAAGTCACAGAAAGTGAAACAGAGCGCTCTAGGTTTTGTGGCAAAGACACACAGCTGTGTTCTGCGGCACACCGCAGGCATACATGTCTCTGGCCTGACGAGTCAGGAGGTCACTGACGGAGCTCGAGCCAGTGGCATGAGAACAATCGGACGGCTGCCGCTTGCACGTCCTCTCGGGCTTGTTCTTCCATCCTCTGACCCCCTTCCAGTTAATAGGAACTTGACACCCCCCCCCGGGCATCCTTAGAGGCCCCACGTTCAAAACAGAAGCACCTCCAGCTGCCTGGGTCCTTGGATTACTGCTTCAAAGAGGGTCACTCCCCCCACTCACTCTCTCTCTCTCTCTCTCTCTCTCTCTCACACACGCACACACACACACACACGCACACACGCACAACCTGGAGCCACCTTAGATTGTCCTGACGTGGAGACATGAACTTTGATGGTCGTTACATGTTTGGATCTATCTGCTACTGTAGCCAAGCCTTCTCCCAGCATTCCAGGATCACTGGAAATTGGTACCAAGTTAATGTCTTTCTTCCCCTATCATTGCTAATCAGAATTTCTAACGAAACGTCCTCTAAAACTTACAGGTTACAGACCTAAACAGACAGGATGAAGACACTAAGAACAAACAGTTCCTAGACAGAAAGACTGTTAAGTAACTGCTTAAAAAAAAAAAGAAAAGAAATCAGGGCGCCTGGGGGGCTCAGTCCATTAAGCATCTTCCTTTGGCTCAGGTCATGATCCCAGGGTCCCGGGATGAGCCCCCCAGCAGGTTCCCTGCTCAGCTGGGGGTCTGCCTCTCCCCCCGCCTGCCATTCCGCCTGCTTGTGCTAGCTCTCTCGCTCTCTCTGTGTCAAATAAATAAATCTTAAAAAGAAAGCAAGCAAGGAAGGAAGGAAGAAATCAAGGTAACTGTCTAGGACAAGGTACCTGACCAGACAGACTGCTCCTAGTAAGAACCTCAAAGGGCAGTTTTGCTAACTTACTTACTGAGTCACCTAACCTCATCTTGTTAGTCCTCCCACTGTTCTCGGAGGGGCTCTGCAAAGACGGACGGTGGGCACTTTCCCTCTAGGGTTTCCTATGGAGACAGCAGTGCGGGGCAATGTGGTCCAACACCGCAAGGATCCAGGTGCTTCACAGGCCATAAGACTTAAGGGCCCAGTTTAACCAGTTAATGTGTTATTTCCCAACTTTAGCCCTGCAGAAAGCACTCACTCCGGGAAGCCCTCTGCAGTAATAAAACACTCTGCCTGGCTCTGAGATGCTTGTAAACAATTACCTGCAAAACTGTGTATTTAATATGCGTCGTATGCAAATTCTATTCCTAGAGTGTATTTTGCTGTTATTATATTATTGTCAACTGTCTGTGTGGGTATTCACATGTCTTCCGCTCTGGACTGAAAGCTCTGTCATCCGGCAGGAGTGAAGGACTCACTCAGCCCAGCACCCAACACACCCGGTTCCGTGGGTCACTGGTGTTCAGACAGACAAGCGAGCACCACAGTGCTCCCCCGCTTCCCTCCACAGAAGCTGGGTTCTTCCTTGGCCTCAAAACCCTACACGACCTGACAGCTCCTTAATGCCTCATGGCTCCAGGAGCTCCTGCACACATCCTCCCTGGAACCTACTGGATCCCATGACTGGGCCACGTTAGAACCACGGCTCATCGGAGGTTTGCTTGGGGGTGAAGGCACTCAGAGTTTCTGACTCCCCACAGGCAGAGTTTTTCTCCTGGAACATTCCGCCTTCCATATCCAGAAAGCTTTAACGCAGCCTCTGAAAACGTCAGGCTTCATTTCTAGGTCACTTTTTCTCGTTGCTGTGAAATGTCATAACCGAAGACTTAATAACAAGCCAGTATTTAGAAACCGTCACCGCGAGGAAAATCATCACTAACTCCAATAAGCTCAAAATGGAAAAACTTCAAAATATCGCGTCCCCATTAGCACTGCAAGAAATAAACACAGAACAAAGACGCTGGGGCTCCAGCTCGCTTGATGGAGTTGCCTCCCACGGCCACAGCCACATCCTACTTGTCTGAAAACCCCAAAGGCCTGGCCTCGCAGGCCTGATCTTCCTCAGATCGTCTCAGCCCTGCAAACGCCCGCTCCTCCTGAAGACACAGCATTCGCTTAGAGCACACAAGGACGGAGGTGCGGGCTTCTCACAAGGGTAAGAATGGTGAAAAGAAAGGAAAAACAAGAAAATGTTAGTTACAACCTAGAGTATATTTTTATATATTTGAAAGGCTTGTCCTGTCAATTCCACATTCCACTTTTCAGTTGTTACGATATCGCAGATTCATTATAAACACCATGAGGGCTTCCTCTCTTGGTATCTCTGATGTCATATGCTGAACACTCACTAGCACACCAAACGGCAAAGACTTTGCCTGCCCATGAGGTGGCAAGCAAAACAATCACAAATCACCAAACATCGGGCAATCTACATGCTACACAGATACGCACAGAAAGTGCTGAGAGTAAAGACAACAGATTAGGGACGTTGAAAAAGACTTCATGAAGAGTTTAGCCTCAGAAGACGAGTAGGGTTCAGTAAGGCAAAAGAAACACTAAGTACAAAACACAGAGAACTAGCACAGCACTGGTGCAGTGGAAAGTCGAATTTCATTAGAACAAGAGGTTCACAGATCAGGGACATGGCTGGAAAAGGAATCTGAAGGCACAGATCGTAAAGGTCCTTAAACAGAGCACTACAGACATCGTGGGCTTTACCATGTAAGCGACTCGGGGCATCATCTAGCTTACCAGCAGCGCTAACACAGGAGTCAGACTCACTCCGCAGCAGTCTTCCTGGGAGCTGGGTAGGGGATGGGTAGACGCAGAGGCCGCGAGGAAAATCAGACAGAAAGTCACTTCCCAGACCAAAACAAGAGTTGGGAAAGGTCTGAGAGCCGCAGCAGCAGCAGAAATAGAGAGAAGGGGAACAGGAAGATCAACACATCTTCTTCGACAAGACTGAAAAGAACGATGAAGAGCAGTGACAAAGGTAAGTGACATTTCTTGCGGGAACCCAGAGGTCACATCATTAACCACATTAAGGAGTCAAAGACAGACAGTGTTTTTGTTTTA
Source organism: Neogale vison (assembly GCF_020171115.1). Lineage (NCBI taxonomy): Eukaryota > Metazoa > Chordata > Mammalia > Carnivora > Mustelidae > Neogale > Neogale vison. The sequence continues at coordinate 143,338,930 of NC_058102.1, forward strand.
CTTGCTCTTTCCTGGAAGGGGAAAATGAACGTTTCCCTGTTTTGAAAGCAGTTGTTTGTTTTGCTTCATTTTAAATTTATCTGTGGGATGCCGGGTTAAGCTCCAAGAAGAACTGTGAAATAGGAGACTGGTCCTCAAAAAGCACATGGGTGACAGGTGAAGATGTAAGATGCTGGGAGATAAATTTCTAGGAGTCAGTGACTTCCACGCCAGAAGGGCAAAGACAGACTCCAATTCAGTTTTCAAATAAAGTCCACCTACGAAGGGTAGAGGGATATGATAAGCAGAGAAAAGAGGACGGCAGCAAAACTGAACTCACAGTTCTATGACCAATACCAACAGTGTTCACACACTCACAGACCACAAAACACACCAACAATCGGGACAGGGAGACCGTAGCTGAATGCTACAGGAACACAAAATACAGTGTATGAGAAAGGAGAGAACATAGCCACGTAGCAAATCTCAATGCCAATACTGACTACCCGAGCCACGAGACACTAAATGGCAGACCACAAATTCCAAAAGCCTGCAGAGAAGAAAGAGGCAGCCCAACTGGGAAATCAGCAAGACCCAAGCACAGCTCCATCTGTCAGCTCGCTGTACAGATTCCTCCCCTCCAGACCAAGCTTTTGATCTAGAAAAACCACAAGGGCCATGGTCAGACGCGTATATGTTATCATCTAGTTATCTAAAAGGGGATACAGAAGCTACGTTCCTAAAGAACACGGGAGAGGATTTTCACTGAGGGTACCAGGTAAGTAACCAAGCACCTGGATTTGAAGTATCCTTATCGTGCACCCATGTGTCCCCGTTTTCTTTTTAAAAACAGGGGAACTTGAGACATAAGGCAAAAAAAGGCGGGGTCTTTTGTAATTGGGATGGGGCTGGGGGGCATGAGCAGCAAAAAAAAAAAAAGTTACAAGATGCTCAGCTTCCACTGGCACCAAACGAACAGCCACAGTAAGAGCAACGTTGGGCATGTTCTAAAATTCCACGCATTTCAAAATACCTTTATGCCTACCCTTCGCTGAAGTGGCAAGATATAATGGAACAATAACTCAGGCAAAGCTGATATTGGACCCAGTTCTGTCTCCAGTGCCTACCTATATTACTCAGTAAATTAGCCAAATCCAGTCCGCTCATTAGTGAAATGAGCTTGTTTGCATGGGTCCACACCAGAGGCCTCCTTTCATCTCCCCTAATTTACTGGGGCGCAGTGCCAGGCCCCAGCAGGCACACACTAGGTGCCACCGTCCTTTGTTCCAGAGGACTCTATTACCTCTAGCTCCGTGGGAAAATCACTAACTTCTGGAGGCATCCATTTCCCTGCCGGTAAGGATGCCTCGCAGGGCTGTTTGCAGATCAATGAACGACTCTGTAAACCGTACGGCGCAACACAAAATGTAAAGCCCAACTGCTTCCCGGCCTGGCCAACAGTAGCAACTTCGGGACGGAAACCACCAGGAGGTCTGAACGACTCCTCCCCGGTGAGACCAGGCTAAGAATCCAGCACCTGCCCTGGTCCCTCCCATCACCCCATTCAGCTTGCTGAGATCTCAACGTTCTCTGCACAAGCCAAGCTCAAGGCCTTCCCACATCACCCTGATTTTCTGAATAGTCAGAGAGGGGGGACTCCGATGAGGCAGTCGGAAGAGGACACGATCAAATGACTCGCCCAAGGTCAAAACACCGGGGTAGAAAAGGAAATGCCGGCTTGTCAGCCTCCGGAGGCCACGTCCCCCGCGCCTCCTTCTGCAACCGACGGGGAACGACCCGCTCCCCGCTTCCCCGGCCGCAGGACGCCGCGTCGGGGCGCCCCCCGCCCTCCTCCGTGCACGCCCCGCCGAGCCCCTCCCGCCCGGCCGCCCGCGGCGGACCCGAGCTCCTGCAGCGCTGCGCTCGCCCCGGACCCTCACGCCCCCCGCGGACCTGCTCCCGCCGCGCGAGGCCGGACCCCCCGCTCAGGACCCCAAGAGCTTAAGTGTCCACACGGCAGGGCCCCGCCCGCGCGCTCCCTGCCACGTCCGCGGCCTCACGCACTATGGCGCTCCGAACCGGGCCTCCCGCCGCCGCCGCCGCCGCCGCCGTCTCCGCCACCGCCGCCGCCGCCGCAGGGCCCGGGCCGCCCGGCCTCCCAGTCCCAGCGTCCCCAGGGCAGCGCCAGCCGGAGCAGGCCGCGGACTTCCTCCGCCAGCTCCGCCCTAACCGCAGCCCCGGGAAGAGCCCGCCGCCAGGACAGACGGACTGCCCGCACGTCCAATCGAAACGGCACGCGGAGGGGGCGTGCTGACGGACTGCTCCAGCGACCAATAGGATCGCGCGCTCCCGGGGGGCGCGGCTACCGCCAGCGGACCGCGCCCCGCCCGTGCTTCCGCTGGGGCCGAGGAGGCGAGTGGAAACTTTCCCAGAGTTCCTCCGAGCTCCCGCGGACCCGAGGAGGGGTCGCGGCGGGGCGGAGGGGGCCGGCGGAGGGTGGGCGGGGGAGGGGCGGAGGGTGGGGAACGCGCGGGGCCCCACCCCCTCCCTGAGAGCCGGCGCCTGCCGGGAGACTTGAGGGCGGCGGTCCCGGCCCCCTCGGGGGCCGCCCGGCGCCGGCTCCCCCTCCTCCTCGTCCTCCCCGCGGCGGGCGTCTGTCGGGGCCGGGCGGATCGTGCCGCCGCGCGGACCGGACGCGGCCCGGGGCAGGCCGGGGGGCAGCACCCCTCACCCCTGGTGTGGCGCCCGCAGACGCAGCCCGGGCGGGCGGCCGCCTGCGGACAAGCCTGGGGCGCGGGCCGGGCCCCCCCCCCGCGAGGCGAGTCATCTGCTGGAGGGCCGCCCCCGCACGGGGCCGCGGGGATCAGGGCGTCCCGGGGTCCGCGGGGGGCAGGGCTGGCGGCCCGCACGCCCCCGCTCCCCGCACCCGCGCCCGCGCCCATGGCTGCGCCCGGGGCCCCGCGGCGGCTGCACCGGCTGGTGCAGGAAGGCCGGCTGTGCGCCCTGCGGGAGGAGCTGCGGGGAGCCGGGCGCGCGGGCTGCGCGGGGCCGGCCGGGGACACCCTCCTGCACTGCGCCGCCCGCCACGGGCACCGGGACGTGCTGGCCTATCTGGTCGAGACCTGGGACATGGACATCGAGGCCGCCGACCGAGACTACAAACGGCCGCTGCACGAGGCCGCCTCGCAGGGCCACCGGGACTGCGTGCTCTACCTGCTGGGCAGAGGAGCCGCGGTGGACTGCCTCAAGAAAGCCGACTGGTAGGTGGCCGGGTTCCCCAAAGACCCCCCCCACCGTTCTCCGCAGAGTCACGGATCCCCGTGGACTTTTCCGCCTTGACACCGGAGCGTCTGAACCTGGCCCTGGAGGACAGATCAGCCTCTGCGAACAGCGGGGTACCCTTGCGGGGTTAACTGTTCCCAGTCCTGTCCAAACCCTTTCTTTCCCTTTAGGGAACAGTCTGGAACGCGATAGCACCGCGAATCGTCTGTGCTGCCTGTAGCAGGGCCACACCGGCTGGGTCATGACTCCGCCAGTAACGTTGTTCTGGCTTGTCCCTCTGGAGCAGAGGCTCACAGAAGGTGGCAAAGAAATGTTCAGGGAAGCCCCATGAGCCCCTTCCTCAGTCTCCCCCAAAGTTACCGTCTCACACTGCTACAGTGCAGTACCAAGACGAAGGAACCGACATCGCCACAACCGTGTATTTTACCGCTTCCAGGACGTGTGTGGTTTTATCTCACAGAAAGCCTTGCGTCTGCTCTTTGTTAGATGGACATAGTTTCCAGTACCACTGTGTGGGGCTCTTGGAAGTAATGACATCCTAAGCGTCGTAACCTAATGAAGTTCCTGCCTGCAGGTGATTTCTGATCTGATGTCACTATGAACCCCAGTGGCTACACGGATAGTTAAGTAATGTGCTGTCTTGCCTGCTGGAAATGGGGGGTCAGCCCGCTTGATTGAGCACAAGACTAGTTTTCTTCTGCTGCTGGACAACTGGTCTAAAGACCATTCCAACAGACGTAAGACCTCATACATGGCTCAGAACAATTCTGTGGCTAGGGGACTGGCCTCTGCAAAAAACCATTAAAGAGGCAACGTTCATTGGAGTATGTATGTGGGAGGTGTAATTGCAGTGAGTTGTTTTTTTTTTTTTAAAGATTTTATTTATTTATTTGACAGATCACAAGTTGGGGGGGGAGCAGGCTCCCTGCTGAGCAGAGAGCCGGATGTGGGGCTCTATCCCAGGACCCTGAGATCATGACCTGAGCCGAAGGCAGAGGCTTCCCCCACTGAGCCACCCAGGCGCCCCTCGGTGAGATATTTTTGCCCGTTCTCACCTTTCTGGCTTTGCAATACCTTCCCTGCTTTTTTAACCATCCTGCCTTGCTCAGGATTTATTCCCTCTGTGAAGTCCTTCTGGAAGATTCCAGCCTTCATTTATCTGGGTTCCTCCCTCTTAATTTCATATTCACTCTCCTTACTACATCCCCCTGCCAAAAATATTGGTAATTAGTTAATATCATAGAAATCTTAGAAGACAGATCCTAGATGCAGCCTGTGAGGTATCCTAGGTATAGTGAGTTCCTGCTGTGTGCCTGACACAGGTCCTAACCTCAGGAATCAGGAGCTAAATAAGACCTGCCCTTGCTTTCTGGGAGTTCGGTCTCCCATGTTTTGCGGATGAGAAACCAGAAGCTCATGGTATAGAAATGTCTCACCCAAGATCATTTATGAAAAAAGGAAGACTAGAGCCACTTTCCTTCTTATTAATGTAGTTTACTCCCATAATTGTGGACACAAGACAGTTCAGAAACTTATTATAATCACACTGTTCCATTTGTGTCTCCAAAGTATGCTCCTCGTGAGTAGGCACTGTATCAAATGTTCTTTTTTAGCCTTTTTTCAGCACACTTTAACTAATAAACAATTACTGATTAAAGTGAATGGAGTAAGTGCAGCAGAGTACCTTTAACACAAATATTATTCAAGACGGGGCGCCTGGGGGCTCAGCCGGTGAAGTGTCTGCCTTCTGCTCAGGTCATGTTCCCAGGGTCCTTGAATAGAGCCCCACCTCGGGCTCCCTCCTCAGCGGGGAGCCTGCTTCTCCCTCTACCCCTCCTGCTTGTGCCTGCTCTTTCTCCCAAATAAATAAATAAAATCTTCTAAAAATATATTATTCTAGACAAACTGTCCATGGTTTTCATTAACTCAGTTTGTCTCTGTCTCAGTTTGGTCCCACAGTTTAAACTGGCCCGGAAGCAGGTTTGCCTCCTCAGTAATCCCCTCCTACAGGCACACCTGCATCCTAATTTCTTTCCCTTTCTATTTCTCCCAGAGCCTCATGGTGGCCAGAAAAGTTGCCGCCTCACGCAGATTTGCTGCTTCTCAGACCCCTGAGTCCTCTAGGTTTTCCACCTCTGCCAAGGGCGTGTGCCTTTCGGAACACCCAGCTGTGCACTTGTAATGTCTCAGCTGCCCTTCCGTCTGACAGTTTCTCCTGATTGGCCTTAGGACTCCTTTGATGATGGCCTGCACAAGGAAGAATCTGGAGGTGATCCAGGACCTCGTGGAACATGGCGCCAACCCACTTCTGAAGAACAAAGATGGCTGGAACAGTCTCCACATTGCCAGCCGAGAGGGCGACCCTCTGATCCTCCAGTACCTGCTCTCCGTGTGCCCCACCGCCTGGGAGACGGAGAGCAAAATCGGGAGAACGCCGCTGCACACGGCAGGTACGGCCGGGAGCTCTGCAGGGGCGCAGGCACAGGTGCGCAGGCCGCTCCCCCGAGCCCGCAGAACGCCTTCTAGTTAGGGGCCCCCACAGGGCTGCAGGGGTCTGCGAACTCACGGGCCAGGAATAGGAGCAGCTTTGGGGTATTTCGGCACAGAGTTTGTTCCTGCGGCTGATGGAAAGTGGCCCATAACATGCTCTTTCTCGTATTCGTGTGTATCTGTCCTGTCCACCCCAGTTTGTTGGAAAGCTCATTCTGTTCTTCACTGTCTTTGACCTTGGGCAGGGGACTGAGCCTCTTAAGCAAATTTCCTCATCCCCAAAATAATGATGATAATGATGCCCACGTCGCAGGGTTGCTGTAGAGGTGAAGGAACACGATGTATCTAAGTCCCTTGACACACACTGAGCGCAGAACAAACAGGCATGGCTATTTTCAGGATCATGTTTACGTTGTCACTGTTACCCGCAGGAGGAAAAGAGACAGTATTTCCCTGTATCTTCATCAATACCTACCACAGTGCTAATCTGTTTAAATAAATCTAGGAACTTGTAATTGAGTGCCTGCCTGAGTGTCTTTGACTTATCTAGTGATGATGTCAATAAAAATGTGGGATACAACTAATTATCCTTGAATCTGAATTATCGAGTCATAGATCATTTTAAATTACTGGAAAGCAGAAAGTGCTGTGATGGAAGACCCCATAGATAAAAACCTCAGGAGTCCAGGTCAAGAAATATAAAAAATGATCTGTAGCTTTCTGGGTAGTACGTTGAATTAGAGTACAGGGCCTTGGTTTCTCAAAGCATCACTACCTGTGACATGATATAGTTGAGGAAATACTGTAGCTTCAGGGAGCAGTTAGGGACCAAGGAATTCTTTTTAAATCTTGATGGGTGAGTAGAAGAACTTTTCTCTGCTACGAATTGTTTGACTAGTTCCCCTAGAAACGATCAGCCCCTAGACATTCACGGAAGAGAGTGGAGAACAGATAGTTGAAATCTTTATATACTGAGTGTCATTCTCTTTAGTAGGAGAATTACATTCCTCCTTGTTTTCTCATGGATCATTATTAATATGCTTTACATTCCCTGGGCAAAAACTGACCGGCCCTAAGGATTTGCAGCACAACATTGGAGGAAAGTTTAGGACTGAGAATTCGCCATGGACGTGCTCACAGAGTGAGTGTTGGCTAAGTGCCTGTTAAGTGAAAACATCATCGTTATCAGTTACCTAGCTAAATTTTTCTTTTTCTAGGATGGTAACAGTGTCCTTGATTTAATTACTGTTTCCCATCAGTCCTAGCTAAAAGGCTGGGGCAGAGAGAGGCGGAAAGAGGAGTTTTATACCTGCTCTGAACGCTCTGACTCTCCGCTCTCTTCTCCCAGCGATGCATGGCTGTTTAGACGCGGTGAAGGTGCTTCTCCAGAGGTAAGAACAAAACAGCAAATGGAGGAAAGGATTCACTAATTGTAACAGTTAATGTCGATGCTATAGGAAAAGCTCAGAAAAATAGCTCAGAAAGAAACTCAAGCACCCAAAGAGAGATGAACAAAGGACATAATTCAAAGAATATAAAACAAAAATCGCTGAGTAACATGAGACAAGAAAAAAATCACCCATGTATCTGCTCGTTCGGCCAGTTTTCATAGGCTCAATGCCTCAGCACCCACTAAGCACTGTGCCAGATGCACGGGCCGCAGGAGAGGCTGGCCGGCACGGGTCCCCTTGTGGAGCTCACACACTGGCAGACGGGAGTCCCCGTTCACACCCTGCGAGCCCGAGGAGAACAAGGAGTCACGGGCTCCCTCCAGGAACATATGCCAGGATGTCCCAACTGGACTGGGAGGGAGGAATCTTGGCCCCAGGGATAGTCAAGCTATGATCAGAAGGAGGCTAAGAGGGGGAGGCAGGGCCCCTTTCCAGACAGAGGTGACAGTCCCCGTGAATGCTCGGAGCCAAGGGAAAGCCTGGTGCTGTAGCAAACTGAAGGTCCGCGTGTGCGGGCGCGTCTGGAGCAATGGGGCGAACAGGGCGCTGTGAACAAAGGCCGGCGGAGGGCGGACCCGGACGATGGGAGGACTTGAGATTTTGTTGAGAGTATGCCGGGCCACAGAAGGGCTTTAAGCAGAGTGGAGAGCAGACAGTAATAAGTTTGCATTCTTCAGAGATCCTCGGGTTGGAAAAGAGGGAGTGCGTTGGTGGGGAGCAGGAGTGGGTGTCACGAACGTCAGGAGGCCACTGCAGTTCCCCGGGAGAGAGAGGGCGGTAGCTGGGCTAAGAAAGAAGAAGAGGACGTGGGGGTCCTTAGGAAATGGAATCAGTGGATTCAGGGAATCATTTGATCACGGAAATGAGGGAAGAGACGTCAAGGATGACGGGCTTCTCGCTGAGCCACTAGGGATGCCATTTGCTGGGACAGAGAGCACTGGAGGAGGAGCAGGTTTCTTGGGGGGGGAGGGATGATCATTTCCCTTCTGGATGCGAGGAGTTGCGTGTCCCTGCGAGGCACCCACGTGCAGATGTCGAGTGCCCAGCTGCCGACAAGATCCAGAGCCCACGGGAGGGGTATGAGCTGAGAAGCCAATGCGGGCATCATCGACCTATAAATGACTGAGCTCACGAGAGCGGAAGAGGTTATCTGAGCAGATACTGAGTAGTAAGAAGAGGACAGGACTTCACTGTGAGGTAGCAAAGGTCCTACTGTGGGTGGAGAGAAGTCAGGCCTCCATGAGGTCATATCAAAGCTGTAATTGAAGTGAAGAAGGGAGAACCAGGGGCGCCTGGGTGACTCAGCGGGTTAAGCCTCTGCCTTCGGCTCAGGTCGTGATCTCAGGGTCCTGGGATCAAGCCCCACATCGGGCTCTCTGCTCAGCGGGGAGCCTGCTTCCTCCTCTCTCTTTTCCTGCCTCTCTGCCTGCCTCTTTGCTTACTTGTGATCTCTCTCTGTGTCAAATAAAAAAAAAAAGGGAACCAGTGCTCCAAGCAAAGAGGATCAGCACATGCAAAGGCAGCAAAAAGCTGGGAAGCTGGAGGAGATGATAATGAGCGAAAAGAGGGTTGGAGACGTAGGACCATAACAAAGGTAGAACAGGTGGTAAGGGGGCCCAGAAGGTACGACGGACAGGACCCTGAAGGAAAGAACAGAAGGGGAGAGGAGAGGTAGGAGAGGCAGAAGGTAGGTCAGGTAGGAGGCAGGACCAAGAAGGAAGTAGGACAGGTAGGCCCCCAGAGGAGGTAGGAACAGAGGAAGGTAGGTCCACATGGAGCTGGGACAGAGAGGAGGACCAGGGAGGCGGCAGGAGAGGGTGGGACGGAAGGCGGGGACGGAAGGCGGTCCCCCCGGAGGCTGAAGTAGGAAAAGGACCGAGGAACAGGAAGGCCAGGACAGTGGAGCAGGTAGGGAGAGAAGAAGGCAGGATGAGGCGAAGGTGGGCCGTGGGACTGAGAAGGTGGGAAAAGCAGGCCCGGGAAGGCGGTGCGAGCAGGAGGACCAGGAAGGAGGCAGGCGGCCCAGAGGAGCGTGGGGAGACGGGTAGATGCCGCATTATCCTGACCCCGCGTCGTGAGCGTTTAGATTTTCCTCCTGATCGGGAGATAAAGGTTTCAGGGAGGACTAGCCATACCCACGGTGGTCTGGTGGCGCGCGAAGGGTTAGCAGGGCAGGAGCCACAGCGGGAGAAGTGGACCCAGACCTGAGATTTTGGTGACCGGTCACGAGGGGAGACGATGCCCATAAGCGGGGTGAGGAAGTCCGAGGAGGGGCTGAGTTAGGGAGACAGGGACCGCGCTCCGGTCTCTGTGGCATGTGTGCGCGGCGGGGACCCGTCTGACCGCCGCTTTGGGTTCGTGCGGCAGGTGCCTATACGAAGCCGACCGTGCGGACAGGTGCGGCTGCACCCCCTTCATGGACGCGGTTCAGTGCGGCCACACGGCCGTGGCCAGGCTGCTGCTCCAACAGCACAAGGTACAGAAACAGCCCTTCCCGTGGGTCTCAGATCAGGGAGCACCGCCAGTGCGGGGTCAGTGTCACCGTGGGCGAGGAGGAGGCAGACGTCCTTGTCCGGGGCCCCTGCGAGGGTCCCGTGTGGGGTGTGCGGGGAGCAATTAGGAGGAGGAGGGCCCAGCACGCTGCTGGTGTGCAGGAGTGACTGCCGGCCGCCCGCCAAGGGTGCCGTGGCCGGAGCGTGGCATCAGCGAGGCCGCGGGGCTCCGCCGGAAGGTCCCCGCTCCTCACACACGGCCTCCTCTCTCCGGCCCCCCAGGCTTGCTGGGCCACGCGGGATGCCTTGGGGATGCAGGCCATCCACAGGGCAGCCGTCACCGGGCAGAACGAGGCCCTCCGCTTCCTGGTGTCCGAGCTGGGCGCCGATGTGGACGCCAGGGCCGTACCCAGCCGCCTGACGCCGCTGCATTTCGCCGCCAAGGTTTGTCTCTCCGTGAAGACCTTCCCTCCGCGTGACGCGCCAGCTTTCGTTTGCACACGCCCTTGTTCCGTGTTCAGGAATAACGTTGTTTGCAGCCCTACGAATCCCCCCACGTAAAGTCCTGCTGCTCTGTCCTTACAGTAGATTCCAGAAGGGAGCGTTGCAGCCGCGGAGGCTCGCTGCTTACAGCCCAGCTTGGAGTGTTTGGAGAGTTTAGTGGGTCCTCTCCAGCCGCACTGGCTGGCTGCCCCGACTGGCTTTCCCAGCAGCAGCAATAGTTATTTCCCTGCGAGTGGCACTCTCCTGTCCCCCAGGAAGGCAGTGGAGAGATGAGGGAACCCACACCTGGCAGAGGCCATGGGGGAATGGATGGAACTCGCAGCCATGATTCCGTGTCCCTCCGGTCCTCGCAGCCTGGCCGGTTGGACAGGGATCCTGTCAGGTGACACGTGCTGGGATGTGTGCTGTGACGGGCGTCCAGGATGGGTCACGGTCTGCCTGTTTATCTTCGCTTTGAAATTCCAGCAAAGAGCCTGTTTGCTGGGAGAGATTCTAGAAGCACGTATTCGGGATGCCTGCTGCCGACTGTAGTCATGTAATTTGGCCTATGGAGTAGATCCTTTGTGTTTACATAACCAAATGTTCCCAAAATCTGGATTTAACAGTTTACACTCGAACCTGAGAGCCATGTGGGTCTTTCTGTAGTTGTGAAAATGCATTGTAGCAGCTGAGTATTTTAGAAAAAGTACGTGACACGCATTAGTTGGTGTTGAAGGGCTCGTCAGTGTCCTCGCCCCAGGATAACAAGTGTATCTCACCCTCAGGAAGGACACGTGAGCACAGTCCAGGAGCTCCTGTCCTTGGGTGCCGACATCAACTCCAGAGACGAAAGGAAGCGATCAGGTACGGCTTCGTGTCCCGTGCGGCTGGGGAGTGACTAGTGATGGATGTAAATGACGCAGGGACCTGGCTGTGGAACACAATCCCTCCAGCAGCTCGGCAGCCCGTCTTTGAAACAATGTGTTTGTGAAGCTCTGGAAATGTCGCTGTTGCCATGGCAGTGGCGGGGCCTGTGCTGGTCGCTGCTGTTCTGACCACTTCGCACCATGACCACGTGTGCGCCTGGAAGCACTGGCTGGTGGATTCAGTGGCCCCCAGTTCAGATTCTCCCGAGGCCGTCTCTCTTTGGAGTGCGTTTGAAAACTAGAATCACTATAATTTCTTTTCTGGATTTATTTATGTATTTTAGGTGGTGGGAGTGTGCAGAGGGAGAGAGAACCCCGAGCAGGTTCCCCACTGAGCAGTGAGCCCAATGTGGGGCTCCATCCCAGGACTCTGAGATCATGACCGGGGCAGAAGGCAGACGCTTAACCAACTTAGCCGCCCAGCTGCCCCACAATAACCTTTTAAACGTGAGGCCCAGAAAGCTTTTCAGAGCTAATTCTTTAGACTCGGGTTAGAATAAGCCTCTGCAAACGTTGGGTGCACCATGGCGTCTGGCAAGCGTCTGTGATGCTCAGGAGCCGTGTCCAAGGCTACGAGGACGGTCCCTACGTGCAGGGACACGAGTCTGTCTGCAGGACGCAGGAGCCCTGATTCCCGAAGGGGAGCAAGTGTCCGTTTGTTCATCACGTCATTCATTCATGGCAGTGTTTTTACTGACACACAGAATTCACAGAACCTTTAAAATGGTTTCTGGGCCATTTAAAGTTGCCTGTTCGTGAACCTGCTTCATTGCTTTAGACAAAATTTCTTACATTCTCTCATTGGCTGATACTTATAAAGCTGTTTCCGACCCAGTCAGGTTAAAAAGGAAAATGCTCTGATCCCGAAGAGGCAGGGGCACCGGGAGGAGTCGCAGAAACGTGGGGGGAGGATTGGTTTGGGGATGTAGCCGCTCGCCTGGCGGGCACCGCTACAGGGTCCTGCTCCAAGTCCGTGTGGCTTCTGTGTCCCCGCAGCCCTGCACCTGGCCTGTGCCGGCCAGCACGCAGCCTGTGTCCGGCTCCTGCTGCAGTCCGGGCTGAGCGACTCTCCCGACGCCTCGGGTGCCCTGGCTCGGCAGCTGGCTCGCCGCACGGACGTCCTCCAGTGCTTCGACCACTGCCCTGAGACCTGACAGTGCTTCTGAGCGAGGACGACAGGCGTGGTGACCACGTCCTGCTGCTGCCGTCGTCAGGATCCCCAGCCAGCGGGCCGTGAGGACGCCGGCTCCCGAGCCCGGTGACCCGCACGCAGAGACTTTTCGTGACCCAGATTCGGCTTTTTCTGCCCTTTGAGGAGAGTTAGGGGATGTTCTTAGAGTCGGTGTCTAGAGCCCTCCGGGAAGCAGGTGGCCCGTGTGACTGTAACACAGTATGAGTTCACGTAACTATGTCATGTGTTTTGGGAGTAATGTCGAGGGGGGCGGCAAGGGCGAGGATGTCAACAGTACAAGGGCCGGAAGCTTAGCTGGCCTGCTGCGTCCTGCCTTCCTTCCTCGCTTCTTGGTTCATTACAGTGGTTTCGCTCTGGTTTTGTAGCCTGAAAGGGACGCCTGCCCAGACATACGCAAGGAAATAAAGGAAATATTTGTACTTTCTAAGCGCTGCTGGTTAAGCTATGTTTATTGTTTTGTGTTTTTATTTATTTATTTATTTATTTATTTTTTTTTTTTAAAGATTTTATTTATTTTTATTTATTTGAGAGAGAGAGACAGTGAGAGAGAGCATGAGCGAGTAGAAGGTCAGAGAGCGAAGCAGACTCCCCATGGAGCTGGGAGCCTGATGTGGGACTCGATCCCGGGACTCCAGGATCACGCCCTGAGCCGGAGGCAGTCGTCCAACCAACTGCGCCACCCAAGCGTCCCTGTTTTGTGTTTTTAAAGATTTTATTTATTTGACAGAGATCACAAGGGGGCGAGGCAGGCAGAGAGAGGGGGAAGCAGGCTCCCTGCTGAGCAGAGACCCCCCAAATAGGGCTTGATCCCAGGACCCTGAGATCATGACCTGAGACGAAGGCAGAGGCTTTAGCCCACGGAGCCACCCAGGTGCCCCTGAGCTATGTTTTAATCTCGAGGTTACTTTTATTTAGTGGTTCTGCGTGGGCTGTCTTCAGATAACGAACACACCTAAGAGATGCAGCTGCGGGAGTCCCAGTGGAAGAATGGCGTTTGTTCCGCCCTTCCTCTCCGGAGCCCCCCGCCCCCTGCAGCCTGGGCGCGTTGAGGACACTTGACTCTGTAACCAAAAGTTCTGGAGCAGTTTAAACAGATCGAAGGGAGGCTGCATGCTCAGACCTTCGGATTCTTTTCCTTTTTCCTTTTGGGGGAAAGTGATAAAAATCATCTTCTCTGGGTCACAAAGAATAGTTAATCCAGGTTGGTCTTTGGAAATGACACGTGTCGGGCACAGGCCAGACTCGATCCTCTGCTGGTCACGAGCCGGTCAGGACTGACTGCACGCTGGCCCGGCCTGATCGTCGTGCTGGGTGGGGAAGGAGCCAGACTTTCCAGTTCTCCGTCATCGCGGACAGCACAGGTTGGTTCCCAGTGCGACAGCCAGCATTTGCTGAGCTGTCACACCGTCTCTGAGCACTGAGCATCTGTCTTGTGACCTCTGAGTGGCTTCTGGTGCGACCCACGCCAGTCCGAGCTTTGGTTCCTGCTGCTTTGGAGATAACCCGTGTCGCTGCCCTTTGGGTCTGAAGATGGTCCTGCTACCCGCAGGGGGAACAGAGGGCGGTGGGGGCGCCGGCCGCCCTTCCCGCTCACAGGCACGCAGCTCCCCATCGCGGCGGCTCGAGCGGGGTCCCCACACACCTACAGCTGTGTGTCTGCCCCACGAACCAGCATCACGTTCCCGACTCCATTCTGTGGTATAGACCGTGGCTGCCACACTGTGGTATAGACCAGTGGTGTTGATTGTGGCGAAGGGGGCAGGGACGGTCCAGGAACCACCTGCCCCTGGGGTCACCTCGCCAGGAGTGAGTTGCACCCTCACTTCCGAATCGTGGGAGCTTGAGTCCACTTCCAGGGAGGCCCCACCAGGCCACCCGATCTGAAACCCTGACCCCCCTTCCCCCATCCCTGCTTGTTTGCTCCTTGTTAGCACTGACCGGCCACACGTGTGGGTCCTGCTCTTCGTTTCCTCTGTCCCCGCAGCAGGAGCGTGAGCTCCGGGGCGGGACTTTGTCTCCCTTGTTCACTCGCTGTCTACATGGCCCAGACAGTGCCACACACGGAGCGGAGTTTAAGTTCTTATGTGGCTGATGTGTGAGTGGGGGTTCCTATTTCTGGAACACGTGCTCTGTCCTGGACGCGGTGCTGAGTGCCGGACCCACATGCTCTCTCTCTGCCCCCCCACCCCGTTTCGACTCCACCTCGGGCACCCTTTCTCTGCAAGACTTGGGCACCAGCCCCTAACTCACCCTCCGCGGGGTGACCGGGCCTCGCTACCCGACAGGTGGGTCAGTAGCCCTCGGTCACAGTCCTCTCACTTCAGGGGCCTGAGTCCTTCCTGCCCTCTAGAAGCCCGGCCCCCACCACAGCTGATGACACACGCCTGGGTTTTTCTGGCTTTTCCTGTCAGCTGGGATGCCCCTGCTTGTGTGGCCCCTGGCCTTGCCACACCCAGTTTATCCCAAACCGACTTTCTCCGTAGGCTGCTTGCACATGAACACGACTGGCCACCGCATCGATGTCCCTGCAGTTCACGGTCTCTCTGTGACTCCCAGGTTCAAGCCCTCCGGCCATCATGCAGACAGACCGTGGTGGTGTCGGCCTGCTGACGGTGCCCCCTACACCCCCGGCCCGCCCTCCTCGACCCCATCCCCCACACGACAGTCCCAGAGCTCTCACCAAAGTGATTGGGGCGCTGACCACTGACGTGTTTTCCCACCCATCTCCTCAAGGGCTGTTCACTGGTCCTGCACGTCCCCCTGACCCAGCGTGAGGGTTTGTTGCTAAGACCAATAGGGGCAGAAGCCTCTGGAAGGAGATAGAAATAAGTAAAAATTGTAATCACTTGAAAATAGCCACAGCCTAACGTATATTACTGTGAAAAAATGTGCAAGAAAATATTCACAAGACAAAATAAAAAGGAGATCTCAAAACAGAAAAGAAATTACACAAGTCAGGCCAAAAGTGGAGAATTCCATGAAGGGACATCAGGTGCCCCGGACTTGTGATTCCCACTCTGCCCCGCACGGCTGGAGGCCGCCAGCAGGGGGCAGACCTGAGAGCAGGCCGTGGGGTCCCTCCTGCTGGCAAGGCTCACCAAAGGTTACCAGTGGTGAAGGAGAAACAGAAATCACCTATTTCCCACCGCCCAGAAACAACCCTTAATTCCTCCTGCCTGTAACTGTATGTTGGAGGTGAGGCTGTGCACAGTCTCCCCTAGCATATGCTAACACTGCAGAACTCTGCACACCTTCTATTGTAATCACTAACGCTTCTCGGTGTTGCTGCAGTATCTATTCTGACACGGTCATTCTTGTTTTGCTTTGGTAAGAGCGGAACTGGGACATCCATGGAGCCCTCGGACTCGGCAGGAGCAGAGGCAGGGGTGTCAGAACTGACAATGGCTCAGGTCTGATCCCGGGTCAGGGCTGTGTGGGGCTGGGGGTTGGAGGGGCCAGTGGGGACAGGGGACTGCTAGGCCTCACTCTTGGAGCTGCTGAGTGGTGACAAGAAAGGAAAGGTAGAAAGACCGTTGAACAGCACCGGTTTTCTCAGAGAGGGTGAGACCCCAGTGTTTCAGGCTCAGATAAGGGCTGAGTTCGTTGGATCCAGGCTCTGCGGGATGTGGGGAAGGAAGGGGAAGGGAGCCTGAAAGCCCCAGGGCTTGGGATGCCAGGATCAGGATCGGGTGCACACGAGAAAGAAGACGGGATGACGAGGGGGAAGTTTCCAGGGCAACTGCGTGCGTGTCTCTTGTAGCATCAGTATTTGGCGGGTGTGGGGTTGGTGGAGCACGTGTGTCGGTGTGAACTTGCAGTTGGGGTATTTATGGACTTTTCAAAACTGCTTCCCGGAGCCAGCAAGGGTGTGGAAGGCATCGCTGCCTGGAGGCTAATGTGGTCCTTACGCAGAGGGGACGAGGTGGAAGTGAGGGCCCAGCTGTGGCGGGAAGGACTTGCTGGGCGTGCGGGATGAAAGCCGGTCACAGCCCGTCCAGAGTCTTGGTCCAAGTGACGTCCCTGAGAAGAGCCCTGGAGAGGGATCACGTGATGAGCCACCTGCCTCTGCTGCTCGCTGGGCCTCTGCCCCATCTCTGAAGGGCCCCGTGGACTCTGGTGTGAGGGGCTCCCAGGCCTCTGAAGCCACATCTGGGGATACAGCTGTCCCACCCCCTCCTGCCCCATTCCGGGCGTTTTCACAGGGCGGGGAGGCGGCGGAGCATGGTTTGCGGGACGGGCCAGAATCAGGCTGCCAGGATTCGGATGCATTCTGATACCACCGTGTGACCTTGGGAAACTCATCTGGAATCTTTGAGGCCTGCTGTAGCAGGGGAGACAGACTGGACCCTGGCAACTAGTTACAGATGTGAAACGTCAGGGAGTGGGGAGTTCTAGGAAGGAAAATAGAGCAGAGAAGGGGCAGGAAATGGCAGGGGCCGTGTGGGGGTCGCATGGGGGGGCCCCTGAGCAAAGTGTGTGGCCCTCTGGGGAGGACGCTCCGGGGGCAGCGAGACCAGCGTGCGAGACCGCGTCCCCTCCATGTGCAGGGAGGGCGGGATGCCACCAGCTGTGGCCGCCAACAGGAAGCCGGGCAACCAGGCCATTCGGGGCCATTCTACTGTGGGCGAGAAGGAGGAAGCCTCAGGAGGGTGTGAGCCGCGGAGGGATGAAACCCGCCTGAGCTGGACCGGGACCGTTCAGAATGCCAGCTGGGGGCAAGAGCCTGGCGAGAGGACATCACGCAAGCTCAGGTGAGGTGCGGCGGTGACAAGCGCCAGCCCACGGCTCTGTGTCCAGGGAGATCAGCAGCACTTACCTGTGACCTGGACGAGGACCGTGAGAGAAACGGGAGAGGAGCAGACCGGGCCTGAGCGAACCGAGAGTGGAATCGCCACACATCGGACCGAGAAAGCTGGACAGCGGGCGGGCAGGGGAGGAGTGTGGCAGTGGGCCTGGACGCTTGTTGGGCACGAGCTGCGCGGCCCAGTGGGGCATTCGACGGGAGCCGTGAGGTGTGGGTTTGCACCCCCGACAGGCTGCCGTGCTGGCATGGAGGCTGCCGGTCTGGCCAGCGGCGTGAGAACCCCCGGCCCGGGAAATGCAGAAGGACAGCGGCTGAGACCCCTCGTCCGGCTCGCTGCGGGTGCAGAGAAGGCACAACATTGGGTTTTCTCAAGGTGGGCTAAGGGGGGACGCCGGGTGGGGCGGGGGGCTCATAGGTTAAGTGTCTGCCTTCGGCCCGGGTCATGATCCCAAGGTCCTAGGGTCAGTCCCACATTGGGCTCACTGCCCGACGGGGAATCTGCTTCTCCCTCTGCCTCTGCTCCCCCTGCTTGTGCTCCCTCTCTCTCTCTCTGACAAATAAAATCTTTTAAAAGGGGGGGTGGTGTAAGTGGAGCAAGGATGATTCAGCGCAGTATCCAGTTCATGGTGTACACCTCCAGCCTGCCGGTGCCCACAGCTGCCGGCCGTCGCACGCCCCCGCCCTCAGGGAGAGGCCCCTCCCGGCCCTGCACACAGTGGTGAGGGCCCACGCCCCTACCATGGCCTTGACCTCACTTCTTAGCTTCCCCAGACTCATTCCTTCTGCAACAGGAGGCGGTAACATGCCAACTTCATGGAGTCGTCGGAAACCTTAACCGAGTCTCAGCGTGTAACACTCCGCGCTCGCCAAGCCCAGGACGAACAGGAGACGTCCGAGGTCCTCGAAGGCCAGAGGAGGCCACGGGAGCTCCCAGAGTGATGGGTCCTTCCAGGCCCCTCCGGACTCCCATCTCTCCTCCACGGCTCTGCTGCACACTTGGTAGCTACGATCGCGTGGTTTGCCGTGTGTGGGGCTGCGTGAGCTCTGCTCGGGCCTGCTGAAGTCCACCCCGGCACCTGTCTCACTCCTGCAGCCCAGGAGCCCCGTGCCTGACCCGTGTCACACCTTCAGGGAATTCTTTGTGGATTTGAAATAAGCTTATCCGATGTAACTCTCATGCACCTTATTTAATGAGCTTTTATGATAAGAGTAATAAGCCTCCACCTGGTGAAAAAGAATCCAGACAACGCAAGTAAAAATCCCCCCTCCAGCCTGTTCACTGACCTGAAGGAACCGCTGTTGGGGGCTTCCCAACCGACGGCGGACCGGGGGGTTCTGATTACCTCCCAGACCCTGTGCTTACTGCCGTGCCACTTCCGTGACGCACCAGCGCACCCTGGACGGGGCTTCTCACTCATCCTCGCAGACCTGCCGCTTCTCTCTCCCACCGTGTCATTCACAGTGCTCCGTAATTTGCCCATAGACATTCAGGAGGCACCCAGGGTTTCTGAGAATCACCGTTGTCAACAGCAGCACGGTGATCGCGGATCTCTGTGTCCTTCTGTGTAGAAGTGGAGGATGAATTCCTAGACGTGGGTCAAGGACATGTAAATGTGTGTGGCGGGTGCAGCAGGGCCTGAGAACAGCGCGCGGTCCAGCCGGTGTGAGGAACCAGAGGCTTACTGCAGCTGTGGGCTGCTGTGCAGAAACGTTGCAAGGTTCAAAGACAGGCTTTGGTCGAACATGAGGAATGACTTTCCAGAGGCATCCTGCAGATCTGGGCCTCGAGAAGTCCTACCTTCCTCGTCAGGCAAATCCCTGCTGGCTGGGCCGCTGCCCCTCGCCTGCCAGCTGCAGAAGCGTGCCGTCTAGGCTGCCGTCGGGACGCGGAAGCGGTCAGGAAGTCTCCTGGAAACAAATCACTGATGACCGTCTGCCCCCAGGAGCGCCGGTTCCTCCCCAAACTCAAGCAGCAGAATCCAGCTCACATCCAGAAGTCCGGCTCTACCGGAGCCTGGGGACCTAGTGTATAACTCTCCTGCTTCTGTGATGTATGAGGTCTCGTGAGAAGGAGGTTGGGATGGGCCTGGAGTGCCACACACCCACCACGCTGGGTTTTGCCAAAATACCTTCCAGAATCCCTCCGCACGTGAAGGTGCCTGAGTCTAACACGCCACCAGCAAAGCTGGGTCACCATACCTGATTTCTACTAACCTGGCTTAATAGCTCATTATTTCAAGTTTGTGTTTAATTATGGGTCAGATCAAAGATATTTAGATCTGCTTATTGACTTTTTGTGTTTTTTATCTGTATTAGTTAGCTATTACCTGGTAACAAGCTAAGTCAAGGGACTCCTGGGGGGCTCAGCTGGTTAAGCACCTGAATCTTGATCTCAGCTCAGGTCATCATCTCAGGGTTCTGAGTTCAAGCCCCAAATTGGGCTCCATGACTTAAAGAAACAGCCGTTAATTATTTCTCAAGAGTCTGTAGGTGGGGTGCCTGGGTGCCTCAGTCAGTTCAGCGTCCCACTCTTGGTTTCTGCGCACGTAGTGATCTCAGGGTCACGAGATCCAGCCCCATGTCGGGCTCTTCGCTGCACTCAGTGGGGGTGTGCTTGGAATTCTCTCCCTGCCTCCCCTCCCCTCATCTCTGGCTGGCTCACCTGTGCTCTATTTCTCTCTCTCTCTCTCTCTAGTACCAAAAAAAAAAAAAAAAAGAAAGAAAGAAAGAAAGAAAACAAACTCCACGGGTCATTGGATGGTTTTGCTGATTCTGGCGGAACTCCACTGCGAGCTGGGCTCACTCGTGGGTCTCGGGTCAGCGGCCGGGCCGCGCCAGCTGGGACTCGCTGGCCTGATGGTCCCGACAGTGGCAGGGATCCAAGAGAGGAGGGAGGACAACTCAGTACGTTCCCCGCATCTGCTCTGTGCGTGCAGACACCCCTGCCACGTCAGCCAAAGCGGGCCCCGCGGCCAGGCAGCCAAGGGCAGCCTGAGTGCGTGAGGCCACCAGCCCACGCGCGCGGCAGCCCGGCTTTGAGGGGGCCGTGTATGGAAATCAATCTCTTGCGCTATCTTTTCTCTCTTGTTTCGTGTCTTGCTGATTTGTAAGAGTCTTTTTATGTGCAGTAGCTTCACACGGAACGCAGAGAGTGACGATAGAATGTGGGCTGGGTGTTTGAAAGTAAAGACAAATGATGGGGTGTCTAAAATACAACCGTTCTCGTGGTGCAGACCCACGGAGGCTCGCTGGGTGTGGCGGAGGGGCCCAGCTGGGACGCGAGGCGTTGTGCTTCCTCAGCCACGTGCGGCCGCAGGGGAGCAACGCCCAGACTTCTAGAGCTTCCCTCTGCGCGGCCCACGGCAGGCCCACGTTTCCCGAAAATCCACACTCAGCTAAGGTTCGGATGGACACGGAAGGCCTTGGTGCCAATTCCAGCCTGGGGGCTTCTCCCTCCTGGGCTCAGAGCCCCGGGCCTCGTGCCCTTCCCTCCCCAAGTGACCCAGGTAGAGCTTGGGCCAAACCAAGTTGCGACGAGTCAGCTCAGCTCAGACTCCCGTTGTCGGTGACCCGGTTCCCCCTCCTGGGGCTGCTACCATCGCGAACACGCGGCCTGTGTGGGGTCCAGGCCGGCTTACCCGCCTATGACGGGGACAAGGACGAAGGAAGGTCACGCCCCTTTTTTAAGGTGACGTGTGTGTCATTTCCATTCACACCCTACAGTCTGCCTCCACCCTCAAGAATCTAAAATCTGAAAACAGAAGGACCCTTGGGGCATCTGGTGGTGCATCTGGGGAACCATCCGACTCTTGATGCGGGTCAGGACAGGATCTCAGGCTCTTGGGCCCCGAGTCCGGCTCTACATTCAGCTGGGAGCTGGCCCAGGATTCTCTCTCTCTCCCTCGGCCCCTCTCCCCAGTCACGCTCGGGCGCACTTGCTCTTCCTCTCTCGCTCTCAAAATACATAAACAAATCTTTAATTTAAAAAAAAAAAGAAAAAAGCAAGCCTTGTTAGAAATCTGCATGGCGGGCACATGGGTGGCAAGGGCCACTGGGGAGCTACGGGGACAGAGCGCAGGAGGCTGTCTCCAGGAAGCAGCGGCATCCGGGCCGGGACCGGATGTGGGGGTAGTGTTGGCTCGTGGAGGTGACAGGAAGGACTTTCCGAGCAGGGTCCACAGCAAGGATGTGATGGAATGAGATCCGGGGCGCCAGATGCGGTGCAGTAAATTGGAATTTCAGGTAAATGAATTACTGCTGCGTGTCAGCGCGTCCCAAGTGTTGCACGGAGCACACTCACTAAAAATGGTATTTGTCGTGTGTTTGAAATTCAGACTGAACTGGGCATCTGTGTTTTCGTGTGCAGGGTTTGGCAACCCTGAATAAAATGCTAATTCATGTATCAACTTGGCCTCTTTCTATATAGGGGGAAAACAACGTGTCCTTTAATCCGTTTTGTTGAACTTGACTTGTTAGCTGAACACGCAAAAAAAACCAAGGTGAGCTGAATTTGGAGCCCAGCGTCTCTGCCATTGCTGAACGATCCACCTCAAAATCTCAGAAGCTTGGCAGAAGAAAGGTGTGCTTCTCGCCGACAGACCGTCTGTGTGTTCTTGACAGGTGCCCCCCCACCCCGGGCAGTTTTCACCTAAGCGGTGGCGCCACCTCCTGGAGTCCTTTGTGGTCTCACAAACCCGGGAAGGGGCAGCCCAACGAGCCACGTGGCTCTCCCGTGGGTAGGTCTGCAAATGGCACACATCGACGCTGGCATCTTCCCAGTCGCAAAACCAGACAGGTGGCTCCACCCAGATCCAAGCAGGGACAGGAAACGTCCCCTTCCCGTGGGCCCCGAGCTCGCTGCTGCCAAGACAAGGGCCCATAATGGAAGGGATGTGGTTCTGTTCAAATCACGGCCCTGCCTTTCTGTGTGCATGAGACTCGGTATCAAGTTCCAGAATTTTCTCCCTGGTGGAAAGGCCACACAGTACCTCCCTTGCGGCAGTGGTGTCCAGGCCTGAGGCCCGGGTGCAGAAGCTCTGAGGGTAGGGCCGGTGTATAGCATTGGCACTTTGTTTGCCACCGGGTCAGTTATCTGCCCGGCTTGCTGCCGGGGGCTGGTTTCCCGAGAGCAACGCAGAACAGTCGTATTCAAGTGTTTCCTGTCTTAAACTTTTAAATCGGAGAAACCATCCACTCGAGTGAAGCCGAGGTTCAGTCACGTTGGTAACTCGGCGGAGCTCACACCGCCGAGCGTCTCAAACCCCAGCCGGCGCCGTGCGCTCTCAGCAACCAGGGCGCGCGCTCACCCGCGTCCCCACGGTCACCTGCGGGCATTTCCGCGTGCAGGGTCCGGCTGCATTCGCTCCTTTCCTCCAGCAGTCGGGAGAGCTGGGTGCTTTCCCTTTCAGGTGTCAGAGCTGGGTGCCGGCTGCAACCTGCTGGAAGGCCAGGTCCCCGCTCCATGCGTTCGTGTTGCCTGCGTGGAATCTGGCGGAGAGCCCGGGAAACGCTCCGACCTCCTCTCGCCGGCTTCAGCCCCGCATCTGACCGCTGGGCGGGCCGGAGTCCCCCTCCGCAGGCTGCGCCCGCCCTGCCCAGCCCAGCCGTTCAGAAGTTAGTCTCGGCGGAAAGCGGGTTGCTAATGACAACAGACCATGAAACAGCCCGACCACAGTTCCCCCCGCTTTCCTTTTTGGTTTTCAACCTGGTTTCCTTTTGCCAGTGAAGGGAACTTGGGAGGCGGGACTTTCAGTGACCCAGCAGCAGAGCCTGAGATCTGCTCTTCCCAGCGCCGCGCCTGGGCCACTTGGGTGGCCCAAAGTTCATCTTTGCCGTAGTTTTCCGAGAGACAAGGCAGCGTGAGCGAGAGAGAATCATGACTGCATGAGTTTCCCAGAAATCCCGGCTCTGTGACCTGTTGCCACGGCCTTGACCTGTTTGCTGGCCTGACCCTTCCATCTGCCAGCGTCCAAAGATGGGCCAGCGGCTGAAACCAGACGTTCTCCCGGCTCACAGGGATACACAGTAATTGCCCCCGTCCTCTTAACCCAAAGAGGAGGAGGTTTGCTTCACAGGCCCATCCCGTCCTTCAAAATGGTTCGCCCACAAAATATCTCAGACCCGGTCTTCTTCACAGGTTCCCTCCAGCAACTAGCAAGATCCCCTTCTCTGGTCTGGACATTTTCACAGAACAGACACGGTAGGGGTGGTTCCCTCGGAAGACTGGCAAGTTGTACACTCGAGGCTATGCGATGAATGAAATGCCTCGTTCCATAGAAAGGCTCAGAAAAACACCTTTGACACAAAAGTACGATGAGGTTTATGATTTAGAGCAAATATTTGACCGGGTGCTCCCTGAGAAATGACCAGCGCATCCTGTCTGCTCCGTCTCCCAGGAGGGAGGAACGGGTCCCCACAAAGTGCATGGTACCCTCTGGGGGACCCTCCTGGGTCAGACAACTCCCAGGCCTCAAAACTGAGAGTTTCTTAGAGTGACCAGACTCACTATAGTTGACTTTTAAAAAAAAAAATAAATAAATAAATACACATTGAGAGAAGCTCCCGTAATAACTTTTTTTTTTAATTTTTAAAAGATTTTATTTATTTATTTGACAGACAGAGATCACAAGTAGGCAGCGAGGCGGGCAGAGACGGGGAAGCAGGCTCCCTGCTGAGCAGAGAGCCCGATGCGGGGCTCAATCCCAGGACCCTGAGATCATGACCTGAGCCGAAGGCAGAAGCTTAACCCACTGAGCCACCCCGGCGTCCCTGTGATAACTCTTAATAGATCAGCAACTAAATCCAGCCCTCCTCATTTGATCGTCCCCTCTGGACAGTATGCATCACTTCCCCCAATAAACAGGAGAAACAGAAGACGGAGAAGGCAGATTACAGGACGGACGTCATGACAGCAGCTGAAAATAGCTGGGTGATTGCACTTGTCACCAAGGGAGGGAGGAGGAGAGTTTGACAGAAGTGGCTCTTTGCATCGTGTGAAAGAACGTCTGGAAAACTTAACTACGGTGCTGGTTTGAAATCGGGTGTGTGCAAGCCTCAGCTTGACCCCAAGTTGCAAAAATTAGGCTTTTTAAAATGAAATTACAAAAAAAATGGAGCGCAGCTTCAAGAATGATTTACGAAGTTAATATATGATCAAGTGTAGGAAAACATAAAAAGGAAGAAACGCCTAAAAATAGGTTTTAAATGTTTAAAATAGAAATCTATACATGTAAATACGGCAAGTAATACAAAAACATGAACACAGAAGCCAAAGTTCCTGTTAGCCTTCTTCCCAGAAACAACCAGAATTAATGGCTTAGTGGACAGCTTTCTAGATTTTTATCTGTATGCAAACAAATACATGGGGAGGGCACTGCAAAAAAAAAAAAAAAGTTGTTCTTTAATGCTTTATTTTATGAATTTATTAATACTTTCTCTTTAGCACTCACTTTCTTTTCCCCCCACTGTATCTGGGACATCCCTCCATGCTAGTACCGTATAGACATGCTTTGTACTTTTTCTTGGAATTTTTTTTTAAGATTTTATTTATTTATTTGACAGAGAGAGATCACAAGTAGGCAGAGAGGCAGGCAGAGAGAGAGGAGGAGGCAGGCTCCCTGCTGAGCAGAGAGCCCGATGCGGGACTTGATCCCAGGACCCTGAGATCATAACCTGAGCCAAGGCAGCGGCCCAACCCACTGAGCCACCCAGGTGCCCCTGCTTTGTACTTTTTAACTGTTTTTTTTTGTTTTTTTTTTTTCTTTTTAACTGCTATGGAGGATTCTTGCAGGTGAATATTTTAACCCACTCTTTACTCAACAACATCATCATCATACCGAAAGGCAGTTTCAGGGGCTTCGCTATAATCATGCTCTCATTCTACGAATTCATGACTTTCAGTTTTTCGTGTAGTTTCCCTGCCGGTGCCCATCTGCACACACACTTTTTTTTTTTTTTTAATTGCTGAAACTAACTTTTTAAAAGATTTTATTTATTTATTTGACAGAGAGAGAGAGAGATCACAAGTAGGCAGAGAGGCAGGCAGAGAGAGAGGGGGAAGCAGGTTCCCAGCCGAGCAGAGAGCCCGATGCGGGGCTCGATCCCAGGACCCTGAGATCATGACCTGAGCCCAAGTCAGCAGCTTTAACCCACTGAGCCACCCAGGCGCCCCTGCTGAAACTAATTTTGTTTATTTATTTTTCTAGGTAGGCTCCACGCCCTTTGTGGGGCTCAAACTCACGACCCTGAGATCAAGGGTCCGATGTTCTACCTACTGAGCCAGCCGGGCCCTGCACACACGTTTGAATCATTGTTCTGTGAACCAGGAACTCTTCGGGGAATCGCTCCTGCCAAGGGCTAGGGCCTGCCAGGTGCTAGGAGCAGGCACGGCTGGCCTTGTGCGAGAATGACAGAATAAGCCAGGGCCAGGCCAAGATGACCCCTGCAAGCCTCCAGCTGCTTGGTCATCTACCGCTGAATTTAAATAGATGTCTTTGTAGAAGGTGTAAATACCTTGCTAAAAATCAAAAACTCTCATTTTTGTCAGATGCTTTCTTCAAGGGTAGAATCGTTTATGCCCCTCCTGGGTCTGACTTGGTTCACGTGGGTTTAGGATGGCACTGACCGGTGATCTAACCCCACTTTTCTCTCCGTTTCTCTGAGGCCAGGCAGGAAGCGAACTGTGACCTCCTACAGACTCTCCAAGCCGCTACTGCCGCCACACAAGAGGGCCCCAGACATGTCCTCCCTACTTGACACTGACGCTACAGAAGCAGTCGGGACCTGGGCTGTGATGCGGACAGAGCAGAGGCGTTAACATTCCCCGTAGAGGAGAGTAACGTGTGCCTTATGTGAAGAAATTAGATCGTTAAAAAAAAAAAAAAGAAAAGAAAAGAAATTAGGTAGTTTATGTATTTAGAAACCTCGAAAACGGATATGAAATACTATGTTAGTCTGTCAAATAAAATAAATAAAATCTTGAAATACTATGTTAGTATTTATTAAAATGCTTACAAGGAGTTTAAAAATCTGTGTCAGATATTTAAAAAACAAAACTCAAGTCATTAAGTTTAATATGAACCAAGGGGAGCTGCAGGAAGGGACACGGTGCCTTCTGGAAACTGAGGAATAGAGCAGTTCATAGATAACTCACATGCCGTACGGGGAACGCGTGCAGTTCAGCGGCTTCTAGAATATTCACGGCGATGGGCCGCCACCACCACCGTCCATTCCGAAGCATCTTCATCACCACAGGGGAACCCCGTGCCCCCCTCTGGCTCCCCCGACAGCCCCTGCGGGTCCACAGACACCACGGAATCTCTGGGCTTCTGGCACTTGGCACAACGTGCTCACGGTTCATCTGTGTGTAGCACGTGTCAGAATTCCATCCCTTCCCGTGGCCAAACGACACCACCACGCGCAGAGGCCACGCTCTGTTCCTGTGTCAGGATGGGCATCTGATGGGGTTGTTTTCGCCTGTGACTCGGCTTCATGCTGCCGTGAACTTTCTTTTCCAGGTTTGTGTGCGACGCGTAGTTCCCATTCCTCTCGGGTACGGAACGGGAATGGAATTTCTGGGGCATAGGGCAGGCCCCTGTGTACGTCTGATTGTTTGAGGAGCCGTTGGAGGGTTTCCCGAAAGGGCCGCTCCGTTTCCCGCTCCCACCCACGCTGTCTGCGGGCTCGGATCTCTCCCCACGCTTGCCAACACTTGGGACTGTCTGTCTTCAGTTGCGACCATCCTAGTGGGTGTGAAGTGGTGTCTCATGGTTCGGGTTCGCGTTTCCCAGATGACTCCTGACGCTGGGTGTCCTCTCACGTGCTTGTTGGCCTTCCGTACGTCTTGCTTCGAGCCATGTCTGTTCAAGTCCCTGGACCATCTTCGAACGGGCGTGTCTTTTTACATCGAGTCGTAAAGCTGGAAGCTTGTATTGCTTCCCTCCTCCTTCCCTCCCTCTTCCTGTTTGTCCCCCTCTCCCTCACTAAAAGAGCAGTAGACCAGACGACTGCTCCCATAGACCCTGCTCGATAGGTCACAGTCCACGGAGGGAATAGCACAGAAGGGGCAGCTCCTGGGGCTGGGGGTGGGGTCCGGGGGCTTCCGAGGACGGAGACTAGAGGCGAGTGCTCAAGAGCATTGCAGCTGGCCTGTGACCTCGGGAGAGTCTTGCTCTCGCTTCCGTCCCGCAGCGTGTACCCCCTCGGCGAAGGAGGCATTGCTCGGTCAGAGTCACCTGCGTGCCAGCTCAAGGTGGGATCCCGCAACTGCACGAGAGTTCAGTGACAGTGATCGACAGCGGCCCTGGGAAATGTAGACAAAGCAGTCACGTGGTGTGGTTTGGGGGTTCCAGAAAGACCCCCCAAAATATATATCCAACTACCTCCCATCTCGCTACAGATACACCAGGACTACCTAGAAAACCTCTTATTTTTAGTCTGTTGAGACATGATGTCACGTGGGAGACAGAATGTCCCCAAGAACTAGTTTATGAGGGAGGGATGGGTTTATAGAACAGGGATCTTAGGGTGTGAAGCCTCTTCCCGCATAGATAACAAGTCCCAGTCTTCCTGGAGTCTATGTCCTCACGTGCAGAGCGGATTTAGTAACCCACTTCGTGTGGCGATCGCAGGACTAAGGAACCAGCCTCTGATAAACACATCCTAGGCCTTGGCCAGAACAGGACCTCCAAACAGTAGTTTGGGGTTTTTTTCTTTAAGATTGTATTAATTTATTTGTCAGAGAGAGAGAGCACACAAGTGAGGGGTGGGGAGAGGCAGAGGGAGAAGGAGGGAGCCCGACAGGGGGCTTGATCCCAGGACCCCGGGATCGTGACCTGAGCCAAAGGCAGATGCTTCTCAGACGGAGCCCCCCAGCCGCCCCTCCAAACAGTAGTTTGAAATCGTGTCAGGTCTCGGAGAAAATGGAATACGGAACAGGAGGAGAGGTCTGGGTGGGGCATTGCGGTGGGGCCCCCAAACCCTGGGAGGGGGATGGGCACTGCCTCCTGTCCCACTGAGCCAGCAGCGTGACACCTTCCGGGGGAGGCACGCCCTGCACAGAATCGCGGGCTCTGCACATTCCATCAGCTTCTGTCTGATTCTCTGTCAGTCACCAGGGATTTCCAGGGAGGCTGGGGATGAGGCCTCTGGGCCCGAACCCTTGGTAAACCTGACAGTGAGGCCCAGAGCCACCCATGCCCCCTTGACCCCCGTTCTCCGACTCCGCAGGGCACGTCCCAGAGCTGAGCGGACACTCGCCCATGACCCCTCGGCACGGAACCAGGCGCTTTGTGAAATGGCCAGAGATGCTCCCCTGACAGCTCCGCAGTCCCCCCCCCCCCGCAGGAAAATGAACTGTGTAACAGCTTCGCCCACACCACAAGGCCGCCTTTGTTGCTGGCCTCCAGGGATGCTGTGCGGGGCCGCGGTGACCGCGCAGGGAACACGCAGGCCTTTGATAATAGTCCTTTGTCCCGGCCCCCCCCAGGAAGAGCAAACAAGAATGGCTCCGGCAAACACAGCCGAGACCCTGACGTGGAGACCGGACGTGCGGGCGAGGAGCTCCAGGCTCCGTGCGAAGGAGGAGGACACGGGAACTCGGGGCCCCGGTGCACAGCCACTCGGGGGAAACCGGCCCCCAGAGAAAGTCCCTTCCCGGGAGAGGCGGTCCTGCGCCACCCTGAGCTCGGTCACTGCCCCACCCGCTGCCGGGCAGCCTCGTCACATGCTCTCTGTAGCAGATGCACAGCCTCAGAGGCTGCTGGGGTTCGGACGGGGGCGACCCTCACGTTGCAGAAGTCCCCATTTCACAGCGAAGGACGCGGGAGCATTCCGGGCACTCCCGATGCCGCACAGACACCACCTCTCCCCGGCTCCGAAACCGGGTCCTCGTCCTGGAACGAAACCGGTTCGAGCACGTGCTCCTCGCTCCCCTCCCCCCGTGCCTGCAACCACCCACCTGCTTTCCGGTTTCGTGGATTTACTTCTTCTGGAGACTTCGTACTAACAGGATCACACAAGACGCGGCCTTCAGTGTACGGCGGCGTTCGCTTGCCACGAAGCCCCGGAGCGCGAACCAGTCCTTTCCTTTTCCGGCTGAGGGTCTCGCTGGACGTGCAGACCGGGCTCTGTTTATGCGTTCACCTCCTGGGGGTCATCGGGGCGGTTTCGCCTCAGGCCACCGTGAGTAACGCTGCCAGCAGCAGGGGACGCGCCCATGTCCGGTACAGTCCCCGCTCACAGTCGGGCGATGTGGCCGGGAGTGGACTTGCTGGGTCAGAGGGTGATTCCGGGTAACTTGGGGAGGAGCCCTCGAGCTGTTTTCCACGGTGCCCGCACCATCTCACGTTCCTGCCGGGCACGGACGAGGCCTCCAAGGTCTCCAACCCTCACCAACAGCCGCCCTTCGTGTTGTTGTTGTTGTTGTTAACTACGATAGCCCTCTAGGGGGTAAGAGGGGGGATCCCGGGGTTCTGCCCTGCATTCCCTCCTGACTAAGGACTCAGAATGTCTCTCCACTTCTGTCTTCACAGGAGTGTCCATTCAAGTTCCTTGCCCACTTCTTACCTGGTTGTCTTTTTGTCACTGAGTTGTAAACATCCTTCACATATCCTGGATGAATTCATCTGCTTTTTTTTTTCCCCCTCTAAGGAGTTTATTTTTACATCTTAAGTAATCCCCGCATCCAGTGTGGGGCTTGAACTCACAACCCTGAGATCAAGAGTCCCACACCGTACCGACCAAGCCGGCCAGGCACCCCGAGTCCAAGGGCTTCTATCATTGCTGTTAACACACTGCTGTCTCGTACGTGTCTGTCCCCAGTCAGGGGCTCCGTAAGGGCAGCCCCTGTGCCTTCAAAAACAAAACCAAAGCACCTAGAATCCCTGAGCCTGGAACGGGGCCCGGCCCAGAGGAGCGATCAGTGTGGGCTAAACCGTGTGTGGAATGAGCCCGTCGTTAGGTGGTCCCAGGAGAAAACCATGACTCGTCCCTACAGGTCACGCGATTCTTTCATGTGCACTGAGCCTTGGCGCTCTGGGCTGCCCGCTGCGGTGGGTAAGCGCCCGACGTATGGCACTCGGGGAAGAGCCATGGCGGCGGGCACAGGTTTTCCCTGATCGGCAGCCCTTCCCTCTCCTCGGCCAACAGAAGAAGCCCTCCTTCCCGTGGGAGCCGACTCCACGTGCTTCCTCTGGGACTGTGGCCCACCCAAGGGCGGTCACAGGCCAGGCCTCACCCCTGGCCACGGGATGGGGTGTGATGGTGGGCCTGAGACCAGCGAGCCAGGAAACCACAGAAGCAGCTCTTTCCACGGGGTGGCTGGCCCGGTCATGGAGTGTGGTGGCCGTGAAGCCTGTTCAGTGTCAGGAGAGAAGGACAGACTCCCCCGCCCCCGCCCCCCCCACATACCTGTGACATTCTCTTAGCCTCTAGATCAGCCATGCCGAAAGCCCACGTTTAGACTTTTAAATTGTGTGACCCCAAACATTCTCTTCCTCAAGGGTCCCCGTCTCGGCTTCCCTTGCTGGTTCTGTGTCCACCTTTCTGCTACCCTAGACTCCAGGGGTCGGGCCTGCACCCGCTGTGCCCACCACCTGCCGTCCTCACGCAGTAGCCGCTCCGGATTTCCGGAACCGATGACGTCCCCGCTAACCGACCCTATGACTTCAACACATCGGGGGCTCCCACGGCAGCCCAACCTCCGGCAGCCCCTGTCCATAAGGCTGTCATGCTCGGTAATGGGATCTGAAGTCCCGCTCTTCTCTGGGATCGGGGCTTAGGGACCCCCAGGTAACTGATAAAACATTGTCCCTGGGCCGTGTCCCCGAGGTTTCTGGAAGAGATGAGCGTTGGACTCAGTGGCCCTCCCCGGGGCATCGTCTCGTCCGCTGAGGGCCTGAAAAGAACAAAAAGGCAGAGGAAGGGTGAGTCCGCTCTGTGCCTGGGCTCCTCCTGCCCTCAGACGCCGGGGCTCCTGGTTCTTGGGACTCAGACCGGGTGACACCACGGTCTCTGCTGGGCCACCAGCCGGCCGCAAGCAGATCGTGGGGCTTCTCGGCCACCGTAACCGCACCAGCCCCTTCCTATAATAAATCTCTCCTCTGTATCTCTGTGTATCCTGTTGGGTCTGTTCTTTGGAGAATTCTGACACACAGAATCTGCTGCTTCCTTCTTGCATTTGGTTCTCCCGCAATCCGCCAGTTTCCTGTCCTGCAGTGGGCCCGTTGCTCCGCACTCCCTCTGGGGAGCAATGATCAGTGTCCTCTGAGCTGCTGGACGACCCCTGAGCCGACTCTCCTTCCCGGCGGTCTCCTGGGGTCGCCCGCCCTCTGCCTGGCGGAGGTCCCTGCTGTCATGGCCGATCTTCCTCCGTGGAGGGCTGTCATCCATACCGCCACCTCCCACCGTGATCGCTCAGGGCCCGGGTGAGGGCCTGGGGGCGGGTGAGAAGGAGGCTCCAGAGCAAATGTCCTCAGGTGCGAAGGACTTCAGAGCAGAGCCCAGCCCTCCCCCTTTTAGATCACCAGCCCACGGATTCTTAGACTGTTTCCGTCTGACCCCGCAAAGGGGGCGTGTCCCCCCGGCTTCAGTCTCGGGGAGAGTGCGTGCCCAGCTGAAGCCTGTGGCCTCTGTTTGCTAGAAGGGCTGATCGCTCTGGGAGGGCCCTCGCCTGGCCTGGGTGCCACCAGTCCACGTCCAGGCTCAGCGAAAGGAGGATGAGAGGGATAGCCGGCCAGTGGATAGGGCCTGCAGGGTCCTTTTGGACACTTTTCCTTTTTTTTTTAATTTTTATTTTTTAGGATTTTATTTATTTGGTGGGGGAGGACAGCACAAGCAGGGGGAGTAGCAGAGGGAGAGGAAGCTGCAGACTCACTGCTGAGCAGGGAGCCTGACGTGGGGCTTAATCCCAGGACCCTGGGATCACGACCTGAGCTGAGGGCAGACCCTTCACCCACCGAGCCCTTTTCCTTTTATCTGATGGCTTCAGCACAAAAACCCAGGAAGTGACCTCATGTCCCTCCCTCTCTCTGCAGCCTCACGTCCGGGCCTCTGCACTTCGGTGGTTAAAGGCACCTCATCGCTCACCTGGCCCCCCATGGCTCCCTGCTGAGCAGCACCTAAAAGACTTGCAACACCTTTGGGTCATGAGTTCGAACTAGCCAGACGGAGAAGACGACTGACCGCCTGGGCCAGGTCCGGATCCATCAGGTGCAGTTCTCGGAGGGATCAGGGGCAGTGGGAGGGGAGGGGAGCGGTGTGCAGGGGTGGGGCTGGGGGCACGCAGAGGCCGTGAGGGATCTACGCCCAGCCGAGCTTTGGACTTCTGACCCCGCCGTTGTGGGATGTGGGGATGGCATGAGAGCGAGCTGGACATCTCTACCTACTTTTTCAGGGCTCAGGGCTTCTTAATTTGTTTTGTTCCCTTAATGTTACGTTTTTCAGAGTAGCCTCAAGGCCTGCTGTCCTGGTGGGTTAGCTCTGTTCTGAACAGCTAGAACAGTTGCAGAGTGTATCTGGCTGGGGATCAGCGGATTCGGCTAGGTCACCGCCGGACGCACAGCACACCCAGCCTGGGCCGGCAAGGAATTCATCTCAGTGAAGAACAAAAGGTCCACACCGGCAGGCGGCAAGAGGGCTCACGGGCCCCGGGGCCCAGCTCTCCACAGCTAATTTGCTGCGTCCTGGGCTGGCGATGGGGAGGGGTCAGCTGGTAGCAAGCGAGGGTGCCCCAGAGCCAGCACTCATCAGTGCCCCTGCCCAGCGGCCCTCCCTGCCCCTCCTGCCGTCGGGCTGTGCTCTTTGCCCGCCCCCCACGCATGGTGTCGGCGGGCACCGCCGCTGTTTTCCAAACGCGGCTTCCTCCTTCGTCTGGAGCCGGGGGCTTGACCCCACGCGGGGCCAGTCAGAGCCCCTTCCTACATCTGTGCTCGGCGGGCAGAGACAGGATGCAGCCTGGTTTCTCTCTGCACGAGGCCACTAGGAGGCTGGTGCGGAGCAGGTCTCGGTGGAGCCCCCGATCCAGTGCGTTCCGGGGACTCCGGGCCGCTGCTCCGTGAATGGTTCGCGGTAAGTTCCCCGCCCCTGCTGGGATGGCCACGGGGCCGCGGCGGGCAGGGGCGCCTTAGGGAGTCTCCGGGTGGCAACAGCTGCCGAAGGCTGGGGAGGGAAGCCGTGTGGGGCGAAGGGGAAGCCGCACCACCACGCGGCCACGAGGACGGACTTGGGAATCTCCCCGGGGTGCGGGAGCGCCAGGGCGGGCCTTCTGAGTCAGGGGGCAGAAGGGCGGGTCTCTGTGTCCCCCCCCCCCAGGACCCCTCCCAGGATGTGGACCTAGGAAGGGCATGGCCCTGGGCAAGGTGGCCCTCCAGTCCCCCGGGGGCCGCCAGGGGCACTCCTAGCATTTTGGGTGGTGATTTATTCACCCGTGAATGGGAACCAGGTGGCGCCTCGGAGCATCCATATGCCATATGGATGTGTGTCCATATCCGTGTGTCCCCTTTTCCCTAAACGGCTTCGAATCCCATTTTGGTTACAAAAGGAGTCCTGACCCCGTGGGGGGAAGGTTGTTCCTTCCGGTGAGAGGAGTCAGTCCAGCTTTCACGGAAGAGCATCGGGTGCTCACAAGGACAGGAAGCGCCCCCACGAGCGAGGAGAAAAACGCCGAGTTGTGGGAAGGGGCAGCGTGAGCTGTCATGATCCCAGCCCGGCCTTGAACGAGGAGGCTCTCCTGCAGAGCCCCGAACGCGGTCACAGCCTGTTTCAGACCCTGTGGCCCCACCTTCTCCTTCTAGACACGAAGAAAACCAAGACCCAGAGCGAGTAGGGTTTGTGACATCTAGGTCAGCGCCGTGAATCGGTTTCCTAGGGCTGCCTTAACAAATGACCCCAAACGAGACACGTGTTCTCTCGCGGTTTGGAGGCCAGAGTCCTAAAATCAAGGTGTCAGAGGCACCTCGGGGCTTCCAAAGGCTCAGGGGAGGAACCGCGCCTCCTCCTGCCCATTCCAGCTTCCAGGGGCTCCCGTATTCACGGGCTTGGGGCTGTGACCCTCCTGTCTCTGCCTCCCTGGTCACGTGGCCTCTCCCTCAGCTTTCCTCCCATAAGGACCCTCCATCCTAAATCAGCATGATCACATCTCAAAAATCCATAATTAAACCTACAAAGACCTTTTTGCAAATAAGTTCATGTTCACAGGTTCCGGGGACATGGGGCTTTTGTGCGGGCACCATTTAACCCCTTGCGTGTTCCTTGAGGGGAAATCCCCTGTCCAGCCACGAATGCAGTACTTTGCCAAAGAGGTACAGCTTACTCCTTATTTGGTGCTCACATGAGTGTCCCCAAACTGTTTTCCACCTTCTGTCTTCATAAAGTTTTCTAATATTGTAATATGACCTAACAAATAATAGTAATGAGGCTGAATTACAGGATGTCTTGGAACTATTAGAAATGTAGATTTATATGTACAGAAATGAAACAATTTGTAGAATCTATTGTTTTGTTTATTTTTAATTTCTTATATGAGAGAGAGAGGGAGAAACAGCATGAGCAGGGGGCAGGGAGAGGGAGAAACACGCTTCCCACCGAGCAAGGAGGCCGAGGCAGGACTCGATCCCAGGACCCTGAGGTCCTGACCTGACCTGTGACACTCAGACGACTGAGTCACCCAGTCGCCCCTAGAACGTGTTGTTAAGTGCAGAGGGGAAGGAGCAGAAAAAGTGTGTTGCCGTCTGTGTTACCAAATGTGTGTGCACAGGCGCACGTGTGCACGGACGGTTTCTGAAACGATGGTAAGAAATTTAACAGAGAGACTGGAGGTCCGCGCGCGGAGCTCGTGTATTTTCCATGCTGTACCCTTAAATATCACTTGACTACTTTGTCCCAGCTACGTGTGTCACTTTAAAATCAGACATTAAGTAATAGAGATAGATGATCTTGGCTCTTTTCTCATGTTGGCTTTTTAAGGGTGAAATGTGCAGCGCCTGTTTGCTGACAGCGTAGAAATGTCGGGCTCGGAGGTCATGAGTCCCCATCACGGCATCTCCGTCCTGCCGACCGGGCGAAGCCACGGTCACTCAAGGTGAGCTTCGTGGATCTCGTGACGGGAGGGAGGGCCCTGCACACTCTGGTCCTTCCCAAGGAGGAGCCAGGTGACCCCAACACGCAGAGGAAAGTGCTAGACCAAGAGGCCAACCTTCGGGCTGCTCCCCAGAAGGAACTTCGGAGCCAGACGTCCCCACGGACCCGCACTGTCACTCTGCACGTGGCCGTGTTCCCAGCCCTGGAGTGAGCCAAAGCCCGGGAGAGTGGGGGAGCTGGGCCCAAGGAGCCCCCCACTGAGAGCGCCTGGGAGGGCGGGATGGGGAAGGCGGGCAGCCCCCGCGCACCGGGGGTGGAAAGGACTGTGTCACGCCACCTCCCCCGGCCCTGGTTTGGCAAAGTGTCAAAGGTGGCACACGAGGAGAAAGATCTGAGAGGGGGAGAAGGTAGGCCCGAGAAATCGAGGAGCAGGAGAAGAGGGGGCGTGGGAAAGAGCTGACGGGAGAGAGCAGAGGAGGTTCAGAATCCAGAGCAAAGTAGGCTGCCAGCAGGCCGGTCCGAGGCCCTCACCACGGCTCCCGCCCGGGGGCTGAGGCTTCAGAGCTGAGGAGGAAAACGAGGAGCGCTGTCCGTTCTCGCCCTGAGGACCAGGCGGCTCCTGGGGGAGCACACGGGGGGGCGGGGGGCAGGTAACCAGGCTCTGAAGGCAGAGGGCTGCAGCTGGAAGAAATTCTCTGGGTTTACATCTTTTTTTAAGATTTTATTTCTTTATTTGAAAAAGAGAGAGAGCACAAGCAGCGGGAGGGGCAGAGGGAGAGAGAGAAGCAGGCCCCCCACTGAGCAGGGAGCCTGACTTGGGGCTCGATCCCAGGACCCTGGGATCATGACCTGAGCTGAAGGCAGACGCTTCACCAACGGAGCCCCCCAGGAGCCCCTCTGGGTCTTCATTTAAATCTTCACAGCATAAAGCAAGGCTTAAGTAAAACACACAATTTTGGCTGGATTCCACCGGAAGAGAAATTTAATTCCCTGAGAGACGACGGTTAAGGGTACAAGCTGTGTCAAGTTCCTCAGCCAGGGAGTCCCTCACCCATAAAATCCATACAATGGGGAGATGAAGGCCTCTGAAGTGTTTTCCAGTCCATTCTAGAATCCGGCAGCTCTAAAGGCTGTGGAGATGTGGGGAGGGGAACCGGCACCGGCGATTCTCTCCACAAGAGGGGCAGGAGACCCACCACCTTCGGACAAAGGAAAATCCAAACGGGAACATGAGCATCCGTTCCCCCGAACACGGAGGGTGGCAAGAACGGATTGGCTCCAGCCTCGCTCTGAGGATGCAGACAGGTTGCTTCCACTTCCACAGAAGAGGAGGGTCCCCTTGTTCCCAGACGCTCCCCTGAGGAGCCCGGTGTGCGCCTGTGGCCTTAAGGAGCCCGAGGAGTCCGTGAGGCAGGCCCAGAGCGGCCCGAGGCCCACGTCAGGGGCCGGGAACAGCAGTGCCCAGTGCCAACGAGGGAGACTCCCTGCGTCCCAGGGTTCCAACCTCCTAAGTGCCATGGGGCGTCCTTTTATTTTCTCAAAGTGAAAATGCTCTGTGTTGTTTTCTTAAAATGAGATTCTATCCCAGAACATTTCTTTAAAACTTTTAGCTGCTTTTTTGTTTGTTTGT
The DNA here is from genome assembly GCF_020171115.1 of Neogale vison. Taxonomy (NCBI): domain Eukaryota; kingdom Metazoa; phylum Chordata; class Mammalia; order Carnivora; family Mustelidae; genus Neogale; species Neogale vison. The sequence continues at coordinate 143,375,734 of NC_058102.1, forward strand.
TTGTTTAAGTAATTACTATGCCCAACATGGGGCTCGAACTCACGACCCTGAAATCAAAGATCACATGCTGTACTGACAGAGCCAGTCAGGAGCCCCCCTTTTGGTTGTTTTTCTTTAAATTTACCCTATTTTTTCTTTTTTTTAAAAAAGATTTTAAAAATCTTTTAATCTGTTTTTTTATTTAGAGACAGAGCATGAGGGGGGAGGGGCAGAGGGCGAGAGAGGGAATCGGTAGCCGACTCTGCTGCGTGCGGAGTCCAGTGCGGGGCTCGATCTCACGACCCCGAGACCATGACCTGAGCTGAAACCAAGAGTCGCACCCTCAACAAACTGAGCCGCCCAGGTGCCCCTAAAACATACTTTGTTTTTAAGAACAATTTAAATTCACAGCAAAATCGAGTGAAGGTACAGAGATTTCCCTATGCCCCCTGCTTCCCACACTGTCCGAATCCCACAGCAGAAGCCCGTCTGCTTGGGGATGGCGTGCTTTTTCTTCCCAGGCTCATCTGACTCCACTGTCCACCGTCAACCCCCGGCCTTTCGCTGGGGACAAGGGGACGGTGGCAGGGTGGGATCCAGGAACCCACTGCTCCTTTGTAGGCACCTTCAACCGGTGCCGTCGTCCTCCCCGCACTTCCCCGCCTGGACTCCGAGGCACCTGCCCCCTTAACTCCTGTGGTCTTTTCTGGAACCTTCTAGCTGAAGTGAGCTTGCTTCTCCACGCCTTGCCTCTGTGACGGCTCGGCTTTCTCTGGGCGATTAGGTCATGGACTTGACGGTCTGCTGTCTTCCAGCAGCTGACTCCCTTTCCGCTCTCTCTGAACGCAAAGCTTCAGACCCTTTTTCTTCCTTTTGTGCCATTTCAGCAGACCCTGGGGCGGGAACGTGCTCAGTCTGCACCATGCTGTCTCGAGTTTTGTCCTATGTTGTCGTCCCCCAGCCCCACTCTCTGACGAACGCCGTGGCTGCTCCCCTCACGCTCCGGCACTCACACGAGTGTGCTTGAACAGCGTGTGACATCGGGAAAGTTTATACTAGTGGATGGGTAGGAAATCGCCTCTTGTCTCAACTAGTTTCAGCCTCCTCCCCTTCGCTACCTTGAGGCTGATTCCTTCTGATTGCTGCTGGAGCTTACCTCCCACTCTTGGCTCCCCTGTATTAGAGTTTGATGAACATTTTAGCGCTGCTTTTTATATCCCAGAAAACGTTTTTTCCGTGCGTCCCCAGGAATAGAGCTGAGATGTAGGGTTTGGCAGATTCCTCTCCATAATGACTGTGGCAGTGGAAATGTCTCAGAGACCTTCCCCCGTCTCCACTGTGACTCTCCCAAAGGAGGACATAATGGGGAAAATTTCCCAGACTTACATGACAGATTGAAGAGAATCTGGAGGGAGATTTTTTTTTTTTAAAGATTTTATTTATTTATTCGACAGACAGAGATCACAAGCAGGCAGAGAGGCAGGCAGAGAGAGAGGAAAGAAAGCAGGCTCCCTGCTCAGCAGAGAGCCCGATGTGGGACTCGATCCCAGGACCCTGAGATCATGACCTGAGCCGAAGGCAGCGGCTTAACCCACTGAGCCACCCAGGCGCCCTGGAGGGAGATTTTGACAGAGCACACAGAAACTGCAAGAGCAGCACGCGCGGTGCTGGGAATTGGGCAGAGAGCAGACACTGCAAACCTAGTTAATTTTTAACCTGACAGGGTCCTTCTATATCACTTTCATGCACAGTGAATCCTTACTTGCCAGCTAACATAAGAACTTATTTTTCTGTTATCTGAGAAAAGACAAGATGTTCTTCCTAATACTTTGTTATTTATTTCTGGTAGGAGTCAAGACTAACCTTGGAATTCTTTTTTTTTTTTTTTTTTGAGAGCCGTGGGCAACTGAGTTTCAGTGGTCAAAACCGACCGTTCTAGTAACATATGGGCATGGGGTCATGAATAGCAAGACTAACAATTCTGACAGGCAGATAACGCCACACTGAAATAAAGAAGACAACTGATTTAAAAACTTTAAAATGAAAAATAATAATTAGATCGGGGCACCTGGGTGGCTCAGTCAGTTAAGTGACTGACTCTTGGTTTTAGCTAGGGTCACAATCTCCAGGTGATGGGATCGAGCCCGCTGTGGGGCTCCGGTTCAGGAGGGGGTCTCCTTAAAGATTCAGTCCTTCTGCCCTTCCCCCCCCTTCTCTCTTTAAAAATAAATTAAAAGGGGCACCTGGGTGGCTCAGTGGGTCGGGCCTCTGCCTTTGGCTCAGGTCATGATTCCAGGGTCCTGGGATCGAGCCCCGCATCGGGCTCTCTGCTCGGTGGGGAGCCTGCTTCCCCATCTCTCTCTGCCTGCCTCTCTGCCTACTTGTGATCTCTCTCTCTCTCTCTCTCTGTGTTAAATAAATAAATAAAATCTTAAAAAAAATAGTGATTAGATATCAAAGGTAAAAAGGCTTTGAAATGAAAAAGGGTAACCCAAAGTGGGTTAGCTATCCAGCCATTAAGTCACTCTGGAGGTAAAATGTGCAAACAGGACCCAATCTGCTTAGCTCACCACGGCCTAGCCCAATTCCTGGCACAGGGGCGACACAGTAAATAATTGCTTAAGAGATAAATGAAACAAGCCAGGTATTTTTATTTCAAAAGCCTTATAGTGGGAGATCTGGAGTTAAAAATTTAAAGGTATGTAGATACCACAGGTCTCTCCCTGAGGAAGTGTCCCCCCAAACCACACATAAATAGAGTCTGTAGAGTTAGGCTAGAGCGCCTCACTTCTAGAGTGAAGGAAATGTCACGGACACCTACCAGAGGATCTGTCCATGCCTCTTTTCCGGGACCTGGCCACCACCCCCGTGGATGTGGACTCGTGGTAGCCATATTTCCACCACGTACTCTATGCCCCCGGCTTGAGTTAATCGGATCAAGTTGGACACAAGACCCCAAGCTCGCCCAACCCGACTCCCTGCCTGGAAATCTGATGTTGGTTATGGAAACCTGGGGAGTCCAGCCCAGGGGGTCTCGCCCCAGGTGATTTTTCAGCCCCTGCCTTGTCACTGGGATGCTGGTGCTGTCTGGAGACATTTCGGTTGTCACAGCTGGGGCCAGGGGAGGGTGGGTATTGGCTTCTTGTGGGAGGAGGCTGGGGATGCTGCTACACACCCCACAGTGCCGGGACTGGCCCCCCACTGAGGAGTGCTCTGGCCAGAAGTGTCGGTGTGAGGCTGAGGAACCCTATCGAGAGCGTCTGGACAGACGAGGCGTAACTCAGTTGAACTGGGCTGCCAGCCGTCACCTACCCTCCACGTCTAAGGAAAGCAGTGTCAGGTTGTAGAGAGAAGACAAAGAAGAAGCCATACAGAGAGGAGCTGGGCTAAGAGACATTTTTCCAATTCCTGACTCCAGTTCCTTCCAGAAACCTGACTATACTTATGGCCCCTTCATCCTTCTCATAAACCCCCCTTTATACTTGAGATAGCCCGACATGGGTTTGGTTACTTGAAAGAAAAGTAACTTAAACTAATACAAGAAACATTCCAGTCAATGATTCTCAAGTGACCTAAGAAACATTAAGGCTTGGGCGGTTTAGAGTTCATTCTAGTCTAGGATGGAACAAATAAATCATCATTTCAGCCAACTGTATTGCTTTTCCTTGAGAGCCACACTCTTTTCCCACCACTTCTCGACAGTTAGAGGTGAATATGTTCAAGCTTTCTGAGGGGAAGGGACCCAGAACATGCTTGCCCTACCCTTATGACGTTTTTGGAAATTGGGACACCTGACTCATCGCTTGGCCACCACATTTGAAACCCCACCCAATTCTACTAACTTGTCATTATATTAAAAGCACTCCATAGATCTGTTACTAATTGCACTTGCAAGTGGTTTATATTTTGCATATTATTTTGTATTTGTAGGTACATCATCAGTCTCGCCACTGATTTCATTTCTCTACCTACAGAAATTCAATAAAAGTTGTAGTGTAGGTTAAGCCACTGAAATGGTCTTTGATACTCAGTTTCTTCCCGGAACTTGTATTTTTCTTTATCCAACTCTTAGGAATATTGAATTCATTCCTCATCCTTACATAGAATTTCTTGATCATTTAGGAGCTGCCGAGCCCTTTGAGAATCTCAGGGTGGGTCCTCTCTTTGGAAAAATATACATATGCACTGTTTTCCATACAAATCTGAGGGTTCACAGACCATTTAGAGGCCATCATATTATCCCTAAGGTTATGAGTCCTTGCATTAAATATTTATTGAGTGCCTCGTACGACCTAGGTGGTAAAGAAAAAAGGATGAAAATGTAGGGGCACCTGGGTGGCTCAGTGGGTTGGGCCTCTGCCTTCGGCTCAGGTCATGATCTCAGGGTCCTGGGATCAAGTCCCGAATCGGGCTCTCTGATCGGCAGGGAGCCTGCTTCCTCCTCTCTCTCTCTGCCTGCCTCTCTGCCTACTTGTGATCTCTCTCTGTCAAATAAATAAATAAATAATCTTAAAAAAAAAAGGATGAAAATGTTGAGTTCTACCCTTGAGAGGAACACAACTCCATAGGGCTAGCAAACAGTAAGAGCCCAGTTACAACCCAGGTGCCATGTGCTAAGAGAAGGGTCGTAGAGAGCACACGCTAACCCAGAATAGAGGAATTTAAACCAGAGGGGGGAAGTAAGGATAGATTTGTGGAGGAAGTGACATCTGCACTGAGAATTCTTACAAACAGAAGAAAGCAGGGTCCATAGAAGGATAGGGGAAGAATGCTCCAGACTGAGGGAAAGGGTGTCTAGAAGGAAAAGAGCATGGCAAGTTCGTGGAACAGAAAATGTTTGGAGCAGCTCTGCTCCCCATCTGTCTGTCCGTCCTCAGCTCCATCCCTGCTTTCCTCTGGATCGCAGGGGGCTGAGTCAGCAAACCACCCCTTCCACAGCCCTCTGCCAACTGGCTTCTGGTGAGTTCTGCCAATGAAAAGTGCTAGGGGAAGACAGGAGGCAGGAGAAGCCACAGTCCCCTGCTGTTGGTCGTATCAGGAGCAGCCAGGAAGGGGACTCCAGGATTCTAGCGGCCACAGAGGCAGTCACGGCTCTAGGCCAGCCTGATGGGGATCAGGAAGGCCAGGTGGCACCATTTTCCCTCTTGCTCCAGAGTTTCAGGCAGTTCCTAACCTCTGGGGAAACTTCTCTGTTTCACCTCTCCAGCCCTGTCAAGCTTTGAAACCAGTTCCCTATATTATAGTGCCTCTACTTAAAATACCTACAGTGGCTTGCATTCTTCTGGCTGGACACGGACTAATGCCGTGAGGAATGGGAAACTGGCGAGGTGTGGAGGAGGGCTGTGGTGAGGGTAATATCCACTGGGTAACTGAGGGCCAGATCACTGAAGCTCATCTTAGGAAATAATCTGTGTTTGGACTTGATCCTAAGAACAGTGGAGGCCTAGGAAAGATTTTGAAGATGTGCTCAGCTTGGTCACTTTTGATTTTGGAAAAGATCACTTAGACTAGAATACAGAGAACAAGTTTGAAGGCTGAAGGCCAATTAAGAAAGCTTTTGCACTCACGTAGGAGAGAACTTGACGGTGGTCTATTCTAGTGTAGATGTAGTGAGGTTGGAGATTCTGGAGGGATAGGCAGGATTTTTATGAGGTGGAATGGCCAGAATGTAATGGGGTATTGTGGCAAGCTGAAGATGACTACACATTCATTGGCAAGTCTTTGCACTGATAGGTGGGCTTTATGGCACTTCCTTTTGAATCTGGGCGTGCTCTGTAACTGCTCTGACAAGTAGAATATGATAGAAGAGACCCTGTGCCAGTCTGTGGGCCCAGGCCTTAAGAGCTCAGCAGCTTCCATTTCTTGTTTCTTGGAACTTGTGCTCTTGGAACACATCTACCATATTTTGAGAAGCACAAGCCAAGTGGAGAGGACACACCCACACAGCTGCTCTTGTTGACAGCCCCAGCCAAGCTCCCAGCTGTCAGCCATGGAGTGCGCCATGTTGGATGTCCAGTCTAGTCTGGTCTGCAGGCTTCCTGCCCAACCATTGACTACAACTGCATTGTAGACCCAGGCAATTCCCACCCAGTGGTACCCATTCAACCCACCGAACCATTAGAGATAATAATACATGGTTAAGTCACTACATTTTGGGGTGGTTGGTTATACAGCAAAGGAAAATAGGAATAGATGTGGAAGGAGAGAAAGAAGACAGAATCAAGGATGATACCTAGAATTCTGCTTTGGACCAGGGTGGAGCTGTCTCTACTCAGGTGGAGACTGTGAGCAGACGAGCACTTTGTGGGGGTGGGCGGGGGGCGGGGGGGGAGGGTATTGGGTGGGTGGGTAAATGAATCTATCATAAACTAGGAAATATTTATTTTGGGGATTTAATTACTTTTTTCCTAGATATTTTAATATGTTTTATCTTCAGCATTAGATTTCCAGATGTTAGAGATTTATATTTGATAGATCCCTATCTTTAAGACCCTCTAAAATAAATATCTTAGCATCTTCTGCAGTAAGAAAAACTGCCTTCTCAAAAGTATCAAGAGGAACTGGTATCTGTTTCATCACATGTCGTCCTTGTTGATCTAGGGATCAACTTCCAGGTCTCTTATTCATTCATCAAATATTTACTCATCACGTCCCAGGCTTTCAGCATTGTTCCAGAGCCATAATTCTGCACAAGACAGATACTGTCCCTGCCCTCATGGACTTTACATTCTGGTTGGCAGGCAGACAAAAAACAAGAATATACCTGCCAATTTGATAAAAATCAATGAAAGAAATGAGCAGGGGGTGATCAGAGAATGAAAGTTGAGGGGAACCTACTTTAGATAAGGTGATCAGGGAAGACTTTCTTTTCTTTTTCTTTCTCTCTCTCTTTTAAGATTTTATTTATTTGAGAGACAGAGTGAGCAAGAGAGAGAGAGCACATGCGCAAGGGCAGGGGCAGAGGGAGAGGGAGAAACAGTCTCCCCACTGGGGAGCATGATGCAGGGCTCGATCCCAGGACCCTGGGATCATGACCTGAGCTGAGGGAAGACACTTAACGGACAGAGCCAGCCACCCAGGCGCCCCAAGGGGAGATTTTCACATGTAAACTTAAGGAAGTGGAAAGAGCCAGCTGTGAGAAGAGGTATAGGAGGGGAAGTGAGGGTTAGTAGCTATGGGACCCACCAGGGTGCAGAGGCCCTTGGGTGGTTAAAAGCTTGACCAGATTCTAGGAACTGAAAGACTAGTGTGTTTGGGGTACAGTGAGCCAGAAGTATACAAGATGAAGTGGGAGAGAGACACAAAGGTTAGGGTCAGCTATACCTTTAGGCCATAGTAAGGAGTTTGAATTTCATTCTAAATGCAAAAGATAGGCAGAAGCATGAACATGATCTGATTCACATTTTAGGAAGATAATGGCCAGCAGAGACAGAAGGGTTGAAACCGGGTAAGAAACTATTGCAGTGGTTCCGGACAGAAGGACAGCCAGGACTAAGATTCATTCTGATTTTCTTTTCCTTGGACTGTCTCCCTCCATAAAGTGTGGGTGCGGGCTCCCACAGATCAGCAACAATTCCCAAGCACCTGTGTATACATAACACTCACACTGGCCTCTTGCTTTGTAAGACGACTTGAAATATCTTTCAGAGGGATGGTATTTTCCATCCTTTCCACCAATCACCCACTTCCCCGAACCTCAGGTTTCACTCAGTTTGGAACTGAGGCCTCTTCTGCACAGAACCAATGAGTGGCTTTCAAGCCACTTTACCATAAACAGTATTTGTGTTGTCTGCCACATTCCTTGGCAACTTGAATAGATGATGAGGGTCCTAGAGCAGGTATAGAATTTTGGATTAAACCAGTTGGTTGTTTTCTTTTTTTGGTCTTTCCACAGGGCCATGGGACTTGTAAGGCCAACAAAACTAAATTTCAGTGTAAGGGATCAGATTGAGGAGACTCATTAGCCTTCAACTCAGATCCCTTATCCAATGCCTTGAAGTTTCTCATTAACTCCAACTGAATATTGATAAATACCCTTCACTTTAAACATGGTAACAACTCAGCAGATATGCTTAAAAGCCTCAACATTCAGAGGTTTAAAAAAAAAAATTCAGAGGTTGATGGCAATACATGAAAAAGGCTCTTTGTTGTTATTGCCAGTTTTTAATTTAATTTTTAAAAATTTTTATTATTATTATTTTTTAAGTAGGCTCCACACCCAATATGGGGCTTAAACTCATGACCCTGAGATCAAGAGTCAAATGTTCTACCCAGCCAGCCAGGCACCTGGAATGTGTATGTGTGTGTGTGTGTGTGTGTGTGTTTAAAGTATTCTCAGTGACCAAGGTGTGGCTCAAACTCATAAGCCCTAGATCAAGAGTCACATGGTCTACTGACTGAGCCAGCTAGGTTCATTATTGTTAGTTTAAAAAAAAAAAGGGGGGTCAATATTTCAAGACAGTTCAAAAATATAGGTAACATCTTAAAAGTAGCCCTAGAGATCCCTTTCCCCTTCAACTACTTGAGGACTAGTGAAGACAGCTTGAACCAGGAAGCAAACCCTCACCAGACACAACTTGATCTTGTACTTTGTAGCCTGCAGAACTGTGAGAGGTTAAGTTTCTGTTGTTTACAGGTTTGTGTGTGTATATATATATGTGCACGTCCTTGGAGACAGACCTTCTTGAAGCATCATGTTTAGCCAACAGAAAAAGCAGTCACACCCATTGGTACGTTAGGGTTCAGCAGACAACTTGGCACTTGATTTCTGTCTACCCAGAAATTCATTTGGTCACTGATGTATACAATCCCAGTTAAGGTATGTAAATGTAACCTCCACCCCCACCCCACCCCCAGGTCCAGGGTCCGATAGAACACCTTCTTTAACTCTTTCTGGGGTGAAAAAACGTTGTACAACACTGTTACATTATTTCCGGAATCTGAGCGATTTAAATATGAAGGAAGTTCTGGCTACCGAGATTCACTTCGAATAGTCCTTCTCTAGCTGTTTCAGAGTAACTCCAGAAGGAAACACCAACTCTGGTCTGAGCGCGGCGCACCTTACAGGCTGCAGACCCCGCTGCCCGGGGCTTTGCGGGGACCCCTTGCCCAGATCGCCTCTATAGGGTCCCCTCTCTTTGGTTGAGAACACAAGCCTCTCCTTACATCCATCTCTTTACCCAAAGTGGAGATTCCAGTAGGAATCCTAAAAAGGCGGGTGGGTGGGAGCGGGCAGGAGCAGGGGAGAAGGAAGGCGCACACCGTTGCTCCCACCTGCGGGCCTAACCGCACGTCTGCGGCCCTAACCGCACGCCTGCGGCCAGCTACGATCTCTAGAGCCGCCAAGCTGCGGCGCTCAGAAGGCGCAGACCTGCTTCCACATCAGATCCAGCCTTCCCTTTCGTTTGGGCGAAGGGGTAGTTTTTTAGAAGGTTTTTTTTTTTCTTTTTTTTTTTCCTTTTTATTAAATTCATTCGGGCCGCACAGGGGGCGAGGCGGCAAGCACGACCCAGGGCGGGAAATACGATAAAGCCCGCGACCTCCGGCCGGCTCCGCGGGCGGCGGGGGCTCCCTGCGCTCAGAAAAAGGAGGCCGGATGGGAGGAAACACAAAGCCAGCCGCCAGCGACAGGGGCGGGCGCGGTCGCGCTGGACGCCGGCCCCGGCCTGCATTGCGCTCGGGCCGCAGCCGGAGTCGGGCCACGAGACGAGCCCCGCCGCTGCGAGGCGCGGAGTGCGGGGCCCGAGGCGGCTGCCCGCGTCCCCAGCGCACCCCGCGCCAGCGGCTCAGGCGCACGTGGCCGCCACGGGCTCAAAGTCCAAGGGCGGCGGGAGGTCCCGGGGCCCCGGGCGCGCCTCGGTTCCCCACCACGGCGGGAGGAACGAAGCCGACCGCCGTGCTCCGGCCACCCGCGCGCTGCCACCCCAAGGAAGGCCCTCAGGGGCCCGCGCCCGGCCGCCTCCTCCGCCCCCAACCACGGTGGCAGCAAGCCGGGCGGGGAACCGGAACCGCCGGCGGAACGGCCCGCCCTCCTCTCGCGAGAGGCGGGAAAGGACGCAGGTTGGTCGGGCGACGGGGGCGCAGCCAATGAGCGGGCGGGAAGGCTGTGACAGACGGCCCTCCGAGCGCCGTCTCTAAGCCCCGCCCCGGCTGCGGAGGCCCGGGTCGCCGCCCGCCTTTCCTTGCCCTCCCCGTCTTCCCTCCCCTCCCCGCCCCGCTCTTCTCTTCCCGTCTGAGGTGGCGGCCGGCCTCCCTCCTCTCCAGCTCCGTTCCGGCTCCAGCCCTGGCTCCCCGTTCCCGTCGGGCCCCGACACCGGCCTGAGCGCTTCCCCCGTGGCTCCAGGGCGGCCGCATCGCCGCTGGCCCCGCCAGTCCCCGCCGCGCTTGTGCTCTCCCTGGGCCTCGGTCCTCGCCGCCCCCCGCCATGAATGAGGAGTACGACGTGATCGTGCTGGGCACCGGCCTGACGGTGAGTCCCCTCCCCCCGCCGCGCGCGCCGCGGGAGGCCCGGGCCGCCGCGCGGGGCCGCTCCGTGCCGGCCGGCGTCCCCGTGCGCGCGGGCGGGTGTCGTCGTGGGAGGGGGGTGCGCTGCGACCGGCGGGGGGCGCGACCCGGGGCGCCGGGGGCCTGCGGCGGAGCGGAGCCGGCCGCGCGGGCGGGGGCTGGGGGCCCCGGCTCGGCCCCGGACGTGCAAGGACAGACCCGGGGCCGGCGAGCCCGGTCCGGGGGGCGGCCTGATGCCGGGCGACCGGGAAGCAGAAGTGGGTGGGGAGCGAGGGCAGCCGCCCGCTGGGCGTGTGGGGGCCCCTCCGCCGCCGCCGCGGCTGGACGGCCTCTCCCGGTTGGAAACGGAAAAGCACCAGGCGGGGTGGGGGAGGGCGGGAGCGCTCGCAGCTGCGCTTCCTCCTTCGGCCCCAGCCGCGGCGCGTGGGTCTCGGCCTGCCGGAGCGGGGCGCGAGATTTTGTGACAAGTCCTTGGAGAAGCACCGTCCTGTAACTGCTGCAGCTCAGTGAACTTAGAGAAAATGAGCTTTTTACCCGCCCCCCCCCAACTTCAGAGGAGGAGCTTGCACATTCCTTGGAACGCTCCCATCCCAATTCCTGAGCATCTGCAGAGAATTGGAAACGAGTGTCCTCAGAGCCTGTCCGTCGGCGGCCTTCTCCGCTGACCGTTGCCATCGTCTCCCCTGGGGGCTTTCCCCTGAGAAGTGGACCCTGCTGGGCCGCTGGAGGCCGGGTTCCCTCCTACGGGGAGTCCGAAGCCGACCTGTGCCTGGCTAGGAAGTAGTACCGAACGGATGAGGTCACTTACCTAGAAAACTAGTCATTTTGAATGCAAGGGATTTGGTCGAATTTCTTTTTAGGTGGTGAGTTGGCAAACGGTTGGGTGCCTAAATGAACAGGCCTGCCAGCTGCGGGGCTGGTTTCCCTCAGTGAGCGTTTTTAATTAGGTGTCTGATTGGGGTTCTGAGCTTCGTAGTCCGTGCGGGGTTGCCCCCGTTGAAATGGGCCCGGTTGCTGCCAGGGTGTTGTAAGAGTCAGTTGTGTGTTTTCTATGGTTCTTGCTGGTCTTTCAGATTTGCTCTTGCTTAGGTCAGTTGGACGTGGACAAAGGAGCGCAGATCTGTCCTGCAGGTTTCTACAGGGTTGGTACAGAAGCATCGCTTTGTGTCGAAGATCAGCATACTCTTGCTCTGTAACAACCAAGTGAAGAAAATGCACTTTATTCAAGTATTCATTTGGGTTAATTGTGACCTTTTTGATGAGCATTAGGCACATAACTGGAAATCAGACCAGTTTCTGCTCTCACTTTGCAGCTGTGATAACTTTAATCCCTATGAGCCTTCTCATAAAGCTGCTGTTTGAGAATTCTGTCCATGCAGAGCATCCACAGCCTTCCCATCATTGATAGGAGTAGTGATGGCAGGAGGATTGGGTAGTGCTGAAGGTGTAGCCTCCTTTCTCGTGACGCAGACTGCTCACCGTTAAGATCAGCAAAGTTAAAAACCCTCAAGTCAGAATTGACCATTTCAAGTGAATATACTACTTCATTTTCTTAATGTTTGACTTACAAATACCTAGTTCCAGAGAGTCAAGAACCTAAAAACAGGCACAATCTACCAGTTATGGGTGCAAACTATTAGAGGATGGCTGTAGGTACTTGTAGTACTATTAACTTGTTACTTTTAAAGAAGTGTAGTGTCGGAGTTACTTTGTTGCCTGAAGTGGGCACTGTTCTGTATCTAAAATGAAGGTCGGGTGATCCACAAATGTTAATTGTAATTTAAATAAATAAGACATAAAACGTGTAACCTGGAACAAAATCATTCTCTATCCGGGAGAAATGGAATATTCTGTATAATTGAATTTTCTAAGGAATTGAGGATTATCACTTTAAAGAACCACCAGTTTCTGGGGGAAAAAAAACCAAAACTTTCCTATTGATATCACAACTTCTTTACCAAACTAAGTAACATAATTTGCTTGATTAGTAAGACTTCACTTCAGGAGGAGTAGTTATTGTGTTGATGCTTTAACAATGAAACTGCTGAGACACCTGGTAAATACTCTCAGCCTGCATCCTTTGTGAGTTAGTTCTTCCGTCTGCTCCTCATTTTCTCCTCCTCCTCTTGCTGTTAGGCTGGTGATTTTACTTTTCTTTGATTTCAGCGTGAACAGACAACATCTGACCACCTAATACACTGCTTCTAATTGACTTTGGGATTGGCAATAAATTCTTCAATCTTCTAAAAATAGTGTAAAAAAAAAAAGAGGGTAACTAGTTCCACAGCTTATTTGTGGCTAGCAGGTATTTGTGTTGTTTTGTTCTACATAGTAATTCTGGTCCAGAATTACAAATAGAAACATGTACTTTAGTGAGAGTTAACCGGTATTCCCAGTATTAAGATGTTTGGAAATTATTTTACATCCCAGACATAAAATTTTACCCTTTTTCTTTATTAAAACTTTGTGATTTAAAAGAGTTTTTAATATCTGATTTAAAAATCTTAAATTGCCTCTCAGATTTGCTCCTTGAAAATCCTGGCCATTGCTATGTTAGAGTTTTGTAGGTGAAGGACTTTCTATCCACCACAGTAGTGATCATAGGGCCAATATGTACAAATGTCTTATTTTTGGAAGGTATAAATGTCTTGTTGGCAGTCTGTATTTTAAATCAATTTCAAGCATACTGGCCCCTTAGGATAGAAGTAAAATCAGACACATTTTTAGCATCTAGAAGTAGTAGTGAGATAAACCACTAACTAGTGAAAAACCACTAACTAAATGTTTTTACTCACATCCATGAAAATTAGCAGTCCCCTGTATCTTCCTTCCCCTTATTCCTGATTAAAGGCTCTTCCTGGACTTCTGGCTTATCCAGTTTCAGTTATTTAAACTGTGACTGTTGTGATCAGTTAATGGACATTACATCTGCATGAAGGATGGAGCTCGTGAGTTACGGTGAGGAGGTACTAGGTGCTGTAGTGGGCTGCCCGCACGAGAATTCAGACAGGGCAATCAGGGAAACCTTCACAAAGAAGGTGTGTAAGCTGGATTTTAAAAATATTGGTAAGCTTTGAGCAGGAGGCATGATTTTCTGGGCAGAGTGAGCAGGGTGGATTGGTATTGAGAACAGGATGTACATAATGGGGAGTTTTTGCCTGAAACAGAAGGTATGAAGAGGCAGATTGGGAAATTGAGTTGGAGAGAGGGCTTTCACTAATGTTGAATGCTAAGAAATTTTAACTTTATCTTTCAGGCAGTGGGAAAGGATTTTGAGCAGGAAAGATAGAATTAGAGCCAATTTCAAGAAAAATGATCTTTTTTTTTTTTTAAAGATTTTATTTATTTATTTGACAGAGAGATAACACAAGCAGATGGAGAGGCAGGCAGAGAGAGAGAGAGAGAGAGAGAGAGAGAGAAGCAGGCTCCCCGCTGAGCAGAGAGCCCGATGCGGGACTTGATCCCAGGACCCTGAGATCATGACCTGAGCCGAAGGCAGCGGCTTAACCCACTGAGCCACCCAGGCGCCCAAGAAAAATGATCTTTTGACAGCATTTAATCACATGCATTCAAGGGACAGATACTTAAAAGAACATTCTGCTGAAAACAATTATTTTTACTGTGTTGTTGCTGACATATAAAACAGATTAACTGATTTTAAAATGTTCTTGTTAATGCATTTTCCCCATAGTTCTAGGTAAGTAGCTTTCAAAAGTCATTTTTCTTTAGTATTAGTGTTCAGGTACCTTGTTTTCTTTATCACATTTTTGTGGGCATTTATTTCCTGTTTGGGTTTTTTGTTGTTGTTGTCATTTATATTTTGTTTTTCCTTGTAACTTTGTAATTCAGTTGGATTTAGAGTTCCGGTGGGTGCTTAGTTTGGTCACTTGGAGGCTCTATCGGAACACTGTACTCAGGCTCTGTTCTCTTCAATTCCTGCTCTCGAAGGAATCTCTGAGACCAGGGTAGTGTCTCGTACCACTGACCTGGGAAGTACTGTGTAGGTTGATCACAGTTCGCACACATAAAGGAACACCGTGCACGCCCCTTCGGGACTTTAGAGGTATTTTGCCTTAATGTATTTAGGTGCTTTCCAAGTAAGTTACGCTGATTATTGCAACTCTGGTGATACGTGCAGGGTGCTGAAGGGAAGTGACCTTCACACCACTGGTCGGGCCCTTCCTCACTCCCACATGTCTATCCTTGCTAGGACTTGGCTGCCACTGACCTTTAAACTATTTGATCTGGTTACCTCTTTTTATGTAGGAGAACATGAAATGCCAGGTAAGTGGCAGATGCCATTATCCTAAAGAAGTTGTATTCTGAAGATGGTTTTATCAGTTACTCTGGGTATGAGTTTGTGTTCTCTCCTGCTCAGGTAATTTGTGGGTGAGTTTGAATTAAATGTGGTGTACTCTAATCTGGTAGATTTAAAACTAATATGTTGGTTAATATTCACTAATAAATAGATTTTTTTCTGGTCAGAGTTATCAGTATTATTGATATATATGATGGGTGGACAGGGCTTTCTAGTGCAAAAAAAGGAAATTCATTTAGAGTATTTTTTCTGGCTTTAATGTGCTTTGCTTGTTATTCTTTATTCATCAGATAGGTAGCAGTACTGGATTTTAATTTCGAGTTAATTTTGTAAGATATTAAAATTTAAGGATCATTAATGTGTACCCGATGCCCAGATATGATTGACAGATTTTATCAGCAAATTAGTTCATCCCATGCTTTAAAGCAAAATGTAAAGTATTACACTGTGCTACTATGTATTTTATTCTTTTGGCAATGGAAAAGCAATCTTTTATAGATGGGCTTAGGAGAACCCATGAACCTGCAGATTTAACTAGCTTTTCTCAACATTTATTCCAAACGGTGCCTCTAAAGGTGGTTTTGTTAGCAGCTCTTTGGACTTCAGTGAATCTTTAAATTACTGAGCCTTTCACTTTAGGCCTCCATCTTTATTACTTGCTTTAGAGCCGTTGCCCAGTGAGTGGATCATGCTTATTTGCAGGGAAGCGTGGAAAGTTATACATAGAAGATATGCAACACTCAGAGTTGCTTGCTGTGATTTTGCTTCCAAAAGTTGGACTCTGGAGTCTACCTTTGTTGGCTGGACACAGGACTGTTTCATCTTCTCTCTTTATGTCCTAATCTGTTTTTATGAAGGCAGATTTTTTTTTTTTACCTTTGCGTAATATGTTGAACCATATATGTCGGTGCTTCTTTGGATTTTTTTTTTTTTTTTTGACAAGTGAATTGCTTTTGAAAAGATTAGGGTTGATTTTTGTAATTATAAAATGCCTTCAGTTCTCTTTATCAAGACACTGTTAAGAAAGTGGACAGGCAAGCAAGCCATGGAATGGGAGAAGTTTGCAGTGCACAGAACCAGTAAGGCACTTTTCTCTATCCAGAATATAAAAAGAACTTTAATATTGCTATAAGAAAAAGAAACCCATTTTTTAAAAAGGGCAAATAATTTGAATAGGCATTTATCAAAAGAAGATACCATAATTATCAGTAGACTATAAACTAAAAAAGTGCTCAACCTCCTTAGTTGTCAGGAAATGCAAATTAAACCACATCCTAACTACACAATGGCTAAAATTAAAAAGACACAAGTGTTGGGCAAGGATTTGAAACAACAGGAACTTTCATACCCTTCTGGGACGGAAGAATAAATTAGTACAAGCCCTTTGGAAAGCAGTTTGGGAGTTACTTGCTGAAGTTGAACATAATGGTGCTTTCCTTGATATATATCCAACAAACGCATAATAAAAGCAGGTTGAGAATATTCATAGAGCATTGTTTATAAGAGTCAAAAACTGGCAACTGATCCAGATGTCCATTAATAGTAGGAGGGATAAATGATTGTGTAGTCATGTGGTGTAGTCATTCAAGTAAAGCCTCCACCACTTTGTTATACAAACCTTCGTTCTTGAATCAACTGCTTTGAAGCAATACCTGAGAACTTACTAGAACTGCAGAAGGTTAGGGCTCACGCTGAGTATACTGAATCAAAATCAGATCCCCAGTTTTTTGTTTTGTTTTGAAGTAGGCTCTGAGTTCAGTGGTGGGGCCTGAACTCGCATGATCCAGTGATCACGAGTGCCGTGCTCTAGCGACGGAGCCAGCCACGACCCCTAGCGTGACCCCCAGTTGATTCTTAGTAACGTTGGAGCAGCGCTGCTTTAGTAATGATTCTTGAAATTGGTCCTGGACCAGCCTCATTAACATCGCCTGGGAAATCATGAGAAAAACGAATTCTCAGCCCCGACCCGGTTCTGTGGGTGTGAGTTCCACAGTCTGTTTTAAGGAGACCTCTGGGTGATGGGGATGCAGAGTGAAGTTTGAGAATCTGCTCAGAATTGACATTTCAAACACGCTCACAGGTGGCACTGAATTGGGAAGCACCCCTTGAGATCCAGCCACTGCTTGCAGGGTCAGACAGACCTTCTAGAAAGGTCCATGTAGGAAACTACCTACATGGTACAACTACCCTTCCACTGTAGTACGGTGAAAACAAATGTGGACAATATATAAATGAATGGGGATGGGTGTTTACCAATAAATCTTTATTTGTGAAATCACATGTCCACTGGAGTTGGCCCCTGTACTTTGGGGACCCCTGCCCGGTAGCAGTAAGAATCAGTACATCTCAGGAATGCACAAAACAGAATTTGGATGAGTCTTGTAAACATAATGTTGAATAAACATGATGTATAAACAGGATATAGTGCATGATGCCATTTATTCAGAGTTTAAAAACAGCAGATCTGCACTTTTAGAAATCATGAGGGGGGGCGTTGGGGGTGTGGTTAGGACTGGAATAGGCCATGAAGTGGTCTTCTGGAGCGCTCCTGGTGTTTGGTGTCTTGATATAAATAAGAAATGACACATCTTCCTAGAGTAAAATTTGACATTATACTAAAATGAATAGATACATTTTGGAGTAAGATTAGAAATAATGAATTTTAAAAATAAAGGTATCAAATCAGACTTCTAGGGGAGTGGGATTGTTCTCTCTTACCTGGGCTCTTTGGGGTAAATTTGAAACCCCCTAAGGATTAATGAGGATACGTGGAATTTCCGTTTTCTTTTAAAAACAATAAAGCCTTGGGCGCCTGGGTGGCTCAGTGGGTTAAGCCGCTGCCTTCGGCTCAGGTCATGATCTCGGAGTCCTGGGATCAAGTCCCACATCGGGCTCTCTGCTCAGCAGGGAGCCTGCTTCCTCCTCTCTCTCTGCCTGCCTCTCTGCCTACTTGTAATCTCTTTCTGTCAAATAAATAAATAAAATCTTTAAAAAAAAAAAAGCCTTGATCACCAAAACCCTGTTTGAGTTTTGAATGAATATGTATCCCATCTCTGTGATAATTCTCACATAAAACAATACTCATATTCTTTTTTGATTTTCCTCCCTCTATCTTGATAGAGTATATCTTAGTATATACATGTTTTATCTACCTTTTTCCTGAGACTGGACATTTATAATCTATTTATGGTTGTCCTGGATGCTTCCTTTAGAGCTCTTGTTCTCAGACTCTTTGGCTTTGGGATATATTCTTAAAAAGTAAGGACCTTGAAGAGTTTTGTTTAGAGGGTATATATATATATATTTATCAATCATTAGAAATCAACACTGAAAATTTTTAAAAATTACTAATTAACTTAATGATAAACCCATTATATGTTAACATGAATAAGCTTTACAAAGTGTAATTGTATCTTACAAAGTGAAAATATTGTGAGAAGAGTATCATTGTTTTACATTTTTAAAAAGATTTATTTATTTTTAAAGATTTTATTTAATTTAGAAAGTGGGCATGTGCAAGTGGGGGTGGGCAGAGGAGAGGGAAAGTCTTTTTTTTTTTTTTTTTCTTAAAGATTTTATGTATTTGAGAGGGAGAGTGAAGGGGGGGGAGAGAGAGAGAGAGAGAACCCAAGCAGGAAGGGAGAGGGAGAAGCAGACTCCCCGCTGAGCAGGCGGCCCGATGTAGGGCCAAAGGCAGACGCATAACCAACGGAGCCACCCAGGCACCCTGAGGGAGAGTCTTAGTTAAGCAGACTCCTTGCTGAGCACGGACCATGCCACAGAACTCGATCTCACAGCCCTGGGATCACAACTTGAGCCAGAACCAAGAGTGTGATGCTGGAGGGACTGAGTTGCCCAGGTGCCCTTAAGAGGGGCTTTTTATAAAAAAGTATCTGTTTGAAACGTGGTAATACTTCACTTCTTTTGAAGATGCTTATGCTTTCCCTGTAGGAATGTATCCTCTCAGGTATAATGTCAGTGAACGGGAAGAAAGTTCTTCACATGGATAGAAACCCGTATTATGGAGGAGAAAGTGCATCTATAACACCTCTGGAAGATGTAAGTATTAGAGCAAATTAGGATGCCTTGCATTCTTTGAAGCTTTTACTTGTGAATCTCCACTCTACTCCTTGTAGATAGGTTTAATTTTGTTTTATTAACTAGATTATCTCTAGCATCCTATTTTTTCCGGGACTGTGGGTTTTAAGGCGTGTGGACGTTCGAGTTGTGATGGTACTGCCATCTGGAGCAGTTACCTGTGATCTCTCCACGGGAAGGGTGTAGACTCAGTGGAGGTCTAACATAGGCCAAGCTCCCCAGCTGGTTTCGCTCAGTGACTCAGAGTTTTATCCCCAGTTTCCAGATGACAAAGTAGTCTGTTGTTAAAATCACAGGGTTGTGAACCAGATTGTCAGACTCTAGAGCTTTGGCTCTTTTTGGTCTACTCCGTTGCTTCCTGCGTTTTTAGACTAGATGCACGAAGCATTTCCAATATATCAGTATTTATCATTTTGCTGTTTTGCTGAATCTTTCTCTGAGGTTTGTTCAGCATCCAGATGCATGGCCGCGAGCTGTGCTGTGTTATTGGGGATGCACGGGCATCGTCAATTGCTGTCCATCGTGACTGCTTAAATGGACTTCATCTTTTTTCCAAATTTGTTTTGTATTCAGGCCTGTAGAAAAGTTGAAAGAATAATACCAGTGGGTCAACCTTCCATCTGGATTTAGCAGTTAACATTTTGCAGTACTTGCTTTATGTCTTTTTTTGTTACTGGTTTGAATCCTTGAAAGTAACAGACATCATGATACTGGACCCAAATATTTCAGCATCCACTGGCTAAGAATAACATTCTCCTACGTGATCATAGTATCATTTTTACCACATTTAAGGAAATTAACAGTAATATCCAGACCACAGTCAAATTTCCCAGTGATGCCAAGAATGTCTTACATTGGGTGCGGTGGCAGTGTTTTTCTTTTCTTTCTTTTTTTTTTTTAAACTACTTTAAACATTGTCTTTGGTGTTTCTCTTTATTCTTTTAATCTACAGAAATCTCCCCACTTTTTTTTCTTTTGAAAAGTCCAAGTTAGCGTCTAATAAGAAAGCATCATTGTGTAGTTCATACTGCATCACGTCAGGAAGCATATTCCCAAATTTTAGACCATAAGCTTCTTTTTATCCAGAGCTCCTACTCGATTCACATAAATTTTAAATTAGCTGGAGCTAACTTTTTTTTCATTTGAAGAATCCAGAATTTATTTTTGACTCCTTATATAACTACGGAAGCAAAATTGCTTTAGCTAGTAAAGTTAGCTTTTTACCCAGGAGAGAGTGAGTTTAAATGATTTCTACAAATGGTGTATCTGCAGAGTAGTGTATCATTGACAAATTGTTATATAGTCTTGCTTATCTGTTAGCAAAAAATACTACCTCTGTAATACTTACTTTAGCATTCATTAGTCTAGTAGTGTATTTAACTTAGATGTATATTGGAATTTCTCTAAAAATTATATCTAATTAAAAATGAAATGTCGCTGTTATGCTTTACCTCATCTGCTGGTGGTCAGTTACTACGCCGGCACCAGGTCTTGGACGAATAGGTGCATAGCATAACGAAGAGTAGATTTTGTTACATTATGGTAATCTTTGTTTTGGTCCTAGTTATACAAAAGATTTAAAATACCAGGAGCACCACCAGCATCCATGGGAAGAGGAAGAGACTGGAATGTGGACTTAATCCCTAAGTTCCTCATGGCCAACGGTAAAGCCTTCTCACATTTTTGGTGGTACATTGAATCCGATTTAAAAGTAGACTCTAGCTCTTGACACAGTGTTAGTCCAGGGATGTGAAAGTAGATTTTGTTGATGGCAACAGTTGGGTGAGTAGACTGTGGCCATTAGAGGTGTCTGGAGTCAGTAAGAATGGAGGTGGGGTGCCTCCTTCCCAATTGGTTCTGGAGACATCAAGCTAGGACATGGCACAGTGTGTATGGAAACTGGAAATGTCTACAACCTCTTCTCTCGGGGCTTCCCTGACAGTCTGATATCTGGGTCTTTAGAAGCAGCGTTTTCCCTAGTTTGGAGGCTTTTAAATTTATTTTTTCACATTTTTCTCCTTTTTAATTAGGGGAGCTAAACTGCTGTGATATTAATGCCTTTTTCTGAAATTACATTAAAAATTAGGTTGTTGGTATGAAGTCTGTTTATGTCCCATCAATTAAAGTATGAACTACCCTTTGCCATTTTTGAGTTTTGTTTGTTTCTTCGTTTTGAGTTTATATTCTAGTTTCTTTTAGTGGAAAGATCTTATTTGCATTTTCTCTGAAATTTGTTTATTTAAAAAGATTTTATTTATGTGAGAGAGAGAGCACAAACGGGGAGCAGCAGGCAGAGGGAGAAGCGGACTCCATGCTGAGCAGGGAGCCTGTTGTGGGACTGCATCCCGGGAACCCGGGATCATGACCCGAACCGAAGACCGATGCTTAACCGACTGAGCCACCCAGGCTAGGCTGTGTGTGTGTTGAATCTCCCCACACCCCCCAGACATGTATTGAGGGGAGAGAGGCAGTGAGTTTTTAAGGCTTTTGTTTTCTGTTGCCTGATCTGACTCTTGCCAATAGCCCCTTTCCCACCGCCTTTACTAAATCTGAGTATTCTTCATTTTAATTAAAAAACAAATTTATTTATTTGAGAGAAAGAGGGTGCCTGCACACAAGCTGGGAGAGTGGAGAGGAGGAGGGAGAGAGGATCTGAAGCAGACCCCCGCCCAGCTGAGCACAGAACGGATGCAAGGCTTGATCTCATGGCTCTGGGATCATAACTTGAGCCAAAACCGAGAGTTGGATGCTTAACCTACGGAGGCACCCCGGCACCCCGTCTTCATTTTAATTTTTGTCACTTTGCCATACCTGAAGCCAAAATAATAGATTGATTATTTTTAAGTTGGCTCCATGCTCAACGTGGGGCTTGGACTCATGAGCCAAGATGAAGAGTCGCGTGCTGCAAGCCCTGAGCCAGCCGGTGCCCGTGGAGTTTGTAACAGTATCTGTTTGTTAGAGAGAGAAATGATTTCTCAATGTTCATTGCCTTTCGTATTGGCCAGCCTTGGGCTTTATACGTTTTTCTTTTGAGGTTTTTACATTTTCCCTTATCGATATGAAAGAGTTCTTTATAAAGACTGTGAAATAAATACTCTTAATGTATTTGAAGATACCTTTTCCAGTCTGTGATTGGCTTTATAAGTAGCTGTGCTGTATTTTTCTTTCAAACATAAGCTTTTACTTTTCATGTAGCTATATAGATTGATTTTTCTTCTTTTTATTTTTGATTTGGAAGGCTATGCTTAATTTTCATCTTTACCTCAAGGTTATAAAAATACTAATATTTGCTGTTAATGGTTTTATAGTTTAATTTTTTCATTGTAAAAATAAATTCACCTGTTTTACTGTGTAAGTTGATTTATTTGTTATCCTGTCTGAGGCTAAATATCTTTAGTTTTTTTGTTTGTTTGTTTTTAAGATTTTATTTATTTAATAGAGATCACAAGTAGGCAGAGAGGCAGGCAGAGAGTGCGGGTGGGAAGCAGGCTCTCACCTGAGCAGGGAGCCCGATGCGGGGCTCGAGTCGATCCCAGGACCTGAGATCATGACCTGAGCTGAGGGCAGAGGCTTTAACCCAGTGAGCAGCCCAGGTGCCCCTGTTGTTGTTTTTAAAGTAATCTCTGCACCCAGCATGGGGCTCAAATTTAGGACCTGAGATCGAGAGTCACAAGCTCTTTCAACCGTGTCAGCCAGGTGCCCCCTCTGTTAACCTGTTTGAGAAGTACACATTGAGATTTAATTTTTCAGAATGGTTACTCAGTTGTTCCTCAGCACCATTTATCTTTTCCACTTTGGTTTGAACTTTTATAAATATATTAAGTTCTTAGACATGGGTCTCTTTTTTTCCCCACTAATTTGGTTGATTAATCAGTATAACTGTATAATTTAGTACCTGGCTGGGTAAAGCTCTCTTCATTATTTTTTGTTTTCAAAAAATTTTTTTAGAGGTGCCTGGGTGGCTCAATCGATTTAAATGTCTGACTTTAGCTGACGTCATGATCTCAGGGTCCTGGGACCAAGCCCCACATCGGGCTCTGAGTTTAGTGGGGCATCTGCTTGTCCTTCTCCCTCTGCCCCCACCCACTTGCTTGTGTGTGCAATCTCTCACTCTAAATAAATAAATCTTATATATATATATATAATTTTTTTTTTTTGCCCTAGTGTTTCTGTCCTTTCAAATGAGCTTTAAAGTAATTTTGTTTAGTTTCTCAAAAAGTTTTCTATTAAAAAAGAAAGTTTCCTATTTTAGTATACCAAATTTCTTGGCTTATAGGCAGATAATATTTTTAATTATATACCTGAAATTCATCTGAAATTAATGTTCATTTTATTTTTTATTTATTTTTCAAAAGGTTTATTTATTTATTTTAGGGAGGGAGGGGGTTGGGGAGAGGGAAAGAGAGAATCCCAGGCAGGCTCCATGCAGAGCTTGGATCCTGTGGTGGGGCTTGATCTCATGCCCCTGAGATCATGACCTGAGCTGAAATCAAGAGTCAGACGCTCAAGTGAGTGAGCCACCCAGGTGCCCATGAAATTAATATTCATTTTAAGTAGTACAGGTTGAATAATATAAACTGAATAGCACAAATTCTTGAAAATTTTTGCCTATTAGTTGCTTCTCTTTACAATAGTAACTTAACGGAAACTCAAGCCCATTTTCAATAGTACTATAATTCTAAACTTCATACCTCTAATAATAATTAACATAGATTTTAGAAAAGCAAGTTGATAAAGTTATTACTCTTGAAGTTGTAACATTAAAAAAGCGCTTCTAAAGATGTTCCGCAGTAGGTGTGCATTCTGATTGTGCCATTTAGAACATAGGATTCAAGAGTTTTTGGAAGGGGTTGGACAATGTTAGAAAAAACTGGGAAGTGATGAATACAAGTCAACAATGAATGTATTTCTGCTGGTTTTTGAAGATACTAAGACTTAAGTTTCAGTTTGGAGTGTTGGACTTTTTTAGGTCAGCTGGTGAAGATGCTGCTTTATACAGAGGTCACTCGCTATCTGGATTTCAAAGTGACTGAAGGGAGCTTTGTCTATAAGGGTGGAAAGATCTACAAGGTTCCATCCACTGAAGCAGAAGCTCTGGCATCTAGTAAGTCATTTTATTTTATTTTCTCAGAACCCTGAGATTTCATAATGGAAGGGAATCTTAGAGACCACATTTAATGTCCCTGTCCTGCCAGCCGTCACTCCTCCAGTCGGCACTATTCACCGAGTGTCTGTTGCTTGCCAGACCCCGAGAGGACATCAGTGAAGAGAATGTTCAAAAACCCCTGCCTCTGAAGCTGGGAGAGGCTTCAAGTGGCTTGTCTCCCCCCATGGAACTCGGTCCTGGTGTGGGTCAGGCAGTGCTCTTGTCGTGCTAGTAAGAATTCGTAAGAGCCGTTGTTCGGCCGGGGGATGGGGGTTTCTGTGTGCTAGGCTCTGTGCAAAACACTTCCACATTCATTGTCTTATTTGACGTTGGAAACAGCTTTACAGGGTAGGATTTCCATTTTATAGATGAGGGAACTCTGGCCTGAATTCACGTAGGTAAGTGGCAAGACGAGTGGAAACTGGTATTACCACTGTAGCGCCCGTGGACATAATCCGTGCGCTGAGCGGGCCACCGACCCAGCTTAGCCATCCTGCCAAAGAAGAAACTCTGTTCTGGCGAAACCTTATCTTTTAATTGATGCTGTTGTCATTGTCTGCAGTCTCTGATTTTAGGAATTTCTGGTGAGTAGGGAGTGATTTTATTCTTTGCCCCAAAAGATTTCCTCTCGGCTCAAGCTAAGGTTCCTGGTTAACATTTTCTTTTTCTTTTTCTTTTTTTTTTTTTAAAGCTTTTATTTATTTATTTGACAGAGCTCACAAGTAGGCAGAGAGGCAGGCAGAGAGAGAGGGAGAGGGAAGCAGGCTCCCTGCTGAGCAGAGAACCTGATGTGGGACTCGATCCCAGGACCCTGAGATCATGACCTGAGCTGAAGGCAGAGGCTTAACCCACTGAGCCACCCAGGCGCCCCTGGTTAACATTTTCTATTCCTACCTCTTTTCAAGAGCAAACATCCCTGAAAAAGACCTTCTGTCCTTGAAGGTGTTTGAGTTACTGCGCAGAGCAGTTTGAGAAAGGGTGAATTTGGAGTGCTCACTGGTGGATGAGTTTTCCGCAGTACAGGCTCCAGGAGGAGCTTAGGAGAGGGAGCTGTTTGGATTGGGCACAGAGACGTGCCAGTAGATTCTCAGAATTGTTTTGGCGGGAGAGTGGGAAAGTTCCCTCACCTTAAAATGTAATTTGAATTACTTTGGCAGCTTCTCTAACTCCATTTATTTCCTTCTTGCTATGGGGAGAAAATGTTGAAGGCACTCTAGCCAGAAAGAAAGAAGTCAGCACAGAGATTTGTGGCTAAGTTAGGGTTAACAACCAGAAAGGGAATGGAATGGCTCATACTTAAATTGAGGGCGTTAGTGGTATAATCATGGGTTAGAAATTATTTTAAATGACAACATAAATTTTATTCCAAAGAAATAAGAGTTCAGCAGTTTGAAGACAATCTTTTACAACAGAGTTTGTGTTCTAAACTTTGGTTTACACTCTGCGCTCTTACCTATGTTAATAGCTTCGCTTCCTGCCTCCATTAAACAAAAATTTAAGGATGTACCTCGTAACAGTTTTATTTTCCCTTTCTGATTTAATTTTTTCAAATATGTAGAACATTTACATGACTGGAAAGTCAACATTGTATCAAAAGACGCTCTCGTCCTCATTCTCGTTTCACTTGATTGTGTTTGTTTCCGGTTTGTCCTTCTCATGGTCCCCTATCCCCCAAGTAAGCAAGTATGTTTATGTATCTGTTTTTATGGTTAGGTTTATTGAGGTATAATTTAGATAGAGTAGAATTTACCTGTTTTAGTACACACTTGTATGAATTTTTACCAGATCCTTACCTTCTCAGCAGCTGTTTTCCTGTTAATGAATAGGATCTCGAAGTCCGAAGGCAGGCAGGAAAACCCTCGGCAGAATGAACGGGATAAGGGAAGGTGTAGAAGTGGAGAAGTTCATGTGCAACCTCAGGGTTCCAGTAAATATTTGTTGATTGGTCAAGTGTTACTTGAATCACATCAGTGAGAAGGATCTTTGGTCTCTAAAGTCATGTTGAACATAGATAAGTTCAGGAATGTTTCGAGAAGTTTTCATGAATGGCTTGGAAATGGGTCCAGCAAAATCTTCTGTCTTAATTTAAATCTCTCGCTTGTGTATTTGTTCTGACCCTGAACTGCCGCGAGCCCCGTGTTCACACAGGCCACCTTTGCCATCAGCGAGGGCGTCCCCTTTCCTGGTGCAGAGCGGCGAGACCTCCGGGCCGCCGGCCGGGAGCAGCCGGAGTGAGGTCTGGGCGCACCGGCAGCGGGTGTACCGCGTGCTCTCCTTCAGGAATGTTCTTTGACATTGATCTCCACTCTCACTTTTTTTTTTTTATGCTACGGTCAAAAGTTTGTTCTGTTTTTTCCCCCTTAATTGAAGCATGGTTGACACACACGGCTACATTAGTTTCGGGCGTGGAACACGGTGACTCAGCACGTCTCTGCCCTCCGCGCTGCCAAGTGGGGCTGCCGGCTGCCGCCCCGCGCTGGTGCAGCTCTTGGGCCCACACCTCCCGCTGCCCTTCACCCGTTATCCCAGCCTCCACCCCGGCGCCCGTCCGTTTGTGTTCTGTATCTGTGGGTCTGCTGCTGCTTTTTTAGGTTTGTTCATCCATTTATTCTGTTTTTATGTTCCACTTGGAAGTGAAATCCTATATTTTTCTTTTTCTTACTTCACTTAACATAATACCCTCTGGGTCCCTCCGCGTTGTCACAGATGGCAAGATGGCTTTGCAGTCTTGATTTGCATTTCCCTGATGACGGCCAGTGATGGGGGCAGCTTCTCTTGTGTCTGTCTATCTTCTGAAGTAGAAGTTCTGTTGAGCTCCTCTGCCCATTTTTGATCAGATTATTACTTTTTGAGTGTGCTGAGTTGTGTAAGTTAAGTTCTTTATGTATTTTGGATTTAGCCCCTTCTCAAATACATCATTTGCGCGTACTTTCTCTCATTCCGTAGGCTGCCTTTTTGCTTCGTTAATGGTTTCCTTTCCTGGGCAGAAGCTGTCTGTGTTGGTATGGCCCAGCATGTAGAGGACTGTTGCTATGGCCAGTGTCCGAGAAGTCCCTGCCTGTCTTTTCTTCTAGATGTTCTGTGGTTTCCTGTGTGCATTTTTTTGTGTGTGGTGTGCATGTGGCTGTCCCATGTTCCCGGAAGCATGTGTTGAAGAGACCGTCTTTTCCCCACTGGATACCCTTGCCTCCTTTGTCACGGATTAATTGCTTGCACAGGTGTGGCTCTATTTTGGGGCTCTCTGTGCGGATGCGCCGATCTGTGGGTCTCTTCGTGCCAGTACCAGACTGTTTTGATCATTACAGTTTTGTCATAAATCTTGAAACCTGGGATTGTGTGATAGTGTCCGCTTTCTTCTTTCTCACGGTCGCTCCGGCTGTTCAGGGTCTCTGTGGTTCTGTACCAGTTTTAGTATTTTATTCTAGTTCTGTGAAAAATGTGTTTGGTATTTTGGTAGGGATCCCATTGAACCTGTAGATTGTTTTGGGTAAGTATGGGCATTTTAAGTGTTCTTCCCATTCTCTGTGGTCAGATCTTAAACCTGTTGGAAACTTTCATTTATTCTCTCCATGAAACTGCTCTGGATTTTGTCACTTTTAATGTTTTAAATGTCTTGACGTAAGGTTTTTGTTTTTGTTTTTGTTCTCTAAATAAACCTCAGTGTGCAAGTGAATGAAGGAAGGTGAAATATTTGAAATGATGTTAAGGTACTACTCAGGAAACCAAGTAACTTGGAAAAAGATTTTTTTCTAACCCTTTTATGATATAGTTGAACATTTTTCTTTCCAAATTGTATATCCAGTACGTGAGTAATTCGACTTCTTTTACAGTTGCTTGCATCAGACCGTATACGAGTTGAATGCGGAGCACATGTTACGTGCCACGCACTCTTCTAGGTTTGGGGCAGGGAGGCTTCAGCAGAAGGGGAAAGCAAACAACCAGCCTCAATTAGTGGGAGACAGGCCATGAAAAAGGAAGAGTTCATCAGATGGTGATAATGCTGTGCGGACAGAGGGAGGAAGGGGCACAGTTTCACATAGGGTGATCAGGAAAGGCATCATCAGAGAGAAGTAGCTAAAAATTGAACTGTTTTCTCTCGGCGATCTTATTTTTACCCTGACAACTAAATGTAAGTTCGTGCTTGTGAGGTCATAGAATATATTTTTTTAGCCTTATACCATTACTGTGTATGCATTCTGTCCCATTTTTTTGTTTTTTAATTTTTTAAAAATTATTTTTTCATTCATGTAAAAGCTAGCTCCATATCCAGTGTGGGGCTTGAACTTAAGACCCTGAGATCAAGAGTCCCAGGCTCTACTGACTGCACCCAGGGGCCCCATCCCATTTTTTAAAATTAGGTTGTAAATACAGTTTAAACATGTTAAATGTAGTCAGCTCTCATTAATGGCCTCACGATCATTTTAATTTTCAGTTTTGTTGATTTCATCTGTAGTCTTGGGGGAAGTAATATCCAAAATACCAAAACAGTACACTGTTCTGTGAGAGGGTTGTTTTTAAAACCGTCGTACGGTTTAGGGAGATCAAGCCAGAACGGTGTTTTCCTTTGGCCTTGTCTCTCTAGCAGCTGGGCACTCCAGGAGGACTCCTGACTAGTAAGAGAACGGAGCGTTTATAAAGTAGTCTGTACCTGTCTACTCAGCTTTTTTTAGTATAAAAAGCGGTTAACTGATTAGCTAGAACTTTATTAAAGTAAGAGACTGGCAGCATAATCCTCCTTTCCTGAAATGCCGGAGTGAACGTTAGCATACCGAGAAGGGAGGAGCGTTCAGAATTTTCGGCAGTTGGCGGGTACAGAGCAGACTCGTCAGAAGAACGTCAGGTGGGCGCCCTCGCGGCTCAGTCTTCCAAGGTCACGTTCTCCTTGTATCACGCGGTTGGTGTGGAAGCGCGGGGACGGCAGGAGCGGCGGGAGAGGGGCCTCGGAGCCGGCCTGGCGTGTTGAACCTGGCCTCTCTCGCTCTTTTCCTCAGTGTCCTCGTGTGAATGTTTGCTTTCTGACCAATTCTTTAGGCTTAATGGGCCTGTTTGAAAAACGTCGCTTCAGAAAATTCCTAGTGTACGTTGCCAACTTCGATGAAAACGATGCCCGAACTTTTGAGGGCGTCGATCCTAAGAAGACCGCCATGCGAGAGGTGTACAAGAAATTCGACTTGGGACAAGATGTCATAGACTTTACCGGCCACGCCCTGGCTCTCTACAGAACCGATGAGTAAGTCTTCCGCGGTGCAGATTTCTGTTTTTCTTGGGACCGTCCCTGAATTTCTCAGTTCTCTAAAAAGGAAGTTCTGACAAAATGAGTAGTTAGAACCTTTTAGGTAAAATACGAAAGTAGTGAAATAAAATGATTAGAGAAAAACACTTAAATACTTATTTTCTAATATTTATTTCCTTTATTTTAGCTATCTAGATCAGCCATGTTGTGAAACCATTAATAGGATCAAACTTTACAGTGAGTCTCTGGCAAGATATGGCAAAAGCCCGTACCTTTACCCCCTCTATGGCCTTGGAGAGCTGCCCCAGGGATTTGCAAGGTCAGTGCCCGTCGCTAACGTGGTCCCCCCTTCTGCAGGAAGACGGGTGCGCCGTTGGGAGGGGTGAGAGGTCTGTGAGCTGTGAGGTGCTTTTCTTTTTATTGGAATAAACTTTATATAACGAAACCACAGAGGTACTGTAAGAAGTTCAGTTTGGGTGTACAGACGTGTGTGACCAACACGACACTCAAGAGAAGCAAACGTGGAGTCCGGGAAGCTTGCTTGTGTCCCCTCATGAGTGTCCCCCCCCCCGCGGCCGCTCTGTCTGTGACTTCTTTCTCCTCCGTCCCCCCGTTTAGTTCTTCCTGCACCATTCCTGAGAAGACTTTTCCAGTTGTGTTGGTGCCTTTGTGGCGAGTCATTTGGCCACAGATACGTACAGAGCTGTTCTGTTCCATCACTTTTCTTAAGATTTTATTTATTTAGTTGAGAGGGGGAGCACCAGCCAGGGGTGGGGGTGCAGGGTGTGGGGGGCAGAGAGAGAGGGAGAAGCCGACTCACTGCTGAGCAGGGAGCCCGCCGCAGGGCTCCATCCCGGGTCTGAGCCGAACGAAGGCGGAGGCTTCACCCACTGAGCCACCCAGGTGCCCTTCAAGACCATTTTTATTTTTAAGTAATCTCTACACCCAGCCTGGGCCTCAAACTCCAAACCCGCAGATCAGGAGTCGCCTGCTGCACGGACGGAGCCAGCCAGGCTCCCCCGGATTATTCTAGGTTTACATTGAGTTGTAAAAGCAAGTAATGAAAATCCGCTCCATTTTTTTTTTTTTTTTCCCAAAATTGTTTTGGCTCTTCTAGGTCCTTTGCATTTCCCTATACATTTTGGGACAGCTTGTCAATTTCTAGGCAAACAGTGCTGGGATTTTACTGGGATTGAATTTAAATGTACAGGCCAGCTGGGGCTGACGTTAGCTTACTACCGTTTTCCAACCCCCGAAGGTGCTGCTCGCTCTGTGGACTTAGGTGTCGTCTCAGCAGTGTTCTGAGGCTTTCATTGTAGGGATCTAGCACCTAGTTCACGGTGGTTCATAAGTATTTTATGTTACTTAAATGCTGCTGTTAATGAAACTGTCTCAATTTTATTGTCAAGTTGTTTGCTGTTGAGAATGAACATTCCTGCTTTATTACTAAATTTTTTTTATAGGGTTTTTGTCGATGGCTTTGTCAATGAATTCCTTCTTACTCTTGGCTGGCTGGGAGTTTTCTTAAGAGTGGGTGTTGACATTAAGTTAATAATGCACATTTTCTTTATGCATTACTGTGCTGAACTGTGGATTGATTTTGGGATGTTAAACTGGCCTTGCATTCCCAGGGTAAACAACACTTACTCATGATGTATTTTCCTTTTAATTTATCGTTGGATGTAATTTGCGTGCATGTGCGTACACACACATGAATTAGAAATCGGGCTACTCAGATGTCCCATTCAGTTCATCTCTTGTGTTTTACAAGAAATTTGACCATTTCAGGGCACCGGGGTGGCTCACTGGGTTAAGCCTCTGCCTTCGGCTTAGGTCATGATCTCAGGGTCCTGGGATTGAGCCCCGCATCGGGCTCTCTGCTCAGCGGGGAGCCTGCTCCCCCGCCCCCCGCCTGCCTCTCTGCCTGCTTGTGATCTCTGTCTCTCTGCGTCAAATAAAAAAATCTTAAAAAAAAAAAAAAAAAAAAAGAAATTTGACCATTTCACGTAAGTTCTTGAATTTTCTGTTGTCCATAATAGATGTATGTATTTTAAAGATTTTATTTGAGAACAAGAAGACACAGGCATGGGGAGGGGCAGAGGCAGAGGGAGAAGCAGGCTTCCCACTTAGGAAGGAGCCTGACACCACGCCAGACTCGATCCCACAGCCCTGGAATCATGACTTGGGCTGAAGACAGACATTTAACTCACTGAGCCACCCAGCCGCTCCATAATATATATATATATATTTTTTTTTTTTTTTTTAAAGATTTTATTTATTTATTTGACAGAGAGAAATCACAAGTAGATGGAGAGGCAGGCAGAGAGAGAGAGGGAAGCAGGCTTCCTGCTGAGCAGAGAGCCCAATGCGGGCCTCGATCCCAGGACCCTGAGATCATGACCTGAGCCGAAGGCAGCGGCTTAACCCACCGAGCCACCCAGGCGCCCTCCATAATATATTTTTAATTATCCTTTCAGTGTCTACGATCTGTAGTGAAGTTCCCACCTTCCATTGTTGTGATTGGTCATTTGTATTTTCTTCTTTTTTGGTAGGATTTTATCAGCTATGAATCCTTTCAAAGTACCAGATTCTTAGTTTTATTATTTATTTCTTCTGTGGCTTATTTTCGATTTTATTTTGTTCTTAATTTCTTTTCCCTTCATAGGTTTAATTTTCTTTTAGTTTTCTAGAGTTGAAACACGTCATTGGTTATACTTAGTCTCTAACATGAGGATTTAAAAGGTTTAAAATTTCTCTCTAAATATGTATCATTCATTATGGTACCCTGTTTCTTCTTCTTCTTTTTTTTTTTTTTGCTTTAATCCTTGGGTTTTTTTTTGAAGGTGTAGTGTTTAATTGCTAAACATTTGGAGATGTTTCTAAATATCATATTGTTACGGACATCTAATTTTAATTCCATTATGATCAGAGAACAAACTTGTAAGATTTTAATTTTTGAAATCAAGGCATAATTTTTGGTCAGTTTTTTTTTTTTTTTTAATTTTATTTATTTATCTGACAGAGATCACAGGTAGGCAGAGAAGCAGGCAGAGAGAGAGAGCGGGGAAGCAGGTTCCCTGCTGAGCAGGGAGACCGATGCAGGGCTCGATCCCATGAATCTGAGATCATGACCTGAGCCGAAGGCAGAGGCTTAACCCACTGAGCACCCAGGCGCCCCTATGGTCAGATTTTTAAAAATGGTTTTTAAAAGATTATTTTAGAGAATGTGTGCAGAGATGGGGCAAGGGCAGAGAGGGGTAGAGGGGACTCGCACAGACTCCCCGTTGAACGTGGAGCCCACTGCAGGGTTCGCTTTTGCAACCCTCGTAAGCAGCCGAGCCATCCAGGGGCCCCAGCGTCGGCGGTCACGTCAGTGACCTGTTTTGGGGAGTGAATGAGCCGTTGCGGGGAGCTCGCGGCCTGCAGGTGTCACGCAGCGTGCAGTAGCAGGAGCCCATGGAGCAGCTCGCGTGTGTCCGCGCTGGTGGTGTGTCCCGTTCGGTGGGTGTGTCTCCCGCCGGAGCAGGAGCTCCCGTTCCTCGGTGCAGGCCCATCCGCGCAAAGCTTTTTTGCCAGCTGATGCTCCTTTCCACTGTTAGACGGTAAATACCACCTTACCCGTTTGCTTTTCCTTTTGTATTTTTTGTCACTCTTTTACTTTCGGACGCTTGTCTAGCTAAGTGAGTCTCTTGTAGAAGCAGATAGCTGAATATTGCTTTTTTACCCGGTGCGACAACTCTGGCCTTTAACGGGATTGTTTAGCTCATTTATGTTTAGTACAATTACTGGTATTGTCGGGATTAGATCTGTTGTCTTGTTCATTGTCTTTTTCTCCCCCCATTTCTGTTCCTCTTTCTTTGGATTCATCACTTTTTCATCATTTTTTATGATTCTAGACTAACTCCTGTAGTGGCTTTGTGGCCTTGCCTTTTTATTTGTCATAGTTCTGTGCTCCGCACACTCTGGCGTGCATCCTGTCGGCTTCTTTGCAGTCAACGCCGTGCTCAGCACCGTGCGCGCAGTCGGAGCAGGCTGCAGCCTCCTCTGCGCTGTCGCGGTCACGGCCGCGGTCACGTCTCTGCGCTCAGGTCACTGGCACGGCTCAGCCCCTGGTCTGGCGGTGCCGTTTCTGCCCTGAATGTCACTGAAGGAAGTGACGAGGGAAGGAAAAGGAACCATTTTCCCACGTTACCGTGTTTGCTGCTCTTCTTTCTTAAAAATCCTGATTTCTGTCTCGTGACATTTGTCTTCAGCCCGCTGTGGCGTGCTTGTAGTCGAAGGGCTGCTGGTGCCGGGTTCCGTCACCTTCACTTCTGCAGGACTTTCCCTGGCCTGAGAGGTTTCCAGGCAGCACGTCCCAGCCACCGCCCGTCACTTGCGTCCCGCGCCGCTGTCGCACTGTCCCACGCATGGAGACGTTGCGGCTTTCCCTCCAGCTGCTTTCCGAGAATCCCTTCCCTTTCGGGCAGTGTCCCGAGGCTCTGCCTCTGTGGTTTTGCTCGGGCCTTGCTGAGCTGCTCAGATGCGTGCGTTCGTGTCAGATCGGGAATTTCAAAATCCATTATCCGCCTCAGACGTTTCTTTCCGTTTCCTCTGCCCTCTCCCTCTGGGACGGTTCTGTCGCGCGGGATGCCGGGTAGTATCCGTCGCCGCTGCAGAGCTTTTCTTTCCTATTTCGTCTTTTGGTTTCTCCATGCTTCATATCAGATGATGCCTGTTGATGAGTCTTCAAGTTCACGGACTCCTTTTTCTGTTTCCCAAGACTGTTAATCCCATTCAGTGAGTTTTAACTTTTTTTTTCCTGGTACTGGACTTTCTGCATGTAGAACTTCAAGTTTGTAAAGCACATTGTTTTTGAGATTGTTTACTTACTATGGCCCCACTGAATATATTTGTAATAACGTGTTCTTGAACGCGGGTGTCTGTCTGTCCTCGAAGAGATCTGTAATAGCTGCCTTTAGTCCCCTTCGTATCACAGCATCCGGAATCTGGGTACCAGTTTGTCCCGACAGCTTTTCCTAAATCTACTTTGAATCCCGTTTCTTGCTTCCTCACTTGGCTAGTGTCGTGTGTGTACATGTGTGTACATGTGTGTACAGGGCCTGGTGACTGGCACACTCTAGAGAGGCCGGGCTCGCTCTCTGGGGGGTGATTCTGTTGGAGTCCGCGGGGAAATCATCGGCCCCTCACCTGGGACTTGGGGAAGTTTGACCTGACCCCTTACTGGGCGGGGAGGGCTGTGTTTGTTCGGGCGGAGTCCTCTGCCAGGCAGTGGGCTGTGCGGCTCCGGGGCCGGAGGGGCCGCTCCCGGCGGGAACCGGCTGTCAGACGCGAGCGTTAGCGCCGCGGGCCCTCGGCTCGCCTGTGCTCGGCTGCGGCCCCGCTCAGCTGTTGCTCCTTGCTGCGTTCCTTGCGCTCTTGCTGAGCCCTTCTGCAGTTAGTTACGGATTTGAAGAGATTTTATAGATTTGGTTGCTCCCCTTTTTGTGGTATCCCCCCCCCCCCAGCTTTCTTCTACTGTCCTGCGGCACCTTGAATCCGCAGGACCGCGGCTTCCTGCTCCTGCTGGAGGCGCTCCTGCTACAGGGACCGGGGTGGTTCCTTCGGGGCAGGCGCCCCAGAAGCCACGCACCCAGCTGCCTCGCTCCTTCGGTCTCTTCTCCAGTGTCTGCTGCTTTGACTCCCTCTCCACGGACTCCGCATTGGTGTTATTTTATTATTTTATTTCTGTGCAGGAAGATCAGACCGACATGAGCTGTTTCCCCATCACTGGTCAATGCTTTTTTTGGACTTGGTATTCCGAACTGTGAATGGGAGACTTCGTTTCTGGTTCTCACGCTCTCCTGTAATCGTAGCTTTAATGACATTTAAGTGAACACCTTCTGGAAGGAAATTGAGCAAATATACATTGCCTATAACTCAAGATCTAAGAAAAACTTTAGTAGTTGACACAGTTAAAAATTGTCACCTCTAACATTTTTTTAGGCTAAGTGCCATTTATGGTGGTACATACATGCTCAATAAACCCATTGAAGAAATCATCGTGCAGGATGGAAAAGTGATTGGTGTGAAATCTGAAGGAGAGGTAAGTAGCGTTTTCGTAATTTAAAAAATACTATGTTCTTGTGAAGAAAATGTGGGCTGATGTAGTGTGGTTTGGGCATCAATGCTGGATTTCACTTTTTATGGTTTGTTATACTAAGGACGAGCTAAAGATGCAGTTTTATTATTTTTTTTATCTTACTACTTTCTATAATGTTGATTATTGCTTAAGACTGAGAAATACAGTATGGATAAAGTCTTAGTGGTACATGTTCTGTGTTTATGTAGTGTGGGTTGGTGCCTGTCTCCTGGATTTTCATTTAAATTTAGCTTTATTTATACCATTTAAAATTTATTGGTTGAATTTGGGGTTGATGGTTACTGAGCATTTTATTATTTAATAAGGGTTTTAGCTGTGGGGCTGGCCAGGTGGAGTTTCAAGTAGCATTTCCCAGATGCAAAGTGAGTATCGATGAACTCACAACTCTTACAGATAGTTAGAGCTGCTCCAGAGCTATGGCTAGAAAAATATTGGTGTCCCTGAACAGTATTCCATGGGTTAGGTCCACGTAGCCTGTACTCACTGGTTGGCCCTCTGAGCGAACCTTCATTACTGCGATCTTTTGTAACTCCCTCGTGCGTCCGGCCGGATGGGTGTTAGGGAACAGGGACCTGTCGGGAGGAGTCCGTCTGTACCTGAGGACTTCTCAGTGCAGCGGCATCCCATTTTGTTTCCCACACCTCTTCCTCTCTGGCGATCAAAGAATTTTTTTCCTAGGCGCAGTCACATATGACAATGGCCCTTAAATAGAGTATTTCATTGAATCCTAACAATGACGTTTGAGGTTAGGGACAGCCAGCATTTGAAAGCTGTCTGCCTGATTCTGAAACCTGTAACTTCGTAACACTGTGCACGGTTCCCTCACACCTGAGCAGGGCTCCGAATCCATGGATCTTTCCCAGGAGAGTTTGTTGGGATTGTTGGCAAAACTAGTTTTAGGTTACCTGTAGTTCAAGAATAACTTCCGGTTAGGGGCGCCTGGGTGGCTCAGTGGGTTAAAGCCGCTGCCTTCGGCTCAGGTTGTGACCTCAGGGTCCTGGGATCGAGCCCCACATCAGGCTCTCTGCTCGGCGGGGAGCCTGCTTCCTCCCTCTCTCTCTGCCTGCCTCTCTGCCTACTTGTGATCTCTGTCTGTCAAATAAAAAAAAAAAAAAAAAACTTCCGGTTAACCTTATGAAGGTGACAGATGGTATTAAAAGGGACAGTGGCACTAGTATTCTATCTAGAAACTTTGGACACTGATTATTGTCAATGGGACCTCAATGTTTCGGTACAGGTTGCTCGCTGTAAGCAGCTCATCTGTGACCCCAGCTATGTCAAAGACCGGGTCGAGAAGGTGGGCCAGGTGATCAGAGTCATCTGCATCCTCAGCCACCCGATCAAGAACACCAACGACGCCAACTCCTGCCAGATCATCATTCCCCAGAACCAGGTCAATCGGAAGTCAGGTGAGTTTGGAAGAGCAGCAGATGTTTGTAGGAGAGTTCCTTAGAATTTGCTGTGTGTTTCATCCCGGATTTTTAATTTTGTTTGCTCTGTGAAGAGACCCGTGGGAAACAAGATGTGATGGATTTAGCTCAGAGAGATCCTAAGTCCTCCCCATGAAAGGCACACACGAGTCCTGGAGCCCTGCCTCGCCCTCCCTAGTCCCTCATCGTGGACCTCCAGTCTCTCGTTCTAGAAGGATGAACTCAGGCTGGACTGGATGAGCTCGCAGTGTCTCCTGGCCCGAGCACTGGCCTGCGGGGGTTTCTTGCTTATGAGGTGACCCAGTCCCACTGTGGTTTTGAGCCAGTGACTGTGCTTTTAGGTCATTATTTGTCGAGCTCATACTTAAATTTGAGTTTAGCAGTGTGCCGGCAAACAGCTTCCTCTGGTTGGAATCGGGACTGACTTCTAAAACTGTAATTCCTCATCTCTTTGCGTTGAGCGGTTATTTTCGTCTCCCCTACCTTTTCCCACCATTCTTTCAGGCGGAAGCCTAACTTTTTTATTTATTGAAGATTAAACTAAAAAGGGTTATCAGCTTTTAAACCGAGCTGTCTGTATTTATTTTTCCATGTAAGAAACCAGAGTCACCTAAGATTAGGATTGCAACGAAGGGATGTTCAGGGGCCCAGGCAGACCCCAGGGTTGAGGAGAAGCCTCGAGAGAGGAGGAGCTGGCGGCGCCCTTCCAAGGGGGGTGGGGGTGAGGCTCTTACTGAGCCGCGCGCGGACAGGGAGAACCCGTGGGACCCAAGAACATCCTGTGCTGATCTGCGGGTTGCTTGAGAAACTTGGTCCTTTATGTAAATCCCTTCTTAGCTGTTGGAAAGCCTTTCTAGATGCTGGCCTTGGGGAGGAAGACTCCAGAGCAGTCAGGTTTGGGCGGCGTCTGGGTAGCGGTCCATGCCCAGCAGCTCCCGGCTTGGGAGAGCCGTGGCCCGCCGTCGGCGAGAAGCGGCTGGATCCCGGCATACTTCCCGGAGGGCCCCGCCGGCCTCCGCCTGTCCCTGCAGCTGAAGGCTCGGCTCGATGGAATCGGCCGGGCGGGAGGCTGGGGCCGGGCGGGAGGCTGGGGCCGGGCGGGAGGCTGGGGCCGGGCGGTGAGGTGGCCTTTCTCGCCCGCAGATATCTACGTCTGCATGATCTCCTCCGCGCACAACGTGGCCGCGCAGGGCAAGTACATCGCCATAGTCAGCACCACCGTGGAGACCAAGGAGCCCGAGAAGGAAATCAGACCAGCTTTGGAGCTTTTGGAACCCATCGAGCAGAAGTGAGGGACGGCTTTCCGGAGATGGGCTCCGACGCCACACGGGTTCCGACTCGGCGGCAGCGTGAGCCCGGGCGGCTGCTGGGCCGCCGGCCGCGTGCGGGGAGTTGGGAATTGCGGGCGGGGCCGACGGTGGACTTGGCAGTCGGCTCACGCGCGGCCTCCGTGTCCTCCCTCCAGGTTTGTGAGCATCAGTGACCTCCTCGTACCGAAAGACCTGGGCACGGAGAGCCAGGTGAGTGTGCGGGCTGGGGCGGGCGCTGGGCACGGCTGTCGCGGGCCTGTCGTCGGGCTGTCGTCGCCACGTCCGTGTCTCCGATGTCACTTCAGATCTTTATTTCCCGCACCTACGACGCGACCACTCACTTCGAGACCACCTGTGACGACATCAAGGACATCTACAAGAGGATGACCGGGTCTGAGTTCGACTTTGAGGAAATGAAGCGCAAGAAAAACGACATCTACGGGGAAGACTAAGCGATGAGCGCGCCCGTCTGACAGACGCAGGTGGCGCGGGCCGCGCACCGTCCGCAGTGGCTGTTGTGTCCCAGTCCGTACTCCTCCCCTTCCTAATATCATGTATTAACTCGTTCTCACGGCCTGGCTCCTCCGAATTGGCAGGTTACCGCATTCTGTTCAGTTTAACCGATACTGGCTTTTTTCTTAGTGAAGGATCAGTTTGAAGACGACCCTGTGACCCTGACACAGAGCACCGATACAGTATTTGTATCTTTTAATCAGTGTAGCCTCCGCGGTCGTGTGCTTCTGCCGCTTGAGAGCCGGAGCGGCCCCATTCACGTGCCATCTGTCCCACTGGCATTGCGAGGCCCACCAGATAGTCCGTGACTTGGGACAGCATCCCTGCGTGGCCCCGCCCCTCTACGTCTGTGTCCCGTCAGCTGTTAGGACAGGGCCACGGAACACAGCCACAGGTGGGGGTCACGCGGGCCCACAATTCTAACCCAACTCCAGACCCGAGCGTCATTCCGAGGGAAGCCTCTGTGCGGTGTTTTCACCTGGTAAAATTGGTAAGAGCAAAGGGGAAAGAAATCTGTGGTACAGCAGGTAAACGTAGAAGCTTCTTTTGTACCCCAGGTGTGGCTTCCTCAACGGACCAAGCTGCGACGCAGTATTGATTTGACAGAGCCTCCGCTTCAGGGATGTCTGTCTCAGACGGCTCCAGATGATTTCTGTACTGCAAAATAAAGCCAAACTCTGGAAACCACTTCCTTCTCGGGTGCTCTGTTTGCGTCCTGGTGTTAAGAGTGTGAGTATCGTCCTGGCCCTGGCCTGGTGGCTCGCGGCCCCCTATCCCGCCCCGCGTGGCTGACGGACACCGCATGGGCGGCTGCGCTCCATCTCCGACCACAGGGGGAGGCGCAAGTCTAGACGGATCCGAACAGCCTTGCGTGCTGTCTGGCTTGGCTGTGAGTAGACCCCAAATGACGTTCTTGACACAGCTCTTGAGGCACAGAGCGGCCCCAGTGGAGAAACCTCTGCTTTTACTGACAGGATCTGTAACCCCAGCAAGCCTCTCTTTCCCTTAATTCTTCAAGCCGTCAGCCTGGGATGTAGGCAGAGGCGCACGCCGGGCCACAAGTACAAAGAAAAAATAGCAGGAGCTCTCCAGTCCTGTCCCACGCGTCTTGAACACCTGTGCTGCTCAGGTACCAGGCCGTGGGGAGCAGGGAGGGCGAGGGCGTCGGGAAGAGCCGACGGTGCAGAGAGCTACACTCTGGCGTGGTTAGTGTAAAAATGGGAAAAGGGGCTGTGGACACAGAGCCTTGGGCCTTGTTGGAGGGTCTTTGGCAAGAGGGAGAGTAGACCCGAGG
Source organism: Neogale vison (assembly GCF_020171115.1). Classification (NCBI taxonomy): domain Eukaryota; kingdom Metazoa; phylum Chordata; class Mammalia; order Carnivora; family Mustelidae; genus Neogale; species Neogale vison. The sequence goes on from NC_058102.1 coordinate 143,415,700, forward strand.
CGCCATCGAAAGATGAGCCAGCAGCAGGTGCTTACGTCCCTTGTCCATCATTTCCGGTTCAGCACGCCCCGTCCGGTCACCGTCCTCTCATCAGATAAAGTGACCGGGCTTCCAAGCCAGAAACAATCACGTGGGCACCACTTGGCTAGCGGGTAGAGAGCCGGCGAAAGGCTTGCAAAAACCTGTGCATCCCGGCTCAGCGCTCCTGCTCCTGGAGGAAACAGTCCGTTCCGTTAAATGGCCGACAGAGGGCCACAGCATTCCCCACAAACTCAAATTTTGCTTTAAAGAAATCCCAGAGGGTTGATTTTTTTAGTTGTCTTTATTTTAAAAAATGAAACAAATTAGTTACAAAAATTTGTTCCAAATAGATACTATGTATCTACTTTTTTTTGCTTGGTTTTGAGTTCAAAGATTATGGTAGAAATTATTTAATACCATAAATAAAAGATTTTCTTCCTTAGAGGGTTGATTTTTGTAGTGCAATATTTACAAAACGTGAGTAAGTGGAAACTGACAATTTATAGATCTGTAACAGAACTTACTGTAGTGTTGCTAGAACACCCGCGTGTGCACCGCGCGAGATCCCAGCTTGTCGAGGGCGGTGAAGCCTGGAACACAAACTGTAACATGCGCTACCTACGCCTTTCAGACAGGAACATGCAAAAACAAAGCTATCTGTTAAAATAGACTTATTTTTGCTACAACTAAGTAAACGTGTTTGTAAAATTCTTTTTAACAGTGAGCTTAATTAAGTTTTGAAGGCTCTCTGTAAAAATGGAAAATAATTTAAACCAGTATGACCACTGCAGCCGAACGCTCGTGGACAGCTGGCGTCCCGCTGTGAACGAAGGCCAAGATTTTACAAGGTATAAAGAAACGAAGGAAAACTCTCAAGTTGGAGAACAGTGATTTTTCAAATATGAGAAAACTGCTGTTTATCGAAAAAGTTTTCAAGTAAAAGGAAACGGAATTGGTTGGTGGCAGCGGTGTGCTCCAGGCCCGCTGATCACCTGGACAAATACAAAATTGATGATTTCATCTTTAAATAGAACAGTCAAGAAAGGTTTTTAGAAACAGGAGGCCGTCTCACGGGGACTTATGCGTGTTCTCTTCCGTCCTGGGAACAAGGTGAACTGCAGGCGACGACTGGGGTCCTTAAGAAAAAACGGGCTCCTCTGAAGCACGTGGCTCCTTCCGAAATTCCCACTTAGGCCAAACCGACAGCAATTCCGCCCCTAACAGACCGAAAATTTACAGCATGATGTGGAAGGTGAAGAGCAGTTCGCCAACAGCAGCTTTCCTCAGACACGAATGTCAGCGTCTGTCATGCCCCGTAAACAGGAGAGTTCTGGAAGGCGTTCTTACCAATAGCTGCTCTTAAACGGAGCTGCTATTTTGGGCACGTTTTCAATGAAGTTATTTACATCCGTAACAAGGATGCCACTATTTTCAAAGACTTCTCTGGAGACAGTTGGCTTTTCTGTGAAGAGAAGAAGAAAACCTTTTTTGGTGAAAAATTCTTTGACGTATACTTCTGAAGCATCAGAGCTTTTATTTAAAAAAAACAGTAACAAACTTCCATGGAACTGCATTTAACCCGTGGAGGGAGAGGAGGGAGGAGGGAGGAGGGCCCCAGGGAGGAAGGTGCGCGGCTTTGCGAGCAGGCGCCGGGGTGGGGCCGGGGAGGCCGAGCAGCTGCGGAACCAACCGCCCTCCGGAGCCGAGAAGCTGCGTCACTGTCCCCGGGAACCGTCAGTACGCACGGGGGGCTGCACGCTCCCACCGCAGCGTCTACGCGAACACGGCAGGCAAACACTGGGTGGACACGGATCTCCGGCCTCCGAGCCCCGTGTGCAGACGATTCTAGAGTCGCCAGCCGAAGGCCGTGCGTCTACCTGTTAGGAAGACCGCGAAGCGGGTGTGGACGTGCTGGATTTGCAGGTTTAGCAGGCATTTGAAATGTTCGGCTTTCGGGGGTGCTCGGCAGTCACACTGGTGGTAAGGAAGCGGCTCGATGAGCCCTGCGCTCTGACAGGATTTCAGGGTCAAGTTCTTCCTGCGAGCGACCGGGTCCACCCTGCCACAGACACGGAAACGCACACCAAATTCAGGTTCAGTGTGAACTTGCGGTTTACTTTTCCCCGTATCTTAGTTTTTAGCTGTTTTACTCCTCCACGTCCTGCCTTCACCGTACTTCACAGTTCGACCTCTTCCCCTTAAAGCCCTCCGCACTCCCGCGCTGCTGCTAACCTCGGTTCTTCCCCACGACACACCTGGCCTCGCAGACGTCACCGCGGTCCTGTCCGCTTCCCTCAGAACACTGTATGCTCGCTGACTCCCCTGGCGACGCAGGTTTTTACGGAGTACAAGCCTCGTGCCGAGCAAGAGGGACGTGGACCTGTTCGTGCAGCCACGCGGCTTGGCCAGCCTTGGGCCGTTCCTACTGGGCCTCTGGCCGCACGCCGTACCCTACGCCAACGCCTCCAGACCCTGTTCTGTGGTGGCCGCGCTCTTAGATCAACAGCTAAACTAAGGAAATTCCCACTGCTACATAACTGTCATTTCTCCCCTCCCTTAAAAAAAAGATGTTAAGATTCTTTTTAGAACTCGTGCATGCATGCGCCGGTGCCAGGGGCAGCAGGAGGGAGAGAGAAACTTGAACAGAATCTGTGCTCAGCACAGACCCCAAGGTGGGGCTCGATCTCCGGACCCTGAGATCACAACCAGACCTGAAATCGAGTCAGACGTTTAACCGACTGAGCCGCGCAGATGCCCTATGACCTCCCTTAGAATGTTGCAACTACCTCTTTTCTTCCTCTTTTAGTGGAAAATACCTAACCTGTAAATGTCTCTCCATCTGCTCTCCTGTCCTCTGTCCGTCTCTCCTGCCCACTGAAGGAAAGCAAACTCCCCCAGGTCCCCGCACTCCAGGGACAAGCACTGTCTGGGTCACTGGGCTGCATTTTCCCCTTCGTACACGCAGATTTATGTGACTGGCATCACACCGCATGCTTTTATAAATATATTTTGCATTTGTTTTAAAATTATATACGTATGGAATCCCTGTATCTGTCGCATTTGCCTAGAAATAGATCTGAGGATGGTTTTGTAGTCACTGATAATCACCCATGGCTATAAATATCTTTTAGAAACAGCAGTTTCTAAAAGCTAGGTGTGTTTTTGGTTTTAAGTTTTAGATAAATGTCTCCAGAGGCCACAGGACATGTTGTTTTTGGATGAGTTCCTACTACACTCGCTCTCAAATGTGAGTCTGGTACCATCTGGAGGGCCTGTTAACGGGGCCAGCAGCAGCGTCCCTATTCGTTTACCTCAAGTCCTCTGAATGTGAAATTAATGGATACTTGCCAGTTTTATAGGTGTACCGTGGTACCTCGGAGCTTGATTCGTGAACTTGAACCTTTCCTCTGAAGTGCTGGCTAGCCACCTCAAACTCCCAGTTGGCCTCTGCCCCTCCCCCCAGCTCCACCCGGGCAAATCCCTCCCAGCCGTGACAGCATCAGCTCTGAGGTCCACTCAGACCTCCTGGCTGGCTTTTTCTCCCACACTGGTTCTAGGTATTGCCTCTCCCAGACCTCTGCTCTTGGCCACGTCCCTTTTGAGATCTCAGGGTCAGGCTTACGTTTGTCCTTGGGAGGGAGATAGGAGAGAGCAGTCATGTTAGAGGTGAACATTCTGGGCTCAGAGCCCAGCGTCACAACTCCTTGTCTGACCTGGATCAGCTCTGTTGTCCCCATACTTCAAGTTCCCCATCGTGACGGTGGGTTTTTACTGTCCGTCTACGCTGTAGGAGGCCAGGCGGGGGCTGCCTGACGGGGGCTGCCACTCGCTTCACGGGCGGCTTGTCGATCTCGCGGCCCCACACCACGTCCGCTCCCGTCCCCGCCTCACTGCAGCCCGGGGCACCCACACACCCCGGGTCTCTGCAGCCAGGCAATCGATTAAAAAATACTTAGGCAAAATGCAGCTGTACATTGCTTCCTGAGGGGTAAAACATTCTGATCTCAACGTTTCCATCCCTGTGACTGTGGCAGCCTGGTATCCGCACAAGCCAGCCCCCGCCGCAGGTCTAGTGTTGCGTTCCCGCGGGTTCGCGCTAGGAGAGCAGAGCTTCCGCGGACCGACACGTCGGGACTCGGCACGGGCCTCAGACTGGCAGGGGCCGCTCCAGCCCACACGCCTTCCCCGTCAGCCCCGCGGCAGCAAAGGCTGGAACCCACCTGTGCACCTGCCCCCAGGCCCCCGGGGGAAGCCCGAAGGCAGCCCCGCGCCCCGAGGCCTCACCTGGCGTCTTCTCTTAGCTTCTTGTTTTCCCTGTGGTGAAGCAGCCACTTCCACCTCCCGTTTCTGTTCAGCTTCTCCAGGGTCCTGACCACGTCCTTCAGCTGAGCTGCAGACAGAAGAGACGAGGTCGGTTGGAGGCCGGGAACGGGGACTCGCAGGGAGGCAGAACGCACCAGCCCTGCTGCCCGTCCGCCGCCCCAACCCGGGACACCTGTCGCGTTCATGTGACCAGCGGGAAGTCCAGCGGCAACAGAAGACACTGGTCTAGCTTGCAAAACCCGTCCACTCTGGTCTCCACACGGAACTCACGCTTGTGGGGTCCACACGCCTTCTCTGAGCCAGGCGCGGCGTGCGCAGGGGCCGCCCGCGACATCAGCGCGGCAGGTGTCGCTCACTGGCCCAGGGCTGCGCTACCCTCCCTCTGCCGAACCGCTGCCCGCAGAGAAGGGAACTAGGAGTGTTCGGCACGTAACTGAGCCTTGTTTCTGATTTCCAGAACATCACCAAGGCGGCAGCGGCGAGGGCTGCGGGGCAGGCGCACGAGCGGAGGCGCAGAGGAGCGGGTGGGAGCCGCGGGTGATCCCGGGACACCGGGAGGCTCAGGGCACGGGCCCGGGGATGCATGACGCAATCCAGACGCAAACTGCTTAGCCGGGCCGCAGCAAGAATGAGGGCCTCAAAAGGTGGTGGCTGATACTACGTTTGAGTTCATTTCTCTTTGAGATGAAGTAGTACTTGGGCCACTGGGTGAAGGATGTACTAGATTTCAGAGACAGAAACAAGGAAGGGAAATAAAAGACCGACCTAATGTCACGGTTTCTAGGATCTTGTCGTCCGAGACCACGAAGCCGCCCGTCTGGAGGAGCTCCTGGTAGGTGTGCTTCAGCACGTCCTCGGGGCCGTCCACTCCGGCGAAGAGGACGCTGGGGAAGTGCTTCAGCTTCAGCAGGAAGGGGATCTGCAAACACGACAGGACCCGCGGGGAGCGGGGGTTGCTGGGGTCCCTTTTAGCCAAGGGCTCCAAGGTTCAGTTAGCCGGGATGACTGCAGATTCTGCGACCCCTGCCCAGAGCCCAGCAGCACCTCCAGGAACCTGGACTCCGCAAACTCCCTAGAACTCGTGCGTGACCAGCGGCCTCTCGAACCCAGGCTGGAGACCCTGAGCGAGGGCAGAGCGCCGCTCAGCCGCGGGGCCCGTGACGCGGGAAGCAGGGGACGGGCTCCGCTCCCGCCCCGTGGGCGCCGGCCTGGGCCTCGGGGGAGGCGTCCCCTTTTATTCAACATCAATATCCTCACGCCAACTTCAGAAACCCTTCACAAGGCCTTTTAGAGCAAGATGTGCTGCCGTTAGGTGTGAAGAGCTGCAGGGTTATACCTGGGCCGAGGAAATGTCCCGACTCCCTCTTCGTGGCTCGTCCCCAGCTCGGAGCCGTGCCGTGCCCCACAAATGCCTCGCTATGTACACTGGCCTGCGGGACGCCCCCTCGGGACACCCCAGAAAATGCCGGGGACACCCTTCTTCGTTAGAAACGGACGGCCGGACGTACCTGGTGCAGGCGCGACGCCGTATCCTCGTTTCTGATGATGACCAGGAGCGTGTCGTTCTCTCTGTGGACGGCCTGACAGAAATGCTGAGGTTCAATTTCCGTGTGGCCCCCTTTCCGCAGGACGCTCTGGAAGAGGTGCGGACGGCGTTACTGCGGGAGGCGCCGGCGCACAGGCCCTCCCCGTCCCCTCGGCAGGCACATCCCGTCCGCTCAGCGGTCCCAGCGGGCGGCGCCGGGGCAGCCGGTCCTGCTTCCAAGTGAGCTTTCACGTGTCGAACACGTGGCCCCTGGCACTGCCACCAGCTGACTGAGCGGTCGTGTCAAAGGCAAAGCACTTTGTAACCGACCTGTATGCCCACGAAGTGGCCGAGGCGGACTCCCCAAGGCACAGACACGGGGCTCCCGTCCGGCCTGTGGCAGCGAGGTACCTGCGGACGCACATTCACTCTAGAAACACCACCTCCGGTCACACAGTTTCTAGCACTTTTGGAAACCAAGTGACAGCTCTGTGTCACGTGGAGTGCCGTGACAGCTGTGGCGCGAGCCCCTGGGGGCGGCGGGGAGAGGCGACTGGCCGCCCACCTGTCGCCAGCCTGACTGGCGGCCTCAGCACGTCTGCTGACAGACAGTCCTTCCCTCTGTCCCCCTTGGCGATGCCGCCGCTGTTTCTGTCTGAAGGGTTCTGGAGGTTTCCCCCACACTCTCTGACGTTCCTCCTTGCCGGGGGCACATGGACTCAGACCACACTTGTCACTCCCTTTGTGGAAGTACCGTGTCACCTCCCCTGGACGCAACATGACTCAAACCTGATTATTTCGCTTCTTCGCTCAAAACACACGGCAACGTATCTTCAAAGAAACTCCTCCAGATCTTTCATCAAAGAGCCCGCTGAAACATTTTAAGTATAAATCTTCAGCTCTGACTTAATTTAGCAATCAACTACGTGAATGAATACATTTTCTGAGACGGTCAACACCCTCGCCACGTGCCTCGGAGTCCGGGCTAGTCTGTCACCACCCGGCAGGCCTGCAGTCACAGCGGCAGAGTCACACACACCTCCCGCAGCGTCATCTCACGGAGCGGTGGGGCCCGACTTCCCGTCTCCCCTGAATGCCTCCGGCTTCTCCGGGACGCAAACCTTCTGCAGGGTGGTTCTCTAGATTACCTGGCTAGTACTTTATTCCGAAGCTGATTTTATACCGGGTCCCCTTCTCACTTGAAGATTACTTTTTTTTTTTTTAAACATTTTATTTATTTGACAGACAGAGATCACAAATAGGCAGAAACAGGAGGAAGCGGGCTCCCCGCCGAGCAGAGAGCCCGATGCGGGGCTCGATCCCAGGACCCTGAGATCATGACCAAAACTGAAGGCAGAGGCTTAACCCACTGAGCCGCCAGGCACCCCCTGAAGTGACTTTCATCTTTGCACAAACTTCGTTATTTTCTGTCGTAAGCAGCAGCCACAGGATAAACAGGGTCGCGAGGCACGTGTGCGCTGGAAGGCCGCGCGGCACCCCAGGTCCCGCCGCTGTGCGAACGGGGCCCGGCGACCCCGCTCCCTGTCCCGCGCGGGAGCCCGCACCCCCTCGCTCTGTCGGGGCGTGAACGGCTCCGAAACACCGGGCATCTCACTCACTGTGGCTTGATGCTACGGAGTCGGCCCCGGACGCATTTCAGCGCCAGTCAAGGCACAGTACATGTCATCAGCCAAACAAAATTAACTTCAGTTCAAGGCAAAAAAAACCCCAATTCATTTTAAGTGACTTTCAGAGGCCAAGCACCTAAAACCACGCTTCACTGTTTCCAACTACACGGCGTACCACAGCGACACGGAGACTGGAACAAAGACCAACCTTGGAAAACCAAAGGATCCTTGATGGGGAGTAAGAATCTGACTCTTTAAATAATCTAAAATCATTTAAATGGCACAAAAGAGGAGCCACGGGCCACCTCAGAGCAGGCGACGTGTCTGGCCGCAGCGCCCCGCGCCTGCCCGGCAGCGGCCACGTCTCCAGCCCTTCCCCGCGCTGCAGCCCGAGTTCGCTCCCCGACACCAACAGGACGTTGTTTTCCCGTAACAAGTCTTGTTCGCGGCCTCCCCACCGACCTCAGGCGGGGCCCAGGGCTTCGGGACCTGCAGCCCGTGCACACCTCCAGCCGCAGCTCCGGACACGGGCGTGATGCCCCCCGCACCCCCGCCTGCCCCACAAAGGCCCGCAGGGCCACCAGGCAGCTGCCACCAGGTGGCCTTCCAGAGCTTCACACCCGCAGAACGGGCCTCCCCTACCGCGCCCTGCCACAGTGACGGTCACAAACACCTTCCGACGTTTACTGTTAGCAGCTCAACATGCGTGGGTTTGCCAAGCGACGCGTGCGACGGATACGCCGGACTCCCCGGAGGTGCTGGCATAAGCGAACTCTGAAACAAAGCTGGGCCAATGTTTAGGACGACGACACGTAGGGAGTCTGGCTGTCCACACCTCGTTCCAGAGGTCAGTGTCGCCTCCTTAAGAAAGAGGCCCGACCTTCCTGACGAGGCCTCTGGCCCCACATCCGCGCTCGAGCCCTTGCCCTGGCCGAGGCCCGGCCCGGCCTGCTGACCTGGCACTGATCCGGCTGCTTTTATCGGTGTTCGGCAGCTTTCCTCAGTTTACACGACGGTTTACACTGGCTGCAGGGATCACGACGGGCACGCGCGGATGTCCGTCCCCCACACGCCGGGACTCGAGAGCGTGTCCGAAGGTTTCTGCCGTCCGCTGAGCCAGCTTCTGCTGCGAGCGAGCAGGGCTGAGGGAGGCGGCGTGTTTGGGGAGCGCTTTGGGTGGGTGCCCCAGGCCGTGAGGAGGGGGCGACGTGCGGGTCGGAGCGGGGTGACGCCGCAGGGTGGCGGATGTGTCTGGGATGACGGGAGCGGCTGTGACCCGGGGGGAGAGCTGCTCCTCGGCAAAGGGAGCCAGGACAAGCCTCCTGGAGCTGGCCTGGCCCCCGGGGATGCAGGTGCGCGCGTTTCAGTTTTGTGAACACATCCACAGCTTTCCTGCTGCTGCGAGGGCCGAGCGGCAGTGACACCCAGTGCCACGGGGTTCCCCCAGGGCCCAGCTACTGAGTCCAGATGCTGTTCCTCCCGTAAAAGAATCCACACTCCGTAGGGAAATGGCAGACGTTAAGGCTGGGGCAAGGCAGGCAGGAGGGCAATCTGAACATGGAGTCGTACCACAAAGGAAGAAAGGATAAAGATCCAAACAATGATGGGGACTTGCCGGAAGGACACAGAAGTCCCTGTGAAGGGCTCCCACTGGCTGGATCTGGGGCAATCTGGCATTTCCATAACTAGTGAAGGACCCAAACAAATACTGTTAAAATGTCCATACGACCTAAAGCCATCTACACATTTACTTCAATCCTTATCAAAATACCAACCGCATTGCTCCCAGAACTCCAACCAAGAACCACGGAGCCACAGGAGACCCGGAATAGCCAAAAGCGATCTTGAAAAGGAAAAACAAAGCTGGAGGCGTCACAATTCCAGATTTCAAGTTACATTACTAAACAGCAGTGATTAAAACAACAGAGCACTGGCACAAAAACAGACACACAGATCAACGGAACAGAATAGAAAACCCAGAAATAAACCCACAACTATATAACCAATCAATCTTTGACAAAGCAGGAAAGAATATTTAGTGGGAAAAAGACTCTTCAACAAATGGTGCTGGGAAAACTGGACAGCCACACGCAGAAGAATGAACCGGACCACTTTCTTACACCACACACAAAAACACATTCCACGTGGATTAAAGACCTAACTAAATGTGAGACCTAAATGTGAGAAAAAAGAAAACCTAGAAGCAAGCACAGGCAGTAACCTTTTTCACATCAGTCATAACAACTTCATAGACACATCTCCTGAGTCACGGGAAACAAAAGCAAAAACAAACTATTTTGACTACCTCAAGATAAAAAGCTTCTGGACAATGAAGGAAACAATCAACGAAACTAAAAGGCAACCTACTCAATGGGAGAAAATACTTGCAAATGACATCTCTGACATAGGGTTAGTATCCAAAATATATAAAGAACTTACCAAACTCAACACTCCAAAAAAACAAATAATCCAAGTATAAAATGGTCAGAAAGCACGAACAATAATTTCCCCAAAGACATACACAGAGCCAACAGACCCATGAAAAGATGCTCAACATCACCCACCAGCAGGGAAAGGCAAATCAGAATGACAAGGAGATACCCCCTCACACACGTCAGAATGGCTGGACCCAACAACACAAGAGGGGTGACTGGCTGGCTCAGCAGGAGGACTGTGCAACTCCTGACCTTGGGGTTGTGAGTTTGAACCCCATATTGGGTGTTGAGATTAATGAAATTAATAATAATAAAAACCTTAAAAAATAACCCCACAAGAAAAAAGTGCTGGCAAGGATGTGGAGAAAGGGGAGTCCTCGTGCCCTGCTGGTGGGAACGCAAACTGGTGGAGCAGCCACTCCGGAAGACAGTAAGGAGGCTCCGTAGAAAGTTCGAACTAGGACTGCCCTCCGATCCAGCAATCTCACTACTGGGTATTAACCTACAGAACACAAAAGCACTAAATCAAAGGGACACGTGCACCCTATGTTTACTGTACCATTATCTCCAACAGCCAAATTACAAAGCAGTGCAAGCATCCGGGGACGGGTGAACGGGTGTGTGGACACACGTGCACACGGGGTATGACTCCGCCATGAAATCTGGCCACGGTCCTGATGCGGGGGAGCCTGAGGGGATCACGCCGAGTGAAGCACATCCGTCCTAGAAGGAGAAGTAGCTCAGGATCTCACTCACATGTGGGTTTAAGAAACAAAACAAACACGGAAAGGAAAAAAAAGAAACAAACCAGCTAACAGACTCTGAGCTGCAGGGAACACACTCCTGGTCGCTGGGGGGGGAAGGCTGGGAGGCGGGGTTAGGGAGCACACCTGCGACACCTGCGACACCTGCGACACCTACGACACCTGCGACGAACACACACAAGGGCCTGGACGGTAACTCTGAGTAAACGAACATGGAGCGGGTCCACGGGGTATAAATAAGCAAGTGGGGGAGACGGGAAAGCTCTCCCTTGCACACCGCCTCTAATAAACGTGCGAGGAAGATGGAATTTGACCCCCCACCATATTAGCAGCTGCTTTAGGCAAGAATCGTCAATGGATATTAACCCGGGGGAGGGGGGCGAAAGTCTGATGAAGAATAGGGTATTTATGGGGCGCCTGGGTGGCTCAGTGGGTTAAGCCGCTGCCTTCGGCTCAGGTCATGATCTCAGGGTCCTGGGATCGAGCCCCGCATCGGGCTCTCTGCTCGGCGGGGAGCCTGCTTCCTCCTCTCTCTCTGCCTGCCTCTCTGCCTACTTGTGATCTGTCAAATAAATAAATAAAATCTTAAAAAAAAAAAAAGAATAGGGTATTTATATATATCCTAGTCTACCTCCCCACTCACAAATAATCATTAATAATTATGAATAAATGATAAATTTATATTATATCAATATACTATGAATAATTCCTTTATAATAATAAGTTAATTAGTGTAAAGTTATTTATGAGCTTTACATTGGAGGCGGAGGAACCCGGCAGAAACCATGTTCACACAAAGGCCACGACTACACCGCGACGGGCCGCCTCCTACGACGCACTCAGGAGAACAGCGGCCGTGGCTGTTCTCCCCCCAAATGCGTAAATCCCGCGGCAACAGGAGGTGCCCTGAACCGACGCCAACTCTCGCGTCCCCGGCCCACACTCCTCCACGCTGTGCAGGGCAGCCAAGGTCACACGGAAAACGGACACACGACAAGCACAGGTGGCGCGGGCGCCGGGCCCACGCGGGGCCGTGACCTCCGCGGCGGAGCGGCCGGTGTGCGGGGAAGACGCGGCTGTCGGACCCCGAGGCCCCCTCCCGTCGCTGCTCTCTGGAGCCAAGCAGGGGGACCCGAGAGCTCGGAGCCCGCCACCGACGGCGACGGGGTCGCGCGCGCTCGAGGCGGCGGGCACGTACCTTTGTTCTCGCAGAGAACGACGGGTCGTCGGTGTCCACGAGGTAGAAGCGGCAGGGGCTGCGACAGGCCTGGCTGACCACGCTCAGCAGGCGCGCGCGCAGGCCGGCGCACAGGTCCGCCACCAGGTCCTCGTAGGAGGCCGCCCGCGGGAAGGCCTCCCCGGGGGCCCCGCCGCGCCCCCCGTCCGGGCCAAGCGCCGGCCTGCTGGTCGCCACCACCGTGTTGAATTCGGCGCATTCGCCGAGGAGAAGTGGGATGTCGTTCCGCGATTCTCTGAAACTGGAGCTGTACCTCAGCCTGTTGAGGTGGCGCGAAGCCGCCCGCTTTCTCTCGGAGTCCGCCCGCGGAGCTCCACCGCGGCCGCCGCTCTCCCTCCGCGAGGAGGAGCCGTCCCAGCTGCCGGCCGCGTGGCCTCTCCCGCGCGGGCTCTGCCGCCGCGCGCCCGACTGCACCACCGTTACCACCAGGGGACTCCGGCTCCGGGACGCGGGCGGCAGAGCCGGGGACGCGCGGCCGCTGGTCAGGGGGAGAGCCCCCGGCGCGGTCTGGAGCGGGGCCTCCTTTGCAAAGACACCGGTGGAGGAGGCACAAGGCCGAGAACCTCCCTTCCTCACAGTTTGTTTTAGCTTATGTGCAAAACGCAGATACTCCAGATCCAAAGTGCTCTGGGTGAGGTCATCTGCCACCTGCCAGGTGTTGGTCCAGGAGCTGAGCAAGCCACACTTCGCAGTGAAATTGGGGTGCCGCCTCAGGCTGTGCAAAGTTCTCGTGGTATCCGTCAGCTCTTTCGTTACGGTGAAATTAGCGTAAGTCCTGGGGATGCCGTGGAGGTCTCGGATCTGGATATACGAGGGCACATACCTGTCTTCTTTCTTGAACCCAACGAGCCAGCGTCTGGGAGCAGTGCCCGTCTCCAGCCCTGGGGCAGGGGGAGAGTAGCCCCACTCTTCATTATCACTGTTATTTAGGCTCGGGAAAGAGTCATAATCATCTTTCGAAGTATCTTCTTCTTTCTTGGTTTGACTACACCTCAAAGGGCAGGAACTCTCTACCTCTGATTTGGGATTTCTACAGCCCCCGCAAGAGTCCTGATCAGACTCTCCAGAAAGCGGCTCATACTGGATCTCAGAATTCACACGGACCTCCACGTCTCTACCCACGGTCCCCGAGTCCTCCTCGGCTCTGAGCCCCTCACCAGAGGCCTGACTTGCTGTCTGCTCTTCGGAGACTCCACAAACAAGAGGGGCACAAGGCTCTCTACTGGTATTTTCACCAGTGATGGCTGTTTTATGGTATGAATCCGCAGGTACACACATGGGGAAAAGCCCAGCGTCCAGCAGATCTTTGGTTTCACACACTGCCCGATCTTGCAGCACATGAACTGTGTCTGGTTTGTCTTCCGGACATGTGGCGCTTGACTGGGAGTCAACACCTCCTAGATCTGTGGCTTCTTCATGGAACGTGGCCTCAGCATCACTATTCTTAAGCAAACTGGCCATTTTGACCACTGAGATTTCCTGTGTCTGGACCCCGGTCTCTGTGTCCGTGGGTCTGGGACAGCGGGCTAAGGCAGCCCCATCTGAGGGAAAAGCCAGTCTGGGGCTCTCTGAGTGCCCACGCGTCTGTGTATCAGCCCCGCCGGCTGAGCAAGAGCTCAAGGACTGAGCCTGCAGGTAGAGGCCTTCATCTGTCTTCACACCACCGCTGAAGAGATGATTCCCGATACTTTCAGGGCTGGTCTGCTCTTTTACTGCCACATTCACTGTACCACTTGGAGCAGTTGTAGAAACAAATGTGTCCACTAAAGACTTATTTTCAATCATCTTTGTAGGACTCCATGGAGGCTCATTGGTCTCCAAGACAAGAGAACTGAAATTCCTGTTTTGGATGCTAATAGGCTGCAGTGGGTTTCCTGATGGCACCGGTTGTTCTGGAGAAAGCTTGACATCCTCTCTGTATCTGGCAGCCACGGCTGGCTGGCCCAGCTCCGCAGCACGGAACGGCAGCTTTTCTGAGACAGAGAAACCCTCGCCATGCTCCCCGGGGCCAGTCTCCTCAGTTAGCTCACCAGGCAGGGTCAGACAGCCGTCTCTTCTTTCTGGATGCTTACTTCCTAGGACAGGCATCTCAGCACAGAGCTGCGTCTGTTGTACTCCACGTAGGTTACCTTGTTCCACCGGATAAGTAGGACCAACAAAAGAATGTTCTTTCTCCGTCAAGGCCAAGTTTACAGACTCCATCCGGGAGAATCTGTCCTTTCCCTCACCCAGTGTACTGGCCAGCTGCAGACCACACAGAGACAAGGCCTGAGGTGGATGTGCTGCTTCGACCGGATCCTGGCGGTCAGGACTGGAAGCTGGTGACACTTCCTCAATTAAAGAAGCAAAAGGAAAGTCTGAGGTGACATTCACTTCCTCTGCGATCTCAAGGGCGCAAGTTTCTTTAGAAAGTATTAAGGTAACGGTTTGTAAACTATCACCTTTCCTCTCCTTACTTTCTAACGACTTCTCAGGCATCGCAGGGAACATGGAGGTATAATTCGCAGAATCTACCTCTGGGTCTTCTAGGAGAGTCACCGCTTCTGGCCCAATGATCTCTTCAGTCGCGTCCTGAAGTTCCAGACTTGCCGCGGGGGTCTGCCCCGGTCCCCCGGCCGGCACCCCTCCTCTGGGGCTGGTGGGCGGCGATATCGTGAGACTGAGGTCGATGTCGGAATCCTCGTCCGAGAACTCCAGGCTGGCCTCCTCTCTGCTCCCTGAGAGGCCGGTTTGTTCGGTTTGTTTGGTACAAGCGGTACGAAAGGATTCCAAGTTCCTCTGCTCACTCTTCAGCCCGCGCCCGCCCCGCACGGGCTCCGAGGAGCCGTCTGCGGCGCCACCCGCCGGCGGAGCGCGGCCGCGCGCGGGACCGTGTCCCAGGGCGGCAGAGGCGGCGGGCGAGACCGCGTCTTTCACCTGGGACGGCTCTATGATCTCTTCCGCAGATATGCCAAGGAGACTCGGGGTGTGCAGGAAAAGCTCTGGAGAGGGCTTCGTCTCTTCTCCGGCTGCCGGGTCATGAGAACCTTCAAAGGACGACAACGCCTCCGCCACCACCAAGCGGCCGGATGGAACCGGAAGCCCTTTGCGCAGCGCACACATTTCTTCCGCGGGCCCCTCTTCGCTGAGTGAGGCGACACAAAGGTACTTAGTACCTTTCTGCGTGGACACTGTGGGAGAGGGACCGTTCCTAAGGCCTTGTGTTTGTGCCTTTTCAAAAGCAGACACAGGACGCCTCAGACTCCCGGCAGGTGACACCGGTGTAATCCACTCCGGATGAAAGGCTGTCGGTTCGCCGCCTGTATTTACAACGTCCGTCTGCACTGGGACGTCTGTCTGTACTGGGACGTAGGTATTTTTTTCAAAAGTGAAGGTAACTGGTTCCAGATTAATCATCACATACTCTGGGTCATCCTTCCTCTCCAGGGCTGGCTGACAGTGTCCGCTCAGGGGGCCGCTCTGCCGGATGAGGCCCTGGAGAGCACTGGGTTCTGCTTGCGCCGCTGCGTGGAAGACATCCCCCGCGCTGTCAAGGGCGCCGTATACAGATTTCTGACAGATCACCAGCGGATCGCCGAGCCCATCGTAAGTCCGGCTGAATGTGGTCTGTGTGACAGTATCGTTGTAAGTCGCTCCTGTGCTATCAAGTGGCTCAAAGGTTTTGTCTTCGCCGGGAATGGCAGGTCCATTAGCCTGGGTACTTCCAATACTAGCAAGAACAAGATCGGAAGTCTCCAGCTTATCTGATGGGCCTCGTTCAGCTTCTTCCCCAATGATCTGAAATGACAAAAAGAAAAATCAAGAGTCAAACACACTCTTTTTCACGTTTACATGTGGAGAAGAACAGAGTGGACAAGAATCAGTGTCAGTTTGCTCTTTCGAATCTTCTAATTTTAAAGACTATCACAGGGTAGAAATCAAGCAAACTGCTCTTTTTTTAGATACTTACAACAGCCCCAAATAGGAATTTTTCTATAAATAAATATACACACAAATGAGAGCTTCAAACCTTCAACTGCATAGCCTTCCTTTTTTTTTTTTTTTTTAATTGCCCTTTGGGAAGAAAAGCGGCCAGACCAATGACGATACAAAGACCTGAAAGTGCAGCCTGTTTGCTAACCACACTGCCTGATGCAGAAATGCAGTACTAGAGAAAAAAGGACTCAGTTTTAAGTGCTTCTTTTTAAGATTAAAAGATAGTTTTTAAAGCCAAGAACAACTTAAACACCAGCTTTCTTTTTTTTTTTTTTTAAAGGATTTATTTATTTGACAGAGAAAGATCACAAGTAGGCAGAGAGGCAGGCAGAGAGAGAGGAGGAAGCAGGCTCCCCGCTGAGCAGAGAGCCCGACGCGGGACTTGATCCCAGGACCCTGAGATCATGACCTGAGCCGAAGGCAGTGGCTTAACTCACTGAGCCACCCAGGCACCCTAAACACCAGCTTTCAATCAGAATAAAATACACTGCCATTTGGAACTTTCCCATGAGGAAAGAGTAAATTAGGATCCCTTGTATGAAGTAGGACTGATCGGCAGTTCTTCCGAGTTGTCAACCTCCGTTCTGGTAAATAAAGATCTACTCCTTAGCCTTCTTCTTTGCTTGTAACTGGAGGTCAAGTCTCGTTTTAGTGCCTCCTACTCAACAGAACAACAGAAAACAATGCAGCCTGCATTGCCGAACTGAACCAAAAGGACTGCAGGAAGGATTTAGGTTAAACATCAGCAGAAAATCTCTGGACATTCCGATGACCTCATCGGAATGGGTCTGTTTTAAGGCTGTTTTAAGGCTGAAGCATGGTCTTGTCCAGAATATGGTAAAATGGACTGATCATCACTGTCCATACACCTGTAATTTTTGGAACATGATTGGTCACAGATTTCCTGCCACGCCTTCAGACGATCATGCTGAAAGTCAAGATCTGGGCTTCAAGTCTGTTAAAAAGACCTTCTGTCTTACAGAAAGGCACTGACCCATATACATGGCAGGGTAGAGCGAAGACTCCATTTTAAGAGGAACTGACTGACCAGACACAAAGCACAGGAAAGTCTTGATGGTAAGAGTCATTCTGAAACCTTCCCGTGACCCTTCAGTCACAACGTGGCTGCCAATCTCACCGTGCCTGCAGACTTAGTGAAATGCAAATTGTCACCAGCTTCCTGTGTGCGTACGGACACTATTTAAAAAGATTTTATTTATTTATTTGACAAAGATCACAAGGAGGCAGAGAGGCAGGCAGAGAGAGAGAGGAGGAAGCGGACTCCCTGTTGAGCAGAGAGCCCAATGTGGGGCTCAATCCCAGGACCCTGAGATCATGACCTGAGCTGAAGCCAGAGGCTCAACCCAGTGAGGCATCCAGTGCCCCGATACTTCCTTTTTTTAACCATTGGTGAAGTATAATGTGTTTAAACATAAAGAACTTTTTATTTTATTTGGTTCTTTTTATTCACACACAAAATCAAACACATGACTATGAGCAACATGTCAACGGTTTCTCACGCCTGTGGTGCTGGGGTGTTTGACACACCTAGTGCGCCCACGTGGGGAAGGAACAGGGGATAGTGCCTGTGCGCACGCCCTTCAAGTACAGGCGTAGCAACCAAGGAGATGATGGGAAAAAACTCCAGTATGTGCCACAGAAATGAATTTTAATGCTCTTTCTACTTCTTAATTCTTGGTTTCACATTTGCAAAAACATCATTTTTAGAATTAGTAATGATGATAGCTAATTACAGATTAAAACAACAAAAAATACTTCATCGGGTAGTAAACAGTCTTCTAAACTTTATTTTCTTATTCTAAGGTAGAGACTCTTTTTTTTATTTTTTTCAAAGACTTTATTTATTTATTTACTTATTTATTTGACAGAGACAAAGAGATCACAAGCAGGCAGAGAAAGAGGGGGAAGCAGGCTCCCCACAGAGCAGGTAGCCTGACCTGGGGCTAAATCCCAGGACCCTGGGATCATGACCTGAGCCAAAGGCAGAAGCTTAACCCACTGAGCCCCCCAGGCGCCCCAAGATTCTTTTTTTAAAAAGATATATTTATTTATTCATTTCAGAGAGCGAGCACAAGCGGGGGAAGGGGCAGGGGGTGAGAGAGCAGCAGACTTAGTCTCCTCGATCTGTGAGAGAGGGGCGCGGCCCTCTTGCCTCCGGCTGTGTGAGACTGAGCTCCCGGGAGCAGAAGGCGCAGACCAGTGTGGGGCTCGTTTCATTTCCACACAGACAAGCATGGCTCTCTGAGGCTTGCCCCTTGACCCGCAATTCCCCAAGTAATCCCAAGTACAGAAATGCGGCCGACTCAATGTTAAACCAGGCACTGCAGGGCCCAAACCACGGCAAAAATATTCTGGAAGAGAGGGACACTGAGACCTTAAAGAGGCCCATGTTTTGTTTCCTTACAGACTTTTGATACAACTCTTTTATCTGCTCCAGTTAAAATGTGATGATCTGCTGTTGCTGAACATTAGCTGAGAACCATGGAGGAAACAAAATATATTTTCCATATTTATAAATAGTTACTGACAGACCTAGGGGAGCTGGAACAAATGTTCCAGCATTTGTTTTCACAAATAATTTTTAAATATTCCATTTCAGTTTGAGGTTTATCAAAGACTTCTAATATTTTGCATTTGATCCTTAAAAACTATTCTATGGTGTCTGAGTGGCTCAGTCGGTGAAGCATCTGCCTTTGGCTCACGTTATGATGTCACGATGTCACGGTCCTGGGATCAAGCCCTGTGTTAGGCTCCCTGCTCAGTAGGGAGTCTGCTTCTCCCTCTCTCTCTGCACCCCCCACCCTGCTCCTATTCTCTCAAAAAAAAAAACAAACAAAAAAACTATTCTAAGTAACAACAGGTATTATTTAATTTCTTTTAAAGGATAAGACAGTATGCTCAGAGATAACAAGTAATTTGTCCCAAATTATACAGCTAAGAAGTGATACCGTTATGGCTGGCCCCACACCCATGTGACTCCCATGGTTTGTTTCTACGTCTGCTTCTTCAGTCAGGATGGAGAAAATCTCCACCTGCAGACAATCCAGAGCAATATTTATGGAAACGAAGTTTTTGGTATTATTTATCCTTTACATAGATATAGAGAATGCACCTTCCTAAAAGAAACCAATGGTACGTTTTGAATGTGATTTTACATCAAGGAGAAAAAAGAAATTTCTTCAAAAATGTCAGCACGTAGAGTGTTGGGTTTTCCTTACCTCGTTATGACAAGAATAAACGAAATTCTGGCTTTCTGGGGGATCCGGATGACCTTCTCTGGCAAATGTGTCTTTCTGTTCATTCTGCACCCAGAACTGTAAGCCTCCTGCGGGTGGTGGTTTCATGAAGGGAAGCAAGGAGTCCGTGTCGGGGAAGGACACATTGGCAGCGTGACCTCTGGGAGGTTCACTGGTCTCCAACAGCGGGTCCACAGAATATCTTTCCCCGCTGGAGGACTCCTCGATTTCACTGAATTCAAAAGATTCTAATGTGCTATTTATAGACACGTATTTTGCTGGGTTGCTGTGTTCGACCACTTTTCGGGATGACCGGAGGACTTTGTTTTGATTGCTGTAAAACAGAGCTACCCACATGTGCAGTAAAAGCTTCACTTCTTCCACATTGTCAGGCAAGTCAGTGTTCCAGGGCCTGAGATTTTAAAGAGAAAACATGCAAAAAAAATCACTGAAACTGGTGATTTTAATCTTAGTTTTAAAGGTGCTCATTTTTATATTAAAAATACATGAACATGAAATAATGAATAAGACAAAAATGAGGTTAATGTAACAAATAATGACAGTGAATCTAATTCCCTCACTTAACAGAGGCAGAAGAGGGAACTGGAAATCAGAGCTTTGAAAGGTAACTTCTTTTAGATCATAAAACCCTTACGCAGCAGAGCCACAAATGGAGCATAGGTCTCCAGGGTCCTGGTCTTGGATTTTTCTTTTACTCCACTCTAGCCTGTCTGGACACAGTACACCTATTATGTGAAGCATGGCTCCAGCAACCACCCAAATCCTCATTTCTGGCAAGCCTGGCCAAATCATTTCTTTTCTATTTCTGTGTGTCTCTTCTCATAACTGGAAAGTCTGAAAATTAAAATATCTCTCTAGGCAATTCAGCAGAACTACACTATTTTCACATGATAGTCCTGGAAAATCTCCTGAAACCACACAGTGAGAAAACGTCTCTGGCCAGTGGCCCGGGAACACTGTCAGCAGAGAGCGCCCACGAGACGGGTCCGAGGGTCGCAGAGCTGGGCTTCAGGTAAGCAGGATGAAGGTTAAGGAATGACCCCAAGCAGACGGGAACGAGAAGAGTGTGCTCCCGTGAGTGCGAGCTGGCGACCAGTGCGTGGACAGGAGTCTGATACGACTCAGTCGCTGCTCGGGAGCGCTCCACAGAGAGGTCACCGAGCGCCATTCCCAGCCGCGGCTCCTCGCGGACAGTGGCGACCAGCACTTACTAACAGGTGCCAGTCACTGCGCCAAACCCTCAGGCACACAGCAGCAGCCTGACCTGTAGCTGTTACTGACCCGGACTCAAGGGTTCCCCACGGACGGCCATCCTCCACTGGCATCCCCTGGAAATGTTAGAAACACAGACTCGCAGGCCCTGTCCCAAACAGACTTGAGTCACGACCAGCACCTCAGTGAGGTCCCTAGATAAGCTGCCCCCACAGTCAAGACCGAGAAGCACAGGAACCTCTTCCAGGTCACAGAAGCCAGGTGAGTGGGAGAACCCACGCTAACCCCGCGTCGGCCCACGCTCCAAAGCCCGTGCTTCCAGCCCCTCTGCTGTCCCTGCCTCGGCCCCTGAAGGCTTTACAGAACAACCCTACGTAAACCTGCTCGCTCAGAGCAACCTGACCAGCTTAACAAACCAGAAGTAAACCTTGAAATGTTTCTTCCAGAATTCAGTCTGTAAAGCATTATTTCTCTGTCTCACGATTTTCCATTAAGATCTCACTTAAATACTGTAATTCAAGACCACAAAGGCTTATGTAGGAACATCTCAAAATGGAAAGCTGTTCACGGGGCCCATGTCAGCTTGCAAAAGGTCTCCATGGGACCACCGAGAGCGGCAAAACCAGCGTCATTTTCTCGGTTGTCAGTAGCCACGCCTGCCTGATACCACGAAGCTCCCGGAGTCACTACAGTACGTCTCCGTCCCCAACGTCTGACGCGAGGGCTCCTCCCCACTGTGCTCATCTCAACACCCAACGCCACGTCCACTTCATGGAGCGTCCCCCTACTCACCCATGCAGTGCTCTGATGACGGTCTTCTCCAGGGGGTTGTTGGTGTATTTGCTGTCCAAGCTGAATACGTACTCCGTGTCACATCTGAAAGTGACCTTATAGGAGCCGTCACAGCTGAACACGGTATGAGAGCAACGGGAGTCCCTCAGGCTGGAGGACAGCAGCCTACCCCTGTGCTTGAGCGCCGGGTCCTCGCACAGCTTCTGCAGCGGGGAGGTGCTCTGCTGGTGCCGGAAAGGCATCACTTTCCCCACGGGGGTTCCCGCTTCAGGGCCTTTGGGGCCGTTCTTGGCGAAAGCGGGGCTGGGGATCCCTCTCTGCTGTAGATATCTCTTCGAATGCTCCGCAAGGAGCAGGGCATAGGAATGTTCCACGGCAACAAAAGAGCTTTGGCTGGCATCGTGGGTTTCCAGTGTCTCCTCGGGAAGGGCTGATGGGACTGCCACGGGGGCCGGACTGGCGGGAGCCAAGCTCTCCTCCTCTTGGCTGACGGGGCAGTCGGACGCCGGACTACTCTTCTTCTCAGAGGCGGGCTTAGGGAACAGTCCACCTTTTTTATTTTTAACTCCTCTGTGATATTCATGGTCAGACGTACCACGTACAGAACGTTCTTTAGAAAGCAAAGCATCGTTTTGCGGTGATTCAGAGGAACAGGGCAAGCGTCTGGGCTCAGACGGCGGCGCGGCAGAAGTAGCGGCACTCAGTGCTAGGTCAGCTAGCATATTCAGGGCTTGGGAGTCACAGGCGACCATGGAGTTCTCGGGCAGATCTCTCGGAGCCACCGAGCTGTCTTCCGTCAGAGCTGCCTCGGTGCTAGTAACATCCTCCTGGCCAACCGACGAGATTTCTGATGGAAGCTGTGAACCAGCTTCTCCTTTTGCTTCAGTATAAAAGGAAAAGACATGTAACATTTGATGGCCATATACTTTCTCCGCTATATTACTACTATGGCTTAGCAAAAATCACGGTTAAGTCAATATATTCAAGAAGAACCTCTGGACAGGTTACACAGATTATATGTTGAGATTTTACTATCAGACAGGTTTCTTCCAACTGCCAGTTCTAATGTAATGTATTTACCACGGGAACAAATCTTAAGGACTGTGCATACTGATTTAAAAAGAAATCACCTTCCAAAAGGCAGGTGCTGAACTACATACAAGGTACACTGCTCAGCTAGAGAAATATACAGAGGGGGGAAAAAAAGAATAAAAAACAAGAGGACTGTCCTTAGAGAGCTTACAGTGTAATGAGAACATAAGAATTTCTAACTTTGAACTGTATAATATCGTACATTAACACACTTTCAGAAATTGTGCCCCTTAACAAGTGCTTTGTTAGAGAAATCACCTAAGTTAAACCTAGAAACAACTTTTCGCCACACTGATGTTTCATTAGAGCATGTAATGACACAAATAAAAAAATCAGAAGAGTCGTAGGATCATTCATTCAGAATCAGTGATTCCATCACCTAAAACTTTAATTTCTGTACTGAAGATATTTCCTCTCCTGTCTGCAAATAGCAAATCTCCTTGTCTATCGATAATTCTCCTTCCTGCAGGTGATCCAATCCACCCACCTGCCTTTGAGCAGAAAGCCAGCCTTCTACAGTGGCCTACTTGCATTCTCAGGAAGTCAGTCCGGCCTCCTGAGACACTGCTATCATGAAGGACAAAGTTCACAACAACACTTGGCATCGATTCCCTGCAGCACGTGCACGAACAGAAAAGCCAACTGTGTTCTTCTTTATAACATCGGCAGCAAGTCTAAAATGAATTATTAACCTGCCTGCAAAGGCCAATGACGAATCCATTTAAAGAGAAAACCCTGGCCTGTGAGGTCATCAAGCAGAATGAGAAGGGGTGTGTGTGTGGTGGGAAGGATAAAAGTAATCAACCACTGTCTGCTTATGTAAACAGCAAAACTCCACGGGATTACGTAGAAAAGGATGACCCAAAGCAGAGAATCACTTCACCAGCCCCAAGGATCTACTGGAAACATAAAATCCATTTTGTGATCTGATGTGTTTATTCACACTCATTACACTCCATTGTCGTTAATCTTATGGCTCTTCCACGGGGTATCGTGTATGAGTAAAGCCTGATATAAAGAACACCACACTGAGGAAAAAGGCTTCATTTTAACAAATATATGTCTCAGGTCAATCACTGAATTACTGACTTCTCAATCAGAAGATGATCAGAATATCTGATATTCAGAATATCAGAATATTCTGATCAGATGATCAGAATACTGATCATCTCTTTTAAAAAATACAAGACAACACCAAATAAAATATATAAAAAATTCAGAGTTCAATAAAGAAAAGCTATGCTGAAAACTTTAAAAGGGGAAGAAAACCATTCATTTCAGTAACAAAAATGAGCTTTCTCTAAATTCTGTACTTGAAGTATCAGAAATGATTAAACAGATTAGTGACTAAGAAATAAAAGAAAAATTAAGATATTTAAAAGGTGGCAATCTTAACATTTTAACTCGGAATGTGGCTGCCCAATAAATATAGATGTTTATAATACAAACCAGACTGATTCGGAACACATATTTTAAAACTTTTCATTTTCTGGGCGCACCTTTCTGCTAATACCCAACTGCATTCCTCCCATGAATCCATGAGTCTACAAATATCTACAAATATTTGTACCAATTTGGTACAAATAATTCGAATGACACGGCTAAGCACACAGGCATTTATATGTGTATCTATGCTCATAATGTTTGCAAATTCATTCATAATGTTTACAATTTCATTTGAAATCAAATTATAAATTCCACTGGAAAGACAGGACCAAGACACATCAAATGATTAGGGAGGAGTATGGACTTGGCTCCACAGTGTTCTCAAAAACCCAGAAGGAACGAAAGAAACAGAGAGCTGAGGGAAGATCAGAAAATCGGGAAAGGCCTCTGGAGGCAGGGCCTCGCTGTGCAGAATGTGGTGGAGGGCAAGTGCACAGAGCAGAAATCGGGCGACACGTGAGGGGAAGTGCAGAGTGTGTGGCAGGGCAGGGCCACACCCAGCGAGCGAGAAACAGCAGGAGGGAGGAGGGGAGGTGTGGGCAAGGCCTCCTTATGAACCGCCCAAGAGACGAGTGGAGTTTGCATTTGGTAGGTGTGTGTCTCAAAACCGCAATCAATGGGTTTTCAAATCACAGGACAAGCTCTTAAAAAAAACTGTCACTCATCGAAAACTAAACAAAACGCACAAAAAATCCTTCTGTCATAAAACAGTATGAAAGATACAGAAAAAACCCAGAGTTATCCTTAATACCCAAACCAGCAAAACAATGTTTTCTAAATTCCCACTAACCGGGAGTTTTTTTTTAAAAATCTAAAAATAGGTGAGGGAGAAAGCAGAATTAGACAGAAAACTGATAGGTATACAAAGGTATAAGGACATTACATTTTGTTAAAACAAGAAAAACCACACACATGCACCCAGCAGGCCTCAATACGGAAGATGAAGTAGAGTTAGACACGCCGGAGGCTGGAAGCAACACGCTGCGCGGCCACACAGATGCGGGGGAGATAGGACAGGGACGCCACGTGCATCTGCGTGGGAGGTGAAGTCCACGGGGACAGCGGGGCTTTCTGTCTGGCAGTTCAAAATACGGAACTGGAGCAGTCGGGCATTTATTCATACAACTAAACTTTATTATTCACTGAAGCAAAACTAGGAAAAGTAAAACTGCTTTTAAAATTAATCTAATGCCTTTTAAAACCAAACACAGGGTTCTGGATCACTGAGTGTCTTCAAAAATCTCTAACTCCGTTTGGACACATAAACTTAACACCTTCTACTTTTTTAACTGATTATGGCCCAGAAAAATATTGTCCGCTACTGCCTGTGTGCATTTAGTTATAAGAAAGCCTCTCTACCCTGACACTCTCGTAAGACCACTCACATTCAGGCTTTATGCAAGCCAAAAAGCAGGGTCTATTTTGTGAAGGCCTGAACCTGCATGTAACAGATTTATTTACAACAGGGAGCCCACCTACTTAGCCCATTTAGCATCCGAACTCAAGGAAATAGCAGGAACCGTTGGTAAATTTCAGCTGTTCTTAGATTATGTCAATACACTATCTTGCGATCTCAGTTAGTTCGCATTGCGGTGTTTAAGTCGAAGGAAGAGTGTTTCTTACCAGGTTGTGGCTGCTTCCTGATTCTGGGATTCTGATTGCCTTTTACTAGATTTACCCTCTGCTTTTGTGGAGATTTCTTCACGGGAGGCTTAGGCCTGGGAACAGTTTCGACTGGAGATTTCTCTTGTTTCCTTGCCCTTTTAGCATTCGTTGCTACTGGAGCATCGTTAGAAATGGGAGCGTCTTGGTTTTTCCTATCCAATTTGGTTGTCCGTACAAAGTGTGCAGCCAGCACGTCAGCACCTTGTGTAGAAAACATAGCGTGTTTTAAGGGGTAGGGGCTCCAATATTTATCAGCAATAGCTTCTCCTTTGACTTCTTTTGTTTTCACAGGGAGGGGGTAACTTTAGCAATAGAGAAGAAAATATAAATTTGGGGTAGTTCATTAAAAGATTTTTTTTTTTTTAACAAAGCATGAGTTAAAAGATCTCAGATAAATGGAAGAATAGGATTTTTCTAAGGGTTGGACTATATATAGCCTGTCAGGTGAAGAAGAATGTCAAAGTATTAATTTTATAAAAACAAGGCATGACTTAACTAAAGAAAAAAAGTTCTCCATAATCTTTCCTGACTGATGGGGCAGGTGAAGGCTGAAGAAGGTAGTTCACTGCACTGGAGAGCAGAGAATTCAATTTATAGAAAACAACACAGCTCCCATGAGGTAATGTAGATGAAACTGCAACTGCACTGCAGAGAAGAGAACCAGCTTCCAGACTTCACTTGACTATTCCTAAATACCCAAGTCTTAGCACCACTGGAAAAATCATCTTTACAGAGCAGACAGAGGAAGGTCCACTAAAGAATCCTTCACCTGATTTTTAACTCCCTATAAGTCTCTTATGATGGCTCATCTCTCTTACAAGGTGCTTCGCTTTGCTTCTTACATGGAAGGGAACAGCTAGGAGGCAAGTACAAAAAAAAAGCCTCGTAACTACCTGCTAATTGAACAACAGAAAGTGTTTCAACCTTTTAAGAGTTTAAAAAAAAAAAAAAAAGGTATGTTCCCTTTGAAAACTTTTCTTACTTTCAGCTGTTGCCACCAAAAAATTTAGTCCCAAAGGTATCAATAAAAATATCACACAAGTGTTGGTAAATATTTTAAAATTACGTTGTACAGAAAACACTGCAGTTGATTCTTGAACAACAAGGTTTGAATGGATTCCTTTTTAATAAATCTAAGTACACTGCTGTAAATGTACTATCTTCCTTTTGAGTTTCTTTTTAAAGATGTATTATTTGAGGGACGCCTGGGTGGCTCAGTTTGTTAAGCGGCTGCCTTCGGCTCAGGTCATGATCCCAGCATCCTGGGATCGAGTCCCACATCGGGCTCCTTGCTTGGCAGGGAGCCTGCTTCTCCCTCTGCCTCTGCCTGCCACTCTGTCTGCCTGTGCTTGCTCTCGCTTCTCTCTCTATGACAAATAAATAAATAAATAAAATCTTAAAAAAAAAAAAAAAAAAACCTTTAAAGATGTATTATTTGAGAGAGTGCACACGCATGTGTGGAGGGATGGGATGGGAGGCAGAGGGGAAACGGAGACAGTCTTACACAGACTCCACACTAAATGCAGAGCCCATCGTGGGGCTCAATCCCACGACCACGATCATGACCTGAGCTAAAATCAAGGGTCACGTGCTTAATTGACTGCACCATCCAGGCGCCCCCCCCTTATGATTTTTTTTTTGAAGATTTGATTTATTTATTTGAGAGACAGAGTGCAAGTGAGAGCGAGGGGGCGTGGCACAGAGGAAGGAGAGAGAGAATCTCAAGCGGACTCCCGCTGAGCGGGGCTTGATCTCCCAACCCTGAGATCTCCACCTGAGTTGAAACCAAGAGTTGGATGCTTCACTGGCTGAGCCATCCCAGGGGCAACCCGTCTTGTGATTTTCTTATAGCACTTTCTTTTTTCCCGTTTACATAATTGTAAGAATACCAAGTATAATATCTAAGACATACAGAGTACGTGTCAATCAGTGACTTGTGTTATCAGTGAGCTCCTGGTCAACAGGAGGTCATCAGGAATTAAGTTCGGGAACACAAAAGCTATCGAGATCTTTCCACTGCATGGGAGGTCAGTTGATGCCCCTGAAGTCCATGTTGTTCAAGGATCAACTGTATCTCTAATTGAGAAAAGGGAACATGCTACTAGTTTAGTAAGGTGTGATGACTGTTAGTGAAATGTAGAAAAGAGACCAATTTCATTTCATTCCTTTGGAAACTGAGAAAGGAGTGTTTTTTAAAAAAAAAAAAAAAAAAAAGCTCACACATCTTTTAACGTGGTACACTTCCCCGGGTCTAGTTCCTGTCCTCCCTACTCAACTATTAAAAAAGCAACATGTGTTTCATTTCAAGACTTCTCATTCTACTCCAGCTATTTTCTAAAAATTTTAGCACAAAAAGGCAAAATATAAATCAAGTAGGGAAACAGTTGAGAATAAATTGAGAAGAGAAAGAAAACAGGATGAGAGGGCCGAGCGCTCGGGGAGGCTCCCAGCAGCTGCACAGGCAGGAAGACCGCACACAACCCAGGTCTGGGAGGGAAAGAGAAACACGGCACGAGGTGACCCTACAGGGACCATTTGCATCAGTCAGTGCCATGTTTCTCAAACTTGCAGGCACAAGTCATTGGTGGACTGTAAAATAAGTTTAATCGGTTGCAACCAGAATCCTTTCTTAAATGAAACAGAAGAGAAAATGCTAAACTGCACTAAGAGAAAATGCTAGATTGGGGTGAATGTTCTTTGAAATTTTTGTTTCAGTGAATCATGTACGTATTTGAACGCACTAGACTGTATGACATAAAACACTTCTTACAGGGATGAAATTAAAAACACTAGAGAGACAGTGACAACATGTACGCTGGTGACAGACTATCTGGCAGCTCGGAGGAAACTGGTTCGTGCGCCGCGGAAACCGAGCATGGCGGCCGGGAGCGCACTCGGAGCAGCCGTACAGTCCGAGTCACCGCTTTATGCCGCCGTGCCTGCCTCGTCCTCACACGCGTGTGCGAGTGCACACACACGCCTCATCTCTCAAGCTACAGTAAGCCAGAAATAACTGTCTATTAAAGTGCAGGGCACAGCCTGGATTATCTAGAATCCTGAGGATCTAGAGAGCTCTGATGTTTTCCTCTTTAGACACCCACATTTCTAAACCCAAACATTGTGCGTCCGGTTAGCACGCCTTCTCTGCGGAGGGCCGGCAGCATGCACTTTCAGCTTTGGTCTCAGTCACAGCTGCTCGCGTGTGCCAGCAGGTGTGCAGTGGCCAGAGACAACAGGTAAACACTTGGGGGGCCGGTGCCACAGTGGGTTGACCCCTTCTGTAAGGGGCCACGAAGCATGTGGTTCCCTGCTTTTAAGCAAACTACACTGCACAGAACTAAGACGACTCTAAGCCAGAATCACGTGGTTTGCTGCGCTGTTCGCCTCGGTGCATCTGACTAGACACTAAGTGGCTCTAGACGCTGGTTCTCGCCCGACTGACGGGGGGGGAACAAGCCACTTGTAGGACTGTGTCAACATACAGGTCTCTAGGCCTGTTTCCATAGGTCTACGGCAGGATCCAGCTGACTATTTTTAAAAGTCTGATACACAACACACCAAGGACAGGGTATCTTGCCCCAGGCTGCTTTAGGTTTGGAGAGTCCAGCATTCAATTTCCCTCTTTACACAAGCGCCAACTACTGGTTATCACTTCCCGCCGCGCTCGGGGAGCCTGGTCTTTGAAGACCCTCTCCTTCCATCCGTTCTCCCTCCTCCCAGGACAGCTTGGACACTGAGCCGCCACGGCCTAGAATGCAGCGGAAACAAGGGAGTGAAGGCTGGAAGCACTTCGCAAATGAAACACGAGCCTTCGGTGAGGGCGCTTTCAAGGTATCTAACAGTTTTTCCTATTTCTTGATCTTCATCTGCCATCTAGATCGGTGCTACTCAAGTACACAAATCCCCCGGAGAGAAATGGTGGTGTTTCCACCAAACCCAGCTGGGGGCGCGCCATCAGACAGGACCCGAGCCGAAAGCACCATAGCTACTACTCAGGCTCATTTCCGAGCCCCAGAAACCGTACTGACCTCTTTTTCTTTTCGGAAGCAGCGGTCCTTTAACTAACTTGAGAGTTGGTGGAGAGCTCGAACCCTTGCTCGCTCCGGCGGGATTTCTTTTGGGGAAGGGACGGCACAAGCGCACCCTCTTGCTCTGCACAGCGGGCGGCGTGCTTGCCTTTCTCTTAGGCTGAACTCTCAGGTTGGATGCTGCACTTAACGGAACCAGAGATCCCCGCCTGGCTTTAAACATTTCTTCAGGATTTTTTTTGGTTTCCGTTTCTTTTCTTACTTCCACCTCGGAGTCCAGAAGTTCAGGATCTGGAGTCGTAACTAAAGAGAACCCGGCATCACAAGCTCCATCTGAGATGCAAGGGGACTGAGGATGCTCTGTCAAGAAATCTAACGCAGCAGACACGTCCAAAACGTACCCACTGGGATCTGAAAAATAAGACTTCAACTGAGTTAAAGACTGTAAAGGGCACTTTTCTGCTGGAGGAACCAAGTCAAAGCCATTGGACAGTTGGCCAAAGAATGCAGTCTCTTGAATTCCATCTTGGGAAGCAGCAGTCAACGGAGGGCCTTTGTCTGCCTTGCACAGTTCTTGGAAACTACGCTTTACTAATGTGTTTGGACAGACTCCTTCTTCAGTAAATGACTTCTTTGCTTCTAGCAGGGCACAATTAAGGGCAGGTATAATAGGTGTCACCTTCGATGAGATGTCATCTTCAACTTTCAATTCTCTCAGCCCTAAAACATATACACATACATTCAAGCCTCAAGTTTTTTTGTTTTTTTTCCCCAATTTTACAAAAGCATGCAGGAAGAAGATGCTTTAGTTTACAAGACTATGGGATGGTTAAACATGGTAGTGTTTCAGATGGGAACTTAACTGACAATTAACAGAAGACCTATGGGTACATTTAATAAATATATGTATCCATTTACATGAAATCACTCTCACACACGCACGCATGCTCGCGAATCAAAAATGAGTGATTCCAGTGCGACCACTGGGTTAGAGTGAGGAAGGCAGCTCCATTTCATCTGACCAGGAGCCCAGCATGAGCTCAGGGGCCATTGCAGATTTGCTTTAAAGTACTTTCAGTGCTCATATCCTGCTTTTAAAATCGGTCTTATTTTATCTTACCTATTTAACTTGCTTCAAATTCTTTTTAAAAAGTTACAATGCAAACTTACTGACCTACAAAAAATAAAATCCTTAAGTAACCCCAAAATTTCATGGTCACTATTGGCATTAAAATGAAATAAGCATTTTTTAAAAAATAAGTTAACTAAACTGACTAGGTCTTGTGTTCTACTCTCTTTCCTTGGCTCACTCTGACTGAAATGTTACTTTTTCAGCAAATCAATAACCTAAAGGAAAATAAATAGTAAGAGGGGGATAAAAGGGAAAAGGTCAGATCACTGGGGAAGTGGCTTATCAAGTCCTAGAAAAGGGAAGACATCAGTAACTCTTAGATTAAAAACCAAAAACAAAAACCAGAGATGGGCTGCCTTGGTGGCTTACTCGGTTAAGCATCTGCCTTCAGCTCAGGTCATGATCCCAGGGTTCTGGGCTTGAGTCCAGCATTGGCTCCCTGCTGAGCAAGGGTACCTGCTTCTCTCCCTCCCTCTGCCTGCCGCTCTGCCTACTGTGCTCTTTGTCTCTGTCAAGTAAATAAAATCTTTTTTTTAGACTTTATTTATTTGATAGAGAAATCACAAATAGGTAGAGAGGCAGGCAGAGAGAGAGGGGGAAGCAGGCTCCCTGATGAGCAGAGAGCCCAATGTGGGGCTCGATCCCAGGACCCTGAGATCATGACCTGAGCCGAAGGCTGAGGCTTAACCCACTGAGTCACCCAGGTGCCCCAAATAAATAACATCTTAAGGGAAAAAAACCCACAGGCAACAAAGGCCTCATGTTAACTGAACTGAGTCATGCCACTCTTTTTAAAGAAAAAGTAACTGCAAAATTAAGAAACACCAAGTTAGTCCTTGCAGAATACACTTGACCTTGAGCCTGTATTATGAAAAGGAAAAGAAGAGTAAATAACAATAAACAAGAAAATGTAGCTAGACATTAAAATAAAAATCCCTTTCTTTGAGTAGTTCATCATTTAAAAAGTAACAAGTGAAGGAAACAAAGTTCTTACATGGAACTGACAGTTCAAAGTCAAGTAGTATTTTTCTAGACAACTTTGTTATTTCAAGAAGGTATTTTAAGAAGGAAACAAAGTAATTTGTAATAAACTTAACAAATGTATGAAAAGGAACTTTTAAAGTCAGCTAGGCAAAGTGTGCATTTAAAACCACCACAGGGGCCGCCTGGGTGACTCAGTCTTTGAGCATCTGCTTTCAGCTTGGGTCACGATGCTGAGGTCCTGGAATCAAGCCCTGCATCAGGCTCCCTGGTCAGTGGGGAGCCTGCTTCTCCCTCTCCCTCTGCAACTCCCCCCTGCTTGTGTTCCCTCTCTCGCTGTGTCTCTGTCAAATAAATCAATAAAAAATCTTCGAACCTCTGAATGCTCCCATGTATCTCAAGGACCACAGAGGAGGATGTGAGCAGAGCAGAGCAGCCATCCACTGTGCGCCGTCAGGAGCCCTGTGCTGCGCCACTGCTGGTGGCGTGGGGACCGGTGTTCCTCATTTGGCTGGAAGTATGTTTAAAAATAAGGTTGGGGGTGCCTGGGTGGTTCAGTGGGTTAAGCCTCTGCCTTCGGCTCGGGTCATGATCCCAGGATCCTGGGATCCAGCCGTGCATCGGGCTCTCTGCTCTGCAGGGAGCCTGCTTCCTCCTCTCTCTCTGCCTGCCTCTGCCTACCTGTGATCTCGGTCTAATAAATAAATAAAATCTTCAAAAATAAATAAATAAGTAAATAAATAAAATAAAATAAAAATAAGGATGAAGTCCGAGCTCACAGGTGAGGGGGACAGTGCGGGATCGGGGCTGGAAGGCAGCTCAGGAGTCTGCTGTCTGACCGTGGGCAAAGCCAGGTCTCAGTCCGTCTGCTCTGCACAGCCCTTATGTGCAGACCTGTTGTCAGAGGCACTGAGTCAGCCAGCCCTGCAATGACGGCAGACACGGCAGAGCACGGCAGAGCTTGAGAACGGCGCAGAGCTACTACTGCTACGTTCTTATACCTGGTAATGTTGGTCTTCGTCCAAACTGATGCCCAGGATGGTACAGTTCTCTGCTTTGAGTAACTGAACACAATTCCTAACAAATCAACTTTAAAAACATTTTTGTATTGGTTGTAGCTTTATAAATGCTATATAGAACTTTGGGTTTAAAGATATACAATGTGGGGCACCTGAGTGGCTCAGTGGGTTGAGCCTCTGCCTTCACCTCAGGTCATGATCTCAGGGTCCAGGGATCGAGCCCCACATTGGGCTCTCTGCTCAGTGGGGAGCCTGCTTCCCCCATCGCCAACCCCCTGCCTCTCTGCCTACTTGTGATCTCTCTGTCAAATAAATAAAATCTTAAAAAAAAAAAAAAGATATACAGTGCGATTATAAAATATGAAGCAAATATCCTCATAGGACAAATAGAAGCGACTCATTTACTTTCACTTATTTGTTCAGCAAACATATATATTTTTTTTAAGCTTATTTACTTTTTTTTAGTACTCTATACCCAACACGGGGCTTGAACTCACAACCCTGAGATCAAGAGTCCTGTGCACGTCCGACTGAGTCAAAAGGGCCCTGACATTTGCTATTTTTCAGCTGCCTGGCGCCAGTAGGTGATAGGGATACAGTAAACTACAAGAAAGGCAAGCATTAAATAATTATACAAAGATATACTGAAATGATTCTACTGATAAGCCTGGAGGTCGCACTGAGGGAAGAGCGGTGGCTGGAAGCAGGAGCGCAATATTAAGGGGACCTGACAGAGTAACAGGCTCAAGGGGTGCTTCTCTGATTTTAGTCCTTATGTCCCCCTGCTGCAGAGCCCTTTCAGACTTGGGTTTCCTGACTGCCCTCTGAAATTTCAATACCGCAGTTACACCTATTTATACACTGTAGGAGTAACGTTTTTTTGGTCCCATGAGCCAATCTGTGGTCCCATAGGGCTCAACTTCAGCTGACGAAGGGGAGGTAGAGGAGGCGTCTGGACAGAGGGAGCTGTGCCTGTGCAGGTCCCATCTGCTAGGTCGATGGTGATGACCGAATCCCACAGCTTCTGCTGCTAACTCGCAGGGAGAGCCACTCAGGGCGTGCTGAATTTGAGGATCACCCGCGACATCTAAGTGAACATGTCAACAGGCACCTGAGTTTGGGCATGTAAAGCTCAGAGGAAAGGCTGGGTGTGCAGAGGAGAGAAAGAGGGATCACCCAGGGAGGTTCAAGGAGAGTGGCTTCAGAGCAGAAAACAGCAGGGTCAAGTGGTGCTCAAGAGTCACGATGAAGACTGAAAAACATCCCCCAGACTGCGAGTGTCCTTACCTGCTGGAAGGGACGGATGGGATAAATGTAACCCACACAGACCCATCTGCTCGTCTCTAAAATCTACACAGAATGAACATCATAAGAAAGTTAGGCTGTTGACCTTATAAAACAAAAATGAACATACTGAAAAAGGTTTTCAAAAAAGTTGTCCTTACTTGTTTCTGGTATTAAGGCTGACGAGGTAAATAAGATGAAAAGCCCCGAATCTTCTAAGCATTTGATGATTGCCTTAAACATTGGGGGGAAAAAAAAGGTGAAAAAGGTTCAGTCCCTCTCTCCTTCTCCCTCTACCACACTCTGCAAAACAATTCTTGAAATGTTAGTGTTTGTAAGAATCAGGAGAAATTTTGTCCCCAGTAACAGAAACTGCAAATTCATTACTGCTCAAATAATCTTGGCCCTGTGAGACCTACATATAAGAACTGGAACATCAAGGCTGGTTTTAGCACAGTGTTCAACTATGTAACAAATCAATTAGAAACGACACCTCAGTTTTTTCATTAAGATGCTTGACATTTCCTCCCGCTGTCCAAATAGTCAATCTGTACCTTCAGCCACTACAAATTCAAGGTGACTCAGACCTGAGATTAGCGATTTAAGCTCATGTTTACACAAAAAATATCACAGAATCCTGGAACTCAAGACTGGAAGACGCCAGCCAATAAAATAATTCTTTCTATTGCATCGTAAGAGAAGGAAATAACATAATTAGGTCCTGTGGCAACACGAGATGCAGATAAAAATAAATTCTTCTTGTTTCCCTCTACGACAGTCTTCAGGGGTTCAAGGAAAAAAAAAATCCTGAAATTTTCATGTTTCCAGTAACTCTGGGAATTTTCCCCCAGATAGTGGGGAAGTTACCTAAAATCTGCCATTGTAAATCATAAAGATAACAGCTTTTCCATTCATCACCATCTCAAAAGTATGTCCATAACAAAGAGAAAATCCAATATTCATATAGTAATTTTTCAGTTAAAAAAGAAACCTAAACAAAATACACCATTTTGTTTTTTTAGAATACAGTGAGAAAACATTCTTTTTCAAAATTTGATAGGTCATAAAGCCTACAAATATGGGGAATCAACACATTACTCAATAACAAAGTATGAAAAAAAAGACTTCTGATGATTACATCCACAAGAATAATCACTTCATAGGCTTCTGTAATAGTCCCTGGACACCTGACATTTTCTGTTTTGTTTCCTCCAGTCTTACACATTCTTTGATGGTAGGGACTGTATTTGTATCTGTGCTTCTGATGCACAGAAGGGGCTAAAGAAAGAATTACTGAATAAATACACCAGTAGTTATATATACACAGAGCTTTGGTATCTAGTAAATTGTAGGTATAATTCTGGCTTCCATTTTCTACTGCTGTAAAAAGTGATAAGGGAGTTAGCTCTACATTGTTCTGCATTTTAGTTTTGGGATACAGACGAAATGTGCAAATAAAACAGAAGTATGTATCTTATTCATCTCTCAGAATATGTACTGTAAGGGCTAAACTTCCTATTTTAACCTCTGTGGGGAGAAATCATACATTTATGTATCTACTGGACTCTTCCATTTACACTCAGAAAAATACAGCCATACATGTCCTTAACACCCTGTTAAAAAGAGGCCTTAGGCCCTGGTCTGCACCATTCTTGAAGGTCAGTGTTCCAGGTACAAGCCCACATACACTTTATTTAAAGGGCATCTATTGCTTACCCTCTATACACAGATACTTAAGATATGATAACTGCCCTTAAGAAACTCAATGTCTAGGTGGGGGGCCAGATATGTAAGAATTATTCATACAGTGATGAGGCAAGAAAAAAAAGCACGGGAGCTAGAGACTATAGTGCTAAGTGAAATCAGTCAGAGAAAGACAAACACTTAATGATTTCACCCAATGTGTGGAATTTAAGAAACAAAACAAGTAAGCAAAGGGGAAAGAGACAGAAACAAAACAAGAAACGGGACTCTTAACGCTAGAGAACACACTGCTGGGTGTGGTGGGGGGAGGGGAAATCGCTGCCGGGGATGAGGGAGCGCACCTGTTGTGACGAGCACCGGGTGTTGTATGGAAGGGCTGAGTCACTATACTGTACCCCTGAAACTAATATTACACTGTATGTTAACCAACTGAAATTAAAATAAAAACTTAAATATATATATATATATATATATATATATATATATATATATATATATATATAAAAAGAAGAAGAAGAAGAAGAAGAAGAAGCACAGAGACTGAGGAGGAAGGACGTGATGGGACTGAGCTGTGATGTGTGCATCAGGTCGCTGCTACTCTGGATATCATCCGCACTGAGAAAGTCACTTCATGAATGTTCTGAAAACATCCCGGGACTCTCTTCCGTTTAATTTCCAAACAGAAAACGGACTGTGCTACTGCAGAACAACACAGCCTCCGTCCCCCGGCAGACGCTCGGCGGCCACCCGCTCAGCATCGGCCGCGCCCAGCCGGTTCCTCTGCGCTGAGGGGCAGCACCACAGATCCGCAGGACCGACCCCGGACCCCGTGTTGGCAGGTGGGCTCGGATGCCCTGCGCAGGTCAGGGCACCCCACTCCCTGTCAACTACTGGACGAGGGACATGCAGATGACACACACCGGCCTAATGAAACTGAAGTGAAGGTAGGAGGGGCTCCCGTGCATCTCCGGACGCACAGAGGAAGCACGTTGCCCCGGGCAGCGGCCGCAGGACAAACTAGCGTAAGAGCAGGGGGAGGTGAAACCCAGAGGCCTGAGCAAACCGTGCTTGAACTGGCCTTACCACCTAGAACTGAAAAGAAGCCTCTTCAGTCCTGTTACTGTTTAAGCCAGCTTGAGTCACCCTCACAAGTAACTCCAAGTGGCCCAAGACCCTTTATCTTCACAGCCTGTCCATGGGTCTTATTGTCACTTCTGATTTCTTGCTGTCTACTCCGGGGACAGTCCAGCCTGCCACTAACGGGTACACATGTTTAGATCGCCATCCCACACTCACACCATCTTCCCTGGGATGCTGAGGTCTCACCCATAAAAGGTCAGCATCTACTCATTCCCCACACTGAGGAGCCCTGGTTCACAAAAGGGACAGAAGTCTCTGGATTGTTACATATGTCTCACTTCACTAGCATGTTACTTTCTACAATATGGAAATGGTGGGAACACCAGCGTTTGATTTCTCTTTTTTCCTTACATACCTATAGATCAACACAGGTCACTTTTAAAGAAGCGACTCACAAATGGTCCTTTGATTAATTCAGAAACGCTAGGGATCTACTCAATTCTTCTGTCATAAAACAACAACAACAATAACAACAAAGGATTTGGAGAAAACTGTCCTCTAATTCTTAAAATCAGGAGTACAAACTGACCAGTGAGACATGAAAGTAAACTGAGACACAAAGGGGGATGGAAATATTGGACAATAACTGTTAAGAATATGTCACATACTGAATGATGAAAATCCTTTCAGCTAACTAAAAGAAGTCACTCCAGGCCTAGTCAACGAATAATGAGATAGCAATTTCTTCATTCAAGGAAAAAATAATAATTCCATTTTAAATCGGTGATTCTTACCAATTCCTTATTTTTGATGTACTCTGTTAGTTTATCGACTTTTCCCCCGCATTTGTTCGCCAGCTCCACCTCATACGTCCTGAAGCACAAATCTCGGCAACAGACTATGGAGCGAATCAGAAAAATGGAACATTTCTTACTTTAAAATGCTCTTGTGCTTTTTTTTTTTTTTTTTTTTTTTTTAAAGATTTTATTTATTTATTTGAGAGAGAGAGACAGTGAGAGAGAGCATGAGCGAGGAGAAGGTCAGAGAGCGAAGCAGACTCCCCATGGAGCTGGGAGCCCGATGCGGGACTCGATCCCGGGACTCCAGGATCACGCCCTGAGCCGAAGGCAGTCGTCCAACCAACTGAGCCACCCAGGCGTCCCTGCTCTTGTGCTTTTTTAATAACCAAGTTTTTCATTTTATATGTTAAAGATGAAAGAACTAGAAATACTCCTTAAAAAACATTTAACATTCAATGGTCTTTGTTACAAAACTCCTCAATAAGAAGTTACTGTGTCAAGTATGTGAAACAGTGCTTTCAGTAACATGGACTCTACTTGTATAACAAGACAGTTATATACTATATAAATAAGATAAACATCAATGTTCCATGAATTAATCTAAATGACCAGGAAATTTCCTTTGCATGTTTTCTGCTTTTTTTCTTCAGTTAGAAGTACATAAATAAATAAACACCATCACCACAAAACTTCTGTTCTCCTTCAAAGGCTTTGTTATGAGTTTCCAACTGTTTTAAGCATTTCTCTGCTGAACTCCCTCAGGGTCCCATAGTAAAGCTAGTCTCTGCCACCTTAGATGAAACTACCTTTTGGTTTCTAGTTAGCCTCCAAGGAACTAAATCACGGCAACCCTACAACTCTGACGAAAGGCCCTTCTGCAAATCACTTAGACCTTAAAATCACTTAAAACCACAACGGAGTGTGTATGCATGTATACGTGACCTAGGAAAAAAACTGAACAAAGCCCAGGGTGTGCAGTGTATCATTACATCTGAACAGACCTTTTTGCTCCAGGTAATTCTGTTTTCTAAAGGCAGCTTCTGGTAGTTTTTTCTTCAAAGATGACACTTTCATTACATACTTAAAATCTAGTTCGCGTGGTCTAAAACAAAACAATACCATGCAATTTAATGAACATTTAAACCACAGCTTCACAATTTTTTATTTTCTAATATAAATGCAAACAAAAATATCATAACAAGAAAAGTCCTTAAATTGATAAAATCTGAATCAAATGTGAATATTTGTAAGTATTATATATTTTCAAATATATGACCCCACAGACCATAGTCTTCAAATATGTTTGCATTTTTTGAATGTGTATATTTTTGAGATTAACAAAATATCTAGATGAATCAGAAATTATGCATACTAGAATGAGAATCTTCAAATAACTACGCTATGTAAGAGTTAACAACTTTTGACGATAGTGAACTGCTTATCGTGCCGTCCCACTGAATGAACCACATCCAGGCTTTTGTACCACTTCCCCTGACTTTTCTTTGAAAACTCACTTTCAAATACTTGTAGATTTGTAAATGCCCTCCCTTGCTCCCTAACTATGTCTCTGTGTCTTTAAAAAAGGACATTTGCTTATGTGACCACAGAACAATTAACAAAATCAAGAAATTAATAATGATAGGGTTCCATTAATTAACTTATAGACCTAATTCAAATTTTGCCACCTATCTCACTAAGGGGCTTTATAACAAAAGAAAACGAATTTTCTTCTGTTTT
Source organism: Neogale vison (assembly GCF_020171115.1). Lineage (NCBI taxonomy): Eukaryota > Metazoa > Chordata > Mammalia > Carnivora > Mustelidae > Neogale > Neogale vison. The sequence continues at coordinate 143,454,858 of NC_058102.1, forward strand.
ACCATCCAGTCCAGGATTACACACTGCATGTAGTTAGGTCTTTTTAATCACCTTCAATCTGGACAGTCTCTTGATCTTTATCTTTAATGACCTTAGTATTTCTGAAGAATAGACCATGTATTTTGCAGAATGTCCCTCAATCTGGGTATGTCTGATGTTTCCTGCTGATTAGATTGGCAGGAATACCACCCAAGTGACACTGTGTCATTCTCAATGCATAGTTAGGAAACACAGGACATTTATTCCACTGCTGGCTATGTTAACCATTTAGTTAATGGTTCTAGCCACTTCTCCCTATACTCATTAGCTGTACTCCGCAGTGACAATGAACTTTCCCAGCTCTCCCATTTATTTATTTACAGAATTTGGTTCTTTCTTTGTTTTGCTTTGTTTTGAGGGAGAACGTGTGCTGGTGCAGGGGGTGGAGAGTGGGAGTCACGGTCAGAGGGAGAGGGAGAGAATCTTAAGCAGGCTCCATGCCCAGCACAGAGTCGAATGCAGGGCTCGATCTTACAGCTCTGGCATCACGACCTGAGCCAAAATCAAGAATCGGTCAGCCAACTGAGCCACCCTGGGACCCCTATTCACAGAATTCTTACTTTACTCTCTGGATTGTAATAATCTTCAGTCCTCCCTCTTAAAACAGGTCAGTCAACAGAAAGAAAATAAATTCTGATAGCACAACTGTTTTCAGCTTGTATTTCAACAAAACAGGTATATCGTTCAATAGTTTGGGGTGCAAACTAAGAATAGACTAAATAAAAACATTTCATAAGATGCCCTTCACAGAGCCCCAGAAGCCCTAAGTCAGTAAAATGCAAATATATGTAATAGCTACCCTACTTAATAGTGGTCTAGGAAAATCGCTCCTGCAACTTTTTTTTTTTTAAAGAGTTTATTTGACAGACGGAGATCACAAGTAGGCAGAGAGGCAGGTGGGGTGGGGGGGAAGCAGGCTCCCCGCTGAGCAGAGAGCCGGATGCAGGGCTTGATCCCAGGATCCTGGGATCATGACCTGAACCCTAACCCACTGAGCCTCCCAGGCGCCCCCTCCTGCAACTCTTTTTTTTTTTTTTCCAATTTATTTATTTTCAGAAAAACATTATTCATTATTTTTTCACCACACCCAGTGCTCCATGCAAGCCGTGCCCTCTATAATACCCACCACCTGGTACCCCAACCTCCCACCCCCCTGCCACTTCAAACCCCTCAGATTGTTTTTCAGAGTCCATAGTCTCTCATGGTTCACCTCCCCTTCCCATTTACCCAAATTCCCTACTCCTCTCTAACGCCCCTTGTCCTCCCTGCTATTTGTTATGCTCCACAAATAAGTGAAACCATATGATAACTGACTCTCTCTGCTTGACTTATTTCACTCAGCATAATCTCTTCCAGTCCTGTCCATGTTGCTACAAAAGTTGGGTATTCGTCCTTTCTGATGGAGGCATAATCCTCCATAGTGTATATGGACCACATCTTCCTTATCCATTCATCCGTTGAAGGGCATCTTGATTCTTTCCATAGTTTGGCGACCGTGGCCATTGCTGCTATAAACATTGGGGTACAGACGGCCCCTCTTTTCACGACATCTGTGTCATTGGGGTAAATACCCAGGAGTGCAACTGCAGGGTCATAGGGAAGCTCTATTTTTAATTTCGTGAGGAATCTCCACACTGTTCTCCAAAGAGGCTGCACCAACTTGCATTCCCACCAACAGTGTAAGAGGGTTCCCCTTTCTCCACATCCTCTCCAACACATGTTGTTTCCTGTTTTGTTAATTTTGGCCATTCTAACTGGTGTAAGGTGATATCTCAATGTGGTTTAATAAGAAGCCAGTAATAGGGCCTATCCGCTGCATCTGCTATCTAGGCAAATCCAGTCTGTGTCTTGGGGAAGTCAAACATCTAGCAACAATTCAGTTCTGTCTGTGAGGTCATATTCTCATGAGTGGATTAAGACACTAAAACTTCCAAAGTGACTTGTCAAAGATTAATAGATTATAAAACTATTTCAAAGCCAAGGTCAGAATTTGGACCTGAATATAAGTTTCCTGTGCTCTATACATCAACCCCAAAGTACTCTAATTAAAAATCAAGTACAGGGGCGCCTGGGTGGCTCAGTGGTTTAAGCCTCTGCCTTCAGCTCGGATCATGATCTCAGGGTCCTGGGATCAAGCCCCACATCGGGCTCTCTGCTCGGCGGGGAGCCTGCTTCCCCCTCTCTCTCTGCCTGCCTTCTGCCTACTTGTGATCTCTATCAAATAAATAAATTAATTAATTAATTAAAAATCTTAAAAAAAAAAAAAAATCAAGTACAATCGCTTTGTTTCACACCAGTACGGACAAGACTTCAAAATGAGAATTTAAACAAAAACAAAAACAAACAACAAACAGTAAAGGACATGGACTCAGGACTCAATACTTACAGTTGTGTTGGAACAGCTGTACCGTCAGAGGACCAAAGAGTTATATCACACAGTAGACAGCCTTGAACAATTAATTTGCCTTGCCATGAAGAGGACAGAGCTTTAAGAAATGAGGAAGAAAGAAACTGATTATTTATGAGCAAAACATTTACTTAAAAAACATAAAAGAACCAATTAAACAATGTCTTACCATTTTCACTGAGTTCAAATCTAGGGAAAAAGGAAAGGCATGTTTATAAGAGCAAACAGAACAGATCCAGTAAAACAAAGTATGTGCATAATTACTTACATGCTTTTATGGGCTGATGCTGCCATCCTTTTAGGCTCCCTGTACTGGAAAGCTACAATAATATAAGGACAGACCTGCCTGGGTCGCTCAGTAACAGAGCTGCCTGAAACTTCATAGAGGTAATACTGAAAGAAAAGAAATACGGATTATCAGAGTAGCACTGTGGAACGCTGTCGGCACCAAGTTTCTCTCTCAACTCCACCCAGTCCTGACATTTAATACATTAGATTCAGAAATGTAACTCGGGAATAATTTATTCCCAGGTGACTATACCTGACTCAGTTCAAATGCGCGAAAATGACTCGTCTTGTGAGAAACCTTGTTAGTATTTGCAGCCACGTGGCAATCATAGCCAGAAGATGGGCTAGTATAGTTAGTGGTATAATTCTCAGACACAAACTTGACTCTTCCCTAGAATAAAAATATTAAGACTAATCAGATGGCTTCAAAAGGCAATAATCTTACTCTAGGATTCATTTAAAAGTAGCCTAATAAGTAAGGATGTGGATGTGTTTCAAACAAATTGTATTAACAACTATGGTTCTTAGAGAATTGTCTTAAGGCCAACAATAGTTTCAATTACGTGTTAGTCTCTTAAAACTGCATTTAAAAATTTGGTATGCATGGGCATCTTTCTGAGGTAAATGATCACAGCTTTTATCACATCATGAATCATCCCAATTTAAGAGAACCATTTCAGTAAAAGAAAAATTATAGAGCCCACCAACTGAACAGATTAGCTTAGTCAATGACTGTAACATAAAAGGTGACAAATGAAATCTAAAATTTCACAAGATGAGTTCTCAAACTGAAGTATTAAGATACCAATTATAGTTTTTAGATAAAGGTATTTCTATCATGCCAGGACCCAGTAAATCAGCAAGGAGCAAATATACAGTAAAGTGTTTAGCCGGACCGATAACTGAACAGTCGATAGTTCTTCCGATTACAGATTTCTCTTCATCAAGAGTTACGTGTCTTTTGGCGTGAAGGAGGGAAAGGCAGTCAAGATTTCCAGACAATGAAATAACACACAATGATTTTAAAAGCTGTTGTGAGTACTATAATGACATGGAAAATACACAAAATATATACCAAAATGAGGTAAAATTATAGGGAACTTTTATTTTTATCTTTATAGGAAGAATCTAATTTGGGGGTGGAGGGGTGTTCAGGTCGTGCCTCTTCATTCATAGGACCACCAGGGGCAATAATAAGAAGCCAAAGAATACAAACGGTAGTTCTCAGTGAGCAATCACAACCTGTACCTTCACCCTCTCTGACACTTTATGTGGCCGGTATGTCGGGCATGGCTGGCTTTTGAGCAGTAAAGTAAGGAGAACGGAGAGCATATAGGTAAAAACTGACCAGCAGTAGCCACCAGACAGGGGGTTACAGGGCCAAGGATCCCAGCACGAAGCACAACTGACAGAGGCACGACACGGAACGAGGATTATGGGAGCCGCAGCCCATCTACTCCACTAGCTCCCCTGCGGGAGGACAGAGGGAGCAGGAGCAGGGATCCCCTGCCAGTGTGATACCGCCGTCCCTCCAGTTCTCGGGGACAAACTTTAGAATATGAACAGTTCACATACAAAAAAACACATCAGTAGTATTGGTTTATAATCAGAGAACTCAGGACAGTAAGAAAACTAAAAATGAAGCAAAAAACAAAACAAGACCAAAGAGTATGTTCTCACAAAGCCCAGCACTCTCTAGGGTCAGAGTTTTCCTAGGAACTACTTGAGTAAAAACTATTAAATTTTGTGATTCACTCATACTAAACTATTTGAGAGTATTTAAGAATTTCTGAGATCAGCAGTTATAGACACCACATAAAACTGGGAACAGGTCTGGATGCTGTAGGGATAAAGGAAATAAGGTTCTCTTACATCAACAATTTAAACCAGAAAAGGAAAAGTTCCTTTCTAAATTCCTCTTGTAACTGTAATCACATTGTTTTTACAGGTTGCAACTTATGTTATTTAACATTTAAAAAGTGACCACTGTGGGCCAGGATGAGAGGAATGCTTTTTACTGATTACCTTATGTATTATTTTGAAAGCTGTTTTGTTTTTTAAAGACATATTCATAGATCATCTATCAAACGAACAAAAAAGCTTTATCTTTAAAGGAAAGCAAGAATAGCAGTTATCTTTTCTGAATTTATAGCTGTCTCTGGTGACTATGATGCAAATGATCTGCAAAGAACATTATCACAGACTGATAACCTTTAGTTGTTAATAGAAAAATTACATAGAAGTACATTTGGGCTTTACCTTAATTAGGTTAAAAATTACAACATAACCAGACTTCCCATGATACCACGGTCTTGCATGAAGATAGTCTGAGTATTTGGAAATATACACACCTATAAAAGTATAAGATAAAGATTATTTCACACTTTAAAAGGACTGTTTACACAAGTACATTTCACACGTAAGGCTACCTGTAACTAAACAAGACAACACAGAAGACAAAGAAAAGTCAACAGTAAATTGTTTTGAAACTGCTTACCTTTTAAAAACTGTTCAAGATATTCTACAGGTATGGAAACATTAGCGCTAAGACAAGACAGGATGTTATCTGACGGACAACCAATGCTCTAGCTGGGTACAAGAACTAAAAAGGGATACAAGTATCACAATTCTTGGTAAATTCTAAGTTTTGTTTTTTTTTTTTTTAAGGCAATCATTCAATGAAAAGTCCTAACTATAGCACTCCGATTCTCAAGCTATTTTTTGCAAAGAACCTCTTACAAGGACTCTTCTTTAATAATTAGCGCTAAGGTCTGCTACCTGGCAGGTTGTGCTGGGCAGCGGTGGCACCGAAGTAAAGAGAACAAGGTCCTGCCTTGAAGCAGCGAATGCCGCTCGTCTGTGAATTTCCGGTTCAGGCGATCATCACATTTGTTCTATCCTCCACTGCAGCCCGCCGCCGCCCAGCATGTAGTCGGTACTTAACTCTCTGTCAGACACACGTAGCCCAGGACACAAAGAAATGGAAATAAGCGATTATTTATCTCCTTAGAAAAGGAGCTCTTGAAACAGAGGAACGAAGTTCTCAGAGAACAGTGAGCCCAAGCATGGAAGCGTAACCGATTATCAACTGTGCAGGAGGGCGGGCCGCAGTGTGGGGAGCCGGGGAGAACGTACAGGAAACTGAGGCTGAAGGGGAAGCGTGGAACTGAGCGGTGATGATCTTTGCGGGACTTGCTCTTCAGGGGAGACCTCGCCCCGCCGGCAGCAGAGACCCTCAGGCGTTTTCGGGGCAGACTGCCAGACTGCCGCTTCCACGACACTGGAGTCTCAAGGCGGGAGAGAGGCCAGAGGCAAGGCCAGCTGGGAAGCTACTGTCAGAGCTGAGACAGCAGAGGAGGGTCCCCAGGGGGCAGCAGCAGGGGAATGGCGAGAGAAGAACACATCCCACAGAGATTCCTAAACTGAGGCAGCTCTCGAAATACCAGACACAGGCGAGACACTGGCGAGAGCACTTGGATATCCTGGAGAGATCAATGAACTTGTGGTCAGAAGCTTGGGTTCCGGCACCAAGTCATTCACTTCCTACTAATAACCATGCGACTGAGGAGCAGGTAACCTGGTTGGGGGGCGGGGAGGCTTGGACACCTAAGCTACAGAGTCCTCAGGAAGATTTAAAAGATCCATAAACTCTGTACTACATTCATAAAATATTACTATGACACACAGAACTAACCATTTCTATTTGAGCCCCAAACTATAAAATACACGTGGGCAGGGGCACCTGGGTGGCTCAGTGTGTTAAGCCGCTGCCTTCGGCTTAGGTCATGATCTCAGGGTCCTGGGATCGAGCCCCGCATCAGGCTCTCTGCTCAGCAGGGAGCCTGCTTCCTCCTCTCTCTCTGTCTGCCTCCCTGCCTACTTATGATCTCTGTCAAATAAATAAATAAAATCTTTTAAAAAAATAAAATAAAATGAAATACACATGGGCAGCAGTGCTATTTTCTTACCCACCCCAGAACGTGGTTAAGAAGAAATAACGGTACATGTATTTGTTAGGAATAATTCGGTTTCTACTCCGACACCCCACTGAAGCCAGCCTCTTAAACATCAACCATATGACCAGGGATTAGAGTCATGTAGAACAAGGGCCTTATGTTTTAGAGATGAAAGCTAAAGTATTTACTTGTAATTTACTTTCCCATTCTTTAACAACAAGATTTTGTTAGCCAAATGGAGGAATAATGCAAACCAGATCTGTTAGCCCTAGGGGGTCGGTACACTACACCACCCTCTGCTCCTGCATTAGTTCTGTCTTATGCGTGAGTTATGTTAGTTATGTTGCAATGAAAAAGAGTAGGGGTAAGAGAAGGTTTTATGGAAGATGTTATCAGGGTTATGAATGTATTCCCCGTCACGGCCTTTAGAAGATGTGAATGTAGTTTTAAAGCACTTTTGTGTCACACAAAGTGACCCCCAAACCCAGCAATCCCACTGCTGCGTCTAGACCTAAAAGACGGCAAAACACACGTCTCCACAAAAGCCTGTACACGAAGGCACACAGCTGCGCCTCCCTGACGGCCAAGAAGTGCAAACCACCACAGGTCCCTCAAGCCCTGAAAGAATAAAGAAAACGTGGCAAAACCACGCAACGGGCTATCACCGAGCCAAAGGGCAGATGAAGTACGGGTGCGGACTGCAGCGTGGATGGGCCCTGAACACACTGAACGGGGAAAAGGAGTCACAGAGCAGCACGGAGGCGTCCGTTCACGCGGAACGTCTGAATGAGGCGGACCCGGCTGCTGGCGAGCAGGTGCGCGGCTGCCTCGGCCGGCCGTGGCGGGGAATGGCTTGTCACTGGGAACAGGCACAGACTTCTTTTTCGGGGACGAAAAGAGTCTGTGCTAACAGTAGCACTGCTCTATGAATACATTAAGAAAAGCTGACCTGTATACTTGAAATGAGTGAATTACAGGCTGCGTGAATTTTATCTCGACAGAGCTGTGAAAAAGTCAGCAGGAAGCAAGCCACTCCTGACCTCCACGCTAGTAGCACCCAACCGTGCTAAATACCCGTGCTCCTCCCCAGTTCTTCCTCCCCTGGACTTTCTCCTTCCCCGCTGGCCCCCAGGTCCCACACCCACCCACAGTCCTGTTCTTTCCCTTCAATACGGTCTCACACAACAGTACCTTTGGCTTCAACCAACACCTAGTCCTGCCGCTTTGCCCCCATCTCCAGTTCTAATCCTTTTTTCCAGCTTTTTTTCTTTTTAAACCATCAGCAGGGTATCTCCCAGAACACCTAGGAAATCCACTATTTCTCAAATTTAATTCATGGAAGTAGTAGCGTCCATTTACCGGGAGCTAAGCGCTTCCCGTAGCCTCCCACGACCCTCCCAGCAGATCTCAAAGACAGTTTTATCTATTTCACAGATGAGGAACTTGAAGCTCAAAGAAATTTAGTGCTAATCCACATTCTTAACCATAAGATCACCTTTCCCTTCTAACGCCTCAGCTTCCCTGCCGATCTCCTGCCCTTCTGTGTCTCTTCTCCACTGACAACATCACCGAAGTGTGAGCTGACAAGCTTATACCTGATTATTCCTTCTCTCACTCCTCACATTCCACAGTTGCCAAGTCTGGCCAGTTCCATCGATTCTCTATTCCTGCCGCCATTATGATAGCTCAGAAGACGTCCTCATTAGCCCGGGAAGACTGCACTAGTCTCTTGGTACCGAAAGCTATTTTTAGTATCTCTTCTAGGCCAACCACCTTTAAGAAAAAGTTCTGATCAGGTACTCCTACTGGAAAATCTTAGGTCTTAGACTTGAAGCTCATTTCTATGTTTAAAGCACTGATTCTAAAGATTACGATTTATCATTGATGAAACTGGCTTTTAATGCAAGTATCCTATGAAATGAACCAAACCTCACTTCACCTCATGAAAGAAGAGATTCTCTTTTCCGCTCAGACTTACCTTTGGCTGGGTCACCAAGTGTGGTAATAGTACTGTAGCCCACACAGAGTCCGCGCTCACATACTGACTTTGCCTTTAAATAAAAGACAGTACTTTGCTTATCATGTCAGTCTTAGGAGAGACAATGAAATAACACTATGATCTACAAGCTTTCCAATAAATACAGAATCTGTGCACAGTATCTACGTATGGCACAAAGCAAGCTTGTGTGAGGCAACTGTGTTTGGTTAATAGTTCACGAAATTTTAATCATTTAACAAAAGCGTCATCAGCAAAACCAAATTAAACAAGCTCCCAGATTAAGCCCTCTCTTGAAGATCTCGATTATAGCTCTGGAATCACTAAATTTGAGAATGTCTTATCCACTAGTGCCTTTTTTAGTATGAATCCATAATGTATTTTATTTGTAAGTAGATGATTAAATAAATGAACTCTTCTGGTATTACTATATAATCCTTATGTTATATGCTAACGTTAAGTATTCTGTAAGCAAGTCTACCCTTGTTCTTTAAAAATCATGAGCTCAATCAAAATATTAAATTATTTAAGTTGAATTATAAATTCTGGTATTATTAAAACTGTAACTAGCAAGCCACATACATCTTTGGGGACACGGTCCACCCAGTAGTTTCCTTCTCTCACAATTTGGGTACAAGCAACAGTACAGAAGCTCCAATTTCAAGTAAGGCAACTGCTGGAAGTTTTCACTTTATCCCCAAAAAACATGTAACTGAAACTTGAAAAACCTCTACAAGAAACAAAGGATCTACGTGAACAATGATCCAGAATGAAGAAATATCATTTACTCCATTAAAAGGCATTACCAATACTTAGGAAATCCGCATTAATTCAAATTTCACCCTGAGGTGACAAATGTATTTACAATGAAACTACAGAGGGCCTGTGAAAAGGCACAGGAATCCAATCACTTTCAGGACTAGCTGTCACGATCATTCCCACTGCCACCAGACACAGCAACAAAAAAGACTGGAGAACTGGTAATTTTATAAATCTTAGAGAAGTAAAATGCCAATATTTAAGTTTAATGAGATTATTAATTTTATATATTAATATCACAAAATTAATGTTCTGTGACCCAATTCCCTTACCTGATTTTCAGTTTCAAACAGAAGAAACCCGTAAGTCTCTTGAAGTTCTTCCTGAGTATAATTACTTGCTTTTTTTTCTTGGTAAAAAGTTTTGTACTGTATAAAAGAGAATAATCAAATGCTATAAACATTATTTTGCCTTGCAAATTAATTTTTTAAAATGCATCATCTGAATTCCTCCTGTTAAAGGACTACCAAAACTTATTTTTCTTCTATTCCCTAGAATATATTCTTAATTACCTTCCAAGGATTTCTCATCTCATCTGAAAGTGACAGCTGAGAAGAATTAGCTAGGCTTTTATACCAAAAATGATGGGTCTATTTCTTTAGAACTAAAATAAAACTAACACACAGACACAGTGTGTACCAGGCACCTCACCTCATTTAAGAAAATGTCATTTTTCACCAAAGTCACTTGACTGTACTGAAAACCATGCTCAGATGCAGAGTCCAAGTAAGAAGTATGAAGAATTGAAACTGCCCTCTGGAAGAGAGAGTCTGAACTCAAGGACACTGTCTCAAAAACTGTAAAACACAAACAAAAATAATGCAACTGTTTAAGATTACCAAAGGATGGGGTTAAAACCGGCATTCTAAATATCACTGAATACTTCATCTATTTCCTTCCTGTAAAACTCAGACATATTGTGTTTGGGCTCCATTACATGCACTATCTTAAAAGACCTCTCACGTGAAGAGCATGATCTACGGGAGGTGAGTTACTGAGGGTGAATCACTTTCAATACAGGAGTAAAATAAACCCTGCCAGATGCCTTGGGCCTTCTGGTTGAAAGCCGTGTGTTGTAACCACAGCGGGGACAAGCAGATCAAATACGGCAGCATCAAGGTAGTGGTCAGCAAATCAGAACAATGTTCCTGGTCTACACTAAGGCCACATTTTGATAAACTTACCCTTCCTGTCTTCTTATCAAATCCCCCAAGTAAGCCCGTTAGGTTTTCTTTTAAGGGGCCTACTACTGCACACTCAACACTCAAACACATTAGAAATTCTTCTGTCTTTGGGGCTTCCTCATGGCCTAGACACATCTGTTAGACTTTACCTTGTATGGGTTATATTATGAAATCATTACTTCTTTTCATTTCACAAAAATAAAACTTTATTACTTTTAGAAAGTGCTTTTTTCAAACCCTACCCACGTGCTATCCCAGAAATTCTGACATGACCCTCCCGAGAGGCATGTTTCCTATTTGAGAATTACTAACTTGACCCAATGATTCTCTTGGTTGAGGCTTTGTGCCTTTTGTCTTACAAGTTTTTACTTTAGCGAGACTTGAGCCTAATGAATTCTTGTAATATTTAAATCTGATTTGGTTACCCCCTTATATTTGTGTCTTCTCTATGCTCTTTAACCAGATCAAGACAGTGAGGTAACAAACTATTTATAAATAATAAAGAGAATGGACTAATATACAAGCACTGGAAGTTTTGGTGATCTAATATAAATAAATAAAAACATTAACACGGCTTCCTGCTTTTACCAGAACACTGCCAATTACATTAAGGTTCAAAAGCTAAAGGAAAGACAAGCATCTTAATTAAAATTAACTTATGAACAACAGTAAAAAACTAAACTATCATAGAAATGAAAACAAACATTTCAGTGAAGTTAATTTGGACGAAACTGTCCTAACACTTCAATTATCCAAGTAATTTAAACATGCTTTAATAAACTGCCTAGTATCAAAAGTCAAACACTTAAGTAGCAAGGAAGGAAAGAGGATGAAACATTTAAGAATATCCTGAAGTTCCTACATCTGATCCACATCGATTTTTTTTCCCTCAGTTTCACGTTTTCCTTCAAAATCAGTGTATGAATGCTATTAAAAATATGGATATTCTAAAGAGGTTCAAATAGCAAAACAACAGGCAGGATAATTAAAATGATGCCTTTTTAGCTGCATTACCTTCTTTAGCTACATTGGCTTAAAACAAACTAGGAGGCCTATGCACTTGTGACTCCATCTTTAAAATAAGCTGCACCACTGGCCCAAATGCAAGTCGGGAGTCCTCTAAAAATCCTAATATGGGAAACCTTGTATTTAATATTTGTAAAAAATCAAAATAATATTTAAAAATCTAAGGTTCAATATTTGAGCAATAGGTTGCTTACAGAGAAAGACAGAAGTTGTCAGAGCTTTGGAAATGACCATTCTATGGCTATCAACTCTTAAATTCCACATAATGTTAATATGAAGACACAGGTTTTAACTTCTGGAGTACCAAATACGACATACGTCCACATTTTTGATGGCCAATGCACAGTAATAAATGAAAAACTATGAAAAATAATGTACTCTGAAAAGCAAACAAAAACAGCCAATCTAACCCCGTGTCTGCCAAATACAGGTGGTCAGAGAACATTTTATTGACCAGTATGAGGAATACTGTTCTCATAAAGCTATAAGCAGAGATGACAGCCTAAAATACACATAGGAAATGATTTTGTGCTAACATATTTTTATTCCTAAAACTCTTGATAGTTAAAAATGCTTCCCCTTTAGGTCAGCTTTCTCCAAACAGCAATATATTTATACAAGTAACCATTTTACAGTTAGCAGAAGGAAAAGCATGTCCAAAGCGAAAACTGATAGAAATCCACGGTAAATCTGGATTAGTTCATCTCACGATTTCGTAATAGAATGATGTCAGTTACACTCTAGAAAGCACAAGTTTCCTGCTATATAACTAAGCAGATAGGTGAACATTTTATCAAGATATTATCTCTTCTTGCACAATCATTTAAGAGTCAAACTAGTATACAGAAGAGTATGGGCACTAAATTAATGGGCGGCTGCATTTTTGCTGAGCAATACACGTGCTTCACTTAGACATTCAAGATTGTCAGAATATTAAGAGAATGAGGAGGGGGCTATTCTACAGAGAAATACTAAAACAACTTGAAAAGTACCTGTCTGTAAAGTGTAAGGTGTCCCTTAGAGCTTAAGTGACCAAGAGAGAACAAGTAGGGAAAATTCAAGTTCAATAACAATACTTCTAGAAACTGAGTTAATATTCTTTCCTTTAGCACCTAGCTTTGGGCATATTTCTCCACTGTCTGTGGATTCAGTCTTTAAAAGGTTAAGTCCAGCTGGACAGAAGCTGGATTCTGTTCAAAGTGCCCTGAGATGATCTCCCCTTTCTCAAAATCCATCAGTGATATGGAATGTCTGCTTTGGGCACTTGTTTCTCTACTTAACTTCTAATAAGTAAGAGGGATTAGAAAATTATAAACTGATCTCTGATGCTATGGCACATGTATGTGTTTTCCATTATCTAAGCATCTGGCCTGAAAGAAAATAATGAGATGAACTAATGCCAACAACTTAGGTGTCACAATAATTCTGACACAAATTAGCCACTTCTACATCTCCCTGGGACTTTCATGACCACTTCTCCTATTTGTACATTATACAGTGGCACTCATCAATGACAGAAACACTCAGAACCCAACAGTATCTGCCATTATAGGCCCTTATTATTTTTTCCTACAGACGGACTGCAACCTACCTCCATTAACACTGTCGATGCCTACATATTTGGCCTAGTCTAAGTAGGTCCTTTTAGAGTTGTTAAAGAGCCCATTCCTTAATCATCTAATCCCAGAATGTATTGCCTTTATTTTTAAGACATTGAGGGATTGCCAGTTGAAGGTAAATACAACCTTTTTACAGCACAACTTGGAAGACCTAACAAAAACTTAAATGTGTGCACCTAATAACCTTTCCATTTCTGGCAATCTATTCCTTAGGAATACTAGCATGAGTACACAGGAGATAACGGACAAGGCTACTCCACGCACTGGCATCTAGAAGAGCAAAAACACTTGGAATAACCCAAACTGACATCAATAAGGAAACACCTTACAACTACTACATAAATACCAAGTGAATCTATATACTTTGACATATAAAGATATCTACTCTACCACCGAGTAAATAACACACATCATATAATGTCATTTTGGTTTAAAAAAAAAAAAAAAAGAAAGAAAATTATGTGTTTGAAAGTTTACAGAAAAAGATCCAGAAAGATGGGAAACCAAATTGTTAATGGTGTCTAAACCAACGGTTATTCAAATGGAAGTGGATAAAGGTGAACTCAAACATTTTACCTTATATATATTACTATAATTTAGGTTTTTCTTACACAGTATGTATTACTTCTAGTATTTAAAATATCTCAACTCAAAATCAAGTAAAATGAATCATAATTTCAAAGAAATACAAATAGAGAAATGTGACGATTTCCCCTGAACCTTTTCTGATGGAATTTGAAAATTTAATCACCTATTAATTTTGGATCAGTGAAATTTGTAGTCACTGGAAATTGTAAATTTTTTTTAAATGTCCTTTCATTTTACATGATCTCAATTAAAATTTTTTAAATTGTACTGCTCTACTTGAATTCATTAGTAATAACTCATAGCATTTAGTTTAATACCCACTCTTTTCTGATATGAACCCTGGCTCGGTCTTCTCTAAGAGAGAATGTAGCTGGGAGGATGGTCTTAATTCATTTTCACCAAGTATACCCCCAGAATTCTCGACATAGTCCTGTCCTCTGTTAATGTCATAAATGCTAAAATGAGAAAAGAAAAAATTAAATCATAAAGTGAATAGTTCTATTTACGGTGTATTTACCACACACGTCTACTGAACATCTAATTTACATTAGGTACAATTCTATAATGTTTACCTCCTTTGACAAATCTCCAGAGCTAAGGCTAAATTTATTTTATAAGCAGTAACACATAAAATGAAATGCTTTTCCTTCGATATTTAAAGAAAATCTTCACAGAAGATTCACAGAAATAAGATATGCTTATTGGAATCACTACTGCCTCAAAATAAAAAATAGAGATTATAGAACCACATTCATGTTCTACTGGTTGAAAATAACAAAATCAAACAGAACACAAATAAAATCTCTTCCCACTCCCAAATTAGCATATAACCCATCCCTTTTTTTTTTTTTAAGATTTATTTAGTTTAGAGAAAGAGATGGGGGAGGAGCAGAGGGAGAGAATCTCCAGCAGACTCCCTGTGGAGTGTGGAGCCTGATGCACCATTCAATCCTACAACCCCAAGATAACAACCCAAGCTGAAGGCAAGAGTCAGAGGTTCAACTGACTGAGCCACAAGTGCCCCGACCCATGTATCCTTAAAAACAAACAAACAAACAAACAAAAAACTATTAGTGGTGCCTATTATATATACAGTACCATGCTATACCCTGGATTCATCAAGAAAAATGAGAAACCATCTCTACAACAGAGGCTCAGACTAGAAAAGGAAGACAAACCTATACAAAAACCAGTACTATAAATGCCGGGGGGTGGGGGAGATCTAGAACATGATGCAGTGGACGCAGAATAGGGATTTCATTAAAACAGGGAAATGTTGAGAAGTTTCAGAGGCATCATACTTGAAATCTGAGTAGATATTCAAATAATGAAGGAGGCAAAAAAGGGACCAGCCCACATGTTCTCTAGGCAACAGAAACAGTAGAAGCAGAGGTAGAAACATTATACATATAAGGAACCCCAAGCACTTTATTTGAAGAATTCAATATGCTTCACATATAAAATCAGCATGTCTACTTTTATAATAGTATACCTCTTTTCAAAAAGGATTTGACGCAGAATTATATGGATATATTCAAAATTCTAGGGAAAAGGTAGCAATATTGGTAATATTCATTCATTAAACAAATAGGTTATTTATGTCAAGAGGGGAAAATGACACTGGGAATCAGGAGACCAGGAGTCTCATGTAGGTCCACCACTACCTTGTTCTGACACATTAGTGTGAGGACACTGTGGACTGCCTTCCTAATAATCATGCTCCATTTTCTTTTAATCCCCCAAACCATAATTTTGTTTAGGTACTGGGTGATCCCATGTTTTAGGAGAAGCCTGGGAAGGGTGTGTGTGTGTGTGTGTGTGTATTTGAGAAAGAGAGAATTTAAGCTTATTATGGTTTTTGGCCCATGTGATGTGAAAGGACGTCAGCAGAGAGAACTCTGGGAAAGCTTTCTTACAAAAGCACTGGAAGAAAAGATGCAATCTCCCTGTCTCCATCTAGACTTTGGCCTTGTCTTTTTTTTAATTAAAAGATTTTATTTATTTGAGAGAGAGAGTGCGTGCACACGAAGTGGAGGAGACAGAGTGAGAGGGAGAAAGAGATTCGCACTATGCAGGGAGCCAGACGCGGGGCTGGATCCCAGGACTCCGGGATCGTGACCGGAGCTGAAGGCAGCTGCTTAACCAAGTGAGCCACAGAGGTGCCCCTGGCCTTGTCTTATATGTGTTCGTTGCCTGGAATTCCTCGTAACCAAGAGGGGACTGACCAGCTGACATACTGAGAGTGGAACAAAACAGAAGATCCATCCCTGATGAAGTCCCTGAACCGCTAAACAAACGCACCACGAGCGGCCCTGCCTCTGAGTCTCCTGAGATATGAAATACTTTATTTAGATTTTATTTATATATTTGACAGAGAGAAAAAGATCACAAGTGGGCAGAGAGACAGGTAGAGGGAGAGGAGGAAGGAGGCTCCCCGCTGAACAGAGACCCCCTGATGCGGGGCTTGAAGCCAGGACCCTGAGATCATGACCTGAGCTGAAGGCAGAGGCTTAACCCACTGAGTCACCCAGGCGCCCCTGTTTAAACCACTTTTGTTGGCAAATGAAAACACACTATGAACTTTGTTACATTATTTACTCCAAAGCCTCATGTAGTTGGAATTCTTTCAGTTCGAACACAGTGACTTTCCAGACTGCCTTCCTTAAGACCTCTTATGTAGAAGGCTTTATGCATGGCACTAGATAATTTATCAAGTCCCTCTCTTATCTGCTACCATGCCTGGAGACATTTATCCTAGTATTTATTGGTAAGAAATCACAAAAGCTTATATAACTGCTGTGAAAACTCGAAACCTAAAATATAAGGATATTTAAAGCCTCTGATTCCCACCTACTCAAAAAAAGTCTATCTCCCTCTCACACACAAAGGAAAAATGCCCAACTCAGAGCACTCCTGATGTAATTTCCCTCATTAGTTCCACAAAATCGGATATTCACACTCCTCCCCCACTTCATGTCTAAATAGTCCTCATGTTTAAAGCTTCCCCCCAAATCTAGCTGTTCTGAGGACTTAAGATTTCTCCACCCTGCATTAATCATTCTTCACCTTTGTCCTGCAGTTCTTTACTGTAGTCCTGTTGTATGTATGGCTCTGGGCTAGAGCTAGGGAATACAGGAAAACAAAACAAAACAAAACAAAACAAAACAAAACACCAAAAAAGCAGGAGACCATGTGTCTATCTGAAAGAGTGATCTTTTTTTTTTTTTAGATTTATTTATTTATTTGACAGACAGAGATCACAAGTAGGCGCAGAGAGGCAGACAGAGAGAGAGAGGAGGAAGCAGGCTCCCTGCTGAGCAGAGAGCCCGATGTGGGGCTCGATCCCAGGACCCTGAGATCATGACCTGAGCCGAAGGCAGCGGCTTAACCCACTGAGCCACCCAGGCGCCCCTGAAAGAGTGATCTTTAACACTGAGGTCATAATTTCAGAATTGTGTGTGAAACAGTTATGTTCAGGACAAGGGCTTCTTCAGACTCAAGGAAAGGAGTAGAATGAGTGGTCAAGGGAATAGACTGTAAACAGAAGGACTTGGCAAGCCAGGACTTTGAACCTAGGTCTTTGTGACTTTGAGAAAGCTACTTGATCTTTCTTCCCCTTACTTTTTAAAATAAATTTCAACAAAGCATAGACACAAAATAAAAAGCCAAAGACCACTAGGTTTATCAGTCACTGTCCCCACCCTCCCAGGGAGCCTCAATTTCCATCCCTCTTAGTTGACCACTTTCAACTTTTGCTATATCTTTTTTTTTTTTTTTAAAGATTTTATTTATTTATTTGAGAGAGAGAGACAGTGAGAGAGAGCATGAGCGAGGAGAAGGTCAGAGAGCGAAGCAGACTCCCCATGGAGCTGGGAGCCTGATGCGGGACTCGATCCCGGGACTCCAGGATCACGCCCTGAGCCGAAGGCAGTCGTCCAACCAACTGAGCCACCCAGGCGTCCCGAACTTTTGCTATATCTTCTGGTGTAACTCCATTTTTCTAAATAAAATGCCATAGAAACTCATATCCCTAATTTTGCTATATCAGTATTCAATGTTTCACTAAATTGTATGCACTAATCACAGCTGGGCCACACTGGGTAATTTCCTTTCTTACAGGATGTTTCATTTCGTTTTTTTTTTTTTAAGATTTTATTTATTTATTTGACAGAGAGAGATCACAAGTAGGCAGAGAGAGGGAGGGGGAAGCAGGCTCCCTGCTGAGCAGAGAGCCTGATGCGGGGCTCGATCCCAGGACCCTGGGATCATGACCTGAGCCTAAGGCAGAGGCTTTAACCCACTGAGCCACCCAGGCGCCCCAGGATGTTTCGTTTTATTCAATTTCAAATTGTCTCTGCTTAATTTTCAGTTACCAATCATTAATTCAGCCTAGAATTCTAAAGAACCAAAAATCTCCTCTGAACAGATAGAAACATCAAGTGTTTTTGGAGACATCCTTTGTGGAGCATGATATTATCCAGCTTCGGTCTGAACCTGTGCTCTCCAATAACTTGGGAGAGCTTTGTGACCTTGCTGGGAGATGCTGAGATACAACAGTGAAACATAAATGTTCCCCATATTCCCAATCTGCAGAAATTGATGACCTGATTCTGAACCTTGCAATCAAAGGATACAGAACAGCCAGAACAATTTTAGAAAAGAACAAAGTTAAAAGACTCACCACTTGATTTCAAGAATTACTACAAAGAGAAACTCAGTCTAAATTGTGGCGTTGATGTGTAAAGATAATATATACAGATCAGTGGAACAGCACGAGAGTTCATTTTTGGCAACACTGCCAGTATCATTCAAAGGGAAAGAATATTTTTACAACAGATGGTTCTATAACAACCCAAACAGAAAAAAAAAACCATGAACTTCAACCCCTACCTCAAACCATAAAATTCAACTGGAAATGAATTACAGACATAAACGTAAGAGCTAAAACTGTAAGATTTCTAGAAAAAAAATCACAGGGAAAAAATCCAGACTATGAGGCAGATGACAATTGCTTAGGGTACAAAAATCAGTTGCCATTAAAGAAAAACTCATACACTGGACTTTATGAAATTAAAACCTTCTGAGCTTCAAAAGGCATCATTAAGAAAAATATTTGCAAAGCACTTGTGTCCAGAATATACAAAGAACTCTTAAACACACCACAAAGAACTAATGGTAAGTAAGTACACAGGAACATAGTCAATGTTATTAGTTATTAGGGAGTGATGCTTGCCCACTAGAATGGCTAAAATTAAAAAGACAGAAAATGCTAAGTGTTGGCAAGAATGAGGAACTCTCCTAGATTCCTGGTAGGAATATAAAGCTAGATAGTCAACTGGGAAAAGTTTTGTCGGCTTCTTATAAAGTCAAACATACACTTGGTTCACAGCCAAGCAGTTCTACTCTTAGAAATCTACCCAAGAAAAATGAAACATTATGTCCGTAAAAGGATTTGTACATGAACCTTCAGAGAAGCATTATTCCCAGAAGGTAAAACTGGAAATCTACATGTTCATGATAGGCGATTGGACGGATAAACAAACTGTGGCCTATTCATGTAACGTACTACTACTCAGCAATACAAAAGGACAACTGCTGAGGCATGCATGAAACTCAAAAACGTAACTGGGACAAAAGAAAGCAGACATTAAAAAAGTACACAATATAGGATTCCATATTTGTTCAATTTATATATGTGCGCGCGCGCATGTTAAAGTTCTAGAATTAGCAAAACTAATCTAAAGCGATAAAGAGCCCACCAGGGGTTGCTGAGGTAGGAATAAGAAAACTGGAAGTGAAGTAGGCACAAAGGAACTTTCTGGGGTGAGAGAGTCTATTTTTATTGGTTTGCTGGTTACAGGATACACAGATTTACCAAAATTCACTGAACTATATATACTTGAACTGTGTTTGGCACCAAATACTGATACAGTATAGAAAACAATTTCTGACCAAGATCTAGTAAAATTATAATATGATCATAGAAAAATTAATCTCAAGAGCCCTGTGTTAAAACAAAACAAAACAAAACAAAACAAAACAGGGGAGCCTGAGTGGCTCAGTGGGTTAAAGCCTCTGCCTTCAGCTCAGGTCAAGAACTCAGGGTTCTGGGATCGAGCCCCGCATCAGGCTCTCTGCTCAGAGGGAAGCCTGCTTCCCCCTCTCTCTCTGCCTGCCTCTCTGCTACTTGTGATTTGTCTGTCAAATAAATAAATAAAATCTTAAAAAAAAATAAAACCTACTTATATATGACTCACAAGTTAAATTATAATGAAATTTAAAATGGGTAAATGACAATGAAAAGTACCATCTAAATTTAGATACATGTAAAATGTAAGAAAAAAATCTACCAAAAAAAACCCTATTAATTTTAAATGTAAATATTAAAGAAAAACGCTGGAAAATCAGTGAATTAAAGTCAATTCAAGAACTCAGAAAACATACGAACAGTAAATTAATAAGAGAATAAGGAAAGGAAATAAAGGGTAAGGATCAGAAGTTAATTAAACAGAAGAAAAAAGAAACACAGAGCAGGGAAAAATAAAGATTACTTCTTCGAAAAAAAAAAATCGGGGTTCCTGAGTGGTCCAACTGGTTACATGTCCGACTCTTGATCTCTGCTCAAGTCTTGATCTCAGGGTTAGTTCAAGCCCTGAGCCTACTGTTTGCTGGCATTGTTTCTGTTCTGCCACCAAGCTGATTTTCTCTCCTTTTGTCAGTCCCCAAATTTTTACCAGAGTATGTCTCAGGGCTGGGTCAGTTTTCCTTGGAATACATGGTGCATTCTTTCAAAAGGTACATTCAAAAAATAAATTATTTCTTTTTACAGAAATATTTGAATTATGCTTTAAGATATCTGACTAATTATACTATTTTGATTTTCTTCTTTGGGGGCTCCAAGTTTGCAAGTATATTTTGGATCTCTTTTGGCGATCTCCTATATTAATATCTCAGTATTTTCTTTTTAGAGATCAATTTGTTTGCTTTTAATCACTTTTCTCATGTTATCTTTGGTTCTGTTTTACACAGTAAAAATCAAAGTAAAATAAGCATAACATTTCAAGTCTAATCTTTAGATTTGCCATGGTACCTAGTCTCTCATGTGCCTCCTATTTTACTCTGTTTCTGAAACAGTTTAATCTTTTTCTTCCTTTTCTTTTCTGTTCTGCTAATGCCCATTTCACATCCTCCTATGGTCTGGCTATCTCTTCCTCAAATTGTTTTTTTTTTAAAGATTTTATTTATTTATTTGACAGACAGCACAAGTGGGCAGAGAGGCAGGCAGAGAGAGAGGAAGGGAAGCAGGCTCCCCACTGAGCAGAAAGCCTGATGCGGGGCTCGATCCCAGGACCCTGGGATCATGACTCGAGCCGAAGGCAGAGGCTTTAACCCACAAAGCCACCCAGGCGCCCCTCTTCCTCAAATTCTTATAATTCTGCTTTGTGGTCTTCGTTTTTTGTGTTCATTTATTTTATTTTTTAATACTTTATTGAGATACAGCTCATGGCATACAATTTACCCACCTAAAATGTACAATTCAATGGCTTTCGTCTATTCAGACCTATGCAAACATCAGTACTATCAATTTTAGACCATCTTGTCACTCCAAAAAGAAGCTGTGTACCCCTCAGCCACTATCCACACCCTTCAATGCTTCCTAACCCAGGCCCAGGTAACCATTAATTTACTTTCTGTCTGTACAGATTTGCCTATATTGGACCATTTTATGTAAATGGAATGCCTGGCTTCCCTCACACAGCATCATGTTTTCGGGGTTCATCCATATGGTGGAATGTACTTCACTCACATTTCATTTTCATTGGCTCATTTAGAGGAAAATGATACTTTCTGGATATACCACATTTTCTTTTATCCAATCACCAACTGATGGACATTTGGGATGTTTCAACTTTTGGGGTATTATTTACAATACTATGAATGTTAATGTACAAGTTTCTGTGCGGACATTTTTTCATTTCTCCTGAGTATATACCTAAGAGAACGGCTGAACCATGATAAATCTATGTTTAACCATTTGGAGAACTGCTATTCTGTTTTCCAAAGTGACTGCACCATTTTACCTTCTCATTAGCAGTGCATGGAAAGTTCTACTTTCTCCACATCACTGCTGACACTTGTTACTATCCTTCCATCCAAATAAGTGTGGAGCTTATTTTTAAGTTTATGTTCGGATTTTAGGTCACTTTTCATCTACTTCAAGAGGTCCACAAGCTTCTTCATGAAGGGCCAGACAGTAAATATTTTAGGACTGTGAGCACACAGTCTCTGTTACAAAGACTCAGTTCTGCTGGTGAAGCATAAAAGCAGCCACAGACAATGTGTAAATGAATGGAAAAGTGACTAGGTTCTAATAAAACTTTATTTAAAAACAGGCAAATGCAGTCACTTGCCCAGCCCTGATCTACACTTACCAGTATTCGGGGCTTTTCTTGTCATCTGTAGAAAACTGTGTGTGATGCACATCCCCCCCCCCACCTTAGCCTTTTCTTATACATTTCTATCAGTTAACTACTGCTTAGTAACAAACCATCTCAAAATTCAGTAGCTTATAGTCACAATCATCTACTACTGCTCACACTTCTACAACGTGGCTGAATTAGGCTTAGCTCAGCTGGGGCAGCCCTGCTACGTCTCCTACGTTCCTTCAACCAATAAGCTAGGGAGGCATGTTTTTCTCATGGAAATGGCAGAGGTACAGAGAATAAGTGGAGAATACCCAAGTCCTTTTAAGGTTTATTAGGCCTGAAACTAATATACTATCACGTCTACCTGACATTATTGCCCAAAGCTAGTCATATGGCCAAACTCAAAGTCAAGGGGGAGAGAAAAAAGCCCTGGGGTTCACAGCGCCAACTCATCGTGGTAATGACTGTACACCTTGTGAATATACTAAAAACCAATGAATTCTACCTCAATATTAAAAATATTATGTTACAAAAAAACAAAAACAAACCAACAAAGAAATGCAATTGCCACTGTATCGCTGTAAGGACGTTGTACATATTCTTTCTGGGGTTTTTTTTGTATTCGAACAAGAAGATTCAGGGTGTAGGGAGGGATCAGAGAAGTTTTTAGGTTTCTTAATTTAAGAGCTCCCCCCCCCTTCTCTGTTCCTGCATCCAAGGATTTTTGAAAAAATAATACTTGTTGTTGCCAATCCTCTTGTAACCTGCAAGTGTAATCTGGTTCAGGAGGGCCTATTAATTCCAGCTCAGTTTCCTCTTCAAGATTACTACAAGACCCACATCCCTTGCTTTCCAAGGTCATATACTCACTTCTAGGGGTATTTCGCTAGCACATTCTAAGATCTCTGGGCCACTCAGGCACTTTCCAATTTCTCTCTGCTTTCCTTAATGGACACCGTCCAGCTGTTCGGTCTTAGCCTGGTACTTAGCAATTCTCTCTTAAGACGGGACTGTTTCTGGACTAAACAGCTGCTGGTCATTTCTGAGCTATGCCCCCTCTGCACAACTCCGCCTTTCTCACAGAACTGTTGGGGCTTCCCAACAGTACTTACATATAATTTCAAGTTTACAGGGTTTCTTTTATTCCTGCCCTTGTTCAAAGTGTAGTTTGGGCACGGCACCTCCCCTCCTTCCCATTTTTTTTTTTCTGGAAGTACAATGATGAAGAACTAATCTGGTCTTCTTCCTTCTGGAACTAAAGGTTCGGTCTGGTGATTTGATTTGGTTTTGTTCTCCTGTTTTCTTCTTCAGGACACCAGACAGAAGACCCATTCAACCAGACGCTCACCTCTTCCAGTTCCGGGACTTAAATAATGGTTTCCTCCCACTGTATAAGACAAAAGACCTCTTTGGTTCTCCACTTTTATTTATTCACTCTTATTTTCTAACTCTTGTGGCTATTTTATTTTGGGGGAGAATTCTTCAGCTTTATTATCCAATCATTATATATTTTCTTCTGCTCTCACAGAGACCTTTTCTGTTTCCTGAATAATTTCACTTTTTTAAAAAATAGAACCTCTTCTTTCACAGATGTCATTTCTTTTCTCTCTAAAGGTACCACAGTTTTATTTGGTTCAAGTTTCTTCTGTTTCTTCTGCAGTAAATCTATTTCTACCAAGATCCTTTTATTTCCTACTTGTATATTCCTGCTTGCTTGCTTGCTTGCTTTCTTTCTATTTATTTGTTTGAAAGAGTGAGTGAGTACCAGCAGGGGGAGGAGCAGAGGGAGAAGCAAACTGCCCACTGAGCAGAAAACCCTACCCGGGCTCAATCCAGGGACCCTGGGATCATGACCTGAGCCAAAGACAGAGCCTTAACCGACTGAGCCCCCCGGGCAGCCCTCCTGTTTGGTTTCTTTCATGTTAGAGACCCCCCCCAAACGGCTGGTGATCCTTCGCTGTCCGCACGTGAGGCACTTACAGCTGACGACGAGGCCGGCCCACGAACAGGGTCTCTGAGCAGCTGCTCTCGCACTCGCTCTCTTTCTCTCTCTCCCATGATCTGATGGTGATGCAGCTATTTAATTAGGTGAACTCCCAAAGACGGTATCCGCTAAATATTTTACCAGGGTTGATGTTTCCCCAGGAAAGAACCCTTCGAGATCTTGTTTAGGAGGAGCACAAGCCCGACCCCGGGCTCTGAGGAGTCACGCAGCCAGCAGCTCTGGCCTCCCTGCTCAGTCCGGCGACTTCACTCAGCGCTCATCCTGGTGTCCGCGCTCTGCTCCACCCCAGCTGCCTCGGCCCCCTGAATGGGATCGCCTCCCGCGGGTGAGCTGTCGGTGCCCTGTCTGGGTAGGAGACAGCTAAGCAACTGTGTAGAGGCGAGGAGCAGGGGAGTCTAGAGCATCAAAACTACCAAAATCACTACTTAATCGTTCTACCTCTGTGCCACCCTATCATCTTGCCTTGAGAAGTACTTGTAACTTCCAAATCCTGAGCTGCTGCCGGAAGCCCGCTGGGAGTCCGCTGGCTTCTTGCCCACTGACTGCTCTTCGGCTTTCGGCAGCCCCACTCCATAAAGCAACACAGGACTCGCCATCTCCATGCTAGTTCCCCAAAGCTGACTGTACCTGGCATCTACTTTCCCATTCTTTTTGTCAGTTTGTATCTTTACTCTTTTACTGCCACCTCAGTGGGATTTCCAGAGGGTGTATACAACTGGACATGTTAAACTAGAAGTGTCTACTTAAACTAAGTCTTAATTTCTTCATTAAAAAAATGTGGAATAGACCCTCTAACTCTGGTAGCTATGACTACCAGTATTTTTTATTTTAACTTCTACAATAATGAAGACTTTGTTTTATTTACCACATACCAAAGTGCACATCAAATCTTCAATAAATGTTTCATTTAAAATGAATTACCTTTTAGTGCATATGTACTCAATAAGCATGTCCTCAAATACAGAAAAAGTACAATCTCCAGAAGTTCTTCAATTTCTTTCGAAAGCACTCTGTTCCTTTCTTTGAGAGTACTTGTCATGATTTATAACTACATATTCATAACTACTTCATTAATGGCTAATTCCCTAATAAACCTGCCCCTGTAAGGGCAGAAACCATTTCTGTTTTGTTTACCTCTGATTGCTTAGCAGCCAGCCCAATGTCTGGCATATAGTAAACATGTATTTGGTGACTAAATGAAAGAGTAAATAATATTTATGCTATTTAATCTGTACCAAAACTCAGTAAAAGGAATAAAGCTTCCCAACTTTTTAATAAAGCAGCTAAATGTAGTACCAAAATCTGACAAAATCTAAAAAAGGAAATTAAAAAGTTCTCTCTAGTATGAATATTAATGCTAAAATCCTAAAATATATGCACTGGCAAAGAGAATCTATCCCAAGATTAAAATAACAGAGATTAATTCAGATTCATCACAGGATTGTTAAGAATTGGTTCAATAGGGCGCCTGGGTGGCTCAGTGGGTTAAGCCGCTGCCTTCGGCTCAGGTCATGATCTCAGGGTCCTGGGATCGAGTCCCGTATCGGGCTCTCTGCTCAGCAGGGAGCCTGCTTCTCTCTCTCTCTCTCTCTCTCTGCCTGCCTCTCCATCTGCTTGTGATATCTCTCTGTCAAATAAATAAATAAAATCTTTAAAAAAAAAAAAAAGAATTGGTTCAATAAACAGGAAATCCATAAATTTAACTAACCACATTAATAAATCAAAGTAAAACAATCACAGAGGGGCCACTGATTGTGGGATAAGGTAGGAGAGCCAAATGTCAGACTGTCAAAACAAAGTTACTATATACGTATTTATATTATGCCTTATAATGTGTAAATTTTTGTTGCTGCAGAGTATTTTTAAAATTTATGCACTTTTTGCCATACTTAATCTAAAAATCAAATTAAGATGCTCCCAAATAAAAGCTGTTGATTTAATAACATAGAAAAACACCCTACCACACCAAAAGAAAGCTGGAGTAGCCAAATTTATATGGGACAAACAAGATTTTAAGCCCAAGACTGTAACAAGAAATGAAGAAGGGCCCATCACGAAGCTATACCAACTGTAAATATTTATGCACCCAACTTGGGAGCACCCAGATATACCAAACAATCAATAACAAACATAAAGAAACTCATTGATAATAATATAGTAATAGTAAGGAACTTTAACACCCCACTCACCATAATGGACAGATACCTAAGCAGAAAATCAAAAAGGAAACTATGGCTTTGAAACATACTGGGTCAGATGGACTTATGAGATATATTTAGAACATTTCATCCTAAAGCAACAAAAATATACATTCTTCTTACCTGCACAAGGAACTTTCACCAGAACAGATCACATACTGGGTCACAAATCAGCCCTCAACAAGCACAAAAAGACTGAGATCATACCATGTATATTTACAGACCACAACACTATGAAATTTGAAGTCAACCACAGGAAAAAAATTTGGAAAGACAGATACACGGAGATTAAAAAACATCCTACTAAAGAATGAATAGGTTAACTGGGAAATTAAAGAAAAACTAAAAAAAAAAAAAAAAAAAAAACATGGAAGCAAATGGAAATGAAAAGATGACAGTCGAATACCCTTGGGATGCAGCAAAGGCAGTCCCTAAGAAGAAAGTATATCACAATACAGGCCTACCTCAAGAACCAAGAAAAATCTCAAATATACAACCTAACCTTACACCTTAAGAGGCAAGAAAAGGAACAGCAAATAAAGCCTAAACGCACCAAAAGGGAAATAAGATTACAGAAGAAATAAATGATAAAGAAACAACAAACAAAACAGGTTTTGTTGAAACCAAGAACTGGTTCCTTGTACAGAAATCTGTTGCATTCCTGTACACCGATAATAAAGCAGCAGAAAGGAATAAAGGAATCAATCCCATTTACAACTGCACCAAACAAAAACAGTAAAACACCTAAGACTTAACCAAAGAGGTAAAAGACCTGTACTCTGAAAACTATAGAACATTTATGAAAGAAACGGGAAAAAAAACCTACATGCTCATGGATTAGAAAAATAAAGACTGTTAAAATGTCTGCACTACCCAAAGCAATCTGCACATTTAATGCAATCCGTATCAAAATACAAACTATCAAAAAGAGCATTTTTCAGAGCTAGAATAACCAACCCTAAAATTTCTAGGGAACCACAAAAGACCTTGAATAGCCAAAGTAATCCTGAAAAAGAAGAGCAAAGCTGGAGGCATCATGATTCTGGACTTAAAGCTACATTACAAAGCTCTAGTCATCAAGACAGTAAGGCACTGGCACAAAAACAGACACATGGAACAGTGGAACAGAACAGAAAGCCCGGAAATAGACCCTCAGCTCTATGGCCGACTGATCCTGCGCAAAGCAGGGAAGAACGTCTACTGGGAAAAAGAGAGTCTCTTCAACAATGTTGCTGGGAAAACTGCACAGCTATATACATGCAAAAGAATAAAACTGGACCATTTCCTTACACCATACACAAAAAGAAATTCACAATGGATTAAAGTTCTAAATGTGAGACAGGAAACCATCAAAATCCTAGAGGAGAACACAGACAGCAACCTTTTTGACCTCGGCTGGAGCAACTTCCTACTTGATACATCACTGGAGGCAAAGAAAACAAAAGCAAAAATAAACTCTTGGGACACAGAGATAAAATGCTGCACAGCAAAGGAAATAATCAACAAAATTAAAAGGCGGCCTATGGAATGAGATAACGGAAATTACGTATCTGATAAAGGGTTAGTATCCAAAATCTATAAGGAACTTCTCAAACTCAACACCCAAGAAACAAATAACCCCATTAAGAATTAGACAGAAGACATGAATAAACACTTTTCCAAAGCCATCCAGACGGCTAAAAGACATGAAAAGATGCTCAAATTACTCATTATCAGGGAAATACAAATCAAAACCACCATGAGATGGGCGCCTAGGGGGGTTCAGTCAGTTAAGTGGCTGCCTTCAGCTCTGGTCATGATCTCAGGGTCCTGGGATCAAACCCCGTGTCGGGCTTCCTGTTCAGCAGAATCTGCTTCTCCCTCTCCCTCTCCTGCTTCTGTTCCCTCCCCTGGCCCCTCTCAAATAAATAAATAAAATCTTAAAAAAAAAAAAAAAAAAAGATGAGATACCACCTCACACCTATCAGAATGGCTAAAATTAACAAAACAGGCCAACAGGTGTTGGCAAGAATGTGCAGAAAGGGGAACCCTCCTACACCGCTGTTGGGAATGCAAACTGGTGCAGCCGCTCTGGAGAACAGTGTGGAGGTTCCTCAAAAAGTTAAAAATAGAGCTACCCTATGACCCAGCAATTGTACTGCTAGGTATTTACCCAAAGATACAAAAACACAGATTTGAAGGGGCACATGTTTATAGCAGCATTATCAACAACAGCCAAATTATGGACATTATGGAAAGAGCCCCAGTGTCCATCGAATGATGAATGGATAAAGAAGTTGTGTTATATATATTTACATGGAATATTACTAAGTTATCAAAAAGAATGAAATCTTGCTATTTGCAATGATGTGGATGAAGCTAGTTTATATTCGCTAAGCAAAGTAAGTTAGAGAAAGACAAATACCATATGATTTCACTCGTATGTGGAATTTAGGAAACAAAACAGATACACATACAGGAAGGGGGGAAAAGGGAGAGAGAGAGGGAGAAGGAAGCAAACCATAAGAGACTGTTAAGAATAAAAAACAAACCAAGAGTTGATGGAGGGAGGTGGGTAGAAGATGGGTATTAAGGAGGGCGCCTGTTATGATGAGCACTGGGTGTCGTATGTAAGTGATGAAGCACTGTATTCTACTGAAACCACTATTATATGTTAACTAACCAGAATTTAAATAAAAATTACAAAAGAAAAAAAAAGATTTCTATAATAACATTAAAAAAATAAAGTAACTTAAGACACCTGGGTGGCTCAGTGGGTTAAGCCTCTGTCTTCAGCTCAGGTCATGATCTCAGGGTCCTGGGATCCAGCCCCATATTGGGCTCTCTGCTCAGCAGGGAGCCTGCTTCCCCCTCTCTCTCTCTGTCTGCCTCTCTGCCTACTTGTGATCTCTCTCTGTCAAATAAATAAATAAAATCTTTTTTTAAAAAAAAGAAAATACTGTAGAATAAGAGTTTCATAAAATTTTTTAAAAATATAAAGAAATTTGCCATGTGCAAAAGTTTAAATGTTTTCTAACGCACAGATAATCATACACACAAGGAATAAAAACCAATGACCTTTGCTATAAGGGCAAAATACGGGTACTCACTGTTTTACATTTCAAAAGATGACCTAGAATACTGTAAATCTAGACCCCAGCAGAGCTGTAAGGAGGCAAGGCTTTCCTCACTCGGACACTCAGAGAATCCAGTGAGGAGCTGGGAGCAAAGGAGTTCGGTAACCCTGTCCGTACCATCCAACCTGTCCTGGCGGCCCCACCGAAGCTTCACTCCGAAGGTCAAACACCGAGTCTGTCCCCCTCCCAGCCTCCTCTGCACCCAGCTCTAAGGAAGACCGCCCGCTGGCCGGGTCGGGTGTCCTGGCAGCAGCGGGGAGCCTCACCTCATGGTGCGTGGGGGAGGGGGCTGCGCCTCTGCCGCCGGCCTGTCGGCCCCCTCCCACCAGCGAAGTCCAGTGCGGTGGCCGGGGCCGCGCGGGGCGGCACCTTTTAAAAGTCAACGAGGGCCGCCGACCGCGAGCCCGCGGAAGGCAGGCGCAGACCCCAGAACCTCAGCCACAGAACCGGGTAGGGGGTTCGTGGGAGCTGCAATCTAGTTCGAGGGCTGGTCGAACAAGCAGAGTGCCCTTGGTCTTCCTTCCTCTGAGGTCTCCCAATGCCCTCTCTCGGGTGTTTGCTATTTTACGGGGCGTGCTCCCAGCTTCAATTCCTTCAAGGATCTTGCCCACAGGCTCTCAGGAATGATGCTATAATGATGACGGATTGCAAGTCCCGGACCTAATCTGACACCCACATCCGTACACTACAGTGATCCCCAATTACTCTGAATCGGTGCCCCTATAAACCGTTCCCATTATCGTCTATATAAATTCACCAGCTACAGTTTCATGGGGCTTTGCTGTATGATTTACAAAAACAGAAGGTCCACTGAATGATTTTAAGCGCTCCACAGATCCCCGGGAGATGCTGGTATCAGCACTTGTGGTCAGGATGGGGTGCTCACCCACTAAGCCAGGCAGCCCCAACAAAACCTACAAAAAATAAAACTATTCGGGGGCATGAAGTATTTGGTCTGACCTAAGGACATCTTTACTTTTGGCTCATGCTTTAACAAAGTTACTGAAGACATGTACCTGCATTTCCTGACCATATCTGCATTTGCTAGAGGAAAATCTGTTCAGGAGATCCTAGAAAATCATTACCACCATTATGCTGTACATATAGAAAACACAGAGGGAAAATCTTAACTCACAAAATTCACTTAAATTCATAAAGAATCATGTAGACTGACTATGTACTATTTAAAATAGCAAACACACTTTGAGTATTTAGTATATCCAAAGGAAAAGAAATCGTTTTTTGAAAAAACATTTTCGGAGGATTATATCCATTGTGTAAAATGAGACATACCCATGTACTATGACTTTTTCATTTAACTGTGGCATATTTACTTTTGGACTTAATATTCAAATACTGAAGATTGTTTTAACAATCCTCAGAATCCAACCTCACAGTAAAAAGTATTTTTATATAGTAAATAGATGCTTATAATCTTATATCTGCTGAGTTTTCTCTCTTGCTACGCTACGTAAACTCTTTAGAGACCATACTTTCCACATTCATGTTATGCACCTTTCATTGTAACTATTTCAAAGTTTATATGTGTCATTTTTAGACGTAACTGACCTTTTTCTGGCTCCTTATCAAACTGGATTTACTAATTTGTGCTTTATTTTTTTAAAAAGGGTTTTATTTATTTATTTGAGGCAGGGAGCACAAGCTGGGGGAGAGGCAGAGAGAAAGGGAGAAGCGTCTGCTTCCCCACCCAGCAGGGAGCCTTGAGATCGTGACCTGAGCCCAAGGCAGACACTCAACTGAATGAGCCACACGGGCGCTCCTAATCTGTGCTTTAAACTATCAGCTTGCAGCGAGATGGCTGCATTAAACGCACCAATGTATTTTATTGCAAGGACACTGCTAAGTAATTTTGTACCTCTTTTTAAAAAAAAATTTTATTTATTCATTTGACAGAGAGAGACACAGCGAGAGAGGAACACAAGAAGGGGGAGTAGGAGAGGGAGAAGCAGGCTTCCCACTAAGCAGGGAGCCCGATTCCGGGCTTGATCCCAGGACCCCAGGATCATGACCAGAGCCGAAGGCAGATGCTTAACCAGTTTTGTACCTTTTAAAAGAAAATCCTAACAATAAATTTTTCTCAGGGACAATTACATTTTAAAACCTGCTTTGGATTCTTTTGATTACAGATGATGAAAGAGAAAGTGACCTAACGCATGCCATAAAAGGATGACTTTTTTTTACTGCTCACACCCCTAGAAATATCCCATCCTGAAAGTCCTGGGCAAAGAATAGGCCTGTTCACTGACAGTGGCTCACAGAGAAGTAGGGGATCACCTAAAGCAAACAGTCACACTGGTCAAACTAAATCCCGGAAGTTGGGGCCTCGAGCATTCTTCTAACCAGGCAGGGAGCAGGTGTGTATTCAAAGGTTCTAAACAGGGTCTATTTCACCATGCCAAGGAAGGTAGTGAGTCTTTTTTTTAAAAAAGATTTTATTTATTTATTTAACAGAGAGAAATCACAAGTAGATGGAGAGGCAGGCAGAGAGAGAGAGAGAGAGAGGGAAGCAGGCTCCCTGCTGAGCAGAGAGCCCGAGGGGGACTCGATCCCAGGACCCTGAGATCATGACCTGAGCTGAAGGCAGCACCTTAACCCACTGAGCCACCCAGGCGCCCCGGTAGTGAGTCTTTACACAGAATATAAGCAAGGGATTTAATTCTCCAATTCTCCTTCCCTTGTTAAGGGAAAACAAAGTAGGCTCCAGACACATTTCTTATGCTAAAAGCAGTAATGTTAAAAAGAGAAGCTAAATTTAAAACAAAAACAAAAGGCCAACTGAGTTAACCAATAAAAATAAAAACTGTTACTTTTAGAATAAATGAAATAATCTCTTAGCAAATATATTCAAAAAAGAAAAATTAAAAAGCAAAACAAAAGATTATTATCACAAATACAGAGAAAGCATTTCTAAAATTATAAATGTCATACACAATTTATACTAATCAATTTGAAAACTATAAAAATATAATTTGCCAACACTGATTGAAACAAAAGAAACATCTAAATAAACCAATTATGATGAAAAAACTGAAAGAGGAGTCCTAGTCCTACCCCTTCCCCCAAAAGACTAGGTCTAGAGTTTTATTGTCAGATTTTACTTCTCACTTATCAGATTATCAGGTATCCACAAGTCTGGCAATGCATTCTGTTGGTGGAACTGTGGGAAACAAAGTGAAGAGAAAAGCAAAAGGACAGGAAAAAATACATACTATGTAGATGAAAAAAGACTGATTTATACTTTTATACGGACAGGTCAGCAGAAATGGAAATTCACAGTTCAGGATTTATGAATAGCTAATAAACACATTTCAAAATACCTCCCGTTTACAGATATAAGAAGCCAAACAATCCCCAGCAAGGTAAAGATACACTGCATTGAACTAGCACAGCGCTGAACACAAAGAGAATACCAAAGTAGCCAGATACACCTCATTGAACTAGCACAGCGCTGAACACAAAGAGAAGAATACCAAAGTAGCCAGAGAAAAAACAACTGAGACACAGCTGACTTCTCAGGGGCAATAGTGGAAAAGACAAACAAAAGAGGGATAAGATGTACGAGTATGCTCAGCAGCAGCCGACCTAAACCGCATTACTGAGCAGAAGCATCTTCCGCAAACGACAGTGAAACAGAGATACTTTCAGGTAAACAAAACTGGAAAGAGTTCATCACCAAGCAATCCTTCAACAACAAAAAAGCCATCCCAAAGGATATGCTTTGAGCAGAAGGAAAATGGCCCTAAACTGATGTTCTAAAAGATAAAAGAAGCCATAGAGAAAAGAAGTTAAAATGTGGGAAATGTAAATAAGCACTGACTGTAAAACACAACAATAATTCTAAACAGGCCCCCTTCTGTCCAGTAAGAATAGTGCTTAAAAATATTAAAACGTATGATAACATATAAGCCATGAAGGGACTGAATGAAGTCAAGCTTCTACAGTTCTGGTACCATCTAAGAGGAAGGTAAAACTATT
Organism: Neogale vison; assembly: GCF_020171115.1. Classification (NCBI taxonomy): domain Eukaryota; kingdom Metazoa; phylum Chordata; class Mammalia; order Carnivora; family Mustelidae; genus Neogale; species Neogale vison. The sequence continues at coordinate 143,488,521 of NC_058102.1, forward strand.
GGGGTTTTTTGTTTGGCTGGTTGTGTTTTTTTGTTTTTGTTTTTGTATTTTTAGATTTTTGAAAAGTCAAGAATGCATGATATTTCTAAGAGAATTATAAAAACCAAAAAAGAGAGCCTATTTTCCAAACTAGTACATGGGGAAAACGGAATGCTAGAGATATTAAATCGATATTTAAAAAATAACAGAAGGTGGGGCGCCTGGGTGGCTCAGTGGGTTAAGCCGCTGCCTTTGGCTCAGGTCATGATCTCAGGCTCCTGGGATCGAGTCTGCTCAGCAGGGAGCCTGCTTCCCTCTCTCTCTCTCTCTCTGCCTGCCTCTCTGCCTGCTTGTGATCTCTATATGTCAAATAAACAAATAAACAAATAAAATCTTAAAAAAAAAAATAACAGAAGGGGGGGGCGCCTGGGTGACTCAGTCAGCTAAGTGGCTGTCTTGGGCTCAGATTGTGATCCCAGGGTTCTGGGATCGAGTCACACTTGGGGATCCTTACTCAGCAAGGAGCTTGCTTCTCCCTCTGCCTGTTGCTCCCTTTGCTTGTGTGCTCGTGCGTGCGCTTTCTCTGACAAAAAAAAATTTTTTTAATTTCAAAAAATAAAAAACTAACAGGAGAAAGAAATATAGACTAGCCAGGGCAAAAAGAAAGCACAAAATAAGAGTAATTACAGTGAGTGTAAATCGGCTAGATGTCTCAGCTGAAATGCTTTAAAACTGCATTAAAAAATTCCAACAGATGCTCTTAAAAGAGACATCTAAAACATACAAGTGCATGACTCTACAGCTATTTCAAAATAAATGAATTTAAAAAACACAAAAAGAAATGCATTAAAGAGAAAATTACAAAGCACAAGTGATAAACTACAAGCAAGATGAATTAACAGCACAGAAGGGAGAAATATTCAATACCAAAACTGAGAAAAGGAGACATAATTACATATGCTTCACACATTAAAGATAGCACGAGCGCACTGTTAACAACCATAAATATTAAAAATTCAGACAAAACAGAGACCTAAAAAATCTAAGTAACTGTGACAATTCTTTTCAAATCTTGAGTAAACCATGTAACCACTAAAAAAAATTAAATCACTAGTCAAAAATTTGCCACCCAAAAAACTTCAGACCTAAGTGGATTCAATGGTAAATTCTACCACGACTGGTTATCTACCTGAGAATAAAGTTAAATTTTATTTATACTCCTATCTACCCACGATTAACAATTCCAAATAGATAGACACAAAATGAAAATCTTTAAAATTAACTTCAATTCATCAAAAAACATCACAAAAAGAGAGAGAAAAGGTATTTGCAACCCATTTAACTACCTAAGGATTAGTACCCAGAGCATGTAAAAAAGTCCAGGGAGAGGGGCGCCTGGGTGGCTCAGTGGGTTAAGCCGCTGCCTTCAGCTCGGGTCATGATCTCAGGGTCCTGGGATAGAGTCCCACATCAGGTTCTGAGCTCAGCAGGGAGCCTGCGTCCCTCTCCCTCTCTTTCTGCCTGCCTCTCTGCCTATCTGTGATCTCTCTGTCAAATAAATAAATAAAACCTTAAAAAAAAAAAAAAGTCCAGGGATACTGGGTGGCTCAGTCCATTAAGCATCTGCTTTTAGTTCAGGTCCTAATCCCAGGGTCCTGGCATCAAGTCCTGCATTGGGCTCCTTGCTCAGCAGGGAGTCCGCTTCTCCCTCTGCCTGCTGATCCCCCTGCTTATTCTCTCTCTGACAAATAAAGAAATAAATAAAATCCTTAAAAAAAAAAATGTCCAATAGTCCAACGACCCCAAGAAATGGGGGCACCTGGGTGGCTCAGTCAGTGAAGCGTCTGCCTTCGGCTCGGGTCATGATCCCAGGGTCCTGAGGCTCCCTGCTCTGCAGAAAGCCTGCTTCTCCCTCTCCCACTCCCTCTGCTTGTGTTCCCTCTCTTGCTGTCTCTCTCTCTGTGAAATAAATAAATAAAATCTTAAAAAAAAAAAAAGAAATGGACAAGGGACATGAATAGTACACAGAGGGGGGGAAAAGGCCTCTAAACATATGAAAAGATGTTCAAACTCAGTCATAATTATCCGTAAACTGATTTATCAAACTACCAAAGAACACAAGTTGAACAAGGCATCATTGCAATACACTGCAGGTAAACATGCAAAATTCCAAGAAAAAGCAGTTTGGCAGTATTTCTCAAAATTTCAAAGGCATTTAACCTTTAACTCAGTACCACCACTCTGGAAATTAGTGGTACAGAAATAGCTGCTCACATACAAAATGACAACTATACAAAAATTCTCCATGCACCATTGTTTTTAACAGCAAAAGACCAGAAACTGATTATCTACTACAGACCAGTTAAATAAACTGGTACAGCCACACAATGAGAAACTGTTTTCCTATGCTGTCGAATAAGCATGCTACCTATACACTGCTTTGTGAAGATTTCCAGAATCTGATAAATGGAAGGGAAAAAATGTAGCATAGAACAAATCAGGTTAAGAGAAATAAAAAAACACTGGGGAATGAGTTGGATAGGCACAGGAAAGAAAAGATTTTTCTTCGTATGATCTTTATGTATTTTTTAATTGTGAAAATAAATTATTCTAGTAATTTTTTAAGCAACAGGAAGAGTTCAACGAGCATATATAACAGATGTTTTAAAAATTCATACAGGGGCGCCTGCGTGGCTCAGTGGGTTAAAGCCTCTGCCTTCGGCCCAAGTCATGATCTCAGGGTCCTGGGATGGAGCCCCGCATCAGGCTCTCTGCTCAGCGGGGAGCCTGCTTCCCCTTCTCTGCCTGCCTCTCTGCCTATCTGTGATCTCTCTCTGTCAAATAAATAAATAAAATATTAAAAAGTAAAAAATAAAAATTTATACATATTAATAAAACAAGTACCCAATAGAAAAAGTGGCAAAAACATGACTAAACATTACACAGAAGAAAATATTTAACTTGTTTTCTGTAATCTCAGAAATGCAGTTGAAAGCCACAATAATATTTCCATGAGACCAGCAAAAAGTAAAAAGCTGGACAATGCCATACATGGAGAGAATGGGAAGTAATGGGAGGTTTCATTCAAAATTAGTGGTGTATAAATCAGAAATACCATTTGGGAAAAGTTAGACATTTATCTAATGAAATTGAACATGCACATACCCTCCTAACGGATCCAGCAATTCCACTACTAACATGTCCAAGTATCATATATATGCAGTTGAGGATGACAAGAATATTTATGGCAGCACTAATTATAATAGCCCCATGTTGTAAATAACCATTATGTTCATAAAGAATAAAACAACTAAGTATATAATCCATTTATAATATGTTCTTAGAGTAGACCATCGTTCTACAATGAAAATTGTGAATTGTAGCAGTGGTTCCCAAAGTGGTGATGGTACTTGGGTGGGTTTTCTGATCTCTACTGAAATGTGTCATCATCTGAGAGATCTACAGAACTCAAAGAACTAGTATTTACCATTTGATCAATGTGTGGATGAAAGAACCCTTCAAAGTGCAAGACAGACCAATGGGTTTTCATGTCACAGAGTTTGAGAAGTTCACTGACATGGCTTCAAATTTTACACTGCAGCTAACCTTTAAAGAAACTGTTAGTTTTATTTTTATCTGATATTCGCTGAAACCTATAAGTTTATGAAAACATGCCTCCCTTTTCTAAATACACAGATGAGTCTGGATTTTCTTCATATACTTTCAACCATAACAATATATTGCAACAGACTGAATGCAGAAGCAGACATGAAACTAAATCGTTAAAAATTTTTGTGAAAACAGGGGCTCCTGGGTGGCTCAGTGGGTTAAGCGTCTGCCCTCAGCTCAGGTCATAGGCTCAGGGTCCTGGGATCGAGCCCCGCATTGGGCTCCCTGCTCAGTGAGGAGTCTTCTTGTCCCTCTCCCTCTGCTCTCCCCCTGCTTCTGCTCCCCTTCTTTCTCCTTCACTCTCTCTCTCAAATAAAATCTTTATTTAAGGGCACCTAGATGGCTCAGTGGGTTGGGCCTCTGCCTTTGGCTCAGGTCATGAGCTCAGGGTTCTGGGATCAAGGCCCCCATCAGGCTCTCTGATCAGTGGGGAGCCTGCTTCCCCCCGCCCCGCCCCGCCTCCTTCTCTGCCTACCTGTGACCTCTTTCTCTCTCAAATAAATAAATAAAATCTTTTAAAAAAAATTGTGAAAATGGGACACCTGGGTGGCTCAGTGAGTTAAGCCTCTGCCTTCGGCTCAGGTCATGATCTTGGGGTCCTGGGATGGAGCCCCACATTGGGTGGGTCCTCAGCAGGGAGCCTGCTTCCTCCCCACCCCGCCTGCCTCTCTGCTTACTTGTCATCTCTGTCAAATAAATAAATAAATAAAATCTTTAAAAATATATATATTTGTGAAAATGTTAAAACAATGCCACTCGTGACTAATTTTTTTGGAAAAGTCTTTTCATTAAAATGTTATTTACATTAAGATGTAGCAGGTGTGTCATTTTTTAAGAGGTACCAATAAATACACCAATACATGCCATATCTACGATATTTAAGATCAATCAGTTTTAGTATCTAATGATATAACCAACATAAATGAAAGATCTTTAAGGTTCTCAATAGTTTTTAAAATCATAAAGGAAGTCGTAAGACCAAAAAGCTTCTCAACTGCTGAACTACAGACATATGCTTCAGCAATGATGAATCTCAAAAACCCAATATTTACGTAATTCACAGATAAAGCTCAAAAACAGGGGAAAGAAAACAAACAGCTTGATTTAAAAAAATATATATGTGAAAAAACTGTACAGAAAGGCCAGAGAAAAATTGAGGATGACCAGTGTGACGGCAGTAGCAATACACTGCTTCTGGGGAGAGGTACACACCAAAGCTTCTAAGGCACTTAGATATCCTTTTAAGCTACGTACACAGATATACTTAAAACAAACAAAAAACTTGTACATAAAAACGGTAACTTCACAACAAAAATTTTAATAGAAGAAACAAAGAGACATACCTACTATCCTAGAAGGAAAAACTCAAATGCATTTTCTCAAATTAATCTATAAATTCAAAGCAATCACAAACAATATCCCAACAAGATTGTTTACGGAACTTGGAAAGATGGTTCTAAACATCATCTGGAAGAAAAATGCCAAGGAACGCCCAAAGCTTTTTTCAAAAGAAAGCAGCAAGATATATTACAAAAGTACAATAATTAAAATGGTGTGGTAATAGGTAAATGGGTCAAAAAAAATTCACAATGCAATTTTTAAAAAAAGGATATGACCCAGTCAAGATATTTCTTTTTTATCACCCAAAGAAGATAAAAATTAAAATGAGAAGTTACTTCCAGTTATTAGAAAAATTAGTAAGATGTTAAAGAAATACTGTTACCATTCGTGCTGGTTGGCAGCGAGATAAGGCATAGCTTTTGAGAGTGGATTTTATTAAAGGGTAGGATATTTGAGAAGAATGCCACAGCATCGTTCTCCAGCATTTTCATAGGGAACCAACTCTACAGAAATACTATCATTGTTAGTTATAGAGGAAAACTCGACGATAAATATCCAGCAAAAATTAAAGACTGGTTTGATAAAGATAGCACACCTACTTTATTATACTAAGCAGATATCAAAACTACATTTTTAGAGGCGCCTGGGTGGCTCAGTGGGTTAGAGTTTCTGCCTTCGGCTCAGGTCATAGTCCCAGGGTCCTGGGATGGAGCCCCGCATCGGGCTCTCTGCTCGGCCGGGAGCCTGCTTCCCCCTCAGCTCACTCCGCCTGCCTCTCTGCCTACCTGTGATCTCTGTCTGTCAAATAAGTAAAATCTTTAATAAAAACAAAACAAAACACAACTACACTTGTTAAACACTATGTCTCAGGCAACTTTTTAGGCACTTTGGGGATTTTAATTCATGTAAGCATCTATGTCTGGAGCACAGGAGATGCTCCTAATGGAGTTCTTTTCAAAGAGAACTGGTTACATTCGGGTCAACGTCCTGAAAACCCCCAACTTCAAACGCTGTTCTCGGTCTTCCTCGGGAGAATGAAGGGCACCTGTCCCTTGTTCCTTCTCTCCACCGGGGGCTCTCGCCCGCTGCGCCGGACACATCGCGGGGCGCTCTCGGCTCTGGAAGGCAGCTTTTCAACAGAAAACCTTCTCGGGCTGCTCAGGAGGGTCTGCGGTGTCAAAAACTCCGGGGCGGGCTGACCGCCGACCTCAGAGCCTCTGCATTCGCGTCACGCCCTTGCCCCTTCCAGAGCTTCCCCAGGAGAACACCGCGGGCGGCCCCACCAGGGGCGACGGCAACGTCCAGTCGCTCAGCAGCGAAGCCCACCGCGTCCTCCACGGCCCGCCGTCCGGCCGCACCGGGGAAAAGCCGCGTGGGACACGTGCGCCTGAACTCCTGCGCTTCGGAGCGACAGGCACGGAGTCAAACCAGAGGGTTTCCCAAGCGTCTGCCTCGAGGTCCGAGCTTAACCTCCACGCTCGTCTACACCGGCTGCCGGGTGGCGCTTCGGCTAACCGCGGGGTGGGGGGCACGGCCCCCCGGAGCGACGGCCCCCGGTGCACTCCCTGACCTTTCTGCTCCACGACCCCCGCCCCCGGGGCAGACCCTTCCTTCCCTCGAGAACGACTGTGAAGGAGAAACGTGGGTCCACGACCGCGCCAGCCCCGAGACGCGGACGCGGGGGGCAGCCTTGCCCTCAGGCCGGTCCACAGTGCTCCGACCGGCCACTCGGCCGCGCGGCTTCGGCGGTGCGGACGCCCTGCCTCCAGGGGAAGGACGGGCTCCCGCCGCGCGAAGTTCGGACGTCGCAGAGTCAAGCCCGGGTGGAAGCGTGAGCGACAGCGGGAACCGCCACGGGCTGTGACCAAGTCGGCTCATCCCGTCCGCCGCTCCGCCGAGGCCGCGCTGAAAGCCGGCGCCCGCGCCCGCGCCGTCACCCCGAGAACAGCGCGAGCCGGCCAGGCAGCAGCACCACGGGAGCGCGCCGCGCCGCTCGCAGCGTGGACGGCTCTGTGCGAGGCAGCCGCGGGGCCCCGGCCGACCCCCACCGAGGCCCACGCGCTAGCCGAGCCCTGCGCCCGGCAGGTGGGGGCCGCTGCGACCCCGCCCCGGGGCACCAGCAGCAGCGGCCCCGGCGGCGAAGGCTTACCTGTCCCCCGCGCGGCCGCCGCCCCCGGGGATCTGACGCCGCTGCCCAGGCTCTTCCCCATGCTCCCGGCGTCCGCGTCTCCACGCGTGCACGTCCCCTCTCGGTCCCCCGCGGCCAAACGTGACAGGCGCGGCCGCGCTCCAGCAGGCACCGGCCGCGCTCCGCCCGCTGCCCGACCCGGAGCGACCCTCCGCCCGCGGGCTCTCCAGCGGGCGCCCTCGGCGCCGTCTGCTCCGGCGCTTCAGGGGCGCGCAGGACCCTCCACGTCGCCGCCCGGGCTTCCCCTCGGCCCCAGAGCCGGGAGCGCCCGGCGGCCCCGAGACGCCGGCGCGGGGCACGCGAGCCTGGCGCCCAGGCTCCCAGCCCGCAGGCACCACCGCGCTCGTCAGCCAGACGTCGTTCTTCTCGCGCACGGTCCTAGGAAGGAACGCTCCCCGGGACACGCCGCCGCCTGAGAGAACATGCCGATTATCCGAGACACAGATGCAGAAAACCGGAAGTGAAACCTCTGGCCCCGGGAAAAGAAGGGGGGGAGAGGGGGGAGAGGGGGGAGGGAAAAAAAAGAGAAAGTGAAAACTAAACCGTGGCAAACGGCGGGAGCCAATCACTGAGGAGAAGCCAAAGCGCAGGCGCGGACTGCGGCCGGCGTCCACGCGGCGCTCGCCTCTCTCCGGTGCGCAGGCGCGAGGCTGCAGCGCGCCCTGGGATTGGAGGACTGAGTCCGGCCTGGGTAGCTGGGGGCGGGACGAAGCAGGGCCTGGTGTCTCCAGGAGTTGGTGCGTGGCCGGATGCGGAAGACGTAGAGAAGACCTGTAGTCGCCGTGAGGAGTTTGCGTGGGTTCCAGCAGCTGGTTCCCTGGGGGCTGTGGTGTTTGGCCCTATTGTGTCTCCTAAGGGTGCACTGATGAGAATTGTCTTGACCCAAAGTGACATCAGTAAAATCTTTTAATTTAGTAACTCAAGAATAACCTTGAAAGAGTGTTAGCCTTAAAAATAGAGGGGACTAGAGATTATGCTGAAATAAATCAAGCAGAGAAAGTTATATCGTTTCACTTACTTGTGGGACATGAGGAATAACACGGAGGACATTAGAAGAAGGAAAGGAAAAGTGAGTTGGGGGAAATCGGAGGGGGAGAGGAACCATGAGGGGCTCTGGACTCTGAGAAACAAACAGGGTTTGGAGGGGAGGGGAGTGGAGGGCTGGGTGAGCCTGGTGGAGGGTATTAAGGAGGGCAGCTATTGCGTGGAGCACTGGGTGTGGTGCGTAAACAATGAGTCTTGGAACTCTGAAAAAATATATTAAATTCAAAAAGAAAAAAAAAGAGGGACGCCTGGGTGGCTCAGTTGGTTGGACGACTGCCTTCGGCTCAGGGCGTGATCCTGGAGTCCCGGGATCGAGTCCCGCATCGGGCTCCCAGCTCCATGGGGAGTCTGCTTCGCTCTCTGACCTTCTCCTCGCTTGTGCTCTCTCTCACTGTCTCTCTCTCTCTCAAATAAATAAATAAAATCTTTAAAAAAAAAAAAAAAGAAAGAAACGCCAGTAATGTTACCAGACTTGCTTATAAACAGAGGAACTGTAGTCCTGCATATGTAGAGTATATCGACCACGGGTGAACCCGAAGGAAAAAGGGGGAAGTTGGGAGAGGTGGTTCTGACAGTTGATTGGAGGAGAGCCGGAGTTTAGGGTTGTGGTGGCTTCTCATTGGCTAATTGTGCCACTTTCTCATTGGCTGGGTTGTTGCCAGCAAGGAGAAAATCATTCTGGTGGGGGAAGCTAGCTTCCAGCAGTGGTGCTTAATTGAGCACCTTTCCTTGACTCCATTTTGAATTTGGTTTCTTTCCATTTTCACACATGAAATGTTTAAGTGCTCATTCCCTAGGAAAACGGCTCTAGAAGTTGTTTATCCGCGCAGAGAGCTAAGGGACCACATATGGCATTAATTCTACAAATGGGAGAGATTAAGTACTGCAGACACTTACCATGAGCGAGGCATATACTACATGCTGGAGATAGGGGTTTATTAATTCAGTAGCAGCCTTTACTATTTCCTCTGGCCAGCTAGCAAGTAAGCACTAGGATTACGGTTGTGAACAAGCCACACAAGCACCCGGCACATAACAGAACTTACTCCAGAAGTAGGTAACAAAAATTAACAAGTAAACCACCGCCACAACAAAAATAGGATTTCATTTAACAGTACACCTGTGAAAGCAAGCTGAAAATGCTGGAGAATGGGGTTGGAGGCTGGAGGCCAGGAACAGAAGAGACAGAGCTGCCAGATCTCACTGCATAAGGGACATTTGAAGTCAAACCTCAGGAGTAAAAGCAGACCAAACCAGTCCTCAGAAGATGTGGAGGAAGAGCTTTCCAAGCAAAGCTTGTGCAAAGTGCAAGCGCAGAGTTACTAGAAGTGAAACTAGGGTGTGTTCAAAAATTGAAGAGGGTTGGGTGTAGAAACTAAACAATACAACTTATAAGTACACAAAACCAAAATGTACAACTCCCTGATTTATCACAAAGCAAATATTCGTGAAATGACCACCAAGGTGAGGTAAAAAAATGGAATGTTGCCAAAACTCCAGAAGTTCCATCTTATGTCAACTCCAATCATCCCTACCATGATACCTAACCACAAATCTAACTTCCATGGTAATCTCTATCTTACCTGTCGTATTAAGTTTGTTGCCTAAACATACATACCTAAACTTCGACATTTAGTTTTGCCTGTGGTTTGAACTTCATATAAATTGAATATGTTGTGCCTAGTTTCTTTGGGGAAACATTGTTAGTAAGACATGTTTTCATGGGTACTTATTCTTTTGTTTTCATTGCTATATATGTAGATGTAGCTGTAGGACATTTTATTTTATTATTTTTTAAGATTTTATTTATTTATTTGACAGAGATCACAAGTAGGCAGAGAGGCAGGCAGAGAGAGAGGAAGAGAAGCAGGCTCTCTGCTGAGCAGAGAGTCCAACTTGGGGCTTGATCCCAGGACCCTGGGATCATGACCTGAGCTGAAGGCAGAGGCTTTAACCCACTGAGCCACCCAGGTGCCCCCACATTTTCTTTATCCATTTTACTGTAGGTGTTTTATTTTTGTTTTTATTTATTTATTTTTTAATGTAGGTACCATGCCCAACATGGGACTTGAACTCACACCCTGAGATTAAGAGTTGCATGATCAGGGTGCCTGGGTAGCTCAACTGGTTAAGTGCCTTGTCTGCCTTTGGCTCAGGTCAGTCCCAGCATCCTGAGATCAAGCCCTGTGTTGGGCTCCATGCTCAGCAGAGAGTCTCCTTTTCCCTCTCTTTTTGCCCTTCCCCCCACAAATGAATAAATAAAATCTTAAAAAAAAAAGATTAAAAAAAAAAAAAAGAGCTGCATGCTCTACAAACTGAGCCAGCCAGGCACCTGTCCATTGTACTGTTGATAGACATTTGGATTGTTGCAGGTTCTTGGCTACTATGAAAATTCTACCCAAACAGTACACATGTGCATCATTTCTGTTGGGTGTATACCACACTGGATAATTTGGAATTGTTTCAGCAAGTATTCATTCTCTCCCCCTTCTGCTGTTGACCAAATTTACTTCTCTACTCCTTTGATAACTGCTCTTGGCCATGTGAATATTTTTGGCTGATAGAATATTAGCAGACATGATAGGAGCAGTAGTCTTAAGTATTCATATGTAGTTCATTTAACTCTTGAGTTCCAGTAATGTACACAAGGAGACCATGTCTCAAATAGCTATGCTCCTTCAGCCTGGGCCTACAGAACAAACATGTGGAGCAGATGGGAATCCAACCTGTGGCATAAACAAACCCACCTTAGATTTACAGAATGTTAGACCTCCTGAAAATTGATGAGTATGAGAATTAATGCTGTTGTCCTAAGCCACTGAATTTGAGGTAGTTTATTATGCAGCATTATTGTGGCAATAAAAAAGACCTAAGTTCAACTTCAGTAGATAATACCAAATTTTTGCAAATTGGTTTTACCAAGTTACATTCCCACAAGCAACATATGAGAAGTCTAATTGCCCTACGTTTTTGGCAACACTTTCAGTTACTCTGGAGGGTGTGGTATGGCTTCAATTTGCATGACCTCCAAGTTTGTTCTTTTTCATATATGTTTTGGATATTCTAAGTCTTCTGAATTTTCACATAAATTTTAGAATTAATTTATTTTCTGTCTAAAAAAATGCTACAGTTTGATTTGGGCTTGTGTTGAAAATATAGATCAATTTAGGGAGAATTACCATCTTAATAGTCCATCTTCATATTCATGAACATGATATCTCTACTTATCTCTATCTCTTTTAAAATTTCTCTAGGCAATATTTAACGCTTAAAATGTACAGGTGCTATGCACATTGTCATATTTATCTCTTTACATTTTTTTAATTTTTTTTCAATTTATTTTCAGAAAAACATTATTCATTATTTTTTATCTCTTTACATTTTTGATGGCATTTAAAAATACATTACAATGGCTTGTTGCTGATACATAGAAATACAATTGATATTTCCATATTAGCTTTTTACCTGCAACTTGCTGAACTCACTTATTGATCTGAAAGCTATTAGTGTGTATATGTATATTTTTTAAAATTTTCTAAGACCTACATACTGACTTCAAATAATAATACTTTTCTTTGTTTCCAATCTGTAATATCCTTGTTACATTAAGGCCTCTAATGCAATGAGGAATAGAAGAGATAAGAACAAACATCTTTATATATCACTGATCTTAGAGGAAAGGCATTCAGTTTTTGGCCATTAAGCATAATGTTGGCTTTGATGTTTTATATCCTTCTTTAGGTTGAGAATTTTCCCTTTTATTCCTAGCTTTTGAGAGCTTTTATTATAAATAAGTGCTGAATTTTGTCTGCCTCTGTTGGAGATTATATAGTTTTCTTTTTTAGTCTATTAATTTGGTGAATTACAGTAATTGATTTTCAAATGTTAAGCCAACCTTGAATTCCTGGGATAAACCAATTTAAATTAGGATGCATCATTCTCTTTATATATTACTGGCCATGATTTGCAGATATTTTGTTAAGAATTTTGGCATTTACATTCAGGAGGGATATTGGTCTCTAGATTTTACTTTTCTTGTAATATCTTAGTTTTGTTATTGGGTGACTCTAGCTCACAGAATTACTTGATAAGTATTCCTTCCTCTTTTAATTTCCAGAATACATTGATTAAAATTGCTAATATTTCTTGCAAAAATATTTAATAGAATTAACTAGTGAAGTCATCAGGGTCTGTTTTTCCTTTATAAAAAGGTTTTTAAGTATAATTTTTTACTATTAATATATTAATATACCAATAATATGATTACTATATATAGTATGCTAGTATACTAATAGATATTAAGAATACCTATTTCAGAGGAAGATAGCTTTACCAATATGACTGTCATACCAGGATATGACACACCCAAAGCTATGGCTCCCGAGGAGGAATAACAGAAGCTTCACACTTTGTGTGTGGGGAAATAGGTATCACTAAAATAATCCAGCAAGTCACTACACAAATAAGCAAATAATAGTAACAAGACCAAAAGGGAGGAGGAAAGACCAATACACAGAATTGAGGAAACTTACTATGTAAAAGATAGTTTTCAACCAAAAATTATGAGACGTGAAAAAAAACAGGAAAGTATGACCTAGGCACACAAAAAAACCAAGCAACAAAACTACTATGAGAGTGACTAATGTTGGCTTTAACAGAGACTACAAGTAGCCATTATAAATATGTTCAACAAACTAAAGGAAAATATGATAAAAGAAATAGATATGATGACAGTGTCATGTGAAATAGAGAATACCAATAAAAATAAATTATCTTAAAAGAGCCAAATGGAGAATGTGGAATTGACAAGTACAGTACTGATATAAAAAAACACTAGAGGGGCTCAACAACATATTTGAACTGGAGAAAGAATTAGCAAATTTGAAGATAGGTCAATAGACACTATGTAAGCTAAAAAAAAAAAACAGAAAAAAAGAATGGAGAAAAATTTTAAACCTCACAGAACTTCGGGAGAACATTAAGTACACCAATACATGTGTGATGGGAGGACCAGGAGAAAGAAGAAAAAATATTTGAAGAAAGAATGGCTGAAAACTCTCCCAAATTTATTTTTTAAAATGATATACACATCCAGGAAGCTCAATGGACTCCAAGTGGGATGAATTCAAAGAGTTTTGCAAACATACGTATCATAGTAACAATGCTAAAAGTCAAAGACAAGGACAAAAATTTGAAAGCAGCAATAGAAAAAAAAGCTTGCCACTTGCAAGTGACACCCAATAAGATTAAAAGCTTACTTAGCAGAAATAATGGAATCTAGAAGAGAGTGGGATGACATATTCAAAGTGCTCAAAGGGAAAAACTGTCAACCAAGAATCTTATATACAGCACATCTATCAGAATGAAGGTGAATAAAAGACTGTCCCAGATAAACAAAACTGAAATATGTTGTAGGCAGATCTGCCTTACAAAAAATATAATGAAGTTATTCAGGTTGAAACCAAGTGACCCTAGATGGTAATATGAATCCATGTGAAAAAACAGAGAATACTGGTAAAGTTAATTATGTAATGATACAAAAAAGTATAAGTGCATATTTTCTCCTTTATTCTAATTAATTTTAAAAGCTGTGAAATAATATGTATATAATATTGGGTTTATTGGGTTTGTAACATACAGAAATATATGTACACTATATCTACTAAAAAAAAAAGCACAAAGAAGGTAGGTGGGAGCAAAGCTCTATCTGGCTAAATAAATAACAACAGATAGTAAAGTAATAATTATAATAATAGGTTGTTGGGCTTTAACATTAATAACAATAATACCACAAAAGAGGGGAGAAAGGATTAGAGCTATATAGGAGCAGAATTTCTCTTCATCATTGGAATTAAGCTAGTATAATTTTGATCTGATTCTAATAAGATGTATATGGGAAACTCTAGAGCAACCATTAAAAAAAAGTAAAATTAAAGAAATAAAAATGATAAAATAGAAAATTTTCCCTTAATGAAAATGAAAGCAATAAAGGAGGAATAGAAGAACTTATAAGACATGAAACATAGAAAGCAAAAAATAAAATGTGAGACATATGTCCACCTATGTCAAAAATAACATGGGAATGGATTTAACAATCCAATCAAAATGCAGAGATCAATACAATGGATTAAAAATGCTCCAACTATAAATGATCCAACTGCAGATCCAATGATCTGCAGAAGATGCATATTTGGATTTGCAAGATATTGGATTTAAAGATATAAATATTTTGAGTAAAAGGATTCAGATATATCACGAAGATAGCATCCATAAGACAGCTGAAATGACTGTATTAAGATAATATACTTTAGGGGCGCCTGGGTGGCTCACTGGGTTAAAGCCTCTGCCTTCAGTTCAGGTCATAATCCCAGGGTCCTGGGATGGAGCCCTGCATGGGGCTCTATGCTCGGCAGGGAGCCTGCCTCCCCCTCTCTCTGTGCTTGCCTCTCTGCCTACTTGTGATTTCTGTTTGTCAAATAAATAAATAAAATCTTTTTTAAAAATATTTAAAAAAGATAATATACTTTAAAACAAAAAAAGTTACTAGAACTAAAGAGGAAAATTTTATGATGATAAAAGGGTCAACCTCTAAGGAAAATCTAATATAAATAGATATGCACCTAATAACAGAACTATAAAATACATGAAGCCCAAATTGCAGAAATGAAGGGAGAAATAGACAATAATAGTTGGAGGCCTCAATACTCCACTTTTGATAATGGAGAGAATAAATAAAGACAGCAGTAGAAGACTTGAACTATATTACAAGCCAACTAGACCTAACAGACTTTTGTAGAACACTCAACAACAGCATATAAATTCTTCTCAAGTGCATGTGGAACATTCTATGGAATAGACTATTGGGTCATAAAACAAACCTTATTAAATTTAATATATTTCCCTGAGCAGAATGGAATGAAATTTGCAATCAATAGCCAGAAAAATAATTAGGAAACATAAAAATGTGTAAATTAATACACTCCTAAGTAGCCAATGGATTTAAGGATAAATCAAAAGGGAATTAAAAGACATATTTTGGGTTGAGTGAAAATTAAGACACTAGATGCCAAAACCTGTGGGATGCAATTAAAGAAATACTTAGAGGGAAATTTATACCTGTAAATGCCTATATTAAGAAATAAAATCTCAAATCAATAATCTAACCCCCACCTTAAGAGACTCATAAAATTAGAGCAAACTAAACCATAAACAGTAAGATAGAAATAATAAAAATTCACACAGAAATTAAGGAAATAGTGTGTATATAACTTTTTTTTACACTGCTCTCAGGTCCCAGACTGTCAAAAGGAAATGGAAAATCTGGTCACATTCAGCACTTTTCGGATGTAAAGCTATATACACATAAGTATATATAAATATGAATATATACATATATAATACATGATATACATAATAGTATCATAAATAGATTTTCACACAAATATAAATGTATGTGTATGTATAAACTAACATTTGTATTATTCATAGCTCAAAACCTCTAAGAACAGTAGCACTAAAAAAACACCAGCAGCACTTAAAAAATTCATAAAGTAAAAACAATGAAAGTTAGCACTTACTTGCAGAAAGAATAATATTAGATTTTTTTGTCTAAGATTTATTTGGGGGGCACTTGTGTGGCTCAGTTGGTTAAGTGTCTGCCTTTGGCTCAGGTCATGATCCCACGGTCCTGGAACTGAGCCTTTCATCAGGCTCCCAGCGCAGTAGGAAGTGTGCTTCCCTTTCCCTCTGTCCCTCCCCCTGCTAATGCTTTCTCTCGCGCTCAGTCTTCTGCTTAAATAAAATCTTTTTTTTTTTTTTAAAGGATTTTAGAGAAAGAAAGCATGTCCGATGGGTGGAGGGGCAGAGGGAAAGGGAGAGAGAGAGAATCTCAAGCAGACTCCCCACTGAGCCAAAGCCTACTGTGGGACTCAATCCCACAACCCTGAGATCATGACCTGCTGAAATCAAGAGTTAAATGCTTAACCAGCTGAGGCACCCAGATGCCCCTGGATATTTTTCCTTTGAATAAGAGAATAATTCTCATTTGGAAATGACTTTGAAAGAAGTTGCTTAATATTACTTATGACTATTTTCCTAACAAGAGTCAATATTATTTTGTATGCTTTAGAAGGCACTTTGAGAGCTGACTCTGTTTACCTTTTCATCCTCATAATCATACTTATACCTGTTTTGCTTAGAAGTCTGGCTATGGCCTTATTTTTGTTCTTTCATTTGGGATACATCCCCCTGTATTTCATTTTGTCTGTCTCTGTCTTCTCTGTATTAGGCCATTTCTATCTCCTGCTCCTGAAAGCAATGACCTTATGAAGGAGAGGTCTATCGTATCCAGTGTCTGCTGCTTCAGGGAATGTCTCCAGTGTGTATTGTGTGCACTCCGCTGTTGTGTTCTGGCTGCTCTGTCCTTCAGGCCAGTTTTCTGCAGACTCCATCCTTACCTAGTGTGCGCAGTGTTTTGCTCCTTTTCCTGAATGTGGCGAGTTTTAACTAGGTGTGCATTGGTCTGCTTGTGAAATGAGATGTGTCACTACCTCCACCAGAACCGAGGGCCTACAAAACTCTCTGATCAGGAGATGTGGTGTGGGCAGGGGTTTGTGCTGGTCTTCCAGAGGAGGAGTCTGCCACACTGGCATTGAGGCAAGCTTGACTTGAGAGGGACAGTCCCACCAGAGCACTCAGGAGTTGGGCTTGGTATAAGTTGGTTAGACAGCCAGTGTCAGTGCTGTGCTGCTTCCCTTCCACAGGTGTTTATGTCAAGGGGTGGAGGAGGGAAATGGTGCCAGCCATGTTCCCAGAGTGGTCTCTCTGTGAGTGCTTCTTCTCAGGTATGTGCTCAGAGAAGAACTAATACCCTCCCTGATGTGTTCCCTGGGAGCTCTTCAGATGGCTGTTCCCTCACTGTCTGCCCCTGCATTGTTTGCCTGCCTTCTCTTCAGGAACATCCCAGTACCCTCTGGGATCTATGCCCTGCCAAGCTTGCTGACCTTTAGAACTCCAGGCTTTAAGCCCCACTGGTTATAAAACCTTATGAAATTTGGCCTTTGTCATTTTCCAAGCCAATGGCTATGGGGAAACATTCTCCTTGTGCGTTCCCCTGTGTGTTCCACTCTCTTTCACCCTTCTCTGCAGCCATGGTTCCCTCCCCTCTGCAGCAGCCAGGATCTGTTTCTTTCCCAAGCCTCATTTCCACACTTCCGACCTTCTTTGATGTGGCCTTTTCTCTCCATTTGCAGAGTTTGTTCTGCCAGTCCTCAGGATGATTTCTGGGGTACTTAGGATGGTTTGATAGTTATCTAGTTGTACTCATCAGACTAGGGTCTTCCTACTCTGCCATCTCCCTGTCTCTCCCCAAAGAAGCCCACTCTTATTAGGAGATTCAACATGTGCCCTCTACATTGCAAGCCAGAGCTACCATCAGGACATTGTGGCCTCTTGTAACCAGAGAGCAGCAGGTGAGAAGTGTCAGTATCTTGACAGTGGCAATTGGCACTGACCAGCAAGAGGCGGTAGGGCTGTTTTTAACCACAGGAATACCTTTTACCCCACCAGCCAGTTGGGTGTGTCTTGGTCCTCCCATGCCCTGTTATAACTGCTGTTCCAATGTAATCATAGAAGTGATTACTGTGGATGCAGACCACTCAAGATTCAAGGTCCGAGTCACATCACCAAGTGAGCCGTAGCAACCTATCGAAAGGATAGCTGACAGGGAGGGATGACTGAGACCTTTAAAGTGAACAGTGGAAGAAAAAATGAACAGCGGAGGAGGAAAAGGTGAGACTAACTGCACAGACAGAAGCTGTAGTGTATCCTATAAATTTTCTAAGTTCCCCTTGAGAGATCCCCGGTACCAGTGGAGGAACTGCTCCTCAACTATGTGTTGAGGAATGGCTCTGTGTGGTGCAAGGCTTAGACTGTGGTAACAGGAGAAGTGATCTCCTTCGAGAACCTGCTGTGGAAGCACAGGTGACTCAAGGACTCCAACTGCCAACCCATTGGACCCCATCATGGCATTCAAGTTTCCCTCAGGATACTCTCAGATCGTTACAGAGCACATCAGGGTTACTAGTGCTGGCCCATTTCTACCTGACTCCTATAGTGGGTAACTTTTGCTCAGGGACTCTCCATCAACCTGGCTAAGAATCTTTCAGGCCTAAGCTGTCGCCTGAGAATCCTTATCTTCAAACCTTCCTTATCTTTTTTCACAGTTGTTAGACTTACAGCTACATCTGTCGGTTCTCTCTGCCTATCCCTGTGCTCACCCCATTATCCTTTATGGAGTTTCCCCTAATCTCTTGAACATCTATCCCATCTTGGTATCCACTTCCCAGAGGACCCATAGTGGAACACTCTTCAAGAAACTTTTTAGACTCCTAACCCTAACTAATTTTAGCATCTGCTTCCCAGAGAACACAATCAGCACACTTGTGGAGGTTACCCTATCCTAGTGTCATGACAGATTTCTCCTATATAATAGTCACATTTTTGTTTTTTACACGGGGATCTTTAAATCCATCTGGAATTAATTTTTATGTGTCATGTGAGGCGGGACATAAATTTTATTTTATTTTAATTTTTTTTAAGATTTTACTTATTTATTTGACAGACACAGATCACAAGTAGGCAGAGAGGCAGGCAGAGAGAGGGGGAAGCAGGCTCCCCACTGAGCAGAGAGCCCGATGCAGGGCTTGATCCCAGGACCCTGAGATCATGACCTGAGCCGAAGGCAGAGGCTTAATCCCCTGAGCTGCCAAGGTGCCAACAGGATGTAAATTGTAATAATCTTTCTTCACATAGACATCTGACTCAATACAATTTATTAAATGAGTTCCTCTTTCCCATAGATACTTCTTCTATTGAGCACCAGGTTCCCTCACATAAGTGAATCTGTTTCTGGAGAGTTCTCTTACATTCCATGTTATCATGCTATTTTATTTACTGATTTAATGGCCAACTCACAGAAAGTTACCTGGCAGACAATCTAACTCCTTAAGACCTCTCAGTTCATGATTTGTGGGAGTCCTGAATACACTGTTTTCCAAATAGCTGTCTTATCAGATTAAAAAAAATAAAGTTATGATCTTATAAAATGACATTTACTTTTAAAATGTAACAGTTAGGTTAAAAATTGCCTACCTTAAATTAGGTAATCAGTAACTATTCACTAAATAGAACTTTTAATTAATATCATAGATAAGTCTTACAATGGATTTGAATGATCATTGTAAACTTGTAATGGAGTGGGTATAGAGGGAACATACCTCAGCATGATGAAGGCCATATGTGACAAGCCTACAGCCAACATCACACCCAACAGTGAAAAGCTGAAAGCTTCTTCTCTGAGATGAGAAACAACATAAGGATGTCTACTCTTGCCACTTTTATTCAGCATAGTATTGAAAGTTCTAGCCAGAACAATTAGGCAAGAAAAATAAAAGGTATCCAAATTGGAAAGAAGGAGAGAAAATTGTCACTATTTGCAGATGACATATCCTAAAGATTCCACCAAAAAAAACCAACCAAACAAACAAACAAAAAACCAGTCAGAATAAATTCAGTGGAGTTACAAGATACAAAATCAATACACAACGATCTATTGCATTTCTCTGCACTAATAACAAACTATCAGAAAAAAGAATGTAAGAAAACAATTCCATTTACAACCCCATCAAAAAGAATAAAATGCCAAGGAATAAATTGAAGAGTCATTTCACACTCATGGATTGAAGAATTAATATCATTAAAATGCAAATGCAGTCTATAGCTTCAACGCAATTCCTATCAAAATTCCAATGGCATTGTTTCACAGAAATAGAACAAGTCTAAAATTTGTGTGAAACCAAAAAAGACCCTGAATAGCCAATGCAATCTCGAGAAACAACTACAAAGCTGGAGATCTCACACTTCTTGATTTCAAACTCTATTACAAGGCCATGGTAATTAAAACACGATGGCATTAGCATGAAAACAGACATGTAGAAGGATTGCAGGGAAGCCAGCAGAGCGGGAGGACCCTAAGCTCACCTTGTTTCAGGGATACAACAAGACAACACTCACACTAGTGTTTATAAGCCAGACCATGACCTGCAGGCCAGCAAAACAAACTCCACAACGAAATGTAGAGAAGAGGCCGCATCAAAGAGGGTGGGAAGGGCGGGGACACAGTGGGGAGCGAAACAGATCTGAGGGGACTTATCCTGGGAGGGAGGGACCTGCAGGTGCGCAGAGGGGAGAGAAATACATGATCACAGGGAAGACGAATCCCCATCACATCTGAGTTTAAAAAACAGATGGGCTGAGTTTCATGAGTTCTTAACACCAAGAGGGCTTAAAAAACCTTGAATTAACAAAAAAAAAAAAAGAAAAGAAAAGAAAAGTACTTAAGGTGAGCCCGAAGGCAAGAGGCAACTGAGTCCCTGCCCTTAAAGAGACAGCACGGGGAACAGCCACAGAGCTGCCGCCTTTGGAAAAATGCCTGGGCCACAGGAGGAAGGGCTACTTACTAATCTCAGAGCAGGTCCCGGAGAGGCACAGATCCTGGGAGGCTTCTTCAGGAACAAAGGAGCTGGCGGAACTCTTTTCCTCCCCCACCTCCCACCATAAGTACACAGCACCGGTGGGAACCAGTAGCACCTGACGTTCACCACCTAACTCGCTCAGTGTCCCCAGTGCATGCTTTGGCAGATCCAAGCCTCCCCCCTCCCCCGCCCCCAGCCAGGTTGGCCTCCGTCTTGCTGCTGTGGGGCCTCTCCCACAGGGGACCAGCCGCACACAACCCCCCCCCCCAACCAGGCTGCCTAGCCAGCCCATGCCTATTGATGACCTGTGGTTCCAAAACACTCTTGGTCAGAGCCCGTCCAGGGTGGTGCCACAGGCAAGTGGCCCCCACATGGGCCAGTGCCACTGCACAGTGGTTCCTGCCCTAGGGAGAGGGAAAGATAGCCACACACAACAGTCAGACTGGGACCGGCAATGAAATCATGGCAGACCACTGGTCTGACAGCAGGCCCTGCACTCCAGCAGAAGCTTCCCTGGAGAAACACACCCTGCAGTTTAATGCCTTGGCAGCTCTGGCAAATGCCTGGTCGGACTCAGCTCAAGCCCAAGGGAGTCTCAGACTGGCTCTCTAACACCAGAGGGACCAAACCCTGCTCAGGGCAGGCAAAGAGAGCCACGGCCGATAGCAGCAGGGTGCACACAACACACACAGGAGCTGCGTGTGAAGCACCAGGCTCTGGGGATGGGGGACACTGCACTGCAGGGCACTATAGGACCTCTTTCTCCTAAGGCCGTTACTTACAAAAATTCAGATGTAACTGAATTTCCTCACACACAGAAGCAGACAGAGAGGTAGAGAGACAGAGGAATATGTCCCAAATGAAAGAAGAAGGCAAAAATTTAAGCAAGAGATTTAAGTGAAATGGAGACGAGTAAGATGCCTGATAGAGAATTTGAAGCAATGGTCAGAAAGATAGTCCCTGGACTTGAGAAAAGAGTGGAGGTCATCAAATAAGACCTTTGGCAAAGAGATGAAAAAGAACAACTTAGAGATGAAGAACACAATAGGTGAAATTAAAATACACTAGAGGGAATAAATAGCCTCGAGGAAACAGAAGAGTGAATCAGTGACCTCCTGGACAGAGTAATGGAGAGTAATGAAGCTGAGCAGGTGAGATAAAACAAAAATAGGCAAAATGACAACAGACTTAGGGAGCTCAGTGACGCCATCAAACATAATTCACTTTACAGGGATCCCAGAGGGAAAAGAGAGGGAAAAGGGGGCAGAAAATGTATTTGACGAGATAAGAGCTGAAAACTTTCCTAATCTGGGGAGTGAAACAGAAATCCAGGTGACAGTCCATACAAGGGAAGCCCGTAAAGTCTCAGCGGACTCTTTCAGCAGAAACTTTGCAGGCCAGACGTGAGTGGCATGACAGAGTCAAAGCACTGAAAAGGAAAATCTGCCGCCAAGAATGATGTATCTAAAGGCTAGCATTCAGAATAAAGGAAGAGGTAAAGATTTTCCCAAAGAAAAGTTTAAAGGAATTCATCACCACTAAACCTGCTCTACAAGAAATGTTAAAGGGGACTCTTCGAGTGGAAAGGAAAGAGCATAAGTGGGAGTAAGGAAAGTACGAAGGATAAAGGCAGTAAAATAAGTGTGTCTGTAAACATCAGTCAAGAGACTCACAAAATAAAAGGATGTCAAGTATGACACTATATGCCTAAAACATGGTGGGGTGGGGGCTGGTAGGAAGAGGAGAAAAGAATGGATTCTCTTGGGGCGCCTGGGTGGCTCAGTGGGTCAAGCCGCTGCCTTCAGCTCAGGTCATGATCTCGGGGTCCCGGAATCGAGTCCCGCATCGGGCTCTCTGCTCAGCAGGGAGCCTGCTTCCTCCTCTCTCTCTCTCTCTCTGCCTACTTGTAATCTCTTTTTGTCAAATAAATAAATAAAATCTTAAAAAAAAAAAAAAAGAATGGATTCTCTTTTCTATCAGTTGTACCAAAACATCCACTTAACTTGTTTCATTTGTACTGCTCCTTCAAATAAAGTAATTTGGGAAGAATGGGTTCAAACTCCAGTAACTATTGACTTAATACAGACTATGCAGAAGATGCTAAATACATACTTAGTGGTATCCACAAATCAAAAACCAGAAAAAAAAATGAAATAAAGAGAAAAGAATCCAATTATATCACTAAAGAAAGCCAATCTATCATGAAAAAAGAGAGTAAGGGAAGAAAGGAACAGAGAAGAATTACAGAAACAACCATAAAACAACAAAATGGATGGGGCACCTGGGTGGCTCAGTTCTGTCTCCAGCTCAAGTCATGATCCCAGGGTCCTGGGATGGAGCTCTGCATCCGGCTCCCTGCACAGCGGAGAGCCTGCTTCTCCCACTCCCCCTGCCCACTTCCCCTACTGTGTTCCCTCTCCTGCTGTGTCTCTCTCTGTCAAATAAATAAATAAAATCTTTAAAAAAATAACAAGATGGCAATAAATACATACCTGTTAATAATTATTTTGAATGTAAATGGATTAAATGCTCCAATCAAAAGACATGGGGCAACGGAATAGATAAAAAGCAAGACCCATTTTTATGCTGCCTACGAGAGACTCATTTCAGACCTAAAGACACGTGCAGATTGAAAGGGAAGGGACGGAGAAGTGTTTATCATGTAAATGGATGTGAAAAGAAATACGAGGTAACAATACTTATAGCAGACAAAATAGACTTTAAAACAGAGAAAGACAATTGTCATATGATCTCACTGATACGTGCAATTTAAGAAACAAAACAGAGGATCATAGGAGAAGAGAGGGAAAAAAACAAAACAAAACAAAATGAAACCAGAGAGGGTGACAAACCATAAGAGACTCTCACACATAAGAAACAAACTGAGGGTTGCTGGAGGGGCGGTGGGTGGGGGATGGGGTAATTGGGTGACAGGCACTGAGGAGGATACTTGCTCTAATGAGCACTGGGTGTTATCTAAGACCCATTACAGATGTTGAATCACAGACCTGTCCCTCTGAAACCAATAATACATTATATGTTAATTAATTGAATTTAAATTTTAAAAAGTTTATAAAAAAGAAAATAAAACAAAGACTATTGCAAGAAACAAAAAGGGACACTTTATAATCATAAAGGAAAAACCCCAACAAGAAGATATAACAATTATAAATAAAAAATAAACAATTATAAATAAAAAATAAAATTATAACTATTATAAATATTTATGCACCCAACATGAGAGCACCCAAATACTTAAAGCAGCTAATAACAAACATAAAGGAACTAATCAATAGTAATACAATAATAGTAGGAGACTGCTAACCCCTCCTTACATCAATGAACAGATCATTCAAACAGAAAATCAACCAGGTAGCAGTGGCTCTGGAGGACACATGGCATCAGATGGATCTAACAGATATATTCAGAACATGCCATCCCAAAACAGCAGAATATACATTCTTTCCAAGTGCACGTGAACATTCTCCAGAGTAGATCACGTGTTAGGCCACCAAACAAGCCTCAACAAATTAAAAAAGTCCAAAGTCATATGATGCATCTTTTCTGACCACAATGCTATGAAACTAGAAATCAAATAGAAGGAAAAGATCTGGAAAGAGCACAACAAATACATGGATATTAAACACCATACTACTAAACAATACTAAACAATTGAGCAAACAAAAATCAAAGAGGAAATTTCAAAATACCTGGAAACAATGAAAATGAAAACACAACAGTCCAAAACTTTTGGGATGCAGCAAAAGTGTTTCTAAGAGGGAAGTTTATAGCAATACAGACCTACACAAACAACTTAACCTTAGACCTAAAAGAGCTAGAAAAAGAACAAAAGGCAAAACTGACAGTAAGAAGAAAATACTAAAAATTAGAGCAGACATAAATGAAGCGGAAACTAAAAAGATAGAACAGATCAATGAAACCATAAGCTGGTTCTTTGAAAAGATCAAAACAAAATTGATAAAATTTTCACCAGACTGATTAAAAAAAAAAAGGAAAGAAGACTCAAATACTCAAATATACAGTATCAAAGATGGAAGAGGAGAAATAACAATAAACACCACAGAAATATAAAGGATTATAAGAGTATCATGAAAAACTATATGCCAACAAGTTGCACAACCTCGATGAAATGGATAAATTCCTAGAAACAGAACCTACCAAAGCTGAAACAGGAATACAATTTGAACGGACCGATGATCAGCAATGACATGGAATCAGTAATGAAAAAACTCCCAACAAACAAAAGTCCAAGAGGAGACAGCTTCACAGTTGAGTTCTAACAAACATTTAAAGAAGAGTTAACACATATTCTTCTTAAACTATTCTGAAAAATTGAAGAGGTAGGAAAACTTCCGAATTTATTCTGAGGCCAGGATTATCCTGATACCAAAACCAGATAAAGATACCAACCACAAAAGAGAAGTACAGGTCATTATCCCTGATGAATATAGATGCAAAAATCCTGAACAAAATACTAGCAAACTGAATCCAACAATTAAAAAAAAAACAAAAACCATTCACTACAATTGGGTGACATTTATTCCCAGATGCAAGGTGGCTCAATATTCACAAGTTGATCAACATGCTACATCACACCAATGAGAAGGATAAGAACCACATGAATATTTCAATAGATGCAAAAAACACACAACGCCCATTCATGATAAAAACCCTCAATGAGGGGTGCCTGGGTGGCTCAGTGGGTTAAGCCTCTGCCTTCGGCTCAGGTCATGATCTCAGGGTCCTGGGATCAAGTCCCACATTGAGCTTTCTGCTCAGTGGGGAGCCTGCTTCCCCCTCTCTCTCTGCCTGCCGCTCTGCCTACTTGTGATCTCTGTCAAATAAATTAATGAAATCTTTAAACAAAACAAAACAAAAACCCTCAACAAAGTAGGCTTAGAGGGCACATACTTCAACATTAAGGCCGTGTATGAAAACCCACAGCTAACATCATACTCAATGGAGAAAAACTGAGAGCTTTTCCTCTATCAGGTGGAGGATGGCCACTCTTGACACTTTTATTCCCCATAGTATTGGAGGTTCTAGTCACAGCAATCAGACCAAAAAAAAAGGGGGAAAAAGTATAATAATTGGTAAGGAAGGAGTAAATTTTGCACTATTTGCAGATGGCAGGATACTATGCATAGGAATTTTTAAAAAGATTATTTATTTATTTGACAGAGAGAGAGAGAACACAAGCAGAGGGAGTGGATATTGTTAAAATGTCCATTCTACCCAAAGAAATCTACAGATTCAATGTAATCTTTATCAAAATACCAACAGCATTTCTCACAGAACTAGAACAAATAATCCAGAAATTTTTATGGAACCACAAAAGACCCTGAATAGCCAAAGCAATTTTGAAAAAGAAAAAAAAAATCACAATTCCAGATTTCAAGATATACTACAAAGCTGTTATAACTAAACAGTATGGGACTGACACAAAAATAGACACATGGATCAATAGAATAGAATAGAAAGCCCAGAAATGAGGTAAGACTGTGCAATAGGAAAAAGAAAGTCTTTTCAAAAAATGGTGTTGGGAAAACTGGAGAGCGACATGCAAAAGAACGAATATAGACCACTTTCTTACACCATATACAAACTCAACGTGGATTAAGTACCTAAATGTGAGACCTGAAACCATAAAAATCCTAGAAGAAATCACAGGCAGTAATTTCTCTTACATTGGCTATAACAACATTTTTCTAGATATGTCTCCTTTGGCAAGGGAAACAAAAGCAAAAGTAACTATTGGGGCTATGTAAAAAAAAAAAAAAAAAAAAAAGCTTCTGCACAGGGAGTCTGCTAGGAAGATGGTGGAATAGGAGTACCCTAGCTCATCTTGTCCCATTGATACAACAAGATAGCACTCACATCAGCTTACATAATGCAGAAACAATCAAAGACTGGCAGAATGAACTCTACACCCAAAGGTAGAGAAGAGGCCACACAGAAGAAGGTAGGAAATGTGGAGACAGGACTGGAGACCTAAAGGGACTGTGGCTGTCTGCAGATGGGAGGGAGAAGCGAGAGTGGTGAAGGGCAAGAAACAGATGATCCTATTGGGGACCCTGAACAGGGAAGACAAACCCCTATAACATTTGGCTTTAAGAGCAAGAGGAGCTGAATTTCACAAGTTCTTACAACCAACAGGATTTAAAGCCTGGAATTCTTAAAATCAGTGTGCTCAGCTCTGGCAGAGCTCTGAAGGTATTAGGAAGCAGAGTCCTCACCCTTAAAGAGGGGGCAGGACAAGCAGCCTGAGCAGATACATTGTAGAACCAGAAGTTGGGAAAATGCCAGGGGCAGATGGGAGGGAGAGTGGTTTACTCATCACAGAGGTGTCCCAGAGAGATAGGGATCTCAGAAAGACCTCTCCATGAAGAAGGGAGCTGGCAAATGCCATTTCCCTCCCCTGCCCCCCAGCATAAACACAAGGCCACCTGTGGGAACTAATGCCAAGCTACACTTGCTTACATGATGCTCTCCCCCACTTTGGTGGATTCACCCTTTCCAGTCACATATGCCTCCATCCAGCACAGTGGGCCCCTCCCCACAAAGATTAAGGCAAACCTCAGCAGCACTGTGTCTCCCCACTGGCACCTTTTGCAGGCCCTCAGAGGCTGGTGATTCAGAAGTCTGAAACACACCTTGTTAAAAGTTTGGGATCCACCCACATGCCCTTTGCAGAGCTGCTTAGGCTGGCTAGTACAGCAGCTGCGGCTCCAGGTGTCAATTAGCAAGCAGATCAGACTGTACCTTGTTAAAACAACCCCCCCCCATTCCCCAGGGACCAAACACTGCTCACAAGAGGCAGAGAGAGCCACTTGAGATAATTGAACTGAAAAGAGGCAAGAACACAACAGGGCACATGCAACACACACAGGAGTCACTCGATGAAGTGCCAGGTCCTGGGGAACAAGGGACACAGCACAGCAGAGAATTTCAGGACCTCTTTTTCATAAGGCCATTACCTTCAAGAGCAGGAGACATACTGACTTTTCTAATAGAAACAGACATAAAGAGACAAAATGAGGAGACAGAAAAATGTATCCCAAATGGCAGCAAGAGACATAAGTGAAATGAATGTAAGTGATATGCCTGATAGAGAATTTAAAATGATAATCATAATGACTTGAGAAAAGATTGGAGGACATCAGTGAGACCCTTAACAAAGAGATAATAAAGAACCAATCAGAGATGAAGAACTCAATAAATGGAATTAAAAATACACTTGATGGAATAAGCAGCAGACTGAATGAAACAGAGGAATGAATTAGTGACCCAGAAGACAGAGAGTAACAGAAAGTAACCAAGCTGAACATATGAGAGGGAAAAAAATTATGCGATTTGAGAATAGTATTAGGGAACTCAGTGACTCCGTCGAGCGTAATAACATTTGTATTATAGGATCCCAGAAGAAGAGAGAAAAGCTGGTAGAAAATTTATTTGAAGAAATAATAGCTGAAAACTTCCCTAATCTGGGGGAAGAACAGAAATCCAGATCTAGGTGGCAGACATTGTCCCCCACCCCCACCCAACCATCAACCCAAGGAAGTCCACATCAGGACACATTAAAATGGCAGATAAAAAGTAGTTATAAAGTTAAAAGCAGTTATAAAGTAAAAAGTAGTTATAAAAAAATTCTTAAAACCTGCAAGAGAAAAGATGACAGTTACATACAAGGGAAATGCCCACAAGGCTATCAGTAGATTTTTCAGCAGAAACTTTGCAGGCAAGAAGAGGTGGCAAGATATACCCAAAGTACTGAACAAGAAAAATCTACAGCCAAGAATACTTGATCCAGCAAAGTTAACATTCAGAATAGAAGGAAGAGAGTTTTTTTCAGGAAAAAAAAAAAAGCTAAAGGAGTTCATGACCACTAAACCAGCCCTCCAAGAAATACTAAAGGGGACTCCAGGTGGAAAGGAAAGACCATAAATGAGAGTATGAAAAATAAGTGTATCTGTGAAAATCAGTCAAGGGAATAGCAAAATAAAAAGATGCAAAATATGACACTAAATACCTAAAACATGGGGGAGAGGGAGGGGAGAAAAGAATGGGTTCAAATTTAAGTGACCATCAACTTAATGTAGACTGCTATACAGAGAATATTTTACACAAACCTAATGGTAACTACACATTAAAAAACCAGTCATAGATAAACAAAGAATAAAAAGAATTAAAGTATATCATTAAACAAACCTAGAGGGATAAAAAACAGCAAGCCATAAAAGACAGCAAGAGAGGGATCAGGGAAAAACTACAGAAACAACCACAAAACAAGTAACAAAATAGCAATAAATACATACTCATCAATAATTACTTTGAGGGGCACCTGGGTGGCTCGGTGGGTTAAGCCTCTGCCTTTGGCTTCAGTCATTATCTTGGGGTCCTGGGATCGAGGCCCATATTGGGCTACCTGTTCTGTGGGGAGCGTGCTTCCCCCTCTCTCTCTGCCTGGCTTTCTGCCTACTTACGACCTCTGTCTGTTAAATAAATAAAATCTTAAAAAAAATAATTACTTTGAAAGTAAATGGACTAAATGCTTCAAAAGATACAGGGTGACAGAGCAGATTAAAAACAAACAAATAAACAAACAAACAATAAAACCAAGACCCAGGGCAACTAGGGGGCTCAGTCCATTGAGTGTCTGGCTCTTGGTTTCAACTCAGGTCATAGTCTTGGGTTTGTGGGGTTGAGCCCCATATTGGATTCTGTTCTCAGTGCAGAGTCTGCTGGAGATTGTCTCCCTCTCCCTCTACTCCTTCCCTGCTCGTGCATGTTATCTCTCTCTAAAATAAATAAATAAAGTGTAAAAAAAAAAACAAAACCCAAACCTAAAAAACCTCATGAGACCCATTTATATGCCATCTATAAGAAACTCATTTCAGACCTAAAGACATCTGCAGATTGAAAGCAAGGGGATGGAGATATATTTATCATGCACATCGGTGTCAAAAGAAAGCCAAAATGACAATACTTACGTTGAGCAAACTAGACTTCAAAATAAAGACTGTAACAAGAGACAAAGACGGACTCTATTTAATAATGAAGGGGACAATCCAATAAGAAGATATAACAATTGTAAATATTTATGCACGCAACATAGGAGCACCCAAATATATAAAAACAGTTCCTAAAAAACATAAAATAACTAACTGATAGTAATACATTAATAGTAGGGGATTTTAACACCCCATTTACATCAATGGATAGATAATTCAAACAGAAAATCAACAGGATTGAATGACACATTGCACCAGATGGATTTAACAGATACGTTCAAGAACTTCCACCCTAAAACAGAATAAACATTCTTTTCAAGAGCACATGAAACATTGTTTAGATAAAACACATGTGTCACAAGTCTCCACAAATTAAAAAAGATTGAAGTCATACCATGCATCTTTTCTGACCATAATGCTATAAAACTAGAAATCAATTACAAGAAAAAAACTGGAAAGACCACAAATACACAGAGGTTAAATAACATGCTACTAAACAACAAATGGGTCAACAAGAAAGCAAAGAATAAATGAAAAATTACCTGGAAACAATTAAAATGAAAACATAGTGATCCAAAATTTTGGGGATATAGCAACAGTGTTTCTAAGAGGAAAGTTTATAGCAATACAGGCCTACCTCATGAAGCAAGAAAACTCTCAATCTAACCTTATGCCTAAAGGAGCTAGAAAAAGAGCAATGAAACCCAAAACCAGCAGAAGGAAATAATAAAGATTACATCACAAATAAATGAAATAAAAACTAAGAAAAAACATAAGAGAACAGATCAAGAAACCAGGAGTTGGTTGTTTGAAAAAACAGAAAAAATCAACAGGATTGATAAACCTAGCTATAATCATTAAGAAAAAAAGGAAAAGGGCTCAAATAAACAAAATCACAAATGAGAGGAGAAATAACAAACAATGTGGGCGCCTGGGTGGCTCAGTGGGTTAAGCAGCTGCCTTTGGCTCAGGTCATGATCTCAGGGTCCTGGGATCGAGTCCCGCATCGGGCTCTCTGCTCAGCAGGAAGCCTGCTTCCTCCTCTCTCTCTCTGCCTGCCTCTCTGCCTACTTGTGATCTCTCTCTGTCAAATAAATAAATAAAATCTTTAAAAAAAAAAGTAATTACAGAAATACAAGGAATTATAAAATAAAATTATGGTAAATTACATGCCAACAAATTGGACAACCTAGAAGAAATAGATAAATTCCTAAAAATATATAACCTTCCAAAACTGAAATAGGAAGAAACAGAAAATTGGAACAGACCAATTATTAGCAAGGAAATTGAATTAGTAATAAAAAAAAAAACTCCCAACAAACAAATTCCAGGACCAGATAGCTATACAGGGGAATGCTACTACAAGGATGCCCACTCTTGACACTTGTATTGACCATGGCACTGGAAGTCCTAGCCACAGCAATTAGACAAGAAAAAGAAATAAAATGTATTCAAAATGATAAGTAAAAAGCAAAATGCTTAATTGACTGAGTCACCTAAGTGTCCCTCAATATACAGAAATCTGTTGCATTTCTGTATATTACATAATGAAGCAGCAGAAAGAGAAATTAAGAACCCAATCAATTTACAATTGAACCAAAAATAATAAAACATTGGGACACACGGGTGGTTTAGTCAGTTAAGCCTCTGCCTTTGGCTTGGGTTATGATTCCAGGGTCCTAGAATCGAGCCCTGCATTAGGCTTCCTGCTCAGTAGGGGTCTGCTTCTTCCTGTCCCTCTACCCCTCCTCCCTGCTAATGTTCTCTCTCTCTCTCAAATCAATCAATCAATCTTTAAAATAAAAAAAATAATAAATAAATGCATCTTTAAAAAATAATGAAACACCTAGAAATAAACTTATCCAAACAGGTGAAAAAGCTATACTCTGAAAGCTACAAATATTGATGAAGAAAATTCAAGATGACAGAAAAATATGGTAAGATATTCATGCTTGTGGATTGGGCCAACAATATTTTAATGAATATTGTTAAACTGCTACCCAAAGCAATCTGCAGATTCAATGCAATCCCTATTAAAACAAACAAACAAAAAAACCCAGCAGCATTTTGCACAATTAGATTGTTAGAACAAACAATCACAATTGTTAGAACAAACAATCCTAAAGTTTGTATGGACCCAAAGAAGATGTCAAATTGCCAAAGCAATCTTGAAAAAGAAAAAGCAAAGCTGGAGGTATCACAATTCCAGACTTCAAGTCATATTACAAAGCTGTAGTAATCAAAACAATATGATACAGTATGATACTGGCATAAAAATAAACACGTAGATCAGACAGAACAGAACAAAAAACCCAGAAATTAACCCATAACTGTATGGTCAACTAATCTTTGACAAAGCAAAAAAGAAGAGGCAGTGGGAAAAAGACAGCCTCTTCATCAAATGGTGTTGGGAAAACTGGACAGTCACAAGCAGAAAAATGAACTCAACTACTTTCTTACATCAGACACAAAAATGGATTCAACATAGATTAAAGACCTAAATGTGAGACATGAAACCATAAAAATCGCAGAAGAGAGCACAGGCAGT
Source organism: Neogale vison (assembly GCF_020171115.1). Classification (NCBI taxonomy): domain Eukaryota; kingdom Metazoa; phylum Chordata; class Mammalia; order Carnivora; family Mustelidae; genus Neogale; species Neogale vison. The sequence goes on from NC_058102.1 coordinate 143,520,855, forward strand.
AATGTCTCTGACAATGGCTGAAGCAACATTTTTCCGGATACATCTCCTGAGGCAAGAAAACTAAAAGCAAAAATAAATTATTGGGGCCACATGAAAATAAAATGCTTTTGCACAGCTTTTTGTTCAACAAAACTAAAAGGCAGCCTACAGAATGAGAGAAGATATTTGCAAATGACATATTTCATAAAGGGTAAGTATCCACAAATCTATGAAGACAGAATACAACTCAATACCCCCAAAACAATTAAAAAATGGGCAGAAGTATTAAAAAATATTTTTCCCCAAAGACTACATCCAGATGGCCAACAGGTATATGAAAAGATGCCCAATATCACTCATCACCAAGGAAATGCAAATCAAAACTACAATGAGATATCACCGCATACCTATCAGAATGGCTAAAAGCAAAAGCACAAGAAATAACAAATGTTTGTGAGGATGTGGAGAAATAGGAACTCTCGGGCACTGTTGGTGAGAATGCAAGCTGGTGCAGCTACTGTGGGAGATAGTCTGGGGATTCCTCAAAAAGTGAAAAAGGTAAAAATAGAATTACCCTATGGTCCAGCAAATGCACTACTAGATATTTACCCAGAAAATACAAAACCACTAATTCAAAGGGATATATGCTATGTTTATAGCAGCATTATTTAAGATAGTCAAGTTATGGACGCAGCCCAAGTGTCCATAAATAGATGAATTGATAAAGATTGTGCTGTATAAACATCATGCTGTATATGCACGATGGGATATTATTTAGCCATAAAACAAATGAAATCTTGCCATTTGCAACAACATGGGTGGGGCTAGATAGTACAGTGCTACGTGATATAAGCCAGAGAAAGGCAAATATCATATGATTTCACTCATATATGGTATTTAAGAGACAAAGCAAATGAACAAAGGAAAACAAAAGACAAATCAAGAAACAGACTCTTAACTGTAGACAGCAGATGTTTACCTGAGAGAAGGTGGATGGGGAGATGGGTGAAATAAGGGAAGGGGATTAAGGGTACGTTTATCTTGAGGAGCACTGTGTACTGTGTAGACCTGCTGAATCACTATATTCTACACATGAAACCAGTATAACACAGTATGTTAACTATACTGGAATTGAAAAAAAAAACCTAGATGCATAAATCAGTGGAACAGAATAGCATGCCCAGAAATAAGCCCGTGCATGTATGGCCAATTAATTGACTACTAACGTGTCAAGAATATACCATGGGGAACGGACAGTCCCTCCAACAAATGGTGTTGGGGAAACTGGACGACTCTTATAAAATATACAAAAATCAACTCATAAATGGATTAAAAACTTGAACATAAGATCTGAAACCATAAAACTGCAAGAAGAAAACATAGGCTGTAAGTTCCTTGTCATTGATCTTGGTGATTTTTTTTTTTATTTTGACACCAAAAGCAAAGATAACAAAAACAAAAATAAATAACTAATAAATAATTAATAAATAATTTTGGAATGACTCCAAAATGAAAAACTTCTGCACTGCAAGGGAAACCATCAGCAAAACAAAAAGGCAGTATATTGGATGAGAATAAAATATTTGTTGATCATAGATCTAATAAGGGGTTAATATCCAAAATATATAAAGAACTCCTACAATTCAATAACAAACAAACAAGGTGATGAAAGTGGCTGAGGACCTGAATAGTCCTTTTTCCAAAGATGGCGTACAGACGGCCAATATGTGCATGGAAAGGTGTTCGACATCATTACTCATCAGAGAAATGCAAATCCAAACCACAATGAAATTGCACTTCATGCCTGTTAGAATAGCTATTATCAAAGACAAGAAGTAACAAGCGTTGGTGAGGATGTAGAGAAAGGGAATCCTTGTGCACTACTGGATCAGCCACTCTGCAAAAGAGTAGGGAGGTCCCTCAAAGCATAAAAAATAGAACTACCATATGATCCACCAGCTCCACTTTTGGGTATTTATGTGAAGAACACGAAAACGGTAACTCGATGTGGTATTTTCTTCCAATATAAGGCTGCTCCATCGACGTGTGTAACCTGGGTAGACCCCTTGGTCTTCTCAGCTAGATCTTCTGGAGAACTCGCTGTAGTATCTGCTTGTTGCTTCCCTGGGGCACCTTTATGCTTGGGAAGTAGGTTCTTTCCTTAAACCTCTGCCGGTTTTTCTTCTGCAGCATCCTCACCTGTCAGTCTCCGTGGAATTGCAGAGTCGGAGTCTTGCTCTGGAGGACATCTGGGCTTCTGGGAGTGGTGTGGCTGGTTTGCTCTTCATGTAGACCCCTACAGCCTCACGATCAACATTAAGGCTGTTTGCTTTCTTATCATTTGTGTGTTTGCTGGACAAGCACTTTCAGTTCTCTTCAAGAACTTTGCCTCTGCGTTCACACTTGGCTAATTGTTTTGTACAAGAGGCCTAGCTTTCAGCCCGTCTAGGTTTTTGTTTTTAATTTTATTTGAGAGAGTGAGACAGTGTAAGTGCAAGCAGGTTGGAGGGGCAGAGATGTGGGGCTCGATCCCAGGACCCTGAGATCATGACCTGAGCCAAAGGCCGACCCAGGCGACCCAGCTTTAGATTTAAAGCGAGATGTGGGTGACTCTTCCTTTCACTTGTACACACAGATGCCATTGTAGGGTTATTGATTGGCCTGATTTCAACATTGTTCCATGCAGGGAAGAGAGAGGCCTGAGGACAGGGAGAGTGATGGGAATGGCTGGCGCGGGGAGCGCTCAGAGCACCCGCAATATTTATCAAGTAAGTTTGAGGTCTTACGTGGGTGTGGTTCATGGTGCCCTCAAACAGTTACCACAGTAACATCGAAGACTATTGATCCCAGATCACCATAAATAATGGAAAAACTTTGAAAAACTGCAAAAATTACCAAAAAGTGACACCAAGACACACAATGAGCAAATGCTGTTGGAAAAATGGCATGGACAGACTTGCTCAACACACAAGCCTTCAATTTGTTAAGAAAAAAAAATCTGCAAAGTAAAATCAAGTGAAATGCAAAAAAGGAAATTAACGCAAAAATAAATTACTAGTTAATGATATTTTCAGAACAACTTTATTTCAACTTGGACAAAAATTAAGTTACATCCTATAGATTAAAACAAATTCCAGACTTAAAGACTTAACAGCAGAACAGAACAAAATAATTATAGACATGTTCTGGCTCTTGGTGGGGAAATGCATTCTGACCGTTGGAGAAAGAAGGAACACTCTCAGAGTATGTATTTCTGAATATATATGAAAAGCTAAAACTTTTCTGCAATATTGCAATCAAGCAACAGAATGGAGGGAAATTTACAAAATAAGCTAATTAGGGAAATATCTGCTAATATATTTAAGAAATACATACGTGTCGATGTAGGGACATAAATACAGTATAAATGTGTGTGGTTTATAAATATATATGGTATATACAAATATACAGTCTGTACTAAGATCTAGATGATGCTTTAATCAAGGAAGAGAAATTAAAGAAAATACGAACTATGATTCAAGGCATTGTTATAGAAAAAAGTAACATCCCACAGCAACTAGATTTTAAAAATGTGCATTGAATACAGAATGCAAGAAACTCACAAGAAAAATGCAGGAGCCTAGTTTTGTTTATCAAGTGGCAGTGAGGGTGCGAACACCGCAAACAGGCTCCACGTGTCCTTTGCAGGTCCGGGGCTGGGACTCCCCAGGGGCTTTGGTCAGACAAGCTTCAAACTCCCTTTCCATGCAAAGCCCGCGGTCTGGACGGGAGGAAAGGGTTCGAGTCGTCCAGGGGAGAGAGAACCCTTCTGCTCTCCACGGGTCCTCGTGTATTTCCGCACCGGGTACGTCCTGATATTGCTACGTTCCAGCCCAAACTAACGTCTCCGCGTAGGCTCCGTCCAGGTCGGGGTGGGAGAGGGGTCTCGTGCCGAGGCGACAAGGAACCTGGACGGAGTGAGACCTGCCGAACCGTGCAACCCGCTTCGCACAAGAAGAGCAAAGCGCACCTCGCTACGCGGCCGTCCACCGGGACTTACGCGGACACCCGCGCTTGCGTCCCGCCGCAGGCCCGGGGAAGGCGCGTCTGCTCTGCCCTCGCCCCCAGAAGGGCGCGGGCGGGAAGTGCGGGCGGGTCTTCCCGGACCCAGAGCGGAGCAGCTCCGCAGCGCCGCCCAGCCAGCAGCGCGGGGTACGCCCGGAGCCCCGCCGCCCGCGCTCTGCGCTGGGCCCCGAGCTCCGGGCCGAGTCCCGGGCGCCGGGCCGCGTCCGAACTACAACTCCCGCGGCCCCTCGGGCGACCGCGCCGCGCCCCCATCGGCCCGCCCAGCCCGCGGAGCCCCGCCCAGGTCGCGGGCGCCGGAGTCGCCGGGAGTGCGGGCGCGCGGCGGCGAGCGGGCGGGCGGCATGGAGGCCCGCGGGCCGGACGGCTGCTTTCTGGGCGACGTGGGTAGGTGCGGGCGCGGGTGCGGGGACTGCGGGCGCGGATCGGGCCCCGAAGCAGGGGCCGCCGGGCTGCTCTCGGGCGGGACAGGTGCGTCCGAGGACGCGCGCCCGGCGATCGTGACGCGCGCTGCCTCCGGGGCGCCGGCGGGGCGCTTTGGTGGGCCGGGGCTGGAGCGCCGCGGTTCCCTTTCCCGAGCAGCCTCGGAGATCCCCGAGCATCTCCGGCGCGCTCTGCGTCCGGCTCCTCGACCCCGGCCAGCGCGTCGCGGAGGCAGTCATGGTCGTGACGCGTCAGTCGTGGGACTTCCCGACTGCAGACCCACCGGCGCGCCGCGCACCTTGGGCAAGGCGCGAGGAGGGGGTGGGCATAGTCATGGCCAAGCTCAGAGCACCCGGGAGGTGCCCGGTGTGAGAAGATCGTGGCGCACTGTCATTAGCATCCTACAGGTACACCCAGTTGTCATAGAAGGCATCTGCTCCGGGAGGAGGAGATGCCCTTGCGACAGGTCACCCTGTGTTTAAAAAAAAGAAAAAAAAAAAAAAAAAAAGGAAGGAAGAAAAGAAAAAGAAAAAGAAAAAAACCATCTCGGTTCTTCCCCAAATCTCGCTTACCATCTGGGCTATGGAAGAATAAAATGAATTCGAGGGCAAAGGGACATTCCCTGGGAGAAGCAAACATCTTTGCCAATGAAGTAATACTACAGCAGATGAAATGTGCCCAGAATGCACTTTGAAAACCTAAAAGCCAAAAAAAAAAAAAATTGTCTAAAATACCTTTACCTTAGTAAAAACAGCATTGCCAATAAACGTGGGAAGTCATAAGAGTCAGTTTCGAGTGTGAGGAGTTACAGTCCTAGCAAGGCAGGTGTTTGGTCTTGCAAAACAGCCACCTTCAACCAGATCAAAGGCATTTAATAAGCATCTGGTTTGACCTGGCATTCCACCCCAGGCAGGCACTAGACTTTGACCCCACCAGCGTGATCTGTGTTTGGTTCAGTTAAATAAGCAATGAACAGCTATCCAGGGCAGCCAAAACTAGTTGACATATTTTTGTTCACGTAGAGTGCTTAGTAACAGAGCATTTACTTCTGAGTGCTTTTGTTTTCTTTTTGTGTAGTTTAAGGAATCTTGAAGAGAAAAGCATATTCCAACAATGGATTTACAGCTTCTGAGGTTCATGGATATTTTTGACTGTCATTGTTTTATTTCCCTTAAAAAAATATGCCCTGACACTTTCATTCTCAATGCTAATGAATCAGTTGAATGTATTGGATCTGGGGACCTGCTATCCCAGCAGAAGCAGAGGCCCACTGTAGGAACTGCAACCCATTTTAACATTCTGATCCGAAATTCTAGATGCATAGTATACTTACATTTTCCATTTTTTAATAGAACACCTCAGAGACGTAAAGACTGTACTTATTGAGGCTATATTGTAAGGCTCTGCAGAGAATTTAGGGCAAGTCATCTCCTAAGTGAATCCAATATTCATAACTTTGCAAACCTAATACAGGATGTTATGGACCCAACGTAAGTGTCCATTTGCAAAGTTGAAAAAGTGATCCTATATTCAGGATCTATACTCAAGAGCTGTATTCAAGAGGCTGCCAGAAGACGACAAAGGGGTTCCTTAAGGATTTGGGGGCTCTAAGCCAGATGAACGAATTTTCTCAGTCATTCTTGGCCAAGAACTCCAAACACAGCTCACTACTGTCCAGGGTAATCAGAAGGTCCGATGGAGAGGGAAAAGAGAGTTTCTGGGACCACCGTAAGAGCCCGGATCTGCTACGTTATGTGCCAGCATTTGTCACCTGTCCTGGGGGAGCTGCAGTCAGTCCCCATGTCTGATGATTTAAAGGTACAACTGAGTTCACACAACAAGAAAGAAGCAAGGGTGAAGTTAAACCCTGGAGGATTTTTTCTGGGTTCCTTGTTTTATGCTCAAAGACTCACACCCCTCCCATCAAATACATTCATCTCTAATCAATTTGTAGGGTCACTTGAGTGCTTCCCTCCCACCCCCACCATCCCCAGCAGTAAGTCTCAAGACTGGGCTTAAAATACTCCATAAACTGTGTTGTAAACATATACTTTCTCACCTAGGCTTTGTTGTTCCATTTATAGAGCATGGGAAGAATTGATTTAGCAGAATTCCTAAGGGTTTAGGATTTTTGAAATGTTCCGTGACCACTGGCTTCAACTTGAAGTCCCCAGATTCATTAACCCCTCACCAGAGAGCCCATCTGTCCCCTGAAGCCATGCTCTGACTTCTCCTCTCTAGCTATGAAGGTCCTAGATGAGATCTTCGTCCCTTAGAAACCCGTTTCATCTGCATTGATAATGTTTGCTGTAGCCACCCTTGTTCGTTTTCTTAGCTAGATCTTCTGGACCACATGCCGCTTCACTTGGCATTTTTATGATTTGGAGACGGCTTCTTTCCTTAAACCTCACAAACCAGCTTCTAGCTTCTGTCTTTCTTTTACAGCTTCCTCGCCTCTCACGATTCGTGGAACTAAAGAGAGGTCGGGCCTCGCCCTAGATTGGGTTTTGGCTCAAGGCAATGATGTGGCCGGTTTGATCTTCTGTTCAAACCACCTAGACCTTCTCGGCATCCGCAGTAAGGCTGTCTCATGGTCTTAGCATTCGTGTGTTCACCGGAGTAGCGCTTCTCATTTCCTTCAAGAACTTTTTCTTTGCATCCACAACTTGGCTGTTTGGTGCAAGAGACTTAGCTTTCAGCCTGTCTTAGCCTTCCACATGTCCCCGTTCCTGAGCTTAATCATTTCTCGTTGTTTTTAAAAACATTTTTTTGAAGATTTATTTTAGAGAGAGTGCCAGCGCATGTGTGTGAGTTGGGGGCAAGGGGGACGAGAGAGAATCTCAAGCAGCCTCCCTGTGGGGTGCAGAGCCCACCGTGGGGCTCCGTCTCATGACCCTGAGACCATGCATGGCCTGAACTGAAATAAGAGTCAGGAGTTTAACTGCCTGAGCTACCCAGGGGCCCCTCATTTCTAGCTTTTGATTTAAAGCGAGACATATGGGACCCTTCCTTTCACTTGAACAGAGAGGCTGGCGTGGGGTTATTAGTTGGTCTTAATTTCACTGTGTGGTCTTAGGGAATAGGGAGGCCTGACAAGAGGGGGATGGGGGAGCAGTTGGCTGGGGAAGTCGGGACACCCACATTTGTCCATTAAGCTCCCCGTCTCCTAGGAGCATGGTTTGGGGCATCCCCAGACAGGTAAGTAACACCAAAGGTTATGGATCGCAGGTCACGACAGCAAAGGTGATCAAGTGTGAAATACTGCAGCAATGACCGAAGTGTGACAGGCACAAAGTGAGGTAAAAACCGTTGGAAAAATTGCAACACAGGATTGCCAATGTGTAAAATAAATTAAAAAATTAAAAAAAACAAAAAACCCGAATGACCTGCGAAGTGCAAGAAATCGAAGCCCCCCCCACCCCGCCTTCCTGAGCTGCAGCCCCGTCCTGCTGCGACACTGGTGCAGGGCACCAGGCTCCCTGTGACCCCAGACTCACCACGTTCAAGGCTCCGGCGCTCCATCCTACGTGCAGGCTCCGTGCTCAGGAGGCAGCTGGATGGCTCCAGCACCGCTGTGCTCGGGTCCAGGCCGCGTGGAGGTGAAGAAGGGAGAGGGTCTTCTGGAAGTCCTTGGGAGAGAGGGGAGTTTTGAAGCTGTGAAACCACTGCCAGTCTCCCCCTGCCTTCCTGGGAGCTACAGTTGGGTCAGCTGTGCAGCAGGGACGAGGGCTCCTGGGATTGGCTTAGATCACACACGGGGTGAGTCGGACACTCAACCGGCTGAACCGCCCCAGTGCCCATCCCCCAGGGAGTCTGGGGGTGTTTGGACAAACTCCATGATCACATGTGGTGTCTTGGGTTTCGGAAGGGTCCTTGGGGTTGCATGGGGTTCTCTGGCCCTGGAGGCCGCGGCCCCAGCGCTCCTGTGCTCTCCCGCGCAGGTTTCTGGGTGGAGCGCACCCCCGTGCACGAGGCGGCCCAGCGCGGCGAGACCCTCCAGCTGCAGCGGCTGATCGAGAGCGGCGCGTGTGTCAACCAGGTCACGGTGGACTCCATCACGCCCCTGCACGCGGCCAGTCTGCAGGGCCAGGCGCAGTGTGTGCAGCTGCTGCTGGCTGCCGGGGCCCAGGTGAGGGGCCCTGTGGGACAGAGCCCTGAGAGGGGAGGGACGGCACCTGCTCCCCAGAACCTAGGGAGGGAGGGAAAAGAGATACGAGGCCCGGGATTAGCCTTGTGCTGCGCAAATGCACGGGAAGGAGAGAAAGCCCTGGACGGGAAGGAGGAAGCCAGCGGGGGCCTTCTCGAGGTCGGTGGCACGCTGAGGCCCAGTGTGGTCATGGCACGGCTATCAGGAGTGTACTGGTGGCCAGAGAGAGGCCGTCGTCGGCAGGGAGAGGCAGGCGGAGCGCTCTGCATGGACGCAGGGGCAGGAGCAGGCCTGCACATCACACAGGCCCAGGAGCTGCTGCTTGGGTCCGGGGGAAGGTTGTGGTCCCAGAGGACTGAGCGGGTTGCCGCTCTCCATGGGAGGTAGGGGCGGGCTGGCCCAGAGCACAAGGCTCGGGTTTGTTTCCCCGGCGCCTGCCAGGGCGCACCGCAGCTGGTGGTGTCCGGCTGACGGGGCAGCTGGCCGCGGGGCACTGGGAGGGGCCGACTGGACACCCACAACCTGCAGCCGCTGGAACCCGGGCCCCAGTGTGCGTCCTGAGCCACACCGGTCCCACCGCCACGCCAGCTCCCCAGAGCCTCGCCCCTGCCGGTGGCCCCCGAGGAACCAGAACACAGTGTAGTGGTCCCCGAATAACAGTGGAGTTCTAGACCGAGCCCGCCGGATGGAGTCGCCTTCTTCCTTCCCGAGGGTGTTCCGGCCGGAGGGGCCGCGTGAAGCCACCGGCGCTCTGAGCAGGAGTTCGGACTCACTTTCCTCCTGCGTCCTTAGCTAGCTGTCTGGGGCAGGGGGCAGGTGGCAAGAGGGAAGCAGAATTGAGCCTGTCCCGAGAGAAGGGCCCCGAAGAGGACGCCTCCCACACTTGGCAGGCTGACTGGCACCCCCGACCCCCGTTCCTTTGTCTTTGAACGCCCTTGTCTGGCGCAGTTCCTTGGCACACACTCGGACGCTGGTGCTCCCAACAAGGGCCTTTGCAAAGATGAATGTGCATCAGGGGAGACAGCGGGTCCCGTGGGCTTCCCCTCTGCCCTGATGCCCGCCCTGACGCTCCCCGCTCCTTTCTCTCTCCCACCAGGTGGACGCCCGCAACATCGATGGCAGCACACCCCTGTGCGATGCCTGTGCCTCAGGCAGCATCGAGTGCGTGAAGCTCCTGCTCGCCTACGGGGCCAAGGTCAACCCGCCCCTGTACACGGCATCCCCGCTGCACGAGGCCTGCATGAGCGGTGAGTCCATGTGAGCAGGCGGTGTAGACGGGAAGCCACAGGTTGGTAAGGAGTGTGCCAGACTGCTTCTGGCTCCTGGTCGGGGGTTGCCTGGCTGTCAGAACCTCCTCGTTTTCTCCTTTTTTCCCGTCCAGGGGTGCAAGATGGTTTTCACCCAGGAGTGGGGGGTCCGTGGTTTCCAGGGCGGGGTTCTGTTTCTCAGGGTGCCCTCCAGTGCCTTTCAGATGTTAACACTGCAAGTCCCTCCCCGTGCCGTGCCTCCTCTGTCTCCCCAGTCTTTTGCCCTGTGGCTCCCTGTTCTGGTTGGGAGACGAGACCCAACATATGCCCGAGGACAGGTGCTGGCAGGGGGAGGAGGTGCACCCTGGAGGCTCGGAACAGGTGGGATTTCATCTGCCCCATGGGAATGGATAGGTTTCAGTGGAGGATAAGAGGAAGGCCACTCCGTGCACAGAGAAGGTGACTCATCCAGGCTTACTGGGCCCGAAGTTCCCAGTGGAGGGTCAACAGAGAAGACTGGAAATTTAGGGCAACACTGGCGGGTGGGAGATCGTTAAATGACAGACTAAGGAGTCTGGATTCTACTCTTCTGAGTGAAGGTTGCACGCTCCTGGCCAGTATTTGGGTTGGCGGGCACCCTGCTGCTGTTGGTTACGGGGGGTGGGGTACAGGGCTGTGGGGGGGGGGCGTGCTCTTCCACGGCTCTTCACGGAGCCACTGTCCTCTGTGGCCTCCCGCCCCGCTGTCCAGTGAGGTCGGCTTTTGTCACCCGGACCTTGTGCTGAGACCGTACCGCTGCCATCCAGGTCAAAGGAGCATCGTACAGTTCCAAGGACACTTTATGAAACCCGCGACACTACGTGTGATCGTGTTGTTGGTCCAGTTACTCCTTGAAGTCCTTGGGGGACCCCCATGGCCAGATGGTGGAAGCCAGAGACTTCGGCCCGGCCTGTGAGGGGTTGGCAGCCTGGGTCCCACTCAGCCCTCTCCCACCCGCTGCCCCCACACCACCGCGTCCCCCAGTCCCACCTAGAGCTGCGCAGTGCCCCTGCCATTCCACACCTGCGTCTCTCTGCGTGTGGCCTGAAATCCCCAGGCTCGGGGCTCACCTGTCCGGCTGTGGCTGCCTTGGGCTGACGGCAAATGCACACGTTCATTCATGGTTCCCGTCCTTTCCCATGCGTTTGAAGGAAGCTCTGAGTGCGTGAGGCTCCTTATTGACGTCGGGGCCAACCTGGAGGCGCATGACTGCCATTTCGGGACTCCTCTTCACGTGGCCTGTGCCCGGGAGCATCTGGACTGCGTCAAAATGCTGCTTAACGCAGGTAGGCCGGCCTTTCTCCTGCGCTGCCCAGGGTGAGTGTGTCCTGATTCTCCCTGTGCTTCTCGGGGCAGGCGTGCTGGTGTTCATACCCGCGTGGCTGAAGGCAGGTGTGTCCTGTTTCTCGCTGCGCCTCTGAGGCAGGCGTGCTGGTGTTTATACCCTCGTGACTTGATGCAGGTGTTTTGGTTACCTGTCCGTGTCCCGGCCATGAGCGGGGCAGTGGAATCAGACAGAGCAGCTTGGAAAGTGGCTCTCCCACCCGCACAGCTGAGACCGTGGACCTCCGTGTCTGTATCTATAAAGTTGGGAAGAATAAACCCCGTTTTGCGGGGTTGCTGGAAGGACTTGTACTCACGTTTCCACAGGATCTGCTGCTCGATAAAGGCCAATCGTTATTCTGAGTGGGCACGGGGACCAGCCACCGTGCCTGCCTGATGGGTTTGCATCTACATCAGAAAGAGGTGGGGGGCTTCGTGGGAAAGGAGCCGGCAGCACGTTTGGAATGGTCCTTGTTCAGGCTTAGGATAGGGGTTTCTCAAGGCAAAAACCAAAAAACGAAATAAAGCACAGTCTGGTCCAGTGAAGGTTGGATTCAGGACCTGTTTACCATGGTGGTTGTCGAAACATAGCCAAAGTGGGTGCTGGCAGGGAGTTTTCATTATGAACCCAATGTAAATATTTTGTTGGAAAATTGTAGCTCAGCCATTCTGGGTGCAATTTAGGATAAAAAACAAAACCGGTCAGAAATAGAACGATGACGTGCTCTCTCCGGACGACAGTCATTTGAGCTTAAGTTACATGTGCTTTTCTGTTTGGGAGTCTGGTTCGCTTTCATGAGCCACTTTTACGTGTTTTTAGTGAAAAAGACTTATTTTGTGTCAGGTTAGCCTTTGGGGTGGTTTTCCTTCTTACACAACGCTAAACCATTGGGACAAGGAGTAGTCTGAGGCCTTCCAGCAATCACTCCGATTGCGGTCAACCGAGGGTCATCAGCGGCCGTGACTGCTGAGCTGAAATGGCCACATTACCGTCAACAGCTGTCCCCAGAGTGCCTGCTGTGCATGCGCTCGGGACACCTGGTGCCCTTTCTTCTTTAGTTCCTTTAGTGGTGGCTGGAGGGGAGAGCATCGAGTCAGGGCCCTGAATCCCAGCACCCGTCTGTATCAGTTAGGACTTTACGGATCCAGTTACTCTTGTAAGCAGCCACGTGCAGGGGGCCGAAGGGAAGTCTTGGTCCAGGAGACGGAAAGGATCAGAAGGAGGCAGGTGTCAGGGTCACTTTGCCCCAGGGGTTGTCTGCATCCTGAAGCTGGCATGTCTCCGAATCTTGCAGGTCTGCTGTCCACTCTGCGGGCTTGATCCTATGCCTGGCGTCCCTAATGGGCTGAAAATGACAGCATCAGGGTCGGGCTCAAATCCACTTTTCTTCCCAAGGCTTAGGGTAGTTTTCTCTAAGACTGAGAAACAGCTTCTCCAGCTGTTCCCACACATTTCCCCTTAAATCTCAGGAACCACACTGGGTCCTGGTTCTGAACCCAACCTAGTGTCTTTGTCCAGGCTTGGCACATTCTGACTGGCTCAGGCCCAGGTTATTTGAACTAATTCCTGGGGGTGGGGAGAGAGGGATTCACCAATCAGGGCCCATTCCCGGGGATAGAGGCCAGGTGGTCCCCCTGCCCTAGCAGCCACCCTCCCTGCAAGTTCCAAGGTGTGGGCTCAGTGGGGCAGGCTGGGCAGTCTGGGAGGGCAACCGGGGGCTTTCCAACACCGGGGGCATGGAGTGAGGGACAGAATGGAGTGCCCTGGGGAAGGCTCCCATACACAGCAGTGGTGACGGCCACCACCAGGCCCTGTAGGTTTAGATGGTCGCCTTTGACAGCTCCTCCTTCCTAGACCAGAGGCATGGTTTTCAGCTGCCAGAGAGGGCACATCGGAAAAGACAGAGAAGAGGGCAGCATGTGGGCTCTAAGGAAAGTAGTGATTCTTCACGTGGTGGGGTGGGGCGCAGAGCCCTTGGAAAATGCACGGGAAGCCTCAGACGCCGGGGTGGGCATGGAGGCGGCGGGTCTGGTCGGAGCCGCAGAGACTGTAGCCGCCGCAGGGAGCGCGCAGAGCAGCGGGGACCGCCCCGGAGCGGGGACGGCGGGTGCGGGTGCTGGGTGGTCCCGCATCCTGGCGCGCGTGGCCGGCCCTGGTCTGCGCGTGCGCACAAGGCTTTACTCTGAGTCCGCTTTGGTCCGGTCGTGCTTTGAAATCTGAAATCAGACTTTGACCCCTTTTTCCCTGAAGATTGAGGTTGAGAATTTTTAATGCCGCGATGCCTGAGGTTGTTTTGCTTGCCCGCCCCCCCCCTTTCTCCATCCCTCCCTCTTGCACTCCCTCCCCCTCTCTCTCCCTCCTCCTCCTCTCCCCTTCTCTCCTTCTATTTCCCCTGCCCCCTCCATCTCTTCCTTCCTCTCCCCTACAGCCCCTCCTTCTCTCCCCACCCTAGTTTCAGGCACATCATCATCGTCCCCACAAAACCACCTTCTCCCTCTTTTTTCTTTCCTCTGTCCCTGCCCCCCCCCAGCCCCCATTTTACTGTGTGTTGGCTTCCTTTCTCTGTCTTGTGTAAGCTACACCAGGAGGGTTGAGTCACGTATTTGTCATGGACAGACGGTGCTGTGTTCCTGACTCTGCCTTCGGTGCCGTTTGGACCCTGTGTGCCCAGGTCTGTGGTTCGCCCAGCTGCAGCGCATGCCAGTGTCCCCTCCCGATCTCCCTTCTGCGTCACCCCCAGTCCACAGGAGCCCGGAGCAGTAAAAACAGCCTGTTTTGTACCTTGGGATGCCACCTTGTGGAAAGAATCACTGTGCGGTGGTTTTGTGGCCCGAGAAGCAGGGGGGTGTGAGTCCCAGAGCTCTTCCTACCGCTGGTCTCCTTGACCCGCTTGTGGCCCCGTCTTTTTTGCTAAACAGAGACAGTCTCTTTCCATCCCGCTTGGCAAGATTGTTGCCACAATTAATGACCTGAAGCAGCTCCTGCATTTCACAGTCTGTACACTTGACAGTTTATTTTTCGTCACCAGTTTGCGTCTAGCATTCATACTCCTATTTGCTTTATGACTGCAACTACAGAATTCTTTATTCTTCCAGGCGGCTATTGGAAGAGCGCCCCCCAGCATGTAGGGGTTTCATGGGGGGAGGTTCTTTTTTTAAATTTTAAATTTTTATTTTTTAATTAACATATATTATTAGCCCAGGGGTACAGGTCTGTGAATCGCCAGGTTTACACACTTCACAGCACTCACCATGGCACATACCCTCCCCAATGTCCATAACCCCACCCCCCTTCTCCCAACCCCCCTCCCCCCAGCAACCCTCAGTTTGTTTTGTGAGATTAAGAGTCACTTATGGTTTGTCTCCCTCCCAATCCCATCTTGTTTCATTTATTCTTCTCCTACCCCCAAAACCCCCACGTTGCAGCTCCAATTCCTCATATCAGAGAGAGCATATGATAATTGTCTTTCTTTGATTGACTTATTTCGCTAAACATAATACACTCTAGTTCCATCCACGTTGTCGCAAATGGCAAGATTTCATTTCTTTTGTTGGCTGCGTAGTGTTCCATTGTGTATATATACATCTTCTTTATCCATTCATCTGTTGATGGACATCTAGGTTCTTTCCATAGTTTGGCTATTGTGGACATTGCTGCTATGAACATCAGGTGCACGTGCCCCTTCGGATCACTACGTTTGTATCTTTAGGGTAAATACCCAGTAGTGCAATTGCTGGGTCATAGGGTGGCTCTATTTTCAACTGTCTGAGGAACCTCTATGTTGTTTTCCAGAGTGGCTGCACCAGCTTGCATGCCCCCCAACAGTGCAGGAGGGTTTTGGGGGGATGGTTCTTCAATGATTGCCTTTCAGCATTATTTTTGCAGTGTGTATCTGCGGAATTAAATACTTAGGTAATGTAGCTTTCTTCCTGAGGGATTTTTTTTTGCCTTGACCTGACTTGGGAGTTGGGCAGAGAACTTTTCTGGGCTTGTATTATCTTGTTGGGGTGCTTGCTGGGTTTTTAGGATCAGGCAGTGATGGCTGTTATGGATGTAGTTTTTAGGTTCTACTAGGGGATTAGAACTGTTCTAAGTCATGGGTTCCTGGGTGGCCCAGTTGGTTAAGCATTGGTCTTCAGCCCAGGTCATGGTCCCCCAGGTCCTAGGAGTGAGCCCCTGTTGAGCTTAGTGGTGAGCCTGCTTGTCCCTCTTCCCCTCCCCCAACTTGTGCAGCCTTGAGTTCTCTCTCTGCCTCAAATAAATAAATAAAATCTTTAAAAAGAAACCCTTTTAAGTCAGAAACCAGAATTTCCAAATATTTTTGAGCAGTGGGACAGGAAATCTAATAGCCTTACTTACATCCCTTATTTCTTCTAAATTTTTTTTTTTTTTTTAGATAAACACAGGTTTTATTTTTTCTACAGAATTTACTGCAGGTCACCATGTAATGAAGACAAAAGCAGATCATTCTTCATGTGTCAAACTTGTTTACTAATTTAAATAAAAACATATGACTCCCATTACACAGATAATTCTAAATCTAGTTTGAAAATCAAATCAATCAAGAAGTATCTGTCAGGAGATTATGTACGTACCTATCTTACTACACCAAAAGTAAGGCTGTCCTCTTCCCAGAATATATGGACAATGAGCAATCAACCATCAACACAGTGGATGTATTAATATTTGGGGAAATACTGGAAAACTATTTGTTAAAAAACAAATTTTTCTAGACATTATCTTGCCCTTGCAAGAGACTTGCAGATCCAGAGAGAAGTTTAGAAAAGGGGTCTTATTTAGTCCAGAAAATCTTCAGAGTATGATACAGTTCTGAGCTAACCAGATACTAAAGAACCTTCATAGGAACAAGCAGTCTTGGAAACCACACAGCCTCATTTTGAATTAACTTGCTTTTGTCAAAGGTGTAGAATTAATGATCAAGTACCAGGCACTTCTGTAATGTACCCAATGCCAAATGACTACTGACATTCTACTTCCTACTATAATGACTTCTTGATTCAAGGCAGGTGGGGGGCGTAAAGAATATTGTGAGCTGTAAAATAAATTGTACTCCAATGACCACATCTCTAAAGATAAATCTTGTTTTTTAACATGAGAAACTCACTGAATCCAACAAATGCTAATTAGAGGAAAGGTAGTGTGAGTAAAACTGGGGCAGGAACCCTCTAACTACATTAGGAAGACATGAAAGAATTAGTCATTCTAAGAGAAGAATCATTTTCCCACTAGTTCCACTGTTATGGATGATATTTTTGTGAGCCTGGGCCACCTTCTCCAGCGAATACTGAGAACCTATTACAGGTTTCAACCAACCAATTTCCATTCCAGCTTGAAGGGCCGCTGCAAATTGCCTAAACTCCTCCTTAGTTGATGAATACAGAGCAACTCCAATTATACTAGATTCCTTTGCCATGGTGTCCCGTGGGTTTATTTCAATAGGACCTCTGCTGCCAACAACTATTACTCGTCCTCCATATGACAGAAGATTCAAATCATTACTAAGATTTACATTAGCTAACATTTCAATGATCACATCAATTCCTTTTTCACCAACAGATTTCTTAATTTTTTCAATATAATTAGGTTCTCTGTGATTGAACACTTCATGGGCTCCATTTTGCAAAACAATGTTTTGTCCTTCCTCAGTACCAGCTGTGCCCAAAACCTTTAAGCCGTAAGCTCTGGCAATTTGGCATGCTGCTAGTCCAACTCCTCCACTAGCCCCATGAACCACAACACTTTCTCCAGCTTTCACACGGGCACTGTGGAGCAGGGCTCGATAAGCAGTAAAATAGGGAATACCAATGGCAGCTCCTTGCTTCAAGTCCAGTTTTCCTGGTAGTGTGTAAACGGTGTGATCGGCTGCAAGAGCATACTCGGCATAGCCCCCCGAGATGGTGCTCGTAGTGAAAACCCTGTCACCTTTCTTGAAAGTGGATACATTATCTCCAACAGCTTCTACTATGCCAGCCACATCGGAACCAGGAGTATAGGGTAAGAGCGCTTTTCTACTGTAAGTACCAGAACGAATGTATGTTTCCACTGGGTTTATACCACATGCGTGGACTTTGATGAGAACCTGATGGTCTTTTGGAATTGGTACTGCAATATCCGACTGGAGTTTCAGCACTTCTGGTCCACCAAATTCAAAAACTCGAATCGCTCTCATCAACTTCTGTCCAGTCGCCATGGTGATCCGATTCTAGAGTGGGGACGCAAAACCTGCGAAGGCTAGCTGAGATTCCACGGGAAAGGGGGACTTATTTCTTCTAAATTTATCACATGGAGATATGTTGGTGATCTGACCTCCTCTAACCCCACGTTGCTGATATTTTATGACTGTGATTGGAATCTCTTTTGGGGGGCATAACTTCACTAATGCTGGGCTATTTGCTTGGCTTCTTTAAGATACTTTTCTCCTATCCCGTTTCTCTTATAACTTCCTTATCCACTAGGAGCAGACTTCAAAGAAGTTGGTTAAAAAAAAATCCTGAGGGTCCAGGAGATCCCCTTGTGTAGAATTGGTGATGGCCATGCCCTAGGAATGATGTTTTACACAAATCCTATTTTTATCAAAATATTTTTGATGCATCTAAAATATTATAATTAGTATTTATTCACCTCTTTCTGAAAGTCTACTGTTTTTTAAAAGATTTTATTTGAAAGAGAGAAAGAGAGAGCATAGACAGGGAAAAGGGCAGTGGCAGAGGGAGAAGCAGGCTCCCTCCTGAGCAAGGACCGCCCCCCCGCCCATGTGCGGATCGATCCCCAGACCCCGAGATAATGGCCTGAGGTGGAGGTGGACACTTAACCGCCTGAGCCCCCCAGGTGCCCCTCTGAACGTCTGCCACTATCCTGAGAGCAGGTGGGTGGCAGAGCTTACGAGACACCTCATCTCTTACCTGAACTGTGGAAGATGTTTGGGGAACATGACCTGGGTTTCTTTTGAGCTTCTCTTTTCTGAAAGCATAATTCCTAGGAAGTATTCCTTCCTTCCTGCAGCACAGCTTTCCTGCCGTGCATGTGCCCGCGCAAGCAGGAACAGTGTGCACGGGAGCGGGAACAGCAGGGGAGTTTCTGTAGCTTCCCCCGAGGTCTCAGAGCCTCAGAATCCATGCGCACAGCCTGTATGAGGTCTTAGGACTGCCTGTTAACTCACAGGGAAGTTTTCTGTTTTCTTTTTCTTCTCTCTGGTTCCATTTCCAGTTCTCTCACTTTCCTCCAACTGTTGGTCTGTAGCTCTCCTACCACCAGAAAAAAAAAAAAAGTAATTACTGCTTTGGGATCTTGAAAAAGATCCTGGAAAGGCCGTAGAGAATCTGTCTTGACTTTCTTTCCCGGCTGGGGCATTGCTTTTGGACACTGTGTGGAGTGAGAAAGTACAACCTGACCTTTCTGCTGGCTTCTCAGCCTCTGCTTGTGATAATCGTTCTCTGCTCTGGACCGGCAGGGGCCAACGTGAACGCAGCGAAGCTTCACGAGACCGCCCTGCATCACGCAGCCAAGGTGAAGAACGTTGACCTCATCGAGATGCTCGTTGAGTTTGGAGGCAACATCTACGCGCGGGACAACCGGGGGAAGAAGCCGTCCGACTACACGTGGAGCAGCAGTGCGCCGGCCAAGTGCCTGGAGTTCTACGAAAGTGAGGCCCTGCCGTCCCTGTCGCACGGATGTGCTTGGTTGGGTTCGCGTGTCACGGGTAGCCTGCAGATGCTCTGACAGTCTGTCAGTCATGTCCGAGCAAGCCGGCCGTCCCGGGCCCCTGTGTCCTCACCCTCCAGGAGACAAGGACAAAGGATCTGGCTGAGGACCACACTTCTTTGGGTGCAGATTCTTTTTTAAAAGATTTTATTCATTTATTTGAGAAAGAGAGAGGGAGTGCCCAAGTAGGGGGAGTGGCAGGCAGAGGGAGAGGGAGAAGAGGAACCCGAAGTGGGGCTTGATCCCAGGCCCCTGGGACCATGACCTGAGCCAAAGGCAGACACTTAACCGACTGAGCCACCCAGGCGCCCCTGGGTACAGATTTTTTTTTTTTTAAGATTTTATTTATTCATTTGACAGGCAGAGATCACAAGTAGGCAGAGAGGCAGGCAGAGAGAGAGGGGAGGAAGCAGGCTTCCCTGCTGAGCAGAGAGCCCAAGGCAGGGCTTGATCCCAGGACCCTGGGATCATGACCTGAGCCGAAGGCAGAGGCTTTAACCCACTGAGCCTCCCAGGCACCCCATGGGTACAGATTTTCAAATGATTTTATACTGCCTTACCACCACAAGAGGCTTACAGATGCCTCTCAGTTGGGGGAGAAAAAAACCAATTTACTCACATGTTTGCTGGCCCCACCCCACCGAAATCCATCTGAACTTCGAGGCAGATGCCATCCATGTGTCCAACATGTCCTGGAGGGTATTTCTTTTCTTGTTCCAAATAACTGGCAGCATGAAGTAACGGGGGAAAATGAATTTCTCCAGGATTTCTTTTTTTTTTTCTTCTTTTCCTCTCAAAGAATTTTTTATTTCATAAATCTTCATCAGTCGAGAATACTGTGTTTGGCGAATTTGTATTTTTATCAAGCAGACGTTTGCAGCGTATGTGGGTTTTTAAAGAATCGAATCATTGTAAAAGCCGACTCTGTTACGCAGGTGCCTTGGTGGCCAGGGGCCCCAGGGACCTTCCATTGTTGGCCCCGGTGTACTCGCCCTCCCCAGCCACGGCTGCAGGCTTCTCCTTTTGTCCCAAGGTCCTGACCCTCAGCCTGCGAGCCAGTCTGTGTCTGTCAGAGCCGTTCTGTGGTGTGTGCGTGTTGTCCCTGAGTCCCCCTCTGCCCCGCAGCTCAGGCAGTGAGAGCAGGGCCTGTGGCCTGGGACCTGCCCGGCGCTGGCCCTCACCCCGTCCCTCATCTGTCTGCAAGTTTGAGAAATGAGCCTGCTAGCCACAGAGCAGTCCTTTGCTGACGAATCTGTGTGCCAAGATCTAACATTACAGAAAAAGGGTAAAGAAAAGCCTCCCCAGAACCCCACAGAATGAAATCCCAGTGGACTCTACCCAAATTCCATTTCCTGATCTTCCTTCCGGGGTCCTTGGCGTCCCTCCTGGTAGCCTTCCCGAAGGCACGTAGGCCCCATCCTAGCCCGAGGGGAGGGGAAGCGTTTCCAGGTCTACCCTGGCATTTCCTGAGGGGGAGGATGGTGTGCTCCTTCCTTCCGCTTGCTCACCGCACGGGATTCCTGTTCCCTCTCTTCCAGAAACACCTCTGACCCTGTCGCAGCTCTGCCGGGTGAGCCTGAGGAGGGCTACTGGCGTCCGAGGCCTGGAGAAGATCACCAAGTTGAACATCCCTCCCCGGCTCATTGATTATCTTTCCTACAACTGAGCCTCACGCCTGGGAGGCAGGAGCCGGCCAGGGCACCGGGGGTGGGGGTCCCCCGGCTGCCGGCCTTGCAGAGCCTAGCGGCTGGGCCACAAGGACTGGCCTTGTCTGCAGCCGCCCGACTGTTGGAGCCAGAACAGCGTTCCCCGCGTCCCGGCCGCCTGCCCTGCTCTGTCTCCTCTGCAGACTCGCGGAGGATACTTCCAAGGCCCTGGGAAGGCCCGGCTTCAGCTTCTGCAGGGAGCGTGGCCCCGTGCTGGCTCGCCTGGAATTGCGCTCTCTCCTCAGGCCCAGCCATCCGGTGTCCTTTCACTGAGCTTCCTCAGGGGGACTCTCAGGGAGGACTCTTCTGGGAGCACAGGAGAAGGCCACGTGGGGCTGAGGGTCCAGGGCCCTGCTGCCCCGGAGCCCGGGGCACCTTCGGCAGTAGCGTGGTCCTGGGTGTCCGAAGGGGGAAGGACCCTGTACTGCAGAGGTCAGGTCCTGACCGTGTGGTTGGGGACAGCTGCTTTGATGACATCCTGCTACTTGGACGCTTTTTTCTGGAGCTGTGCTCCGCACTCTACAAGGTCCCCCTGTGCCCAGGCAGACCTGACACTCAGGGGGCTTTGCAGGGGTCTTGGTCGGGGAAGCCTTGGGCAGATTACTCCCCACACCTAGCACAGGAACTCTCCATGCCTCAGCTTTGCAGAAGTTTATGTTGGGGATACAATCTTGAATTAGAGCAGACACAGGCTGCCGCACTGAGGTTTTGTTCACAGGTCTGCAGAACCCCAGAGGACGTGAAGGAGGGTCCGCGCGTATTCCGGGAGAAGCTTCCAATGGGAAGGACCGTTAGGACCCCCTCTAGGGAGGACCGCTCCTCTGGATGAATGGATTCTCTCCTTACCCTGGAGTGTGCTCACTCCCCGAAGCTCTGAAATTGGTAGGACAGGGAGATTGCCGGCTCCCGGGATGACCAGCCGCTGACTCGTGCCTTTTGTAGGTACTTAAGGGACGTCTGCGATGCTGGGAACTGTCCGAGTGCTGAGCTGCGTAGGAATCAGACTCTTTCCCCAAGGCAGGGGAAGAAAACGTTTTTCCGGTTTGTTCTGTAGTAACAGAGACAGGAGCTCTACACTCTTGGCCAGAGACGAGCCCTGCAGTAGTACAGTTTCACGGCCTCATGTCAGATTTTCTCTCCTGATTTAAAAACACAAAACCCAGGCAGTTCAACTAGAGGACGTTTGCATAATTCGTGCAGGTGTATTTGGTTTCTGGGGACACGGGGAAGGCACCACTGGGAAACGAGGCTGGGAGTTGTGCCCGAAGGCCGGTGTCCCGACCTGCTCCCAGGGGAGTGTGTGGGGCAGAAAGAGGCTGCACTGGGGAAGCCAGGTGTGGGCGCGTCTCCTCTCCTCGGGGATCCTTGGTGGGGCCGCAGATCTGGGGAGAGTTTCATGGTGGTGGCCAGTGGGCATTTTCTGACTTGAAAATGACATTGAGGCATTGTCAAGGTGGTGCCTCACTGAGCGCCGGGAATGGGTCACTCCCTTCCAGTGCCATGTGAGATCCGAGTTCGGGGCAGATGGTTTTGCACGTACTAATGAGAAAATCTCTGGGTTCTGCCCATCCACCTGTGTAACAGAAACTGGCCTCTAGCCACGAATGCTGATGCGCTTTCTCCCGTGGACTAGAGTGCAGAGTCCGTCCCCACACTCACTGCTCAATGAAAATTGTTTCAGAGTCCATCCTGACGTTCACACAGCCCTTTTGTTGGAAGCAGACGCACTGATGGGGCCCTGGCCTTCTCCCAGATTCCTGTCTTCCTGCCTCTCTGTGTCCTGGTGCTGATGTCAGGGACTAGGACTTTAGGGCCTCCTGTAGCTTTTCTCTGTCAGCCTTACCGAGCTGTAACCGACGTGGAACCCACCTGCAGCCTGACGATAGATACGTTTCTCCGCTCCTCTGAGCCCAGATCTTCCCAGCCACGGTGCAGGGAGGAAAGGTCAGAATCTGATCGTTTAAAGGACATTAATAATCAAGTCCTGAATTGTATGAATGAGACCATGAGGCCCTGATAACCTGTCTTTTTGTGAGTCTGAAGTTAGGTGCTTAACAGAGGCCTTGAAAAACATTAAGTGCTCCCCACACATCACAGTTAGGTGTGTGTGTGTGTGTACTGTGGCTTTGTGGGTGTTTGTATAGCCTATAGCTGTGTCAGTGATTCTCTTCTGGCTTTGGGACAGTCCCACTTATTTCAGGAGAAACATCAGAAGACCTCTCTGTTGGCATTGTAGAACTCAACGTGCAGCTGACAAATCAGGAGACCCTTGTGGCACAGATAACAATGGACTGGTCATGAAAATACAGAAAGATCTAGAAATCGTAAGAGAAAGGTTAGGGCACCTGGGTGGCTCAGTTGGTTAAGAGTCTCCCTTTGGATCAGGTCCTGAAACCAGGGTCCTGGGATCGAGTCCTGCATTGGGATCCCTGTTCAGTGTGGAGCCTACTTCTCCCTCTGCTCCTCCCCTTGCTTGTGCTCTCTCTCTGACAAATAAATAAAATCTTTAAAAAAAAATAAGATTGATAACCTGATAGAAGAAAGAAAACAGGCAAAGACTCTGGACAAGAAATTTTATTAAAGAGAAACCTCAACTGTCCCCTGATGGGAGAGGGTAGTTAGTAACGATCAGGGAAATGCAAATTAGGGACTGTTCAATTCAACAAAAAGATACAAGTATGTAGTGTCATCTTGATGAAAATCATCAGGTTTGACAGTAATGTTGTTGGGTCTTATGGGCGTATAGGGCAGGGGCTGCTTGTGGGGTGCAGACTGAGAGGTGTATTTTGGAAGGCAGGAAATGATGTCTGGGACCATTAGAAGTATGTACCACATGTACCCGGAATTTCTCCTTTTATAAACTTACTTTAAAGACATTCAGGCGTATCACAAGGCGACTGCAGGAGGAGGTTAGTGCCACAGTGTTGGTAACCAGGAAAGGCCCCATTAGTCGGGATAAGGCGGAGAATATAGTCCTAGACAGCCTGTCCTCATTAAGCTTAAAGTGGATTTGAGCCCAATGCTTTCACAGTAATCGATCTAAAACTTCTAATGGCAGACAGAAAAAAAGTTGCCAGCCTTTATGTATGTATGATACGACTCCATCTGTATAGACTGAAATACGGAACAGCCTGAGTGTCTGAGGGTGCCGAGTGAATAGGAAATACACGGAATGATGGGACCTATGTGGTGCTCAGGTCCCCTCTGGGCCAGGAAGTGGGTGTGTGACTCCAGGAGAGACACCAAGGAAACTTCAACTATGTGCTATTTTGTTTCTTAAACAAAGTAACGAAGCAAATACAGAAGGCCACTCTTTCAGGCTGGGCAGCCAACAGGCACCTGGGTCTTTGCTGTCTGTGTGTGGGAGTTTACTGTTTTCAGAGTAACAGCTTAAGGCACAGAGGAGGAACAAAGGCAGAAATGTCTTTTTTAAAAAAGAGGAAGAGATCCCTGGAGCTGTTATAACATGATTCTGTTTCAGAATATCTTTCCGCCTCTCACTGGCAAGGAGCACCTGTTTCGGTGATGAGACCTTGTCTTTTGCAGCAGGACCTGACACTGTGTTCCCTCCATCCTTGTTTTTGGGCTGAGGAAACAGGTCGCAGCTACTTTCTTAGGGTAGATTCTGAAAGCCCTGAGTGCACTTGTGGCTTCCAGGACCCCCTACCTCTCGTCCAAAGGGTGGTATTGGCTAAATCCCCTTTCCTGCTTAGCTTCACCTGCTCTGGGATGGCCCACCCCCTAGGTGATTGTGAACCTTCTAGATGTGGCTCTGTGCAAAGTTCCCAGCCTCAAATCCTACCCTTTGGAGACATGGGAGCCTGAAGAACCAGTTCAGTAGGAAGACCCCTCGTCCGGCTTTGGGGTGCTGCCCACCCCCCACAGGTCAGAGGGTGCAGGCACAGGGAAAGAAGGGGTCTCCTAGCACCCCTCACTCTCCTGCCCCTCTGGGTCCCTTCCCATTGCCAGGGAAGGAAGTGGAGTCTCCTCCTTCCCTCCTTCCCTTCCTGATGACTGCGCGTCCAGAGATGCTGCACGTGGTACCCATCTGTGTACTTAGGATGAGTCTGTGCAAAGCTTTGAAGTTGTTTGGGACCAAAAGAATGCCTTGGCACATCTGTCCCCTCCCCGGGGTTGCTCTGGTAGAGCTGGCCGTGCTTTCTTTCCAGGGGGCAACCCCCCTGACTTGTAAGCAGTTGAGTTCTTTATTCAAGAAAACCGTCTTCAAACCAGCTCTGCACGCAGCTCGGCTGCAGGCTCTTGTGAGCAGCTGTGCTGTGCCACACTCGTCAGAGGGCTCTCGAGGGTGCGGGCAGGCTGGCTACGTGCCCGCGCTCTGGGCAGCTCTAGCATTTACGGTTCTCCCTGTAACAGCCTGGAAAGTACTTCCAGACCCTGGAGTCTTTGCTTTTTCCTTTTCTCGGTGTTGGTACCACATGGCTCTGGCAGCTGAGCCCCAGGCGTGTTGGCGTGGAAGTCTTGTGATCTCTGCCACTCCGAAGGAAAATATGTCTTAAGCTGTCCAATCTAAACAAGGTGCCTCCTACGAGCCCAGTGCCTCACGACCACAAGAGAAGGGAGGGGAGACTCATGATAGGCCTCCCGCCCCCGCCCCCACACACTTACTTCTTTATTTAAAGTTTTTCTTTCCAGCAGCTGGTCTCCAGGTGTGCGGTTCTTGTGAACCAGACTCCAGAGCGGAGAGGTTGCAACTGAGCGCAGAGCCAGGAGGTACAGTTAGTTCAGCTCTCTGCTTTCTGGGTGACCGATAAAGAAAACTCCCATTGCTGCTGCTTGTTACTCCAAATCCCAAGGCTTGTTCTGCGGGGTTAAGGACAGAGCATTAGATGGGACAAGAGGTAGGAACCTTTACTCAAGCCATGGTTCACTTTCCCCACCCACCCACCCTCCTGCCAGCCTATCCTCCCTCCAGCCATCCCTCCGTCCCTTCCTATCCATCCATCCGTCCATCCATCCATCCATCCATCCATCTATGCAGCCAGCCAGCCAGCCTTACAACCAACCCCCCTTCCACGCACGCAGCCCTCCCTTCCTCTCTCCATCCACCCCTCCCTCGTCCCCCCATGCAGGTACCACCCCTCTGTCCACTCAGCCATCCCTTCCTCCTTCCCTCCTGCCCTCCCTCCATCCATACTCTCATCCTGCTTTCTTTTATTTTTATTTATATATGTATTTTTTTTTTAAAGATTTTATTCATTTGACAGAGATCACAAGTAGGCAGAGAGGCAGGCAGAGAGAGAGGAGGAAGCAGGCTCCCCATGGAGCAGAGAGCCCGATGCGGGGCTCCATCCCAGGACCCTGGGGTCATGACCTGAGCCAAAGGAAGAGGCTTTAACCCCCTGAGCCAGTCAGGCGCCCCTTATATATGTATTTTAAAAGTTATTTTATTTTAAGTTCTCTGCTGGGCCCTAAGGATTTTAAAAGATCCATGAGAACAAACCTCAGCCCGGAAGGATTTCCAAGACCATTTCTCAGGGTACAGACTTGGGAGCAGGTGCTGAGTCAGAAATGTAGCGGTTAACGGGCTCGAGCCTCACACAGGACAGCGGAGCCGGCTCTGCTCAGGGCAGGCGGGAGGACAGAGACCCCCCCGGTGCGGTTCTCAGGTCTTGGGTTAATAAATGCAATTGCATTCCTTTTTGTATTCCTGGTTCTGTGTAGCTTACAAAGCTTTATTTTTTTAAAAATATTTTATTTGATGAAGAAAGAGAGAGAGAGCGCTCGAGAGAGTGAGCATGAGTGGGGGATGGGACAGAGGGAGAGAGAGAGGCAGGCTCCCCCCTTAGCAGGGAGCCGGACGTGGGGCTCGATTCCAGGACCCTGAGATCCTGACCAAGCCAAAGGCAGAGGCTTCAACGGAGACCCCAGGGGCCCCTACAAAGCTTTATTAAATGTCCATAATTGGCACTATTTTTCTAGAGTGAAGGATTCATTTGGTTTGTGCCTTTTCTGCGAAGCACAGAAGCCAGAGAATGAAGTTCAGTCCTGTGGAATTTTACTGAGTGGAGAGTTTACAGTAATCCTTGCTTGTGTTTATGGTTTCCAAGACATGGACCAGACTTTTCTACAAGGCCAGACCAGGCACCCAGGGAGCAGGGGGACTTTGCCATGAACCTGTGGGAATGTACGGTTTGTAGAACGTGTGTGGATCATTAAAAAAAAAAAAAAAAAAAACTGAAATAAACGGAGCCATGAAAGAGAAATCCATCACAAGCTACTTTCAATGTGTCTGATCTTTAGTGTTTTATTTTTTTTCTCATTTTTTGGGGTAGGGGTCTGAGAGGTCCCTTTTTTCTTTTAAAAAAGTATAAAATTTTATTCAAGACACATAGCAAATATATGCTTCAGCCGTGTCTTCTGGACAACTGGAAATGGGATAAGAAGGGTAGCTACAGGGGGGCTGGGATGAGGCTGAGGCAGGCGGAAGGGGAAGGAAGAGACCCGTCCAGCAGGCGGTGGGACGCCAAGCCAAGCTGGGGGATGCAGCGTTTCTCAGTTGCCCTTCGCAGCCTCCTCTGAGGCGCCGCCAGCCCGAGCTCCGTAGGAATGGGGGCTTCGCACTCAGGCAGGCTGACGTTCAGGTACAGCTTTGGATAAACACAGCACTGGACAGAGCAACCCTATCTGAACACTTGGATGGCATCAAACCCAGATGCCCACATCTGCCTCTCCCTGCCCCGGCTCTTCCGCCAAGTAGTGACTCCTGTGACCTGGGAGCCGCACCTGAAACTCGCCGGAGGCCGTGACCTAGTCTCTGGGTGGACCCCGTCCCTGCATCGGGGCAGCAGAGTGGTGAAGACTCAATAAAACCAAATGCCATCTCTGATGACAAGGAAACTGTGACCCAAGACGGGAGGCTTTGGTTCCTATTTTGAACACAAAGATCCCAAGTTCACAAGCCGGCAGTATTCCTTTTCATTCTAGAAACATTTAATTGACCTAATTGCTTATGATGGTCAGGATGTTCTGTGGGACTCTGCCCCGGTCACAGAGGAAGACAACCCAGAGGAAGGCAGCCAGTTGCAAGCGCAGGGCTCTGCTCGGGGCTGCGGGGAAGAATCTCAGGAATGAGCAGCCACGTCCCATTTGGGAGCACGATGGGGTCCAGAGGGTGGACGGTCAAGACACACGACTGGGTCTACTCAAGAAGGAACGCAACGAGATGCGATTGCAGAGTGAGGTCGCTGGTTCGTACGGAATGTGAGAAACAGCCGGAAGAGGTGGAAGGAAGGCACTTTGGGGGACTTGGAAGGGTTCGAGAAGTTTGCCACATGGGTGGCTTTCCTTGTCCTCATGGAAAGTGCACTTCCTGAACTACTGTGCATCACTGGAGAGGCCAGTCTGAGCCAACAAGGGGGGAAGAATATGAGAGATTTAAAAACACTAGTGTGTTTCTCAAGCTAGGGGGCAAAAGTCGGATGAGAAGCAACAAGATAGGGGTTAGAGATGCTGGAAATCCTGCCCAGCAGCTGAATCACGATCCGGAGTAACATTCCGGGGGACTGGAGAGACATGGGTTCTGCGAGGGAGGTGAGGGTTACGCTGACCAGGGCAAAGGATGCCCCGGCAGCAGGCAGAACGTGATTTCCAGTGCCTTTGTGAGGAGCCTTCACGGGAGACAGGCGTGTGGGTTGTGGGACCGAGTCAAGCAGGCGGCCCTCTGTAGGGCAGGCGCGGTCCCCTCCGCTGCGGGCCGCCGTGACCGGAGAGCTGGAGGGAGACAGAGGCCGCTCTCTCCACCTGAGCCGGGACGTCCCTTTTCTCCTGCTCTCGGACCACACCAACCCCACAGCCCACTCCCTTCTCAGGCTCCACGACCATGGGATTATGGAACTCGTACAGCGAACCCTTCCCTCGATCTTTCTCCGTCCTGTGAGTTCTGTCCCCGGAGACCGCTGGCTGCCACGGGCCAGTGCTCTGCAGACCTCCCCGTCCTCACTCAGCACGGACGCGATACCAAGACCAGCCCTTGCCAACAGCACGGTGAAGACCTGGCCTTTAGGTAGGTCTTGTCTTTGGTAGGTTAAGTCTGTCACTTACACCTTTTGTCAGGTGCGACGCAGGAAAGCAGTGAGGTTGGGAAGGGCTCAGGGTCCGAGGGAGCTGAAGCCGCAGATCCAGCCCCAATCTCCCAGCGAGTGGAGGCGGGTTTGCAGCCCTGAGGCTTCGGTTCCTGGGGCCTGCAGACCCACAGCGCCATCAGCCCCCCGGAGGGCTCAGCGGGCTTGTTAGGGACTTTGGAGACCTGCTTCCCCACCCTGTGCCCCTGCCTCGAGGCTCTGGGCTGGGGTCGGAGGAGGGAAGCTCGGGGCTGCTCCCGCTGCTGGGACAGGGAGAAGCCCGGCCTTGATCATTTTAGCTTCCAGCCTCAGGGCACGTCCTTGGAGCCAGCACTTGAGGGACACATGTGGAACCCGATCCATGCCTCCTGTGGGAGGCCCTCGGGGACCAAGGTCTCGGAGGCCGAGTCCCCAGAGTCCCCGGAGACGTGCCCCGCGGGCCTGGGCTGGGAGGATTGCGCCGCTGTCAGTACCTGTGTGTTCACTGTGTGTTCCCACGACCGGCCGCAGCCCAGCACATGGCGCCCACAGGCGACAGCACGTCACCTCCGGCCAGGAGCAAACTGTCCTCCTCGGCTGTTCTGGCCGCTGGAGGAAATCCCGCCACGTCAGATCCGTCTCTGACTCGGCCATGAATAAGCACAAGCCGCTGGGGGAGGGCAGTTTCCCGTGTGTTTCTATTTCCAAGCAAATCAAAGCCCTTCGTAAAGTTTGGCCCTCTTTCCATACGGAAACACCGCGAATAAAGACGTAGCCTGTGGGGGGCGGGGCATCCCTGTCCAGCAGAAGGTCACCTGGAGGCAAGGCCTCTCCATGTGTCTCCTGCTCACATTAAGGGGTGACCACTCGGCTCTATCCTATTTCTGCAGGAGGCCCTTTTGCCTAGACTGGGACATCTGGTCCCCCGGGAACAACAGAATGCTCATCTGGGCTTGTAATCTGTTCCCAGGGAAGTACGGGGCATGGCAGGGGCCTGCGGTCAGAATTGGTTCTTACAGCGCTTAGGAAGCTGCGACCAGAGTAGGGGCCCATCCCCGGCCCTGCGCAGCCAGGACCTCAAACACGGCTTCCGCAGCGTCCCCTCTGAGGCCGGAGATGGTGGCTGTTCCCATCCTCTGTCGGTCGATCGCTCTGTGGGTTATTTAGTAGACATTACTGAATGCACAGTACGTGACTCGGAGCCGGGCATCGGGAAGGGGAACGTGAAGTCTTAGCTCCCCTCTAGGATCTTCCCATTTAGGAGGTCCGAGAAGCCACAGAAGCAGAAGCAACATCCCTGGCCGTGGAAGCCGGAGCAGAGTAAACGCCTCCCAAAAGGGAGAAAGTGCTCGACAGCTCTTAAAAGAAAAAGAAACAAAAAAGTATATACCTGGAGAAGCTTCACGAAGGAGAAACTCGGAACTTTGAAAATTGGATAAAATGCAAGTAGGGAGAGGGAGCACGAGAGAATCCAGTCCTGAGCCAATCGCTGACAAGCAGTCACTGAGACTCGTTCAGACTAATCCCTGCCACGGGGAGTGGGTGTCGGGGGTCCACAGGGACTGGGGCACAGAGGAAAGACCACCCGCTGTGACACTGGGCATCTGATCAGCAAACAAGATGGAAAACAAGGCCAGGCTGTACTTGCCAGGGTAAGGAGGCCGGGGAGACAGGGAGCGATAAGAACAGAAGCGTGCGTGCATGTTCCGGAGGGCACGGGATCTGTGAGAGGTTCTTTTGGGAAAATAAAATAACATTGGGGCGCCTGGGTGGCTCAGTGGGTTAAGCCTCTGTCTTTGGCTCAGGTCATGATCTCAGGATCCTGGGTTCAAGCCCCACATCGGGCTCTCTGCTCGGCAGGAAGCCTGGTTCCCTGGCCCCACCTGCCTCTCTGCCTACTTGTGATCTCTCTCTCTGTCAAATAATTAAATAAAATCCTAAAAAACTAATAATATAAAGGGATGGAGGGTGGGGCTGGTTGCCCAGCAGTGCCCACCTCCCCCCCCCCTCACTCAGGTTAGGACCCTGGTTCCCGCTCTGCAAACAGGTGCCAGTCGCCTGACTGGGGTGCTCTGAGATCGTGCATCAGACCTTGCTGGTCAGCGCGAGGAGGCAGAGGCCGTGAAACAGCTACGTTGAAAATGGACAGGTGACTCACAGACTTCAGACCTGGAGGAAATGAGGGCTGGGGAGCCTTGATCCTGGCCCTGTGCTAACTGGTTAGCCCTCTCCTCAGACTGCAACATTAACAGAGCTGAGATCCTGGGTTAAAGAGTTTCCATTCTCCCCATGGGGGCTCAGGATCGCTTGTCCCCGCTGGCATTCAGCAGCTGGACGCGTCTTTGTTCTCTATCGCCAAACGAGGAACTTGCTCTCTACTTACATGTAACCCAAATAAGGACAGGAAGAGAGTCCTATAAGCTTTACTTGGGGACATCGGTCCCCTGAAAGTGACCCCATGGTTTCTGCGTGTTTCTAGCAGCAAGCTCAGCCTGGGTCTTCATTCTCTCCTGTAGAAACTTTGCTGTCCAGTCTTGTCAGCCCCGTGACGGGGGCTGCTCAGGGTGGAAGGAATGGGACCCTCCTCTTGAAAGCCTGAGTTCCACTTTGAACCTCCTCTGAGGCTCCGTTCTTCAGTTTCTGTATGAGTCAGGAGAGCCAGCAGCTGTAACAAATAGCGCCAAATCCCAGGGGCATAACAAGGTACAGTTTCTATTTCCCCCATGGCACGGAGGAAATGGCCACGTGGCTCCTTGTGGTCATTAGGACCCAGGGTTCACTACCACGTGGGGCCTTGGGATTCTCCTCTGAATCTCTTCGCACAGATAAGGGAAGAGAAAAACACGTGGTGCTCCCCTGCTTCAGCCTGGAGGGGACACCCATTGTGACCACTTACAGTCTATTGGGGAGAACAGGTTGCACCCAGTCGGAGAGATGCTGAGAAGGTAACATCACCATGGGGGAGCGGGGAGGTGAAGGCGCAGATACCAGGGAATTGCTAGGCTGAGCGCCACCGGCCCGGCAAACAGAAACCCGCATGTACGGAAGCACGCCACATGCAACCTCCTCCTAGAATTTCCCTCGGGGGTGAGGGGCCAGAGTTCAACTCATGGGCCACAGTTTGCCAACCCCTAGTGTCAAAGCTGAAACATGCCAGAGCCAAAGTTTTTACAATTGTCTTGACTTTTTCCGCCTGGGGAGCTGCCACAGCTCCAGCCATCATGTCCTTGTTCCAGGCAGGAAGAAGAAGGAAGGATCAGGGACAAAGACTGTGGCCGCCAAGTAAGCCTTGTTTCTGGGAGGCCCCGCCCAGCAGCTTCTGTCTCACCGGCCCCCCCTTCTGCAGAGAAGGCTGGGACAAACCGTGGTTTCTAGTTTGGACTCACTGTCATCCCAAACAACATACGTTTTCTGTTATTACGGAAGAAAGGAAGAATAGGTAACGATTACTTAAATAAATAAAACTGAAGAAGAAAAGTAAGTAGCACCTAGCAGCCCCTACCACCACTGCTTTTCTTTTCTTTTCTTTTTCTTTTCCAAAAAGCTTTCCATGGAATCCATCAGGAAATCCTCTGTTTTCTCGTTTCTGGTCACCTCTGACGTCTCTCCGTGCCGAAGTCCCGAGAGGAGAGGACAATCTTCACAGTCTAATGCTGCAGGAAGACTAGAATTGTCTGATCCTTGCTGAAAACCACCACCATGAAACCCCACCAAACTCAACGGCTCCTTTTAGGCTGCATCGGTTTCCAGGTTGGGGAATAAGACAGGCAGAGGCAGGGGAGCAAGGACGTGGTGTGGGGCCGGGAGCAGCTTGTGAGGAAAGACGGAGGCTCCCGGCCTCCGGCAGGATGGCAGATGCGCCGTGGGCACCTGGCACTCTGTCCCGCTTGGTTGAGGGTCCGGAGAAGCAGGTTCCATGACGTGTCTTGGTCACCACTCGAAGCCTCCCTCTTCCAAAAGCATTTTATGACCAGGCAGGAGTTCTCGAGCCTCAGATCTTTCCCAGCTGCAGCTCAGAGAATGTGCAGATCCGGGGAGACCAAGTCCTCCAGGACCCCAAGCGTCATAGTTTCTCTGTTCTCTTTGCCGTCATCCTTCTCTCCTTCGCAGAATGAGTGTTTTTGTTCGTTCGTTTGTTTGTTTTATATAGAATCTGGGGACAAGGATAGGACAAGACGTTAGCATTAGAACCCGGGAGAGCTGGCAAGGACGAGGTGGAGACTGTTGTGCCCCCTCTGAGCCCGTCCCGCTGATGTAGGGGAGGTGCGGGAAGGTTCTCACATACACGCTCGGACAACCGTCTCGGCCCCTTCCCTCTGGCTCTTTTCTCTCCGGCCTTCCCGCCCCTGCCTCCCACCTCTCTGGCTGCATTGCTGGGCCTGACGGCTGCACACAGAATTGCGTCCCCCCAGAGGCATCGGCGGGAGCCCCCTCTCCCATGGGGCTGTACTGATGGGCTGGTGGGGAGGTGGGGAGGGCGGAATGAGCTCACGGAGGCTGTGGCCCTGCCCCAGGGAAGAGCTCTGCTCAGCAGGGGAGAAGCGAGGATGCAGCATCTGCCCAACAGGAACCCAGCCCTCCCCGGGAACCAGCTCTGGGACTTCCAGCCTCCAGAACCACATGGTGAAACGAGAGTGGCCTGTGGGGTAAGGCCGGGGCTGTGGGCTTCTGCTCCAACAGCCGGAGCCGACAGAGACGGCGCCCGTGCAGCTGGCAGTTCTGGCCGGAGCGGACTGGTGCTGGAGATCTGGGGCTCTGGGACTGGCCTCTGTACCTGTCGCTGTCACCGGCACCCCCTCCCCGCAGACATCCCTGGGAGCACGGGGAGGTGTCCTGCTGCCTTTGGACGCCAGGAGGCGCCCTTCACCACTCCCCGAGCCGGGAAGCCCATCGAAGGCCCTGGAGAAGGCTTTACAGTTGCCAGCTAAAATCCTTTTCGTCTTTCAGGATTTCAGCTCATTTGGGACCCTTTCAGCATTTCCATAAATTCACTCCTTTGCTGGGTTTCCACGTGTGGCTTATACCTCGCCCAAAGCACCTCTACCTCGGGGACAGTCTGATCACACGCCATTCTAGTAATTCATTGACAAGCTTGCGGGGTCTCCCCCAAACCACAGGTGCCTTGAGGATGGCGAGCCCCTCCTGTTCCTCA
The DNA here is from genome assembly GCF_020171115.1 of Neogale vison. Taxonomy (NCBI): domain Eukaryota; kingdom Metazoa; phylum Chordata; class Mammalia; order Carnivora; family Mustelidae; genus Neogale; species Neogale vison. Next base: position 143,554,716 of record NC_058102.1, read on the forward strand.
TAGCCGTGATCCTGGTGCCAGCACCTGGCCCGGGTCAGAGAAGCAGCTCCCGTGTGTGTGCTGAGCGGAAGACCGAGGCTGTGCGGGAGTGTGGGTGTCCCAGCCCGGGGACCCAGAGCATGTGGGCGGGAGGTCCGCCGCTCCCCTCCTGTCCCTCCATTGTATGCTCAGCGCTGAGCCAGGGCCTGAGCGTCTCAGCAGCTTGTTCTCATCCCAGGGAGGCAGAGCCGTGAGCGACAGGACTGCAGACCATGTCCCACGGAGATGTTATGAGATCCCAGAGCAGCCAGTGGCTCCACTTGGAAGCCCGGGTTTTGGATTTTAGTTGCAGCGTGGGGTGGATGGGTGAAGAGGTCCCCGGCCTGAGCTGGTTCCCTGCACAAGGCCGTAAGCCCTCCGTGAAGATCTCCAGAACCTGCCAGAAGGAAATAGCTTCTGGCCCAGGTGCTGGTCGACACCAGCTTCGCTCCCACAGTAGGCAGAAGCTCAGTTACCCTCTGGGCTCTCTAACCTTCGAACCGGCAGTGTCCAGGATGTCCCGGGCTTGTGACCAGCTGCAGAACCTCGCCCTCAAGCCACGGTCAGCAAAAACTAGACGCCGAGCAGGGTGACTCCTGGGGCAGAGATCCGTCCTGCCACGCTGGGTGGTCAGGGGTGGGCCTGCTCCAGGAGGATCATGGAGGGGGTCATCTAGCTATTTTTCTGGAACCTTCTGTGCATCTCCCCCAAGGCCAGTCCCCTTTCTCTCCGAAGAAGAGAAGTCCTCCTTCTTCCTCCCTGTACCTCCCCAGGCAATGTGGGACCCTGCTCTGCCCCCCCCACCCCTCCCCGTCGCAAGCGCCGCCATCCAGGCCACCGCCAGACGGCGTCTGGCCCATCTTTGAACAACTCAGGGTTTGCTTTAAGAGGACAGGGAAGCTTTTGAACCATCAGCCTTTCCTCTATCCTTGGAGCTAAAGAAAACAAGGCTACTTTTTCTGCCACTTGGCAGCCCGGCAAAGAATACTGAGGGTGATTATGTGTCTTTCCCAGCCTGCGCTGCCGTCACAAAACACCACAGGCTGGATGGCTTTAACAGCAGTCACGTCTCACACTTCTGGAGGCTGCACGTCCAAGATCAAAGTGCCCGCAGGTTTGATTCCCAGGGAGAGCTCTTTTTCTGGGACACAGATGGTAGCCTTCTCTCGGAGTCCGCGTATGGCGGCGAGAGCGAGCTCTGCTCTCTCTTCCTTGGCCTCCCCCCGTGACCTGATTTAACCCTCATCCTCTCTCAAAGGTCCTGCTTCCATATATGGTGGCGCTTGGGGGTTAGGCTTCAACATAGGAATCTGAGGGGACACACACATTCAGTCACTAACATTGTTATTATGCAGTTTCCATCTCTTATTTCTTTTTAATGTATTTGTTCTTAAAATTCCAGTAGAGTTAACATGCTGTGTTGTGAGTTTCAGGGGTATAAAACACGGCATCACCAATTCTAGACCTTACTCTGCTCTTCGTGATAAGTATGTTCTTAATGTTCTTTTTTCTTTGTTTTCTTTCTTAAATTCCACATGTGAGTAAAATCGTGTGGCATCCGTCTTTCTGGGACTGGCTTATTTCACCCATCATACTACCCTCTAGACCCATCCATGTGGTTGCAAATGGAAAGATCTCATTCTTTTGCATGGCTGAGTAACATTCCATTGTATGTATCTGCGTGTGTGTGTGTGTGTGTATGTGCGCGCGCGTGTGTGTGTGTCATCTTTATCAATGGACACTTGGTCTGCTTTCTTAATTTGGCTATTGTAGACAATGCTGCGGTAAACAGGGATGCACGTATCTTTTCAAAATCAGTGTTTTCATTTTCTTTGGGCAAATACCCAGTAGAGGAATTACTGGATGATACGGTAATTCTATTTCTAATTTTTTAAAAAATTAATTTAGTCTCCCACGTGCCTGCACCAGTTGGCATTCCCACCAACAGGGCACAAAGTTCCTTTTTCTTCACATTTTTGCCAACACATTTTACCGCTGTTTCTTGTGTTTCTGAGTCTCGTCATTCGGACTGGTGTGAAGTGGTCTCTCACTGTGGTGTTGAGTTGTATTTCTGTGATCATGAGTGATGTCGAGAAAACACACATCTTCACGTGTCTGTCGGCCATCTGGAGGTCTTCTCTGCAGACATGTGCGTTCATGTCTCTTGCTCTCTGAGTTTTCCTCTTTCTGGGCTACGCGTCTCCCTGCCTCTCATGTCTGCGTCATAGGACTTCGCCTTCCTGGTCTGACCACACTCCCTCGGGTGTCTACCCCGTCTCAGAAAGAAATGAACCCGTCACCTTCTTGCCAACACACGAGAATGGGCTAATCATGTTCCTCATCTCTGGACACAGTTTTACTTTACTAAGAGCTTCCTGGAGGCAGGAGGCCTTCGGGTCCACACTGTGACCGCTGTGAGTCCTACATAATTTTCTCTCATGGTCTCCTCTGTTAGTAAAAATTTAAAAGAAATGTTTAAACCACTGTGTTGGCACAAAGGCAGACTTAACCCAGGCTGGATTCATTATTATTATATATTCATGTTTCCTTCTCATTTTAAAAGAGCTTAAAGTTAACTATGGGCCTGAGGCACTGTCCCCACTGTGCCCAGAGACAAGGGACCCTGAGCAGGAATTTAGTCACTGGGATGATGGCTAAGGGCTACCCCGGGGGAGGGGGCTGTCTGGGATGCGGTCACTGGTGAGGGCAGAACCAAGGGGGAAGTTCTGCAGGTGAGCTTTTTAATGTCACTTATATGCTCCTATGA